>NC_092741.1:111640264-112889775 GCF_047496795.1 Chiloscyllium punctatum
GCATCCGTCCAATGATGCAATTAATCCTTATTAATAATACACTGGTGACAGGCTAGGTATGATCCTGTATAATTCGGTCTAGTCTTCACTTTGTTCGGGCACTCTCACATTGAAGCTGACCACAGCTGCAGACAAAACCCCAAGACATATTATCTGATTCCCAAAGGAAACAAACCACTTATTTGCACCAATCAGCTTGCTTGGTTGTCACCTGTTGACTAGGACAACAAGTCCTGAAGACATGAGAATGTGAACAGCAACTTCATGGCTAACATGACAAACGTGTGATCACTTAGACCAGACAATGGCCTGAGAAGATGAGAGAGGCATTTTTCACAGCAATTTTCCTCCATTGGGCTTGGGACTTTCCTTTTTCCTTTCGACCTATCTATGGAGATCAGATGATTACTGAAAGGGGAGTTGCTAGGGATGAGGTATTGAGGTGGTGTGAGGCATTTAATCATGTTAGCCTTCTGAATGTGGCATAGGGCAGATGAGAATGATCAGCTAATCATTTTCCTGACCATTTATTATGTGTTGTACTTTGTGGTTCCATCTACACATAGAATAACAACAGTTAGAGAACCTTTGCTTCAGCTATGCGTCAGCATCCGTCAGATTAAATCTTCCTGCATGGCCTTGTGAACATATAACCTGAGGAAATCTTACCATTTCTGCTATTACTTTGATTATACTTCATTCCATGTTTGCTTTGTCTGAAAGTAGATTCTTGTCTTATTGCCAGAGTTAGGATTAACCATGAGCTGATTTTTCTGTCATGGTATGATCATAGTTATGTACGTTCAGCAGCCTGAACTGGTTGTGATAATCTAATGCCACACACAGACAGAAAGAAAAAATGCATAATAAAATTAATAGTTGTGTGCCATGATGAGCTAAGGGATAGGAGACCAATACAATCTCTTTAGCTTCATGAGTTGGGTTGAGTTGCATAGCCTTCCTCAGCTATATCTCTCCAGTAATTACTTCACCAAAATGCACAACTCAAGTATATCAGTAATGGTAAAGAAAACAACAAATCTACTTTGGAGGACTTTCCAGGACTTTGCAATGTTATAGTGACTGAATGGGCTTCATTCAGTGGGACTGAACCATTCACAGCAGAAAACTCCTATGGTGAATTTTGCCATCGACATTGTGTTTTTTTTCTCAATCATGCACAAAGGAGGCAATGTGAAATTACAATTTATTTTCATATCCTTGACCTTTCTTTATCCCCAGTCATTAACAAGTCACTCCTAATCCTACATGGTTTGTTGGGGGACTCAAATTTTATTACCACCTACAGCGTAGTTAAATAGTTTACAGATGAAGAGTTTTACCCGTGTGGGGCGGGAGAAATACTTTATTTTAGCAGCAACCTTGTAATTTATAAAATCTAAAAAATTCAATTTGAGAAACATGGAGGTCATTTTGATGCAGTGTACCCTTGAAAGAGTGCAAACAGTTTCAGTAACAAAATGGAATTGGATAAAATTCAAAAAGAAAAACAAACTGTAGAGTTGAGGGGGAAAGACAGCAGCTAATTTACTAACTATGTTGAAGAGCTGGCACAGAAAGAATGAATAGACTGGCTCCATTAGGTATTGTTGAATTCTATGATTTGCACGGAGTATACTGTGGGATTTAAGGGAGTTCACTGTTTTTGGCTGTAGAGCCAGCAAGAGCTCCATACCACTTTGGCTATCTGAATTAAGCACCTAACAGGCACTGAACTGAGTAGGGGTAAATATTCCAATGGATCAAGAACCAGGAGCTACCAGCCAATAACTGGGCAACACCTTATTGCTGAGCAATGCTGACCACAGGTGGAGTAGGTGGCTGTTGCCAGTATTACTGAGGAACATGAAGGAACAAAGGCCTCAGGCGATGATGGTGGAAAGGGGATATTGAGGTGTAGGGTGGATAGCAAGAAATAGGGTGCTTCTCATGAGGCCCAGCTCCCTTCTGCTGCCAATCCCCTTGACCAGTATTGAGTTGGCTTGCTCCTCTGCATGATAAACTATCTGCCCACTAAAGCAATGGTAGGATGAGACTCTTAAATGGGCACTAATTTATTGAATTTGATTAACTGGAAAGGCCCATTTATGGTCCTTATCTGAGAAAGGGGCTGGACTGCCTTCTATGAGCATTTCCATCATAGTTTTAGTAGGGGTAGTGTCAGGAAAGTGGTGAGATTCCCACCTGTTGCCCTCCAGCCTGATTAAATACCATCTTGCTGCCAAACATGCTGCATGTAGATCTTTCTATTCTGACCATGGCAATTTGGACAAATGACAGACTAGTCTTAATCTCCATGAAATGGCACTACTTTATTCATCAGCAACTTCAAAAAGAAGAGTTTGAACAACTATGTACAGATTCACAGTAAATTAAAATAATGCTTCACTGCTCAGGGTGATCTGCTCCATATTTTGTTCCCTTAACTTCTGCATATTCATTATTTTTTAGGTTTACACATGCATAGAGAAGCTGGGTTTGCCAAAGTCAATTAAGTTGGAACACAGCTCCTGTCATTTTAATGTAGCTGTGTCATGTTATTGAATCAAAAGTTTGATTCTTCTGAAAGAAAAATTCAAATTACTAAAGCAGCTCCAGTGCTGTTATTCTAAGGGATCAAGTTGTCTTAAGGTGTACAGCAGTAAATTCATGTTCACGCAAAAAATGTGCAGCATTTTTAAACCCCACCTCTATAACTTTTGACAGTAATTTGTGTTCTCACTGCTGTTAGTGAGGCATGAAAGCTTTCCTCTGTGATAAACAATAAATGCACAGTTACAGATGTGATATTGGGATTAACTATTCCATGGTGATGCTTATGCTCTCAGCAAGACCCTTTTGAAAGATTTTCATTCCATCCTCACCCCTTACCCCCACTCCCAACCCCATTCCCACACAACCATTAGCAAATCCTACTCATCCTTCTTTTCCTCATGTGCTAACTTTGCTTACCCTTCAATGTGTCCCCTCAAGTACTCCTTGTGAAATGGACCCTCAACTTCTCAGTGCAGAGATATTAAGAAAGGCTTTTGGAAGAGTATAAAGATATTGGTTGGGTTTTACAGCTTTACTAAGTTTGAATTGCAATTAGTGCCATGCTTGCAAACAGATCTCCCTAAATCCCACATATGACCAAAGTCAAATGATAACAGTGCATTCTGAGGTAACATTTAGGCATTGGAGAATCAACTTCAAATATAAACTGCAAACAAAAGCAGAAATTGCTGGAAACGCTCAGCTGGTCTGGCAGCATCTGTGATGAGAAATCAGAGTTAACATTTCAGATTCAGTGACCCTTCCTCCGAAACATTAACTCTGATTTCTTGTCACAGATGCAGCCAGACCAGTTGAGCTTTTCCAGCAATTTCTGTTTTTGCTTCTGATTTACAATATCCACAATTCTTTCAATTTTTTACAGAATATATATTATTCATTTTAAAAGTAGTGGGGAATTTAAAAAATTCTTTCATAGATTGTTAGAAATTGCTGGTTATGCTAGTGTTTATTAACCATCAATAATTGCACTGGAGAAAGCTGATGGTGAGCTGCCTTCTTGAACCACGGCAGGTAAGAAGGGAGTTCCAGGTTTTTGACCTAATTACTGTGAAGAAACTGCAAAAAATTTCCAAAGATGAAATGTGACTTTGAGAGGAGCCTGCAGTTGGTGGTGTTCCCATACATCTGCTGCCCTTGTCCTTCTAAGTGGTAGAGGTCACAGGTTTGGAAGATGGTGTTGAAGGAGCCTTGGTGAGTTGCTACAATGCATCTTGGATGACCAGTTCTCTGAGCATTTTAACTTAATGCCAGTCTCCTGCATAAGCCTGCATTTTTTTTCTATTTAAATTACCATCCAATACTCACTTCATTACCTTAAGTGAACCCACCACCACCACATTACAGACTCAGCATTCCAGTCACAATGAGAAAGCTCACATTAGTTTCTTTTGCAAAATAGTAAAAATGTACCCAATGGTTTGATTTTTTTGCAAATGGGAGCAGTTTCAGTCTATCCACTCTGCTGAAGTCACACATAATTTTGAATGTGCATCAATGGTGAA
This sequence comes from Chiloscyllium punctatum, assembly GCF_047496795.1. Taxonomy (NCBI): domain Eukaryota; kingdom Metazoa; phylum Chordata; class Chondrichthyes; order Orectolobiformes; family Hemiscylliidae; genus Chiloscyllium; species Chiloscyllium punctatum. The sequence goes on from NC_092741.1 coordinate 111,644,344, forward strand.
CGGAGTGAGTGTTACAGTTTGGGTTCCAAAATCAAGCAACCAGTTTGACAGTGACACTCACAAGTGAACCAGCCTTTAAATGTTTTTAAGTCATCTGGTGGATCAATGTCAGGCAAACAGGCAACAAAATTCATGAGTGGAACCATCTTTTTTTCCATCCTGCCCATTGAAAGCAGCCAACCCCTTTGCATTCCTTGGTAATTAAAAGGTTACATTACTTTATCCTGCATTGACAAAAGATCATCAGCTGGAAATGTTCTCATTCACTTACACTGACAGATTTCATAGATCCCTACTCATTCTTAATATAAGCTTCTTGTGTTCAATTTAATTTCCCATCGATATTTTAACCTGATGTTCTGCAATCTTCCTCACTGTCATATAGTAGTCAGCATATACAAGTCTAAATTTGATGAGATGACATGCAGTAGATAATAGATTATTCTATAATTCACAATGAAATTTACGCTTTCTGTTCAATCAGTAGAGTGTAAGTTTTCTCTTCATTAGACCTCAATGGTTATTTTTAACCAAGATGAGATAATAATAAACAGTTTTCAATTTTGATATACTTTATAATTGGCTATGTTTTCCTCTAAAATCTATGTAACTTTCTCCTGACCATGACTCAATGATGTTAACCATTGTGCTTTGCTTGACACTCAATTATTGATTAAGGACCACTGTCTTCCAAGTTCATTTTTACTCATTTTCACTTATCTTGCATAGTGACAACCACAGTCTCAATTATCTGACACATTGTGGAAATCCCTATCTGTTAAATGTTCAAAGGAGTATCTTTTTTTGTTGGACGGGAAGAAGACCTGCACTGATGGATTATATTTCCTGCACCTCAGTCCAAAGCATTTCTACACTATGTAGTTACTGTACATTCACAGCACACAGAAGACTGGTTTGAGTTTATAAAGTTCAATACTGTGGGCAATGTATATGCTTTGCAATGGGAATAATTTGTTCCCAGTCATCTATCACAACAGCATTTCCATCGCACTGAAAGAACACTGCAAGATAGTTTGGAAGAATGTTCTCATTTGTTGATTGAGGGCACTTGTGGACAATATATTTTTTGGAATTAGGGAGGGAGACTATTCAATCCATCATCCATTTTGATGGAGTTCGCAAATAGCTCCTCTCAGTTTCATTCTTCCTCCTTCACCTTTCAAACTTGTACATGTTAAGGGAAAATGTAATTCCATTTATTGGAAGCCTTCCCACCTCAGAACGTTGGATAACAATAGCCTGTTAAAGAAACAGCTGACACCAAATGCAGCAAGGAGATAAAGTGGATGAAGTAGAATCAGTTCTGTCAAAACACGGTAATTCTGTTCTTGTGTAATCTCGTGTTATAAGAAAATTGCATAATGGTCACACCGTTTAAACAAATGGGGCTGGAATTGCATTATAACCAATACACGCTTTAAAAGTTTGCGCTATAGAAACAATGTCCCCAATTTGTCAATCGCGTTACAGCAAATTTGCATTTACAAAATGTGCACTATCCCAGAATGACCTGTACAGATCAATGTGATGCATGTGTTAATATTCCCTGGTGTTTCATTCACTACTGCCTTTATCCATTAAAAATCCTAAGTGGAGTTTTATCGGATGGGTGCTGAGCATAAAGAAGAGCTTTGTATTGCACAATAGGTTATTGCCTGATTGCAACAAGGTGCAAGTTACATTGTTGTTAAGACCATGGGGAGACCCGAATGGTAGGTCTGTCTCCTTTGAGATTCGGATCTGTTCTCCCCACCCAAGTCCACATGATGATATAATAATGGGTGATGCTTAATGAGCATCTCAGCATTCATGCTTTCAGAGTCTAACACCTTACAAAATAGGTGGTTTCCCATGGGCCCAATAGAAGAACCACAGCATTGGTAAGCCAGAAGAACCACGATGAATTGTGAGGAGGCAACATGGAGGATGTGAAGGCATCACTGTCTCTTCCCTTGATCATCACTTTGAGTTACCATTACTTCCTATTACTATCACTTTTGACTTGGTGGCTTCTAGAAACAGTGATAAAGGGTACAAGAACTTGATTCCAAACCACCTGTCAACTAACCTGCTGAAAGGTGTTAATCTTAAAATAAGCTTTCAATGAGAGCTATTTCTCTGATTTTCAAGACATTTTTGCCCTTTTTAAACTCATCGACCTGTCATGTGTTGTGGTGTTTTCTCTATCTGAGTTGCCTTGGTAAACTGGAATGCACTCCTCACAATGCTGGAAATTCATCTGGTGATTCACTTTGTACATGTCAGGAAGAGACTCAGGAAAATTCATTCGTTCAGGATATAGGGATTTCTTCCTTGAACTAGGTAGCTCATACCTGTACATAACATCAAAGGGAACACAATGCTCTATCATTGACAGACTCCAATTCCATTTGGAGCTGTAAAGTTGCATTTGTTTTATGGCAAATGCTATCAGCAATCTAATTGAGTGATGACTGCTCGTCCCATCCTCACTGTTGAAAATGGGCTCTTTATTCAACTAAGCTTGAATTTTCAAAAGCTTTCCTATCCACATATCCTTCTCAGGACTCGACATCCTAGAAGGACAGGGGAACGAATGCATGGGAACACCACCGGCACATTCCCCTACAATAAACACACCATCCTGATTCGGAAATATAATGCTGTTCCTTCACTGTTACTGAGCCAAAATTCTGATACTCTTTCTAACAGGTGGGGTTATCAGTATACTCTAAAGGTTGCAGCAGTTCAAGAAGACAGCTGATCACCAGTTTCTCCAGGACAGCTCGGGATGAGCAACAAATGCTGTCCAAGTTAGTGACCCATATCCCATAAATGAATAAAAGCAATCCTCGAATCCTCACATGCCAGCCGTATTTTCATTACTCTCCCAGTCCAGCCTGGGCCCTAAACTTAGAAATTCCCTGTTGGACCTCTCAGTCTCCTTTTTACTTCAGGCACTCTTTATAATCTACTTGATTTTTCAACCTTTCAGTTACTTCTCAGGTTACTACATGTTCAAACTTATTCAAACAATAAGTTTGAATATGGCTTGGCCTCAAACATTATTTGAGCTCACCCCTGTGGAGCGACATATGATGTGTTTGGGTAAATTACATTTCCTGTACAAAATGCATACCACTGTTGATGAACATTCAATGTTGATTAATTGTGTTCCAGGATTGTGCTAAAATTTTAAATAAATGCTCTCAACCAAGGATATGACTAAGACAAAAGGGAAAAGAATTTGATTTGCTAAGTGACGGGTCATTGAAACCATCTGTTCACTTGACAGAATTGCCAAATTGAATTTTAGGCTGTACAGGCAGCTGTTCAGCACATGAATCCAAGGCAAACAATGAAGAGACTTTGCCGAGTCTAACTGTGCCCACACTGCGAGCAGAGCTTTAAATTTGTTCTTGGGATGTGATCACTGCTGGCAAGGACAACATTTATTGTCGATTGCATTTATCCTTGTTGCCCTTGGAAGGCTGTGACAGGCCTACTTGAACACAGCCTCAATGTGGTCAAGGTGCTCCCACAAAAGGAAGCTTTAAAATTTGATTCAGTGATGTTGAAAAGTTCAGATATGTGTCCATGTTACAGTTCTGTGACACATGTTGTGTAGATAATTGTTTTCCTGTGCATTGTCCACAAGTTCACAGTGCAGGAGGTACTGCCAAAAAAGAATTGATTACTTGCATCCTGCAGATAATACACACTACAGCCACAGAATGTAGAGTATGGTAAGTGTGAATATTTAAACCAGTACTTTGAGTGTCACTCAGGTGCACTGTTTCTTTCCCGAATGATGTTGATCTTTTTCAGTGTTAGAATGATCGAGTCATAGAGATGTACAGCACGGAAACAGACCCTTTGGTTAAACCCATCCATGCCGACCAGATATCCCAACCCAATCTAGTCCCACCTGCCAGCACCCGGCCCATATCCCTCTAAACCTTTCCTATTCATATACCCATCCAGATGCCTTTTAAATGTTGCAATTGTACTAACCTCCATCACTTCCTCTGATAGCCCATTCCACACACGTACCACCTCTGCGTGAAAATTTTGCCCCTTAGGCCTCTTTTGTATCTTTCCCAATCACCCTAAACCTATGCCCTCTAGTTCTGGACTTCGCCATCCCAGGGAAAAAACCTTGTCTATTTACCCTATCCATGCCCCTCATGATTTTATAAACCTCTTTGTGGTCACCCCTCAGCCTCTGATGAACACAGTGTTATAGCAAGTGAGTGAAGGGTATTCCAATAGACTCCAGAACATGCACCTTGTTGTGGTGTTATGTGTTACTTGTTAATTATTAATACAATAACTTAAGTAGTTCAGAGAAAAGAAAGCAGGCTCAAAGTACACCTTGAATATCCTTTCAGCAAAAATCATGAGATAAAGAGGGACAAAGGATTTCATTCATCAGATCAATGGGTCACGAGGAAGCTAACACAGCTTTTAACCTAATTTCAATGCAAAACACCCTAACAAACCAGAAAGAATTTGGTAAAATATTTCAATGTAAAACTAAAACACTAATGACGAAGGAGGTGATGGTGTCACTGGACGAGTAATCCAGAAACATAAGGTAATGTTCTAAGGACAGGGGTTTAAATCCTCCTTGGTACATGGTAAAATTTTAATTGCTTGGTGTAATGGTGACCATGTAACCACTGTTGATTGCCATAGAAACACATCTGCCATCCTTATCTGGTCTTGCCTACATGTGTGTCCAGACCCACAGCAAAGTGGCTCAGTCTTAACCACCCTCAGAGCAATTACGGATGGTCCATAATACTGGCTGAGCCAGCAATGTCAACATTGTTTGAACAAGTAAAAGGTGAGAATTTTTAGTTCACTACGTTCCCTATGCAGAATGCAGCATTCAAGAAGGAAACTTATCACCACCTTCTTGGGAAGGCAATAGGGATGTGTAACAAATGTAGCCCTTGCCTGCAATACTTACATCTTACAGAATCATTTTGGACAAAAATGAAGCCTTGACCTATGATGTGATTTAACAAACCATGAGTTTCATCTAACATAAAACTAAACACCACATTCACGCTTAATCAAATATAATGGGCCAGAATTTGTCACCAGAATAAGAAGTGATGATTAAAACAGTAATAGTGCTTACCATTTATGAGCATGCCAAGTGCCTAATAATTTATGGTGAGGAAGAGTTAATTATATAAGTTGCCATAAGTTGCTGGATAATTAGCACCATTCTGCCATTAGCCTCATGAAATGCTAGCTCATCTCAAACCTGAATTTCATGGTGCTGCAGTATTTGTACATTAACTTTCCATTAAGTCTGCCTCATGAATAAGAGATTTTAAAGACCTCCATTAGGATATATCTTAGCCTTCCCTTTTCAGGAGGAAAGGGACACAGCCCATCAATCCTTTCCTAATGTGTAAATGATATTCCGTTATCATTCTTGTACATCTTCTCTGGTCCATCTTGAATGCCTCTAATGTGCTTTGTAATGTGGTAACCAGAGCACTTAGTGCACTAAGTAAAAGGAGAGAATATTTCCTCTTGTGGGGAACTGTATGCCTGGTTGCCCATCAGTGCAAGACAACGATCAAGGAACCTAACAGGGCCTTCAGAAGAGAATGTGAACTTACCGCTGAAAAGAGTCATTAAAGTGAATCATATTGATACATTGACGCAGAACCTACAGAAGCAGAAGAGAGAAAAAAGAATATAGGATTATGGCAGCGGATTTAGATTAGTTAGATTACTTACAGTGTGGAAACAGGCCCTTCAGCCCAACAAGTCCACACCAGGTCTCTGGCGCTGTGAGGCAGCAGTGCTAACCACTGTGCCACCGTGCCGCCCACCAGGATGAGGAAAATGGGAAGAATCTTGGGTGGACCAAAGGCTTGGGCTGTTTGGGCTGAATAGTTTGCTTTTGTACTGTATGTAGGATGTAATGTAAAAATTTCCCATTACCTTGCTCACAACTCACTCTTATTTAATTGCAAGCTAAAAGACTTTCAAATTGAATGGTGCAGATTAGAATCAAATGAATAGGGCACATGCAATATCCAACAAATATGCACAATTTTATTCTATTTGGGCATATTAGAGTCATAGAGTCATAGAGATGTACAGCATGGAAACAAACCCTTCGGTCCAATCCACCCATGCCGACCAGATAACCCAACCCAATCTAGTCCCACCTGCTAGCACCCGGCTCATGTCCCTCCAAACCCTTCCTATTCATATACCCATCCAAATGCCTCTTAAGTGTTGCAATTGTACCAGCCTCCACCACATCCTCTGGCAGCTCATTCCATACAACTACCACCCTCTGTGTGAAAAAGTTGTCCCTTAGATCTCTTTTATATCTTTCCCCTCTCACCCTAAACCTATGCCCTCTAGTTCTGGACTCCTGCACCCCAGGGAAAAGATTTTGTCTATTTATCCTATCCATGCCCCTCATAATTTTGTAAACCTCTATAAGGTCACCCCTCAGCCTCCGACACTCCAGGGAAAACAGCCCCAGCCTGTTCAGCCTCTCGCCTATGGCTCAAATCCTCCAACCCTGGCAACATCCTTGTAAATCTTGTTCCAGGGATGATGTTGGGCGAGGGAAATGGTAACCACTGTGGACTTGTTTCACCAGTAGGAAAATTGCAGGAGATTGAGGCAAGCTGGGAGGCAAGAGTTGATATGGGCCTTGACCAGCCTCTTGAAACAGTACATGATTATGGAGGTCAGAGCCACTTGCGATAGTCATTAAGGCACATTGCATGTGTTTTCTTTGATACTGGGATGATGGTAGTCTTCTTGAAGCTGGTGGGGACTTTGGATTGTAACGAGGAAAGGTTGAAGGTGTTGGCAAATACTTCCACCAGCTGGTCCGCACAGGATCTAAGTGCATGGGCAGGGATTCTGTCTGAGCCTGTCGCATTCCTTGAGTTTACTCTCAGGAAGACTGATATAACATCTGCAGCTGTGACAGAGGGAACAGGTACATTTGGGGCTGTCGGGACAGGTGACACCAGGTCACTGGCATTCTGCTCAGACCAAGCATGGAAAATGTTGAGCAGATCAAGGAGGGATATGTTTTTATCTACTATTTTGCTCTGTTTCATTTTGTATCCCGTTGCATTGTTCAGGCCTTACCACAGGTGGCAACTGTCAGTACATTTAGTTTGGGCCTCTAACTTAGCCTGGTACTGCCTCTTGGCAACACTGATGACTTTGCTGAGGTCATATCTGGATGTTCCATATCGGTCTGGGTCGTCCAACTTGAGTCTGGTCTTAAGTAGGCAGTGGATATTTTGATTCATCCAAGGTTTCTGGTTTTGGAACACATGGATTAACTTCTTTGGCATGCAGTTCTCTACACTCTTGTTAATGAAGTCCGTGACGGTGGTGGTGTACTCATCAAGGTTGTTGAACGACTTCTTGAACATGGTCCAGTCCACCAATTCTAAGCTGTCCCAGAGAAGCTCTTCTGCTGCCTTGAACCAGCATCGAGCTACTTTCTCTGAAGGATCCTCGCATTTCAACTTCTGCTTGTAAGCTGGGAAGAGGAACACAGTGTTGTGATCTGATTTTCCAAAGTGCAGACTGGGTATGAAACAGTAGGCATCTTTAATGGTTATGCAGCAGTGATCAAGGGTATTTGGTCCTCTGGTGGGATTTTGGTATCACCCTCAGGTTGGCTTGGTTGAATTGCTAGCAACAATAAATAAAGCCTCAGAGAATTTCATCTCCAGAGCATTTGTATCCATCCAAATCTTGTTGCATTTGAACATGGACTGCTTCAGTATCTGAGGTGTTGCGGATGGTGCAACACATTGAGGAATCATCAGCAAACGGCCCACTGCTGACCTTATGATTGAGGGAAGTCCATTCATGAAGCAGTTGAAAATAGTTGGGCCTCGAACACTACACTGAGAGATATCCTGGATCTGAGTTGACTGACCTGCTACAACACAATCATCTTCTTATGTGCCAGGTATGACTCCAAACAATGGAGAGTTTGCCATGCATACCTATTGATTCCAGCTTTGCTTAAAGCTCTTTGATGCCACACTCAGTCGAATGTAGCCTTGATGTCGAGAGCTGTCACTCTCACCTCACCTCTGGAATTCAGCTTTTTATTTTGCCCGTGTTTGAAACAAGGCTGTAATGAGGTCAGGAGCTGAGTGACCTTGGTGGAACCCAAACTGGACATCACTAAGCAGGTCATTCTGAGCAGGTGCTGCTTGATAGCACTGTTGATGACACCTTCCATCACTTTACTGATGATCAAGAGCAGATTGATGGGGTGGTAATTGACCAGTTTGGATTTGTCCTGCTTTTTTTTTATGTACTGAACATGCCTATTTAATTTTCCACATTGTTGGGTAGATACCAGTGTTGTAACTGTACTGGAAGAGCTTGGCTAAGGAGGCAGCAAGTTCTGGACACAAGTCTTCGGTACTATTCCTAGAATGCTGTCAATGCCCATAGTCTTTGCAGCCTTGTGTGCCTCAAACTGTTTCTTGATATCATGTGGAGTGAAGTGAATTGGCTGAAGTCTGGTATCTGTGATGCTGAGGACCATTGGAGAAGGCTGAGATGAATCATCCACTTGGCATTTCTGGTTCAAGATTGCGGTGAAAGCTTCAGCCTTATCTTTTGCATTGATAGGCTGGGCTCTTCCATTGTTGACAATGGGAATAATTCTGAAGCCTCCTCCTCCATTGACTTATTTAGTTGTCTATCACCATTCACAACTGGATATGGCTGGACTACAGAGCTTAGAACTCTAAATTGGTATGGGATTCTGTACTCTATATATCTTATGCTACTTATGCTGTTTGGCATGCAAATAGTCCTGTTTGATAGCTTCACCTGGTTGATACTTCATTTTAATATATGCCTGATGCTGCTCCTGGCTTGCCCTCCTGAGTCTCCATTGATCCCCTGGATTAATGGTAATGGTTGAATGAGGGATATTCCAGGCCATGAGGATACAGGTTGTATTGGAGCACAATTCTGTGCTGTTGATGGCTCACAGCACCTCATGGATGCCCAGTTTCGAGTTGCTAGATTTGTTTGAAGTTTGTCCCATTTAACACGGTGATAATGCCATACAACATCATGGAGTGTATTGTCAATGTGAACATGGGACTTCATCTCCATAAGGATTATCCAATGGTCACTCTTAATGATACTGTCATAGACAGTTGCATCTGCAACTGATAGATATGTAAGGATAAGGTCCTTACATCCAAGTATGGATTTTTCCCTCTTGTTTGATCCTTCAATACCTGCCACAGATCCAGTATAGCAATTACGTCCTTTAGGACCCAACCAGCTTGATGAGTAATGCTGCTGCTAAGCTAACCTTGGCAATGGACATTGAAATGCCTCACCGAGAATGCATTCTGTGCCATTGTCACTCTCGGTGCTTCCTCCAAGTATTATTCAACATGGAGGAGCACTGATGCATCAGCTAAGGGAGGATAGTATGTGGTAATCAACAGGAGGTTTTCTTGACCATGTTTAACCTGAAGCCATGAGACTTCATGCAGTCTGAAGTCAATGTTGAAGACTTCCAAGGTAACTCTCTCCCAACTGTATGCTACTGTGCCCCACCTCTGCTGATCTGTCCTGCTAGTTTGACAGGACATATCAGAGATGGTGATTGTACTGTCTAGGACATTGCCTGTAACATATGATTCTAAAGGTATGACAATGTCAGGCTGTTGATTGACTAGTCTGTGAGACAGCTTTCCCAATTTTGGCACTTGCCCCCAGATGTTAGTAAGGAGGACTTTGCAGGGTTGATGGGATTGTTTCTGCCATTGACTACTTTGGTGCCTTGGTTGATGCTAGGTAGTCCGTCCCAGTTTATTTCTTTATTGAGACTGATTGGCTTGCTAAGTCATTTCAGAGATCAGTTCAGAGTCAACCACATTCCTGTGGGTCTAGAGTCACATGTAGGCCAGATCAGTTGACAATGGCAGACTTCCTTCCCTGAAGGACATTACTGAACTAGATAGGTTTTTCTGCTAGTCAACAATGGTAATTAATTCCAACTTTTTTTTATGGAATTCAAATTCCACCATCTGCCTTGGTGGGATTTGAATCCTAGTGCTGAGAACATTAGGTCTGTTTCTGGATTAATAGCCAAGCAATAATACCACTAGACCATTGCCTCCCCATGAAATATAATATTTATTAAATAATATTTAATCATGAAAAATCTAAAGGCAGTATTGAATGAAAATGATAAGAGTTTTGCCCAAACAGCTGGAAAACCATCAATAGCTCCACATCTTTTCTGTCAGTAAAGACATATCACATAATTGTCCCTTAACTGGAGAGTAGCAAGCCTTCCCTCGGCTTCACAGCTCCCACGCACATGCTCACTGAGGGCTGATTGCTGATCAGAAAACCAGTGGTTCTATTAAAGTCATAGAGTTATAGAGATCTATTGCACAGACAAAGGTCCTTTGACTCATTGCATCTGTGCCGGTCAAAAACAACCACTTAACTATTCTTATCCCATTTCTCCGCATGTGACCCAAAGCTTTGTCTGCCATGGCATTGCAAGTGCACATCCTCTGTGTGGAAAAGATGTTCTTCACATTCCTGCTAAGCCTTCTGCCCCTAACCTTAAAACTATGCCCCTGGTTATTGATCCCTCCATCAAGGGAAAACATTTCATCCTGTCTATCCTAACTATGCCCCTCATAATTTTATACATCTCAGTCATGAATAATGATAACGTATTAACTGTCTTCTAGTGTTCTGACACCTCTCCTGTGGCCAAAAAGGAATTGAACATTTTTACAAGCGTCCCTGGTTAATTCCCCTCTTACCTCATTCAACAACCTGCAATACATTTGATCTCATCCTAGAGACTGATCAACTTTTATGCTTGCCAGATAACACAGAACCTCCTCTCTGTCTATTCTAATTTCTTTAGCAGAATCACAGACTTTCTTTCTGATTTCATTATCATCATTTCATTTCATCCCTCTCACTAATGAACACATTTAGAAGCTTACTGACATCCTTTGCTTCCTGCCAGTAACAGCATCAGCAACATAATCGGGGAGGCTGTGGCTACTGCCTGTATGATATCCAAACAATGGGCTAAAATTGTCACAGGATCACAGGGCTCAGGTGAGTGAAGGGAGGGAGTGTTTGAGGGTTCGATAGCGAGGGCAAGAGGACATACTCTGAAAAGCCCTCCCACTTTCTGATTCTCTGTTCCTCGATCTCGCTCTGAGAACCTTTCAAGGTGACCATGTCCCACACCCAACCTCCCACTGCAAGCAACTCTGCTTGGGATTAATTCCCACACGCCCCTGTAAAGCCTCCCATTGTGATAATATCAACAACGGAAGGCCGAGGGGTGTTGATCAACTATGCGGTCATTAGCCTAAGCACAGTAATTGTAAAAGAGGTGAGGTTACTATCCCAGCTCTGCCTAGCATGGCATTTCATCAAGCTGGAGATGGGAAAATGGTGGACTCAACACTAATACCTTCCTGCCAGATTAAATGCTCCCAAGCCTTTTCCACCATCGAACTCGTCAGAAGAAACATTATTACATTTGCTTTTATTATGACCATTAATGAACCAGATCACAGTAATCACAGAAATCAAAAAATATATAATTACTTATAGGACAAAATTACTAAAAAGTCTTCAAAATGAATGTGGAAAATGTCAGCCAGATAAAACCTGGTCCTCAAGGCATCTGTAAATTATTAAAAGGAATTTAAATAATTTAAGGGTAAATCTGTTTCACAAACATTATAACTACAGTGAGAGCAAAGTAATTAGCACTAGAATTAGTCTCATAGGACAGGATGAGTAAAAGACATGATATACATTTAGCCATAACATCCAGAATGACCTCCCTATTGTTTTTTGGAGAATTAATATTTGCCAAGACTGTATTTGCTTTCTATGATTCATACCCTAAATGATCTTGGTTTGGGGAAATTGGCACATTGAAATCATTTCTTCAACTTTGCTTCATTTTCCAAACTTGTATGCTATCTGCTCCAATGTTAACATCTATCATTCTCCATCACTGAAGATAAGTTGCTACCTGCTGTTCAGCTCACTATAGAGCACAGCTTTTCTTTACCCTACCTTTATGAAGGTGAAACAAGATCAACCATCTCAATTGTGCCAAGGTCCCAGGCCCATTTCCTGGGTCGGGAGTCAACACCTAGTCACAGTAGAACAAAAAGAGGCTGAAAGTAAATTTTGAGGGAAGTAAAGGGAAAAAGCAAATCCTTCAACTGCTAAGGTATTGCTGTTAGTGACTCTGAAGGAGAGGGATGGGCGGCATGGTTAACACTGCTATCTCACAGCGCCAGGAACTTGGGTTCAATTCTAACCTTGCGTTACTGTCTGTGTGGAGTTTGCACATTCTCCCCGCGTCTGGGTGGGTTACTGCTAGGTGCTCTGGTTTCCTCCGAAAAATGTACAGGTTAGGTGGATTGGCCATGCTAAGTTGCTCGGTACTGTCAAGTGCAGCCTCGATCAGTCAAATGCCTTTTATCTTCATTGTGGGGATTCTATGAGACCTTTACTAGTCAACGAGCCTCTGTCCCTCTCCACTCAGTGTCATTCCATTCCACTACTTTTTCACAGGAAGCACAGAGCAATTGCTTCACTTAAAAACTTATGAAGTAGTTGATTTATTGGTTAAAAGCAACAGCTTATAGCAATTGGTGGGAGAAAATAAACTGTCTTTTTTCAAGCTTTAAGTATTTTACTGACAAAGAAAGAGAGAGAAAGAGACAGAGACATACCACTTGCCCTTTCAGCAGTTTGCCAGTATCATTCAGACTCACAAACTGTTAAACCATCCAGAAGCCAAACAAATAGTTGTTGTCAGGTTGCTAGCCTTTGGCATCCATGACTGGTCACAACTCCACAAACCAATCTGCAAATGGGTTTACACTTTGTACACCAACCCCTAGCATTGGATCACTTACAAACATGCTTGCCTTCCCCGCACCCCCATCTCTCTGCTTGAACAAAACAGCAGTGTAAATACCACATAAAATGAGTCAAATTTACAATTCAAAAAAATTATAAAAGTAGAGTATTTTGTTTTCTCTGTCATTTTCTATAAAACAATCCCTTTTCCAGTCCAATATAGAAAATAAAGTGATGTGATCCTTACAATTGCTGGTGGAAGAAGTGAATATTGAATAAGGTAAATGAGGACCCAATCGAACCAATCAACATATGGATGGGAGGAACAGTCTAATGAAAACACAGATTTGATTTGCAGTGTACAGCATTTGTTCAGGTTATAAGTTTGCACGCTGAGCTGGTTGGCTTGTTTTCAGATGTCTTGTCACCATGCTTGGTAACATCATCAGTGAGCCTCCGGTGAAGCGCTGGTATTCAGACAGACACACAGTAAACTAGTCACCAGGATACACAAGCACCAACTAGCCACCAAAAGACATGACTAACTATCACTAGTATCCTTGCACACAGACAATGAAGGACACCATTTCAAATGGGGCAATGTATCCATCCTAGGACAGGCTAAATAGAGGCACACACAGGAATTCCTACAGACCTGACATTCAAACCAGAACTTCATCAATAAACACATTGACTTGGACTCCATTTTCCAACCTCTGAGAAAAAGAACCAGAAATGATATCACCCACCTTAACAGACTAAGACACAAATAGAAAGCAGGACAGAACACCAGTGCTTCACCAGAGGCTCACTGATGATGCTACCTAGTATGGTGACAAAATGTCTGAGAATAAATCTACCAGCTCAGTGAGCAAACTTACAACCTGAACCTCGACCTGAACTACAAATCTTCTTAAAAATCGTATACAGCATTTAGAACGTAGAACATAGAACAATACGGTGCAGAACAGGCCCTTCAGCTTTCGATGTTGCACCGACCTGTGAACTATTCTCAGCTCGCCCCCTACACTATGCCATCATCATCCATGTGCTTAACAAAAGGATTGTTTAAATCTCCCTAATGTGGCTGAGTCGACTACATTGGCAGGTAGGGCATTCCATGCCCTTACCACTCTCTGAGTAAAGAACCTGCCTCTGACACCTGTTTTAAATCTATCACCCCTCAATTTGTAGTTATGCCCCCTCATACAAGCTAATGTAGGAAAAAGACTTTCACTGTCTACCCTATCTAATCCTCTGATCATATTGTATGTCTCTATCTAATCCCTTCTTAGCCTTCTTCTTTCCAATGAGAACAGACCCAAGTCTCTCAGCCTTTCCTCATAAGACATTCCCTCCAGACCAGGCAACATCCTGGTAGATCTCCTCTGCACTTTTTCCAATGCTTCCACATCCTTCCTGAAATATGACAACCAGGACTGTACACAATATTCCAAGTGTGGCTGCTCTAGCATTTTGTATAGTTGCAGCATGATATTGAGGCTCTGGAACTCAATCCCTCTACCAATGAAACCTAACACACTGTATGTTTTCTTAACAGCACTATCAACCTGGGTGGCAACTTTCAGGGATCTATGTACATGAATTCCAAGATCCCTCTGCACAGTCACACTACTAAGAATCTTTCCATTGGCCAAGTATTCTGCTTCCTGTTATTTTCCCAAAGTGCATCACCTCACATTTAGCTGCATCGAACTCCATTTGCCACCTCTCAGCCCAATTCTGCAGCTTATCCAAGTCCCCCTGCAACCTGCAACATTCTTCCACACTGTCCACTACTCCACCGATTTTAGTGTCATGAGCAAATTTACTAATCCATCCACCTGTGCCTGCGTCTAAGCCATTTATAAAAATGATAAACAGCAGTGGTTCCAAAACAGATCTTTGTGGGACACCACTAGTAACTGGACTCCAGGCTGAATATTTTCCATCAACCACCACTCGCTGCCTTCTTTCAGAAAGCCAGTTTCTAATCCAAAACAATAATATTGCCAAAATCAAATTGTTTTAATTATGATGTAATCATAAATATTGAGTAACATGATGATTAGGAAAGTTAAGATGCTTTTGCTGCAGTCAGAGTTTATCATTATCTGAGCTGACTGAGCACATTTCCTATTGTGATGCTTAAAGATTCAGGACTGTTAGCATTCCATCTCTCGACCTGTTCTTTCCTGAACAGGCATATGATAAATAGCTATAAAGTTCAGCAATCACTTCAGCTTTTGGTATCTCAATTTGTAACGTATTAATTCATTCCCAAGCCTTGCATTCATTTTCTATGCTTCTCATGTCCCTTTTTGCACTTGAGGGAGATGCTAATGTCAGATTGGATACAGCCAGGTGCCAAGCTTTTAAGGTCCTGGCATTGGCATGACCTTTAGGCGTTGCATGGTGCTCAATGGTTAGTACTGCTGCTTCGTAGCACCAGGGACCAGTTTCAATTCCATCCTTGGGCAACTGCCCGTGTGGAGCTTGCACATTTTCCCTGTGTTTGCATGGTTTTTCTCAGGATGCTCTGATTTCCTCCCGCACTCCAAAGATGTGCAGTTTAGATGGATTGGCTATGCTAAATTACCTATACTGTCCAGGGATGGGTAGGTTAGGTGGTTTAGCCATCGGAATTGCAGGGTTACAGGGAGAGGGTAGGGGGGGAAACCTGGGTAGGATGCTCTTTGAAAAGTTGGTGTGGAATTGTTTGGCCAAGTGGCATGTTTCCATTCTGTATGGATACAGTAAAGTGCTGACCTATGACCTGATCTCTTTGTCTTTTAGGTTGAAACCCATAGGTGGTGTTGGTGGACAGAAGTGCAAAGAAGATGCCCATGCTCCTGCATATTAGCTGCATCAAGGGCAATGTCAGAAAACATTGGTGATTGTCTTTAAGATGAAGGGCTACATCAACTCTCCTGCTCCTTAGATACTGCCTGACCTGCTATGCTTTTTCAGCATCACATTTTCCAAGATAGTCTTTCAGCACTGGTTGCATCTTTTGCACTTCTATGTCCAATGTACATATTCTGTTTAATTGACTTTGTCTATCACGTAGTGACATCAGAGATATATAAACTTTATCTATATGCACTTGCCTGTCTCTCACAGGCAACGTGTGTGGTCAATGAACAGCACAGGTACATGCTAGCTGGGCTGACTCACTAGTGACAATATTGATTAAAGCAGCATGAATGTTGCAAGTTGGCTGAATGCATGTAAGAGGCATGTGAGATGCACCTCCTGACACAATCACACATCTAGGTCATTAAGACTACTTGTTGATTGAGGCAGTTCAGTTGCAGACATGAAGTGAAATAGGTGTTGAGGCAGGATGGTGAGAGGATCTTTCTGGATTCTCTGGACAGTTATGAAAAACCATTAAACCCTCTAACCATCTACCCACACCTTCTCTGCTATCTCTCTGATCCCCTATGCCAAATCATAATCTCTCATACTCCCATGCCCGTCCATGCTTTAACATATACCCCCATAAATGTTTCCTCTAAGATGTGCAGCCATGCATCTGCTGGGAATCCCTGCATACACCGATCATCATTCATGACCTGTGCTTCGGGAGGTTGCAACAGTGCATGGACAACAGAGATCCATTCAGGAGGAAGAACACCTAGAGAGAACATTGCCCCTCATACTCATGCCTCCCATGTATTCGCAATAGACCATTATGCATTACCTGCTAAAAGTAGATAAAGGTCTTGTAGAGATGAAAACAAACCTCTCACAATTTAATAGCTATCACACTCAAATATAACTGAATATGAAAAATCTTGAATTCATGAAAAATAGTCAAAAATATAAATGATACAAATAGTTAATCATTGTAAAACAAATATGTTTGCCACAAACCACATGAAAGACAGCTGATCCTCTGATAACCATTTAAAATTGTCAATCAAAATGTGAACTCAACCTACTGATAGGTAGAAGAGTGTGGTGCTGGTAAAGTAAGCTGTGAGGAGCAAGAGAGTTGAATGATGAAGAGTTTATACTAAAAATGTCGACTCTCCTGCTCATCAGATGCTGCCTGACCAACTGTGCTTTTCCAGCACCATAGTCTTCAACTCTGATCTCCATCATCTGCAGTCCTCACTTTCTCCTTTTCATAGGTGGAAATTCTGAACCTCTTGAAAACCATCCAAACATTCATAAAGGGCTACTTATTGCAATAATTCTCTGTAAATGGGGAAAACATGTCTGTTCAGATTGCAAAAACAGATGGCCAATGTATTTTGTTTCTCTCTAAACTACATCAGAAAGCCTCTCAATCAGTTCTCTAGATACAAATGTCCATTTTTATCCTCTCGGTGAAAGTTGCAAATTTTTTTTTGGCATTTTTAAAGGGCTGATAATTTAACTAACTGCTGGTCATAAACCTTAAACAGATCCCAGACTCCCCCTTCAGAACTGCTTATGCGTCTTTTACAAAATCATTGTTCTCACACTGCATGTTCAGGCTCTTGAAATAGTGCAAATGATATCTGCCAAAGTTATGACGGCATTTCAAATGACCCAGTCAATTTGAGTTTTGCACCTCTGCAATTCACAACTTGCTTATTTCCCCCTACTGAGAAAAATAACATATGCCAGATGGAGGGACAGAATTTCTGCATCCGAGTCCCTTCAGGCATTCCTGAGGATCTGTTGAGTTATCCCAACTCTTAAAAAACAAGTTGTTGTTCTTCAGATGGTACATTAAATGAAGCCCACAAGTCGGCACCAAAAAGAAAACTCACAGAAATATTCTGAAGCAGGAATGATCCCCCTATGTTCTGAGCAATTCTTAATCCTCAACAAATGCCACTAAAATAGTTGAACAATCACAATAGTTATGAGTGGCCAGTTGCTTTTTGTGGAAGTGTGTTCCACACAAGTGGTAGCTATACTTTTAAAGAACTTTGCTATTGGCGATGTATTTGAAAGGACTTTGCTAGTACTAACCGGCGCCATAAAAATGCAAGTTATCTCTTTGTTCTGTTGTCTTACTATCATGGGAGCATTATTTCTTTGCTATAATTTAAATCAAACAGTATCCCAAAGGTATTAACTCACAGCAGTGCTATTTCAATCAAATATTTGGAGTGATAGTGTTTGTTCGATTTTGTCTTCGCTTTCTCTATGTCTTTGCAGTGATTTCCTAGCTGATTTGGTTTGTTTTTCGGAGAAAAAATCCCAGCTGCACAGAACAGAAATGTCTGATGTGAGCCTGATCTGCTATTCTAAGAGCAACACAAGCAGCCAAACCAATGTGAAGCAACCTGGAATTAGAGTTGGCTGTTAAGGAGCAAAATCAAAATATACTCTTTCACAGAAAGGAAGAAGTCTACTGATTGGATTTGGGGGTTTTAGAGTCAGAGATCAACTGATTTCTGGTATGAAATAAATGTCATAAAAGGCATATCAATGAGGTGAAGCGCAAATTAGCCATTATCTACTTGAAGAGCAGAGCAAGCCCAAACAGCTGAATGACCTACTCTTGTTTCCATGGAAACCCCTTCCCCCTGCCACTCCAAACTCTTCAGATATGTTGCCTTCCAAGATTAAAGTGGTGTCGATCAACTGAGACTTAATCCTGTAGCTCAACAGCACCCCTGCCAAATGGCATTGAGCAAGACCCTTCAGATGAAGAAGGGAGAGAAAAGACATGACAGTAAAAGTTGTGGACTACAGGCAAAAGGAAATTGCCTGGAAAAAAGGGCATTGATGCCCCATTTAGCAAACTGAATTCAATTAAAGTTCTTTCCCATAAAGCAAATTATTATAAATCTGTGACTAATAAAATTCTGCCAATATAGCCAAATGTCATTATCCCTCATACAAAACCTCTTACTAATTTTCTGACTTTTAAATGTTTTACCTGGTGCTGAGTCTATATTAATAAAAATGAAGGTCACTGATACAATCGAATGGCTCAGTGATTAATCAACTTTAACTTCATTATGTCAAGTTATTGCAAGTGTTTTACTCGAATTATTCCAATGGACTTTAAAGAATATTGATTTTTCTTTAACAAAGATGATGTCAAGATTGAGACAATAGAAGGGAGAGTGAATAATTTGAGGCTCAGGAAAGTGAAAACAATACAGATAATTTACTGTATTTACACTTATAAAAGTCATGTTTCTTAGGCCAAACCATTAACCAAAAGGTAGGGCTTTCACTTGTACATAAGTAATATTTTAAAGGGGTTGTAATTCATCCTCTCCCATCATTTTACTATCACTGAGAGGCCAGGTTAGAGATCACGCCTGCCAACACCACCCCTAAAAATAGCACTAAAGGGACTAGATAGAATTTTTATTTTTGAATATTTATTCAAAATGATATGAAATCTTGGTCTTCAGTAATTATGCAAAATTGTTTTGAGTACATTCTGGTGACTTAAATTGACATGTTTTGCATTTTAGTTTTCCAACTGTAGCCATATGCTAGAACATCCTCTGTTTGTCCTTTTATTCTTAGGGCTCCACATGAGCTGCATAGAAAACTTTCTCCAGTTTCTAAAGCTTTTCTTTGAAACCTTGAAACTTTTTTGCCTGCTGTGCAATCTCAACAATTAAGTTTGAACTGGACTAGCTATCAACTTGTTCTTCCTGATGCCATACTGCCATACCAGAGTGTGTGACTGGTGATAATACAGCATGCACCGGTGCTGGGGCAGCCTTGGTGTCATATATTGATGAGCATAGACATGAGGAGTTGAACAGTTGGTGTGCTGTTGGGCAATTCAATGAATCTCAAAGGGAGTATGTTTGCACCAGTCTGAGTTTGACTTCAGCAATGAGTGGATGCAAGTGATAGAGCAATACTCAAGTATATAAGATTTGAAAAGGACATTGGAGAGAAGATATTTATAATTGAGGGGAGACTAAAGCAAGGAATCATAAAGAAAAGATAGCCTCTAATAAATTCAATGGGGAAGTTTTACTCAGACAGTAGTGAAAATGTGAAATTCCCCACTACATGGTGTAGTTGAGGTGAATAGCATCACCACTTTTAATAATGCATGAAGCAGAAAGGAACAAAAAGTTATGCTGATAGAATGAGATGAAGAAAGGTAGGAGGTGGGTCATGTGAAGCAAGGATTGATTAGATCAAATGGCCTGTTTTTCTGCTGTGGATGCTTTGTAGTTTTCATCTGGCATTTCAGTTGATAGATTTAATAACACTGTAATTTTACCAGTACTATAGATTCAAACTCAGGAACCAGGTTTTTAGAAATTGAATCCCCTATGAGAACCCCAAGTCCCTCTGTGCTGTAGCGTTCTGAATTCTTGACCATTTATATAATGTTTAGCTCCTTTCTTCCTACCTAAGTACGCGATATCACATTTTTCCATACTCATAGAATGTATATTCTCGAAAAAAAGAAGCTATTGTGCTCATTCAGTCTGCATCAACTCTCAGAAGAGCATCCCACCCTTCCACAACCTCATATTTACCATGGCTAATTCACTTAGACTGCATATCCCTGGACACTAAATTGCCTGGGGCAATTTAGCATGATCAATGCACCTAACTTGTACATCTTTGGATATTGAGAAGAAACCAGAGCACCCAGCAGAAACCCATGTAGAGAAAGTGAGACAATGCAAACTCCACAAAGTCATGCAATACTGGAATCAAACCCATGTCACTGGTGCTGTGAGGCAACAGTGCTAACCACTGTACCACTGTGACACCTGTAATGTTATATTCCATCGGTCAAGTTTATGTCTTCGTATTTTGTGTCTCCAGTACTCAGCACCTCAGAGCAGATCCACCTCTGAATGTGCAGTGATTCTCCATTCAAGGTTCAAATCTGATAACTATTTGTCCTCAGTTGATGGAAAGTTAGCTGTACCCCTATTTCTGAAACTGAATAGAACTTTCACTTGTAGAAAATGGGTTGCCAAGTGATTAATTTGATTGCTAAAGAAACAACATTTTAAATTAACGCTCTCAGCAGTGCAATAGGTTTCAGGACATGATTTGATGGACACCACAAAAATTAGTGGAAACTTAAGTGATGAGGATGACATAAAGAGTCTACTGGCAGATTGAGAGAGATGAAGCAAGTGGAATAAAAACCTGGCAGATGGAAAATAACGTGGGGAAATGTAAGGTTTTGCACTTAGGCAAGAAGAAGGGATGAGATTAATATTATTGAAGTTTAAAAAGACTAAGGCACAGAGAGGTTTAGGGGTCCTCATCTGGGTCCAAAATACAAAAAGTCAGTTTCCAAGTTTAGCAGGTAATGGGGAAGGCAAATGGAATGTTGGCTTTTATTTCAAAGGGAATGGAATACAAAAGTAGGGACTTTTTGCTAAAAATATTCAAGGTACTAGTCAGACCACAGCTGGAATAGTGTGAGCAGTTTTGGTCCCCTTAACTAAGGCAAGATACACTAGCATTGGAGTCAGTACAGAGAAGGTTTACGAGGTTGCTTCTAAGTTTGAGGAATTTTCTTATGAGGAGAGATTGAAAGGGTTGAGCTTTTATTCATTGGAGTTTATGAGAATTAGAGGAAAGCTCATTGAAATGTATAAGTTTATTAGGGAGTTGAGAGGGAAGATGTTAAGTGTTTATTTCACCCTGTGCAAGAACCTAAAACCAGAAGGCATAATCACAGAGTAAGGGGTCTTCTGTCTAAAACATATAAGAATAGATTTTTTTATCTCATAGGGTGGTGAATCTGTAGAAACTTTTACTGAAAAGAACCGTAGGGATCAGTAAATAGACAGATTTTTAATTAATAAGAGAATCAAGGGTAAAGGGGATAAGGCAGCCTAGTGGAGTTGATTGTCACATTCGCCATAACTCATTGAATGGCAAATCAAACTCAATAGACTGAATGACCTACTTCTGCTCTTAATGTTTATGATCATTTTAAGCAAAGTAGTCCTTTTCTGCTTCTTCTTGAGTCTTGATCCCAACTCCATAGTTAGCCACCCCCAATGTGATGCTGTCCTGTTCACAGCAGCTTACACTTTGCCTTCAAGGCATTAGAGATCAGTCATTCTGACATAAAGTCACAGAGACATAGAGACATACAGCGCAGAAACAACCCCTTTGCTCTAACTTGTCCATGCCGACCAGATATCCTAACTTAATCTAGTCCCATTTACCAGCACTTGGCCCATATTCCTCTAAACCCTTCCTAGCCATCCTCTGGAAGCTCATTCCATACATGCAGCACCTTCTGTGTGAAAATGTTTTCCCTTAGGTCCCTTGTATATCTTTCCCCTCTCACCCTAAACCTATGCCGTCTACTTCTGGACACCCCCACCCCAAAAGCCATTGTTTATTTATCTTATCTATGCCCCTCATGATTTTATAAACCTCTGTAAGGTCACCCCTCAGCCTCCAATGCTCCAGGGAAAACAAACCCAGCCTATTCAGCCTCTTCCTATTGCTTAAATCCTGCAACCCTGGCTACATCCTTGTAAATCTTTTCTGAACCTTTTCAAGTTTCACAACATCCTTCCAATAGGAACTAGACCAGAAGTGGCCTAACCAATGTCCTGTACAGCCGCAGCCTGACCTCCCAACTCCTGCACTCAATGCTCTGACCAATGAAGGAAAGCATACCAAGCACCTTCTTCACTATTCTCTTTCCCTGCAACTCTACTTTGAAGGAACTCCAAGTCTCTTTGTTCAGCAACACTCCCTAGAACCTTACCATTAAGTGTATAAGTCCTGCTCTGGTTTGCTTTTCCAAAATGCAGCACCTCGCATTTATCTAAAGTTAATTCCATCTGCCACTTCTCAGCCCATTGGCCCATCTGATCAAGATCCCATTGTACTCTGAGGTAACCTCCTTAGCTGTCCACTACACCTCCAATTTTGGTGTCATCTGCAAACTTACTAACTATATCTCCTATGTTCACATCCAAATCATTTTTATAAATGACGAAAAGTAGTGGACCCAGCACTGATCCTTGAGGCTCAGACTGGTCATGACCCTCCAGTCTGAAAAGCAACCCTCCATCACCACCCTCTGACTTCTACTTTTGAGCTTGTTCTATATCCATATGGATAGTTCTTCCTGCATTCCGTGAAATCTAACCTTGCTAACCAGTCTCCCATGAAGAACCTTGTTGAACACCTTACTGAAGTCCATATAGATCATATCTACTGATCTGCCCCCATCAATCCTCTTTGTTATTATTTTTGCATGCCCATGTCAAACTGTTATTTAGGTCAACTCTTATGACTTCTCATCATACTCACTGCTGAGAAATCAACCAAAACGCAGAACACAAATCATAATGAGGTGGTTGTGCTAAAACATCAAAGGGACATGCACTGAATTTACTCCTCAGCAGATTTCTCATGTCACACAGTATCCCCTTCTGCTCGCCACTATCCACACTGAAAGTCCAAACACATCTGTGAAACAAAAATAGGGAAAATATTTTTAATTGCTGACAAAAGAATAGAACAGATGGCTCCTCGCTGAGCAAAACAGAACTTAATTTACAGAATTTAATGATCTATTTGCTATATCAAAGATGGAATTTCGATACTATGTGTCTCTTGTAGTAGCGTTGATATGTTCAAGGAGAGTTGCTTGGCAGTGATCACATTGCAGTTGGATATGAGTCATGCATTCACTCTAACTAGCCTCCTTATGTCGTACAGTATTTTCTTCCCTTATATCGTTCGGACCAAAGCTCTCTCTCTTGTCTCTGCACATTACAGATCATGCTTGAAATACATAATACTAGATCAATTCTAAAATGAATGTTAACAACAGATCCGTCAATATAGTAAAATGTACCAAGACTCTGTATCTAGGTATTACTAAATGATATTTGACACCAAGACAGAAGACTGAGATACTAAGACCAACATGTTTAGTTTTTAGGTGCGTCTCAAAGATGGGGAGATGGGGGTGGCACAGAAAGGTTTAAGGATCAGAATTCCAAAATACTGGATTCAGCAACCACTTACAATATCGGAAGAGGTATCTCCCTGGAGAACTTCTATTGACATAAAGTAATAGACTCAAAAAGTGAAAAGGGATCAAAGCAACAGAATAGTTGGAACTTTCTGCAACATCAGCAGAACTAAGAGAGAAAAAGAGAGAAAACAACTCTTTTTAATGTAGCAGGAAGCCAGAGAGAAGCAAAAATAACCTTTTCTTATCTCTGCCTTCCTGCTACATTAAAAAGAGTTGTTTTCTCTCTCTTTCTCTCTTAGTTCTGCTGATGTTGCAGAAAATTCCAACTATTCTGTTGCTTTGATCCCCTTTCACTTTTTGAGTCTATTATTTTCTGTCAGTAGAAGTTCTCCAGGGAGATACTTCTTCTGATAATGTAAGTAGTTGCTGAATCCAGTGTTTTGGAATTCTGATCCTTAAACCTTGCTGTGCCAGCCCCATGCACCAGAAAACTAAACGTGTTGGTCTTAGTATCTCAGTCTTCTGTCTTGGTGTCAAATTTTGTTTAGTAATACCTAGATACAGAGTCTTGGTACATTTTACTGTATTGATGGATCTGTGTAAATGTAAGTTGTTGTTAACATTCATTTTAGAATTGATCTAGTATTATGTATTTCAAGCATGACCTGTAATGTGCAGAGACAAGAGAGAGAGCTTTGGTCCAAATGATATAAGGTCAGTATATATATGGAAGAAAATACTGTACGACATAAGGAGGCTAGTTAGAGTGAATGCATGACTCATATCCAACTGCAATGTGATCACTCCCAAGCAACTCTCCTTGAACATATCAACGCTACTACAAGAGACACATGGTATCGAAATTCCATCTTTGATATAGCAAATAGATCATTAAATTCTGTAAATTAAGTTCTGTTTTGCTCAGCTAGGAGCCATCTGTTCTATTCTTTGTAAGCAATTAAACATATTTTCCCTGTTATTGTTTCACAGATGTGTTTGGACTTTCAGTGTGGTAGTGGCTAGCAGAAGCGGATACTGTGTGGCATGGGAAATCTGCTGAGAAGTAAATTCAGTGCACCTCCCTATGATGTTTTAGCACAACCACCTCCTTCTGATTTGTGTTCTGCATTTTGGTTGATTTCTCAGCAGTGTGCATGGTGAGAAGCCGCAAGAGTTGACCTAAAAACCAGTTTGGCATGGGTATGCAAAGATAACTTTCAGAAAATGTGTAAGTTGGAAACAAGAGAGGAAGAACAATCTCTATTAAAATTGAAATCCATATTAAAATGTGGCTGGGCTACTGGCAAGGAATAACTGAAAGTGTCCTCTCTCAGGTGGGACACTCTTGGTTTGGACTCTAGTGCTCCAAAATCAAAAGGATGTCAATCAAGACAATTTGTGAAGAGTCCGAGCAGCATGCTGAAGCCAGAAGTGTTAGGTCATGTAGGAAAGATAGAAAAAGGGTAGAGGGGAGTGTTATACAAGACAATTAGGACCAGCAAGTGTTACCTGACATTATTTGATAAGTGCTGCCCATCAGGATTTGAAGAACTGTTCCTGGGAGAAGCTAACCAGTGTGTGTTTGAGAGTTCAAATGTTGCAATACCAGTATCAATTGAAAGTACTATGATCAATTTAGTTATTCTTAAGTAGAGCCTGAGGCTGAGGTGCTATGTAACTAGCTATTGAGTGCAAGGTAAAAAAGCCTTTGCTGTTTGCCAAGATTGAGCTCATCTTCTGTTGAAGTCTTTGGGTGGGCATCATTCCGCGTTTGGTAATAATAACTTGGACCAATTAGAGGGCCAGTGAATCTACCCAAAACACTGAAGCATCACTGAACTTGAGGCATTGACTCTGTTTTCTTCTCTGCAGATGCTGCCAGACCTGCTGGGTTTCTCAAACACTTTCTGTTTTTGTTTCGGATTGCTGGCATTTTTAGTTCTTTGTTTTATTTCATCATATCCAATGGTTGTACTGAACATGATTACAACATATACCATGCTGACAGGGGCAGATTTCACCATATGTACCAGAAAGCTTCATCATTCACCAAGCCGTATGTGCATGGGTGGAGGTGGAAAATATTATATTGTTAAGTTTCCTCTGTATGGTGGAACCACATTCAAACACTACGTCAATACCTCACTTTCTTGAGTGGCACATTGCTTATTACTAGGTGAGGACTCGCTTCTTCACTTACTTTTTGGTGACTGAAAAGACATGAACTAAAATGAGAGAAAGCTAGTTATGAATGGATTGTCTCTGGTATGTCCTAGTGCCTGGTTTTCGAAGAATCTCCAAATCAACAACCTGATCATGATATTTTCTGGAGGCTTCAAGTCATACATTTTTCAAAAAAAAGAATTGACTTGAAATTAATTTTTTCAAAAAATGTTAAACCCAAAATAGTGCCCCTGTTTCTCAGTCAGTGCAATCATTTGGAACTTTGCCCAAAAATCACAGAAATGTGGATGTGTTTTCTGTAACTGCACTCTGATCCTGTATGGTTGACCTTTTTACAACACCTGTTCTGCCTGAATTAGTTGGTCAACCAGTCAAGAAAAGTGTGCTATGTTCACACGTCAATCCTTATAGAATTTGTAGGCAGATGGGACATAGGAAATAATATTAGAGAAGGCCATTCAGCCCATCACCATTGCTCCACCTTTCAAGGAAATCATGGCTCAGCAGTCATAATGTAGGCTCCATAACGATAGTAACAGTCTACAATCCTTCTGTTTCTCTGAAACCAGCTTTCCCAGAACCTTTCTGCCTACCATTGAAATTTACTTACAGTCACCTCTGCTGCTGATTGAATATCAGGTGGATTTTGCCAGCAAAGCAAATGGAAACTGTGGCTCAAAATGTATGCACCTTTTAAACGACCCTGAAATCTGGTAAATATCAATGTTTATTGAGGTGAATCAGAAAGGTGTTATTCAAAATCTTCACTGACTAACTTCAAAAGTTTGGTAGAGTCAGCTTGGATTCAGTGCGTAACACTTTTTTACCCATGAGTCAGAATGTATAGGGTTCCAATCAGATTGTAGCAACCACACTTAAAACAACAATTAACTTATCTGATTCTACGTTGTGAACTTCACCCAACTGTTCCTCCAAGATCAATTGTGAATTTCACTGTTTGATAATTTTCCCAGATGCACTCCGATGTCCAGTGATACACAAATTCAAACATCATAGACAGTAAATGTGCAGGTTCGCTGTCTCTCTCTCCTGCAAAGACCTCACCATGTGCTTCAAATGTCTGTTCTTCTCCCTTTTAAAACTGCTGTTGTTTTTACTTTTTTTCCCCAAGTTCCAAAACAATGCAACAGCATATGAAACAGTATTCGCTGCTCCTACAACCCGAGGAAATTAACTCCAGCACCTAAAATACCTCAAAAAAGGAGGAACTGTTACAGCCAGAAATTTTTCCCATCCTCCATCTTTGATTACCCAGAATCCTATGACAGTTGAATTCAACTTTCACCATTTGACAATGTAGGATTTGAACCTAGCTCTTTGGGTTAACAGTCCAGCAATAATACCACTAGGCCATCACTTAAGACTGACGACTCTTTTGTGAGGATTTGGAAAGAGAGGGATGGAATTCTCTGTAATTTTATTTGACCCCTCAACTCTTCTCCATCATTCAACAAGATCATGGTTAGTCTTCTACTTCAAAGCCATTTCCTTACACTATCCTCATATTTCTTGATATCCTTAATACACCCTGGTCAACGAAGCAAGTTCCCTTGTCATGAGTACAATGCTGTATATAGAATGTCGCTGAGGACAAATTTGCTGCTGCATTATTATTAATTATATTAGTTTATACATTGGTTCAAAAGAGTTTGCAGATATCCTAAGCTTGTGAAAGGAACTCTTTTTCCAAAAACAGAATACACAAGGCTTTGTGGACATTTCCCAGATTCTAAAGCCTGCATAAGTATCTAAAAGATGAATCATCAAACGTAGCCTAAGACAGGCAAAATCAGTCATAGAGTCATAGAGTCATAGAAATGTATAGCACGGAAACAGACGTTTTGGTCTAACTTGTCCATGCTAACCAGATATCCCAACCCAAACTAGACCAACCTGCCAGTACCCAGCCCATACCCTTCCAAACCCTTCCTATTCATATACCCATCCAGACGCCTTTTAAATGTTGCAATTATACTAGCCTCCACCACTTCCTCTGGCAGCTCATTCCATACACGGAACACCCTCTGTGTGAAAAAGTTGCCCCTTAGGTCTCTTTTGTATCTTTCTCCTCTGACCCTAAACCTCTAGTTCTGGTCTCCCACCCCAAGGAAAAGACTTTGTCTATTTATGATATCCATGCCCCTCATGATTTTATTAACCTCTATAAGGTCACCCGTCAGCTTCCGATGCTCCAGCGAAAACAGCCCCAGCCTATTTAACCTTTCCCTATAGCTCAAATCCTCCAACCCTGGCAACAGCCTTGTAAATCTTTTCTGAACCCTTTCAGTTTTCACAACATCCTTCTGATAGGAGGTCAACCAGAATTGCACAGAATTTTCCAAAAGTGGCCTAACCAATGTCCCATACAGCTGCAACATGATCTCCCAACTCCTGTACTCAATACTCTGACCAATAAAGGAAAGCATACCAAATGCCTTCTTCACTATCCTATCTACCTGTGACTCCACTTTCAAGGAGCTATGAACCTGCACTCCAAGGTCTCTTTGTTCAACAACACTCCCTAGGACCTTACCTTTAAGTGTATGGGTCCTGTCAAGATTTGCTTTCCCAAAATGCAACACCTCACAGTTATCTGAATTAAACGCTATCTGCCACTCCTCAGCCCATTGGCCCATCTGATCATGATCCCGTTGTCAAAAACTTGTCTCCAGAGTCAAACTTCCAACCAATACTGTGTAGCTTTACCAAGCAATCCAAACCTCCAGTCAATGATTTCCTTCACAAAAGGCCTTGAAATAATAATTGACATTGTCTTCCTTCATTTCCTTTGTTCTTGGCATCCCCATGTTCACTTTAAGGAGCAGGCACCACCAGACAGGTGAATAATTTGAATCATTGTGTGCCAGAGAAAGTAATAGAACTGACTAATCTCTCGTTTTCTGTCAGCAGGCCTTGCTTGGTGTTTAGTGATTGCATTGGTACTTTGTTTATTGAGCTTTATTTCTTTATTTAGCTCAGGCTCTGTAAATAAAACCGACAAGTTGAAACTCTTGAGTTCCTTATTCTCCTGCTGCATGGTTTCTGGTTGAGACTTTCATTGTGCATTTTATCTCCATTTAAAGGATATTGACAAATATTTCAAACCCATGGCTTACAAAGACTATGTATTATTCTAATAGATGTTCACATGGTGATGTCCTATGTGTCCCACAGCACACAATACAATAAGCTTCTTCTAATCTAATTAAATGCTGAAGTCATAGGCTGAGGTAGCAAATTAATCTGCCATAGCAATTGATTGTCAAGGACGTAGTGAATAAATCAAGGTTACTTCAGCAATTATACCATTTTCTTGAGATAATCAAATACAAAAATGTTATTTTGATAACTTTCACTTCTTTTGCAAAAATAGTTTCTTTTATTAAAACAAATTTTATTCAGATGCATTATTGGCTTTTATTTGAAAGCTAATTACATATTGATAAAACTGCTTATCAACAACAACAAAACTTTAATGTCATAAAATTTGCAAAGGCACTGCATAGGCCTACTGTCAATCAGAATTTGAGATTAGCCACATGAGGACAGTTGAGAGCAGGAGATTAATAGCTTGGTCAAAAAGGTTGGTTTTCAGGAGCATCTTAAAGCAGGAGAGAGCACTAGAGAGGTGGAGAGGTTTACAGAGGGAATATTAGAGCGCAGAGATTTGGTGACTGTAAATGATGGAGCAAAGAAACACAATGTTTCGAAAGAGACCAGAACTGGAGATTGCAAAGAATGTGTAGGTTAGTTAGGTTGAAGAATGCTATAGAGGTCGGCTGGGGAGAAGCCATGAAATAAAAATAAGGATGAGAACTTTGAAATCGAGGTGTTGATGAACTGAGAACAAATATAGGCCCACAAGTTCAGAGATAATGCTCAAGAATAAAATTGAGACTTTGCTGTACAGAAATATGTTGGTGAACAACCACCACAATCGCATTAGAATGGAGATTTTTGCCTGACAAATCGACTTGACTTCTTGCAGGCAATTGAATCCAAAAATAATGAGGGAAAGACCTCCAGTGAGGTACATTAAGACCTCCAAGAGACATTAGATAAAGGTTCATTTTAAAAGCAGTCGTAGACTCCCAATAATTCAGTCATTTCTTTGCCTCCCACTGCAACAGGTAATGGAATGTAACATTCAGTGAATGAATCTAGGATATGAAGCCAATCTCAGTTTTGGTGGCCTTAAGAACTATCATCAATTGATTGAATTTAGTCTGGCCTACATGTGACACCAGACTCACAACAATGTTGTTGATTTTTGCCCTCCCTCTGAAGTGGCCTAGCATGCCGTTCAGTTTCAGGGTAGCTAAGGATGGGCATTAAATGCTGGCCTTGCCAGTGAAGTCCACCTTTCAGGATTTTTTTTAGAAGAATTATAACAAGAATGTAGGACTAATTTTAAAAATGAATCGTCAAATTATAAGGCTTTCTACTTCATTGGATATACCAATTACTCGTTTGAGAAAATTAGCCAGCATTTTGTAAAAAGCAGTTCTAATTTTGGTTTAGCCAGGTTGTACTTGGGCTCCACTTTCTCACTCTTTTACATCAGTTTGAAGTGAAAGTGAAGACTTTAGTTTTAATTTTCCTGAGCTGACTTTCTCCGTCAAAATCAACTCCATAAATGCCATATTCCGTATTGAAAAATCTCAAGAATAAAATGTGGCCAGAACATTCTCGGTCTCCAAGATCTTTACATGTTGCTGGATCTTTAACATGCATCTAAGATGGTAGAAAGAGCCTCCACTTACTACCACATGGCACCTCTGACAGTACAGCACTCTTTTACTGACTTGGGACCTGGATCATGTGCTAAAGTGTTCACGCTGAAGCTTGAATGTGCATGTCTTTGACTCAGAGGCTAGAATGCTGCTTGACAAACTCTGCTTAAAATCCAGAAGGCTATGTGTATCTCACATATATAATAGCAATTTTTTGGTTCACTTTTTATTGACCCCTACTCTTCTTTATTCCAGCATCATCACAAACTAATTAAACAATAGCAGTTCAGAATATTTATCCTTTATCTTATGTCAGCAACTCTCTGTTGGTCACACTGCCTCCTTTTTATCATACTAATTACCTTGAGTCAAACTGATTCTATGATGGATAGAGTATAGGTCACAGAGTCCATTTAGTGCTGACTGTGCCCCACTGCATTATTCAAGCTGCACCTTGCCAGTGGAGTTGACATTTTCTTTGGTTGTAAGATTGCTCATTATTTTCTCCTGTTTATGTGCATCGTAATCTTTATATGATTTAAGTGGGTTGGTAAATAGTCCCTGAGAGGCCCGCAGCTATTTAGTTGGCCTAAGTTGGACAGAAATCCAGGGATGTAATTACTGCGAACATCCATTAACCTGTTGAACGAGGTCAACAGTAAAAGCAAAGAATCGCCTGAAGTGTCATGAAGGTTTAGCATTTCCCACTGACTTGCTGGACTAATTGCACTGCAGCTAGGCAGCTAATGTACTGGTCATGCAACTAACAGATAACTCCCAACAAACAACTGTGACAACACACAAATGATGTCTTGCACTGGCAGGATGTCTCAGCTGAAAAATATGAGGTCATTCACCTTTGCGGCAAGTAGGGTTATCAATGTCTGATATTGGTTAGAACTAAGGAGAATGAGTTAAATATTTATACATAATAACATTACTGTTTTAAGTCATGCCAGCAAACTTACTGTGACAAGTGACTCTACTTAGTATGAAAAGGGAAAAGAAGATTCCTTGTCAACCTGTCACTTTGATGTTAAGCAAGTGTGCCACTGTTCTATCTCAACACAATCAATTCACTAACTTATCCACAGACACTGAAAATTAAACTGCCTTACGCAAGAAAAATAATGGTTGATGACTTATTCCCAAATAGACTGAGTCATCCAGCCTGGTAATTTTGTGTAGGCTATGCTTGAGTCAGTTGCGAAGAGCTTGACAATCAGTTACACTTTTGAGCAACAGTCACTATTGTAGTTGGCTCCCATCAAAGACACAATCTGTTTAGATGAAGTTAGGTGAGGGCAACTCCACTGTTTTAACTCAGCAGTGTCTTGGGACATGGAATTACACTGTAGAGACCCAGTTGGGGAAGGCTAGAACTGGAGCCAAGCTCTTCATATCTTTATGTATTTTGCAAATTTCAAATGTGCACCTCCTAAACCAACATTGATAGCTTCAGTCTGTATCAATTTGAAGGGGCTCAGTTAATGTCTTTAATTAAACATAATTAATATAGAGGTAAAACTTGGGAGAGTATGTAGGGTGTTGTTTCAATATCCCCTCTCAAAGATGAAACTTCAAGTCATAGGCCCAAATTTTACATCTAACCTAGGAGTGGCCTAACAGATGCAAAGGCACTAGTGTAAAATTGATAGACTACCTAAGAGCATCCTCCCACTTGCATTGGTGATTTGTCAGAGCCCTATCAATATGCCATGACTGCTTGGTAGATCTTGATAGCTTCGTTGCAGCATCAAGGAGGAGGGGTGGTAGAGAGTACACCTCCCATTTGGGAGTCCTGTGTCAAATGGAAGTACTGGCCAACAGCAATTGTTTTCCTTGCTTCTTCTGCCACCACACAGCCTCACCAATATCCCTCTTGTTAGGCCCTGCTGCTGAGAAGCCACCTGACTCACCTTTGACTTTGGTCCTACAATGGCACCTTGTAGGAGATTCCTGAATTCCCAGGAATGCCCTACATTCCTAATGGCATTCCTAGGACTGGAGAGTGGCCAGCCGATGAGAAGGTCATTTCTTCCAGGCCACAGGCTCCCTATTTTTCCAAAAGGAAACTACAGAAAAAGGCCAGCTTTGGAGTCATGAAAGACTCAAAGAGATCTACAGTTCAGAAAAAGGCTCATCAGCCCATCACATTTGTGCTAGTCAGAAACCACTACCTAACTATTTTAATCCCATTTTCCTGCTCTTAGCCCATAGCCATGAAACCTTTGCCATCACAAGTACACATCTAATTCGTTCGTAAATATTTTGATGGTTTCTGCCTCTACCACCCTCATAGGCAGTGAGTTCCACATTCCCACCACTCTCTGTGTGACAAAGATTTTCCTCACATCTCATCTCACCGCTTGGCTCCTTATCTTTATTTTACACCCCCGATCCTTTATTCTTATATCAAAGGGAAATGTTCCTTTTGTCACTTGTCTCTGCTCCTCTTAATCTCCTCTGCTCTAAGAAAACAATGCAATCTGTCTAAACTCCATTCATGCAAAATATTCTTCATAATAGAAACTCTCCAGCTCAGCCAACAACCTGATAAATCTCCTCTGCACACTCTCCAGTGCTATCACATCCAGCGAGAGCTAGGGCATAATCAATATTTTATACAATTCCTGCAATACCTCCCTACTTTTAATCTCTGTGCCTCCACTAATAATAGCAAGTATGCCTCCTAAGCACTTTATCCACCTGGCCTTAAGGTACGCATATATACCCATGTAAACCTTTGGTGCTTTCCAGTATTCTACCATTTATCCTGCATTACCATGCCTTGTTTGCCCTCCCCAATGTATCACCTCATATTTATCTGGATTGAATTCCATCTATCACTGATCAGCCCATCTAGCTAGCCTGTCTATATCCTTCTGTAATTTAAGGCTATTGCCCTCACTATTTGCCACCCAATCAATTTTTACATCATTTACATGTTTACTGATAAATTCTCCCATATTCAATCTAAATCATTTACATAAACCACAAACATCATGAACCCCAACACTGACTTCTGGGGACCCCACTGAACACAGACTTCCAGTCAAAAAAAATCCCATAAACATCACTCTCAGTTCTCTGCCACTCAGCCAATTGTGGATCTAATTTGCCACATTTTCTCGAATGCCTTGCACTCTGACCTTTGCTATATGTCCCATTTGAGAGTTGATCAAACATTTTGCTGAAGTCTAGATAGACTATGTAAAAAGCATTACCTTCTGGCTCACCACTTCAAAAAATTAAATCAAGTTGGTCAGACAAGATCATGTTTACTGTGTTTGATTAATCCGTGCTTCTACAAATGCAGATTAATCCTGTCCATCAGAATTGCTCCAACAGTGTCTCCGCCACTGACTAACTGGTAATTCTCTGGTTTATTTCTTTCCCCTTTCTTGAATAAAGGTACAATATTCACTGTCCATCAGCTCCTCTCTTGTGACCCAAGAGGAATTGAATATTTTTGCAAACAACCCTTCTCTTTCCTCACTTGTCTCACTCAACAATCTGGAATACGTGACATCTGGCCCTGGAGATTTATGCAATTTTAAGCCTGTCAGACCACTCATAACCTCTTCGGTGTCTATGTTAATTTTTAAAATTGAACCACAGATCTTCTCCCTGATTTCTATCCCCACGGCATCCATCTCACTGGTACACACCAATCCAAGATATTTAGTTAGGACATTGCCTACATCCTCTGGCTTCATGCACAGATTACCACTGTGGTCAATAATGGGCCTTATTTTTTTCTCTCACTCAATGTGCACTTAAATTACTTGTAAAACAACTGAGAACAATGAACAAAGGAAATTACAGCACAGTAATGGGCCCTTCAGCATCCAAACCTACGCCGATCCAGTTCCTCTATTTAAACCTGTTGTCAATTCTCTTAGGATCTCTACCCCTCTGCTTCTGCCTATTCATGTGCCTGCCTGGATACATAGAGTTATAGAGTCACAGAGATATACAGCATGGAAACAGACCCTTCAGTCCAACCTGTCCACGCCGACCAGATATCCCAACCCAATCTAGTCCCATTTGCCAGCACCTGGCCCATATCCCTCCAAACCCTTCCTATTCACAAACCCATCCAAATGCCTCTTAAGTGTTGCAATTGTACCAGCCTCCACCACTTCCTCTGGCAGCTCATTCCATACAAGTACCACCGTCTGTGTGAAAAAGTTACCCCAAAGGTGTCTTTTATATCTTTCCCTTCTCACCCTAAACCTATGCCCTCTAGTTCTGGACACCCCGATCCCAGGAAAAAGACTTTGTCTATTAATCCTATCCATGCCCCTCATAATTTTGTAAACTTCTATAAGGTCACCTCTCAGCCTCCGACGCTCCAGGGAAAACAGCCCCAGCCTATTCAGCCTCTCCCTATAGCTCAAATTCTCCAACCTTGGCAACATCCTTGTAAATCTTTTCTCTACCCTTTCAAGTTTCACAACATCTTTCCGATAGGAAGGAGACCAGGGTTGCATACAATGTTCCAACAGTGGCCTAACCAATGTCCTGTACAGCCGCAACATGACCTCCCAACTCCTGTACTCAGTACTCTGACCAATAAAGGAAAGCATACCAAACACCTTCTTCACTATCCTATTTACCCACGACTCCACTTTCAAGGAGCTAAGAACCTGCACTCCAAGGTCTTTTTGTTCAGCAACACACCCTAGGACCTTACCATTAAGTGTATAAGTCCTGCTAAGATTTGCTTTCCAAAAAATGCAGCACCTCACATTTATCTGAATTAAACTCCATCTGCCACTTCTCAGCCCATTGGCCCATCTGGTCCAGATCCTGTTGTAATCTGAGGTAACCCTCTTCATTGTCCACGACACATCCAACCTTGGTGTCATCTGTAAACTTACTAACTGTACCTCTTATGCTCAGATCCAATTCATTTATGTAAATGACAAAAACTAGAGGACCCAGCACTGATCCTTGTGCCACTCCACTGGTCACAGGCCTCCAGTCTGAAAAACAACCCTCCACCACCACCCTCTGTCTTCTACCTTTGAGCCAGTTCTGTATCCAAATGGCTAGTTCTCCCTGTATTCCGTGAGATCCAACCTCGCTAATCAGTCTCCCATGGGGAACCTTGTCGAACGCCTTACTGAAGTCCATATAGATTGCATCTACTGCTCTGCCTTCATCAATCCTCTTTGTTACTTCCTTAAAAAACTCAATCAAGCTTGTGAGGCATGGGTTCCGATGCACAAAACAATGTTGACTATCCCTAATCAGTCGTTTGCCTTTCCAAATACATGTACATCCTGTCCCGCAGGATTTCCTCCAAAAACTTGCCCACCACCGAGGTCAGGCTCACTGGTCTATAGTTTCCTGGTTTGTCCTTACTACCCTTCTTAAACAGTGGCACCATGTTAGCCAACCTCCAGTCTTCCGGCACCTCACCTGCGACTATCGATGACACAAATATCTCAGCAAGAGGCCCAGCAATCACTTCTCTAGCTTCCCACAGAGTTCTAGAGTACACCTGATCTGGGCCTGGGGCTTTATCCACTTTTATGCATTTCAAGATATCCAGCACTTCCTCCTCTGTAATATGGACATTTTGCAAGAAGTCACCATCTATTTCCCTACAGTCTATATCTTCCATATCCTTTTCCACAGTAAATACTGATGCAAAATACTCATTTAGAATCTCCCCCATTTTCTGTGGCTCCACACAAAGGCCACCTTGCTGATCTTTGGGGGGCCCTATTCTCTCCCTAGTTACCCTTTTGTCCTTCATGTATTTGTAAAAATTCTTTGGATTTTCTTTAATTCTATTTGCCAAAGCTATCTCATGTCTCCTTTTTGCCCTCTTGATTTCCCTCTTAAGTATACTCCTACTTCCTTTATATTCTTCTAAGGATTCACTCGATCTATCCTGTCTATACCTTACACATGCTTCCTTCTTTTTCTTAACAAAGCCCTCAATTTGTTTAGTCATCCAGCATTCCCTATACCTACCAGCCTTTCCTCTCACCCTAACAGGAATATACTTTCTCTGGATTCTCGTTATCCCATTCCTGAAGGCTTCCCATTTTCCAGCCGTCCCTTTACCTGCGAACATCTGCCCCACAATCAGCTTTCGAAAGTTCTTACCCAATACCGTCAAAATTGGCCTTTCTCCAATTTAGAACTTCAACTTTTAGATCTGGTCTATTCTTTTCCATGATTGTTTTAAATCTAATAGAATTATGGTCGCTGGCCCAAAGTGCTCCCCCACTGACACCTCAGTCACCTGCCCTACCTTATTTCCCAAGAATAAATCAAGTTTCGCACCTTCTCTAGTAGGTACATCCACTACTGAATCAAAAAGTTGTCTTGTACACATTTAACAAATTCCTCTCCATCTAAATCCTTAACACTATGGCAGTCCCAGTCTATATTTGGAAAATTAAAATCCCCTACTGTAACCACCCTATTATTCTTATAACACCCTATAACTGAGATCTCCTTACAAGTTTGTTTCTCAATTTCCCTCTGACTATTAGGGGGTCTATAATACAATCCCAATAATGTGAGCATCCCTTTCTTATTTCTCAGTTCCACCCAAATAACTTCCCTGGATATATTTCTGGGACTATCCTCCCTAGCTCAGCTGTAATGCTATCCCTTATCAAAAATGCCACCCACCCCCTCCTCTATTGCTTCCCTTTCTATCCTTCCTGTAGTATTTGTATCCTGCAACATTTAGCTGCTAGTCCTGCCCATCCCCGAGCCATGTTTCTGTAATTGCTATGATATCCCAGTCCCATGTTCCCAACCATGTCCTGAGTTCATCTGCCTTCCCTGTTAGGCCCCTTGCATTGAAATAAATGCAGTTTAATTTATTTGTCCTACCTTGCCCTGACCGTTTGACTCGCTTCTGTTCTCAACCAGTGTCAGATTGATCTCTTTCCTCACTATCTCCCTGGGTACGCTCCCCCACCCGCCCCCCCCCGGCCCCAACCTTACTAATTTAAATCCTCCCAAGCAGCTCTAGCAAATCTCGCTGACAGTATATTAGTGCCAATTTAAGTGCAAACAGTCCTTCTGGTACAGGTCATTTCTACCCCAAAAGAGATTCCAATAATAGAAAAATGTGAATCCTTCCCCCATATGCCAGCTCCTCAGCCATGCATTCTTCTGCTCTATCCTCCTATTCCTGCCCTAACTAGCTCGTAGCACGGAGTAATCTAGATATTACTACCCTTGAGAACCTCCTTTTTAAATTTCTGCCTCACTCTCTGTAATCTCCCTTCAGAATCTCAACCTTTTCCCTTCCTATGTCATTGGTTCCAATGTGGGCAATGACCTTTTGCTTGTCCCTCTCCACCGTGAGAACATTTTGCATCCTCTCTGAGACATCCTTGATCCTGGCACCAGGGAAGCAACGCACTATTCTGCTTTTTCGCTGCTGGCCACAGAAACGCCTGTATGTACCTTGAATGAGACAATCCCCTAACACAATTGATGTTTTGGAATCCAACATACCCCTCATTGCATTAGAGCCAGTCTCCATACCAGAAACTTGGCTTTTTGTGCCATGTTCCCCTGAAAATCCATCACCCCCTACATTTTCCAAACAGCATACCTGTTTGAAATAGGTATATGCACAAAAAACTCCTGTACTAGCTGTGTACCACTCTTACCTTTCCTGGAGTTAACCCATCTATTTGACTGTATCTGAGACTTTTCCCCCTTCCTATAACTGTCATCCATCATATACATTGCATCTTAAATGATTCTATCTTGCCTGACTCTAACACCTCCACTGGCAATGCATTCCAAATACCTACCAACCTCTGCATAAAGAGCTTTACATGCATATCACCCTTAAACTTTTTCCCTCTCACTTTGAACTTGTGACCCCCAGTAATTGAGTCCTCTACTCTAGGAAAAAGCTTCTTGCTATCCACCCTGTCTATACCTGTCATGATTTTGTAGACCTCAGTCATGTCCCTCCCTCAACCTCTGTCTTTTGAATGAAACTAATCCTAATCTCCTCAACGTCTTCATAGCTAGCACACTCCATTACTAGCAAACATCCTGGTGAACCACCTCTGCATCCTCTCCAAAGCATCCACATCCTTTTGGTAATGTGGTGGCCAGAACTGCAGGCAGTATTCCAAATGTGGCCAAACCAAAGTCCGATACAACTGTAACATAACCTGTCAACCTTTGTACTTAATACCATGTCCAATGAAGGAAAGTATCCCATATGCCTCCTTGATCATTCTATTGACCTGCATTGTCACCATCATGATACAATGGATCTGAACACCGAGATCTCTCTATACATAAATTTTCCCCAGGGCTTTTCATTTTACCATATTGTTTGCTCTTGAATCGGATCTTCAAAAATGCATCACTTCACATTTGCCTGGATTCAACTCCATCTGCAATTTCTCTGGCCAACTCTCCAATCTATATATATTCTGCTGCATTCTCTGACAGTCCCCTTCATTACCTGCTACTCTGCCAATCATTGTATCATCTACAAACTTGCTAATCAGACCACCTATACCTTCCTCCAGATCATTTATATATATCACAAACAACAGTGGTCCCAGCACGGACCCCTGTGGAACATCACTGGTCACAGTTCTTCATTTTGAGAAACTCCTATCCACTACTACTCGCTATCCCTTGTTGCCCAGCCAGTTCTTTATCCATCTAGCTAGTACACCCTGGATCCCATGCGACCTTCACTTTCTCCATCAGCCTACCATAGGGAACCTTATCAAATGCCTTACTGAAGTCCATGTATGTGACATCTACAGCCCTTCCCTCATCAATCAACTTTGTCGCTTCCTCAAAGAATTCTATTAAATTGGGAAGACATGATCTTCCCTGCACAAACCATGTTGCCTATCACTGATAAGTCTATCTTCTTCCAAATGTAAATAGATCCTATACCTCAGCACCTTCTCCAGCAGCTTCCCTGTCACTGACGTCAGGCTCACTGGTCTATAATTACCTAGATTATCCTTGCTTGAATAAGGGGACAACATTAGCAATTCTCCAGTCTTCCGGGACCTCACCCATATCCAATGATGCTGCAAAGATATCTGTTAAGACCCCAGCTATTTCCTCTCTCACCTACCTCAGTAACCTGGGAGAGATCCCATCGGGACCTGGGAACTTGTCCACCTTAATGCCTTTTAGAATACCCAGCACTTCCTCCCTCCTTATGCTCATTTGATCTAGAGTAATCAAACATCTATCCCTAACCTCAATATCTGTCATGCCCCTCTCCTCAGTGAATATCGACGCAAAGTACTCATTAAGAATCTCACCCATTTTCTCTGACTCCATGCATAGCTTCCTGCCTTTGTCCTTGAGTGGGCCAACCCTTTCTCTAGTTATCCTCTTGCTCCTTATAAATTAATAAAGGGCTTTGGGATTTTCCTTAATGCTGTTTGCTAGATATTTCATGACTTCTTTAGCCCTCTTAATTCCTCGTTTCAGATTGGTTCTACTTTCACAAATATTCTTCAAAAGCTTCATCTGTTTTCAATTGTCTAGACTTTATGTCTACTTCTTTTTTCCTCTTAGCTAGTCTTACAATTTCCACTGTCATCCATGGTTCCCTACTCTTGCCATTTCTACCCCTCATTTTCACAAGGACATGTCTGTCCTCCACTCTAATCAACCTCTTTTTAAAAGCCTCCCACATATCAAATGTGGATTTACCTTCAAGCAGCTGCTCCCAATCTACATTCCCCAGCTCCTGCTGTATTTGAGATTGTTGGCCTTCCTCAATTTAACACCCTTCTTTTAGGACCACTCTCATCTTTGTCTATGAGTATTCTAAAAGTTACAGAATTGTGATCACTATTCCAAAATTAGTTGCCTACTGCAACTTCAGCCACCTAGCTGGGCTCATTCCCCAACACCGGGTCCAGTATGGCCCCTTCTCAAGTTGGACTATTTACATACTACTCTAGAAAACCCTCCTGGAAGCTCCTTACAAATTCTGTTCCTCTAACACTAAGTGAATCCCAGTCAATGTTGGGAAAATTAAAATCTCCCATCATCATCACCCTGTTGCTTCAATATCTTTCCATAATCTGTGTACATATTTGTACCTCTATCTCACGGTTGCTGTTGGGAGGCCAAGGTTATTGCCACACCCTTCCTATTTCAAAACCGTGCCCATATTGCCTCACTGTTCGACTCCTCCATAGTGCCCTCCTTCAGCATAGCTGTGATATCCTCTCTGACCAGTAGTGCAACTCCTCCACCCTTTTACCTCCCTCTCTCTCCTGCCTGAAGCATCTATATCCTGGGATACTTAGTTGCCAATCATGCCCTTACCTCACTGAGTCTCAGTAATAGCAATAACATCATACTCCCAGGTACTATTCCAAGCCCTAAGTTCATCTGCCTTCGCTACTACACTTAGATTAGATCAGATTAGATTACTTACAGTGTGGAAACAGGCCCTTCGGCCCAACAAGTCCACACCGACCTGCCGAAACGCAACCCACCCAGACCCAGTCCCCTGCATTTACCCCTGCCCCTAACACTACCGGCAATTTAGCGTGGTCAATTCACCTAACTTGCACATTTTTGGACTGTGGGAGGAAACCGGAGCACCCGGAGGAAACCCACACAGACACAGGAAGAATGTGCAAACTCCACACAGTCAGTCGCCTGACATTAAAACAAATGCGCACATTAAAACAAATGCACCTCAGTCCACCAGTCTCTTTGTGTTCATCATCTGCTCCCTGCCTACTCTTCCCCTTAGTCACACTGACTTCATTATCTAGTACCTTATAGGCTTTAGTTACTACCTTCTTACTGTCCATTAACCTCCTCATTTGGTCCCTATCCCCCACCACATTAGTTTAAACCCTCCCCAACAGCGTTAGCAAATGCACCCCCGTGGACATTGGTTCCAATTTGGCCCAGATGTAGGCCGTCCAATTTGTTATAGTCCCACCTTCCCCAGAACTGGTCCCAATGTCCCAAAAGTCTGAACCCTGCCCTCCTGCACCATCTCTCAAGTCACACATTCATCCTGCCTATTCTTTTATTTCTATTATAATTAGCATGTGACACTGGTAGCAGTTCTGACATTACTACTTCTGAGGTTCTACTTTTTAACTTGGCTCCTAACTCCCTAATTCTGCTTGTTTATTACCTATACCATTGGTGTCTATATGCACCACGACACTGTCTCTTCACCCTCCCCCTTCAGAATGCCCTACAGCCAATTTGAGACATCCCTGACCTGTGCACCTGAGAGGCAACAGACCATTTGGGAGTCTTGTTTTAGATTAGATTAGATTAGATTACTTACAGTGTGGAAACAGGCCCTTTGGCCCCAACAAGTCCACACCGACCCGCCGAAGTGCAACCCACCCATTCCCCAACATTTACCCCTTTACCTAACACTATGGGCAATTTAGCATGACCAATTCACCTAACCTGCACATCTTTGGACTGTGGGAGGAAACTGGAGCACCCGGAGGAAACCCACGCAGACACAGGGAGAATGTGCAAACTCCACACAGTCAGTTGCCTGAGTCGGGAATTGAACCCAGGTCTCTGGCGCTGTGAGGCAGCAGTGCTAACTACTGTGCCACCGTGCCGCCCCACAAAACCACCTATCTACTCCCCTTATAATTGAATCCCCTCTGACTATAGCCCTTCTGCTCTTTTTCATGACAGTGCCATGAACCTGGCTACTTCTGCCTTCCCCTGGGGAACCATCTCCTCCAACAGTATCCAAAACGCTATACCTGCTTTGGAGGGAGATGACCGCAGGGGATTGTCTTCCTGCTCTTTCTCTGTCTTTTGGTCACCCATTTCCTTTCTTCCTCAGCAGGCCTAATCTGGATGTGACCAATTCATTAAACGTGCTATCCACGACCTCCTCAGTATCGTGGATGCTCCAAAGTGAGTCCATCCACAGCTCCAGAGCAGTCATGCAGTCTAAAAAGAGCTGCAGCGGGACACAGTTTCTGCACGTGAAGGAGTCAGGGACATCAGCCATGTTCTTGAGTTCCCACATTGAGCAAGAGGAGCATTACATGGGTAAGGGATCTCCTGCCATTTTTAATCTTAACCTTAACTTAGTCCAATTATCATATTAAACAACAGATGTGAAAAAAGAAGAAAAGAAACGTTCTTACCAATCACACAATAAAATAGAAATAGAAAAGCCTTGCCTTATCAAACACCACAGAGACTCTTTTGTTTGGTTAGAAGAGGAGGGTGGGTGGGAGCCACAACACGTGTAGTGTCTTGGATTCAGCTGCTGCCCAAATATCTCAGTTCACTCACGTTCCCAGAATGCAGTTTGACCACTCCCAGTCAGAGTCAGCCCAGCTGTTGAAATGAAAGGGAAAAGGGGAAATTTACCTTCCTGGCAGACCCCTGGTCCTCATTCTCAATGCTCCCGCTACTGCTGAAAGAAAATGATTTCCTTTATTGAATCTGCAAATATCCTTTCATATCCATTTTAGCACTTGTAATGTCCCTCTTAAATCTTCTGTTGTTTCTCAGTATCTGCTGTAAGTCTCCCTTTCTCTCTTAATCCAATGTTATACATCCCTCAGTATCCAGAGTTCATGGGGTTTGATGGTCACACCTTTTTCCTTTATTGAAACATGTTGGCCCTGTACTCTCCTTATTTACTTATTGACTGCATCCTACTGTTCTGAGACAGATATACCAGTAAGTATGTGCTCCCAGTGCATTCTGGCCAAAAATGATCTGTTCTTATTAAAATGAGCTTCCCCCCCACAACCGCGCCCCCCCCCCCCACCCCAATTGACAACTTTGATTTCATGCCCATCCTTGTCCTTTTCCATAACATTCTTGAATCTAATGGGGTTATGATCACTATTTATAAAATGCTTTAACACATCAATCACTCGTCTACTTCATTTCCTAAAACTAAGTCCGGGATGATCCCTTCTCTTGTCTTCTCTCTACGTCCTGATTTAAAATGCTGTCCAGGATGCATTTTAAGAATTCAGCTCTCTCTAAACTTTCACACAATGACTACCACAGTTAGTGTTGGAAAAGTTGAAATGTCCTGCTATTGCTACTCAACTCTTTTTACACTTCTCTGATATTTGTCTACTTATCTTCCCTTTCATTTCTCTCAGACTTTCAGGGGAGTATAACACACTTCCAGCAATAGGATTGCTACTTTTTTTGGCTTTTAAGTTCAACCCATGTTGCTTCATTGATGAGGCTTCTAAGATAATGGATTGGAAGAGGCTGTTAATCCCATTGGATTCATATTAGATCCCTGGAGATCAATTCATTAGGTTCCATTTCACTGTTTTATTGCATTGCTTGCTAGCTTATTTCCCTCAAGTCCCTGTCCACTTACATTTTGAAATCATTGTCTCTGTTGTGCTATACCTTGTGGTCAATAGATCTGTTTACATTTAAGACACATGCTTATGACATCATCTCTGTATCAGAGCAAGATAGACCAAGATGGCAGCTCCTCAGCTGGAGCTCATCCATTCCATCCATTTCTTTTCTTTTTTTTCCCTCTTTCTTGCTTTTGTCCTTCTTTGTTCTCAATAATGTCCTGAAA
The DNA here is from genome assembly GCF_047496795.1 of Chiloscyllium punctatum. Taxonomy (NCBI): domain Eukaryota; kingdom Metazoa; phylum Chordata; class Chondrichthyes; order Orectolobiformes; family Hemiscylliidae; genus Chiloscyllium; species Chiloscyllium punctatum. Next base: position 111,688,706 of record NC_092741.1, read on the forward strand.
TCACAGCCTCAGTATGGACTCAGGCTCCCGGCCTCAGCACAGACTCGGTGTGGTGATTGCTCAGCCGGCATGCCGATGTCTCAGCCTAGTGTGGCAACATCTCGGCCAATTGTGGGAGCATCTTGGTCAGGCGTGGCTGCCTCCTGGCCTGGCATGGCAGTCTTTCGACCATGTATGCTAGTTTCTCGGTGTCCCGGCATGGCCGTCTTTCAGCCTGGTGTATCCTCAGCATGGATGTCTGGCCTTGCGATGATTCCAGTGTGGTTTCCTAGTCTTAAAAATCTCAAGATGAAGTCTGGTGTGGTCAGGAGTCAAGGTCTGGTGTGGACTACATGCTAGGTGCCAATGTGGACTGGGCTGGAAGGAATGTTATTCTGAACCTTTTATGTCTTTATTTTTACACTTTTTTTTTCCTTCAGAATTTGTGCTTAAGAATCTATGCCTAGGTATCTTTGTACCTAAGGTGGTGCTATAAATGGCAACTTATAAGCTTTTCACTATACTCATTTGAGTGCATGTGACAATAAAGCTGAATCTAATTCTAATGCAGAAGATGTGACCTGAGAATATAAAGGTCCCAGAATTTATCTTATACCAAGATCACTTGAAGCATGACACTCCACTGGAAACACATTGCTATGCATAACCTATTGACTTAAATGTGAGCCCAGACACAGATGTGCCTGTGAACATATTGTTTGTAAATATTTATTTGTTGTCATAAATGTCTGTTGGATATTTCAATGTTAAATTATTTACATTCTAGTTTTTTATGTTATAAGTGACAATATAAGCATCGTTGTTTCAGGTAAAATATCCCATTGGAAGTTTTCACTAGCAACACTCTAATGGACAGTGAGGTCCATTACCAATCATAATCATTCACTGTGTAAAATGTTCCTCCCGTGTACATCTTGCTCGAAATCTTAAATCTATACCAAAGCTTGGGAGAAGATTTGTAGCTCGGGTGCTCATTGTTGTGGTTCTGTTCGCCGAGCTGGGAATTTGTCTTGCAAACGTTTCGTCCCCTGTCTAGATGACATCCTCAGTGCTTGGGAGCCTCCTGTGAAGCGCTTGTGTGCTGTTTCCTCCGGCATTTATAGTGGCCTGTCTCTGCCACTTCCGGTTGTCAGTTCGAGCTGTCCGCTGTAGTGGCCGGTATATTGGGTCCAGGTCAATGTGTTTGTTGATAGAGTCTGTGGATGAATGCCATGCCTCTAGGAATTCCCTGGCTGTTCTCTGTTTGGCTTGCCCTATAATGGAAGTGTTGTCCCAGTCGAATTCATGTTGCTTGTCATCTGTGTGTGTGGCTACTAAGGATAGCTGGTCGTGTCGTTTCGTGGCTAGTTGGTGTTCGTGTATACGGATCGTTAACTGTCTTCCTGTTTGTCCGATGTAGTGTTTTGTGCAGTCCTTGCATGGGATTTTGTACACTACATTGGTTTTGCTCATGAGCAAAACTAATGTAGTCTACAAAATCCCATGCAAGGACTGCACAAAACACTACAACTGACAAACAGGAAGACAGTTAACGATCCGTATACATGAACACCAACTAGCCACGAAACAACATGACCAGCTATCCTTAGTAGCCACACACACAGATGACAAGCAACATGAATTCGACTGGGACAACACTACCATTATAGGGCAAGTTAAATCTATACCTCCACCTAAAGGGAGTATGTTTTCTTTGTTTAACTTATCTCACCTGTCATAATGTAATATATATTTATCAGATATCCCCTCAACCTCCTTTATGACAAGGAGAACAAAAAGCACTCCCTCATTACTGCATTGGAGTGTCACCTGGATTTTGTTCTCAAGTCCTGGAGGAACTCTCAGCATCTGTACTAAAGACGAAAGAACTACTAACTGAACCAAGTTTGATATAAAATTAGTGCAGGTATCACAGAGGTTAAAATCAGACCTATAGAAGGGTGAAGGTGTGGACAGATTCTATTTATCACTTGGTGAAACAATCACCCTCTGGAAAGCACTTCTTTATCCGCCTGAGTACAGACTTTTAATAGCTGTAAGGAGATGATAGCAAAGTGACCATGTTGTTCGTGATCTAGGGGCTAATGCTCTGGGACATGGCAACTGGTGGAATCTTATTTCAGTTCATAAATGTGGTGCTGAAAGCTATTCTCAGTGAAGCTAACCATGAAACCATCATCTTTGAACGATTTGTTCACTAATGTCTTTTGGATGGGCAATATAAAAATCTGAATTAGCCTCTTGAGCCTATTCTGTATTTCGGTAATATCATGGCTAATCTGTTTGTGTTCTGATCTCTACATCCTCATCTATTCTTGATAACTTTTCATTTTGTTGCCTAACAAAAATCTATATCTACCCCTGCCTTACAATATATTCAATGACACCACCTCCACTGCCAAACTCAAGCCTACAGGCTTGAGAGCAAAATAATTTTGTGTATATTGTTCCTGAAAATCCAGACCTCCTTACCCCTCCAATTAAAACTGCTGTCCTTATGTGGTTTTGCTTCCAAGTGGCTCCAGGCCCACAACAATGTGTTTGACTCTGAACTGCAGAACCCTGCCCCCACACACCCGCTCCCCCCTCACCCCACCTCTCCATTGTCTCAATCCTCCACCCCTGAATTGGCCTACCAAGGCACTTAGTTGCATTAAAATGCTACAGAAAAGCAGAAAGGGCTGCTTTATTACCACACTAAACATCTGTTGCATTCTCTCCCTGTAATATTTCTCTTTCCCTCCCACCCTGACAACCTTCCCTATTCTGTCTACATAACAGCACATGTGGGGCTCTTTAAAGCTAGAATTTCTGTTGGTGCAACTTTTATTGAACTGAGCACTGTGTTATTCATTGGAGGAAGGCATTGTTGATAATATAATGACAAGTCTCCTTTGCTTTACTGCCACCCACTGTCAACCCACAATAATGGAGCAAAAGACAAAAATTCAGCCTGAGTGATGTACATTCATAAGCAGAAAACTTAAAGTTGAGATGTGATTTTACCTCAGTAAGAAGCAATTATTTTGGAAAATGTTTCCTTGTTGCATCTTCTGGTCCACATTTTAATTCAGACAATGATATTACAAAGTAGGAGGCCATTTAGCCCATCATGCCTGTGCTAGCACCAGCTCTTTGAAAGGGTTATCTAACTTACTCCATCACAGCCCTAGTTACAACTTGTGCTTTAACTAGGTGAAGGTGTCACTTGCTGAGTGACCAACACATTACATCAAAAAGGGAGTGCCTGCTGCCTCCCGACTCCCTTACCTTCAAATATTTCCCTTTCCATTGCATTCATTAGAGTCCATTACCATACTTATGTGACAAATGATGCAGCAATGTTCTCTTCACCCCACAGCACCATTGAAATTTGTAGATGTGACCTGTTGCTTTTTTTCCCAGCATTTGCCTCCTTTCAAGTCATCACTGATAATTTCTGCGTCACTGAGATGACAATGTTAGTTTAGATGGCAGCAATTGCGTGATACAATCTGCCTTTGTCCACCATTTGAATTCTAAGCATTTTCATTATGCAAGAATTGCTTACGGACAAAGAAATGCTTGGAAATGAGATGTAGCTGGGTTTTGCAAGACTATGTTTCATGAGTTTGTCCTTGCAATGTTCAATATCCAGCAGACATGGATTCTCTGTTTTTCCCCAACAAAGTGACACTGATTCCCCCAAACCTAACTATTGTGCCAGCCATTTTTCAGAGCATTTCACATTTAGAGAATAGCAAGTGATGACACAGGATGAAGCTTGTGGTGGACACCACCATTTTGGGGCTCTGACTGATCACCAGGTCCTAAAGACTTCATATCCCCTTGTACCTCACCCTCTCCTCCAAGCCCATTTTCATGCACCCTACTATGTTTAGAGAACCACGACATCACTTACGTCCCACTGACCTCATTGCACTCTGAACCCTGTCAGTACACCTTAATGATGCTCAGCCTGTTACTCTGTGCTCTCCTTGTGTCTTTCTCCAAACCTCCACAAGTGAGCCTGTGCTCCTCCCCAGCATTGATTCTCAACCGATCTTGCTTGGGATCCCCTTGCTACCTCTATAGGCTTTAATAGCACTTTAGTTAATGATCAACAGACAGAACCCCAGGATAACGCTCACCTCAGACTGACTTTGACAAGTAGTCTCTAGACACGACTGACCAGACCTTTGACCAGATGTTTACATCTCCAGACTAACGATGTGTAATTTTCATAACTACTGCTACTGGTCCTATGGTATGGACTGTTGACCATTCCAAGGCTGCAGGTGGATAGGTAGAGTCATAGACTCATACAACATGAACCTTTGACAGTAAATGTTTCAACTGAGAATTAACCAGGGGCAATCACCTGGACTATATGCACACAATGCCCCAGTTGACAGTACTTGGACTCCCTGACCCCCTTGCCTGAAGTGAGGACTTGCCCTTGCTCCCCAATTAATGACACAAAAAAAATGTGCAGTGTGTTTGCCCCCAAGGCACTGGCACATTCTGTAAGTGTTAAATTGACTTCACAGTGTGATATACGTTAAGATACCCTCACCCCTTGAATAGAATCCTATTTAAAAGTACAGAGAGCAGCCTGTCAGTGTGCCTGTGCAAAAGAGCTAATCAAAACAGCTATACTAGCAGTCTCTGTTTACGGATGGAACACCAACACGTCAACTCACATAGAAGGGAAGGCATGGCATTCAAGGAAGTGCTAAGTGAGTGAGCACAAAGATATCGAAGAAGCAGCCTGGTCAATCCATGAGCTGGTAGCCTATCTTCTGCATGCCAAACATCCTTTCTGGATCTCTTTCAGTGCTAGTTGCTGGTGTGCCCTGCAATGTGAGGTTAAACAACCTGCCAGAATATTGGAGATGCACCATGTCGGGTGGCTGTGGAGCATGCTCTGAGATGCGTATTAGTGCTGAGCAACATGGAGACTCATTGCAGTTTGCAGTGAGCTGAAGTTGCAAAGTAACTGCTATGACTTCCATGTTAAGAATTCTCGGTTGATCGCTTGTTGAATATGTTTGGTAAGAATGGAGGCTAAATATTAATGAAGTGAGTTTTGGTGTTAATAAGGTAGTTAACAAGCTACAAAGGCTCCTCAAATGGCAACTTGCTGCTGCTTAGTGAGAAAGTCACCTTACTATTTGGCTAAAGAATAAAAGATTGAGCAAGTTGATCTTGATGTCAAGTTGGGCCTCGCTAGATGTCTCACCCAATTTTGCTACAAATTTCATCATAGCCTATATCACTCAGTCTCCTCTAAAATTTCACACAGCATGAACTTTTCTGATCGATGACTTTTATTGTTGTTAAATACCTTAAGTCTTATCATTGTATACCTACTCTGCTACTTCTGGCAACACTAAGTCCCTATCCACTCTATCTGACCTCTAGTATAATATAATGAGCTCTCTATTAAACATCCTCTTCACCTTGTCTGCTCTAAGGAGAACAATCCAAGTCTCTCCACATAAGAAAAGCCCTAATCCCTGGTTTGATTCCTTTATAGTTAGTATTCAACTTGACAAGTTATCAATAAAGGCATCTGGTATCTTGAAGTGCCAAACATTGTATGTGTCCAAAAAGCTTTGGAAGGGTCTAAAGAGACAGAGTGTCTTAGACATGACCAACTGTAATGATGTAATAAGGACTGTTGGTGAGAGTGACTAACAGTTTTAATAGAATCAGACCTAAGCCAAGTTTCTGCTAATACTCTCTATAATAAAGTTGATGTTGTACTTGTTACATACAAATAGTTGCAAGGCTGAAGTAAACAATATCTTGTTTATTACAAAGGACTCCCCTAGTTAGACCAACACTTTGTTATCCTTATTTGCACTCGGCCACAATGTCGTGAAAGTACGTACACCTAGAAGATTTAGATGCCAAGCACAAAAAAAGGTGTTTGGCTTAACAATACGACACTGACCTGTTCATATGACAGGGTTTCTCTCTGAGTCACAATAGAAAGAAATGAACAACTGAAGTAACCTGTAAGTAGGGCCAAGGGAGCACAGCTCACTTTCTTTACTAAATAATATTTTGTTTTATGCCAATGTGACAGCTACATGGTCAGTTTTCCTAAAACTGACTCTATATCCTCAGATATTTGCAATGTTGTTCAGATTCTTAAAATGATACAGTAATATTGAAACTCAATTTTTGTTAGATTATTGGTCCAGATTTCCTGATTGCTAGCTCAGCGACACAATTGCTGATCAGTTGCACCCTTCTCTGCAGCCATTCTGTGATGAGATTTAAATAATGGAAATCTTGAATAAAATGTTCCCTTGCTAAATCTAATGCTGCTTAACAACAACAACCTGTTTTCAGAACTCTCGTCCTAAATCTCTCCACCTCCTTATTTTTCTTTCCTCCTTTAAGACCGCATTTAAAATCCTATTGGTCAACTGATCTAATATCTCATTATTGGACATGCTGTATTTCGTAACAAAAATATAAACTGCTGGAACAACTCAGCAGGTTTGCCAGCATCTGTGGAGAGGGAAACAGAGTTAACATTTCAAGTGTAGTACGATTCTTCAAAACTAAAAGAGATTGGAAAAGAATGCATTTTATACTTTTGCCAGAGGCAGAGCAGGATCGAAGGGAACAGACGATGTAGAGGCCCAATGCAAAAGACAAAGGGGTTGTAAATTATGGTGAAAGAGAAATAGAAATGTAAAATGGGTGTAAATTAAAGTGTGAAAGGGAGAAAATGAGTCCTGATTACTCAGTGTAGCAAAGTAGTGAAACAAACAAGATGAGGATTGCGAGAATGGGAACTAGAGAATGTAAGGGAAATGAAGGACAGGCATAAGGTGGTCAGTTTCTAAAGTTGTGGAACTCACTATTGGGAACCTGAGGCTGTAACGTACCTCGGCGGGAAATGAGGTGCTGTTCCTGAGCTTGCATTGTGCTATTGGAACACTGCAGCAAGCCCAGAATAGAAATGCTAGTATGGGAGCAAGATGAATTATTGAAAGGGCAAGGAACTGGGAATTCGGGGTCATTCCTACAGACAGAGCAGAAGTGTTCTGCAAAACGGTAATCCAATTTGCATTTGATCTCTATGAAGTAAAAGACGCTGCCCTGTGGGCAGTGAATGCAGGAGATGAGATTGAAAAACTACAAGTGTATCATTGCTTCATCTGTAAAGTGTGTTTTAGCCTTGGACTGTGAGGAGAGAGGAGGTAAATGGGCAAATGTTACACTTTCAGTAATTGAATGGGAAGGTGCCATGGGGGAATGAGGAAGTGTATGGTGTGAACCATTATGTCATTAGAGGAAATGATCCTATGGAATGCTGACAGTGGACGGGAGGGGAGGATCTGATTAGTGGTAGCATTCTTCTGGATCCTTTAAATTTGGTGAGTCCTTGGGGTGGAAGGTAGACAAGGAGAACCATATCATTGTTCTGCAATGGAAAGAAAGGGGCAAAGGCAGGGCCCTGTTGATCACTATGAGAAAATGTCCTCAGTTGAGGAAAAAGGAGGTTATTTCAGAAGCAGCCCATTGGCATCATTGGAAGAAATGCAACAAAGACAGAGGAAATTGGAAAATGGAAGGGAATCCTTGCAATAAGTGGGACGTGAAGAGGTATACTCCATCTAACTGTGGGATTCATCCTGGAATCAATATTGGTCGACAGCCTCTCCTCTGAAATGGAGAAGTCAAAGAAAGGGTAGATAAGAATCAGAGATGAACCAGATGAAGGCAAGAGAAGGATAGAAATTGAAAGTAAACTGTTGAATTTTTCCAATTCCAGGTGAGACAGAGAAGCAGATCCACAGTCATCTTCAATATATTGAGAAAGATGTATGGGTGATGGTGCAAGTAGGAGTGGTACAAGGAGTATTCCACAAATGCTACAAAGATGCATAACTGGGATCCACACAGATATTCATATCCATACCTTTGTCTTGGAGAAAGTGAGATGAGGTACAGGAGAAGTTGTTTAAAGTGAGAACTAGCTCAGCTCGAGAAAGGAGGTGATGGTGGTTGGGAACTGTTCAGGCTCTGTTATAAGAAGAGTCTTTAGACTACCCTGATAGGGGATGGATGTGCAGATGTATATGTACTTGTGATAGTAAGGCTCCTGTGAAATGTCTTGGGATATTCTTCAAGTTTCAGTCAAAAAATGTCTTACTGCTTATGCAGCATCCTGATTATGGTGAATCCTCATAAGACATTTCACAACAATGTTATAGAAGTAAATTTGACATCAGGTCTCATTAGCAATGTTAGGGAAGATGACCAAAAGCTCAAACAAAGAAGTACACTTTAAGCAGAATCAACAAAACAGAAATTCAAAAACTTGGAACGTTGCACTTTTGTGTCCTTGCACTTGTAAGAACCAATTTAATTTTTGAAATCTTCATGAAGAGAGACTCAAGAACAATTTAGGGGAAACTCCCAATGATGGTTTCTTTAACCCAGGCATTTGTTAATTTTTGTGGCAAGTCTTGGTTCTCACATGATGTTCGCAAACCAGAGCAAAAGCTTCCAGCAATACAAGTTTCAAAATACAGAAAAAAGTTTGGGGAGATTTTGCCAATTTCAGGTGAATGGCCTCAAGAAAACCAGATGTAAGTGAATACAAAAGTAACCCTTTCAGAACAAATCCAGCCAAGCAAATTAATATCCATCAGTCTCCTTGCAATCAGCATTCCCTTTACTTATTTCTTTTTCTTTAGCATGACCTCCAAGATCCATGCTCAACAGTGACTTCCAGAACCAGAAGTCAATGCTTCAATTCGCATCAGCACATCAATTATTATGCACAAAATGTTGGATTGCACGCAGCCATGCAGCTTACAGGGGCATTGCTCACAATCATGAATGATGGGAAGGTGTCACCGACACTGCAATCTCACAGCACTTGCTTAGCAATAACATGTTCATTGATGCTCAGTTTGGGTTTGACCAGGCCCACTCAGCTCTTGACCTCAGTATAGTCTTAGTTTGAACATGGAAGAAAGAGCTGAACTCATGAGGGTAAGTGAGGGTATCTATCCTTGACATCATGGCACGGTGGCTCAGTGGATTAGCACTACTGCCTCACAGTGCCAGGGACCTGGGTTCAATTCCCACCTCGGGTAAACTGTCTATATGGAGTTTGCACATTGTCCCTGTGTCTGAGTGGGTTTCCTCCGCATGCCCCGGTTTCCTCCCACAGTCCAAAGATGTGCAGGTCAGGTGAATTGGACATGCTAAATTGCCTGTAGTGTTAGGGGCAGGGCTAAATGTAGAGGAATGGGTCTGGGTGAGTTGCACTTTGTCGGGTTGGTGTAGACTATTTGGACCGAAGGGCCTGTTTCCACACTGTAAGTAATCTAATCTAATCTCATCAAAAAATCAAAGTGAGGTCAATGGGAACAGAGGGAAAACTCTCTGCAGGTTAGTGTCATGTCTAGCATGAAGTTTGTAACCTTTGGAAATGAATCATGCCAGTCATGAGATACCATGGGAGTTCTTTATTGTTGTGTCTTTAGCCCAACAACTTCAGCTACTTTATCAATGAGGCCCATCATTAGTGGGGTTGTTCGCTGATGATTGGACAATGTTTAATAACACTCGTTAATCTTCAGCCACTGAAGCAGCCCAAATCCACACGTCAGATCTAGCCACAATGGAGGTTTGTGCTACACATGCTGCTCAAGTGCTAGGCAATGACTATCTCCAACAAGAGTGAATACAACCATCACTTCTTGACATTCAATTGTATCACCATAGCTGAATTCCCAACTTGCAACATTCTGGGAGTTACCATTAACCAGAAACTGAACTGGACTAATCACAAAGGTTGTGGCTACAAGACCAGGTTAAAGGCTGGGAACTTTGTGGTGAGTAACTCATCTCCTGACTCCTGTTCACCATAAGTTAGGAATGTTATGGAATACTCCCTATTTGCCTGGATGCAGCTCCAACAACACTTGAGAAGCTTAACTCCATTCAGGACAAAGCATCCTGCTTGACTGACAACCTACCTAATACTTTCAACCTCTGGTCCCTTCACTGACACACATTGTTAGAAGTACATACCATCTGTAAGATGCACTGCAGCAACTCACCAAGGCTCCTTAGACAGCAAGTTCTATATCCTCAACCTCTACCAACTGGACAGTCAAGGGCATCAGATATATGGGAACACGCATCTGCATTTCTCCTCCAAACCAACACCATTCTGACCTGGCACTATATCAACGTTTATTCCATGTTGCTAGGTCAAAATCCTGGAACTCCCTCCCTAATAGTACAATTGCTGTACTTACACTAAATGGACTGCAGCAATTTAGGAAGACACTTCACATATACCATCTTCTCAAGGGCAATTTGAATATACAATAAATGTTAACTAAGCAAGAAATGCCCAAACCCTATGAATAAATCTTTAAAAGCCCATTGTGTCTTACAGCACAATGAATCAAGTCCAGGATCCAGTGATTTATCAGACCAGTGAGGCGTATTCACCCACTGCAGTTGTATCAGGGATTGTTTTCTGTTTTGATGTTCCCATTGCTGTTTCATCTTATACTGGTCTGCAACTGAACTTTTTCCTTTCTTCCTAGCCTTCCGGGATGAAGTAATTCTCGTTCCACTCTAACTGCTGTCACAAATTATAAAGTGATTCTGCATAATAGAGCATGAGAACGAGGAGAATTTATCCCTTCCAGTTTGCCCCCAACATTCTATAAAATCATAGCTGATCTCTCCCAGCCCTCAACTCCTATTTTGCACCAGCTCATCATAGCCCTCAGCACCTCAATGTTTCAAAAATCTATTGACTTCCTCTTTAAATAATTTGAGTGGTTTAGCCTGCACAACCTTGTCATAATCACTTTGACATTCTACACAACATCTTAAAGCTACACAAGAAGAGCAAGCACAGAACACTGTGCCTCACATATCTTATTCTGTTAATATATGTATATTTTTCATTTTAAAAAAACTGACCAAGTTAACCTGATCTAATTGGAAAAATTATCTCTCAACACTTCCTCCCTTCTCAATTTGTAATCACTGACAGTGAGGGAGATAAGGAATGCTGAGGAATTCTGTAAACGTTGACACGAAGATAAAGGTGATCAATACTTCAAGTTTTTTTTTGTTTGGCAAGGGAAAGTGTCTGTCGCAGCTCAGCTGATGAATAGGGGTCACAGTGATGGAAGGTTGCTGAGAAGGAGAGTTAAATATTAAACGTCCTAATGTCAGGATGCCTTGTACTGACTGATGATTAAAGTAAAGCTGTATGCAAATAAATCCAGTGACATAATCATATTTCACCCCTTCAGCAGTATTTAGCCTCTGACTTCTTTTGTGCCTTTTCAATAATGTATAGCTGTCCAAATATAAATTTGAGCAAATGGCCCTGACACAGTAAAAAGCAGGCAGTAAAGTAGATTTATATTCAAGAGGCTGGAAAAACAAAATGCATATTTGGCCAAGAAATTAGATTAAGGTAAATAGAAATTGCCTTTAGGATCCAAAAGCATTCTAATGGTTTTTTAAAAATAATTAATAGTGACTGTACAAATAAAGGATTTTCACTTGGATTTATAACTGATATAGAGCCCCAATTATCCAGAGGTGAAATATATTATAAATTAGATTTGAATAATCAAAAATGTAATTTTTGGATCAGGAAATTACTATTGGAAACTGTCATTCAAAACATTCCCTCAGGAATTTGTGCACTTTGGGAGTCAAGCCTTAAAATCTGACATATTTTAAATGTAATAACAGTTCACGTTAAAGAAAGTTTTTTCAATTTGTCATATGATTTTGTAGAATGTGCTTATTTAATTTGTTAACAATTTTCATAAAATTCAATACTCAAATTTGCCTGTCTCATATAGACATATTTCCAGATATGTTTTGAATTTTTACGCAATGCTAATCCTATGTTCATTGCTGCTTCATAAAAAGATTTTGCTGATCTGACATTGCTCATTTTTTGTGGGATCTCTTCATCCAATCTGACAGAGAAATGGCAACAGTGTAGAGTTGGAGGAAAAAAGGACACAACCCTCAGTTTTTATTGCAGTAGCTGCTGCATAATAGCATCACTGGTCCGGTTTGAATGTTAGTGAATGAATGAGTGAGTAGTTGAATAATGGGTAGTGGACAGAGTAGACAAGGTGGGTAGTGGGTGAAAAATTCACTGAGAAGTCAGGGATAATCTAGTGGACAGAAGATAATGGCTGGGTTTAGTTGGGGCAAAGGTAGTTAGGTGGGAAAGGTGAAAATTGGTTATGGGAATTAGTTGGGTTGGATTGAGGTGATTGCTAGTTAGTTGGAATTGGGATTTGTTCCAATTCACAAACTTGGGAATTGAGGGGATTACAAGAGCAGAGGGGACCTAGGGGTTCACATGCATGATTCTCTCAGGTGGCCAGGCAAGTTGAAGCAGTTGCCTGGCGGGATTACCTTACACTCAAAGACTGAAGCGACTGGTCTTGTATACCCTTGAGTTTAGAAGACTGAGAGGGGATCTGATTGAGACATATAAGATTATGAAAGGATTGGACACTCTGGAGGCAGGAAACATGTTTCCACTGATGAGTGAGTGCCGAACCAGAGGACACAGCTTAAAAATACGGGGTAGACCATTTAGGACAGAGATGAGGAGAAAGTTCTTCACCCAGAAGCGGCTGTGTGGAATGCTCTGTCCCAGAGGGCAGTGGAGGCCCAGTCTCTGGATTCATTAAGAAAGAGTTGGATAGAGCTCTCAAAGATAGTGGAATCAAGGGTTATGGAGATAAGGCAGGAAGAGGATACTGATTAGGAATGATCAGCCATGATCATATTGAATGGCGGTGCAGGCTCGAAGGGCTGAATGGCCTACTCCTGCACCTATTGTCTACTGTCTATTGCCTATTGTTAAGAAGGTCTATAGGATCCTTGGATTTGTTAATAGAGGCATAGAGTGTAAAAGCAAGGAAGTGATCCTATACCGCTACAAAGTATTGGTTAGAGAAGATTATTCAGGAGTTGGAAATTATGAACAATGCTGACAGAGAAAAGAAGGTTATTCTGTTTCAATTAGCTGCTAAGTCAGTAATTGGAGGTAACAATTGTCAGCAAGAGAGCTAGGAGTGAGATGAAGAGAAGCTTCTTTACTCAGAGAATTATTAGGATTTGGAATGCGCTGCCTGGGAGAGTGGTGTAAGTGGATTCCTTGGTAGGTTTCAGATGAGAGCTGGATTTATATCTGAAAGTGATGAAGTTAGAGGGCTACAGAGATTAAGTCTGGAGAGTGGAACTAGCTGGTCTCTCTCTTGGGAGCTGGTATATACACAATGGGTCGAATGGACTTGTTCTATACTGTAAAACACCATGATCCTAACTAAATGTAAGGTCTCAATATTTGCAGATGACACAATGCTGGGTGAGAGGGTGAGCTGTGAGGAAGATGTTGCAGTGTGATTTGGACAGACTGAGTAAGTGGGCAAATGCATGGCAGGTGTGATATAATGTTGATAAATGTGAGACTATTTATTTTAGTAGCAAAAATAGAATGGCAGCTTATTATGTGAATGGCTCTAAATTGAGAGAGAGGAATATTCAATGAGACCTGGGTGTTTTCATGCACCAGTTATTAAAGTCAGCGTGGAGTTGCAGCAGTAAAGAAGGCAAACTGTATGTTGACCTTCATAGCGAGAAGATTGAAGTTTAGGAACAAAGATGTTTTACTTCAATTATACAGGGCACTGCTGAGGCCTCACCTGTATATTGTGAGCAGATTTGGTCTCCTTATCTGAGGGAGGATGCTTTTGCTATAGAAGGAGTGCAGTGAATACTTACCATGTTGATTCCTGGATGGCAGGACTCATGTATGAGGAGAGATTAACTCAGTTAGGATTGTATTCATTAAGTTTAGATAAATATCAAGGGAATCTCATAGGAACCTATAAAATTCTAACAGGATTAGATAGGTTAGATGCAGGAGGAGGGTCCTGATGTTGGGGGAGTCCACAACTAGTGGTCATTGTTTAAAGATAAGTAGTAAATGTTTTAGGACTGAGACAAGGTGAAATGTCTTCACCCAGGGAGTGGTGAGCCTGTGGAATTCACTGTCACAGAAAGGGATTGAGGTCACGACATTGTGCTTTGCAGAAGGAGGTAGATATAGCTCTTCCAGCTAAAAGGATCAAGGGATATAGCAGGAGAGTTGGATTAGGGTATCGAGGTTGATGATCAGTTACGATCATAGTGAATGGTGGAACAGCTGAATACCACTAACTGGTTCAGTTAGTGAATGGTTCAATTATAAATTCCATTCTCAGTTTAGTATGTAGTTTTACTGCATTAACTCCCTAGTCTCATCTGAGGAACACTTAGACTGGAGAGGGAAATGAACCCATTTGAGGTCTCTCTCTCTGTTTTTGACCTGTGATATTCAGGAAAGTGCATGAATATGGATACCAAATTAAGAGAGAGCCAGAAATAGTTTCAAATGCTCTGAAACACTGTGGAAAAAAGCTGGTAACATCAGAGAATATTTCAAACACAATGAACCTTTCTAGACATTCTTCAAGATACTCAGAATTGCAATAAAACACAGCTAATTGTTGTCAGGGGAGCCAAAAGCATCAGGAACAAGGCACCCACTTTCAGGAATATATTTCCTCAAAATGACATAAAAGGGATGCCCTACCAAAAGGTTTGTGCTGGGCTATTCCTACACTATTGAAAGAGGAGATGTTCAATTTCACGAATGACCATCTACATTAGGTATCAAATTGGGCACCATTGGTACATTAGTTAGAATTACCAGTCAGTGGCTTCAACAAAAAGAAAGACATGTACAGGTACTTACATCACTCTTTTCATGACTATCACCAGATGCTTCAAAGCTCCTGACAAACAATAAAGGATACTAAGTAGGTTGTTGTTAAAAGTAAGTTCTCTTCTCAGTATAATACTGAGCCATATAGGACTTGGGCTGGTCTGTGCTAATTTCAAACAGAGGGACACTTGAGTATTGTATTTGATGCCTGCTAGTGGAAACACTAGTGAACAGAGGAGCTGAAGAGGAACAGAGAAACACCAAAGAGCACAGGATCAAAGACTTGAGGAACAAAAATCAAATTATCTGTACCTTAATTCCCTACTCAGTATTCCTGACTCAGAACTCAGTGTTCCTTTATCTTTGTAATTTGTAATAAATCTGGGCCCAGCACTTTTTTATTAGTGCATTCCAGGTCATCACACTCTGTGCATGAAGACATTTCTCCTCACCTCACTTCTGGTTCTTCTCTTGACAATTATGTTTGCATCTCCAGGTTATTGACCCTCCTGTCCATGGGAAACACCTCCTTCTGTTTACTCAAATTTAAAAGCTCCTTGTTTCCACAAGATGATGCAAATTAGGATGAATCTGGGAAAGAAGAATAAATTAATATTTATTTGTCGCCTTGCACATCCTCAGTTCTGTATATCCTTAGAAATACTTTTAAAGTACAGTCATTCTCATTGTGTAGGAAAAGCAGCACTCAATTTGTGCACAGCAAGCTCTCACAACAGGAATGAAATAAAGGAGCAACAAATCTGCTTTGACAGGAATGTTGGTTGAGAGATAAACATTGATCAAAACCCGGGGAGAACTCACTTATTCTCCTTTGAAATGGTGTAATATAATCTTCACAGCCCCCTGAGAGGGCAGATTACTTAACATCTCAAATCAGAACACTCCTTCAATACTGCATGGAAATATTAGTACACTTATTTCATATTTAACACTGAAGTTGGTTTCTAAGTTTACAGTCTTCCACATCCGAGGCAAGTGTACTAGCACTGAGCCATGATTGATACTGAAGGAACTAGAAAGGTGTCACTCTTCATAATGCTTTGGAGATATCATGCAATTTAGTCCAGTACAATCCCTTCTCAAGTTGCCTTTGATTGAAACTAAGAGCTGGGTTTTCACAATGCCATTTCATCAAAAGGCTGGAATTCACTAAATGAAAGTGTTTTTTAAGAAATAAGTAGTATGAAATCTCATTAAAGTCTCTAACTTATTCATCAGCTTTGCTTACTAATTTTGTTATTTCAAATCAATGGGTGACCTAAGTTCCTGTTGTCATTGCTGTTCTCGGATAGATAGAATTAGATTTTTAACTGAACAGAGGTAGGGCAACATTATTCGAAAGCACTTCTCATGGCTTTATCCTTCTTCTGTTTAACAGCTCAAAACCAGAGGAAACATCATGAAGTTTCTGAACATTATCGACTAAAATAAGGAAAAGCAGGTATCACAAGATTAAGTTTGCCTCAGAGCCAGCCATCTGAAACCCTTTAAGTCTTTCACTCAAATGAACAAAGACAGCACAATAAAAAGGAAAGAAGGGACATTCTTGTGTCTATCAGCAGCAGATGTAAAAGCAACCGGATAAATCACAACTGTCTACAACACAAGTTTCAGAATCCATCAAGAGAACTGTAATCTACTTCAGAAACTAACCCCAAATTCACTTCCTGCACAACTTCAAAGATGAAATGTAATTCAGAGCCATTGACAGCTGTTCCCAAAGCCTAATGAAATAATGCACACTTGAATCCGATGCCTTTCAGTAACTGAATCAAATGAGCAATTCTTCCCATAGTATTCTCACCCTCCTGACGCTTAACAAATCCCAATTGGTCCAGTGTAAGAATCTGATGATAGAGCAGCTGATCAGGGAACCATGAAATAGGACACACAAGAAAAATTTTCAGCAGATACTGCTTGAGAAGCAAGAAAACTCCTTCATCTTTAGGGTGGAAACATCAGCTATTTATACTAATAATAATTCTTTGTAACAAAATGGGGAAAAGTTTTCCTATTCCCAATAGAATATTGCCAGCCAGCAGTTCCGACAAACTCAATCCAAATGAAAATGGGAATGTGAGAAGGTCATTCATGCCCACATCATTTCCAAAAAAGAATACATGTTCTGCAATTCAATGAAACGAGAGTTGATCTGTCTCATGGCATCATTGTTTCTATAAACATTAATACCTTTTCCTAACAAAAGTTAATAAATCTAAGTTTTGACATTTTTAATTGGTTCTGTGGTGAGAGAGGTTCCAAATTTCCTGAAAATTTGTGTGACTAAGTGCTTCTTGGCATCACGTCTCAACTATCCAGTTCAAGTTTTAATGTTATGCCTTTCCATTCTGGTTTATGTCTTTCAAAACGGAGAAATACTTTCACTTTGACTAACCCACAAAATCCTTTAATCATCATCAACATTTTGATTAAGTGACAAATTAATCTATATTAGTGAAAGAAATACTTGTGAAAAGATTAATCAACACAGCCTGCCCTCACAATTAACCCTTATGACAATTACAGGGCAACATGTCATGATGACACATTGAGAAAGTCTTAGTTTTTCACTGAAGGTGTATGCCAGGTTTCTCTGGGCAGTCCGTGAGGACAGAATTGATGAATGTAGACCTGGTGTCTGTCAGGACTATGTAAATGACTAGAGCTGAAAATGTGTTGCTGGAAAAGCGCAGCAGGTCAGGCAGTATCCAAGGAACAGGAGAATCGACGTTTCGGGCATAAGCACTTCTTCAGACTTATGCCCGAAACGTCGATTCTCCTGTTCCTTGGATGCTGCCTGACCTGCTGCGCTTTTCCAGCAACACATTTTCAGCTCTGATCTCCAGCATCTGCAGTCCTCACTTTCTCCTATGTAAATGACTACTCCTGCACCTGTACACAAGGTAAAGCCCATGGTGCCAATATAGACACTATGGATTGTTGTTAAAAAAAAACACATCTGGTTCAGTAATATTCTTTAAGGAAGGAAACCTAACATCATTGTCTGGTCTGGCCTATATGTGAGTCCAGACCCATAGCGATGTCACTCTTTTCTGTCTGATGGATAATACATGTTTGCTGAATCAGCGTCATCCATATCATATATTACAGAATCCCCATAGTGTGGAAACAAGCGATTTGGCCCATCAGGTCCACACCAACCCTCCAAAGTGCTTACCATTCAGACCCACTCCCCCAACCTGTTCCTGTCATCATGCATGTCCCATGGTTAATCCACCTAGCCTGCACATCCCTGGACACTATGAGCAAATTAGTACAGCTAATCTACCTAACTTTCACATCTTTGGATTGTGGAGGAAATCAGAGCACATTAAGTAAACCTACACTAACAGGGGGAGAATGTGCAAACTCCACACAGTCAGTCACCAAGGGTGGAATTGAACCCAGTCTTTGGTGCTGTGAGGCAGCACTGAGCCACCATGCCGCCCATGATCCCACATTGATTTTTCTATCATCATTGGTCACACTCTTGCAAGATTACTCTCAGCAGGTCTGGAATTGCTGCTTGGTGAGATGAGTGGGCTTAATACTTCTTTGCCAGAAAAGGAGCAGGGAATATTTTATTTTTGAGTGTTATTTCAATCCCACCCATTGAATTGCCACAGCCTGAACGTACCTTACAGATTCTGAATGGGTGTTTCTTATCTTTCAGACTCACAAATAAAGTTCATATAAACATATTGGTTTGGATCTTAGATGACAGGTATATAAATAAAGAATATATATAAGGAGAAACAGGCAAAGTTAATGGGAAATTGAATAGGATTGTTCAACATTGCTCCTGTAGTTAAAGTCAATGCTGTTTCTGTTTGGGAACGTAGTCAGTAACAAGAAGACAAACATTTAAATAATTGGTAAAAGACTTAGTGTTTAATGCTGTACGGTATGTGTGGTCAGAGTTAATAGAGTGTAGCAGAGATCCAAACTGAAATGTTTCGATGTACTTTCCTCTAGCTTGTGGGGAGATAAGAGTTATTTTCATCCAGTATTTTATAATGCTTTGGAGTGTGTTGCCTGAAAGAACAGTAGAAACAGATTCAAAATTAGCTTCTCAAAAGAAATTAAATTGACTTCAAAAGGACCATTTTCAGGCCTATGGGGGAGCAAAAGAGGAGTGGGGCTAATTGGTAACTTCCCAATGACCCACCACTGGCATGATGCGTACTTAGATTAGATTACCTACAGTGTGGCAACAGGCCCTTCAGCCCAACAAGTCCACACCAACCCTCCGAAGAGTAACCCACCCAGACCTATTTTCCCTCTGACTAATGCACCTAACACTATGGACAATTTAACATGGACAATTCACCTAACCTGCACATCTTTGGATTGTGGGAGGAAACCGGAGCAAACCCACTGGCAGACACAGGGAGAATGTGCAAACTTCACACAGACAGTCGCCTGAGGCTGGAATCAAACCTGGGTCCTTGTGCTGTGAGGTAGCAGTGCTAACCACTGTGCCACAATGCCACCCCTTTTTTCTTCACTGTCCCTGTGTCTATCAGTGATTCCCATTTTCTCTTTCCCTGTGCCTATCAGTGATTCATTGATTCATTGATTCCATTAGTTTTGGGCTGTTGTCTAGTGAAGGAACAGTAGTTGCTAGAATTCAACCAAGAGCGATGCAAAATGCTGGCCTGCTATTTCAGTTCGATAGCAGAGTTAAAATCAGCCAAAATGTGAAGGCATATTCAGGAGCTGGTTGTTGCCCATGCTGTTAGGCACATGAGACTGGCTCCTTCCAGATTGTCTTGTTCTTATCAATCAGCTAAGCAGCAGTGATAGCATTATTTCGGACAACGTTTGTAAACAGAAAAGGAGTGAAGTGAGAATGGTTAATATGACAGCATGTTACATGTCCAGTTGAGGTTTCTGCTGATTGGCCAAGTTTTGAATAAGGAGGCAATTGATTGGATTGTGTATATTTTGTCAGATGGGGTTGATAGGGGAAAATCACAAAGCGTTACTGCTGGCTTAAATTAGTTGGGCCAACTGGCCTGTTTCGCTGTTGTAACGTTAATATCATTCTGTATATGTTGTCCCTTGTGCCAGTTATCAATTTGACTCCATCACTGCTATTTGGAGATTTTTGTACATATGTACAATCAATCCTTATTAAAACTGAAGAAGGTGAGTGTTGCCATATAGCAGTTCATATCATTGCACTTGGGCTGGTTGAATGAACACATCAGAGCTCTCTTCGGGGCCAAAAAAATTGCCTGCAAGAGAAGAGACCTTGTAGTAATAGAGGTTGATAAAGACAAGATTCCCAATGCAGCCTCTCTCAAAATAAATCTGTTACTGTTTTCCATTTCTGGTAATGTATTGTGAACTTTGTACAAGCAAAAAGCTGGAGTTTTGATATTTCAATGTCAATTTTTTTTCTTCATTTACCCTGATCCCACCCAATTACATTCCATCATTTAATTTGCTGAAGCAGGTTTGTTTGAATATTAGATAACCATTCATATTATACATTAACAATCCAAATGCACATCACACAAAGATGGGTGGAAGAACAGATGGGGTTGAGGATGAAGAAAGGCAGCAGAATGAAGGGCGTATGACTGAAACGTTGATTCTCCTGCTCCTTGGATGCTACCTGACAGGCTGTGCTTTTCCAGCACCACACTCTTGACTCTGACTCCAGCATCTGCAGTCCTCACTTTCTCCCTGCAGAAAGACTTTTACAAGCTAGGAGAGTGAGCAAAGAAGTGGTAGGTAGAATACTTTGATTAGAAGAATAGAGGCATAGTCTACTTTCTAACAGAGATAGGCTTCAGAAATCTGAAGCACAAAGGGACTTAGGAGTCCTAGTTCAGAATTCTCTTAACATTAACACACAGGTTCAGTTGGCAAGTAGAAAGGCAAATGCATTGTTAGCATTCATTGTGAGAGGGCAAGAGTGAAATAGCAGGGATGTACTGCTGAGCCTGTATAAGTCTCTGATCAAACCTTTACAAGTCCTTACACTCTAAGCAGTTTGGGGCTCTGTATCTATGGAAGGATGTGTTGGTTTTGCAGGGGCTCCAGAAATTTACTTGAATGATCCCAGGAATGAAGTGCTGGAGGAGCAGTTAATAGCTGTGGGTCTGTACTCAATGAAGTTCAGAATGATGAGGGGGAAATCACATTGAAACTTAATGACTACTGAGAGGCCTGGATACAGTAGATGTGGAGAAGACATTTCGATTCATAAAATTGGCTACAGCCTGAGGGCATTGATCAGAGTGAATGCACAACCTTTTAGAACTGAAAGGAGGATGAATTTCATCAGTGTCTTTGGAACTCATTGGCACAGAGGGCTGTGGAAGCCAAACTACTGATTATATTTAAGACAGAGATAGACAGATTCTCAATCAATAAGGGGATGAAAGGTTACAGGGAGAAGGCTGGAGAATGGAATTGAGAAACATATCTGCCATGATTGAATGGTGGAGCAAACTCCATGGACCAAATGGCCTAATTCTGCTCTTATAGCTTATGGCGTTACCTTATTCTGGTGTCTCTCTACTATGTGGAGGTGATAGAAAGTCTCCAATAATAGCAAGCTGTCTTCCTCTAACCTTTCTTCTCTTCTAATTTTAATATTTTGCCCTTTTAAAGGACTTTGTGTGTACATTGGCACATAAGAAAATCTTCAGCAGATTTTCTCATTAAAACGATTGGACATATTTCTGGACACTTTTGGCTTGCAATTACTGGGTGTTACATTATTAAGATATATGTCCCATAGTCAGGCCATTTAATGCATGCCAGTGTTATGCTTTACTTGTGTCTCCTCCAAGTTTGTCTCATCTAAGTTTTCCATTGTGACTCCCTATCCCCTTTCTCTGTCATAGATTCATGGAAAAAAAGGAGCAGGAGCCAGTCATTTGATCCTTTGAGCCTGCTCCATCATTCATATAATCATGGTCGTTCAATCAACCCTGTTCCCGTTTCCTCTCCATATCCTTTGCCCTCACAAACTACATCTAACTCATTCCTAAGAACATTCAAAGTTTTGGCCTCAACCAGCCAGAGGCAAAAAAACTGTAGATGCTGGAATCCAAGCTAGACAAGCAGGAGGTTGGAAGAAAACAGCACGCCAGGCAGCATCAGGAGGTGGAGAAGTTGACGTTTCGGGTGTAGCCCTTCTTCAGGACTGGGATGCATGTGGGGTGGGCTGCAGATGAAGGGGGTTGGATGGGCAGGGTGGGGAGGTGGGGATAGGTGGAGACAGATAGAGGATATGATCTCATTGGCCGATGGGGTGGATGAATCTGAGAGGAATGGAAGGGAGGGGGAGGAATTCCACAGGTTCACTACTCTCTTGATAAAGACATTTCTCAGTCCTCAAAGGCCTACCTCTTATCATTAGACTGTGACACTTGAATCTGGACCTGTCAGTCATCAGGAACATTGGTCCTTCACTTACCTCATTTAATCCTGTTAGAATTTTATAAGTTTTAATGAATTCCTCCCCACCTCCTTATTCTTCTATCTCCATTGAATATTGTCCTAACAGATCCAGTTTCTCTTCATATCAGTCCTGCATTCCAGGAATCAGTCTGGTAAAACTTTGTTACATTCCCTCCATTAGCAGAATATCATCCTCACTTCAGGAGGCAAAAACTGCACACAACACTCCAGGTGTGATGTCATAAAAGGCCTGTATAAATCCAGAAAGATATCCCTTTTCTTGTATTTGAATCTCCTTGCAAAGAAGACCAATCTACCATCAACTTTCTTCACCACCTGCTGCACTTGCATGCTTACTTTCAGCAACTGGTATATATGGACCTTCAGGTCTCATTGCCCTTTCCTAGCTTATCACCATTCAGATAATAATATGTCTTCCTGTTTTTCCTATTAAAATAGACAACCTGGCATTTATCCACATTAAACTTTATCTGCCATGCATTTGCTCACTCTCTCAAATTTTCCTAACCACAACATAGAAGTATCTCTGCATCCTCCTCGCGGCTCAACCTCCCACTCAGCTTTGTGTCATCTGCAAACATGAAGATATATTTATTTTCTTCATTGAAGTCATTAATGTAGACAGAACAATCTCATTTATCTGAACATCAATTATCCGAATTTCGGATCATCTGAACAAGATCTCAAGGTTCTGTAAAATCGTTGTATCAAACAGGTGTTACCAACATTGGTGCGATTTTGGTCGTTTGTTTACAATAATCAAAAGAGAATTTGGATTACCTGTACTGAAGGACTTGTACAAACACTGGCAAAAACACAGAAACAAAAGCACCTCCAACAACGACGACTTTTTTTTTAATGCAAATGTTAGTTACACAGCCCTTTGCAAAAGTAAGTGATCTATTCTCATCACTTTTCCAGACCATTCATGAAAAAAATGGCAGAGGAAGTAAATGCATGAGCAATGCAGTGCTCCTGTCTTTCTATTGAGACACTGAGTTCAGCAGAAAATGACAAATGCTCTTGTGACTTTAGAAACTGTTTGGGACCTAGTTTAATGCTGGAATTTCCATATTTATGTGATGATGAGGGCTCAGTCCTTCTCAGTTTAATCGGACATGTGCAATTTGCTGCTCGCAGCCTGGGATGTTGCTTTAGTATTATTTCCTGCTGCTAAAATGCCAAGATACTTCTAAACAAAACATTTAAAAATCGGCGATTTGCAGAATACTAAGATTATTTGTTTAAATAGCTGACTCATCAAAATTATAAATTTAAACAAATTCTCCGGTAGAGAACAGTGTTAGATCCTCAAATCTCCTCCAGAAATACATAGAGTGCTTAAGGAATTTTTGAGGATTTGGCCTCCACCTCAAAGAACCTTATTTACACAAAAAGTGATTTTATTTGTAAAATGTCATGGATTTTTAAGAAATATCCAGTGTTTGTACACATTTTAACAGTTGATTGAAATAAAAACTCTGTAAACATGCCTTTTCATGTTTTATGATTGATGTGGCTTCCTTTGTTTACGATCAGATCAGTTATCCAAACAATCAGTTATACGAACAAAATACTCGCTCGTCTCGTTTGGATAATCGAGGTTGTTCTGTACGTGAATAGGTGGGGTCCCTTTCATATCCTACTGGTCACTACCTGAGACTCAAAGGAAAAAATACTTATTCCTACCCTTTGTTTCCTGTCTGCCAACTAGAACTCTACTCATGTCGGCACATAAACTGCAACGGTTCAAGAGGCAACTCACCATCAACCTCTCAAGGGAAATTAGGGATGGACAATAAATGTTAGCCGGCTAATGACAACCATGTCCCACAAGAGAATAAAAATAAGTACACTATCATCAATCCTAATTTAGTTTTCTCGGGAGAGGTTGTATAGGCTAGGACAGTTTTCTCTGAAGCATTGGAGTTTGAGAGGTGACCTTATGGAAGTTTATAAAATCATGAGAGACATAGATTGGGTAAATAGAAAAGGCATTTTTCCTAGGGCCAGGGAATCCAAACTACAGCGCACAGGTTTAGGGTGAGAGGGGAAAGATTTAAAAGGGACCTAAGGGGCAACGTTTTCACACAGAGGGTGGTGTGTGTATGGAATGAGTTGCCAGAGGAAGTGGTGGAGGCTGGTACAATAACAACTTCTAAACGGCATCAGGATGAGTATATGAACAGGAAGGATTTAGAGGGATATGGGCCAAGGGCTGGCAAATGGGACAAGATTAGGTTAGGATATCTGGTCAGCATGGACAAGTTGGATCAAATGGTCTGTATCCATGCTGTACATCTCTATTTCTCTATGACTCTACTTGGGATCTTTATCTGAAAATAGTCTGAAAATCCAAATCCGCTGCCTTCAGCGAATCCTTAGTAGAGTGTAAAGGCAGTAGGAGCATACTTAAGAGGGAAATCAGGAGGGGAAAAAGGGGACATGAGATAGCTTTGGCAGATAGAATTAAGGAGAATCCAAAGGGCTTTTATAAGCACGTTAAGGACAAAAGGGTAACTAGGGAGAGAATAGGGCCCCTCAAATATCAGCAAGGCGGCCTTTGTGTGGAGCCGCAGAAAATGGGGGAAATACTAAATAAGCATTTGCATCAGTATTTATTGGGGAAAAGGATATGGAAGATAGAGAATGTAGGGAAATAGATGGTGACACCTTGAAAAATGTCCATATTACAGAGGAGGAAGTGCTGGATGTCTTGAAATGCATAAAGGTGGATAAATCCCCAGGACCTGATCAAGTGTACCCTAGACCTTTGTGGGAAGCTAGAGAAGTGATTGCTTCTTGCTGTGATATTTGTATCATCGATAGTCACTGATGAGGTGCCAGAAGTCTGGAGGTTGGCTAACATGGTGCCACGGTTTAAGAAGGTTGGTAAGGACAAGCCAGGAAACTATAGACCAATGAGCCTGACCTCGGTGGTGGGCAAGTTTTGATTAGATTAGATTACTTACAGTGTGGAAACAGGCCCTTTAGCCCAACAAGTCCACACCGCCCGCCGAAGCGCAACCCACCCATACCCCTACATCTACCCCTTACCTAACACTACGGGCAATTTAGCATGGCCAATTCACCTGACCTGCACATCTTTGGACTGTGGGAGGAAACCGGAGCACCCGGAAGAAACCCACGCAGACACGGGGAGAATGTGCAAACTCCACACAGAGAGTCGCCTGAGGTGGGAATTGAACCCGGGTCTCTGGCGCTGTGAGGCAGCAGTGCTAACCACTGTGCCACCATGCCACCGTGCCGCCCAGTTGTTGGAGGGAATTCTGAGGGACAGGATATACATGTATTTGGAAAGGCAAGGATTGATTAGGGATAGTCAACATGGCTTTGTGCATGGGAAATCATGTCTCACAAACTTGATTGAGTTTTTTGAAGAAGTAACAAAGATTGAGGACAGAGTGGTAGATGTGATCTATAGGGACTTCAGTAAGGCGTTTGACAAGGTTCCCCGTGGGAGACAGGTTAGCAAGGTTAGATCTCACGGTATACAGGGCGAACTAGCCATTTAGATACTGAACTGGCTCAAAGGTAGGAGACAGATGGCAGTGGTGGAGGGTTGTTTTTCAGACTGGACGCCTGTGACCAGTGGAGTGCCACAAGGATTAGTGCTGGTCCTCTACTTTTTGTCATTAACATAAATGATTTGGATGCAAGCATAAGTTAGTCAGTTTGCAGATGACACCAAAATTGGAGGTGTAGTGGACAGCGAAGAGGGTTACTTCAGATTACAACAGGATCTTAATCAGATGGGCCAATGGGCTGAGAAGTGGCAGATGGAGTTTAATTCAGAGAAATGTGAGGTGCTGCATTTTGGGAAAGCAAATCTTAGCAGGACTTATACACTTAATGGTAAGGTCCTAGGGAGTATTGCTGAACAAAGAGACCTTGGAGTGCAGGTTCATAGCCCTTTGAGAATGGAGTCGCAGGTAGATAGGATAGTGAAGAAGGCATTTGGTGTATTTTCCTTTATTGGTCAGAGTATTAAGTACGGGAATTAGGAGGTCAAGTTGCGGCTGTACAGGACACTGTTAGGTCACTGTTTGGAATATTGCATGCAATTCTGGTCTCCTTCCTATCGGAAAGATGTTGTGAAACCTGAAAGGATTCATGGGAGATTTACAAGGATGTTGCCAGGGTTGGAGGATTTGATCTATAGGGAGAGACTGAACAAGTTGGGGCTGTTTTCCCTGGAGCGTCAGAGGCAGAGGGGTGACCTTGTAGAGGTTTACAAAATTAAGAGGGGCATGGGTAGGATAAATAGACAAAGTCTTTTCCCTGGTGTGCAGGAGTCCAGAACTAGAGGAGATAGGTTTAGGGTGAGATGGTAAAGATATAACAGAGAACTAAGGGGCAACGTTTTTACACAGAGGATGGTACGTATGTGGAATGACCTGCCAGAGGAAATGGAAGAGGCTGGTAAAATTGCAACATTTAAAAGGCATTTGAATGGGGATATGAATTGGAAGGGTTTGGAGGGATATGGACCGGTGCTGGCAGGTGGGACATAATTGGATTGGGATATCTGGTCGGCATGGATGGGTTGGACCAAAGGCTCTGTTTCCATGCTGTACATCTCTATGACTCCATGACTCTCCTTTCAAAACCTTCCATCATTCTAAATATCTTGATTGTGTTAGATTTTAGCATTCATTTCTTCATGGGAGAAGTGATCAAGCTTCATAAACCCTTCCTGACCTTCATATCCAAAACACTCAGTGTCATCCTAGTAAATCTTTTTTGCACCCCTTTCCCATGCCCCAACATCCTTTTTATAATGTGTTGACCAGAACTATTCCAATTGTGCTTTGGCCAAAGGTCAATAGGCCCATGATCTTGGCATAGTTTCTCTATTTTCAAATTTTACCCCTCTTCAAATAAAACCCATTGCTTTCTTTATTTTTATTATGTGGATTCAGCTCCAATGTAGGTTGTGGCACAAAATCTCTTTGAAAACCAAATCTACAGAAGATAAGAAAAATCTCAGAGTTACAATGACAATGGGGAAAGGTTACTAATAAAGTAGAGTACAGTGTTGGAAAGAATGTAAGAACATATCCGAAGTGTAATTTGAATTCAATGTCCATTGTGGCCTTTCTGTTTAATCAGATCCTACCAGTTTATTGATAGCCAGTTTTCTACAAAATAAGTGCAAACAAATCTCCTTCAATCTTTTTAAGATTCAAACTGCATTTCTTAATAGATCAGGCAAGTTGTTTTAATAATGCATTTGATTTTTCATGGGCCTTTTATATTTATGCTCGAGTTGCAAAGCATGAATGAGTTTTATCATGACTTCCACATAAAGGAACTATTATTTCAGTAGCTCATCTTTATTTATTTTTAACTGTACTCATATCTTTTTCAGATCTTTGATATGGTTGACACATATTATCTACAATTGTGCATCCAAAGGAATAAGCCCTTTACAAGCAACTTTCATTTGTATTGTTCCTTAGGTAAAGTGAAACTGAGCACGGTGTTTATTGGGAGTATTGTGGAACAAATTTTGTCCCCAAAGTACGAGATACGAGAACAAGTGACCAAACATTTGGTCAAAGCTGTAGACAAGCATCCTGAGGAAGGAGATACAGGTAGCAAGGAGAGGGGTTCAGAAAGTTCTGGTGCTTTGGGCTCCTGGTGGTTGAAGGTCAATGACCAGCAATGAACAGCAATCCCTGAAAATCAGGGATATAGAAGGAGTCAGAACTAGAGAAGCACAGAATCCTGCAGGACTGGAGGTAGGCACAGAAATGGGAAGCTGCAAAGTCATGGAGAGAGACTTGAAAACAAGGACAAGGATTTTAAAACTGCTCGACTGGGATCTGATGTTGTTAAGTGAGCACAGGAACAAAGGGTGGTATTTGATTCTAATTAGGATATGAGCAGCCAGGTTTTGGATATGGCTCAAGTTCACGGTGGCTCTCTGTAAACTAGTAACCCATCTATTGGCAAACCATTGTTTGCAGCCCTTAACCTCTGCTTCCCTTTTTTTGAAAATCTCCATTTTTTTCCATTCAAAATCCTTGAGTTTTACTCCTGGAAAAATAGACAGGAGCATATTACCAAGTGGACATCAACGAGTACCAGTGAAATCCCTGTCTACATGGTATGTATGTCCAGAATGCTCTGGCTGTGCCTGCTTTTGCACTCCAGGATTTGTGGTGAACCACAAATTGCTCTCTGTGTGTTCAACTGTTCTGTTCATCATGCACTTTGCTTGTTTACTTAAAGTTTTATAAACTTGGTGAACAGGTGAGCTTGAACTTTCCCTGTAGCTTCTGGAACAATTCGACCCATACAATTTGAAAGTTTAATTCATACAGCATAGGATCATAGAATGATTTTGGAAATATAGATGACATTCAGGCCCTCATGTCTGGATTGTTCGAACTGCATTCATTCAAGCAAGTAGGGAGTATTCCATCACATTCCTGACATCTTGATCAGATGGGCCAATGGGCCAAGAAGTGGCAGACAGAGTTTAATTCAGAGAAATGTGAGGTGCTGCATTTTGGGAAAGCAAATCTTAGCAGGACTTATACACTTATTAGTAAGGTCCAAGGGAGTGTTGCTGAACAAAGAGATCTTGGAGTGCAGGTTCGTAGCTCCTTGAAAGTGGAGTCATGGGTAAATTGGATAGTGAAGAATGCGTTTTGTATGCTTTCCTTTATTGGTCAGAGTATTGAGTACAGGAGTTGGGAGGTCATGTTGCGGTCGTACAGGACATTGGTTCGGCCACTGTTTGGAATATTGCATGCAATTCTTGTCTCCTTCCTATCAGAAAGATGTTGTGAAACTTGAAAGAGTTCAGAAAAGACTTACAAGGATGTTGCCAGGGTTGGAGGATCTGAGCTATAAGGAGAGGCTGAACAGGCTGGGGCTGTTTTTCCTGGTGCGTCGGAGGCTGAGGGGTGACCTTATAGAGGTTTACAAAATTATGAGGAGCATGGATAGGATAAATAGACAAAATCTTTTCCCTGGGGTGCAGGAGTCCAGAACTAGAGGGCATAGGTTTGGGGTGAGAGGGGAAAGATATTAAAGGGACCTCGGGGCAACTATTTCATGCAGAGGGTAGTAAGTATATGGAATGAGCTGCCAGAGGAAGTGGTGGAGGCTGGTACAATAGCAACATTTAAAAGGCATTTGGATGGATATTTGAATAGGAAGGGTTTGGAGGGATATGGGCTAGGCACTGCAGGTGGGACTAAATTGAGTTGCGATATGTGGTCGGCATGGATGGGTTGGACCGACGGGTCTGTTTCCATGCTGTACACCTCTATGACTCTATATACCTTGTGGATAGTCGGCAATCTTTAGGAGGTCAGGGGTTGAGTTACTAACTGCAGAATTCCTCGCATCTGATCAGATCTTGTAGCCATTGGATTATATGACGAGTCCAGTTCAATTTCTAGTCAATGTCACACTCAGGATGTCGACAGTGGGAGATATAGAGATAGTAATACCATTGAGTGTCATGGCGCAACAGTTTGATTCTCTCTTGTACCAAATTATTATTGTCTAGTCCAAATACTAATTACAACTCATCAGTCCAAATCTGAATATTGTCGTAGTTTTGCTGAATTTATACACTGACTACTGCAGTATCTGAGGGACCTCAAAATAAAGCCATAGAAATATCATAGAATATGCTTGAGAGGGCAGAGGGGAACATAGTTTTAACAGCTGATCTGAAACTTGTCCACTCTGACATTGTAGAATTCCTTTAATATTGCACTGGTTAACTGTGCCCCAAACATCACTGAAATTCATTTCATCATTTCGAACATCAAGAGCTGTCCACTTTTAATTCTTAATGATTTTTTTTATGCAGCTCCCTATAGTAAAGGCACATCTTGCAATGCTAAATTAATATTAGCGCTGATGATACGTGACAGCGATATTCTGACCTGGAGTGTTTGCAGGCAGTTGCTTTCAAACAACTTAATTTGAGGAGTTCAGACTGAATATCAGAGGTGAACATTTAGCTCAGATTTGCATTAGATGTCTGAACTGTTTGTCAAGCTGTGTCAACTGCACTTTCACCCAACATTTAGACTGGGATGATTAAAACCCATTTGATGCCAATATGTTTAGCCAATCCTTGGGTGATATGATTTTCTTTGCTCTTTTTCTTGCCAGCTATCTTACCCTTCACACTAATGGAAGTGTCTTTGGGAATAATTTATGAGACCTCAGTACCTACAGCTTTGAATCATGCACATATCAAGCATATTGCATGCTGTGTTACCAGGAGTGGGATACATCAGCAGTATAAACAATGTAGAAGGCAAAGAAATGCCACCCAGTCCTACTGCTTCTGCTTACTGGAATGTTCACAAGTCTGGACATTGGTAATAGTTGATGCTTGGTTTGCCTTCGGTCGCTCCTACAACCTAATAATCAACACTTTATGCCTTCCCAGAGGGATATAGTTGCAAAACTGGCAAATGAAGTCTTTTGGTCTAATCCATTTTGATTACTTCAAAATGATGGACCATTCTGAAAAGCACATTAGTTTCCCAGTATTACTAGTACTCCATCTCAATCCCCTCAACATACCAGGATCCTCTTTGATTTATAACTGTATCAGCTTAAAACTTGACATGCTTGCAGAATATAGTGCCTAGAATTTAGATGCATACATTAGTACAGCACACAAAGAGGCCTTCTGCCCATTATGTCATCCCAGTTATCAAACACCTACCTCCTTTAATCGAATTTCTCAGCTTAGCATTGTACGTTACTGCACTTCAAGTCATCTGAATACCACTTAAATATTGTAATGGCTCCTCACCTTCACCACCATAAGGCTGTAAGACAATAAGATAAAAAAACAGAATTAAACCATTTGGCTCATTAAGTCTGCTTCACCATTTGACCATCATTGATATGTTTCTCAACTCCATTCACTTGTTTTTTTTTTCCCCTGTAACCCTTGATCCTCTTACTAATCAAGAAACTAGCTGTCTCTGTCTTAAAGACACTCAATAACTTGGCATCCACAGCCTTCTAAGCAATGAATTCCACAGTGTCACTACCCTCTGATTGAAGAAATTCCTCCCCATTTCAGTTCTAAGGGGTCATCCCTTCACTCTGAGGTTGTGCCTTGGGTCTTACTCTTTTCTATTAATGGAAGCAACTTCTCCTCATTCATTCTATCCAGGCCTCTCAGTACTCTAAAACATTCAATGAGATTCCCCCCTCATCCTTCTAAACTTCATCAGATAATGACCCAGAGACCTCAACCCCATATGAAAAACCTTTCATTTCTGGATCATTCTTGTGAATCTACTGTGGACCCCCACCATGGCCAACATATCTTTCCTTAGATACAGGCCCAAATCTGTTCATAATATTCCGAATGCAGTCTGACCAGAGTCTTATATAGCCAGTGTCTTATATAGCTGTTGCATTCTAGCCCTCTCAAAATCAATGCCAACATTGCTTTTGCCTTTCTAACTGCCAACTGAGCCTACATGTTAACCTTACAATAATCCTTAGGACACCTAACGTTTTTTATGTTCCAGATTTCTGAAGCCATTCCCCATTTTGAAAAAAAAGTCTATGCCTTCAATCTTTCTACCAAAGTGCATAACCTCACACATTGCAGTCCATCTGCCACTTTTCTGCCTACTCTCCTTATTGACCACTCTACTAAGGACGAAGCTTTAATTCTATCAATCCTATCTAAGCCCCTCATAAGTCTGTAAATCACAATCAAGGAAGGTTTATTGCTATCAATCCTATTATCTAAATCCTTCTATAGCCTCCCCACTTCCTCAACACTACTTGTCCCTCCACCTATCTTTGTGATATCTGCAAACCTAGCAACAATGCCATCAATTCCTTCATCCAGATCATTAATGTATAATGTGAATAGTTGTGGTCCCAACACTAACTCCTGCAGAACTCCATTAGTCATCAACTGCCATTGTCAAAAAAAACTAATCTAACTCTACTGTCTGCCATCTGCCAGTCAGCTAATCCTCAGTGCAAGCCAGTACCTTGCCCTTAATGCCATGGACTCTTGTCTTATTTAACAGTCTCCTATGTGGCACCTTATCCAACTAGATCACATCCACTGGCTCTCCTTTGTATAACTTGCTCATCACCTATTCAAAGAAATCTAACAGATTTGTCAGGCATAAGCTCCTCTTGATGAAGTCTTTCAGACAATAAGTTCCAGATACTCACCACCCTCTTGTTGAAGCAATTTTTCCTTAAATGCCCACTAAACCTCTTGTCCTTCTGATTATTGACCCCTCTACTCAGGAAAAGATTTTTTTTTCCCTATCAATCCTAAATATTGTTTTCATAACATTGTAAAGCACAACCAAGGAAGGTTTATTCCTATCAATCTTATCAGTGCTCCTCATACGTTGTATGCACAATCATGTCCTACTCAGCCCTGTCGGCATTAAAGAAAACAACCCAGCCTACCTTCATAACACAGGCAAATCCTGATGAATCTCTGCACCTGACTAGAGCAAGCATATTCATTATATAGTGTTGCTTACTGTAGTCCAGCTATGCTTAATCAACATCATGTACGATTCCATCAAAACCTATCAGCTCTTATCTTCTGTGCCTCAACTAATAAAGACAAGTATGCCAAATGTGTTTAACTGTTCTACCACTTGTTCTTTTGCCTTCAAAAATCTGTGGACAGGCACACAGGCTCCCTGATCTTCTGCACTTACTAGGTTCTGATCATTCAATATGTGCTTCCTTCTCCTGCTAGTTCTCCTTTTTTTCAGGATTGAATTCCATTTGTCACTGTTTTACCCATCTGACCATCCAGTCTGGAGTCAAAAGCTGTCTTCTACGCTGTTTATCACATCATCAATTTTTTTTTTGTCATCTACAAACTTACTGACAAAAACTGCCTATGTTTGTATTCAGATCATTAATATACACTCCAAATAGCACAGGACCAAGTTCCAAACCATGCAATATGCAAACCATGCAACCATACAAAAGAAACCTGGATAAACATGAAAATAGAAATTTCTGGAAAAATTCAGCAGGTCTGGCAATATCTGTTGAGGGAAAGGAGAGTTAACATTGCAGGTCACTTTTTTCAGAACTGATTTGAAGTTTGGGAAAGGTGTTGAAAATGGAGGAGTGGGGTTGTAGGAGCAATAAGTCAGAAGTGGAGATGGAGCCCAAAGAGATAGAATATGAGCTGGACAGACAAAGGGATGGACAATGGTGAGCTAGGGGGAAAGAAAAGCTGATAATAGGTGCAATAGTGGATGAAAATGGGTTGGCTGTGATGGAAGCAGTCCATGTGATGACAGGGCCATGGTGTGGGGGTGAGGCGGGGGTGGGGGTAAAGGACATGGAACAGAGGTGTTCAGGCCTTGAAGCTAATGAATCCTGAAGGTTGCACAGTCCCCAAGTGGAAAATGAGGTGCTGTTCTTCCAGCTAGTGTTGAGTCTCTCTGGAGTATTGCAACAGGCATGAGACTAAATTGTTGGCCAGGTAATGTGATAGTGTGTTAAAGTGGCAAGCAACTGGAAGCTCAGTGTAATTTTTGAGGACACAATGTAGGTACTCTGCAAAACAGTCATCCAGTCTGTTTGTTTGTCTCCCAATGTAGAGAAGACAACACTAGCATGCTCTTCTTGCTACTAAGCCAATTTTGAATTAGTTTGTGCTGGATCCAATGGATTCTTATCCATACTCAATGGTCTCCCATATGACACCTTTTCAATAGCCTTACTGATGAAGGGCTTTTGCCCGAAACATTGATTTTGAAGCTCCTTGGATGCTGCCTGAACTGCTATGCTCTTCCAGCATCACTAATCCAGAATCTGGTTTCCAGCATCTGCAGTCATTGTTTTTACCTTACTGATAGCTATGTGGATCACATCATCCACACTACCTTCATCCATATACCCAGTTACATCTTCAAAGAACTCAATCAAACTTGTCAAACATACTCTCCCTTTGACAAAACCATGCTGATTATCCTTTATTAATCCTTGTTTCTCTCAGTGAAGATTAATTCTGTTTCTCTGACTCACTAGCCCTTAATACTTTATTTATCCCTCCTACCTTTCTTGAATAATGCACTACATTAGATGTCTTCCAATCCTCTGACACCTCTTCTGTGACGAGAGAGGATTTGAAAATTGTCAGAATCTGTACAAATCTCTTCCGTTACCTCTCTCAGCAGCCAAAGGTGAATCTCATCTGGGTCTGGGGATTTGTCCAGTTTTAAGCCCATCAATTCCTCCTTGCTGTGCTAATTTGTTTGAGTTTATCAAAGTTTCACTCCTTGACTTCTATATTGATCTTCTTCATAGTAAATAGATACAAAGTAAATGCATACAAAGTAATCATTTGAAATATGACTTCCCTATATTTTCCAGCTCCACCCACACATTGCCACTTTAATCCCTAATCATAGAATTCTTACAGATAGAGGCCTTTCAGCCCATCATGTCTGCAGCAACCCTCTGAAAAGCATCCCAACTCCCCCACCCCCCTTTTCCTGTAATCCCACATTTACTATACCTAACCCACCTCGCCTGAACAACCCTGGACACTATGGGACATTTAACATGGCCAATCCATCGAACTGCATATCTTTGGCCTGTGGCAGAAAAGTGAAACACCTGAAGGAAACCTAGGCAGACATGTGGTCAATATGCAAACTCCACACAGACAGTCACCCAAGGCTGGAATTGAACCCACATCCCTTGCACTGTAAGGCAGCAGTGCCAACCACTGAGCCACCATGCCACCCCAAAATCATTGAGCTATTAGAATTGGACTTCCCCAAAACAAAACCTTTATTTCCAAAGCAAATTTGTTCTTTTCCTTAACTATCTTAAGTCTTACTGAATTATGGTCCCTATCACTGCTCATCCATGGCCAGCCACATCTACCATTTGTCTAGCATCATTCTCTAAAATTAGGTCCAGCACCCCCTTACTGATAGGGATCTCTAAGTGCTGGCTTACAAAGGTAATAATTCCACCCCTTCTAAGCTTTACACATGTTGTTTATCCTAGTTAATTCTGGGGAAGTTGACATCCCATGTTAATACCCTATTGTTTTTACAATGCCAACATTTGCACACATAACTGCGTGGCTATTATCCCCTTCACAATATAAGGTCTATAGGACACTGCCAATAATGTGAGTGTATCCTTTTTATTATTACATCCTAGTCATTCAACTTCAATTGAGGAATCTTCTCAGATAGATTTAGCTGACAAACTTGGGGAAATAAGTGGTGGCATCTTGAAAAGAGTTGATATTACAAAAGAGAAGGTGCAGGAGTTCTTAAAATACATGAAGGTAGATAAATCTCTAGGACCTGATCAGGTGTTACCCAGAGCTTTATGGGAAGCCCATAGAAGAAATTGCTGGGCCCCTCACTGGAGTACTTGTAGCATCGGCAACCACGGGTGAGGTGCTGGAAGACTGGAGATTAGCTAATGTGGTGCCGTTATTTAAGAAAGGTGGAAGTATAGACTGAGACTGTTCCACGGAGCATCAGAGACTGAAGTGTAACCTTGTAGAGGTTTATTAAATCATGAGGGACATGCATAAGGTGAATAGCCAAGGCGTTTTCCCTAAGGTAGGCAAGTTGAGAACTAGAAGTTTAATGTGAGAGGGGAAAGATATAAAAAGTACCTAAAGGGAAACATTTTTACATAGAGGATATACAATGAACTGCCAGAGGAAATGTTGGAGAATCATAGAATTCATACAGTGTGGAAACAGGTCTTTCGGCTCACTAGGGCTACACCAACCCTCCAAAGAGTAACCCACACCAGACCCATTCCCCTATTACTCTACATTTACACCTGACTAATGCACCTAACCTACACATCCCTGAACACTACGGGCAAGTTAGCTTGGCTAATTTACTTGACCTGCACATCTTTGGATTGTGGTAGGAAACCTGACCACCTGAAGGAAGCCCACACAAACACGGGGAGAATGTGCAAACTCCATACAGTCACCCAAGGCTGGAATTGAACCCGGGGCCCCGGTAAGGCAGCAGTGTTAACCACTGAGCCACTGTGCCTTGCAGGCTGGTACAATTACAACATTCAAAAGGCCTCTGGATGGGTATATGAGTAGGAATGGTTTAGAGGGGTATGGGCCAAATATTGGCAGATGGGACTAGATTAATTTAGAATATCTGATCGACATGAGCGAGTTGGACCAAATGATCTGTTGCCGTACTATAAAGCTCTATGACTCTATGACTCAGTGAGCCTTATGTCAGTAGTGCATAATTTGTTAGGAGGGATTCTGAGGGCTAGGATTTACATGCATTTGGAAAGGCAAGGAATGATTAGGGAGAGTTAACATGACTTTCTGCATGGGAAATTATGTCACACTAACTAGATTAGGTTTTTTGAAGAGGGTGACAAAGACAATTGATAAAGGCAAAGTGGTAGATGTTGTCTACAAGGACCTTAGCAAAGCATTCGACAAAGTTCTGCATTGGTAGATTGGTTATCATGAAATCATTACATTGTGGAAGCAGGACATTCAGCTCATCAAGTGCACACTGACTGTTCAAAGAGCATCCCACACAAGCCACAGAGGCAAAGGCTTGATCTTATAGAGGTTTATAAAATTATGAAGGGCATGGATAGGGTGAGTAGCCAAGTCTTTCTCTGAGGGTGGGGAAGACCAAAAATAGAGGGCATAGCTATAATGTGAGAGGGGAAAGATTTTAAAGGGACCTGAAGGCCAACTTTTTCACTCAGAAGATGGTGCATGTATGGAAAGAGCTACCAGAGGAGGTGGTGGAGGTGGGTACAATTACAACATTTAAAAGACATTTGGATGGGTATAAGAATAGAAAGGGCTTGGAGGGGTATGGGCCATATGTTGGCAAATGGGACAAGTTAGAACAGAATACAATTCCTACTGTGTGGAAACAAACCATTCAGCTCAACAAGTCCACACCAACTCTTCAGAAAGCATCCCACCCAGACTCATCCCCCTTACCTAATCCCTGCATTTCCCATGGCTAATCTATCTAGCGTACACACTATGGGCAATTTCGCATGGCCAATCCACCTAATCTGCACATCTTTGGACTGGAGAGCACGGAGAAACTCATATAGACACAGGAGGAATGTGCAAGCTCCACACAGATGGAATTCCTGAGGCTGGAATTGAACACAGGTCCCTGGTGCTGTGAGATGGCAATGCGAATCACTGAGCCACTGTTCAAATGGAAT
The DNA here is from genome assembly GCF_047496795.1 of Chiloscyllium punctatum. Lineage (NCBI taxonomy): Eukaryota > Metazoa > Chordata > Chondrichthyes > Orectolobiformes > Hemiscylliidae > Chiloscyllium > Chiloscyllium punctatum. Next base: position 111,726,219 of record NC_092741.1, read on the forward strand.
AGCTGGTCAACGCAGACAAGATGGACAGAAAGGTCTGTTTCCGTGCTATATGACTCTATGAATCTAAAACTTTGTGACTTTCTTGGTGGAGGGGTTAATTATCATTGCAGATTCAGGAAATTTGAATGACTTTTATTTTAAATTTTGAATTTATTTACCCTTCATTTATTTTCTATTTTTTTCTTTTTCTTGATCTAATCTTTCTTGCCTTCATTTCTCTTTCCGTACCTGATTTGACTTAAATCTAAACTTCGTTTTCCTCAAATCCCACCTATCATAACAAAAAGGAAACAGTAGACACAATCACATACAAACAGTCCGATAAACCGAACAATAAAACAGTACATATAACACAAACACCCCTGGCAACCCAGCAAACCACCTGTCCCTCCCACCTTCTGGCCACTCAAAGGCAGCCTGCCCCTATGCCCCTTCTGGCTCTTGGTCTATCCTATGCCCTTTCTGGCTCTCAGCCCGCCTGACACCTTCCAGTCAGGATGTTCCACAAATACCTTTACGAATGTGACTTTGTAATAATAGACCACAAACCCTTGCTAGGTCTATTTAAAGAAGACAAGGCAGTCCTACCCATAGCTTTAGGCTGGATGTAACTGTGGGCTCTAATGCTAAGTGTGTGTAATTACAAGTCAGAACACCATCCGGGAGGCCAATTAGCAAATGCGGACGCATTGAGCCGACTCCTGCTGGCACATACACCACTGGTGGTACTGCCACTGGATGAATCCTGATGGTTTTAAGTTTTCTGGACTCACTTACAGACACAACTGACAATACTAGACTTTGGATGTAGAAACATTTGGTCCTAGCAAAACTTAAACAACTGTTGGTGATAGAGGAAAGGAGAGGGGTTTCACAACCAGAACTGATAACATTTTGGACCTGGAGAGACTAGATCGCAAAAAAGGATGTCAAAAGTATTTGTCCTGAGTAAAGGTACTGGCTGAGCAGCATCAGGAGTTTCCAAAATGAAGATGTTGGCAAGAGGTGACGTCTGGAGGCCAGGATTGGATGCAGACATAGCTGGATTGGTGGGTCAGTGTCCAGTGTGCTACCAATGACAGAAATTACCACCGGCAGCTTCCTCCACATTCATGGGAATGGCCAGGTAAACCTGAACTTGGTTACTTGGTTACTTTACAGCTCCTTTTATGGGCTAATGTTCTTAGTCAAAGTGGCTGGATGTGCATAGAGTTCATTAATCAAACACAGGAACGATGATAGAAAAACTGCATTCATTTTTTGCAATACATGGACTCTCGAAAGTGTAGGTCACAGATTACAAGTAGGCCATTATCTACCAGCAAGGAATTCCTAAAGTTGAATTGTATTCACCATATACGGACAGCTCCTTACCATCCATCATCCAATGATCTCACAGAATGAGAAATCCTGACTTTGAAGGCAGGCTCAAAAAAAACCCGACAGCTTCACTACATACTAAACTGTCCCGGTTCCCATTTGATTATAGGACCAGCCCTAATGCAACTTCAGGGATAACTCCAGCAGAGTCACTAATGGGGAGAAGACTCCACATGAGGTTTAATCTGTCTTCCCAGACCTGGGGGTATGGTTAAATGGCATCAGGAATGCCAAAGCTGGACACAAAACGCCACTAAGTTAGGGAGAGAGTTTACTTCAGGGGACGAGGTTTGGTGTAAGAACTACAGGAACGACCCTGTATGGGAAAAGGGCATGGTCGATGTGAGGTCATGTCTAATAACATATAAAGTTTGAGTAGTATGATAATCTTGAACAAGCATGCAGAGCAAATGAACAACGCAAATGGGGCAGGAGCAAAATGTGCCCCACTCCATAGGATCGTCAGAAAGGCTGTCAGAATTCATGGGTTCTCCCTTTCCATCAAGTGTTGAAGACACCTCAGAATCTGAGATGAACACTCCAGAGCTACCTTGATGTCTTTGCTGCCTGAAGAAGAGAATGAATTGCTTCTGGGATGCTCCGGGCTGAAGAGGCAAGCTACTGTGGCAGCTACTTTGGGTACTGTACCCTATCTGAGGCAGACTTAGAGGAACCTGACCTGGTACTAAAATGCCCCAGAAGGAGCTACAGGAAAAGGACTGGCCTATGTCTCAGACTCAGAGGTGGAGGGATGTCGAGATTGTGACAAGGTTAGCCAGGTGGACCTCGTGGAATATGAGTTCTCTGATTGGGGCTGTTGTCTGGTCCAATCAGGCAACCCTAACTGACAAGACAAAAACAGAAGTGTCAGACATCCTGTCACTCTGAGAACTGGCCCTGAGCGAGCTAACTCAGCACCAAGGACTTTCCACATATTTAATGAGGGGTGACTTGGTGATGGGATACCAAACTCTCTTAAGTTGGTTTGCTTTGGCCAAGAAATATTTCAAACTATGAAGAAAGGATAAGTCATGGATTATCCCAAATGATTTTCTGTGTCTAAACTTGTTTTGTATGCATGAGCTCTTAGCCCTGGGATGTCTCCCTGGAACAGATATAGCTAGCTGAATATCCTATGCTGGAAACAGTATAGTAGATTCTAATAAATCCTCTACAGAAATCCTCCAAGAATGGTAAATATGACTTATTATGAGTTTCAGCTCTTTTTTTTCCCTGGGACAGTTGAAAATAAAAAGAGAAATGAAGCAGTCGGCTATTGCTTCTGAGGCAGGCATTCAATCTGCCATAAACTCATAAATGAAATGGTCTGGGCTGTGTGACCTTTCTCTGCATATCCTCCAGACTCCATCTTCATTAAATTCCCTGAGTCCTTGCTGGTGAAATACTGTTGTTGTTGTGCCCAGTATCTCGTCCTTAAAGTGTCCTAGGTTTAAAAATTCAAAATTTATTGACATTGGATCCAGAGCAACTCAAAAGATCAGATCACATCTCTTTATAACTCAGCAAAGATTGTTTGAGTTTAAAGGCAATGGTAAAGATCACAAAGCAAAGGCACGTAATAAGACATGCAACTACAACAAATTGTGGGCCATCAGCACTTTGGCTTCACACAGCCTCATTGAAATGTTGTGTCTGTTATGAAGTCTGGAACATTGCTTCAGCAAAGCTGCTTGTTAAGACCATTCAGCTTCAACATGGATTCCCATCTTGAATAGTCACTCAGGGTAGGTAGTGAATGATGATAAGCATTTTGAGGCCCAGCTCTTAGGAGAAACAACACAATATTAGGAAAGATCATAGAAACCCTACAGTGTAGATGCAGGTCATTCAGCCATTGAGTCCACACCAATCCTCCGAAAAGCATCCCTCCCATATCCACACTATCCCCCAACCCTGCATTTCCTATGGCTAATCCACCTAGTCTGTACATCACTGGACACTATGGGACAATTTAATATGGCCTACTCAGCTAACCTGCACATCTTTGGAGTGTCAGAGGAGCCCAGAACATCTGGTGGAAACCCACACAGAGAATATGCAAACCCTACACAGCCCAAGGTTGGAATCACACCCAGGTCCCTGGTGCTGTGAGGCAGCAATGTTAGCTACTGAGTCACTGTGCTATCCCAAAGAGTTTCAAAGTAAACCTTCAAGGGCAGTTAGTTGTACCATAGTGACATCAAACAGGTTGAAATGATACCATTTTGAAGGTGAATAAAAATCTTTTCTCTGCATTCAATGGACATAAAAGGCCACCTATGTAGAAATACACCTGGTTTTAAAGGAGTTTGATAGTGTAGATACTGAGACCATTTTTCTCAACATCTAGCAATCTAGAACATGGGACAAACGTTCAAAATCAAAGGTAACTTAATAATGGTGCCAATCAGGAGAAATATCTCCTCTGAGAGAGTCATTAGTTATTAGAGGAGGGCCTCTTCCCCAGTGTCGAGTAGTGGCAGGGTCCTTTAGTATTTTCAAGGCTGTGTTAGACAATTCTAATTGATAGGATAATGGGGGTCTGACAGGCAGGAAGCAAAGGTCTAATCAGATTATTCATGACTTCGTTGACTAATGGACCAAACTTGAGAGGCTGAGTGGCTGACTTCTGCTCTAAATATTATCATATTCATTAATCCTCTTCAGAACAGCATAAAGCTAGGTTACATGGATAATATTAGTTACCATCATATTCCCATAGCTCATAAATATCTTCTGAAATTAAAATAACATTGCTTAAAAATTGTTTTGGAATTAACTAGGGAATTTAAAGCAAAATTTGCTCAATCTTTGCAATCTGTCTTAAAGCTCTGTTGTTACATAATTTATCTGTGTTTTTAAAATATGTCTGCTGAACACATATCATGTTTTAGACATTTTTGAAAAATAACAGTCTGTGGTTTCAGATCTGAAGAGTCTTTCCATAAAATGACATGCTGTAACTGATATGAGTGTTGTGTGGATCATCACAGAATAACTCCTGCCTGCAAAGATGTATTTGCTAATCTGAGATAAAAGCAGTGTTTGTTGAAACACTGAGGCAATCTGTCTGTCTGAAGAGAGGAAATAATTGTGTTACTTCTGTTAAATATTGGTGCATTAGAAAAACCAAATCAACACCTATTTCAGTGCGTAATTTAAGCCTTAATGCTTTTAGCCTGTGAAGTCTTTCCAAGGATCACTTCCAGATTTATGGTGTGAACCTCAGATGCAGGGGAAACACCTGATAGACTTTACCATTCTGATCACACTCCACTGCTGCTTTGCACCCATGTGTTGATACCAGGTGAGATAGTATTAGCTTCCAATGCAATGCACATTGCATAGAACATAGAACATTACAGCGCAGTACAGGCCCTTCAGCCCGCGATGTTGTGCCACCCTGTCATACTAATCTGAAGCCCATCCCACCCACACTATTCCACGTACATCCATATGCCTGTCCAATGATGACTTAAATGCACATAAACTTGGCGAATCTACTACCGTTGTAGGCAAAGCATTCCATACCCTTACTACTCTCTGAGGAGTTGAATAGTTTGTGGACTTGCACTAGCTGAAAAATAATACATTGACAATGATACCAGAAAATGAATGAAATTATTTTTCCCATCCCACAACCTGTAATAATAGATAGTGCCTTTTACAAAATCAATCATAGAATTTGAATGAAGTTTTGTCGAGTCTTCTGAACTGAAATTGGTCATTTGGCCTGTTGTGACTATGCTGATGCTTTGAAAGGGCCAACTGACTAGAATCACTCCCCTGCACTTCCTCCATATTTGTAAAATGTTCTCCCCTTGAAGTATTTATCTAATAGTTTTAGCCTCCAACACCCCATGGGAAAAATCCCCACCCTATTCAGACTCTCCCTATAACATAAGCCTGCCAATCCTGACAACATCAGTTTATAAATATTTTCAGAACCCTTTCAAGTTTTGCAATTTCAAAAATTCAATCTGAAGTTGACCTTTAGCTTGCCTTTTCCTTGACCAAACTGTGCTGAGCCAAAACTCAGTGTCCCATAAATACCATGACCAAGTCTGGGGACTACCAATTCCTGTGCCACTCAAATCAGTCTCTCCTTCCACACTTGCTCAAGGCCCTACAAGATTGTTAAGTTCTCCATAAGATCTTCTCTCAACCTTTTCTATTCTAAGAACAATGACTAAGGATAATGAAACTCAATGCTACATCATGATATAAAACTTAGCTTCCAGATACAAAGTTACAATTTTCATTGCAGTCTCTTGGATTTATCTTTGTGTCAAACTTGAATATTCATTTGTGAGGAAAGCAATTCTGGCAATGCCAGGAGAAACATATGTTGGCAAAAGGGTTTTCAGTTCATTGATACCAGCAAGAAGTAGCAACTGGAAAGGAGAGAAGTTTTGATTCCTTTCTCATTTATGTTCAAGCTTTTGCACAAACAAATCTTTGCTGTTACCTCAAGTAAGTCTCATGATTGTGAGTTTCCCGTATTCTATCACTTTGAATAAAGAGGTGTCTTCTGAATTTCCTAATGGACCTAAGACATCTGGCTCATATTAAGCCCTCTAGTTTTGGGTTTCCCTCTCTCCACAAGTGGAATTTGAGGTTAAACTGGATGATCCTTGCAAACTGATACAGAGACCACAATGAATGGTAGACTCACACCCACTGACTAACTTCAGGCTTATTTGAAAGTTATTAATGTCAAGTAATATTCATCCCATGGTTCATTGGCTGGACCCAACAGCGAGGCGTGTCAATATTGCAATGCTGTGGGTGGCTGTGACACCATATTAAGCAAACCTGCACTGTTTAAAGCTAGTCTGCATTTCTTAGAGACAAGATGCATTTAACATCACATAGAATGAGCATATATTGCTTAAGGCTGACATATCGCTCTCAGAAAAGACATATATTGTAGCTGCAGCAACTGCTGGGTGGTGTGGTTGAAGAGAATCTGACCTGGAAAAATGGTGAAGAATGGCACAACAGAGGAGAAAGTGGAGCCCAAGCTTTTCAGAAATTATCCTGGAGGCCTGAATGGAGAGTACGGAAAAGAGATCAGGATGGAAAACATGATCCCAACAGGGTCAGAAGGTATAAAGAGCGGATAATCATGGAAGACAGTGACAGGATTCTCATCCAAGACCTGAATCCACGACCAGCATGTTTAATGAACTCATATTAGTGGTCAAATCAATAATATCTTCAAACTTGCTTGGAGGTGGCTAATTAGACCAACGTGAACTGACAGATTCTATTACCTGCCAGGGAGATGGTGCTTGAAGAGTTGAGTCAATGATTTTTGAGCACTTCCTCTGTTGCCTTAATTTGCACTTGCATATATGTGATCAAGCATCATGATATGTATGGTGGTGTCCTGAATGGCCTTTTTCCATTTTGATCAGTTATAAACCAGGTTTCCACACTGTAGGGAATCTAATCTAATCTAATCTAATCTAATCTTTTCAGCAATTCTTCGAGCACATCACAGAAGCATTCCTGATACCCTCCTGGGAGTGATCAAATTTCGGGTATAGCAGTCACAAGTGAACAGCATGCTCCAGTCAGGGGAACTGGTTTGGAGTGATGAGCGCTGTGGTTCTCTGCATGGTGATTTGGGAGAAGATACTGCTAATGACCAGTACTACTATATGTGGGCAGCAAATATAGTAGACTAGATTGAGTGAAGGGCAGGTAAATCACTGCTTCATCTGGAAGGTGTTTCTGGAGCTTTGGAAAGTGAGGAGCAAGAAAGTAAGCATGGGAGTGTTACACCATCTGTGTTGGCATGAGAACCATCAGGAGTGTTGGAGGTATAGATCAGGGTGTCCGAAGGAAATGTTCCCTCCAAGACAATGTCAAGAGATGGTAAAAATGTAGAAAATGGGTCAGACACAGCTGGCAAGCATGGTGGTTAGTAATCCATGGTTCAGAAAAAGGTGGACATTTTTGAACCTCCTCTATAGTTAGTGTCATTATTAGAATAGATAAGACGGAGATGGAGAAATCAGCAGTATGGAATGAAGTCTGTACAGGAAGCAAGATGTGAGGATGTATATAATGCCTGTACATGTGGAAGTTGGTGGGTTTGCCGGGGCCAGTCTATCGTGAGAAATGGAAACCCAGTTACTGAGAACGGGAAGGGAGGAAATCAGAGATGGACCAGGTGAAGGTGAAAGTAATGTGGAATGTGGAAGTGAAATTGATATGTTTTTCTAATTCCAAACAAAAGAGGGAAGCAGCACTGATGATGTCATTGATGCACCAGACAAAGAATTTTGGGGAGGGAGTTGAGTAGGACTGGAACAACGAATGTATCCAACAAACAGACAGGCATAATCAGAGCCCATCTGGGTATCCATAGCCACAACTTTGATTTGAAGAAAGTGAGAGGAGTTAGAGGAGAAGTTGTTCAAACTGAGTATGAGCTTGGCCAGATCGAGGAAGATGGTAGTGGAGGGATTTGGTTCAGGCCTTCTTTCCAGGAATAAATGGAGAGCCCTAAGAACATCCTGAAGTGTAAAGGGATTGCACATCCATGATGAAGAGGAGGTGCCTGGTGCCAGCCAACTGGAAATTTTGAAACTGACTTAAAGCATCTTAAGAATCACAGATGTAAGTGGAAAGGGACTGGATAAGGGGAGTAAAAAAAATTCCACTTAAGGTAAGAAGAAACATGTTCCATGGGGCAGGAACAGACAGAAACAATGAGCAGTCCTGTTTGTGGATTTTGGGAAGAAGGTAGCAGCAATCTGTACAGGTTGGGGAACTGTGAGCTTGGAGCTATGAAATCTGTTGAGTTACATTTTTCCTGCACTTTTACAGAGTGATGACGGCTAACAATGTGTCAACTTTGCTCAGAGGATCCAGGGTGAGGTGTAAAATTGACAGAAAGAGCTGTTGTATATTCATTTACTCTTGAAGAGCCCAAGCAATAAACAAATGTAGGTTAAACTTTAGAATCATGAGTTTGGGAGATAAATTGTAATGAGAAACAAATCTGTTATGAGATTTTAACCTGCTCTGGAATACTTGTTCAGAGACAATAAGAGATAAAACTGATATCAACTGCTGGGTGCAAACCCTGAGGAAATATCTGTATCTGAGCAAACCAAGTAAAGGAGTAATGCTTGATAATATTCTAGTAAAGGTCCAAAGTGAGGCATGCATGAAGGCAATATACTGTTCGGCCTTATAAGCTTAGGATAAACTATACCTTCTTACAATTTCATGAATATCATTGCTCTCCTGAACATTGAGCCAAACCTTGCTAACCATAAAAAAAAGAGAATGCTGGAGAAACTCAGCAGGCGTGGCAGCATCTGTGAAGAGAGAAATACAGTTAACATTTTAAATTCAAATGACTCTTTTTCAGTCAGTCTTCTCCTAGTGCCAGACCTGCTGCATTTCTCCAGCATTTTCTGTGTTTATTCCAGATTTCCAGCATCCACAGGATTTTGCTTTTCTTTACCTATCCAAACGAAGAAACATCACGGCAGAGAATAATGAACTGAGTCAAATTAGATACAGGGAAGAAAAGAGAGACTGGATTGACACTGTATAAAAAAGTAAGGAAACAAGATGATAAACTTTGAAATTTGATAAAATGTGAAGTCAGATAGCATTGGACGAGCAGGAAAGTCAATGTTTTGGATCAGGACCCTTCATCAGGAATCCGATGCTGTCTGACCTTCTGTGTTCTTCCACCTCCACATTTTATCGACTCTGACTTCCAGAACCTTATTATTTCTAAGTTACTATAAACTTTGAGATGTATTTTTCTACTTCTAAGCGTTAACAGGAATTAAATTGTTGAACTAAATATATTTAAATAGTTCACTTTCTGAACCAGAGAGGCATTTCATTTGCATTCATTATATTTAAGAGTACTTATGATGTTAAGTTCCCAACCTTTCTCCAGTGAGTTTCGTGAGTAATTAATGTGCAAATCTAGTAGGCTGTTAAAACTAAAGCTTAAATGAACCAATAAATTCAGGAAACTCAGTGGAACTTTTAATCCCCTAAACGTATTGTCTGCTGTGCAAATTAATCATGGCATGTATCTTTAACAGGTGGTATTTTTCCAGAAGTGTTGCTACAATGATCACCTAGTTATGTGATTTCTGGTCTATAGTGACAATGAAGTTTGATAAATATTATTTTTTGAGTCTTCAAACTAATTGGCTCCATAATCATCAGAGAGAGAATCAAATGGTTTGATCAGATTCCAGCTGTTCTATTTAAAAATACCTCCCAACCTGATGCTTGCCGTCACTAGGCAAAACCTGTCAACTTGGATTGCCTCCATCAATCCTGTCACCATTTAACCCATTTCTTTCAGAAGGAGAATTGATAGTCACATTCAGTGGCTAGAAATCTATCGTATGCGCAATACTACAGCAGGCTATTTGGTCCAAATGGTCTGTGCTAGCATTTATGTTATGATTATCTCAATTCTATCAGCATACCCCTTTTATTGCTTTCTTTCTCAAAAATAATTACCCAGTTTCCCTTTAAGTATATTTACCTGTTTCACTACTTGGCTCAGTTAAGGTTAGTAATCACTGGAAACAATGGCAAAGCAGACTCGATGGACCAAATGGCTTTGTTTTGCTCCTATATCTTATGATCTTAAGATACAACCCCATGTGCTTTAACACAATACATAATCCAACTATTTCATAAAGATCTGATACTCATCATTGAAACCATAATCAAACTGACTAACTACCACTCTTATTTTCTTATTATCTATCGCTTAACTATGTCTATCTGTGTATGAGAGCAGAGGTTATGATCAAAAAAGATTAGTTCTAAGTCATGGACCTTAATTAGATTACCTTGTAGTCTCACATGCAGTTACAGCAGCAGGAAGAGAACCCCAGCATTTAGCTGTAACGGAGAGAGGAATAATAGGTTCTACATTCAGCTTCGAGAACTCAGCAACTCCTAGTGAAGGCTAAAATTTAAAAATTCTGGTTCTGTGGTTACATGACTGTACCCACTCAGGCTGCTTCTATTGTCCCAACTTACATAAGAACCCAAGGCTTCACTTTATTGGCTTTGAAGCAGACTTTGTACCTCCCTCAACCATTCTTCATACAAAAAAAGGTCAACATAATCCTCTTAAAGCCATAATATTGTCAAAGAGTGAGCCGCTTACATACATTTTTAAAAAACATTTAGTCTTGCGCTGTTAGTATACCACAATACATATACATTACAATGACTCTAAACAGAGACCATATCGTCAGAGAAAGAAACCTACACTGCTGTCTGACACAGCAGTAAATCTTCACTGCTATGGCCTTTGTTGTTTGAATTCACGTATTTCTGGACGTCAGAGTGCATCGAAGAAAAATGAAAAAACAACAAAATTCACAGCTGATCTTGGAGGGACCTGTGTGGGAGAACTCATACCATGGGAGAAGCTAAGTGAATAATTTTTAAGTATAACCTTGCTATAAATCTACAATAATGAGTAGAGTAGGTTCTTTTTTGATTAAATTTTAAAAATATAAAACATAGGTACCTAGTTAGCCTGGAGCAGTGTTTTGTTTTAGACCAATAGACGGTGCTGCTTTCTGGGTCTGTTGGTCATTAAATTGCAAAGATGGCCTTTAGTAGAATGATGTGCTCTTCCTAGCAGACGTGGGAGTTTAGGATGAGTTTCCATGTTATTGATGATTATGCCTGCAGCAAGTATCTTTGGTTGCAAATCCTATCAGATCATATGGATCAGTTGGAGCGGCAATTAGAAGCAATGAAGAATTTACAAGTGCTAGGGGGTGTTATGATGGCAGTTATAGGAAGGAAGGAAAATCGCAGCACAGTCAGGTGGATGTGTTACCTCCAGCAAAGGTAGGGGAGGAAGGCAGGTAGTCCAAGAGTCTCCTGTGGCTTTCCATATCTCAAACAAATATGTTGCTTTGGAAAATGTAGGAGGTGGTGGACTCTTAGGGGAATGTAGCACAAACAGTCAACTTTCTGGTACCGAGACTGGCTGTAATGTAATGAGGGGTACGTCAGGTTCAAGCGATTGATTGTGATAGAGGACTCTCTAGTGAGAGGCATAGACAAATGTTTCTGCAGCCAGCAGCTTGAAATCAGAATGGTCTGTTGCTTCCCTGGTACCAGGATCAAGGATATTGTGGAAGGAGTGCAGAATATTCTCAAAGGGGAGATGGACCAGCAGGAGATTGTTGTGCACATTGGAGCTAACGACGTAGGAAGGAAAAAGGATGAAATTCTGAAGAGAGAATATAGAAACTTAGGCAGAAACTTAAAAAGGAGGTTCTCAAGAGTAGTAATATCTGGATTATTTCTGGTCCTATGAGCTAGTGAGAGTAGGAATAGGAAGACAAAGCAGATGAATGCATGGCTGAGGAGTTGGTGCAGGGGAGAAGGGTCCACATTTTTGGATCATTAGAATCTCTTCTGAGGTAGAAGTGACCTGTATAAGAAGGACAGATTGAACCTGGGTTGGGAGGGGACTAATATACTAGCAGGAAGATTTGCTAGAGCTGCTCGGGAGGATTTATACTAGTAAGGTGGAGGCGTGGGACCCAGGGAGATAGTGAGGAAAAAGATCAATCTGAAACAGATACAGAAAAGGAGGAGCCGAACAGTCAGGGCAGGCAGGGATAAAGCAGAGAATGAAGGAGGACTGATCAATTAAACTACATTTATTTCAATGCAAGAGGCCTAACAGGGAAGGCAGATGAACTCAGGGCATGATCAGGAACATCGGACTGGGATTTCATAGCAATTACAAAGACATGGCTCAGAGATGGACAGGACATGCAGCTTAATGCTCCAGGATACAAATGCTACAGAAAGGACAGAAAAGGGGGCAAGAGAGGAGGGGTTGTGGCATTTTTGATAACGAATTACATTACAGCTGAACTTAAAGTGGATATTCCTGGGAATATGTCCAGGAAAGTTATTTGGGTGGAACTGAGAAATAAAAAAGGGATGATCACCTTATTGGGATTACATGATAGACCCCTTAATAGTCAGCGGGAAATGGAGAAACAAATTTGTAAGGAGAATAATAGAGTGGCTATGGTAAGGAATTTCAACTTTCTAAACATAGACTGGTACTGACATAGTATTAAGGGTTTAGATGGAGAAGAGATTTTTAGGCGTGCACAAGAAAATTTTGATTCACTATGTGGATACACCTACTAGAGAAGGTGCAAAACTTGACCTACTCTTGGGAAATAAGGCAGGGCAAGTGACTGAGGTGTCAGAGGGGAGCACTTTGGGGCCAGTGACCATAATTCTATTAGTTTTAAAATAGTAATGAAAAAGACCAGATCTAAACGTTAAAGTTCTAAACTGGAGGAAGGCCAATTTTGACAGTATTAGGCAAGAACTTTCAACAGTTGATTGGGGGCAGATGTTCACAGGTAAAGGAACAGCTGAAAAATGGAAAGCCTTCAAAAATGAGATAAGAAGAGTCCAGAGACAGTATGTTCCTATTAGGATGAAAGGTGATGCTGATAGGTGCAAGGAATGCTGGATCGCTAGAGAAATTGAGGTTTTGGTCAATAAGAAGGAAGCATATGTCAGGTATAGATAGCAGACATCAAGTGAATTCTTAGAAGAGATAAAAATCGCACCCCACCCATATTATAATCCAACAGGTTTATTTGGAAGTACAAGATTTCGGAGTGCTGTTCCTTCGCCAGGTAACTAATGGGGCAGGATCACAGAACACAGAATTTATAGTGAAAGATCAAAGTGTCATACAACTGATGTGAAGTATTGAACAAACCTAGATTACTGTGAAGTCTTTAATCACTTAGAATGGGGGTACGGGTTTCAATTGATTAATATGTAAATCTCAGAATTTCTTTCAAGTCACATTCCTGAGATAACTTAAGGTTTTATTTTAACAAGTGACATCTCAGCTGAGACAATGCACTAAAGGTGTGAGGTTCGAGTCTGTCTATATCCCAACCTTGAGTCAGATTGGTTCTATTTCCATTATGGAAATTTATAAAATGTTCTATTGACTGACTGACGATAGATTGTATGCTTTTTGAACAATCTACAGATCTGCAAATACAAATCTATAAATGCAAATTCGTACCATAGACTTAAATGTGTGTGTGTGGCTTAACTGTAACTCTAGTGAAGTGCTTAACAAAATAATAGATAGATTCACTACTACTAATTAACTGTTCCAATATAGTAGCATCCTATAAACAGACCATTGGCAAAGGTAAATTTAGTAAAAATATATTGTTTGGCATACAATTCTAGCAGCACGAAAGAGAACCTCAGTTTTTATCTGTAACAGGGAAAGGAATGAGAACTTCCACATCCAGTTTCAAGATCCCAGCAACTGCTATTGAAAGGTAAAACTAAAAAAGAAATCCTGGCTCTATGGAAACTTGACTTCATCCATGTAGACTGCTTCTATTATTCCAACTTTAAAGAAAAAAATCCGAGTTGTCACAAGCTGTTTACTTTATTGGCTTTGGAGCAGACTGCTCAGTACCTCTGTCTCAACCTTTCTTCATAAAAGAATGGTGGCCTGGTGACTCAGTTCAGTGGTTAGCACTGCTGCCTCACAGCGCCGGGGACCCGGGTTTGATTCCGGCCTTGAGTGACTGTCCATATGGAGTTTGCACATTCTCCCCGTGTTTGTGTGGGTTTCCTCTAAGTGCTTTGGTTTCCTCCCACATTCCCAAAGATGAGCAGATTAGGTGAATTGGCCATGCTAAATTGCTCATTGGGTTAGGTGCATTAGTCAGGGGTAAATGGGTCCGGGTGGGTTACTCTTCAGAGGGTTGATGTGGACTTGTTGGGCCAAAGGGCCTGTTTCCACACAGTAGGGAATCTAATCTAAAGAACAGGGACCAAAAACACTTCTTCAAGCTATAGTATTTTTACACAATTCACTCAAACCTTCCCTGACTCCAGTTGCTTGAATTCATAGCCACTGGTTCATGCAAACATCTTCCAGGAGAGTTTGAGAAATAATCACTTATTTCTTATAAACTGGGTTTATTTTTCTCAGACTATGTGACAATTCAATAGCTGAGTATAAAATTAGAGAGATAAAAATGCAAACACAGCTTCCCATTCCAGTAACTTCTGAAACCACAGCATTCTATCCTAAAAATCCAGTGAAAACCAGTTCAATCCATGATTTCACCAACATTTCATAGTTCTTTATGTTGCCAATACTGGGTTCCCCTTGACTGATCAATGTAACATCCAATTAGCTGTCAGCGTTTGAACATAACACATCCTGGTGCAGAAACATTTGCAGTGTTCTGCAAAAAAAAAGCCAGCAATTACTCTTCTCGGCCAGTTCCCAATCCAAAAAAAAAGAGAGAAATATAAGGAAAAGCAGTGTTAGTTTTAATGGCATTCTGAGGACTTTTCATATTGTGTATTCGTGATCCCCCTTGTTGTACTTGACTTTCTCCCTTTTAGATAAAAATTGGCTGTGTTTCTGAGTATTACATTTCAATGTTGATATTTTTATTTAGGCTTAGTAGGTAATAAAATTACTTTCTTTCACTCAAGAAATGTAATTGGCTCCTTAACTTTGGCTAGTTTGAAGTTTTAATGTAATTGTGATGATAAGTGCATATTAAAAATATTTGCAAATATTAATGACAGCTGACTGAGGGGTTAAAAAATTAGTTTTAGAATTAGAATTGGATTTTATTGTCATGTATACTCAAGTACAAATGTACATGATTACAGTGAAAAAATGTACAATGTCACCATTCCTGGTACAAAGTTATCCAGGTGCAGAAATCTTAGGTCTGAGGTAGAAAAATAAAGAAATAAAGTTAAAAGCTAAACATTACAATCCCTCTTAGCATAAAGTAGAAAATAAAGAAATATGATTAAAAGTTAAACATCAGTCTTTTTTCATGTTAAGTCGAAAATAAAGAAATAAAGTTGAAAGTTCAACAGTCTTTCTAAGAGCATAGCCATGGTAAGCTCGCACTCCTATAGGTGCTCGATCTCCTTTGCTTTGGCTTGCTCTCTGTGTGACCTCTGCTTGGTTGCTGCTGCTGCAGCTTAGTCGTGCTCTTCCTGCATTGGGTTCAAATTTTGCCATCAAGCTTCCAATCCAAGGAAGCTGATTTACCCTTTGTCAACTGATTCTAACATTCCCCTGTAACTTTTCCCAACTATCTATTCCAGTTAGAAGTAACCTTCTGAAATATTCAAATCAAACTCTGAGGTGAGAACCATTTGTCGATGATTTCAGATGCAGAGAAATTATCCATCATAAGTTTCAATTTCCTCGGCAATTCCTGTGGAGCCAGTGTGTTGAGACTTCCGCATGGTCCCGAGGGGCATTTATCAGAGTCCAGGAACATGATTTTGTAAGCATTTTTATTTCAACATATTGACAATTTGCATTGAGCAATCAGCTGGGAGCCTATGAGAGGTTACTTATGGGCATGGATATCCTATTATTCCATCAGGTGCTAAGACTTCTGTTCACAATTTATTGAATATGGTACATATTTGAACATAAAAGATGACAGTACCAATGTCAAATTTTATGAATGTGTAGGGTTACCTCAGTTTTGTTCACTAACAGTGTGGAATACCTAGAAGTTGTAATTGTTTGTGTATTGATTTAATTGTTATAGAAAAATAAATGTGACTAAGCATTGGTACAATCTTGGATACAAGCAAACTATTTCAAAATTAGTGGTGCTCTGAGGAATGAGCTTGTCATATAAGTTCAAGTGCTTATTAATGTGTTAAGTAGATGGGCCATGAAGTAGATGAGCAATAGATGTTTCACCATAGGAAATACATACAGTCAAACTCAATGGCTGAGGAACACAAGGTCCTTGCATTCCTGAACACAAATTGATGGAAGCCTTTGAATCCAAACCCCATTGTAATTCATTGACATTTTTTTAACTGCTTAGATCTCCACCAAATTGTCCTCATTGGGCTGACTTGGTGTAACATGGCACTGTTTTTGTTCACCTTCTGAGAACTCTTTGAGACCAGTGAGCTCAGTCAATTATTTGTTTTTAGCTTGTTCCTCTTTTAAGCTTCCCTTGAAGTTATATGTCATCCCTTTACCTCAGTGCCTTTAGCTGTTATCTCTCAAAGCTCTTACTGGATTGTTTTGTAAGTGAGAGACTGTCTTGTCTGTCTCTGTCTCGCCACTATTTCTGAAGTTCATTAAATGTTGCTTTCCTTCTGATTTAGCTTAAACTATCGTGTTTTCTTTTATCCTTGTACTTCAAAAGCAGTGAAAAATCTCCATGTGGGTTTTGACAGATTAAGTAAACAGAAACCATTCCTACTAGCAGAAGGCTTGGTAACCAGCAATACAAGTTTAAGTCATTGTCAAAAAAAATGAGTGGGATGAGAACTTTTATTAAATAGAGAGTAATTATGATCTCAATTGAACCAGCAACAAAAGATAGTGTCAGCAACTTCAACAGTTTCAGAAGCAAATGATGCACTGGAAATCAAGCCCCACTGTTCCCTGAGGTCTTTCAAAATGTGAGAATTTCTTTAAACTACCAGATTATTCAATTCTACCTAGCTATCTAATTCAAATTAAAAGAGAATGCACATCAGGTTTTTCCCATTAATAAGAAAATAACACTTTAGGGGCCAAATTGTTATGAACCAATGGCCAAAAGTAGACCAGATGAATTGCTAACCCATGACTGTATAATGTAAACAAAAACAGTAAAAGAACAGGATCATGAAAATTCAAAAACATTGCATTGACTGGCTTCCTTTTTACTGACTGTGCCAGTAACATCCTTAAAACGAGAGGTCAGGAAGAAGATTGCAGGTTAGGAAGGTGGTGCTGAGTTCGAGGGTTGGGACTGAGATAAGGTGGGGGGAGGGGAAATGAGGAAACTGGAGAAACACCCCCACTCCGGCCTATCACCCTCACCTTATCACCCTCACCTTAACCTCCTTCCACCTATTGCATTTCCAACACCCCTCCCCCATGTCCCTCCTCCCTACCTTTTATTTTAGCCTGCTTGGCACACTTTCCTCATTCCTGAAGAAGGGCTCATGCCCGAAATGTTGATTCTCCTGCTCCTTGGATGCTGCCTGATCTGCTGTGCTTTTCCAGCAACACATTTTCAGCTCTGATCTCCAGCATCTGCAGTCCTCACTTTCTCCTAGCTGATTTTAACCTACTGCGAATCCTCTTACAAGGATGCCTTCCTTGAAGAAGCTCTCTTCCTCTCTCTACAAGGATTTCAGTAAGTCCCTCTCTCACTGCACCGCCCAGGTCATCTCCTCTGCCCAGAAGCTCTTCAGCCACATTTTCAAACAGACTCATTACCACAGCCACATCTTCTTCCTCAACACCTACCTACGGAACCGACTGACCCCGCACGGACTCTGGACTACATTCAGACCAACAAAATTTGGACCCAACCAGTACAACCAGTACCTACAACAAATCGGAAGCCTCCAGCAATAGACCTCCCTCCGGATCCTCCGCTCTACGCTTGCAGCCATGTGCCGCTACCTACATTCCCCACAGTCAGCCCTTCCCCAGCTCAGGACAACACTCTCACAGACTTGCAAAGGACCTCTACTGTTCTTCATCCACTGAAGAATCCATACACTAAACAAACAGTTCTTCCTAACCATATCGGAAATTAAAGACAGTAAGTACCAAAAACTTTCATGTACTTACCCCCACGCTCTGGGTTCCTCAGCTGTTCCAGAATCCTCCATTGGCCTCCGGAATCACTTGGGCGCCATTAACCACGCGGCTGCTGCAGCGCCCGCAGCAGCAACTGCTGCCACAAACCCTGACATCACTTCCATCCCTACCGACCATGCAGCCTCCGCGATCGCCGCCCAGACAACTGCCTCCACGGTCGCCAGGAAGACCATCGCTGACAGATTCGCGGCCTCTACGGGGTCCGAGGCTATTGGGAACCGTTTCTGCCATCGCCACAGCCACTTCCGCCCCCAAGGTTGGCATCGCCACTGCCACTTCTGTCCCCAGTGACATCACTCACCTACACAACGACCACGCCAAATGCATCTCTGCCCCCACGCTGATCTCCGTCACCACGCCTAACCCTGCCCCCACGCCAATCTCCGTCCACACTCCTAACCCCGCCCCCACGCCGATCTCCGTCCCCACGCCGAACCCCGCCCCCATGCCTAACCCCGCCCCCCACTCCCAGCTCCAGCCCCACACCAGGTCCTAACTCCCAGCCCTGCCGTATTTTCAACATCCCTCCAGAACTACCCCTCCCTGAGGATGAAAGATCAGTCCTCAGCAGAGGCCTCACCTTCATTCCCCTACGCTCTCGGATTACCGAGTTCAACATGTGGCAAGACATCGAACAATTCTTCCGCTGCCTTTGCCTCCACGCCTACTTCTTCAACCAGGAGTCTCGCCCACCCTCTGACGACCCCTTCTCCCGCCTCCAACACACCCCATCCACCTGGACACCCCGTGCTGGCCTCTTACCTGCCCTCGATCTCTTCATAGCCAACTGCCGTTGCGACATTAACCGCCTCAACCTCTCCACCCCTCTTACCCACTCCAACCTTTCACCCTCGCAATGTGCAGCCCTCCACTCCCTCCGCTCCAACCCCAACCTCACTATCAAACCAGCAGACAAGGGAGGCGCAGTAGTAGTTTGGCGCACCGATCTTTACACCGCTGAGGCTAAACGCCAGCTTGCAGACTCCTCCTCCTACTGCCCCCTTGACCATGACCCCACCTCCCACCACCCAAACCATCATCTCCAGACCATCTATAACCTCATCTCCTCAGGGGATCTCCCATCCACCGCCTCCAACCTTATAGTCCCACAACCCCACACCGCCCGTTTCTACCTCCTGCCCAAAATCCACAAACCTGACTGCCCCAGCCGACCCATTGTCTCAGCCTGCTCCTGCCCCACCGAACTCATCTCTGCATACCTCAACACGGTCCTGTTCCCCTTAGTCCAAAAACTCCCCACCTACGTTCGGGACAACACCCACGCCCTCCACCTCCTCCATGATTTTCGCTTCCCTGGTCCCCCACGCCTTATCTTCACCATGGACATCCAGTCCCTGTACATCTCCATCCCCCATCACAAAGGACTCAAAGCCCTCCGCTTCTTCCTTTCCCACCGTACCAACCAGTACCCTTCCACTGACACCCTCCTTCGACTGACTGAACTGGTTGTCAATCTGAACAACTTCTCTTTCCAATCCTCCCACTTCCTCCAAACCAAAGGAGTAGCCATGGGCACCTGCATGGGCCCCAGCTATGCTTGCCTCTTCGTAGGATATGTGGAACAGTCCATCTTCCACAGCTACACTGACACCAGCCCCCACCTTTTCCTCCATTGCATCGATGACTGTATCGGTGCTGCCTCGTGCTCCCACAAGGAGGTTGAAAAGTTCATCCACTTTACTAACACCTTCCAACCCGACCTCAAATTTACCTGGACCATCTCAGACTCCTCCCTCCCCTTCCAAGACCTCTCCATTTCTATCTCGGGCGACCGAATCAGCACGGACATTTACTATAAACTGACCGACTCCCACAGCTACCTACACTACACCTCCTTCCACCCTGGCCCCTGTAAAAATGCCATCCCATATTCCCAATTCCTTCATCTCCGTCGCATCTGCTCCCAGGACGACGAGTTCCAATACTGAACAACCCAGATGGCCTCCTTCTTCAAAGACCGCAATTTCCCCCCAGATGTGGTCGACGATGCTCTCCACCGCACTTCCCGCTCTTCCGCCCTTGAGCCCCGCCCCTCCAATCGCCACCAGGACAGAACCCCACTGGTCCTCACCTACCACCCCACCAACCTCCATATACATCATATCATCCGTTGTCATTTCCGCCACCTCCAAACGGACCCCACCTCCAGGGATATATTTCCCTCCCCTCCCCTATCAGCATTCTGAAAAGACCACTCCCTCCATGACTCCCTCGTCAGGTCCACACCCCCCACCAACCCAACCTCCACTCCCGGCACCTTCCCCTGCAACTGCAAGAAATGCAAAACCTGCGCCCACACCTCCCCCCTTACTTCCCTCCAAGGTCCCAAGGGATCCTTCCATATCTGCCACAAATTCACCTGCACCTCCTCACACATCATTTACTGCATCCGCTGCACCCGATGTGGCCTCCTCTGTATTAGGGAGACAGGCCGCCTACTTTCGGAACGTTTCAGAGGACACCTCTGGGACACCCGGACCAACCAACCCAACCACCCCGTGGCTCAACACTTCAACTCCCCCGCCCACTCCACCAAAGATATGTAGGTCCTTGGACTCCTCCATCTCCAGACCATAGCAGCACGACGGCTGGAGGACAAGCACCTCATCTTCCGCCTAGGAACACTCCAACCACAAGGGATGAACTCAGATCTCTCCAGTTTCCTCATTTCCCCTCATCCCACCTTGTCTCAGTCCCAACCCTCGAACTCAGCACCACCTTCCTAACCTGCAATATTCTTCCTGACCTCTCCGCCCCCATCCCCACTCCGGCCTATCACCCTCACCTTATCACCCTCACCTTAACCTCCTTCCACTATCGCATTTCCAACGCCCCTCCCCCAAGTCCCTCCTCCCTACCTTTTATCTTAGCCTGCTTGGCACACTTTCCTCATTCCTGAAGAAGGGCTCATGCCCGAAACGTTGATTCTCCTGCTCCTTGGATGCTGCCTGTCCTGCTGCGCTTTTCTAGCAGCACATTTTCAGCTTTCATTTGTGTTAGGCTACCACCTATTTTTGATTTGATTTTTACTGATATTTTTGGTGATTCACCCCAACCCCCTTTTTCCCATAAGCCCATTACTTCTATTCACGATTTTCTATAACACATGGTTGCACGAGAATGCAATTGCCATGTTATCGCAAAACAGACTGTAATAGATTCAGATCTGGACAATTCACATCAAGAAAGGAAAGACACCATAAGATCATAAGATCTTAGAGTTGAAATAAGATATTTAGCCATCAGGATTAGCGGTGCTGGAAGAGCACAGCTGTTCAGGCAGCATCCAAGGAGCAGCGAAATCGACGTTTCGGGCAAAAGCCCTTCATCAGGAATAAAGGCAGTGAGCCCTCTTTGTTGGCTATGTAGAATAGTTGATCTTCCGTAATTACACCAGCACCACTCCCCACCTCTTCCTCCGCTACATTGATGACTGCATTGGCACCACCTCGTGCTCCCGCAAGGAGGTTGAGCAATTCATCAACTTCACCAACACATTCCACCCTGACCTTAAATTTACCTGGACCATCTCTGACACCTCGCTCCCCTTCCTGGACCTCTCCATCTCCATTAATGACGACCGACATGACACTGACATTTTTTACAAACCCACCGACTCCCACAGCTACCTGGATTACACCTCTTCCCACCCTACCTCTTGCAAAAATGCCATCCCGTATTCCCAATTTCTCTGCCTACACCGTATCTGCTCCCAGGAGGACCAGTTCCACCACAGAACACACCAGATGGCCTCCTTCTTTAGAGACCGCAATTTCCCTTCCCACGTGGTTAAAGATGCCCTCCAACGCATCTCGACCACATCCCGCACCTCCGCCCTCATACCCCACCCCTCCAACCGTAACAAGGACAGAACGCCCCTGGTGCTCACCTTCCACCCTACAAACCTTCGCATAAACCAAATCATCCACCAACATTTCCGCCACCTCCAAAAAGACCCCACCACCAGGGATATATTTCTCTCCCCACCCCTCTCCGCCTTCCGCAAAGACCGTTCCTTCCGTGACTACCTGGTCAGGTCCACGCCCCCCTACAACCCACCCTCCCATCCTGGCACTTTCCCCTGCCACCGCAGGAACTGTAAAACCTGTGCCCACACCTCCTCCCTCACCTCCATCCAAGGCCCTAAAGGAGCCTTCCACATCCATCAAAGTTTTACCTGCACATCCACTAATATCATTTATTGTATCCGTTGCTCCCGATGTTGTCTCCTCTACATTGGGGAGACTGGGCGCCTCCTAGCAGAGCGCTTTAGGGAACATCTCCAAGACACCCTCACCAATCAACCAAACCGCCCCGTGGCCCAACATTTCAACTCTCCCTCCCATTCTGCCGAGGACATGGAGGTCCTGGGCCTCCTTCACCGCCGCTCCTTCACCACCAGATGCCTGGAGGAAGAACGCCTCATCTTCCGCCTCGGAACATTTCAACCCCAGGGCATCAATGTGGACTTCAACAGCTTCCTCATTTCCCCTTCCCCCACCTCATCCTAGTTTCAAACTTCCAGCTCAACGCTGTCTCCTTGACTTGTCCTACCTGCCTATCTCCTTTTCGACCTATCCACTGCACCCTCTCCTCCTTGACCTATCACCTTCATCTCCTCCCCCACTCACCCATTGTACTCTATGCTACTCTCTCCCCACCCCCACCCTCCTCTAGCTTATCTTTCCACGCTTCAGGCTCACTGCCTTTATTCCTGATGAAGGGCTTTTCCCCGAAACATCGATTTCGCTGCTCGTTGGATGCTGCCTGAACTGCTGTGCTCTTCCAGCACCACTAATCCAGTATTTGGTTTTCAGCATCTGCATTTATTGTTTTTACCCTATTTAGCCATCAGGTCTACTTTGCCATTCATTCAACGTGATCTAGTTCAAAACTGTTTGCAGTATTTCAGCTGTGGTCTAACTGGTGAATGCTAGAAATGGGACCAACATCTGTGCTGGGAGGATTGCTAATACTGTTCGGGCAGATTTAAACTGGATTGTCAGGGGCATGGGATCCTGATCAGTAGCTCAAAGAGGAGAAAAATTAAGATGGAGTTAGAATTTAAAACGTGTTTGAGTCTCGAAGGCAAAGGAAACATAAGCTGGAAACTTATGAGTTCGGCAAGTCCAATTTGAATATACCAAAAGGTAAAGAGCCTGTGGAATGAGACAAGTGAGCTGAGGCACAGGTAGGCATACAACAATATGAGAACATAATTATAATTGTGACAAGGCTGAATGATAGGCAGCAATGACAGCTTAACATTCCAAGTTATAGGATATTCAGAAGTGATAGAGTGAGAGGTGGAAGAGAAGGGCAGTTCACAATATTAGTTAAGGGATAAAATAAAACAGAGAGGACAGATGAAAACTTGGAAGGGTCATCAAATGAGAACACACAGTTAGAAATAAAAAACTACAAAATGGGCAAACACATTGTTGGTCTGTATTATAGGCCCCAAAAAAGTCAGAGATAGAGGTGTAAATGTGTAATCAAATTTCAGGGAAGAGTATAATAAGGCAGAATGAGTAAGGAATTTTAACGACACAAATATCAACTGGAATAATTTGCATACAAGTTAGAATAAGAGAAAAATTCTTAATTTACCTCAGGTGTACTTTCTTAGCTTGAGTGGATAAAGCCCAACAAGAGAGAACAACTCTGAACGCAATATTTGGAAATGTTCCGAAGCAAGTGGAAGATGTATCACAAGGAGACCATTTTGGAGATACTGACCATAATGGTTAGATTTAGGATAGCCATGAGAAAGGTCAGTGATGGCCTGGAAATCCAACTTCTAAACTGAGGAAAGGCGAATTTTACAAATTCAACCAAAGCGGACTGGGAGCATCTACTTATAGATAAAACTGTCAGAGCAGTGGAAGGCGTTCAAAGATGAAAAAGTGAGAGTAAAGAACAAATATCTTCCCATAAACGCTATGAGTCGGATCAAGATCAGAGAGCCCTGGATGACAAAAGTCTTCAAAGTGAAAATTATGAAGAAAAGAAATGCTTTTATCAGATACCAAGGCTTCTAAACGACAGAATCCACGGAAAAATATAATAAGTGCAGGGGAACTTTAAAAAAGAAAGTAGGAAAGCTAAGAGAATGTATGAGAAAGCATTGACAAATAGAATAAATTATGCAATTACACAAAGAATAAGAGAATGATGTTACATTATCTATAACAATGGACGGGAATGTGTAAGGCAAGATGAGTAAGTTCGTAGATGAAAAGCAGGAGGTATTATGGATAATGAGGAAGGTTATCAGAAATTGCAGCTGGACCTTGATCAGCTGGAGAAGTGAGCCAAAAAATAGCAAATAGAGTTTAATATAAGTGTGAGGTCTTGCATTTTGGAAAGTCAAATCAATACAGGAGTTTCATGGTGAATGGTAGGGCCTTAAGGAGTGGCGTGGAACAGAGGGACGTTGGAGTTCAGGTGCATAGTTCTCTGAAAGTGGAGTCACAAAAGACAGGGCAGTGAAGGAAGCTTTTGGCACACTGGCCTTCATCAGTCAGTGCATTGAGTATGGAAGTTGTAAAGTCATGTTGTAGTTGCACAGGACATTGGTGAGGCTGCACTTGGAGCATTGTGTTTAGTTTTGGTTACCTTGCCAAAGAAAGGAGGTTATTAAACTGGAAAGAGTGCAGAAGAAATTTATAAGGATGTTGCTAGGACTCAATGGTCTGAGACAAAGGGAGAGTTTGAGCAAGCCAGGACATTTTTTTCTATAGAGCGTAGGAGACTGAGGAGGGAGCTATTAAAAATGTATAAGATCATGAGAGGCATCGAGAGGATGAAAGCACTCAGTCGTTTTCCCAGGATTGGGGAATCAAGGGCTGGAGGGCATCAGTTTGAGGTGAAAGGGGATAGAATAAAGGGAACCTGAGGGGCAACATTTTGACACAGAGGGTGGAATGCGTATGGAATGAGCAGCCAGCAGAAGTGTTGAGGTGGGTACATTAACAAAATTTAAAAGGCATTTGGACAAATACATGGATAGGCAAGGTTTAGAAGGGTTTGGGCCAAATACAGGGAAATGGGATTAGCATTGATGGGCATTTTGATGGGCATGGATCTGATTGAACCAAAAGGCCTGTCTCCGTACTGTAGGATTCTATGACTCAATGACTGTATAACTCTATGACTCTAGAACAAGAGAATAATGAGAAAAAACACAGGGCCCATTGGACACCATTAAGGTAATCTGTATGCAGTCCAAGGAGAATCAGAGTGGATGGTGGTGAAATATTAGAAGATGTGAACATAGAGGTTGACAAGGTAATGATGGGTTTAGCAACATTAAAAATAAAAAAAAGATGAGGATGAGACATATTAAAGGCCATTGAACGAGGCAAGGGAGAAGCTAGTGGGCACCCTGATAGTAATTTTGAAATCCTCTGTAGTCACTGGTAAGGTGCCAGAGGACTTGAGGATTGGTAACACAGTGCCTTTGTTAAAAATGTGAGGAAGGGAAAGACCAGGACATTACAGACCATTCAATCTAATCTTGGTGCTAGGGAGGTCCACAGAAAAAAATCTGATATAGGATATACTTTCACTTGGAGTGACACACATTAGTTGGGGATAGTCAGCATGAATGTATTAAGGGACAATCGTGATTGACAAATCTGGTCAATTTTTTTTCAGGCGGTAATTAGGAGTGTGATAAGAGTAATGCATTTGATGTGATCCACATGGACCTCAGCAAAGCTTTGATAAGATTCCTTGTGGCAGATTGCTCAAGAAATAAGAGCCCATGGGATTGAAGGCATAGTGTCACATTGGATTCAAAATTGGCTTAGAGGCAAAAAACAGAGAATGACGGTAGAAAGATTCTATTACTGCATATCTGTTTCAAATGATGTTCCACAGGGCTTGGTGCTGGAGTCTTTAATGTTTGTGATGTTTATTAAAGAAGCTTGCAGATATATGAAAATTGGTAAAGTGGTGAATACTGAGGAGCTTAGCAGTAAACTGCAGGAGAATATCAATGGACTAGATGAACTAGTCAGCTGGGTAAAACAATGGCAAATGCAATTCAACCTGGGCATGTGTAAAGTAATGCACATGGAGAGGATTAACAAGGGAAGGGATTACTCTATGAATGATAGCACCCTCAAAGGTACTGAAGATCAGAGGGACCTTAGTGTGTATATCCATTGGAGTCAGTAGATAAGGTGGTTAATAAAGCATATGAGATGCTTGTATTTATTAGTTGAGGCATAGAATACAGGAAACTCACTGCCTGAACATTTCAGCAGCGTTTAGTTATTAACATGTGGCTTCATTGCCTCTACCGACATGCACCAAGCAGCAGAAAATGGCTAGTGCAGCCAATTCTTTGTTGACTGGCATAGTCCACATTGATGCCCTGGGGTTGAAGAGTGGACTTCAACAGCTTCCTCATTTCCCCTTCCCCCACCTCATCCTAGTTTCAAACTTCCAGCTCAGTTACTGCCTCCTTGACTTGTCCGACCTGCCTATCTTCTTTTCCACCTATCCACTCCACCCTCTCCTCCTTGACCTATCACCTTCATCTCCTCCCCCACTCACCCTTTGTACTCTATGCTACTCTCTCCCCACCCCCACCCTCCTCTAGCTTATCTCTCCATGCTTCAGGCTCACTGCCTTTATTCCTGATGAAGGGCTTTTGCCCGAAACGTTGATTTCGCTGCTCGTTGGATGCTGCCTGAACTGCTGTGCTCTTCCAGCACCACTAATCCAGTATTTGATTTTCAGCATCTGCAGTCATTGTTTTTACCATAGTCACAATGAGCCAATCACTTCCTTGTGAATTGTGAAGAAATGATGAGTTAAGTCTGGAACTTAATTGAAATTTCAGAAGTAATTTATTTTTATTAACCTTTGATCCTGTTATCAATCAAGAACTATCCATCTAAACACAGTCTTAAATACAGTCAGTGATTTAGCCTTCTCAGACATCTGTGGCAATGAGTTCCATATACTCATCGCCGTTTAGCTGAGCAATATTATCCTTATCTCCATTTTAAAGAGTCGTGCCTTTACTCTGAGACTGTGCCCTTGAGTCCTAGTCTATCTTAGTAAATATCTTCTCCATGTCCACTCTATCCAGACCTCTCAGAATTCTGTAAGTTTTAATAAGATCCCCCTCATCCTTCTGAACTCTGTTGAGTAGGAATGCAGAATCCTGGACCGCTTTTCATATGACAAGCCCTTCAAGCCCAGGAGCATTCTTCTATTCTAAAGGTGGTCTGACTAGACCTTATACAACCTCAGTGCTACATCACTGCTCTGTATTCTAGCCATCTTGAAATAAAATGCCAACATTGCATTTGCGTTCCCAGCTGCCAACTGAATCTGCATGTTAACCTTAAGAGAATCCTGAACTACACTCCTAAGTTCTTTGGCCTTCAGATGTCTGAAGCTTTTTCCCATTTAGAAAATAATCTTCACCTCTATACCTCCTATGACTCTCCTAGACTTACCATGTCCTTCTACAGCCTCCCCACTTCCTCAACACCACTTGTCTCTCCTTACCTTTATGACATCTGCAACTCTAAAAATAAGGCCCCTCAGTTCTTTCATCCAGGTTGTTAATTATAACGTGAATAGTTGTGGTCCCAAATCTGACCCCTGTGGAACTCCATTTGTTGTCGACTGCCATTTCAAAATAACATTCATCCCCACTCTCTGCCTTCTACCAGTCAGTCAATCCTCCAAACACCCCAGTACTTTATCCCTAACATCACAGGCTCTTGTCTTATTGAGCAGATCTCTGTGTGGCATCTTTTCAAAGGTCTTCTGAAAATTTATCTCAACCACTGGCTCTCCTTTATCTAACTTGCTTGTTACCTCATCAAGAATTCTAGCACATTTCACAGGCAAGACCTCCCCATGATGAGGCTGTGCTGAGCCAGCACTGTTTTATCTTGCACTTTCAAATACTCCACAATCTCATCCTTAATGCAATCTCACCATTGACTGAATCAGGCTAACCAACAAATAAATTCCCATCTTCAGCCTCCCTCCTTTCTTAAACAGGGGTGTTACATTAGCCATTTTTCAGTCCTCTGGGATCTTCCTTGGTTCCAGTGATTCCAGAAAGATCACCACCACATCCTCCACAATCTCCTCAGCTATCTCCTTCAGAACTCTGGAGTGATTTATCCACCTTCATATTTTTCAGCTTCCCCAGCACCTTTTCTTTAGTGATGGCCACAGTACTCTACCTCATGATTCTTTTGAAATTTTGGCATGCTACTGGTGCTTTCCACTGAAAACTGACACAAAGCACCTGTTTAGTTCCCTGTAATTTCTCTGCTTCCCATTGTGACTTCTCCAGCTTATTTTCTGCTCTTTTCTCTCTCTTGCTATTTATAAACGTAAAAAAAACCTCTTGCAATCATCTTTTATATTACTAACTAGCTTACTCTCAATTTTCATCTCCTCTCCACCCTCATTGCTTTTTTAGTTATTCTTAGATTACTTACAATGTGGAAATAGGCCCAACAAGTCCACACTGACCCGCCAAAGCGCAACCCATCCAGACCCATTCCCCTACATTTACCCTTTCACCTAACACTATGGGCAATTTAGCATGATCAATTCACCTAACCTGCACATTTTTGGACTGTGGGAGGAAACTGGAGCACCCGGAGGAAACCCACGCAGACACGGGGAGAATGTGCAAACTCCACACAGAGGTGGGGAATTGAACCCGGGTCTCTGGCACTGTGAGGCAGCAGTGCTAACCACTGTTTAAATCTTCCCAATCCTCTGGCTTTCAACTAATCTTCATTGCAATGTTTGCTTTTCCTTTGGCCTTTATACTGTCTCTGACTTTCCGTGGCAGTCATGGTTGCTTCAGCCTCCCCTAAGTATGTTTCTTGTACCTTGAGGTGAACTTTTGCACTGCTTCCCGAATTATCCCCAGAAGCTCCCATCATTGTTGTTTTACATTGTTCTCTGCTCGGCTCCCTTCCCAATGAATTCTGGTTAACTTCCCTCTTGTGTCTTTGTAGTTACCTTTACTCATTGAAAACCATTACACTCAATTCAAGCTTCTCCCTCTCAAACTGAAAGGTGAATTCTGTCATATTATGGTCACTGCCCCATTGAGATTCCTTTACCTTAAGCTCCGTAATCAAGTTTGCCTCATTAGACATCACCAATATTACATGTTTGAATTTTTTTAAAAAATAACTCATTTGTTGGACTTGGGCATTGCTGGCTGGCCAGCATTGATCGCCAATCCTTATTTGCCCTTGAGAAGTAGTGGTGAGCTGCCCTCTTGAATCGCTGCAGTCCACGTGCTGTGGGTTGACCCACAATATTGGTAGGGAGAGAATTCCAGGATTTTGACCCAATGACTGAGAAGGAATGGCGGTATATATCCAAGTCAGGATGGTGAGTGGCTTGGAGGGGAAATTGCAGAGAGTGGTGTTCCAAAGTACCTGCTGCCCTTGTCCTCCGAGATGGAAGTAGTCATGGATTTGGAAGATGCTTTCTAGGATCTTTGGTGAATATCTGCAGTGCATCTTGTAGATAGTACACACTGCTGCTACTGAGTGCTGGTGGTGGAGGGATGAATGTCTGTAGATGTGGTGCCAAACAAGCAGGTTGCTTTGTTCTGGATGGTGTCGAGCTTCTTGAGTGTTGTTGGAGCTGCACCCATCCAGGCAAGTGGGGTGTATTCCATCACTTGTGCCTTGTAGATGGTGGATAGACTTTGGGATGTCAGGAAGTGCGTTCCTCGCTGCAGTATTCCTAGTCTCTCACCTGCTCTTGTAGCCACCGTGTTTATATTGGTGAGTCCAGTTGAGTTTCTGGTCAATGGTAACCCAAGAATATTGACAGTGGGGGATTCAGTGATGGTAATATCAATGAATGGCAAGGAGTGGTGGTTAGAATGCTTCTTACTGGTGATGGTCATTGTCTGTCATTTGTCTGGCGCAAGTGTTACTTGCCACTTGTTGGCCCAAGCCTTGATATTGTCCAAATCCTGTTGCATTTGAGCATGGCCTGCTTCAGTATCTGAGGAGTCGTGAATGGCGTGGACACTGTGCAATCATCGGCGAACATCCCCGCTTCTGACATTATGACAGAGAGAAGGGCATTGGAAAAGCAGCTGAAGATTATTGGGCCGAGGACACTACCCTGAGGGACTCCTGCAGAGATGTCCTCAAACTGAGATAACTGACCCTCCATAACCATAACCATCTTCCTTTGTGCCAGGTATGACTCTAACCAGGGGGGTGTTTGCTCTCCCATTGATTCCAGTTTTGCCAGGGCTCCTTGATACCACACTCCGTCAAGGTCTGTCACTCTCACCTCACCTCTGGAATTCAGCTCTTTTGTCCATGTTGGAACCAGGGGTGTAATTAGATCAGGAGTTGAGTGACCATGGAAAAACCCAAACTAGGCATCACTGAGCAAGTTGTTGCTGAACAGATGTGCTTGATCGCACTGTTGATGATACCTTCCATCATTTTACTGGTGATGGAGACTAGACTGATTGGGTGATAATTGGCCAGGTTGGATTTGTCCTGCTTTTTGTGTACAGGATAAACCTGGGCACACTTCCACATTGTTGGGTAGATGCCAGTATTGTAACTGTACTGAAAGAGCTTGGCTAGTGGAGCAGCAAGTTCTGGAGCACACATCTTCAGTACTATTGCCAGAATGTTATCAGAGCCCATTGCCTTTGCAGTATTCAGTGCCTCCAGCCATTTCTTGGTATCATGTGGAGTGAATCGAATTGGCTGGAGACTGGTATCTGTGATACTGAGGACCACTAGAGGAGCCTGAAATGGATCATCCAGTCAGAACTTTCTGACTGAAGATTGTTGCAAATGCATAAGTCTTATCTTGTGCACTGATGTGCTGGCTCCTCCGTCATTGATGATGGGGATATTTGTGGATCCTACTCCTCCAGTGAGTTGTTTAATAGTCCACCACCATTCATGACTGGATGTGGAAGAACTGCAGAGCTTAGATCTGATCTATTGGTTGTGGGATCACTTAGCTCTGTCTATCACTAGCTGTTTATGCCATTGGCAAGCAAGTAGTCCTGTTTGGTAGCTTCACCAGTTTGACACCTCATTGTTAGGTATGCTTGATGCTGCTCCTGGCATGCCCTCCTGCACTTTCTATTGAACCAGGGTTGATCCCCTGGCTTGATGATAATGGTTGAGTGGGAAAAATGGTAGCCCATGAGGTTGCAGATTGTGCTAGAGTACAGTTCTGCTGCTGTTGATGGCCCACAGCGCCTCATGGATGCCCAGTCTTGAGCTGCGAGATCGGCTTGAAGTCTGTCCCATTTAGCACAGTGATACTGCCACACAACCTGATGGAGGTTGTTCTCAATGTGAAGGCGAGACTTTGTCTCCACAAGGACATTGCATAGTTTCTTTTACCTATACTGTCATGGACAGATGCTTCTGCAGCCAGCAGACTAGTAAGAATGAGATAAAGTATATTTTTTCCCCTTACTGGTTCCTTCACCACCTGCCACAGACCCAGTCTAGCAGTTATATTATTTAGGACCTGACCAGCTCGATCAGTAATGCTGCTGCTGAGCCACTCTTGGTGATGGACATTGAAATCCCCCATCCAGAGTACATTTTGCACCCTTGCCACCCTCAGTGCTTTCTCCAAGCGTTGTTCAACATGAAAGAGCACTGATTTATCAGCCAAAGGAAGACGGTACACAGTAACGAGTAAGAGGTGTCCTTGCCCATGTTTAAGCTAAAGCCATGAGACTTCATAGGGTCCGGAGTTGATGTTAAGGACTGCCAAGGTAATTCCCTGCCGACTGTATGCCACTATGATGCCATCTCTGCTGGGTCTGTCCTGCCAATGGGACAGGACATATCCAGTGATGCCAATGGTGATGTCTGAGGTGTTACCAGTAAGGCATAATTCTGTAAGAATGACTATGTCAGGCTGTTGCTTGACTAGTCTGTGAGACAGATTTCCCTATTTTGGCACTAGCCCCCAGATATTGGTAAAGAGGACTTTGCATGGTCAACAGGGCTTTTTGTGTTTTCCCTGTTTTCTTTTCCGGTTCCAAGATCGACGTCAGGTGATCCAACTTGGCTTCCTTTCTTTGTTGTGACTTTCTAGGGATTCTAGGGCGGCACGGTGGCACAGTGATTAGCACTGCTGCCTCACAGCATCAGAGACCCGGGTTCAGTTCCCACCTCAGGCGACTGACTGTGTGGAGTTTGCACATTCTCCCCGTGTCTGCGTGGGTTTCCTCCGGGTGCTCCGGTTTCCTCCCACAGTCCAAAAGATGTGCAGGGTCAGGTGAATTGGCCATGCTAAATTGCCCGTAGTGTTAGTTAAGGGGTAAATGTAGGGGAATGGGTGGGCTGCGCTTTGGCGGGTCGGTGTGGACTTGTTGGGCCGAAGGGCCTGTTTCCACACTGTAAGTCTAATCTAATCTAATCTGATACAACTGAGTGGTTTGCTAGGCCATTTCAAGGGCAGTTTAGAGTTAACCACATTGCTGTGGCTCTGGAGTCATATGTAGGCCAGTCCAGGTAAGGATGGCAGATTTCCTTCCCTAAAGGGCATTAGTGAACCAGATGGGATTTTTTTCCAACAATTGACAATGGTTTCAAAGTCATCAGTCGACTTGTAATTCCAGCCTTCTTTTTAATTGAATTCAATTTCACTATTTGCCGTAGCAGGATTCGAACCCAGGTCCCCAGAAAACTATTCTGGGTTTCTGGATGAATCATCGAGCCATAATACCACGAGGCCATCTCCTAGTGAATTGAAATAAGCAGTGCAATGGGGTGATAGAAGGACTGCAGAATTAATTTTGGATTGATCCAACTAAAGGTTAAACAGAAGTGATGGGCTGAATGATATTCTTTTTCATTGTCTGTGGCTCTGGGATGTAGTTTGTAACAAATCCTTAATTCATTCAACAAGGCCAGTTGCAAGGGCAGTGCAATCTTTCCGCCAATCAGAGATTTTGTGAGGACCTTAGTTAGATGAGTGAGGTGTGTCTTTCTTATTCAGACTTTATAATGCTAGAGGTGTGTTTGTTTCCTATTATTTATAACTGATAATGGACAGAAGAAAAAAAAAGGAAGAATTGGGAAGAGAGCATTTAATCTTATGGATATCAAACTAATGCACCATGATCAAATAGGCTTTTCTATTCGCAGAACTCCGGTGTTATAATTTCCAGCCATAATCCTCGACTGTGCAATCACTTTGAGTGAATGAAGATGCTCGTTCCTGAATCCTATACTTTCCTTTTAAGTTACATTACACCAGATTATTTGCATCCAATATGTAGTTATGTTTGCCCTTATGCTTCCTAAATTTATTTTCAACTGTTTTTTGTTCTTCCTCACTTGATCAATAGTGTTCATGCTCAACAGGTAAAGGGGAGGCAAATGGATTATAGGCCTTCATTTCAAAGGGAATGGTTCATAAAAGTAGGGAGGTCTTGCTAAAACTATGGTAAAAGTCAGGGGTGTGGTGCTGAAAAAGCACAGCAGATCAGACAGCATCCGAGGAGCAGGAGAATCAATGCTTCGGGCATAAGCCCTTCATCAGGAATGAGGTCCTCATTCCTGATAAAAGGCTCATGTCCAAAACGTCGATTCTCCTGCTCCTCTGATGCTGCCTGACCTGCTGTGCATTTCCAGCAGCACACTCTCGACTCTGATCTCCAGCATCTGCATTCCTCACTTTCTTCACGATACTAGTCAACTACAGCTCCCATACTGTAAACAGTTTTGGCCCCATTGTATAAGGAAATACATACCAGTATTGGACACAGTCCAGAGAACATTGACTTGTTTGCTTTGGGTATGGGAGCGACTTCCTTATGTGGAGGCATCAAGTCGGTTGAGCCTGTACTCATAAGGGTTTTGAAGAATGATACAAAATCTTATCGAAACGTATGAGATTCTTCTGTCACATGCCAGGGTTAATGGGAAAACATTGTTTTCCTTTTGGGTAAGTCTAGGACCAGAGGGC
Organism: Chiloscyllium punctatum; assembly: GCF_047496795.1. Classification (NCBI taxonomy): domain Eukaryota; kingdom Metazoa; phylum Chordata; class Chondrichthyes; order Orectolobiformes; family Hemiscylliidae; genus Chiloscyllium; species Chiloscyllium punctatum. The sequence goes on from NC_092741.1 coordinate 111,760,342, forward strand.
ATAACTTCGGTGGAGGGTTTAAAACATGAGGAAGAATTTCTTCCCTGGGGGTAGTGTATCTGTGCAGTTTATGACTGCAGACTGCTGTTGAGGGTGAGTCACTAAGTATCTTCAAGACTGAGATAGACAGATTTTTAATCAGGAAGGGAATCGGCAGGAAAATTGAGTTGAGGATGATCAGAACAGACATGAAGTAATTGAATAGCAAACTGATAGTCCAAATGATTTTTTTTTTGCTCTTATATCTTATGGTTTTATTATAATTTTTAAAAATAATATTGGGACTAACTTGAAGCATTCACTAGCCAGCTCAAGCTTCAGAACTTAACTGGAAGAAGTTGGCTATCAATATGCAGAAAAGGTGGAGAGACTGGGCCTGTATCCATCAGATTTCAGAAGAATGAGGTGCTCTTATTTTACTAGATAAGGGTGGATGCTTTGAGGATATTTCTCCTTGTAGAGAGTTGAGCTGGGAAACACAGTTTAATAATAAACGGCTTCCCTTTTAGGATGAAGGTGAGGAAAATATTTTTCTCAGAGGGTAATGTGTCTTCTCTGAGGGTAGCGAAGCTTAGGAACTCTGCCTCAGAGAGCAGTGGGCACAGTGTCATTGAATACATTGAAGGCAGATTAGATAGATAGCTGGATGGATAATCTTGAACTTACCCATCTATCTTTCTATCTAACAATCGAGTTCAAGGGTTTATGGTGTGTAAATATCAGGACTGTGTCATTTCTGTAAATGAAGGGATATATCGCAATCTGGTGGGATTGTACGCATGAAGCAGAACTTCCTTTCCAGCACTTTGACCTCAGCAACACAGAAAAAGTGTATTTTCACAAATAGTTTGCTCCATTGAAGTGTATAGTTTGTCACTCTGTGTACAGCACCTGTGTACAGCGCCTCAAACATCTTTTCCTCCTCTAAATTAGTATGGCACGCGAGGGTTGTTTTGTTTCTGAAAAATAACTTTCTTTTTGGCCTTACCCTGAAATAGCTTTGTTTCAAACTCTGATGTTTTGATCAAACTGGTTTGTTCAAGTTAGTCCTGCGCTATTTGAGTGGTCTTTGTTTCTTCTGAAATAGAAACAAATGTGTTTAGATTATCAAGAATGGGGGAGGGGGGTCCCTAATAGATGTTTCTCATGTTGAGGTCTTACCATGTGTTATCTACAGACTGTGTGGTAATCGAAGAACCCAGCTGTCCTGTAGAATGAGGTGAAAAGAAGACCATTTGACTGATTGTCTCTGAGCCAACCCTTTGAAAAAGAGTTACCTATGATGAAATTTTGTCAACCCTTGCACTTTTCCAATTGCCCTGCAAAGTTTATGTTTTTAAATCCACTATGGACATGTACCCACCACCTCATTAGGTTGTGCACTGCGGACCACAACAACTCACTGCATAATGTAATTGTCACTTTGGTTCTTATGCTCATTACCGAAAATAAGTTGACCAACTCTTCATTGGAAACTGTTTCTCATTATTTATATCCCAAAAACATTCAGAATTTTGAAGAACCAGATCTCCTATGTATCTTTCTTCCCTATGATGACAACTTTGTCACCTTGTCAATCTCTCTATGTTATTGATGTCCTTCACTGTGGATGATTCTTTTGCATGTGCATGCACACGCACACACACACATACATCATTGATTTGGAAGGAATTTAACAATATTTATGAAATCACAATATAGAGCATTCCTAATTGAATAAAGATTTGTACACCTTGTGTCTTTCACTGTGTCTCATACCTGCACGCACACAACATGGATGCTGGGGAAAATATAAGCACTACTGCAGTTTAGATCAGATTCCCTACAGTGTGGAAACAGGCCCTTCGGCCCAACAAGTCCACACTGACCCTCCAAAGAGTAACCCACTCCCTCCCTCTCTGACTATTGCACCGAGCAACTATGGACAATTTAGCATGGCCAATTCACCTGACCTGCGCATCTTTGGAATGTGGGAGGAAACCCATGCAGACACAGGGAGAATGTGTAAACTCCACACAGACAATCGCCCAAGGCTGAAATTGAACCTGGGACCCTGGTGCTGTGAGGCAGCAGTGCGAACCACTAAGCCACCATGCCGCCCTAAATTAGGTGGTAGTGTGGGGGTTAAAACAAAAAAAAGGAGTGTTAGAGGTTCTGTTCCCTCTGAGAGCTGGTTCTGAGAGAGCTGGATAGAAATAAAAAAAGAGCGTTCCTTTGATGTTTGTAAGATTGAAGATCGTTCTTGACTTTGTCTTGTATTTGACCAATCTGCTACATACCCAAGTACCGTGTAAGATCAAACCACACAATGAAAGACACAATATCCCAACTGGAATAAAGTTAGTATTTAATACAGTTTTACAGAACTTCCTTGCTTTTTCACTCTTTAGCACCTTTTTTCAATTCTCACCTGTAAAATGGAACTTTCTACAGACGAAGTAGAAGGTAATGAAAGCGGCTGATGAAAGAACAATATTCATTAGATGCAGGTTGTATAAATCTCCTGTGTTAAAGTCACCCAGTGGTATTAAACCAGATCATTTTAAAGTAATGGATATACTTTGTAGAATTTGTCATATGTTCCTGTAGGGGTTCCATTCCTTCCTGACACAGATAAGCAAATTGTATGAGATTTAATTAGAAAATGTAATTATTGTGTTGACTCTTCTAATTCTGAATCTGAAATAGTCTCCAAAGAATTCAGGGACGCAAGTTTATAATACACATGTTTTATACTGACTCAGAAAAGTGAATTTGATTTGGAAAATTTAATACTGCTTATTTGAGCTGTGCCATTTCTTTGCAAGTAGTGGCCTCACATAGGCTATGAATAATTGTAGGCTATACATTTGCAAAGCCCTTGAACTAGCTAGAATTGCACTTACACTTGTATTAAGATTACAATTTACAGAGAGAATTTGTCTATACTGTTGTGACCTTTTTGAACCAATGAAAGAATTAATGGTTTGACAGCACATTTTAGCATAATCTTTGAAAACCAACCAAGACCAATTGTTCGCCTTTAACTGAAAAATTAGCTTCCCCATCTCATCTCCTTCGCATCTCTGGTCTTGTTTCATTTTTTTTCCTAAGAGTCTAGAAATGACAGAATTATCTACCCAGCGCTTTCTGACAACCTCCATTACTTGTGAAACAGCTAGCAATGTATCATCCAGAAGCTGAGCGCCGGGGCCAGCTTTCCCCAAAGTGCATCTGTTGGCATTTGTGAATGGCTCTTAGTTCCTCCTCATTGTCAGGGTTAACATGTCCCCATCAGTCTTTGTAATGTTTCCCAGCAACACTGCCAACCTCAGAGACAGCTTGAAATGCATTTATTAAAAATCAATAGTGCTACAGTCCGAGCGTGCCTTCACTGAATGTGCTTTGCTCTCGCATCCTCCAGGATATAGAGCAATGTAAAATCTTTTATTCCAGCTTCTATTAATGTCCCTCTCACTCATGTACAGGATTCATCTTTTCAGTTCAATCAGGTTATCTCCTTAATCTTTCTTTTTACCGTACATGATTCTCCGAACTCATTACTCTCCTACATCTTTTATTTTGTGGTTTGATGCCACACTGAGTTTCAGTATGAGACAGATTAGTTGGGAGGAAGGCAAAATCAAGCACTGTCTTCAAGCTGAGACCTCTAAGGAACACTTTTATACTTTCATTCTAAATACTGCGAGACATTTTAAGCATAGATGTACCAGATCTTATTAGGTAAGGGCTAATCTATCCAACTTCATTGCAGTTGTGCCAATTTGCAGAGTTCTAGACTATCCCAAGTTCTAGTTTGTTCTAACTCTGCTCACATTGCTATTTATATTCAGTGATGTGCAATTCCATGACATCATTGCAAAGATGCTCCAGGTTCCTGATATCCTTACTCAACATCAGGGACTTCAGTACAAATTAACATTGCTGAGTAATTGTCTTCAACTGCCATGAATTTCCTTGTAATGTGAATTAATTAAAGCCTGTGGATGTGAAATTCAATAACTAATTGCCGCTTCTAGTATTTTAGGAAATGAACCATTCTTTCCTTCTGACTTGGCTGCAGCCCATCCATGTTTTGTGAGTCACCATATGTTATCTAGACTTGCCAGTACAAATATTAAAGCTGGTTGCACATGTCCAATCAAAGAACATGGCTGCAAATTTCATCAGTGCTGTTGCTCTTGCTCTGTCATCTCCTCCAGTTTCTGCTCTAGCCAGACAAGTGCCAGTTGCTGGCTGTTTTAAAACAGAAACCAGAAGGAAGAGTAAGAGGTTGGGGTGGGCAACAAGAAGTCGTTGCTTGAACCAGCATCAGCTGACTTCTCATGCATAACTACAGGATGAGGATGAACTGGACTGAAAAGGCAAGATCATACATTGCCTTCCATTTTGATTACAAACCTTTTCCTACCCAAATCTTGTTTATGTCTTGTTGACTTTTCTCTCAGCAGAGCTGATATGTGGTCTCCTATTCAAGATTATCATTTACACTGATTTTTGCATCAATGTGTCACCTGTACTACCATTAGCACTTCCCACATCTTTTGCTCTGGATATATTTGTGATCTGTTCCAATCTCTCCTCCTCCCCCTTGTAAACAACATAAAATCCAGAGCATTCCTTGGAAAAGAGGCTGCAAATATTATAGACCACACTGAAAGAAGAACAAGTAAATTGTTGATTTACTTGGAAGGCTGTATTTTGAGGCTTTTGCCAGTAAGGTGCAATGAAATAAATGTGAGGTGATAAATGTATTGTGATTGCAAACAATGGTGCTTCTGGAGATGCTAAGGTGGTGGACAGGACCAGGGTGTCAGAGAAGGAACAGACACTTTGAAATACTAATGGGAGAGGAGAAGAGATGATGTGTTTGCAGTGGCATTACACTGGAGGCAGCAGGAATTGCGAAGGATAATCCTTAGAATGTGGAGGCTAGTGCAGTTGAAAGTGTATCATTTATTTGAGAAGGGAGGGGAAAGTACCGGGGCAGAGGCATGGGAAATAAGTCAGACATCGTTGACAGACAGCCAATGTCATATGCACATTAAAAATTATGGGGAGAGAACCTTGACTGAGAGAAGAAAAGAAGACATGTCATAAAGACTGTTGTGGAAGAAAGCATCATCGGAACAGATAAAATAGAGGAACTGGGAGAATGAAATAGAGTCCTTGCAGGTATCCTGGTATGAGGAGATGTACTCAAGGTAGCTGATGGTGGATTTGTAATGAGGATTAGTAAACAATCTTTGGAAATACAGACAGCTCTGTTGGGGATCTACACCTGAATGAAGATGGTAGCAGTCGGGGAGCAAAATATGTTTCGTTAGGGGTTGACGAGGTGTGGAGGTTTAGGTGGCACAGTGGCTCAGTGGTTAGCACTGCCTCCTCACAGAACTAGGGTCCCAGGTTCAATTCCAGCCCTGGGTGACTGCCTGTGTGGAGTTTGCACATTCTCCCCATGTCTGTGTGGGTTTCCTCCGGGTGCTCCAGTTTCCTCCCTCCAAAGATATGCAGGTGAATTGGCTATGCTAAATTGCCCGTAGTGTTAGGTGCATTAGTCAGTGGGAAACAGGTCTGGGTGGGTTACTGTTCAGAGGGTCAGTGTGGACTGGTTGGGCTGAAGGGCCTGTTTCCACACTGTAGGGAATCTAATGTGGGTCACTCCAGTGGGCTGGGGATATTAGTCATTATAAGAGGCTTATTAAATGCATTACTTCAGTTGATTGCCAGCTCCCAATGCTAATCTGGCCCCATTGATTGGAGACTTCCTGAAGGGTAGGAATGCATTGCGGAGCCATCCTTACTTGCTCTCTGCAATTTTCATGACTTAGTTCTTCTAGCTTGCCATCCCAATGCTAGGACCATTTCAGGGAAGATTTAGATTAGATTAGATTCCCTACAGTGTGGAAACAGGCCCTTCGGTCCAACAAGTCCACACCGACCCTCCGAAGATAACACACCCAGACCCATTTCCCTCTGACTAATGCACCTAACACTATGGGCAATTGAGCGTGGCCAATTCCTCTAACCTGCATATCTTTGGACTGTGGGAGGAAACCGGAGCACCCAGAGGAAACCCACGCAGACACAGGGAGAATGTGCAAACTCCACACAGACAGTCGCCTGAGGCTGGAATCGAACCTGGGACCCTGGTGCTGTGAGGCAGCAGTGCTAACCACTGAGCCACTGTGCCACCCTTCATATGCAAACAAACTCCCTTCATATGCGCATTAAAAATTATGGTATATCTAATGGGGAAAACACTATCATTGCATGGGTTTTCCACACAACAACAAATAAATTATTAAAAATAATGCTGAAGATTATCTTTTTCATTCATTCAAGGAATGCGAGCATAGCTGACCAGACTAACATTTATTTCCCAATCTCAGTTGCCCTGGAGAAATTGATAGGCAGTTTTGGTTTCTTGAGCTGCAGTTCTTGCAGTGTTGGGACACTCACAATGCTGTTAGGTAGAGAGCTCCTGCAATTTGTCCTTGTGACAATGAAGGAGCAGTGATATATTTCTAAGTCAGGATAGTGAGTGGCTTGCAGGAGAACTTGCAAGTGGTAGTATATCCATGAATCTGCTTCCCTTCTTTTTTGGGGTTATAGTGGTCATGGATTTGGAAAGTGAGTCAAAGGAAGCTTTATGAATTGCTGCTGTGCATCTTGTAGATGGAATACAATGCTACTATTGCATTGGCAATGGAAGAGCAAAATATCACGTGATGTATGGGGTGCCAGTCAAGTCGTATTCTCAGAGGTCTCGTAGAGCAATAACTAGTGTCCCTGGCTCTGAATCAGAAGCTCAAGATTCAATTGCTACTCCAAGATTTAGGATCAAAGAAACCGCTCTCACAAAACAGCCAAACAGATTTAATATTGACTTGTATACCCTTCCAACATGCACCATTGGTGGCAGCAAGAGTCAGTCATGAGATCAAAAGACAAGTTAACCTCAATCACCATCAATGGTTCCAGACTACAGCATGCAGAAAAAGCAGATGTTGCCACTATGGCTCAGACATATTGGGGTGTGAGATGTGCTTAGCTCAGTTGGCTGGATGGCTGGCTTAGGGTATATTAATGCCAATAGCACTGTGTTAAATCCCTGTTCTAACCATAGATTCAGTACCTCCACAATGGAAATAATGGTGCTATGTGTTAGATGCTCTGTTGGGAAGAGAAGATGACCTCTATTCTTTCAACAAAACAGCAAATATGTAACATCAGAAGGGAAAGATTCCACTAGAAATTTTCATTGACTAATTAAGGATCAGGAACAAAGAGCAGATGTGATTGAGTGAAAAAAGAGAAACTGTGTCCAGTGGCAGAGAGCATAAATTTAAATAGTTTGGCAAAAGAAATAGAGGTGAAATGAGAAAACTCTTTATTTTAATTTTTAATTCTTAATAGTGAGCTGTGCTCCCTGAAAGGAGAGGGGAAGTGATTTATCAATAACTTGGGAAGTTGGAGCAGCATTAGAAAAAAAAGGTTACAGGGACATGTGGAAAGTGTAAGGTACAGGTACGCAATCCTTTATCAAAAATCTCAAAATCCGAAAAGCTCTGAAATCCGAAGTTTCTTTCGTGAAGTTTGTTGTGGTTCTGTTCGCCGAGCTGGGAATTTGTGTTGCAGACATTTCGGCCCCTGTCTAGGTGACATCCTCAGTGCTTGGGAGCCTCCTGTGATGTTTCCTCCAGCATTTATAGTGGTTTATCTCTGCCGCTTCCGGTTGTCAGTTCCAGCTGTCCGCTGCAGTGGTCGGTATATTGGGTCCAGGTCGATGTGCTCATTGATTGAATCTGTGGATGAGTGCCATGTCTCTAGGAATTCCCTGGCTGTTCTCTGTTTGGCTTGCCCTATAATAGTAGTGTTGTCCCAGTCGAACTCATGTTGCTTGTCATCTGCGTGTGTGGCTACTAAGGATAGCTGGTCGTGTCGTTTCGTGGCTAGTTGGTGTTCATGGATGTGGATCGTTAGCTGACTTCCTGTTTGTCCTATGTCGTGTTTTGTGCAGTCCTTGCATGGGTTTTGTACACTACATTGGTTTTGCTAATGCAGGGTATCGGGTCCTTCGTTCTGGTGAGGTGTTGTCTGAGAGTGGTTGTTGACTTGTGTGCTGTTATGAGTCCTAGTGGTCGCAGTAGTCTGGCTGTCTGTTCAGCAATGTTCTTGATGTATGGTAACGTGGCTAGATCTTTGGGTTGCAGCATGTCCTCGTTCTGTTGTCTTTCCCTTAGGCATCTATTGATGAAATTGCGCGGGTATCCGTTTTTGGCGAATACATTGTATAAGTGTTCTTCCTCTTTTTGCAGTTCTGGTGTACTGAAGTGTGTTTTGGCCCTTTTGAACAGTGTCTTGATGCAACTTCTTTTGTGCGTGTTGGGGTCATTGCTTTCGTAGTTCAGGACTAGGTCTGTATGTGTGGCTTTCCTGTATACTTTTGTGGTGACCAACGAGCACCCGAGCTACAAATCTTCTCACAAATTTTGTGAAGCTTTTTTTTCTCCATAACAAGGTTATTTGGGGTGCAAACAGTTAACCCAACCCTGCATCCACTTGACTCACATAAGTCAGATGTGACATGCTGACGTAGCCCAACACTGGCAGGTGTTAATTCTGTCTCAGTGCTTGTAATACTCACAGGTGTGTCTACTGCTCAGTCATTTATTTTTATTTCACTGCAAAACTGTCACTGATTCCAAAATCCAAAATATTCTGAATTCTGAAAACCAGCTGGCCCCAAGGGTTTCAGATAAAGAACTGTGTAACTGTATTGGCATTAATTGCATAGTTTTTTTAACAAGACAGTATAGGTAGAGTGGCTGTTTCCAGAATTGTCTCATTCTCTGATTCTTTGAAGTGGAGAATGGAAATTGATTTTGATGTACTGCTACACTAATTCAATTCTGAAGTGACCTGACCTTCATCTTGGAGAGAGATGACACTTTTCTTCACATGGAATCATATTCTTGGTGACATGAATGCAAACTGGATAAAGTTTAATAAATTCCTGATTAGTTTTTTTCTTTCATTCATCTGATTTGAACATTTATCTATAGGCAATTATTTGTTGCTTATCCTTAATTGCCATTCAGACGATAATGGTGAGACTCCTCCTTGAACTGCTGCAATCCTTTTGGTGTAGGTAGACTTACAAGCAAGTTTCTGGATTCTGATCCAGTGACACTGAAAGAATGATGATGTATTTCCAAGTTAGGTTGGTGAGTGGCTGGGAGGGGCACTTGCATTTGGTGATGTTCCCATGTCTCTTCTGCTCCTGTCCATCTAAATGGTGGTGGTGGTGGTTTTGGATGTTCCTAGCAAAGGGAAAACAATGATTGAGACACATTTGACTGGCTGCACAAATACTTTTTTAGGTTGTAAAAAATGTTGGCAGATGGTTCCATTAAGATCTCATGCAATTACTGTGTAAGGTATTTGTCTCTTCACACTCTGACCTCCAGATAATGTAAGCTAGTGACAGGATTCACAGACTGACAGGCAGAGACTCTCTCCCCACCCCCACCCTCCTCTAGCTTATCTCTCCACGCTTCAGGCTCACTGCCTTTATTCCTGATGAAGGGCTTTTGTCCGAAACGTCGATTTCACTGCTCATTGGATGCTGCCTGAACTGCTGTGCTCTTCCAGCACCACTAATCCAGGCAGAGACATAAACCATTTCATGATTAGCTTATACAAAGATTATGACAATGTGGTAGTCAGCCTCATATCAGAGAGTTTTATGGTTCCCCACATGAGAATCTTCTGAGATGTCAACCAGAATTCAGAACTGCAGTCGTGATTGTCCTGGACATGGATAAACTGCAAATTTAGATGGGAGCTGTTGGGATTATTACCATTATATTATGGCATAGATTCAAGACCAAATTGGCCTATACCTTTAAGATAGTTACATGGCATCATCTCACGTGGCATCTGGCATGAAGGAACCTTGCCTTTCAGTCACTTTTTCTGTGTAATGAAGTCAGTGTAGCCAGTTATTTAACATCAGTAAGCACAAACGCAGACCAAGTAAGTTTGTGATATCATGGCCATAGTGTTGTGAATCAGCTTCAAGATAGCCGACTCAATGTGACTCAACTATCTGGGGTATGTCACATGAGGTAAAATAAGTAGAAAATGACAAACAACATTAAATACCCTGAAGGCAAGTGTTCATTACTTGGGCAGAGATTGTGTGAAAGAATCTATATATAGATGTTCAGTGTCAACAACCTTCCTCCATAGTTCAGCGACATGCTTCCAGCAAGTAGAAGACTGTTTGTTTAGTTTAAAAAACTGAATTTATTTGTATGGCACAGATGATCAGTCGGTGCTACACAAAAGAAAATGTATTTTGAGATTCTCTCACTTCTGCTCTTGAACATTGATCAGTCAAACACTGTTTGGTTTCCACTCACCAGTAACTGATGCATAAATAACATTTTCTATTGTCAACACCTTCCACATCCTCTATGTAATATTCCCAGTTTAAGATTGGTTTGCGGCAACTATGCTATGGAACCACAGATCTATATTAATCACCCCTAGTGGATGTTTATTTTAGCCACCCAGTCCTTGCACCCCAGGTATCTGGAGTATGTACAGAAGGTTTTTGTTTATATGTATAGTTTCATTTCTCTTTGTGTTTTTTTCAAAAAGGTGACTAGCCCCTTCATCCACTCTATCACCAAAGCGCATTATGATTGTTGTCACTCATTACTAACTGTAAATCTATAAAACATATTCAGCAGTACATATGTTACTGAGTACTGCTACATGCACTTAGATGTGTAGATCCATGTTTAGAGCTGATATGAATGGGTAGTTGCCCCTGATCTAGATTACCAAGCTAATTCCCTGGGACAAATGTTTGGATCCCACCATGACAGATGGGGAAATTTGAATTCAAGTTCAGTAAAACTGGACTTTGTATTTTAAAAATGCTGGCCAAATGATGTCAATGACAGTTGTTGTAAAAGCTTTTCTGGATCACTAATGCCTTTTAGGGAAGGAAATATGCCATCACTACTTGGTCTGGCCTATAGATAACTCCAGATCCACAGTAACATGGTTGACTTTTAACCACGGTGGCTCAGTGGTTAGCACTGTTGCCTCACAGCACCAGGAACCCAGGGTTGATTCCAGCCTCGGGCAACTGTCTGTGTGGAGTTTGCACATTCTCCCCGTGTCTGAGTTGATTTCCTCAAGGTGCTCCAGTTTCCTCCCATATTCCAAAGATGTGCAGGTTAGGTGAATTGCCCATGCTAAATTGTCTATAGTGTTCAGGAATGTGTAGGTTAGATGCATTAGTCAAAGGTAAATGTAGAGTAATAGGGTAGGGGAATGGGTCTGGGTGGGTGACTCTTTGGAGGGTCAGCGTGGACTTGTTGAGGCATAGGGCCTGTTTCCACACTGTAGGGATTCTAGGATTCAAAAAGAAAAAAAAATGATCTCTGGGTAATTAGGGATGAGCAATGAATGCTTGCCCAACCAGTGAATGTATAGCTCGTGAATGAATTAATTAAAAATATGTATCAAGATGCTGTGCCAATAAGTGTGCACAAAGCTCATTGCAAATACTACATGAACAATATTATTGTGCTCCCTGAGCAAAATGCAATGTGGAGCTAGTAGTGTCTGCCAGACTTGCTTGCTCAGCATTAAACTGAATTAGAGGTCTAAGAGAGGGACCAGTGTTCTTTATGGAACTCCTTTTTCTTTCACTAGTGTGATATGGGCGTCACTGGCTGGCCCAATATCTATTGTCCATCAATGTTGCCCTTGAGGAGGTAGTGCTGAGCTCCCTTCTTGAAACATTAGAATCTATGCATGTAGGTTAACACACAATACCATTACGGAGGGAATTCCATGATTTTAATCCAGTGACCTAAAGGAACTATGAAACAATTCCAAGTAAAGTTGATGTGTGGCTTGGAAGAGAACTTGCAAAAGATGATGTTCCTATACATCTGCTACCCTTGACATTTTTGGTGGTAATAGTTGTGGATTTGGAAGGTGCTGTTCAAGGACTGTTGCCAAATTTCTGCAGTGCATCTTGTAGCTAGTACACACTGCTGCTACTGAGCATTGATAATGGGAGTGAATGTGGATGTGTAGCCAATCAATTGGGTTACTTTGTCCTGGATGTTGTCAAGCTTCTGGAGTGTTGTTGGACCTGCACTTCCAGGCAAGTGGGGAGCATTCCATCACAATCCCGACTTGCGCCTTGTAGATGATGGACAGGCTTTGGGGAATCAGGGAAACCCCACCCTATGACATGCAATGGTGTTAATATTGTTGAATCCCTCACTATCACCATCCATACGGTTACCAGAATCATCACAGTTAAGAAACAGTGCATTAGTTCAAGGTTCTGCTCCCTCAGTCAGAATGATGTGCTCTGCAAATCACATTCATGCCATAATTAGAGCAAACGTTTTGTCATTCTGTTACAATGAAATGAGGTTGATTGTCTCATTGTCCAACAGCTGCCTTGTAGAGAAGAAGGGTCACTGGATTGTTCACTCAGAGAGTGTTCACTCTGCTTTCACTTAACAGATGCTTCCAGATCTGAATTTCACCGAAAATTTCTGTTTTTGCTTCAGATTTCTAGCATCTGCAGTCCATAGATGTTGCCCATTGTATTTACTGTTGATTTAATTTCATACTCGATTAACAGCTCTTTCTAATTGTATTTTAAACAGATATCCTATCCACAATGACTACTGTGAAATTGGAAGAGTTCCATTTGTTAGCTGTCACCATGACTGAAATTTCTCCCTCTTTCCCTCTTCATCTATTCAGAGACTAGCTCTGCCAGTTCAGTCCCAATCTCCCATTACCTCACTAAGTCCAACACGTACAGGCTGCTTCTGCCCAGAATCTGTCAGTTCTTAATATTTTGTTTCTTTAAAATCATCTTCCAGCCACATGTCCCTGTCAGTTTGAATTTCAAACTCAGCAGCTTTTCAGCAAAGACATTAATTTAATGTTCATCTTTCCCCTCATTGTGCCAGTCATTTTATCATTTCCTTATTTCCTCTTTGTATCTTCACTGAACATTCCTCAAAGGGATGCTGCAGTTGAAGACATGAGTAAAATTGGTGTTGTTGCAGGTCCTGATCTAATCATTATTCATCAGTCTTCCATTGGCAACTCCTTGTGGGACTGAGCTGTACCTGCCACTTTTACAAACTTCAGCACTGTTTAGACTTGGGGCCGTGAACTAACAGCTGTTAAACATTATCTTTCCACTCTTTCACTGCTTTGCCTTTTTAGAAACATCTCTGCACACTGGAATTGCAATTGGGCTTGAAAGCTGAGTTGATTGATGCAAAAGTATCAGCAAGTTTAAGTTATCAGTCTTTTGACTATATAGCAACATTTCAAAACGAATTTGTTAGAATCAGTGCATTTTGCATCCGAGCAATGGCCCTTTTTACTGGCTGCTCAGTTGACAATTCTCCTGTTACTGTATCAGAAATTTATGGGTTCAAGTCTCACTGCTGGTGCTTGTGTGGGAAATCTTGACAAGCATTCCAATGCAGTGCTGAGAGAGTACTGTGCATTCAATGAATCTGCCTTTTGAACAAGGCATTTAAACAAAAGCTCTTTGTGCCTGTTCAGTGGAAGCTAAAAAATAAACCCATTGCACTATTTTGTAATAGTGGAAATTTGCTTGACAAACGTTTATCAGTTAAGGAGCATATCACCTGTTTTTGATATTTTGACTATCAGATTGCTGTTTGTATGAGTTGCCTGTGTACAAATTAATTGCTGTGTTCCTTACATTGTGACAATTACTACAGTTGCTACTTCAGAGACTGTAAAGCATTTTGAAGTATGCCGAGATTGTGAAAATGTCTATAGAAATGTTGACATGAATAGAGGTTATTTGTTCTGTTCATTATCATTCAGTATGGATTGAGACAGCACAGAAGAGGCCCACTAGTCCCTGCTTGTCAATGCTGACTCTCAGAAAGAGTTAGCCAATTGATCCCACTCCCTTGGCCTTTCCCTATCACCATGAAAGACCTTTTTAAGTATTTGTCTAATTCTCATTACAAAGTTACTCTCGAATAAGATTGATCTTTCAAACAGAACAGCTTGCTGGTCACATTTTAAAAAAAAACTTCATCCTTCCCAGTGTTTGCTACCAATGATCACTAGCTTGATACCATTGAAAACTCTAAGCCAATGCAAACACATGAACCCACTGCGTGGATGTCTATTTTTCTACCAAACTGGCTTGGCAACATTTGTAAAGCATGGCAGGGTGTGGAAATTGGTTTCAACACATGTCGAGCAACACTTTTTAAATGGTAGTTGATACTGATGCTACTTAATTTTGAATAAAAGTAGGAATTAATAATGGAGATTGAGGGATGAACAGAGAAGGAAGAAAGCAACATTGGGTCCAAATAATGGAGGGACTATTTCTTAATTCTTAGCTGATAATTAGGTCAATATTTTTGCATAGTCAGAGACCAGATAACCCCATGATCCTTGTATAACTCATGCAAAATATCAGTTTGGTACAGTATGAGCTTTGTATGCAGCAGGGTATTTGAACAGATGCGCCAATGCTTACATTATCCCTCATAACCTAAGGAACTATGGAAAACATTGTGGTGTTGAAGAGTCTGACAGGTGTTTATTGCTGTTAACCATTATGTTAAAACTTTACATTCTCAGGCATATACCTGTCTAGGGATAACCCTTTAATTTATTAATCACACACCAATCCCAAAGTAAAATGAATGTAAGTTCTTTCATATTCTAGGGTCACATGTTACATAACCTACCATGGGCACGCCAGGTACGAATCTCAGCTCGAAGTCAGATTATTGTGGACATGACCTTCTCTCCTGAACATAATCCATTCAGTCTTGGATTGTAGGACATTCCACCTCTCAGAAGAAATGTTCCACCTAGGCCCTGCCTCTTTTTCAATTGCCATTTAACTTTTCATAAAGAGCAGGAGGCACTCTCTTGATGTCCTATCAATGTTTACACTCCACTGCCCCCATCAAAACTGAATTAACTTGTCAGCAATGCGATTTACCAGTTGTCAGGGAGTGATTTGGTGTTTCTTGTGGTATGGTGGTGGCTGGTCTTAGAATGTACTACATTGACCTGGGAAGCACTTTGGGACGCTTCCTGAAGCCATGGTGGGAAATAGATAAATGTATTGTTGAAAAATGTGGTGCTGGAAAAACGCAGCAGGCCAGGCAGCATCCGAGGAGCAGGAGAATCGACGTTTCGGGCATAAGCCCTTCTTCAGGAATGAAGGGCTTATGCCCGAAACGTCGATTCTCCTGTTCCTCAGATGCTGCCTGGCCTGCTGTGTTTTTCCAGCACCACATTTTTCAACTCTGGTCTCCAGCATCTGCAGTTCTCACTTTCTCCTTATAGATAAATGTATGCTTAGATGAAAATTCCATAATCTGCCTTTTGTTTCTGTAAATACTGACAAGTTCTTTCTGATATTTTAGGAACTTGTAATTCCAAGTGAAGAATGTGCATAGCATTGTGGTGGCACAGTGACTCAGTGATTAACACTGCTGCTTCATAGTATCAGGGACCAAGATTCCATATTCAGGTGATTATCTGTGTGGAATTTGCACATTTTCCTTGTGTCTGCATGGGTTTCCTCTGGGTGCTCTGGTTTCCTCCCACTGTCCAAAGATACCCAGTTTAAGTGGATTGGCCATGCTAAGTTACTCAAAGTATCTGGGGATGTTCAGGCTAGGTGGGTTAGCCATGGTAAATGCAGGTTACAATGATAGGGTATGAGGATGTGTCTGGGTGGGATGGTCTTCAAAGGGTCAGTGTGGACTTGATGGACTGAATGGACTGCTCTCACATGGTAGGGATTCTATTATTCTATGATTAGCCGGGGTAGGGGGAAGGCCATGGAAATAAAACCACATTCTACAGTGAAATGTGCTGTGTATAAAGAATATTTTGAATTCATTAAGCTTTTTAACAAAGGAGGTCATTTTATATCATGTGACCTGATATCAATCCATACAATTGAGGAAAATCAGTTCTTTATTACCTGTTCCCAAGAGATAATGATATTACAAATAGGCTCTTTTACTGGACTCCCCTCTTCCACCTCCAAATAGCCCAATGGATTTTTTGTTATTCTTTTATTGAATGTGGGCATAATTGACTGGCCAGCATTGTCCATATCAATGTCAACTACATTACTGTATATCTGGAGTTACATGAACAGGTTGTTTATTCAATCAGTTCACATTTGTGAAAGCTAAAATGAAACATCAGCTGTTCGACATGATTCCATGATGGAGCAGCACTTGCTGACCAATCCTAAGTGTGTAAAAGTGAGTACTGCAGATACTGGAGATTAGAATGAAGTGTGTGGTGCTGGGAAAAGCACAGCAGGTCAGGCATCATTCGAGGAGCAGGAAAATCGATGTTTCGGGCAAAAGCCATTTCCACCACCCTCAAACGGACCATCAGAGATATATTTCCCTCCCCATCTCTTTCCCTTTCCATAATGATCGTTCCCTCCACGACTACCTCATCAGGTCCACACTCCCCAACAACCCACCCTCCCTTCCTGGCACCCTCCCCTGGCATCGCAGGAATTGAAAACCTGTGCCCACACCTCCTCGCTCACCTCCATCCAAAGCCCCAAAGGAGCCTTCCACATCCATCAAAATTTCACCTGCACTTCCACACATGTCATTTATTGTATCCATTGCTCCCAATGCTGTCTCCTCTACATTGGGGAGACAGGATACCTACTCACAACGCACTTCAGAGAAGATCTCCGGGACACCCGGACCAACCAACCCCACCAGCCTGTGGCCGAACACTTCAACTCCCCCTTCCACTCTGCCGAGGACATGCAGGTCCAGGGCCTCCTCCATCACCAGTCCCTTACCACCCGACGCCGGGAGAAAGAATGCCTCATCTTCTGCCTCGGGACCCTCCAACCCCATGGTATCAATGTGGATTTCGCAAGGTTCCTCATTTCCCTTCCCCCCAACTTTACCCCACTTCCAGCTCAACACCGTCCTCATGACCTGTCCCATCTGTACAGTTTCCTTCGCACTGATCTGCTCCACCCTTCTCTCCGACCTATCACCGTTACTCCCACCTCCATCCACCCATTGGACTCTCAGCTACCTTCCCCCAAGCCCTATCCCCCACTCCCATTTATCACCCCACCCCCAAGGCTCCCAGCCTCATTCCTGATGAAGGGTTTTTGTCCAAAACATTGATTTTCCTGCTCCTCGGATGCTGCCTGCCCTGTTGTGCTTTTCCAACACCACACTCTTGACTCTAATCCGAAGTGTGGTCCTAGTTACATAAACAATCAAAATTATGAGCAGTTGAGCTTGTAACGTGGCTCATTCACACTTGCTATGGATACGTTTTCGACAAACAAAAATAATATGTTCAACCTTTCTAAGCTATCAAGGAGCTTGGCAAGCCTTCAGCTTTCAGTTGTTTAACCATGACAAGGCTTTGGTCAATCAGTTGATTTGCTAACCTGTACACACTTTTATTCTCCCATGATAAAGATTGTGGTGATCATTTGAAATTTGCCATTCTTGCATTTGCCAGCCAACAGTCATGACTGCAATGCCAGCAGCGTGCAGCACCAGAGCAGAAGGCAGGATTCAATGAGCTGAGGAAGAAATCATTGAAGATGCATTTCACAAGAAAGAGTGAAGCCAGCAGGTGGTTTGTAGCCTGCCTGTACCCACTGCATTGTCAGCTCATGGCAGTTTTTATGACTGAAAATCTCCTCATGCCACAAGATCACACACATCTCTTTTGCATGCCACAGGCACTTCAATTTTTTAATTGAATTTGCACATGAAACCTCAAAAGACTGAAGATTGGAAGGGTGCACCACGCAGTTTATGCCATCAGGAGTGGCATCTATATTTAAAAGTTCTGTGATGTGTGGTTTTAAAGTGTTTAACAGATGATCAAGCACTTTTCAAGAGTGGACACTGTTAGAATGTAAGAAATATGACAGCCAATGCATGCTTTTAAAACTGTATTGGGATAATGGTGTTTGAATAATGAATACTGTTGAGAACTCTTCAAATAGTGCTATGGGATCGTTATGTCCAGTTTGGGAGTGAGGTTACCTCCGGGGTAAAGTCATAATAGAACCTTTTTTGCCCATAAGACAAAGAAGCAGAAGTAAACCATTCAGCCCATCACGTCTGTTCAGCCATTCAATGAGATCATGACTGATCTGATAAATCTCTACTCCAATTTCCTGGCTTTTCTCCTTGACCGTAGATTGCTTTACTGATTAAAAATCTGTTTGCCTCAGCCTTGAAAATACTTAATGACTCAGCCTCATTTTAAACTAAATATTAATATTGCAAAGAAAAATATGTGCAAGGAGGGAAGTCAGTACATTGAAGCATAAATCAACCAACTGCTTGATTTATTTTTTTACAAGCTCTGTCCAATGCCAGTTAAACATTCTGAACAATCCGAATATAAAAATAGCTTGTAAACATCTGCATGTTTTTATTTTATTTAAGGACAATGAGTATTTATATGCAGTTTAATTGAACCTAGTAAATGTCTGCCAGATTAGTAAATCACATTATTTTAGATCATTTTAAACTTCAGATCACTGTTAAGCTCAACAATATTGCTCTGAATTGTGCAATTGCAGTAAGTGAGGTGAAATATATATTTCCAGCATTGCTGCTCCTTGGAATTATATTTATGATTTTGTAGTAGCTTCAATGTGTAAAATTCATTGGGAAAATAGGTGAAGAGAGGAAGCATTTTCTTGCACCTCATGAAACTTGCGCATTTAAACAATGATGCACAATCAATAAATCGGTAATGAAATAATACGTGTTAGCAATTCTGGAGCAGTAAAATGCATTTATCTTAAAAATATATGACAGGAAATGTTTATACTTTGAGTTGGTTGACAAAATTTTCCAAAGTGCCACTTAATGTGGCATATATATTGCTACAGTGATTATCAAGCTCAATAAATTCTGAAAAAAAAAACATTATTTGCAAATATAAGGATTTGAAAAGGCAACTGGTGCAGAAAGAAAGAAAGTACTGTGGTAAAATAATGAGTTTTAGATCCAAAACATTATTTTGCTGAAATATAAAACATTAGTCCTTATCTGATGAAATGAATGTTCTGAGATATTAACGTGACTTTTTAAAAATAACTACAGGGTACTGAGTGATGTAATTTAATTTTTGTTCTAGCTAAAACTATGTTTGTTTGTTTTATAATATAAACCTCAAATCAGATGGATATAGTAATCCAGTATATCTCTGGAACCATAACTTAGAATTTAGCAAGATTTTCTCAGGGGACTGTGGCAGTTTAAAGGCAGAGACAGAAGCAAATATGAGAGTGACAGTGATCGTTGTGGGCAATCTGGCAATTGGATATCGTGAAGATCTGGAAGAAAGTTGCTGTAAGATGACTTGGGTCCTGCAAAATGTGATAAAAGGGATAGAAAGTTCAAGTTCAAGCATCAACTCAGGGTGTCTCATATGGAATAGGATTCATCACAGTTAAACAGGAGAACTACTGATCTGTACATCTTTCTGATAAGCCAATATCAGGCACATAGACTGGAAGAATCAGGCAGGTAAAACCAATGACTGCAGATGCTGGAAACCAGATTTTGGATTAGTGGTGCTGGAAGAGCACAGCAGTTTAGGCAGCATCCGAGGAGCAGCAAAATCGACGTTTCGGGCAAAAGCTCTTCATCAGAAATAAAGGCAGAGAGCCAGAAGCATGGAGAGGTGAGCTACAGGAGGGTGGGGATGGGGAGAAAGTAGCATAGAGTACAATAGGTGAGTGGGGGAGGGGATGAAGGTGATATGTCATGGAGGAGGGTGGAGTGGATAGGTGGAAAAGAAGATAGGCAGGTAGGACCAGTCATGGGGACAGTGCTAAGCTGGAAGTTTGGAACTAGGGTGAGGTGGGGGAAGCGGAAATGAGGAAACTGTTGAAGTCCACATTGATGCCCTGGGGTTGAAGTGTTCCGAGGCGGAAGATGAGGCGTTCTTCCTCCAGGCATCTGGTGGTGAGGGAGCGGCGGTGAAGGAGGCCCAGGACCTTCATGTCCTCGGCAGAGTGGGAGGGGGAGTTGAAATGTTGGGCCACAGGGTGGTGTGGTTGATTGGTGCGGGTGTCCCGGAGATGTTCCCTAAAGCGCTCTGCTAGGAGGCGTCCATTCTCCCCAGTGTAGAGGAGACTGCATCGGGAGCAACGGATGCAATAAATGATATTAGTGGATGTGCAGGTAAAACTTTGATGGATGTGGAAGGCTCCTTTAGGACCTTGGATGGAGGTGAGGGAGGAGGTGTGGGCACAGGTTTTGCAGTTCCTGCGGTGGCAGGGGAAGGTGCCAGGGTGGGAGGGTGGGTTGTAGGGGGGCGTGGACCTGACCAGGTAGTCACGGAGGGAATGGTCTTTGCAGAAGGCGGAAAGGGGTGAGGAGAGACCCTGGTGACTGTCCCCATGACTTGTCCTACCTGCCTATCTTCTTTTCCACCTATCCACTCCACCCTCCTCCATGACATATCACCTTCATCCCCTCCCCCACTCACCTATTGTACTCCATGCTACTTTCTCCCCACCCCCACCCTCCTCTAGCTTATCTCTCCACGCTTCAGGCTCTCTGCCTTTATTCCTGATGAAGGGCTTTTGCTTGAAACGTTGATTTTGCTGCTCCTCGGATGCTGCCTGAACTGCTGTGCTCTTCCAGTACCACTAATCCAAAATCTGGTTTCCAGCATCTGCAGTCGTTGTTTTTACCTAGTTGATTTTAACCCTACTGCAAATCCTCTTGCAAGGATGCTTGCCTTGAAGAAGTTTTCCTCCACTCTCTACAAGAATCTCAGGGAGTCCCTCTCCCACTGCAACTCCCAGGTCATTTGAAGCTCTTCAACCATGTCCTGAAACAAACTCGCTACCATAGCCACATTTGCTTCCTCAGTGCCTGCCTCACTAACCAACTCAACCCACATGGACTCCGGACCACCTTTAAACCAGCAGAGTTTGGATACGAACAGGACAAACAGTACAGACTACAGATTCAAAAACACCAGCAACAGTTCTCCTTCAAGATCCTCCGCTCCACCCTTGCAGCAATGCGTCAGCACCTAACCTCTCTACAGTCAGCCCTGCCTCAGCTGAGGGCCACACTCTCACGGAATTGCAAAAGACCCATTCTTTACTACATCCTCTCAACAAACAGTATTTCAACT
Organism: Chiloscyllium punctatum; assembly: GCF_047496795.1. NCBI lineage: Eukaryota > Metazoa > Chordata > Chondrichthyes > Orectolobiformes > Hemiscylliidae > Chiloscyllium > Chiloscyllium punctatum. The sequence continues at coordinate 111,781,618 of NC_092741.1, forward strand.
CTATCTCAAACATCAAAAACTGTAGGTACAACAAACCTTTATCTACTCACCTCCATAACCAGCGCTCCTCAAACATTCCAGAAGATTCCCCCAGCCTCTGGAACTATTTGGACTCCATTATCCATGCGGCTGGTGCAGCTACCACCCCCACGCCGATTGATTATGTCATTCCGCCCCCATCATGGCCATTCCCACAACCACTTCTGCCCCTCACAATTCCTCATACATCACATGTGACATCACTTCCACCCCCACATCATCGCTGATGTCACATGCTCAGTGACTTCCGCAAACCCTACTGCCATGTCTGCCACCACATCCGCCCCCACCAACGCCACTCACCTGCATTCTGCTGACACACCACCCCCCCCCCCACATATCCCACTGTCACTATTCCTGGCCCCCAGAACTCTGAGGGGAACACCACCCCTGCTCATGACTCCACCCCCATTCCCCCCACCATCACACCCACTCCAGTTACTGGCTCCGACCCCCACGCCCAGCTCCACACCCACACCAGATCCCAGCTCCCAGCCCTACTGAGTTTTCACCATCCCTCCTGACCTTCCCCTCACGGAGGATGAACGATCAGTCCTCAGCAAATGACTCACCTTCATCCCCCTCCGTCCACGTATCAATGAATTTAATGCACGACGTGACATCGAACAATTCTTCCGCCGCCTCCGCCTCCGAGCTTACTTTCACAATCAGGACTCCCGTCCACCTTCCGAGGACCCCTTTGCCCACCTCCAACACACTGTATCCACCTGGACACCCCGCGCTGGCCTATTACCCGCCCTCTACTTCTTCATTTCCAACTGCCGCCGAGACACTAACCGCCTCAACCTGTCTACCCCCTCCCGACTCCAACCTCTCACCCTCACAACGCGCAGCCCTCCAATCCCTCTGCTCCAATCCCAACCTCACTATCAAGCCAGCAGATAAAGGGGGCGCAGTGGTGCTCTGGCACACTGACCTCTACAAAGCTGAAGCCAAATGCTAACTCGAGGACACCTCTTCCGACCGCTCCCTCGACCATGACCCCACCCCCCATCACCAAACCATCATGTCCCAGACCATAAAGAACCTCATCACCTCAGGAGATCTCCCACCCACAGCTTCCAACCTCATAGTCCGGGAACCCCGCACTGCCCGGTTCTACCTCCTTCCCAAGATCCACAAGCCTGACCACCCTGGCCGACACATTGTCTCAGCATGCTCCTGCCCCACTGAACTCATCTCTACCTACCTCGACACTGTCCTATCCCCCCTAGTCCAGGAACTCCCCACATACGTTCGAGACACCACCCACACCCTCCACCTCCTCCAAGACTTCCGTTTCCCCGGCCCCCAACGCCTCATCTTCACCATGGATATCCAATCCCCTCTGCACCTCCATCCGCCATGACCAGGGCCTCCAAGCCCTCCATTTTTTTCCTCTCCAGACGTCCCCAACAGTACCCTTCCACCGACACTCTCATTCATTTGGCCGAACTGGTCCTCACCCTTAACAATTTCTCCTTCGAATCCTCCCACTTCCTCCAGACCAAAGGGGTAGACATGGGCACACGTATGGGACCCAGCTATGCCTGTCTCTTTGTTGGCTACGTAGAACAGTCGGTCTTCCGTAATTACACCGCCACCACTCCCCACCTCTTCCTCCGCTACATTGATGACTGCATTGGCGCCACCTCCTGCTCCCGCGAGGAGGTTGAGCAATTCATCAACTTCATCAACACATTCCACCCTGACTTTAAATTTACCTGGACCATCTCTGACACCTCCCTCCCCTTCCTGGACCGCTCCATCTCCATTAATGATGACCGACTTGACACTGACATTTTTTACAAACACACTGACTCCCACAGCTACCTGGATTACACCTCTTCCCACCCTTCCTCTTGCAAAAATGCCATCGTGTATTCCCAATTCCTCCGCCTCAGCCGTATCTGCTCCCAGGAGGACCAGTTCCACCACAGAACACACCAGATGGCCTCCTTCTTTAGAGACTGCAACTTCCCTTACCATGTGGGTAAAGATGCCCTCCAACGCCTCTCGTCCACATCCCGCACCTCCGTCCTCAGACCCCACCCCTGCAACCGTAACAAGGACAGAACGCCCCTGGTGCTCACCTTCCACCCTACCAACCTTCGCATAAACCAAATCATCCTCCAACATTTCCGCCACTTCCAAAAAGATCCCACCACCAGGGATATATTTCCCTCCCCAACCCTTCCGCAAAGACCATTCCCTCCGTGACTACCTGGTCAGGTCCACGCCCCCCTACAACCCACCCTCCCATCCTGGCACCTTCCTCTGCCACCACAAAGCTGCAAAACCTGCACCCACACCTCCTCCCTCACCTCCATCCAAGGCCCTAAAGGAGCCTTCCACATCCATCAAAGTTTTACCTGCACATCCACTAATATCATTTATTGCATCCGTTGCTCCCGATGCAGTCTCCTCTACATTGGGGAGAATGGACGCCTCCTAGCAGAGTGCTTTAGGGAACATCTCCGGGACACCCGCACCAATCAACCACACCGCCCTGTGGCCCAACATTTCAATTCCCCCTCCCACTCTGCTGAGGACATGGAGGTCCTGGGCCTCCTTCACCGCCGCTCCCTCACCACCAGACGCATGGAGGAAGAACGCCTCATCTTCCGCCTCAGAACACTTCAACCCCAGGGTATCAATGTGGACTTCAACAGTTTCCTCATTTCCCCTTCCCCCACCTCACCCTAGTTCCAAACTTCCAGCTTAGCACTGTACCCATGACTTTTCCTACCTGCCTATCTTCTTTTCCACCTATCCACTCCACCTTCCTCCCTGACATATCACCTTCATCCCCTCCCCCACTCACGTATTGTACTCCATGCTACTTTCTCCCCACCCCCACCCTCTTGTAGCTTATCTCTCCATGCTTCAGGCTCTCTGCCTTTATTCCTGATGAAGGGCTTTTGCCCGAAACGTCGATTTTGCTGCTCCTCGGATGCTGCACAGAATCAGGCACTGCTCTGAGCTAGCTAGATCGCAATAGCCTCTCCATATTAAAAGATTTCCCCATGCAGGTCATTGCCATGAGCAAGCATCATTTATTCTGATAGATGACCATATACACGGAGGCAATAGCGTCATGGTAACGTCACTGGGCCAGTAATCCAGAGCATCAGTGTAATCTTCTGGGGGCATGGGTTCAAATTTCAACATGCCAGATGGTGATACTTGAATTCAGTAACAATCTGGTAGAATAAGTAGGCCAAAATGTGACTGTGTAACCATGCTTGAATATCTAAAAAAAGCCATTTTGTTCACTGTTGTCCTTTAGGAAAGGAAATCTGTCATTCCTACCTAGTCTAGCCGACATCTGACTCCAGACCCACAACAATGTGGTTGACTCATAACTGCCCTTGAGGCAATTAAACAATAAATGCTAACCTGGCCAGTGACATTCACATCCCACGATTCAACAAACTAAAATCAATCTATAGAAGTAGCCTCAATAATTCCAAGAAAGCTGGGTGCTGCTATGATGATTTATTTTCCATTAGTTTGGATAGTAGATTGGCTAACTAATAGAATGTAAAGAGTCAGGATAAACTGTCTTTTTCTGCTTGGTAAGATCTAACTGGTGGGGTGCCACAGGTTTGTTTCTTGGGCACCATATATTAACAAACTATAGCAGTGATTTGGGTGCAGGTCTAAAAAGTGCAATAGGCAATTTTGCAGATAACACTAAAAAAGTAAGAAAGTAAGTTTCAATAAAAAGTTGAGAATCTTTTTTTAAATTCATTGATGGGATGAGGGTGTCACTGTCTAGACCAGCATTTACAAGCAATATATTTGGTGAGTGGGCCAAAATTTGGCAGAAGGTGTTTAAAACTTGGCAGATGGAATTTAACATGGATAAGTGTGACGCTATCCATTTTGGTCAGAAGAATAGTAAGGCAATATATTACCTAAATGGAGAAAAACTTCAGTGTGCTTCAGTGCAGAGATATCTGGGTGTCTTGTGCATAAATTGCAGAAAATTAATATGAGGGTAATCATAGAATCCCGACAGTGCAGAAAGAGGCCATTTAGCCTATTAAGTCTGTGCCGAACCTCTGCAGAGCATCTCACCCAGGCACAGCTCCCCCTCACTATCCCCATATTTTCAAAGGCTAACCCATGTAACCTGTGCACTACTGGGTCATTTTACATGGCCAATCCATAAAACCTTCACATCTTTGGACTGTGAGACAAAACCAAGCACTTGGAGTAAACCCAAACAGACATAGAGAGAACGTGTAAATTCCATACAGTTACCCAAGACTGGAATTCAATCCAGGTTCCTGGCACTGTGAGGGAGTAGTGCTAACTACTGAGATGCCATGCTGTCCTAATAAGGGGCAAATTGAATTTTGGCATTCATTGTTAAAGGAACAAAATATAAAAGTCGGGAAGTTGTTGCATCTGTACAAGGCATTAATGAGGCTGTACCTGGAGTTTGGGTGTAGTTTTTGGTCCCCATACTTGAGCAGATATGTAGTTGCTTCGGAGGTAGTTCAGAGGAAAGTTCACTTTATTGATTCCAGGGATGAGGGATTTGGCTTATAAAGAGAGATTGACATTTAGGCTTACACTCTCTGGAGATTAGCAGAATGAGAGGAGATCTAATTGATATTAAAGGAATTGACAAAGTAGACATAGAGAACATGTTTCCTGATGTGGGCCAACGTAGAATGAGAGGTCAAAGTTTAAGGATCAGGGTTATCAAGGATAGCTGATTTAGAACAGAGATGAGGAGAAATTAATTCTCTCAAAGGATTGTGAATCTATGTAACTCATTCCCTCAGATTGGGGTAGATGTCACAACATTGAGTAAATTTAAGGTGATAACAATTCTTAATTCGTAAAGAGTTGAAGGGTAACGGGAAGTGGTTAGGAATGTAGAGATGAGGCCAAGATGAGATCAGTCATTATCATACTAAATGATGGATTAGGTGCTGAATGCCTACTCTTGCACCTAGTTCTTATGTACTCATGTAAATTCTTTGTGTGCGGATGACCTGGGGTGAACAGCTAAGCCCAGGTCTTTCTCGTGCTTGGAGAACCTTTCTGGTGGATTCATTACTTACAGTCATAGAGTCAAAGAATTGTACAGAATGGAAACAGACCCTTTGGTTCAACTTGGCACTGTGGCACAGTGGCACAGTGGTGAGCACTGCTGCCTTGCAGCGCCAGGAACCCGGGTTCGGTTCCAGCCGCATGCGACTGTCTAGGTGGAGTTTGTACATTCTCCCTGTGTCTGCGTGGGTTTCCTTCAGGTGCTCCGGTTTCCTCCCACAGTCCAAAGATGTGCGGGTCAGATGAATTGGCCATGCTAAATCCCCTATAGGGATAGGTGCATTAGTAGGCAGTAGGTGAGTTGGTGGGTTACTCTTCGTAGGGTTGGTGTGGACTTGTTGGACAGAAGGGCCTGTTTCCGCACTGTAGGGAATCTAATCTAATCTAGACTCATTTGCTCGCAAGTGGCCTAAATCCTGCTAAACCCTTCCTATTCAAATACTCATCCAGATGCCTCTTAAATGACGTAATTGTACCAGTCTCTACCAATTCCTCTGACAGCACATTCCACACACACACTACCCTCTGCATGAAAAACTTACCCCTTAGGTCCTTTTTAATCTTTCCCCTCTCACCTTAAATCTATGCCCTCTAGGTTGAACTCTGCTACCCTGGGGAAAAGACCTTGCCTATTCACCATATCTATGCCCATCATAATTTTATACATCTCTATAAAATCACCCCTCAGTCTCCGCGATCGAGGGAAAGTAGATCCAGTCAATTCAGCCTCTCCCTATAGCTCAAACCGTCCAACCCTGGCAACATCCTTGTGAATTTTTTCTGAACCTTTTCAAATTTCACAACATTCTTTCTAAAGCAGGGAGACCAGAACAGAATGCAGTATTCCGAAAGTGGCCTAACTAATATCCTGTATAGCCACAACATGACCTCCCAACTCCTATACTCAATGCACTGACCAATAAAGGCAAGCATACTAAACACCTTCTTCACTAACCTGTCTACCTGTGACTCCATTTTCAAGGAACTATGAAACTGTACTCCAAGGTCTCTTTGTTCAGCAACACTCCCCAGGACCTCATCATTAGGACTTTATTCATTGGACTGTAGAGAAGGAGGGATAACCTTATTGATAAAATCATGAGGGGCATCGATAGGATGGATGCATATAGTCTTTTTCCCAGGGATGGGGAATTGAAAACTAGAGGGCATAGGTTTAAGGTGAGAGGGGAAAGATTTAACAAGGACCTGAGGGGCAATTTATTCACACAGAAGAAGGTGGTGCATATATGGAATGAGCTGCCAGAGGAAGTGGTTGAGATAGGTACAATAGCAACATCTAAAAACCATTTGAATAGGTACATGGATGTGAAGGTTATAGATGGATATGGAGCAAATGCAGGTGATTGGAACTTGCTGAGTTGAAATCATAGTCAGCACGGATTAGTTTGAGCTGAAGGGCACATTTCCACGCTGTATTAGTCTATGATTCTATGACTCTATGACTGTATTAAATGCATTCGTCCTAGCCTGATTTGTCTTCCCAAAATGCAGCACCCCACATTTACCTAAATGAAACTTCTCATGCATCTTCTCTTCCTGCCAAACCATCATCAAACAAGTATACCAAGTCAGGTGTCAATTGTTATGAACATCGACAAATAACTGGGTCATTATTTTATGGCATAATGTGTTTGACACTTTTTGCCCTGGTAGGCTACTACTTTTGCCTGACCTACACCTAGACAGAGAAGTACCAGAAAAACATCCAACCAATTTCTGATTACGAGTTTGGCATTTTCACAAATTATGCTGCAGGATATGGCTTTTTTTCCCTTTTGTTTACAGACTGAAGGCTGAATGCAGTGAGAAGCAGCTGCCTATCAAACATCTGATTTTGAACTTAGCTGAGCAATGGAAATGTCAAATATTAATATATACACAGACTGTCAGCAAATTCTAAATTCACTGACTGTTATTCAAAAGAAAATAAACTGCTGCTTCAAAGAGGATATTGGTACAGAGGCATTCTCCAATACAAGCCATCAAGAACTTTTCATGGAAAGGATAATTTAGTCGATGAAATTTTAATGATGTCAGATGTTATATGCAGTGAAGACAAATTGGATACGTGGGCCCAAATTAGGAGGTTCTATTAACTGACAGATAGGAAGGGGTGGAAACCATCAGCTCCTTTGACTTTGCTTGACTGAAGGCCTATGACTAATGATGGCCCACAAGGATCAATGCTGGGTCCATAGCTTTTTATCATTTATATAAATGGAAACATGGTTAGTAAGTTTGCAAATGACACCAAAATTGGAGGTGTAGTGGACAGTGAAGAAGGTTACCTCAGAGTACAACAGGACCTTGATCAGTTCAAATGGGCTGAGGAGTGGTATATGGAGCTTAATTTAGATAAATGTGAGTGTTGTATTTTGGAAAGGCAAATCAGGACAGGACTTATACAGTTAATGGAAAGGTCCTGGGGACTGTTGCTGAACAAACAGACCTTGGAGTGTCTGTTCATAGTTTCTTCAAAGTAGAGTCGCAGATAGACAGGATAGCGAAGAAGGCATTTGGTATCCTTGCCTTTAGTAGTCAGTGTACTGAGTATAAGAGTTGGGAAGTCACATCGCAGCTGTACAGGATATTGATTAGGCAACTTTTAGAATACTGCATTTTGTTCTGGTCTTCCTGCTATTTGAAAGATTCTGTGAAACTTGAAAGGATTCAGAAAAGATTTACAAAGATATTGCCAGGGTTGAAGGGTTTGAGCTATAGGGAGAGGCTGAGTAGGCTGGGGCTATTTTCCTGAGAGCATCAGAGGCTGAGGGGTGACCTGATTGAGGTTTATAAAAACCTGAGGGGCATGGATAGGCTGGATAGTCAAGATCTTTTCCTTGAGTGGGAGAGTTCAAAAGTAGAAGGCATAGGTTTAAGATGAGAAGGGAAAGATTAAACAGGACCTATGGGGCAACATTTTCATGCAATGTGTGGAGTGTGTGTGTGTGGAATGAGCTGCCAGAGGAAGTGGTGGAAGCTAGTACAAATATAACATTTAAGAAGCATCAGGATGGGTATATGAAAGGAAGGGTTTAGAGGGATATGGGCCAAATGCTGGAAAATGGTACTAGCTTAATTCAGGATATCTGTTCAGCATGGACAAGTTGGACCAGAGTCTGTTTCCATCTTGTACAGCTTTATGACTCTATGCTTCCTGATTCAATTAGATCATAGTTAAGCGTACCATAAATCTGCTTTGTTTATAATTTCTTATTTTTCTTCAGCCCTCTGCCCAAAGCCTGGACTGACCTACACGGTATAATCTTCACCATTGGTAGGACAAAGAGATAGGTTCCAAATGCATCCTTGCTAGAAAAGGTATCAATCCATTGTCTCATTGGCACCAATCCAATCCAATTGGAGTTAATCTATTGTGTGAGGGATTAGAACCCTAAGGAACCTTATGGTGATATCAGAGATTTACACAGTTAAGCCCTTGAGATGAAGTTCCCTGGTATGTATGCAGAAATGTCTGACTCTAGAAGACACTGAGTACATGGACATGATCAGTCAAATAAAGTAGATAGGGATTACCTAATATGGGTAATGACAAGTCAGCGTCTGTGACATGATTACCATGTATGATAGTGGTTTCTGTTTTTGAATTCATTCATGACATGTTGGTCTACTTGGATTGGCCAGCAATTATTGCCTATCCCTATTCACCCTTGAGAAGTCTATATGCTGCTGATAGACCCATAATCTCGGAGAAGGTGAGGACTGTAGATGCTGGAGATCATAGTCAAAATGTGTGGTGCTGGAAAAGCACAGCTGGTCAGGCAGCATCCAAGGAGCAGGAGAGTCAACTTTTCAAACATAAGCTCTTCATCAGGATAGCTTATGCTCGAAACATCAACTCTCTTGCTCCCATGCAGACACAGGGAGTATGCGCAAACTCGACACAGACAGCTGCCTGAGACTGGAATCGAACCTGGGACCCTGGTGCTGTGAGGCAGTAGTAAGAAAGTGAGGATAATGCAGGAAAGTAAAAATGATGGCGAAGATCGGTAATTGTCTTGTTAAATGATGGAGTGGACTTGAGGATTTGTATGACTGCTCCTCTTTTTGTTTCTCATATTTTGACGCTGCCAAGTCAACCTTCAATCCTAAGCATTCTAACCTGGTCACTGTTCCTCCACTACTGTGGTGTCAAAATCCTGGAACTCCCTTCATAACAGCACTGTGGGCGTACCTATCCTAAGGACTGAAATCTTTCAAGAAGGCTGCTTGCCACCATCTTCTCATGAGCAATTAGAGAAGGGTGACATCTGCTAGCCTGGTCAGTGACAATCTCATCCATAAATAAATACTAAGCAAACATGGGCAGCAATTACAAATGAATAAAAAAGAACATTTGCATCTGAATTTCTGATATTTACTCGCAAAAGCAGTGTGAAGGAAGATATTCAAAAACCAAGGTAGCAGATAAAGTTATTTAATCTAATCTGCCCTCATTTCCTTGCAAAATTCTTTCCTTCTTAATCACAAGAATGAAGGTGACTGAGAAAAGACAAAATGATTAATAGAGGAACTTGCTATGCGATTATTCATTTTTATTATATTTCCTCACAGGTAGATCATCCTGAAATTTGCTTCCATTTAGTGATCTTAGTACACAATGTTGTTTGATGGCAGGTCTTTTTTTACGTTATGATGTTTGACAACTAACACACTTTTCTTATGTTTCAACTGCTTGGCCATCAATTATTCCCTCTTCTGCACATGACCTTGCCATCTCCCTGACAACTGTCTCCATAGTAATGATGGTGTCTTGTGCAGATGCTCCCTGCCCAAATAAGGCAAACTGTGAGGATTCGGATATTGGGAAAATGAGATATCACTGCTCATCAGAGCAGAAAAGAGAAAGTTATGAGAAAGGTACAATTATCTACGTATCTTTATCATCTTTAATTATTTGCTTCGTGAGCAGAGCAACATTTTAAATGAAATACAATTTCCTCTAAGTAGGAATCCTTTCTTTGTTCATTTGACTCAGCTGGTAACATACTTCAGTGTTTCTATGGTTAAAGTTTGCCCTTAGAATATTTCATAAAGCTCATTTCAAGGAAGTTCACTGATGCAATCCTGAAGTAAAATACTACATTAAAGTTTGAAAAATTTCCACATTTTTCAAAGTGACAATGTACCAATACATTTTCAAGGAGCTTTTTAGCAATCTTTGCTATTTAATTATTAAAACTATAGAGTTTATGCAGTGCTTCAGAGGTGTACTGTTTGTATTTTGTTTATTCATCTTTCTTGTACTGTATCTGAGCCCTCCCCACCTGCCATCCTTCAGGATTGGATCTTTTATAACTAAGATTTTATCATCAATAGACATAGCAAAAAGTTATAGCTGTGTTAAAAAGCTCTCTTGTTTTGTGTCACACAAGTAAGTGCAAGCTGCACCTTCATTGGAACTTCAAAAGAACTCAGTTTACATTCCCAAAGACAATATCTAAGAGCCACAGTGCCTCTTTGAAGAAGAAAAAGGGCATGTTAATGCTTGATCACAAAGTTGTTAAGTAACTGTGTGTGACAAGAACACTTCCAGTAGTCCCCTTCAGTTAAGCTGCTGTCCTCTGATCAGAAAATTCAATTGTTAAAGGTGCTTTGATTCAGGCATCAATACAATGTGACTGATAGAGGTCTTCAGAATTGATGAAGGAGTTTTTTTGTGTAGACATAGGGCAGGTACTTACAGTTCTGGATGGTTCAGAACTCGAGGACACAAACTTTAGGGAGTAAATGAGAAACAGTACCAAGCCATATACCTCCATTAGCCTGATTTATTATTCAATAAGACCTTGGCTATGCTTTGACATTAATTCCACATTTCAATGCCATATCACTTGATTCTCTCTGTCATTGAAAACTCAGTGATGTCAGTTTTGAATATATAAAACCCACAGCCTATTGAGTGAGAGATTTCCAAAAGTTTACAAAGCTCTGCATTAAATAAAAAGTCTCCTTATCTCAGTCATAAATGTTCAAAAAGCTTAACTTATAATAAGACCCCTAATTCTGGATTGTTCCATGTCAGGACACCAACACTCAGCACCTACTTTCACATATTTGGAGGTGATTGTGGTTATTAGACATCACTCATCTCATTTCAGCATATAGTTGCAGGAATTTCTCAGGTTAGTGTCATAGGCCTAATCATCCTCAGCTGCTTCAATGACCTACCTGTATCATAAGGTCAGAAGTGAAATATTAATTTGATTGCACAATGTTCAGCACCATTCACAACTCCTCAGGTATTGATGCAGTCAAAATCCAAATGCAGCATGACCTGGACAATATCCAGACTTGGTTTGATCAATACCAAGCAACAATCATGCCACACCAGTGCCAGGAAATGCCAAATTCCAATCAATGCCCCTTGATGTTCAGTGGCTTTATCATTGCTGAAAGTTTGCAACCAATATTCTGGGGTTAACCTTTGACCAGAACTGAATTTAAACAGCCATAATTGCAAGTCAGCGACTCAGAATCCAGCAACAAGTGACACACCTCCTGACTCCATTTACATGCATAAGTCAGGAGGGTGATGGAATATTCTCCACGTGATTTGACGGGTGCATCACCAACACCACTCAAAAACTTGACATTATACAGGGAAAATAAACATCCCACTTGATTTGAATCCCATTATACACTTTTAACATTCATCTCCTTCACCACTGACATTCCAGTAGCAGCAGTCTGCAAGGATCACTGCAATAACTTTTCAAATCTCCTTTGTCAACTTTCCAAACACATAATCCCTGTTCTGAAGAAGGGTTACTGGACCCAAAACATTAACACTGCTTTCTCTCCATAGATGATGCCAGACCTGCTGAGATTTTCCAGCAATTTCTGACTATGTTTGAGACATGATCTCTTCCATCTAGAAGAACAAGGGCAGCAGATTAACAGGAGCATCACTATAAGCGAATTACCTTCAAAACTACAAACTATCCTGACTTCAAAATATCACTGTTACTTCATTGTAACTGAGTAAAAATACTGGAACTGCTTTCCTTATAGTGCTGTAGTGTACCTATAACCCAAGGACTACAACAGTTCAAGAAGGTAGCATAGCACTAACTTCACAAGGGCAATGTGATTTGGGTAATAAATGCTGGCCCAACCAATACATTCACGATGCTGTTACAAGGGAGGTTTTGTACTTTAACCTAACAACGCTGAAGGTACAGTTCTGAGTCTGGACAGTGTGCAACTTGGAGTGGAACCTGCAGGGGATGTTTCTCATATTTTCTTGCTCCTGGAAGATGTCAAACTATTGTTGGAGCTGCATTCATCCAGAAAAATGGAAACTATTCCATCAATCCTGACTTAAGCCTTATACGTGGTGGACAGGCTTTGGGGAGGCACAGATTTCTTAGTGTTGTGAATGTGGTGCTGGAAAAGCACAGCAGGTCAGGCAGCATCCAAGGAGCAGGAGAATCGACATTTTGGGCATAAGCCTTTAACGGGAATTATGCCCAAAAGGTTGATTCTCTTGCTCCTCGGATGCTGCCTGACATGCTGTGCTTTTACAGTGCCACACTCTTAAATCTGATCTCCAACCTCTGCAGTCTTCACTTTCTCCTAATAGATTTCTCAGTATCTAATCTGCTCTTGTAGCCATTGTGTTTATGTGGTTCATCCAGTACTGTTTCTGGTCAATACTAACTCCTACCACTACCCAACACCACCCCATCCTCAGGACTTCAGGGATGAAGGTACTATTGAATATCAAGAGGCAAAGGCTAGATTCTATTGTGTTGGATATGGTCATTTCCTGGCATCTGTGTGGTGCAAGTGTTACCTGCTGCTCATCAGCCCAGACTTGGATACTGTTAAAGTCAAACTGCATTTGGACAGGTGTACTTCAGTATCTGAAGAATTATAAATAGTGCTAAATATTGAGCAATCATGTTTGAACATCCCGATTTCTGACCATATGACTGAGGGACGCACATCCTTCCTTCGGCACAATCTTCCTCTCCCTCCCCTTTTTCTTATAGACCTCTTTCTCGGTCCTCCACCTTCCAACTTTCAAAATCCTCTATTGCCCTTTTTCCTCCAATATGCATGCTTCCCCTTTCATTCCCTCATCATACTGCAATACCATTCTCTTTGTGCACCCCCTATTCCTGGTCCTAACCCCTTCTCCTATTTCTGTAGTGATTGTAATAAGGTCAGCCAGATGGATGTCATACAATATAAGTTCTCTGTGAAGTTATTTCAGCAGTGACAAGAGAAAAGCATGACATTGAAGAAATCGTTCGCAACCATTATCTTTGATTTTGGGTAAGCATTTCTCACATCATGCTAATACTTGAGAAGCTTGACTCATTCAAAACTGTCAAAGACTAGGCCCAGTATGGAGAAAGAATGTATTATTTTTTTCTGGACAAATAAAATTGGGGCATTCAAAAAGCAACAAGTAATTGTCCTGAGGGTTTGTGGACCTACAACATTTTCAGTTCTTAGGAACCTGACTTTACCAAGACACTAGATACTAAAACCTTTTAAGAGTTGATGGATTTTTGTTAAGGAATATGGCAATCCCAAGTTTTCTTGAATTTCACCACTTTTATGTGGTAATTCAAGAAGCTGAGGAATTGATGTGGGAATTTTGACTAGGTTAGGATAACTGGTAGAAGCATGTGACTTTGGTTTAACCCTTAATGAGATGCTGAGAGATCATTTGGTTTGTGGGATGAATGTAAAAGCGCCTAGTACCTGAAGTTCACCTGGATCTCAAACAGGCAATACAACTGCCTTTAACATCGGAAAATGCAGCATGTGGAACATATAAGTTGCAAAGTACTCCACTGGAAGTGGACAACCTCACCAGTACTACTGAGCTTGGGGAGCAGTAGTTGGGTGAAGATAATTGCATATTCTTACTTAGGACATATCCTGAACAGAGGGACTGTAGGCCAGTCCACAACAAAGCTAAGCCTCAGCCACAAGGATACCATTTTTTTCAGGATCTGGCCTGCAAGCCATTGTAGTTGCTGCCTGTATGCGAACTTGAGATAGCAAAAGGGTCCCACAAGATACAAATTAATAAAGAGAACTCATAGGCCAGTACCCAGGAGAATGCACATTCAGGAAAGTCCACCTCCATCTGGTTTGGAAGAGTTAATTTGCTTAGTAATATCCAAATCAGAATCAATCAAATTAACTCTCTGGTTGAATGGTCACCCGGTTCTAACACTATCATGGACATCTCAACAATCACAGAGCCAATCCTTAACAAACTTTGCTCTGGACCCCAACCTTTAAGTTTGCACAAGGCCTTGTCTAGACCAAGAACCTTTATTGGGGAACCTTTACAGATTAAGGGTACAATTTTGGTTCCAGTCCCTTGTGTGAATCAGCTGGTTCAGTTACCAATGATTGTAGTAAAAGGTTCAGGCCCAAGCTTCATGGGCAAAAATTAGTTTAGAAAACTTCACTTTTTTTGGTTAGAAAATGGCTGCCTGAGTGAAGTCCTAATTAAAATTTTTCAGAATGTTTTTCAGGAAGGTCTAGGGTCTATCAAAGGAGCTAAAGGCACCTAGCATGACCTGGAAGCAATTCCACAATTCTGCAAGGCCCACCCAGAGTCATTTGCCTTATGGCCAAAAGGAGAAACAGAAATCAGTAGACTGGAAAATGAAGGAATCATTGAAGCAGTCCAGTTTGTGGACTGGGTAGCACCGGCCATATCGATTATGAGGCCTGACCTGTCAGTTTGCCTTTTAAATAAACAGTAAATTGCATTTTGCAGATGGATAAATACCCACTCCCTCACCTAGAGAGTTTATATGCAAAGCTGGGAAGGCTGCTGTCCTTCATGAAGTTGGACATGAGCTGCGTGTACTTGCAATTGCAGTTAGATGCAGATTCCCACATGTATGCTACAATTAATACCCACAATGGTTTGGACTAATATAAAAGTCGGCCATTTTGGGCATTGTCAGCCTATGTAACGGTGAACATTTTACAAGGTCTATCCCAGGTCACTATTTATTAACATGACATGCTAATAACATGGAAGACCAATAAGAGCACTTAGAGAGATTGGACATAGCCCTTAGTCGTCTCTCCCAAGCAGGCGTATGTCCTAGAAGGGAAAAACGTGTTAACCGAGCACACCAAGTGACCTACTTGGGCGAGCAAGACCCATTGTAAGTACTTGTTGAAAGATAATGTGAGGGCAATCAAAGGTGCCCTAGCTCCCATGTCTGTACCTGAGCGTAGGTCTTCCCTTGGGCTGGTTAATTATTACAGAAAATTCATATATATTCTGGCCTCCATCCTGGTACCTTTGCATCAACTCTTAAAAATGGGTCAGCCTTGGAAATGGTCATGAAGACAAGGCCATAGCTTTCAGGGAAGTGAAGAAACAGCTATCATCCTGTAAGGTGTTGGCATATAATGATCCCAAGCTGAAAATGTGTTGCTGGAAAAGCGCAGCAGGTCAGACAACATCCAAGGAACAGGAGAATCGACGTTTCGGGCATCAGCCCTTCTTCAGGCTGAAGAAGGGCTGATGCCCGAAACGTCGATTCTCCTGTTCCTTGGATGCTGCCTGACCTGCTGTGCTTTTCCAGCAACACATTTTCAGCTCTGATCTCCAGCATCTGCAGTCCTCACTTTCTCCTCGAAGATATAATGATCCCAAGCAAAGGTCATTATACTGGTTGAACCCCATCATGCTAATCCAGGAGTTTCCAAAATGAAGATGTTGGAGCAAGTTATGTCTAGTGGCTAGGATTGATGCAGATATAGCTGTGCTGAAGGGGCCGTGCCCACAGTACCAACAAGGACAGAAATTCCCACCTGCAGCTCCCCCACATCTATGATAATGGCCAGGTCAACCCTCCACTCAATTGCATGTTGACTATGCAGGCCCTTTCAGAGGAAGGCTCAATGTTCTTAGAGATTGTGGACACCCACCCAAAGTGACTGGGCATGCATGGAGTTCATTTGTCAAACACAGGGACAACAATAGAAAAACTGCACACATCTTTTGCAATACACAGACTCCCAGTAGTGATGGTTACAAATAACGAGTCATCAGTTACCAGCTGGGAGTTTGAGGATCTCCTAAAATCAAATGTTATTCATCACATAAGAACAGCTGTAAACCATCCATCAATCATCTTATGGTCTGGCAGAAATGGCAGCCAAACACTGAAGGCAGCCTTAAAGAAACTATCCATAGCTTCACTTGACACCAAACTGTTCCGGTTTCTGTTTGATTATATAACTATCCCTCATGCAACTAGAGGAATAGTTCCAGCAGAGCTGCTAATGGGGAGAAAACTCTGCACCAGGTTAAATCTGATCCTCCTGGAACTAGGAGGGTGGGGTTGGGGAGGAAGAATAAATCTCCAAGGCCGGGCATAAGACTCTATTAAGAAAGAGGGACAATTTACTTCAGGGGCCAAAGTTTAGTGTAGAAACTATGGGAATATTCTTGTATGGGTAAGAGGCATGGTCAATGCATGGTCATGTCCAGTGATGTATAAAGTTTGGGTGGTTGTGATGGTCCTGAACAAGCACATTAACCATATGAAAGCAGCAAACTCACAAACCTGCCTGGTTCCTCAAAAGTCATTCCAGAACCCCTGGGTTCTGCATCTCTGTCAATCGTTGAAGACACCTCAAAATCTGAGATGGACACAGGAAATGTCGCCACCTTGATGCCTTTGCCACCGGAAGAAGAAAATGATTTTTTTCTGAGCCACTCCAGGCACAAGAGGTGAGCTACTGTGCGTTACATGTCACCTATATCAGAAGCAGAGTTGGAGGAACCTGACCCTTTATTAAATGCACCAGCAGGACCAAAAAAAAAGAACCTGCCCATGTCCTCAGACTCAGAGGGGGAGGGATGAAATGACTGTAATGAGGTCAGCTGGATGGACCTCATAAAATGTAGTTAACCTGCCCCAGTCAGAGACCCCTGGCTGACAGATAGCAACAGGAGGATCAGACATCCTGCTCACTCTGATGGCTGGCTCTGATGGAGCTGAATCAGTGTCAAGGAGTCTCCAGGTTTATATAGAAGGTGACTTGGTAACAGGATACCAGCTCTGTGGAATTATTTCAGTTTCCCCATAAGCCTTAATTTTCCAACTTGCACATTGCAGATATGCTGATGCTACTGTTTTCTCTGTTTATGTAGTTATCAAGTGTGTTTTCTTCTGGTTTGCTTTGTTGCTATTTTTTAAAGGCAATATTTTTAAAAAAGGACACAGGAAACAAAGCTGGTGAACAATGCTGATTAACACTCCACAGTATTTACAACTAATTAGCTGATGCCCTATCATTGTCTTAACACTGACTGCTAAATAATGCTGATTAAGGACCAGTTATTAGGCTTTCAATGTTCTTGACACTCATCTTTTTTTTCAATATGCTATGCGATAAGTTATTCCTATTGCTTCCATTGCATGTAGTTCTGCAATCATTGAACACAATTAAAGATTATGGTGGAAGAAACCTTCCACCCTAGCAAGAGACAAAAGGCAGAAAGAAGGCACCTTCCTACATGCAAGAGTGCTCATGAGTACTGACAGTGCACAGGGTTTTGCATTCAGGCAGGCTGCGAATACCTCTGCTCCTTGCAGAACCCATGTAAATAAAAGCTGTGTCTCGCCACAAAAGGATCCTTCCTCTTGAAGAACCAGGATGTATTCCAAAAGTAAAAATCACACAACACCAGGTTATAGTCCAGCAGGTTTAATTGGAAGCACGTCCAATTAAATATTCCAGAAAGTGCTAGAAGCACTCAGCCATGGAGAAGAATCTGTGAAGAGAGGCAACACTCATGCTTCAAGTCGATGACCTCTCATCAGAACAGGGATAAAGTAGAGAAATAACAGGTTTTAAACAAATTTGAAGGTGCAGGAGGGATAAAGATCAAAGTGGAAAACAGGAGAAATTATATGATAGAATAATTGGTGGTGCCAGGCCAAAGGAAGTGGTAATAGGATAGATCAAAAGACATTAGAGGAGGTGTGAATGGCAGAATGTTATCCAGAACCAAGATAACTGGAATATAATGCTAAAACTAAAATCTGGCAAAAAAATTGGGAGCAGTGGTTATGATTTGAAATTATTGAACTTGGATTTGAACCTAAAAGGCTGCAAAGTGACTTATTGAGAAACGAGGTGTTGTTCCCCAAGTTTACAATGAGCTTTGTTAAAACATTGCAGCTAGCTGTGGGCACAGAAGTCAGAGTGAGAGATAGATGGAGAATTAAAAGGAACAGCAACTGGAAACTCAATATCATGCTTGCAGGTTGAATGCAGGTTTCCCACAGAACAGTTACTCAACATCTGTCCACCCCAGTGTCGGGTAGAATATATAGTGAGCAGCAAAAAAAGCAGACTGAATTGAAAGAAGTGTTTGTAAATTGGTGCTTTACCCAGGAGTGTTTAGAACTTGGACAGAAGGAAAGAGAGTGAGAAGAAGTAGGTGATCAGATTCATATCCAGTGCAAGAGAAAGTGCGAGGTGCAGGGAAGGGATTATTGGGAATGATTGAGAACTGGGCCAGAGTGCTGTGAGAGGTATGAACGTTATTATATTGCTGATTATAGAATCTTTCAATGTGCAAATTGTCTGCTTGCTTCTTACATTATATCCTGCATGACATAAATAGTTCTTTGCTGTCAAACACTTTGGAACATCCTGAGATTGTAGAAGGAGAAATATTTGCAAGTTGTTTCTTCATTTCACTTTCAATGAATAGCTTAATTGTATACGAGTATTAAACCTGCATTTGGCACATTTTGTAACTAAGTACAATCTTTCTGAGACTGAAAGTCGCTAGTGGGATTTGGGGACATCTACTTCCTTAATAAGGTTTCATTGCAAAAAAGTTCTGGATTGCGAAAATGTCTGGAAGTGTAATTTTTAGCTCCAGGCACGTTCCTGTCCTAGACAAACAATTGGACCTAGGTCTCTTTCATGAACTACCAACACACCGCATGTGTGAATGTGACCATGCATCTCAATTGCTCTCATGGAGTCATGGAGTTTGAGAAACGATTTTATTAATTTAGGGGATAAAGGCATCATTGCTAGGACCAGCATTTATTGCCTATCCTTAGTTGCCATTTGAGAAGCTATCTTCCTGAATCGCTGTAGTCCATATAGACCCAAAATGTTGGTAGGATTCCAGGAATTTAACCCAATGACACTGCAGGAATGTCAATATATTTCCAAGTTGGATAGTGTATGTTTTGGAGCGGAATATGTCAGTAGTGGTGTTCCCATGCATCAGCTGCCCTTGTCCTTCTTGGTGGAAGTGGTCATGGGTTTAAAAGGTCCTGTCTAAGGAACCTTGGTAAATTTCTGTAGTGCATCTTGTAGATGGTACAAGCTTCCCTCTTTTCTTCTTGTTACGTAAGAGTGATTTCTGGAATCAGATGTCAATACTGTGATCTGTGTCAGCATACCAATTGCCACACACAAAACTTTGGAGTGGTTGCACACATACAAGGAACATAGAACATAGAAAAATGCAGCGCAGTACAGGCCCTTTGGCCCTCGATGTTGCACCGATCCAAGCCCACCTAACCTACACTAGCCCACTATCCTCCATATGCCTATCCAATGCCCGTTTAAATGTCCATAAAGAGGGTGAGTCTACCACCGCTACTGGCAGGGCATTCCATGAACTCACGACTCACTGAGTAAAGAATCTACCCCTAACATCTATCCTATACCTACCACCCCTTAATTTAAAGCTATGCCCCCTCGTAATAGCTGACTCCATAAGTGGAAAAAGGTTCTCATGGTCAACCCTATCTAAACACCTAATCATCTTGTACACCTCTATCAAGTCACTCTAAATCTTCTTTTCTCCAATGAAAACAGCCCCAAGTGCCTCAACCTTTCCTCATACGATCTTCATCCCATACCAGGCAACATCCTGGTAAACCTCCTCTGCACCCGTTCCAGTGCCTCCACATCCTTCCTATAGTATGGCGACCAAAACTGCACACAATACTCCAGATGCAGCCGCACCAGAGTCTTATACAACTGCAACATGACCTCAGGACTCCGGAACTCAATTCCTTCACCAAGAAAAGCCAGTATGCCATATGCCTTCTTCACCGCACTATTTACCTGGGTGGCAACTTTCAGAGATCTGTGTACATGGACACCAAGATCCCTCTGCTCATCCACACCACCAAGTATCCAACCATTAGCCCAGTACCCCATCTTCTTGTTACTCTTACCAAAGTGAATCACTTCACACTTAGCTACATTGAATTCCATTTGCCACCTTTCTGCCCAGCTCGGCAGCTTATCTAAATCCCGCTGTAACCTTCTAGACCCTCCTCCAGGTCATTTATAAAAATGACAAACAGCAATGATCCCAAAACAGATCCTTGCGGAACACCGCTAGTAACTGCACTCCAAGATGAACCTTTACCATCAACTACTACCCTCTGTGTTCTTCCAGCCAGTCAATTCCTAATCCAAACCTCCAACTCACCCTCAATGCCATACCTCAGTATTTTTTGCAGTAGCCTACCATGGGGAACCTTATCAAATGCCTTACTAAAATCCATATACACCACATCTAACGCTTTACCCTCGTCCACCACCTTAGTCACCTTTTCAAATAATTCAATAAGGTTTGTGAGGCACGACCTGCCCTTCACAAAACCATGCTGACTATCCTTGATCACATTATTCCTATCCAGATGTTCATAAATCCGATCCCTTACAATTCTCTCTAAGACTTTGCCCACAACAGAAGTGAGACTCACCGGCCTATAGTTACTAGAGTTATCCCTACTCCCCTTCTTGAACAAGGGAACCACATTTGCTATCCTCCAGTCTTCTGGCACTATTCCTGTAGACAACGAGGACATAAAAATCAAGGCCAATGGCACTGCAATCTCCTCCCTTGCTTCCCAGAGAATCCTAGGATAAATGCCATCAGGCCCAGGGGACTTATCTATTTTCACCCTTTCCAGAATTTCCAACACCTCTTCCCTACATACCTCAAAGCCATCCATTCTAATTAATTGTGACTCAATATTCACATCGGCAACAATGTCCTGTTCCTGAGTGAATACTGATGAAAAATATTCATTCAGTGTTTCCCCAATCTCTTCAGCCTCCACACGCAACTTCCCACTACTATCCTTGACTGGACCTATTCCTACCCTAGTCATTCTTTTATTCCTGACATACCTATAGAAAGCCTTTGGGTTTTCCCTAATCCTACCAACCAAGGACTTTTCATGTCCCCTCCTTGCTGCTCTCAGCTCTCTCTTTAGATCCTTCCTGGCTACCTTATAACTCTCAATTGCCCCAATTGAACCTTCACGCCCCATCTTTACATAGGCCGCCCTCTTCCCTTTAACAAGGGATTCCAATTCCTTATTAAACCACTGCTCCCTCACATGACCCTTTCCTCCCTGCCTGACAGGTACATACTTATCAAGGACACTCAATAGTTGCTCCTTGAACAAGCTCCACATATCGATTGCGCCCTTGCCTTGAAGCCTACTTTTCCAAGCCACGCATCCTAAGTCATGCCTCACCGCATCATAATTTTCCTGCCCCCAGCTATAACTCTTGCCCTGCAGTGCACACTTATCCCTCTCCATCACTAGAGTAAAAGTCACCGAATTGTGGTCACTGTCCCCACTCACCTACCTCCAATTCTAACACCTGGCCTGGTTCGTTACTCAGAACCAAATCCAGTATGGCCTCACCTCTTGTTGGCCTGTCTACATATTGTGTCAGGAAACCCTCCTGCACACATTGGACAAACACCGACCCATCTAACGTACTCGAGCTATAGCTTTCCCAGTCAATATCTGGAAAGTTAAAGCCCCCATAACAACCACCCTATTACTTTCACTCTTCTCCTGAATGATACTCGCAATCCTTTCTTCTACGTCTTTAGGAGGCCTATAGAAAACTCCTAACAGGGTGACCTCACCTTTCCTATTCCTAACCTCAGCCCAAACTACCTCAGATGGCGAGTCTTCATCCATCGTCCTTTCCATCGCTGTAATACTATCTTTGACAAGCAATGCCACACCTCCCCCTCTTTTACCCCCACCTCTGACCCTACTAAAACAATTAAACCCTGGAACCTGCAACAGCCAATCCTGTTCCTGTTCTACCCATGTCTCCGTAATAGCCGCAACATTGAAATACCAGGTACCAACCCACGCTGCAAGTTCACCAACCTTATTTCGTATACTTCTCGCATTGAAGTATACACACTTCAAGCCACCTTCCTGTTTACAGGCACCCTCCTTCGAGATTGATGCCATGTTCCTAACCTCCCTATACTCCAGGTCCTGCACCCTAAAGCTACAGTCTAGGTTCCCATGCCCCTGCAGAGTTAGTTTAAACACCCCAAAGAGCACTAGCAAACCTCCCTCCAAGAATACTGGTGCCCCTCAGGTTCAGGTGTAGACCATCCTGTTTATAGAGGTCCCACCTTCCCCAGAAAGAACCCCAGTTATCCAGATACCGGAATCCCTCCCTCCTGCACCATCCCTGTAGCCACGCATTTAAGTGCTCTCTCTCCCTATTCCCCGACTCTCTATCACGTGGCACGGGTAACAAATCAGAGACAACAACTCTGTTTCTTCTAACTCTGAGCTTCCAACCTAGCTCCCTGAAAGCCTGCCTAACATCCTCATCCCTCTTCCTACCTATGTCGTTGGTGCCAATGTGGACCACGACTTCGGGCTGCTCCCCCTCCCCCTTAAGGACCCGGAAAACACGATCAGAGACGTCACATACCCTTGCACCTGGGAGGCAACATACCAAACGTGTCTCTCTCGCCCCCACAAAACCGCCTATCTGTGCCCCGAATTATCGAGTCCCCAATAACTATTGCTCTGCTCTTCTCCAACCTTCCCTTCTGAGCAACGGGGACAGGCTCCATGCCAGAGGCCTGAACCCCATTGCTTACCCCTGGTAAGTTGTTCCCCCCCCCCAAAGTATCCAAAACGGTATACTTGTTCTTGAGGGG
Source organism: Chiloscyllium punctatum (assembly GCF_047496795.1). Lineage (NCBI taxonomy): Eukaryota > Metazoa > Chordata > Chondrichthyes > Orectolobiformes > Hemiscylliidae > Chiloscyllium > Chiloscyllium punctatum. Next base: position 111,804,767 of record NC_092741.1, read on the forward strand.
AACGGCCGCAGGGGGTCCCTGCACTGGCTGCTTCCACCCAGTCCCCCTCACTGTCACCCATCTGTCTGCAATCTTTGGAGTTACTACTTCCCTAAAGCTCCGATCTATGACCCCCTCTGCCTCCCGAATGATCCTAAGTTCATCCAACTCCAGCTCCAGTTCCCTAACACTAAGCAGTCATGCAGCTTAGAAGAAACATTTCATGATTTGCATGATTGTGCATCAGTGATGCAGGGAGAGAATGTTTGTGGATATGGTGCCAATCAATTGTGTGGTTTGTCCTGGGTGATATCAAGCTTGAGTGTTGCTGGAGCTATACTCATCCAGGCAAGTGGACATTATTTCATCATTGTCCTGATTTGTGCCTTGTAGATGGTGGGCGGGCTTTGGAGAGTCAGACACCTAGTCATTCGCTACAGGATTATTAGCCCCTGGCTTGCTCTTGCAACCATAGAATTTATTTGGCTGGTTCAGTTCAGTTTTTGGTCTATGCTAACCCTTAAGATGTTGATTCTGGGGATTTAGTGTTATCAATACCTTGAAAGTCAAGGGTAATGGCTAGGTTTTCTCAAGTTGGAGACAGTCAAAACGCTATTGCCTTGCAATTGTGTGGTAACAATATTAGTTGCCACTTTTCAGCTCAAACCTAAATACTGTCTGTGTCTTCTGCTTTTAGGCATCGACTGCTTCAGTATCTAAGGACCCATGAATGGTGCTGAACACTCATAAGGTGAACATTCCCAGTTGTGATCCTCTGATGAAGGGAAGGTCAATGATGTAGAAGCTGCAGATAGTTGGGCAGGATACTATCCTGAGGAATTCCTACAGAGATGTCCTGGAGTTGAGATGAATGGCCACCAACAACTTCCTTTGTGTCAGGTATGACTCCAACAAGTAACAAGTTTGCCCCTAATTCTAAATGATTCCAGTTTTACTTCTTGATGCCGCACCTTTTCTAAATGCAGCTTTAATGTCAAAGGATGTCAGTCTCAGCTCACCTCGGGAATCCATCTCTTTTGTCCATATTTGAACAAAAGCTGTAATGAGAGCAAGTGCTGAGTGGCCCTGGTGGAACCCAAACTGAACATCACGGAGCAGGTTATTACTGAGCAGGTTATTACTGAGCAGGTTATTACTGAGCAGGTTATTACTGAGCAGGTTATTACTGAGCAGGTTATTACTGAGCAGGTTATTACTGAGCAGGTTATTACTGAGCAGGTTATTACTGAGCAGGTTATTACTGAGCAGGTTATTACTGAGCAGGTTATTACTGAGCAGGTTATCACTGAGCAGGTTATTACTGAGCAGGTTATTACTGAGCAGGTTATTACTGAGCAGGTTATTACTGAGCAGGTGCTACCTGATAAACAGGGACGACTTCTTTCATGATGATTGAGAGTACACTGCAGAGTTAGTAATTGGCCAGGTTAGATTTGTTCTGCTTACGGTGCATAAGCTATGTCTGGGCAATTTACTACAATGTTTGGTAAATGCCTGTGTTGTAGCTATACTGCACCAACTTGATGAGTGACATATCAAGTTCTGTAGCACATATCTTCATATTACTGCTGGAATAGCCCATAGCCTTTGCGTTATCCAGTGCATCCAGCCATTTCTTGTGGGCGGCACGGTGGCACAGTGGTTAGCACTGCTGTCTCACAGCGCCAGAGATCCGGGATCAATTCCCGCCTCTGGCGACTGACTGTGTGGAGTTTGTACATTCTCCCCGTGTCTGCGTGGGTTTCCTCCGGGTGCTCCGGTTTCCTCCCACAGTCCAAAGATGTGCAGGTCAGGTGAATTGGCCATCCTAAATTGTCCATAGTGTAGGTAAGGGGTAGACGTAGGGGTATGGGTGGGTTGCGCTTCGGCGGGGCGGTGTGGACTTGTTGGGCCGAAGGGCCTGTTTCCACACTGTAAGTAATCTAATCTAAAAAAAAAATATCACATGGAACAAATCTGAATTAGGTGAAGTTTGGCACCTGCAATGCTGGGCACCTCTGGTGGATGACAAGATAAATTACCCATTGCAGCTTCTGGTTGAAGATTATTGCAATGCATGAGTCTTATCTTTAGCACTAATGTGCCAGGATATGCCATCATTGTGGGTGAGAATATTTACGTAGCCTCCTCTTCCAATGTTGCAGATATACCAGGCTCAGATGTTAATGGATATTTTTACCTCGGCACTCCTCACCAATACTTCTGTCTCTAGGATACCCATTACTAAAAGAATCTCATTGAAATTTTCAGACTTCCAGGAGAAACAACTCCAATATCACCAAGCCCACCTATCTTGCACACTCCAATCCTGTTTGTATGCTAACTTGCTTTAAATTTCTACTTACCAAAATACTTTGACCCCATGTTCCAGCAATGCCTCAACTGGATTTCAAGCTTAAGCTTCCTCCATTAATTCACTCTTTTCCTTGGATAACCTTCTGTACCAATACAGCTTTTTAAAAAGATATCTGCACTCCTCTAATTCTGCTCTCTTGCATGTATCTCACAGTGGTCATGTCCTCAGTTGTCTGACCTTCAGCCATTCCATTTGTAACTTCTCTGCTTCTTTACCTACCTCTCCTCTCCAAAACACTCCTTAAACCTATAACTTCGACCAAGTTCATCTGTCCTAATATCTACTTTTGACTCAATATTACATCTAGTTTGAACAGTTCTGAGCAAAGCATTGAGATGTCCCATATGTTAAAGGCAATGCATAATTACCATGCATGTGGCATGCAACGATAATCTGCAACAATAAAGAATCTAACTACTAACTTTTGATATTCAGTTACATAACCATCATTAATTACTCCACGTTTAACATCCTCAAGGCTCCATTGACTAGAACTTTAACTGGACCAGTGTATAAACAGTGTCGCTACAAGAGTGGGTTAGAGGCTAGATAAAATGCTGTTAGTAACATCCCTCATAAATCTCCACTTGCCTGAATGACCACATCTCCAACACTCGATTGGCATCAAATCATAAACATCCACTCCTTCCACCACATATGCTCAGTAGCAGCAGTGTGTACCAGCTATAAGGTGCACTGCAAACAATTAGCAAGACTCCTTCAATAACATCTCCCAAACTCATGTCCATTATCACTAAGAAGGGCAAGGGCAGCAAATGCATGGAAACATCACCACCTATAAGTATCCTTGCCAAGCCACACAACATCCTGACTTGGAAATGTATCATTGTTCCTTCATGGTTGCTGGGTCAAAATCATGGACCTACTTCCTAACAGCACTGTGAGTGTACCTACTCCCAAGGCCTGCAGTGTTTAAAGAAGGCAACTCAAGATCACCTTCTCCAGGGCAATTAGGGCTAGGCAATAAATATAGCCCAAGTCACCAGGCCGCATACATTAAACGAAAAAATGTTCTTGTTGTTCCATGCCAACTGTGTCCAGCAAAAACAAAATAATTCAGCTGTTACTGCTGGCAGTGCCATACGAGAGTGCACTAATATAGTGGTCTTTGCTGTATGGTTGAGAAAAGAACAGCAGTTTAAACTTGAAAGATCACAATGATGTTCATGCCCTGATGTTGGAGACCACACATGAGGCATACTAATTCTTTGGCACCATCTCAGAGGTAAGATGTGAGTGACAGTAGATGCAATTATTCCTCAGTTTGTTGCCCTGCTGTCTCTCCCGCAGTGGAGGGGTTATTACATTCGTTAAGCAGTCTGTGCTTTCTTTACAAATGGGATATCATAAAAGCAGCTCCAGCCCTCTGATTGTGAGGGTGCTGTAAAATAGTGCACATAAATAACAAATATTATGTTTATCTCTTTGGAATGGCAAGGGGACAAATATTATATCAGAGAGACCCTTGTAATCCAAATACTTTTAAATTTATGTTTGCATGTTAACATTGGATTATAATAAATTACAGACAACTTATCGCATCATAACAAGTCCTGAAGTTCATTTGATCCAAACTGCTGCATATTCACATTATCTCAATCCATTTACTTCACTGAACCCTCTCAGAATATTCTTTTGGCCTAATCTCCCTCCCACATTTATCTGGCACCACTTTGAATACAGTTATGTGATTCACCTCAATTATTCCTTTGGTGGTGAGTCCTACAATCTTTCCACTCTCTAGGTGAAAAAGTATTTCTCCTAAGCTCCCCGTTAGGTAAAGGAGTAACTGCCTTATCTTTATGACCCCTCTCATTTCGGATCACCTGTCAATCTAAATATCAACCCTCCATCTACCTATCAGAACACTTCATAATTTTAAACACCTCCACATGGTCAACAATAAGTTTTCTCTCTTCAAGAGAATAGAGCCCCAGGCTGCTCAATCTTCTGAGATGGTTTCCTTTGTGCATAGCTCTTTGAATCTCTTGGTCACAATCCTGTCCCTAAAGATTAAGAGACATGGCAGTCAGTCTCCTAACTGGCCAGCTGATCATGGGACTAATGACATATGCTGAACTGAGACCATTCTCTGTGTTGTCACAAGGACCACCTCTTCTGCATTCTTGATTTATTCCTGCTCTTTGGTTGATGGCTGTACTGTCAACTAACACAGACATTCTTTCTTTCCCTTACTCTTTTTTCCCCCTCTTCCTTGTCTCTCTCTCTCTTTCACTCTACCATCTCCCCACACATTCTCCCTTCCTTCTAATTTCTCTTTAAGTGGCTTGTTGTTAAATTTAGGTTGCTAGCACTCTTGCAAAATGCGCTGCAACATTTAGCTGCGTGAAACATGCTAAGTGGGGAGCTGGTGATGTACTGTATTGACAATGTCACTAGACTAGTAAGCTAGAATCAAGGACATGGCAGATGGGGAAATTTAGATTAAATTTTAAAATAATCTGGAATAAGAAACCAGCTGAATGGCAAACATGTAATCAGAGATTCGCAATCCATGATGGAATTAAAAATCTAAATTTTAGTAGGGATTCTGTACAGCCTGCTGGTTTTGAGTTTTCTGTTGGCAGTTGAGGTGCAGCAGCTCTGAAGTGGCTTAGAAATATGAACCTTGAAATCACCATGTATAAGATGGACCTTGATGGAAATGTAAGCAACACATTCATGAAAGATGGTGAACTGGTGGAAGGTTTGCCCAGAAAAGCATATGCCAATTAAAATAATTGTGACTTCTTTTCCTAAAAATCACAAAGTGTAATATATCCTTGAAACAACAGCGAATGTTTAGATAAGGTAGATAAAGACAATACATTCTCATTACATATCTATACAAGAGATTCTAAGGGACATAGATTTAAGTCAAGAAAATGTGCAGGAAAGATGTGAAGAAGAACACTTTTTACACAATGAATGGTAATGACCTTGAACTTGCAGCCTACAGGGTAATTGAAGCAGTGATTATTATGTTAAAAAGCGAGTTGGATGGGCACTTGAGAGAAACATGAAAGGTTGACAGTGCTTTGAGAGAAATATGGAGGGCTGACAGTGATAGAGCAAAGCTTGCTCCACAAAGATTTGATGAGCTAAATGGCCTCTTTGAGTGCCACAATGGCTGTTCAGTACTGAAGGGATCATGATTGGTTTGTACAACTTATTTAACAATCAACATGGCTTTCCTATGATTTTTCTTCCTCCTTTTGTTTCCTTGTATTGTCCTTTCATCCCCACTTTTCCCATTTTCACTCCTTTGAGCCCACCTTCTTGTTGTGCCACAACCTACACTCCCAAGGGTGAAATCTGAAAGCAACCAACAGCTAGGAGTTTTCAGTCTGCAAGGAACTTACCTTTTTTATTGTGTTTTGCAATTCTGTGAGTGAAAGCAGCACAAATGACTGTGTATTATGTGGTCTGTAAATGGAACACCAAGAGCTACATTTTTGGAAAATGTGTAAATTCCCATAGATTCATCAGGGTTATATTCACATCTAGGGTTTTATCTTGGTATCATTCATCCAAATCTTCTAATGATCCAGTTACCAAGCAGCAAATAAGCACTGCATCTGATATACTTGGTCTCAATGCATTGATTTTTATGTCTGTTTTCACTTCTCTTTGTTTATTTCCATCTATGGATGTTTAACACAATCACATGACAATCCATCAAAAAAAGGAGCAATTGCTAGTTTCCATTGTCACCATCACCAAAAAAAGCATGATTTAATATGGAATAGACTGAAGCTTATACAAATGCCTCATTCTTATTATACTTCTTAAAAAATGACACTGCAGTTAATTCAATGGGGATCATGAGAGACTGTGAAGGCAAAACGAGAGGATGTCACTCATGTGGTATTCTGTGATTGCTTCAAACTTTCACTCAATATGATTGTCTATGTAATTGACTCCAACTTAGACAAATAATGAGTGCAGACATATTCATAATTATATCAGGTTTGCTTTCCTGTGATGAGCCAGAACTAATGTGCAGTGGTTTGAAGTCACTGCAAATAGTGTCAGTACTTATTTAACTAAAGTACAGTGGGTAATAACCCTTTCAATTAACTGCAGTAAATACTTGCTGAACAAATCTTTGAATTCCAGCAACATTGATAAAGAAGGCAGTTTTTTATTCTTTATCAAGATAATCCTTCACAGTCACACAACACCACCCTGTCAGCAGGAATGCTGGGGCCATTGTATTCTCCAGTGAGTAGCTGTTGTTCTTTAAAAGGGCACAAAACAAGTCCCGTAGTCTTGCAGATATTGCCACTAACAGAAGGCACAATTATTTTGGTTGGAATGATGAGTACTGAATTCTGCTGGGCTCTGAACAGCAACAATAACAATATGCATTAGTGTGGCCATGGATCCTAAGGCATGGGCCTTAGTTATGCCAGTGTCCTTATGGGGTACATGGAACATTCTTTGTTCCAATCATACACTGGCCCACATCCACAACTCTTTCTCTGATACATCGTTGACACCATTGGTGCTACTTCCCTCTCTCATCCAGACTTGGAAAAATTAGTCAAATTTGCTTCCACTTTCCACCCCGCTTTCGCCTTTACCTGGTCCATCATTGACTCCTCCCTTCCTTTTCACGATATCTTTATTTTCAGTTCTGGGGATAGGCTAGTCACCACTATCCATTACAAACCCACTGAGCCGCTGCAGCATAACTTGTCTATCCTTATACTCAAAGCCCCTTCTAATGAAGTTAAAAATCACACAATAGCAGGTTAGAGTCCAACAGGTTTAATTGGGAGCACTAGCTTCCAGAGCGTTGCTCCTTTAGTCCAACACCGGCATCCCCAAATCATGCCTTCCAATGAAAGCAAGCATGTGATAGGCCTTTTTTCTCTACCTTATCTAACTGTGCAGTCACCTTCAGTGATCTGTAAGCCTGCACACTTTTCTCCTTCAATCCCAAAATGTCCTCACAGGTTTTACCCTCCCATGCAGCTGCAGACAGTGCCAGTACTTATTTAACTAAACTACAGTGGGTAATAATCCTTTCAATTAACTGCAGTAAAATACTTACTGAACAAATCTTTGAATTCCAACAACATTGATAAAGACAAGTCCTGCAGTGTTGCAGATATTGCCACTAACAGAAGGCACCACTATCCATCACAAACCCACCGACTCGCTGCAGCATAGCATGTCTATCCTTATACTCAAAGCCCTTTCCAATGAAGGCAAGCATGTGGTAGGCCTTTTTATTACCACCTTATCTAACTGTGCAGTCACCTTCAGTGATCTGTAGACTTGCACACACTCCTCCGTCAATCCCAAAATATCCCAACAGCCTCAGGGTACCCTGCCCTGCAACTGCAGAAGGTGTAAGGCCTGCCTGTTTACTTCCTCTCTCCTCACCATCCAAGGTCCAAGAACCACCTTCCAGTGAAGCAGCAATTTACCTGCACACTTCCCTCAATCTATCGACTGTAGTCACTCCTCACAATGTGGTCTCTTCTGCATGGGGAGACTGGGTGACTGCTTTGCAATGCACCTACATGCTGCTGTAAAAATGACTCTGAGCTTCTAATGCCTGCCATTTCAAAACACCAACATGTTCCCTTGCCAACACCTCTGTTTTGGTCTTGCTACAATGTTCCAGCAAAGCTAGAAAGAAACAGTATCTTATTTTCCTCTTGAGAACTCTGCAACCTTCTGGACTGAATATCAACTTCAATAATTTTAGGTCCTAAACACCTTCTCCCATGTCCTTACTCCAATTCGCACACAACAGGCATTGTCATCACACAGCTGCTCCCACAAACAACACATGCTCAGCCAATAACTTCCTCCATTAGCAGCTATTCATTCTTCCAGAATGACCTTTACCCACTTGCTTGTGTGCCCAACTGTTTTTCTCTTTCTCTGTGGACTCTCTTTCCATCTATTGTTTACTCTTCCCCCCGTTCTCTAGCATATATATCAAACATTTCCAAGCTACTATCAGTTCTGAAGAAGGGTCACTAGACTTGAAATGTTAATTCTTTCTCTCTACAGATACTGCCAGACCAGCTGAGTAATTTCACCAATTTCTGATTTTGTTTCCGATTTCCAACATCTGCAGTTCTTTGTTTATTTTTGTAACATGCATTTATAACAAGCTTTTACCTCAGTAAGACATCTCAAGATCTTGCACAGAAGGAGTGATCAACCAAAATATCTTAGTCATCTGAGGGGTCATCAGGATATATGCTTAACGAAACAGAAAGATTTTAATCAGTGACAAAAAGAAGGATAGAGTGTAATGAAGAAAGTGATGAGAAAATGGGAGAGAATTTTAGTACCTTGATCCCTGATAGCTGATGGTATGGCTGTTAATGAGAAATGGGGACGGACAAGGAGCTAAAATTGGAAGGTTGAGCTCTTGAAGAGTTGCAGCATTGGAGTGGTTACAAAGACAGGAAATTGCAAGGCCATGGTTGGGATAAAATAGGCATGGGAATTTTAAATTGAGAGTGTTGCAATGCTAGTCCCAACGTCAGTCAGCAGTGGGTGAATCAGGCTTAGTCTGAATTAAAATCTGGACAAAGAAGTTTTTGTTATTTCCCAAAGGTTTGTTGAATTGGCTTGGAATTAGAGTGATTTTTTTTCACTTTTTAAAAAATATTTGCAATTTCTTCTTATGACTATCCCAGAATACCCTATAATCTAGAGATGGACAAATGGCATTATTGAGTTACCAGATCCCTGACAGAATAGGCCCGATGGTTTACTGATTTCTGTATATATTCATGGCTCAGATTACATGATGTAAATGGCAGTCTCAAGTTGCTGAAAAGGAGTCCAGCATATGATATGTCCTTCTCTAGGCCAGTTAGGAATGGACTGTAAATGATGGTGGTAGACAGCAAAACCAACATCCCATGAAAGAGTTTTGTGGAAAGTATTTCATAGCACAGAAAGAGCACATTCTGTTCATTGTACTTGTGCTATTTGACAAAGCTATCCAATTAATCCTAATCCTCTGCTTTATCAGTATAGGTCATGCACATTTTTCCTTTTCATGTATGTAACTAACTCTCTTCAAAAATAATTATTGAATCAGTTTCTAGTATTCTTTCAGGCAATGCGTTCCAAGTCGGAACAATCACTGCATCCAAAATTGTCATCTCATTTCCCCTTTATCAATTAGTCTCAGTCCAGTTGCCTGCTGCTGACGTCCATTTCTCTCTGTTTATTTTGCTAAAATCCTTCACAATTCTGAAAACCTCTAATGAACCTCCTTAATGCAAGCAACCCCAGACTTCTCCACTCAACTGAAGTCCTCCATATTTCCAATTAAATCTGGTAAATCTTTTCTGCCTTAATAATGAAGCACAAAGATTAACAGGGGATCTGCTCTTATTTTTAACTTAAACTTGTTTTCATTAAAGGATCGATACAAGCCAGACCAGAGGGAACTCCCCTGCTGTTCTTTGAATCATGTCATGGGTTTATTTGCCTCCACCTGAGAAGGCAGTCATGCTTCAATTGTAATAAAGCATTTTCATTCCAAAAGACAAGACCTCTGCAGTGGAACATTCCCTCACTACTGCATTGGGGTGTCTCCTAGATTGTGTACTCCACCCTCTGGAGTGGGAATTGAAACATGTGAGTGGGATGTCAGTGCCACCAATTGAAACACAGTAACGTTAAACACACATTCAACGTTTACAGGAGTGTTATACATTCTGCAGATATTGCTCATGTTTTCCAAAGGTAGAAAGGAAAATGATAGTGTAATGAGTCATTTTTAAAAATTATTATTATTGTCCTTGGATCTTGTTCTATCTTGTTTTGCCTCTCCTGTTACACTGTTGAAGAGAACAGAGAGGGTGGTCAACCCATCATGAATGTAGTCAGAAGTCACTTCACCTAACAAAGGAGCAGTGCTCCAAAAGCTTGTGATTTAAAATAAACTTGTTGAATTATAACTTGGTGCCGTGTGACTTCTAACTCTGTCCACCCCAGTTTAACATCAGCACCTCCACACCATGGCCTTCAATGTACATAGTGTAGACTTCAAGGACAGTTGGATTTCTTGTGTCCCTTATTTCAGCACTCTCTTGTGTAATGATTGATGCATGATTAGATTACTTACAGTGTGGAAACAGGCCCTTCTGTCCAACAAGTCCACACCGACCCGCCGAAGCGCAACCCCTTCACCTAATACTACGGGCAATTTAGCATGGCCAATTCACCTAACATGCACATTTTTGGATTGTGGGAGGAAACCCACGCAGACATGGGGAGAATGTACAAACTCCACACAGAGTCAGGAATTCTGAGGCAGGAATTGAACCCCGGTCTCTGGCACTGTGAGGCAGCAGTGCTAACCACTGTGCCACCGTGCCATCCACTGTGCCACCGTGCCACCCACTGATCCTCTGCAGTTTTGGAAATCAAGAATTAAATCTGCAGAATGTATTTCTTACTTCAAATTAACCAATTCCCGATGAGTCACAAATAAACCTTTGTGCTCTTGGAAAAGCTATTCCTTGTTCCAGGCATAAACAGAAAGAGACACCTGCATTTACATAGCTCTTTCCATGTATACCAGGCATCTTTAAGCCAATGAGTTTTTTTTTGGAATGTAGTTACTGTTTTAATCCTGGAATCAGCAGCTAATTTGTACTCATCAAATTCTGCCAAGCAACAGTTTGCAATGTTGATTATGCAATAGATATTGATAGGGTTACTGGCTTTAACTCTCCTGATCATTTACAGACTTGTGCCACAGGATATTTTGTGTCTGCATGAGAAGACAGACAGAACTTTCATCTAATGCATCATCTGAAAAAGGCCACCTTTAGCTGAATTTCCTGGGTGAGTAATATTCTAGAGATGGTGGTTTCCTGGAAGAGGACATCCCTAATTCGATTTCCTGAGTGAGGCAAGAGCCAGAAGCCTTTTCAAAATGGAAGACTAGGACCTGATTCTTAAGATCCACATCCTCATTTTAGCTATAATAATTTAAGAGCACATGCAGCCCTCCTACTCTTGCCAGCTCCACCGTTGGTGTGGGAAATCAATCACATCAACCCCACACCCTCTTAAAATTAAATGGCTGTGATTGACATCTTTAAGAAGTTGTAAGATAAGATTCTGTTAATTGCAAAGGTTTCAAGTTAATTTGAAGAGTTTCCATTGGCATTGTTTTTGTATACTGGGGAGGTTTTTATGGAGGATAGATGGAAGGGGAATGGGAGTTGCTAGAGGGCATGGACTTAGGAGAGAACATGAAGAGATAATAGGACATAAAAGTATTGAAATAACTCTACAGAAGCTGGTATTCTGTCAATAAGTCACCCTTTATTTATTTACACATGAAAAGTCCTTGACACCGATTCAGCTTCCTCAGAACCAGCTCTCAGAGTGAACAGAACCTCTGACACTCCTGTTTATACCTGTCAGCCAAGCTTCCTAATTGGATCATATTAACAGCCCCAATCAGGGAACTCATATTCTATGAGGTCCCCCGACTGACCTTCTTAAAATCACTACAGGTATGACTGGCATTTGAAGGGTAGGCAGTATCATTACAGAGACAAAAAGATGCTGGAATCCAAAGTAGACAAACAGGAGGCTAGAAGAGCAGAGCAAGTCAGGCAGCATCAGGAGGTGGAAAAATCATATTTTTGGATATCGCCCTTCTTCAGAAGTAGATGTAGGGGTAGGGGGTGCTACAGATAAAGGGAATGGGGGAGATGGGGTGGGGAGAGTAGCAGAATGGTGCAGTAGTGATAGCTGAAAACAGGTAGTGAGTACGACCTGTTGGTTAATGGAAGGGAGGAATCTGGTTGGTAGCAAGAAGGAAGGGTCAGTAGGTTGAATGGAAGGGAGGATGCGGGGCTGGAAAGGGAGCCAAGAAAGGATGGGAACATTATTTGAAATTTGAGAACTCAATGTTAAGTCCTCCAGGCTGCTGACTGCCCAAGCAAAAAAATAAGGTGCTGTTTCTTCAATTTGTAGTCTGATTCATTCAGCAATATAGTAGGCCGAGGATAGATATGTCAGAGAGGGAGTGGACGGGGAATAGAAATAGGTGGTGACTGGGAGGTCTGGCTGGCAGTTTCAGGCCTGGCGAAGATGTTCAATGAAGCAGTCACCTAGGCTTCTTTGGGTCTCACCGATGCAGCGAAGACTATATTGGGAACACCGGATGCAGTAGACTAGGTTGGTGGATATGCAGGCGAACATCTGTCTCACCTGAAAGGGGGCCCTGGATGGAGGTATGGGCAAATGTTACATTTTTGTCGCTTACAGGGGAAGGTACCACAGAGGCTAGAGGGATTGGTGGGTGTGGTGCTAGAGGGATTGGAGGGTGATTGAGTGTGGTGCGAACCAGGGAGTAGTGAAGGAAACGGTCCTTGCAGAAGGCAAAGCGGGGTGGGGGAGGAGAAGATGTTCTTGGTGGTGTGGTGTAATTGGAGTAGATGGAAGTGTTTCAGGATGATGTGCTGAATGTGGAGGCTGGTTGGGTGGAAAGTGAGGACATGGGGGGACTCAGGCTTTATTATGTTTTGGGAGTGGGGGTGGCTTAGAGCAGTGGAGCGGTTAATAGAGGAGGTGAGATGGAGGGCTGTCTGGATGACAGAGGGTATCATTACAACTGGACCCATATCCCAGTAAAGATCCAGAGACCCTGTCGACTACCAATTTCACTATCCACCTGCCTCAAATTCTGCCTGAAGCCTGACTCAAGAAGTAGTGGTCTTGAATCTGTCTTGGTCCACACACTCAACATGAAAATGTGATGGGTAGTCAGGGGCTTCCCTCACAGAACCTTCCTGACTTCCTCACAAAAATCCAATCCTTGAAGAGCTACATTATTACACAGGAGTGTAAGCTGGAGTTGAACTTGAATCTGGACCTAGTGAGCCTGTTATCAGCTGAGAAAACTAAAAGGATATCTCATTGCACATTGTAACCACTGAAGCATTTCTGAGTGGTCTATTTTGTACTATAGTGCGATACCAAATTCATCACATAAATCTCCATCTATCGTGTTGAAGGATACCAGCCTTTTTTTTAAGGGAATAGAGTACAAAAAAAAAATGAGGTCTTGTTAAAATTATACAAAGCGCTCAACCACATCCAGAATACTGTGAAAAATGTTACTCCCTTAACCAAGAGACTCAATTAGAAAGAGTCCAGAGACTGTCCACTGGGCTGATCCCAAGAATGGAGGATCTGTCTTATGAGAAAAGGTTGAATTGGTTGGCCCTGCGGTCACTGGAGTTCAGAAGAATGAGAGGCAACATTATTGAAACATATAATATTCCTAGGGGGCTTGTCAGAGGAGATGCATAAAGTTTATATCCCCTTGTGGGAGAGTATATGACCAGAGGGTAGGAAAGCTCCCTATAAGGTATCACCTATTTAAGATGAAGATAAGGTAGAATTTCTTCTCTGAAGGTAGTGAATCTAGGGAATTCTTTACTGCAGGATATTGTAGAGGCTGAATATATTCAAGGCTTATTCAGGTAGATAGTAAATCAACAAGGGAATCAAGCGTTGTAGGACAAAAGCAGGAAAGTGAAATTGTGGATTATCAGGTCAGTCATGATTTCATTGAATGGTGAAGCAGCCTTAATGAGCTGCACGGCCTACTTCTGTTCCTACATCTTACAGTCTTAACTAGCTGATGTTTGTAGTCTCAGAGCAGTCCCTCCATCTTATTTTATCCAAGTACATACACATCAATAATTGCATATGCTGTAAATGTACCAGAGGCTTAACCACCTGTCACATTTCACAAATTTGCTGGGTATAGTAGTATAAAAAGCAGCAGAAGTGTCTGCCTTGGTCATATTGCAACCATTTTCCAGTGGATTGTCAAATGTAGACGTTGTCCTTATGATAGAAGCTCATTATGTAGGCTATCTCAAGCCTGACTGATATCTCTGTTATAAATATTTCAGCAAGTAAGCAGCCCTTTTTTAATATGAAGAGATTGCTAAGATTAACGTAGCTTTCCTTTTGGCCAACCCGATTATAGTTCATGAGTAGCAGCTCAGGAGGTGGTTTCCTGGATTGAATCCGTATGGGAACTGAATAGCAATAAATTGCATTCAAGTCCCAAAGGGGTCAGCAATATTATAGTCTATTCGTCCTTTGCAATTGAGTCATATGTAGTGCTAGCCCTAACACAGAGGAAGTGAATTAAAAATGTGCTTCATGCTCAGTTTGAGATGATCCAGGCCTCTCTTAAATAAATATTTAGCTGAGAACTAATTTTAAATTGAATTGAGTGATCAAGGAACATCAGACTGCTTGTCCTGCAAAGATTCACTGAGCAATTCATTTTCAGCTTGGCTGTGATAAATTAGTCCCGAAGCAAGTTTAATGCCGGATAAAGATATTAAACATGCATCCTCTATCAATTCCTTAGGCAGCTACAGTCCTGCACAACAAACCCTCGCAGAGATAGTGGAGTTATTAACCCAATTACTCAATTATTAAACACATGAACAGGGTCGACGCTTTAGTCCCTCAAGTCTGAGCTGCTGTTCAATTAAGTCATAGTCAACTGTTATCTTTTTACCCACCTTGCTCAAGTAACTTCTAATCCACTTGTCAAACTATTAATCCGTGAACCCAGGTTAATGATCTGGGATTATGTGTTCATATCCCACCAAGACAGACAGTGAAATCTGTATTCAATACAAATCTGGAAAACAGTTGCTCACCTAATGGCAATCATGTAACTATTTTCAGTTGCCATTAATGTCCTTTGAGGAAGGAAATCTGCCACCCTTCCTTAGTTTGGTCTACGTGTGACTCCAGATGCACAACAATGTGACTGACTTTTCACTGCCTTCTGAAGGGCCCTAGTATGACACTCAGGTCAAGTGGTAATAAATATAGGTGCAGCCAGCAAATCCCACAAATACATGAAAACAAAAATCCTTTAGCCACCTCGATAACAATTGGTTCACTCCTTAATCTTCTACACCGACAATGATATAATGCTGGGTTTTGGTTACCATGGTGGCTAGCTTAAGTCACAAAATTTCCTGACCTGCTTCAGTAAATCACTTGAAGTGGACCAGCAAATGCTCAGAGCACATGAATGGAGTGAGTCCTAAAATAAAAAGCTGGTTAGAACACCTGCCATGCTTCTCAAATTTTTCTCATTGCTTTAAATTTTAGGTCCTTCAGGCCTCATTCCTCCTGAACCCACTTACGCACCATGGCTCCTTATACACCCTTGACATCTCAATATCAAGTCATTCACTATGGAATACAGACTATGTAGTGAAGAAGGAAAAAAATAGATAATTGGTGAGGAAGTATTGGATAGGCAGTCTGTATTGAGAGTGGATAAGGAACTGGGGCTGGCTGAGACACATCCAAAGACATCGAAGGAAGTGAGTGGAAGTTGGAGAGGGACTAGCCATCATCTTACAGTCTTTACTGGATTCCAGATGGTGCTGAAGAACTGGAAAATTGCAAGCATTATGTCATTGCTCAAAAGCGTTTGTAAAGATAGGACCTGAGATTATAGACCATTACTTTAACTTCTGTGATGGGGAAAATTCTACAAATGGTTATTTGAGATAGAATTAATAGTCACATAGAAAAAATGACTTCTGTGGGAAGTGGGGCAGGATTTCAGCATCCAGGACCTACTACCATATTTTAAGTTCTGCGGAGTCTTCCTAACTCCATAAAACTCCAGCCTCGAGAATATGCAGCCTTCAATCAATGTGTGAATCATCTCCTTAGCCCCTTCAAAGTCAATATCATCTTTCTAAGATATGAGGGCAATTCTCCAAATGAGGTCTAACCAGGTTTCTTCACAACTGTAACATAATGTCCATCCGTTTATACCACAGCTGTCTTGAGATATATGTCAGCATTTCATTAGGTTTCTCTTACTTTTTATACCAGCTTTCAGTGATTTCTATACTCGGATGGTGAAATTTCTCTTCTCCTCCATACTTCTAAACTTTGTAAGATGCTAAAAAAAATTGAGCAGCAATTTGTGAACAATTAAAATTAACCTGACATCACCCTCTGATATAAAGTGCGAGAATGGCCTAATGTTACAATCAGTTTAAACATTTTCAATGTATTTTGTTATAACTCTCTCAATGAATTCGGATTCTTGTTACCATCTGCTATTGATGGTTTAACGAAATGAGCACACAAGCATATGTCTAAAAAATCTAACTTACTTGACATCAGTATTGCCCTCACCCACTCCTCTCCCCCCCCCCCCCCCACTGCCACCTCCCATGTTGATAGTATTGTTATAACTGAAAAATTAAAATTACATTTCAATATTGGGTCAGCCAAGAAAATATCTCCACCTCAAATTGAAATGTTCTTGGTTTTATTTAAAGAATTTATAAAATATTTGCTTTATTTAAGATGTTGTTCAAAACCATCAGTGACAGGTATTTTCTAATCAACCTGTTCAGAGATGTTAGTACACAGCTCTGAACCAAGTGAGATTTGAATTGGGGTCTTCTAGTCTTAGAGGTAGGAACATTATCACTATGCCACAAAAATTGGAAGGTGGAATTCTTACTTAATTACAATTTAATTCTTCTGACAGCTGTGAATGTATTTCAAACATAAGTTCCCTTAAATACAAGTGTTGAATTCTAAGTAAGAGAAAGAAACAAAGTGCAAACTCTAGTCTTGAATGTGTAATATTGCTTCATTCCTGGATGTTGCTAGGCTCTCAACAGGTATGAGTTCATCGATTTGGGTAACGTATTGTTAGTTTTACAAACCTTTGCTCCTGGAATGAACATAGACACAAGAAGAGGCCATTTAATTTTGGTGCCATTCTGCTATTAAGATCATGGTTAATTTGTGACATAACTTCGTATCACCAAAATGTCACCAGATATCTTTAATGAACTCAAATACATATCTCTATCTCTTCACCCCTTCATAATCACACAGAAATCAAGTCAGGAATATAGAAAGAACGTCTTCACTCAAAAACTAATCAGAACATGGAACCTACTGCAAGTACAAAAAATAGTTGAATTGCATTCAATGGTAGATAAGACAAGTGTATGGTGGAAGACAGTGTGGTGTGTTACAGTAGAAATTTTAGATGCAAGGAGACGGGAAAAGACCTGAGTGGAAATTAACATGAGAATAGACTGGTTGGCTAACTGCTCTGGTTCTGTAGAAATTCAACAGGTTTGGCAACATCTAAGGAGAGAAAGCAGTATCAACATTTCGGGTCCTGAGAACCTCAATCAAAATCATTTCAGATTTCCAGCTTCTGCAGATTTTTTCTTTTTATTTTGGTCTGTTTCCTTGCTGTAGATACCATGTAACTCCTATGGTTAACAAAGGCACATTTCAGTTTTAAAATGTGCAGTTAATCAACCATTAGTATCTATTTGCTAAACGTTTTCCAAACTTCTACTTACACCTTGTGATAGAGTTTGCTCATGTCACTCCTAAAAGATCAAGCTTTAATCTTTATTCTCCCAATTAGCAAAACTCATTTCTTTCTAACCACCCTATCTGCTCACCTTTAGTATTTTGAAAGCTTTAATCAATTCATCCCATTAACTTTTAAATTTCAGAAAACGAATGAAGCCCTAATTTTCTTAATCTCTCCTAATTGTTTAACTCTTAGATACCATCCATTGTTTCTGTAATGAGTAATCATTCCTTCAAAGACATCCAAAGCTGATTCTTGAACACTTTCTGGATTGAAAAGACAAGCAAAACTTCTATGGAAAAAGGAATTGGACTATACGCCCTTAATTTTTAAAATAAAACTATCTTTGAAAAGCTTATGAGAGCCACTCTGCTGATGGTTGCCCAGCAATTCTTTCTGGATTTAGTTTTCTGATTTCACAGATCTAAGTGGTCAGTGAGGAAGAAACCCCAGAAGTTGCAAGCTTATGTCTCCTCCAGTAGAAGCACCTTAAGACTTAATAAAACTTCCAAAATCAGTATTTCTTCCAAACTCAGATCCTTAGTTTTCAGACATGTAATCAACAGTGTTTTATTTATTTAAAAAGGAACATGAAAAGACTGTTGCCTTTTGTATTGGTGCAAGTGTTCCTGTGATGGCACTAAGGGGATATTTTGGCTAAGCTGTTAACCAATGTTTTGTCTACTTGGTTTATAAATAAGATTTATGTACTTTGAGTTCATTAAAGATTTGTGGTGAAAATCTCTTATATTCAAGATGGTAGAATCGAGGGATTCAATTGTCCATTTTGGTGATTGAGTAAATATATTTGGACTGAAAATGCAATTGGTAGAGCTGTGATGATCAGTATATTCCTCTTGTCATAGTTGCTCTGTTAAAGAATCATCTAGCCATTACCTATTTTTGTCCATTTTCCAATTCCCTTTTAAAAGTTGCATTTGAATCTTCTTCCAGCACTAGCTTAAGTAGTGCATTTAACCTCAGTGGTGGAAAAGCTTTTGGAGATGAAAATTCAATTCAAACCACACAATTGCATAGAAAAATGTGCAATAATTAAGGAAAGCCAGCATATGGTCGAACAAATAGTGTTAACTTGATTACATTTTTAAAAATATTTATGGAATTGGACTTCGTTACCTGGACTAGTACTTATTGGCCATCCATAATTATGCTAGAGAAAGTGATGGTGAACTCCCATCTTAAACTGTTGCAGTCCATGTGCTGTAGGTAGACTTACAATGCCACCTCTATGACTCTATGACTCAATTTTCACCCAGTGGCACTGAAGGAATAACAACACATTTCCAGTTTAGGATGTTATGTTGCTTGGAGAGGAACTAATAGGTCATGGTGTTCCTATGTATCTGTTGCCCTTGTCCTTTTAGATGGAAGCTGTTGTGGGTTACTAAGGTACTGCTGAAGGAACCTTGTAAAATTTCTGGAATGCGTCTTATAAATGGTACACATTGCTGTTACTGAGCATCAGTGCTGAAGAAAATGAATATTTGTGGATTCTATGGCAATCAAAATGGTGCTTTGTTTTGGATAGTATCAAGCTTCTTGAGTGTTGTTGAAGCTGCACTCATCCAAGCAAAAGGAGAGTATTCCATCACACTCCTGACCTGAGCCTTATAGATGGTGACAAGCTTTGCGGAGTCGGGAGGTGAGTTACTTGCTACAGGATTTCTAACCTCTCACCTGCTGTAGTAGCCACTGCATTTGTATGGTGAGTCTTGTCCATCAGTAAGTATAAAAGGTTAAAGAGTAACCTAATTGTTGACTTAGAGATGGTAAAGGAATATTTTTATTTGTTCATGCGATGTTAGCATTGCTGGCTGAGTCTTTATTTATTGCCCCTCCTGAATTGCCCTTTCATCTGAGTGACTTGCTAGAGCCATTTCAGAGGGCAATTAACAGTCACCATCATTGCTGTGGTTCTGGAGTCACATGAAGGCCAGACCATGGATAAAGTATTAGCAAATCAAATGAGTTTTTTTATGACAATGGGCACCATAGTTATACTTTTATTCCAATTTTATCAAATTGAAATTTCACTATCTGCCATGGTGGGATTTGAATCTGTGATCCCTTACTCATCAAAAATCTATCTCAGCCTTCAATGAAACATCCTCAACAAATGCTCAGTTGTATAGAATTCTCAGAGTGACTACCCTCTGAGAAAGAAAATTCTCCCAATGTCTATCTTAAGTGGAAGGACCTAACTGAGTCAATTAATGTGGATCCAGTTTCAGATAGTTGTTCATTAAGCTACTCTTCCCATGCACCCCTTGAACTAAACCCATTCAAAGCTCATAACTACAAAATGTTAAAACCGCAGATTTGTATGAATTAAAGGTTCAAACATTTTCTTACTCAAATGAATGCTCTTGGTACAAGGCTTTGTGCCTTATAGATAATAGGTAGGCTTTGAGAATTTGGGATGTACTTTGAAAAGAGTTGATGTCTGAAACCTTTAGAAAGTATCTATTTAAATCTGAGAATCAGAGTGTTCATCTGCAGTTAAGTAAATAGTTACTCAAGCAAAGTTAGACTATTAAATACTTACTTGAAATCCTACATTGCTATTTAACTGAATTCTTAATTTAGTTTATACATTCCCAATTACAACTACCTTGGGACTTAACTAACTTTCCACTAAATCTCTGGATGCAACAACTCTTGTGACCTGAGTCCTACTTCCTACTCATTTGGCACTCTCTCCACTACACTCCAGGCAGCATCAGGACTTTTGGGTTGCATCTGTGGAGAGAGAAAAAGAGTTAACAATTCAGGTCAGTAAGTAATCTTTAGAACAGAAAATAAAAACATTAGAAATAGAACATGTAGGAATGTATTTGATATTTTGAATTGATAGCTAATACTTGTGCATAACCATTTGCTGAATTAATTGAGTCCAAACTACCCATCATCCTTTTGCTTGCTGAATTTTCTGTGTTCTTCCAATTTGAAGTGTTTAATATCCTCAATTTTAATTGTTTTACCATTATAATCTATGTCTTCAGCTGTCCAGGCCCTAAATTCTGGAAATCTCTGCTAAACCTGTGTTCCTCTTAACTTGTTCTTGTCTATTAGATTCTTCTTTAAACCTTGCTCTTTGATCAATCCTTTAGTTCACTTCTCCAAATATTTCCTCATAAAGCTCAGTGTTAAATTCTGATTTGTGGTGTTTCAGTGTTCCCAGTGTTCCCAGGAGGTTTTCAGCAAGCCTATTTTAGGGAGATGGTGGTGTAGCGGTAATGTCACTGGATAGTATTCAAGAAGCCCAGGTTAGTACTCTGCAGATGAGGGTTCAAGTGTCATTTGGTGAAATTTAAATTTTACTGGGAGTATTTTACTGAAAGTGGCTCAGCTTTATGTGTGAATGAGCTTTTTTATTCATAGGATGTCACTGACCAGCCCGCCATTTATTAGCCATCCCTAATTCTCTAGAAAGCAGTTAAGAGTCAGCCACATTGCTATGGATCTGGAGTTAAATGTAGGCTGACAGATTCCTTCACAAATGGCAGTGCCAGCATGATAAAGAGTGTTAGGACTCCTGATCCTGTAGGATCCAGACAGCTGCACCTCTCTCTCTGTCTTTTTCCATCTTTTTCTTTCTCTTTTGTTTTCTTTCGTCTTCTGACATTGTGGGGAAGCCAAAGTGGTGTCAGCAGCAGTGGTGGCGGAAGTCAGATCAACGACTCCTGGCTTTGGTGGGCCCAGACCCTGGCTTCAGGAACTCAATGGGTTGTCAGCTGTGGCAGAGCTTACTGTTTGATATGGATCTGCGGTAGGCCCACAGCGGGAACAGATGGGTGGTCAACTATGGCGGGTCTCGATACTCAGTGGATTGTCATTTGTGCCAGAGCTTGGTGCACGGACCGGGGCTGCATCTTTTGTGCAGTATAAGATTGAGTTCAGCACAGAATGAAAGCAAGGTAATGGTGCAGATTGGAGGGAAGGTCCCACATGGACTGGAGGCAAGGCCCAATGCAAATTGGATGCAAGGTCCCAACACAGATAGTCCCTCCATAGTTGAGGCATGGTCTGTTTGAAGGATTGTAATGCTGAACTTTTTATTTCTTTGCTTTTCTGATTTTTTTCCTAACAACCTCTACTTACATACCTTTGTACCTAAGATGGCAGCATAAGTAGCAACTTTGTGAGCTTTTCATTGCACTCATATGTTCATCTGACAATAAACGTAACTCTAATTCCCCAAAATGGATCAGTGAACCAGTTAGGATTTTAGCACAATTAACAACAGTTTTATCGTTATCATTACATTCTTAAATCCAGATTTTTATTGGATTCAAATTCTACCATCTGCATTGTGAGGTTAGAACTTGTGTCCCTGGAACATTACCTGGGTCTCAGTCATAATAATCTAGCAGCAATATCACTAGCCTATCTTCTCCAGGGAGTTGACAGCACTGCTGCCTTTGAGCTAGAAGCTCTGAGCTCAAGCCCTAGTCCAGGATTTGCTGATTAAGGTCTGATGCTTCTGTAACTCCAACATTAACCAGTCTGTAAAGTCCCTCTAACATTCCAGCCCTCCTCCAAGAGGGAAAGACTGTAATAATATCCAAAACAATCCCTTCCAGGCTCTGTGGTATGGTGGGTCTCTATCTCCGAACTAACCAGAGGTGTGTTGTCACGTCTGAGTAGCTTGATATAAAAGTATCTACAATTGCAGATTTTTGTTGATTATTGTTTCTAAATTTCATGCCGAAATTCTTTTGTTTAAAAGCTACTTGCATGAGATCCCAAAGCCTTTTTGATTTAGTATTCTGTTTTCAAGATTGTAGATAAAGTACTTGCATATCACCATGGTAATTTTCAAATACTTTTATGCAATTTAGGATAGAGATGAAATTATGGGGAAGCGTGCAGAAAATATGGACAGCCACTCAGGGACCCTTCTGTTTGACTACTGCTGAGAAGAATAATAGCTTTGAGCAAGAATTCTTAGCAATCAAACATTCACTCTGGACCGTAACTATAATGCTGTAATTTGTTATCTCTTTTATTACATTGATGTGTTCAATCAGGCTGTCAGTTTTTGCTGTAAGGTAGATTACTGACTACTCATGTTGGGTGACATATTTCACTGCGGGTACATAAAATAGAACTGCACTGTTATTCTAAAGACAAGTTAGTGATTTACCTAGTCTTGACACTTGTCAAGTCCAGCCTGACAAAAACAATATATTCTGCAGATTGGGCAAGGTTACAAGGCTCCTCAATGGCTATGTCTTGAAATGTTTTCTTTGCAAGGAAGGACATGAACAGGGACATTTTGAGTACAATGCTTAAAATCAACTAATATTTATTTTGGGGTGTTGGTCATGGCTCATTGTTAAAACACACTCACCTCTACATCAGTAGGTTGCCAGTTCAGATGTTAGGGCAGAGGCTTGGGTATGTTATCTACGCTAACACTCCCACACAGTGTTGAAAGAATTTTACATGGGCTGAGACCCTATTTACTCTGCCATGAACCTATTTTGAAGAGGAGCAGAGGAGTTATGGCCAATACTTCTCACTCATTCAGCACTGTTAAATAAGATGATTTGGTCATTATCTCATTGTAGTTTGTGAGCTTATTGTGCACAAATTTATGACATTAGAACAATAGCAATGCTTCAAAAGTATAGTTGATTGTAAAGTGCTTTGAGATCATCTGAGGTTGTTCAAGTCACTATATAAATTGTTGTTGTTTAAGAACCATGCCTGTTCTAAACTATACAGCCAGAATATATTAACAAATTTTCCCTCTTCACACTCTCAAAATTTACTGTGAGTAAACTTTCTCATTCAGGGACAATTAATAAGAAATCATATTTTGTACAAAGGGGCAATCTTACTATAAATTTTGGGGGATGATTAAGATTCAACCATATTGTTCTAGAGTCAGATGTAGGTCAGACTGGGCAAGGCAGACCATTTGGAATTTTATGACAATCGATGATAGTTTTGTGGTCACAATTAGTGAGCCTAACTTCCAGAGTAGATGATGAGGGTTGGTAATGTCACTGGACTAATAATTGAGAATCTAGGCCATTGTTCTGTGGACATGGGTTTGAATCTCATCATGGCAGATGGTGAGATTTAAATCTCAAATTTAAAAAGTTGATTTAATAGTGGTCATGTAACTGTGCATCTGGTTCACTCATGTCCTTTATGGAAGGAAATTTACTAACCTGGCCTACGTGTGGCCTCAGACTGATGAAGGGCTTATGGCTGAAACATCGACTCTCCTGCTCCTCGGATCCTGCCTGACGTGCTGTGCTTTTTCAGCACCACACTTTTTGACTCAGACTCTCAGCAATATGTTGACTCCTAATTGCCTTCTGCACAGTAAATGGTGGTCCAGTCAGAGACTTTCTTATCCCTATGAGTGAATTTTTTCTTGAAAGTCAACATTTATTAATTAAATTCAAATTCAAATTGCACCATCTGTAGCATTGGGATTTGAACTTGTGCCCCAATCTGCTTGGGATCTGGATCATTATTCCCATGCTATGCCAAATTGACACATGGTAAGGACCATGTCTCGAAAGGGGGGATGTACAACAGTATTTCGGCACACTAGTACACAAGGGATTTACTCATTACGCCCAGAAATATTGTGAACAATGTGTTATCTGTGCCACTAATAATGTGGGGAGGGGAATACAGATGAGTCAGGCAGCACACCCCCAACCCCAAAAACCCTTTGAACATTTACAAATGGATTTTATTGAACTAACACCCAGTAAAAGGAAAAGGTATTGTCTGGTAATAGTTGATATGTTTTCCAAATGGGTGGAAGCATTCCCCACATCTAAACAGGATGCTAATGCAGTAGCCAAGGCTTTGCTAACGGAAATAATTCCGAGATGGGGCATCCCTGAAAGGGTTAGTAGCAACAATGGGACGCCATTTGTTAATAATGCCCTACAGCAGATCAGTGATTATTTGGGAATATACATGAGACAACACTGTGCCTACCACCCAGGCGAGCAGTGGGGCAGTGGAAAGATAGAATGCTACCCTAAACAAATAAATTGATAAAATGCTGTGAGGAACTAGGGGTGACATGGACAAAGGCACTTCCAATTGTGCTAATGTATATGAGATCTAGGAGGAGAGGAAGAGCCAATCTTAGCCTGTTTGAAATTTTGTTTGGTAGACTGCCCAACACAGGAACTGGCCCAGGACCTAAGGTAAGACAGATAACAGACCACTGTGAGGACGAGATGTTGTGTTACTGTATAAAACTCTCCACATTTTTGTCTCAAATACAGAATCAAGTGAAAGCAGCACTATCCCAACCAGCAGAAGGGAAGCTGCACGATCTAGAACCTGGAGACTGGATAGTGGTGAAAGACTTCAGAAGGAAATGCTGGAAGGCGAAGAGGTGGCTGGGACCGTTTTGAGTGCTCCTTACAACACAGACAGCTGTTAAGATCGCCGAAAGAGCCATGTGGATACACGCCAGCCATTGCAAACGTCTAGCTGGATTTGAGGAGACATCGGACTACACTGGAACCAAATAAGTGCAATTAGTGAAACTCCGAAAAACAGATTGGACTTATACACATACCGCAGATGGTAATCTTAACTGAGGGTGCGAAGGGGACCTTTACATGTGACCCATGGCCATTTAGTATCCAGGACTGTAAATGGGACAATAAATACTTATGCAGCGATCCTTGTGGTCCCAGTGACTGGCACTTAGTAGTAGCCACTATGGCTACAGGGACACCTGACATGGGAAATATGTATTCTAATATCAAGGAAGGAGGTGCCAGGACACGGGTGATAATATCCCAGACTCAGAAAAGAGATGAGGGAATCTGGTGGTGTGGAATAGACCCTTCTCTGACATGTATTTCCAGGCGAATATAGTGGTACAGTCGCAGGGACAACAGTGGCAATAAACAAGATTAATGGCCTCACATATAGTGTATTACTGTTAGCAAATGAGATGGAGGAAGGTCTAGCACTCATTAATAGTGAATTAATGGCAGTAAGGGAAGCAGTGATACAAAATTGACTAGTACTAGACATACTGATGGCTGAGAGAGGGGGCGTCTGCAAAATGTTAGGTACCTCATGCTGTTTTAATATTCCTGATGAGTCCCAGAATATCACTAGTGTAATAAATCATAAGAAAGTGACGATACGATCATCTCCCCCAGCAGATGACTCCTGGTTCCAATGGCTTACCTCCCTTTGGGGAGGATGGGGGTATTGGATCCTACATGTTCTACTAATTGTAGGACTGATCATACTCATAGTGCTTTGTATACGACCCTGCTTGTGTACCTGCCTACACCATTTACTTATGAGTGCAGTGGGATACCAAATGGTAAAGCGATCAGTGGCCACACCGCAGGAAGATCCGATTGCCTGGGCTTCACCATACCGTGACGTTGAAGTGTGTGACATGTGAAAATGGGCTACGTATAGGGCACACCAGAGCAAGTGACAATACCACCACAAAGATATGTTACAGTAGGTGGTGTCTGAGGAAAGGCCTGGTACTCCCTAATTTGATGTATAGCTACCTGGCTCTGTACACTTTTTTTTGTTTTTGTTATTGTCGTAAAATGACAAAAAGGGGGAAAATGTAATGGAAAATTAACATTTATTGTGAAATTTGTAAAAAAATACTTTGCAAAGTCTTGCAGGCAAGTCAGGAAAAGTGTAAAAGCTAAACCAGACCCACAGTAGTCTCACAAGGACAGTAAACTATCATCAAGGAATGAGAAAAACAACTCCATGTGTGGAAAGGAGCTTGAATATTCCCAGCTCTTGACCTTGAGATGTGATAAGAGTAAGCGAAGTTGAGTATAAAGGGAATATGTGAAAGCTATTCAGGCACCCCTTACATGCGGCATTTTGCCAATGTCTTGGGTCAGCTCTGCAGAGTTCAAAATATACCTTTTCTTTGCTCTTGCTAGCATTTGAGTTGAGTCAATTCGATTTCCACAACAAAGGCATATGGTATGCTTGCCTTCATCAGACTGGGTATTGAGTATAAGAGCTGGCAGGTCATGTTAAAATTATACAAGACATTGGTTCAGCCACATTTAGAATACTGTGTACAGTTCTGGTCGCCACATTACCAAAAGGATGTGGATGCTTCCGAGACGATGCAGAGAAAGTTTACGAGGATGATGTCTGGTATGGAAGATGTTAGCTATAAAGAGAGGTTGAGTAGGTTAGGTTTATTTTCATTAGAGAAAAGGAGATTGAGGGGGACCTGATTGAGGTTTACAAAATCATGAAGTGTATAGACAGAGTAGATAGAGATAAGCTTTTTCCCAGGGTGAAGGATTTAATAACGAGAGGTCATGCTTTCAAGATGAGAGGTGAAAGGTTTAAGGGGGATACATGCGGCAAGTACTTTACACAGAGGGTGGTGGGTGTCTGGAAATCATTGCTAGCAGAGGTGGTAGAGGCAGGCACAGTAATTTCATGTAAAATGCATCTGGACAGATGCATGAGTAGTTGGGGAGCAGAGAGATACAGATGCTTAGGAATTGGATGACAGGTTTAGACAGTAGATTTGGATCGGCTTAGGCTTGGAGGGCTAAATGACCTGTTCCTGGGCTGTAAATTTTCTTCGTTCTTTGCTTTTAGTAATACTATCATTATGCCATTCCTTAAAACCCCCTTTTTCTTGTTCCTCCTGAAAATTTCTTTAAAGACAACTTATTTGTACAAACATTTGCTCCTTTACGTCTTCAGACATGTTTTTATGGAATTGCAGTTCAGAAAAGTGCAATGGAGCATTTTTTTCACTTTAAAGACAGAGTAAAAATGGAGATTGATTATTAGCAGAAAGCATTTGTGGGTAGAATGGTGGGTAGAATTGTAGAAGCTGCTGCCCTGCTGCTTCACAGTACCAGGGATGAAGGTTTGATTCCACCCTCAGGCAATTGTCTGGGTAGTGTTTGCACATTCTCCCCATGTCTGGTTTCCTCCCACAGTCCAAAGATGTGCAAGTTAGGTGGATTAGCCATGCTAAATTATCTATAGTGTCCACAAATGTGTAGGTTAAGGTGTGTTAGCCAAGGGAGATGCAAGGTTACAGGGATAGGATAGGATCATGGGTCTGGGTGGGATGCTCTTTGGAGGGTTGGCGCAGAATTGTTGGGCTGAATTGTTGGGATTTTAAATCTAAAAAAAATCACAGTGTAGAAGGATTTATTTTCATAATTGCATCTAGAAGAATCTTGGATATTGCCCATCAATACTCCCCTTAGAGCTAACATACAGTGATCTATTTTGTGTATCTGCCTGACTGAATACAATTTGTCTCCATAATACCTTCAAATGAGAATGATTAGCTGGCTGAGCTGATAGATGGCCAGCATGTGGTGCAAATAATACTAACAGCACGGAGACAATTCCTCTACTGGCTGAGGTGATCCTCGGGAGGTCCCTTTGGTTACCTTGTTATATTAATATAAGTTATGATTAGCAACCCAACATCAATTGGGATACTTAGAAAACTATAAAGGGTTCCTTTAATTGCAGCTATTACTGCATTTTGCTTTGATTAATTATTACCTGTCAACATTAAGTTTAAGAGATGAATTTTCAATGAGTTCAGGAGGGAGTAAACTTTCGATACAGAAATCATACCTCCATTTCTGATAAATTCCATTTCTGCTGGTAGAAAAGGTGGGAGGCATGAATTACACAAGAAGGAAATACAAATTCAACAAAGATATTTTAATTTAATGCTGATTTCAAATAAGCACCATGTCATTCCGAGAATGTTAACCCATTGAAATAAAGCAGAAATTGCTGGAAAACCTCTGCAGTTCTGGTAGTATCTGTGGAGAGAAAGCAGAGTTAGCGTTTTGATCCGGTGACCCTTCTTCACAACGCAGAAGGGTGTTCTAAACAAGTAAAGAAAAATGGTCTGTACTCATCAGTGATAGTAAAAGGAACTCTGTGGGCTGCTTTGATTGGCAGGCCAACTGATATAGCATCTGTTTGAGTAGATTTAATAGAGAGTTTTATTTACCTTTCCCTAATAATTATCAGCAGGGGCTTTCACTGACAGCTTATTGAAACAATTAAAGAATCTGTGAGTTAGTTTATGTTTATAAGTGATTAACTACTTGAGACTTGAAGTTTTGATTGTTTCATGAATAAGGTCATCCCATTGTAGATAGTGGGTGAATAGCTGTGGAGCTAGCGTGGAGGATATATAGAGCCTTGTAGACTTGGAATTAAGTAGGTTTGGAACATATGAGGACCATGAGGTTGTATGGAATGAATGGGTGCAGTGCGGGGTGTGGGGGCGGTGGGGTGTCCTAAAATCATTTAAAAAATCTCTGGGATATAGTACTCGAAAACTGTGGCAGGGGTTCCAACCGAGTTTTCTAAACATTCATCTGCTCCCATGTTTCCTAGCAGCAGGCCCAACTTCATCTTGCAGCTGCCCTGCTGAAGCAAAAATGCTGCAACCCAGGGCACTTTCTATCAAAACGTTTCCAGGAAGTTGGGGAATAATTCAAATTGAGCTATCTACTTCTGGAGTCGAAGTTTGGCCCTAAATCTTTCACACAGTGTGGATTTCAGCAATGCCTGCAATGATCTTTGAATTCTAATTGATGCTGTTCCTGTTGAACATGAAGAATTAAAATACATGTTGCCTATTAAGTCTTAATGAACATAAAATTTCTCATGTAAATTCACATGGAAACCTATTAGCTACTAATTCTTTGAACAATGCAGAAAAGTAGATAACATTGCCACAGAGTCAAGACAATTGAAGGTTACATGGAAACTTTATATGGTATATAATGTTGTTCTAAGGCAGGACAGGATGAAAATAGACAATAGCTTCTTATGTGTCTCAAGAAAAAATGGCCACCTGAATTACAAAACTATTTTAAAATTATGCTTTATGATACGATAGAATCCTATTGCCCTGTAGAAGCCCTATCAGTCCATCATGTTTGTACTGGCACTTTGAAAAAGTGACTAAAATTGTTCTTTTGCCTTGCCCATTCCCCATTGCCCTTGCTATTCTTTTCTCTACTTTGAGAATTTACTGAGTTAACGTTTTGAATGGAAAGCTTCTGCTTTCCATTAAGGGGCAGTGCCATTTGGATTACAGCAAGTCATTTTGTAAATTAAATTCTACTCATCTCACCAGTAGTTCTTTTGCCAATCAAATATCTGTTCTGACATCATTAGTAGTCATTTAATGCTGTTATATGTTTTGGGTCACAAATGGGATTTTCTTCAATAAATGAAATGTCTAATCTTCCCTTCATGTGTTCATCTGATTCTCATGCTACAATGGGAGGTATAGGTGTAACTCCATGCTGCTGAATGCAATTCCACCCCTTTTCATGAACAAAAGTCTGGAATCCAAATGATAAGAGCTACTTTGAGGTATAAAGGGAATTCTGAATATAAGCCACCTAATAAAACATAAAATATTGGAAATGTACAATTGGGTGAGCACCATTTGAAGGAGATTAATATTTGCAAGATAATCCTTTCTCAGAATTGAGTGACACAATGGAAATTCTTAGTCAATGTATTTCAAAGTGATTCTATGGTCATGTAATTCTATAAAGCAGAATAACTCTCAATTCTCCTGTTCTTAAATGAAATGGCCTGTTAGTGAGGAAACCTGCTGAGAAAATCTCCAGTGATGCATGAGAATCCCAAACAAAGAGACACAAATATTCTGGCTCCCTCAAAATTCAGGCTCAAATTCTAGCCTTATAGCATCCGCAGAACACAAATTATGTATTACAGTAATGAAATGTAAAGTGATGCATTTTGTATTAAAAAAATGAGGCAATGCAATATTTCTAAAGAGTATCATTCTAAAACATGTGCTGGTAATAAGGTGATGTATTGGTAATGTCACTGAATTCATGGTCCAGAGAGTGAAGCGAATGCTTTGAGGACATGAGTTCAAGTATCACAACGGCTAGTGGAATTTAATAAATATGTACCTAAAGGTTAGTCTACTGGTGACCAAAATTGATTATTGTTTAATCACCCAACCTGGTTCACTAATGCCCTATTGGGAAATAAAATCCTTATCTATTTTTACATGTGACTACAAAACCGCAGAAATGTAGTTGACTCTTGGCTTCCCCTTGCAATCAAATAATAACTCAATGAGTTCAAGAAAGAACAAAGGAGAAAAGAAGAGAGTGCCCTGAGGTATATGCACACAAACTGTTGAACGTGACCATGCAATTTGAGTAAATGATTGAAAAGACAAATGTGATCCTAGGCTTTATAAATATAACCATTGGGTCCAAAAACAGGCAACTTCAAATGAACCTTCAACCAAGACTTGTGTAATGTGTCCAATTCTGAACACCACGGAATTCAGGAAGAATGTAAAGGCATTCGAGAGGGTGAAGTAAAGATTTATAAAACCAGTGCCAGGGATAAAGGGAAGAGAAAGTTGGGAGGAGATTTAATAAATGTGATCTAAAGGATGGTAAGAGAGGAATTTTCTGATTGATGAAAAGTACAAACACCAACAGACTGTAATTTAAGTTTATAGATTGAAATGAGAATTAAAGGTAACATGAGGCAAAACCCTTTTTAGGCAGCATGTGATCAGGATATGGAATTTATTCCCTGACCTATAAGCGTGGCTTTCATACAGAAATGTATCTGAAACAAAAAGGATTATTGGATTCTGTGGAAAGCACAGATGAGTGAAACAAGCAGAGTTCTCTTGCAAGAACCTGGCATGGACATGATGAGTTGAATAATCTTCCTCTGGGATGTAACTATTTAGTGATTTGATTCTATATGATGAAGATGCTTTGTTATTTATATTTGAGTATTATGTCTTATAGACCATGATTCATTGGAAAATGTTGGACAGGTATTATGTCTTTTTTTTAAAGAAGGCCACTAAATTGACATTGAATAGATTTTTATAGACACTTCTTGAAGTGACATGGCTGGAATAAACTGCCTGGACACTTTATTTTTGCTGGAATTTACATGTCTGGGTTAATGATTACCAGAGGCTAAGTTTGTTTGGATATTGTTTGAAATTCAGCTTGGGTGCAATCTACTGAGAGAGAGAGAGAGAGAGAGACGCTACCTGGTCCATCCTTTAGTTTTCTGAGAAAACCTTTCTGAGTGATCCAATAGAGAATTGAAACCTTGACCCAATTGTTCTCCTGCAAAGACCTCTGAATTCTTGACAATCCTTGAATGCACTGAATTTGAATATCCCAATGATAACCAACTGTGTTTAGTGACACCCATCTACATGTACTAGGAGACTGACTGAGAACTTTTTTGAAAGTTTCATACTTTTTCTTCTTCTCAAGAACTATTAACTATTGCCCAAAGTTTTTGTTAAAGTACAATTAATCTCTGTAGAGATTTTTTTTATGTTGGTGGTGGCATAGTGGGAGGAGGATTGGTTGCCTGGAAAGATAAATACTTATGCTTCAATATTTCAAACTGTGCGTTAATCAGCTTTTCATAAATAAGATATATTTTGTTATAAAGTAAAAATTTGTAGTTTAATAAAGAAACCTAGTTGATGAATGTTTATTTTAACATGAAGTTCACATTGGTAATTTGGTATCTTGATAAAGCAATTAAATTTATGTAAACCCGTGGAATATCAGGATAAAAGAGAGACAATTTACTCCTATGGCCACGGTTATAATTTCTGTGATACTAAGAGCAAATGAGCAGGAGTAGAAACTCCCACAATTTGACTGGAAAACAAAGTTGTTGTAAATAAATAAATAAATAAATAATCTTCAAGTCTATGGCCTTAAGAGGTTGGAAAGCATTTTACATCCAATGTTAATCAACCACGTGAACGACATTTCTGCACAGCAAGAATCAAAGCAGCAATGTGACAATGAATTGACGTGGGGGTGCTGATATTGGACTGGGGTGGACAAAGTTAAAAATCACACAACATTAGCCCCACCAGCTACTTGACATAGGAGCAGAGCTCTGAAAGCTTGTAACTCCAAATAAGCTATTGGACTATAGCCTAGTGTTGTGTGATTTTTAAAAATGAATTGACAAACTGTTTTAGTGCTGTTGGTTGAGGGTTAAATATTATCTAGGGCAATGGGAAGGTCTTTGGGGCCTTCTTCAATTCTTTAATTAGCTGTTCTGGCTCTCAATAACACTTTGAGCATTTTGCTTTTTCTTCACTGATGTGTTAAATGGATTCAGCAGTGAAGCAGTTAACAATCATGACTCTATTTTTCAGGTTCCTGCCGTGGGAAAGCTAATAGCACTTTTTTTGTAAACCCAGTACAATGCTCATACTTTATAGGTTTCTTTGTTCTGACAATAAGAATTGCTATTTCAATGGTGCAATAAATGATTCATGTATAGCCAAATGCCAAATCCATCACAGTTTCTACATATTCCTTGAGAGAATGAGATACTGACAGTGCAAGAAGGTCTAGAGCCAATCTCCAACTAGTTTTCCTTTTTAAAGAAGCAAATATAACTCAAAAGAGACTTGTTACTCTTATCCCATCCTGAGGGATTATGCAGTAAGATCAATGGATTTATCTTCTAAGGAGCTAGTACAGAATTGATGGATAGAGTGGTTTCCTTTCAGTTACTATTTTATGACTTTATGATTCCAGGCTGTGCACATTGATCAGAATAATATCCCAGTGATAAAAAAAAGGAGTATTTATATAAATTTAGCTTCAATACTCTGGGATGTGCAATTTGAGTGCAGTGATTTTTTGGAGGGTTTTAGGATTTTGAAAGGAATTGATCACATAGGGTCCTAGGTTTGATTCCAGCCTTGGGTGACTCTCTATGTGGAGTTTGCACATTCTCCCTGTGTCTGCGTGGGTGTCTTCCAGGTGCTCCGGTTTCCTTCCACAGTCCAAAGATGTGCAGGTCAGGTGAATTGGCCATGCTCAATTGCCCATAGTGCTAGGTAAATTGGTCAGAGGGAAATGTGTCTAGGTGGGTTACTCTTCAGAGGGTTGGTGTGGACTTGTTGGGCTGAAGGGCCTGTTTCCACACTGTAGGGAATCTAATCTAACATAGATGTCCCTTCAATCTGCTGGTCCAGATTGAGGGGACATCAATTTAAATTCCAAGCCTGGCCATTCAGGAGAGAAATTAGGAACACTTCTTCTCTTGAAGGGTTGCTGAAATTTGGAATTCTTTCCCACAATATTGGTAGATTCTAACTTAATTTTAAATTTGACCTTGAAAAATTGTTGTGAACTAAGGATATTAAAAGCATAGAGCTAAGATAGGTACATGGAGCAACATGGATAATCTGATAAATAGTGAAATCTGCTGGAACTCAGCTGCCTTCTCCTGCTCCTGTTTTCCACCATTGGCTGGAGGGATACAAATGAGTCTTTTTCCATACCTTATTGAAAGTGAAGTTACTTACATTCCACTGTGATTTGAATGAACGTGGCATTAGAATTAAGGGCAGGAGTGGGTCATTCAGTCCATTGGTCTGTTCAGCCATTCATAATAGATCTTGGCTGATCTGATTTTGACCTCAACTCCACCTTTCTTGTACCAACCTCCCTTATAATCCCTTGCAGATCAAAAATCTGTCAAACTCAACATTGAATATATTCAATGTTACAATCTTCACTGTTCTTTAGCGGACAGATTTTCAAAGATCAATGTTCCTCTAAGGGAAGAAATTCTTCCTCAACTTGATCCTATTATTTTGTCAATGTGTCTAGTTCTAGTCCCTCCCACAAGGGGAAATATCCTTTCTGCATCCACCCTGTCAAACCCCTCTCTGTCTTTTTATATGTTTCTACAGAATCATGTCTTAACTTTCTAAATGATGATAAAATTATGAAGAATTTTGATATAGCATAAAAAAGACATACTTCCTTAGTGGAGGAGTAATAATTAAAGGGAATATATTTAAAGTGATTGGTGGAATACTTGGAGGGGAGTTGAGGAGAATAACTTTCACCTGAAGGGTGGCAGGGAGCTGACCTCACTGGCTGAAGCCTGTTCAATCATTCTTCACAAGGCGACTCCTTCATCCCCCAGTCAGCCTAATTAACTTTCACTGATCTGCCTCCATTGTTAGTACACATCTCTCGAAATAAAGAGACCAAAACAGTACACAAACTCCAGATCTGGTGTCACCAGTGTCCAGTACTGTTGCAGCAAGACTTCCCTCCATTTATACCCCATCCCTTGCAATATTGGCTAAATGTAATTTACCTCTCTAATTATTTGCTGTGTCTGTACATTATTTTGATTGATGTACAAGGAAAACTCTCTGTACTGTAACACTCTGCAGTCTCTCCTTTCAAATGATACTTTACTTTTTTATTCTTCTTCCTAAAGTGCACAAAGTCACACCATATTCCATCTGCCAATTTTTGTCCAATCACTCAGCTGATTTATATATCTTAGCAGAATCTGTGTCCTCCCCATAGCTTGCTTTCCAATTCATTTATGCATCATCAGAAAATTTGGACATGTGTCTCTTCATTCAGCATGATGTGTCAATTGGAAGAGTTCATAAGTTATCCAGTTTTGCTGAAAATTATTTTTCATAAACTTGAAGATACTTTGGAGTTGGTAAATATACTGAACAGACTAAACGCATCACTTCAATTTTTTTCAGATCTTCCTTCTTTCAAGGGATACACACAAGTAGGTGAGAGAATGCGTGTCCCACTAAGGCATTTTCAATGGCTATAAGTCTTTGAACTATTTACTTTTAACAAGGGCTTTTTTGTGTACATAGACTCTTATAGAACATTCTCCTCATTTTATCTGTGCCAACTAAAAAAAGCACTTACAGGCCTAATCCCACTTTCCAGCTCTTTGTCCACAGTCCTATAGGTTATTGAGATTCAAATGCATATCCAAGTACATTTCAAATGTGTTGAGGTTCTCTGTTCATATTATTCTTTCAGCCAGTGAGTTCAGTTCCCTGCTACCCTTCAGGTGAAAACTATTCTCCTCAAAGCCCCTTCAAATATTCCACCAATCACTTTAAATCTATTCCCTTTGGTTATTGTTGCTTTGCAAAGGAAGTCTGTGCTACTTTTTTGTTATATTAAAACTTCATAATTTTGTACACGCCAATTGAACCTTCTTTGGCTGCTATCTGTGTGTGGTCTTAAAAGGAAATGAGAAGATCTTCACCTGAAAGTGACCAGAGTAACTCACTTGGAGAGCTGGAACCTGGGATAGGGAAGGAACAGGTTCATAAAATGTCATTGCCACTCAGTAAGGTTTTGTCCAAACATTTACATTTTGGCCTCAAATGAAACTCAATGCTGCTGCCTTCAACTCCATTTGGTTGCAATTCAATATGTCAAATGAACAAGGCAAGTGAACTTTCCAGCCTGCACCAGTGCTCTATCTACCATCACACCCCCACTCCAACAAATACAGTCCTCAAAATTTCACCTGCACTCATTCATCACGGCATTCCTCAGGGCTTCTGCATATTCATCAATCCCAAAGTTCACACTGAGGGGCATCAATACCAGCAAGGATCCTTTGGCTGAAAATATGTAGATATTTTCTAATCAACCAGTCCAGAGAAATACTTCTGGAGCACATGGGACTTGGAGCTTACTCGTCCAGAAGTAGGAACACTTTGCTGATTTACAAGGGCCCCACCTCCACCATGCTTTGTACATTATATACAGTAAATTCCTAACATATGAGAAACCAATATGAAAATGGTTCACTCACAAGTCTTACCATACAGTGATGTTCAACTAGGAAGTTATTATGTTGCCAACTTTTCTTGGATATTAATCACTTGACTTTTCATCCCCTCAGTACTGTACCACAATGCTTCTGATTCACAAAGGTGTCTGTCAACATGTCTCAGTTTGGGTTCTACTCGGAGCACTTGGCTCCAGACCTCACCTCAGTCTTGGTCTAAACATGGGCACAAGGCCCAAATTCCACAGGTGAGGAAACCATGACAGCTCTTGAATTCAAGGCAGAATTGGTTGAAAGATGACCACTGAGCCCAAGTAAAATTGAAGTGAATTGTGATCGGGGAAAGCTCTTCACTAGTTGAAGCCACACCAAAGGAAGTAGTTTGTGTTATTAATGACTAATTATTTTAGTCATTGCTGCAGAGTTCCATAAGGTAGTGTGGTCATTCCAACGTTTTATCAATGACCTTCCCTTCAACATATGGTCAAAAGTTGCACTATTTGGTGATCCTCAGGCAGTGTTCTGTTCTATTCAAAATTTCTCAGATAATGCTGCAGTCTATGACCTCAAATTGCAAAACCTGGTCATTAATTGCATCTCATAATTCCCGAGCAATGATTTTTGTTAGATGAGCAATCCTTACAGCTGACCATTATGTTACATCAAACAATTGGTGAAATTGATCACCATGCGTCTGGGTTTGGAGTCACCATCCTCTTTTAGGTTAGGATATTGCAGGGCCTTCTTGGTTTGTTGTAGTAAAGGAAAACCACTTGCTAAGTTAATGAGAAGAGGCTATCTTGTCTTGTACATAGTTACTAACCTGCAAACCTTAACAAGTCACATTGTACGATATCAAGTTGCACAAACTGAGCACTGTGCTGGAGGATAGGCCTAAATCCTTCAAAATCATGCACTGATGTCCCACCAAGTTCACACGGCATCATCATAGTGGATGCTGCTTGCCCTAAGAACATCTTAACCTTTACTTCTATTGTAGCTTGTTATAACTCATTAATTTATTGAATGAGTAGCTGTTTGACTTCTTGCTTCTTTGTTTCTGTTTCCTACCTGGACACATATTCTGAAAGTGACCTATTATGTTACAGATAAAGCATTCATTCTGACTATCTGGGCACAAGTGTACCATCTACTTGCTCTTCTGATTCGCACGGGTACATCTGTGGTTTTGTAGTAATTGAATGGATCCTGTTGTACCATCTTGATCATCTTGCCAAGCTTGATCATCTTTTCTTAGCATTGTTCCATGTTCTTGCTGGGCCGTGACTACATTAACCATCAGTATGGTTTGTCTAGAGTAAAATCTTGCTTCCACTGTAATAAATCTGACAAAGGCTCATCGGCAAATCCAAAAACAATCTGCCTAACATGAATTATGACTTTAAATTACCTTAGACACATTTTTCTTATTTTGTATAAACCATTTATGAAATGGAATCCCCTGGATTCTGAACTATTCTGTTATATCTTGCTCTTTCAAGAAAATGCTTGTTCTGAAATTAAATAGATTCTTAAAGGCTTTCAAAAGAAGTTGTTGCTTCTTTTACACCCTTGCAAGCTGTATCATAAACTATACTCCCCTTTTATTTTGTTCAATTTCTGATTTAGTATCTAATTTGGAAGCTATTGAATATCGTAAGAATGATTTTCTCTAAACTGTCCAATTTTGATTGACCATTTCTGAAATCAAATTTCCTTAGCAATATTATTTCTAATTTATTGGTTCTGTTGATAAAAAAAAGCATTTCAATTTGCAACATAGCAATGCAGATAATTTTTGATCCTGTATGTTACATTTGTACATTTTGCAGCCAAATGCAGGAATACCACTGTTAACAGCCTTAATCATTCTTATTTCTTTAATCCCTTAACAGAATGAATCCCGCTGCCTCTGGCTTTAATAATGGTGCTTATTTTAATCATGGTCCCACTGAATTCCACTGTTTGTGTTTTAAAAAAAAACAAATCCCACTTCTTTTACTGTTTTAACTGAATGAATCCCACTGTTTCTGGCTGTAATAACGACTGTTGGTTCCATCAGTGTTTCTTTGTTTGCTGAATGATTCCCACATGCCACAGTTTAAATAAATGCGTTTCTGCATGGTTTTAATGAAGGATGTCCTGCCTTTTACACAGCCTTAATAGCATCTACAAACTTTCTTTTTCCAATAGACCAGGATTTATTTAGGTTCTAATTTGTTCCTTTGTCACTTTAATTTTGACTGCTCAACATCCCCTGTCTCCAATTTCAATTAAATTGCTTCTGTGGTCCTTGATTTCCCTTGCTGTAGCTGTGCCTCATGCCTAATTGCTACAGCAGCCAAGTTTGAACTGCAAGTATGTTTGTTTACTTCTAGCATTCCCAGTCCATAATTCTGTGTTTCTTTTTTATGTTTTGCCTTGTCCACTAAGGATTTTGAATTTAGTCATAGAAGCAGCTGATAATTATTCACTCTTCAGTTGAACCTAGCATGGGATTACTCCAACAGCTCACCACCATACAATGTAATCTGTATCTTCCTTGTTGTGACAAATACTCCAGCTGCAGGGAACTCCTGACTCTTCTGTTATAGCACATCTCTTGCCCAGCCTAAAATGCTTTTACTGTTGACTATAGATTTTGATTTGTTGAATCTTGCCAAATGGTTGAATGTTCAACCCTTCCAGCTACTTAAGGTCTGCATGAGCAGGCTTCCTGAAGTTGTGTCTTGAGGCCGGAATTTTCCAAGATCCTCACCAATGTTCAAAGCAAATACCGGAATTAGAAAATTGCGGTTATTCAGAATGGTACATTTTGACCAAGATGTTGATGAATGAGCTGATGAATGACCATTCCACCTTCTTCTACCCCTTCCCACTGTGCCATACAGCAGGAATGTCTGACTAGGTTGCCAGTTACCAAAACAATAAATACAGTACAAATCAATCCAATGATGATTTAGTATGGAGTCTAGTTTGTGCATTTTTTTTCTCTCTTGATTTTTATTTTACTGGTAATGAGTAAATAAGTATCAACAGCACTCAACTGTTGCAACTTAGTATTTCAAGCAATTTCATTTCAGCCAGACTACGTAAGGCAGACAGAATGTTGATTATAGCAAGACCCCAATAACTAATCCTTCAGGGAAATACATGTAACACAGGAGCTTAAATTTTATCCATCTAGTGAACAGTCATGTCTTTCTCTTTATTTGAAGAAAGCAATATCTCGATGCAAACATAGAAACAGGAGTAGGCCATTCAACCATTTGAGTATATTGGTGTTCAAATGAGATCATAGTTAATCTGTATCCTAACTTTCTATCTCTGCTTTGGTTCAACATTCTTTAGAATCCCTATAGTGTGGAAACAAGTCCACACAGATCCTCCAAAGGGTAACCTGCCCAAACCCATTCCCCTACAAGTGTGCATTTAGCCCTGACTAATGCACCTAACCTACACATCCCTGAACACTATGGGCCAATTCACCTAACCTGCACATTTTTTGGATTGTGGGAGGAAACCAGTGCACCCAGAGGCAACTCATATAGACACAGGGGGAATGCGTAAACTCCACACAGACAGCTGCCCGAGAGTGGAATTGAACGCAGTTCCCTGGCACTGTGAGGCAACAGTGCTAACCACTGAGCTACTGTGCTGCCCTTTACCTTGGAGAAACCTACTAACCTCATGAAACTTTTGCAATGTTTTCCTCTGTGAATAACTGAACTTTCAAGTGATTATATACCAAAACAAGCACACAAGGAAGCAAACTAAATCAGTTTAATGTTTATGTCCTTAAACTGAATGAAATGCAAAAATAATAATTTCATACCTGATTGTTTGAAATCTCTCGATAAATAGATAAAGAATGGATGACTCTTGTGATCCAAATGCTTGAAATAAACTTCCTAATTAACTCTGTTTGCTAGGTCGATATTAGGTAATATCCCTCTTTCTTTCCAGCAAAGTCCGAGTAATGAGACCCTTGCTTTGATGGCATGCAGCTTCACATCATTTGGTATAAATCTAATTGATTACAGATTTGCCACAATGCTGCCTGGATTGGAGGGCATGTCTTATGAAGAGAGACGAGTGAGCTAGAGCTCTTCACACTGGAGAGAAGAAAGATGAGAGGTGACTTGGTACAGGTGTACAAGGTAATGAGGGTCATAGATAGAGTAGATAGCCAGAGACCTTTCCCCAGGGCAGAAATGACTGTCACAAGGGGTCATAAGTGTAAGGTGACTGGAAGAGATAGTGGGGAAATATCAGAAATATCCTTACGCAGAGGATGGTGGGTGTGTGGAATTCACTGCCAGTGGTAGTAGTAGGATTGGAGACTTTAGGGACATTTAAGTGACTGCTGGACAAGCACATGGCCGACAGTAAATTGAGGGGTGTTTAGGTTCAGTTGATCTTAGATTAAGATAAATGCTTGGTACAATATTGTGGGCTGAAGGGCCTGTACTGTGCTGTATTCTATGTTCATTGTTCTTGTTCTATCATCAGGTAAAAGCTGGCATTAAGTGTGTTCAAGAAAAAATTCTTTATCAATATTTGGATGCCCCTACGAGAGAAGGAACAAAACTTGGCCTTCTCCTGGGAAATAAGGCAATGCAAATGACTGAGGTGATAGTAGGGGAGCACTTTGGGACCAGTGACCATAATTCTGTTAGGCTTAAAATCGTCATGGAAAAGGATTGATCTTCTCTAAAAGTTAAAGCTCTAAATTGGAGCAAGGCCAATTTTGATGGTATTAGATAGGAATCTTCAAAGTTGGTTGGGGTAGGCTGTTCACAGGTAAAGGCAAGTGGGAGGCTTTCAAATATAAGATAATGAGAGTTCAGAAACATGACTCAGTGGGACAAATGTGTGTTATTCAACACTCACAGCAAGTGCTCGTTAAACAGCCTCCACATTTCTGTTGTGCATTTCCCATAGAACGATTACTCCCAATTTATACTCCACAGCTCATGTCTAATAGCAGTATAGTTTCACCTTTTCCAGTTAAATACCTTTCCATACTGTCTATTCCTATCCCTCTCCAGGCTATGGTAAAGGTGAGGCAGTTGTGGTCACTGTCACATAAATGCTCACCCACTGAGAGAACTGACACCTGGCCTGGCTTGTTGCCTAGCACCAAATCCAATATGGCCTCCCCCCAGTCTGCCTATCTGCATAGTAAGTTAGGAATCCTTCACGGACACACACCTGACAAAATTGGCTCCAACTAGACCATCTGCTCTAATGAGGTTCCAATCAATATTGGAGAGGTTGAAGCACAACAACAACTCTGTTACATCTGCACCTTTCCAAGATCTGCTGTCCAATCGGTTCTTCTATCTCTCTGCCTCTATTCGCGGTGAGGGGGGGTGTGGGGTGGGGGGGTCAATAGAAAACGCTCAATAAAGTGACTACTCCTTTCCTGTTTCTGACTTCCACCCATACTGACTCAGTAGACAAACCTTGCTCAACAACTTCCATTTCTGCAGCTGTGATGCACTCTCTAATTAACAATGTTACTCCCCCTCCTCTTTTACCCGTCTCCTTTTTTTATTGATCTAAACCTTGGAATATCCAGCAACCATTCCTGCTCCTGTGAAATCCATGTCTCCATTCTGGCCACAATATTGTAGTTCCAAGTACTGATCCAAACCAGTTTAAATCCTCCCAAAGTGCTCGAGCAAATCTCCCACCCAGGACATTGGTGCTCCTCCGGTTTAAGTGCAACCCATCCTTTAAGTACAGGTCCCACCTTCCCTAGAAGGTACCCAATGATCTACATATCTGAAGCCCTCCCTCCTGCACCAGCCCTGTAGCAACGTGTTTAGCTGCACTCAATCCCTGTTCCTTGCCTCACAAGAACATGGCACCAGTAGTAATCCTGAGATTACTACTCTGCTTGACCTGCTTTTTAGCTTCCAACATAATTCGCTAAAATCATTTTTTAGTTCCTTATCCCTTTTCCTGGCTATGTCATTGGTGCCAATGTGTACCACAACCTCTGGCTGCTCACCCTCCCCCTTCAGAATCTTGTAGAGACATCCCGGACCCTGGCACCTGCGAAGCAACATTCCTTCCATTAGTCCTGTTCACGACCACTGAATCTCCTGTCCATTCCTCTAACTATTGAGTCTCCTAAAATGCAGCACTTTTCCTTTCTCCCCCTTCCCTTCTGAGCCACAGTCCCCCACAACTGTATCCAAAATGGTATACTTATTACTGAGAAGAACAGCCACAGAGGATCCCTGCACTGTCTGCCTGTTCCCTTTCCATCCTCTGACTGTAGCTTTCCTCATTCCTGAAGATGGGCTGATGCCCGAAACGTCGAT
This sequence comes from Chiloscyllium punctatum, assembly GCF_047496795.1. Classification (NCBI taxonomy): domain Eukaryota; kingdom Metazoa; phylum Chordata; class Chondrichthyes; order Orectolobiformes; family Hemiscylliidae; genus Chiloscyllium; species Chiloscyllium punctatum. The sequence goes on from NC_092741.1 coordinate 111,847,605, forward strand.
TCTCCTGTTCCTTGGATGCTGCCTGACCTGCTGCGCTTTTCCAGTGACACATTTTCAGCTCTGATCTCCAGCATCTGCAGTCCTCACTTTCTCCATCCTCTGATTGTAACCCATCTACCTTTTTCCTGTACCTGAGGTGAGACTACCTCCCTGTAACTCCTCTCTATTACCCCCCTCAGTTTCCCGAATGATCCGAAGTTCATCAGTTCCAGCTCCAGTTCCCTAAACTGGTTTCCAAGAAGCTGGAGTTGGGTTCACTTCCCACAGATGTGGTCAGTGGGTACACTCGTGGTGACCCTTACCTTCCACATCCTACAGGAGGAGTATGCAACAGCCCTAACATCCAATCCCATTGTTCTGAATTCCCAAAGAGACAACCGAAAAAACTACTAACTTCAATGAATCGGCACATAGAACCTTTTTTTTGGTTAGAGGAGGAGGCTGGGTGGGAGATACTACCTAAGTAATGTTTTGGGTAAAGCAACCACCCAAATATATTACCTTACTTACTCAGCAGTTCCGTGTCTGCTCCTGCTCAGCATGCGCTCCGCCTATTCATGAGATAAGCTTTTAAAGGATTAATTTACCTTCTTGGCAGCCCCCTGGAACTCACTGTCACTGCCCCTGCTGCTGTTGCAAAAATGGAGGCCATTGATCGCATGAGATAAGTTTTCAAACGAGGAATTTACCTTCCCGGCAGCCCTCTGAATCTTGCTCTCATCACTCCCACTGCTGCTGCAAAAATGCAATAATACTTGACAAAGACAAAGCTTGGTCTCTTTGTAGTTAACTTTCAAATTCCATTACAGATTTCATGTCCACTGGCCCAATGGCCATCTGCTGCCAATATGTTATAGTACCCTATATAAAAGCCACTTGAGGCTTTCTTTGGACTATCAACATGCCAACAGTTAATACCGCTACCCAATGCCCCCTGGTTACCTTATAAGATGATGAATGTGCACAGAAACTGTGGAATGTCCAACCAATCGTATCTTGATACATTATCAGTTGGCTGCTGTACAATTGCTTCAAGTAAGTGTTCATTTCTTGTAATATTTATTGAGTTTGGGGGAGGGTCAGTTGTAGGGTAGGGGAGGACAGATGGATTGTGTCTATGTAAGAAGGAACACACCATTTTTTTAGGCAAATCATCACAGCCAATCAATGCAAACTATGTTTTTGTCCTCGGTGCATCCCTTCACCCAATAGATTTCACATTGAGAGAACCATGCCCTCTTTCTCTTTCCCCTACTCCACTTAACATCTGAGATGTCACAAAGGAGATGAGAATCACAGAAGAATGACAGACCATTGCACACCATGAGAGCTGCTGAGTGGCTGCGTGTCCAAATCTGGAGCCATAGATGAAACCTTTCCTCAAAGTAGGCAGTTAGTACTGGTGGAGGTTCACCTTGGCAAAGAAAGCAGTAATAATGAATCCCTGACTGAGATACAAGAAAATCTGGCTAATCATGCTGTTGAAACGTTTCCTCAGTTAAAGCACAGCATGTTCTGCATCTGCTCACATTGTGGGAAAGATGGCATTCCAGGGTGACTGAAAAAATAGGTTACCTTGCTGACTACACTTGCTAAGCTGATACCAACTCTGTCTGCAAACTTTAGAGTGTCTCTCTGACAATTGAAAATATGGAGTAGGATCAGGAATAAGCCCGTAGTACCTGCTTCAGTAAGTGATATCAGAGCTGATCTAGTTGTGGTCACAATGTTACTTTCCTGCCTGTTCCCAAATACACGTGATGTGTTTGATTATCAAACAACTCAGCCTTGAATAATTTCAGTTGCACAGCCTTCACTGCGCTCTAGGGAAGAAAATGCCACCAACTGAGGATCCATTGAGAGAAAAAAAATCTTCTCAGCTCTACATTAATCTGTCTTCCCTAGTTCTCATCTCACCAGAAAAGTAAACTTTCTCCTCGTATCTTCACTGTCAAGTCCCATCAGCATCTTATATGTTTCAATAAGGTCACCTCTCTGTCTTCTAAACTCAATTGAGCAAAGGCCCAATCTCCTCAGCTTTTCCAAATTAAGATCATTTCTCCAAGAATAAGTTGACTCAACTGTCTCTGATTTCCTTCAAATGCATTATATCCTTTTTCAAGTAAGGAGACTGGAAAAGGATTAGAAGTCTCGATTCTGACCTATGAAGCAGAATACCAATATAACTGGTCTTGGGTGTTAGATTTTAGTTTAATATTTGTCAACCTAGTATTTTTACAGACATTATATAAATATGTGCATTTTGATAAGTCTATCAAAATAAGTCATGATTTTGAATTAATGCATTATTTCGGAAAGGAGTGCTACATAGCCATATTTAATCTCAAAATGTTGACAAATGTACAAAGAGTTAGCAGCCATCTATTGATGATTAATTAGGAGAAGTACCTTAATAAAATTGCAATTGAAGAATAAACAATTATAGTCAGCATTGAATAAAGCTTTTTATTTAGATTTTACTAATTCATCTTAACTATGTTGTTTTCTTTTCAAAATGGAGTTCTAAATACACAGAAACAGATTAGTCTTGGAAGGAATACAAGTGATTAATATGTCTTCAAGTTCTCATCAGCTAATTTTGTCCTTATAATGTGAAACACATGTACATGTGAATAACAGATTTTTTTCTGAGATAAAAAGCACATCAGTAAGCAAATGTGGGAGCTTTTCAGAAGGCATGCAGTGATCGTGGGAAATTTAATGCGTATATTGACTAGAAAAATCAGATGGGTGAAGATTATTTAAATGAGTTCATAGAATGCTTTCAGGATAGTTTCTTAGAATGGTATGTCAGAAAGTAATGGGGGAATAGATTATATAAGACTTGGTGTAATGCAACAAAATAGAATTAATGCACTTATAGTGAAGGTGCTCCGAGGTAGCAGCAAGTATCATATAATTGAATTTTATGTTCTCTTTGAGAGAGAGTAGTGGGTCTGAGACTAGCTTGTAAAATTAAATCGGTGCTTATGGGGGCATGAGACCAGAGCTGGCACAATTAAATTGGTAAATTAGGTTAATGAAAAAGTCAATGGAGATGCAGTAATAGATGTTTTAGAACATTAAGAATTGATATATCCCAAAGAATTAGAAAATTTTCAAGAGACGGACCCACCACCCACTTCCCAGAAGGCAATTGCTAAAGGGCCACATCAAAGGTTATTGCAGAAAGTAAAGACTTGTGGTGTAGGGAGTAATATGTTGTTATGGATAAAAATGAACTGGCTAATAGGAAGCTTGAGGGCACAAACTGACCTTTCTCAGCTTGGCAAAATGTAACAACTGGTATGCAAGGGAACAGTTTTTGATATATGTGTACAATTTGTATAAAGACTTTGATGAAGGGACAGAGGTATTGTTGTCAAGTTTTTCTGTTACATCGGCAGCAGCAACCACTCTCTAACAGGTATGCTTGTCTGTATCATGGGTCATGTATGAAATTAAGTTGCGAAGAAGACAAAAGGATGCTAGAAAATATAGATAGGTGAAGTGAATAACCAAATATGTGGCAAAAGGAGCAAACTGTGGGAAATTGCGAAATCATCCATTTTACCAGGAAGAATAAAAATCGGCCATGATATCTAAATATTCAGCAATTGCAGAGCTCTGAAAAACAGAGGCTCTGAGTGTCCTAATGCAAAAAATCACAGAAAATCAGTATGTGGGTAAAACTTAAGCAAGCTAATATTGTGCTATTATTTATTGCAAGAATTGAAAACAAAAGTAGTGAGGTTTTACTTCAATTACACAGGACACTCGTGAGAATGCATCTGGAGGGAAGTGCACATTGTTCAGCTTTTCTTATTCACTTGTAGAAAGCGGATGTTGCTGACAATTCTTGCCTTTGACAAGGTGGTGATGAACTGTTTCTTAAACTGCTGAAGTCTGTGTGCTGTAGGTCGACCCACAATGTTGTTATGCAGGGAATTCCATAAATTTGACAAAGTGACACTGAAAGAATAACGATATGTTTCCAAGTCAGGATGTTGAGTGGCTTGGAGGAGACTTTGCAGGTGGTGGTAGTGTCCTCACGTTTCTGCTGGCCTTGACCTTCTATATGGAAGTGGTCATGGCTTTGGAAGGTGCTGTCCAAGCATCTTTACTGAATATCTGCAGTGCATGTTGAAGATGGTAAATAATACTGCCATTAAGTGTCGGTGGTGGAGGGTGTGAATATTTATATATGTGGTGTCAATCAAGTGGACTGCTTTGTCCTGGATGCTGTCAAGCTGCTTGAGTGTTGTTGGAGCTGCACACATCCAGGCAACTGAGGAGTATCTCTTCTCACTTTTAACTTATGTCTTGTAGATGGTGGACAGACTTTGGGGAGTCAGAAGGTGAGTTACTTGCTGCAGTATTTCTAATCTCTGACCTACTCTTGTATTTATATGACTGGTCCAATTGAGTTTATAGGCAATGATAACTGCAGGATTCAAAAGTGGAATTCAGTGAGGGTAATGCTATTGCGTGCCAAGGGACGGTGGTTGTATTGCTTCATATTGGAGATGGTCATTGCTTGGAATTTGTGTGGCACAAATGTGACTTGCCACTTTACAGCCAAATCTGGATATTATCATGGTCTTGTTGCATTTGAACATGGACTGCTTCCATTGCTGAGGAATTGCAAATAATGCTAAACATTGAGCAGTGACTGGTGAACATCCACACATCTGATCCTATGAAGGAAGGAATGTCATTGATGGAGCAACAAGAAATGGAAATCCAAACAAAATCAAACATTATTGGAGAAACTCAGCAGGTCTGGCAGCAACTCTGGATGAAAGCAGAGTTAACATTTTTGATCCAGTGACCCTTCTTCAGAACTGACGAGGAGTAAACAATAGGTGGAAATGGAACCCAGAGAGAGAGATAACACCAGTTGGGCAGACAATGGAATGGATAATGTTCAACTTGGGAGAATCAATAGCTCCTGCTGGGATCTATTAGTATCTGATAATGGATTGGTTATGGCAGCAGTCCATGTAATGATAAGGCCTGGTGTGTGGAGATGAGGAAAGACATGGAAAAAGGTACTCAGACCTTAAAATTATTGAACACGATATTGAGTCCTGAAGGCTGCAAGGTCCCCACATGGATCATTGCAGCAAGCCTGAGACAGAGATCATGGCAAAGGAACACAGTGGTGTTGAAGTGGAAGGCAACAAAAAGCTCAGTGTGACTTTTGTAGCCAAAACATAGCTAGTCTACAAAATGGTCGCCCAATTTACATTTCATCCTCCCATTGTAGATGAAACAGCATTGTGAACACGGAACAGAAGGGGTGAGGGCAGAACTGTGGGAGATGGGTTGCATACGGCTGAGGGCCCTGTCAACCATAATGGTGTAATCCTTGGTGGAAGAAGAAGGTGGACATTTTGGAACCCATTTATCATTGGAACAGATGTGACAGAGACCTCGAAACTGGGAAAATGGATGTATAGATCATGTAACTGTGGGAGTGGTAGATTTGTAATAGATATTGATGATCAGTCTCCAGAAATGGAAATAGAGATGTTGAGGAAAAGAGAAGGAGACAGAGATGGATTAGGTGAAGGTGAGAGCAGGGTAGAAATTGGAAGCAAAATTGATAAATGTTTCCAATTCCAGACATGAGAGGGAAGCAGTACTAATTATGTTATTGATGTACCAAAGAAAGGGGCCCAAGCAGGGCTGGAACAAGAAATGTTCCATGTGCCCACAAAGAGGCATGTATAACTGGGGCCCATGTGGATATATACATGACTGCACCTTTGATCTGAAGAAAGTGAGAGATGTTAAAGGAGAAGTTATTTAAAGTGAGGATGAGCTTAGCCAGGGCAGAGGAGTGTGGTGGTGGATAGAGGAGGCTCAAACCTTTATTCCAGGAAGAAGCAGAGAACCCTGAGACCAATCTGATGGGGGATGGACATGTAAAGGAATTGCAAGTCCACGGTAAAGAGGAGGCACTAGAGTCCACAAACTGGAATTCTGAAACTAATATAAAGCATCAGAGGAATCACAGATGGAAGTGGGAAAGGACTGAGTCAGAGGAGAAAACAATTTACTTGAAATAGAAACAGATGGGTTCTATGGAACAGGAACCTGCAGAAACAACGAGTCTACTTGGGTAATCCTGACTGTGGATTTTGGGAATGAGATGGAAGTGAGCTGTGTGGGGTTGGTGAACTATGAGCTTGGAGGCAGTAGAGGGGAAATCCTCAGATGAAATGAGAAGAATGACTACGTGGACAGAATAGCCTCATGTTCAATGGTGGGTTTATGATTCGGGGGATGTTGGAGAGCTGGCACACAGCTTCCACAATGGAGAGATCGATATGATGGATAACAACAGCACTACCCTTGTTGGCTTGATCACAAAGTCAGAGTTGGATCCTGGAGCTCAGACTGCAGTCAGTTCAGAGGAGAAAATGTTGGAATAGGTGAGGAGGGTGGGGCAGAGAAATTAAGATAATCAATGTCACATTGACAGACGGTTAGGCCTAGGACACTACCCTGAGAAACTCCTGCAGAGATATCCTGGATCTAGGATGACTGACCTCCAATAACTACAACCATCTTCTTTTCTGACAAGTGTGACTCCAACTAACAAAGGTTTTCCCCAATTCCCATTTTGCTAGGGCTTCTTGATGCCACAGTTAGTTAAATGAGGCATTGATGTCAAGGTTTGCCACTCTCATCTTATCTCTGTTATTCAGCTCTTTTGTTCGTAGAATCCCTACAGTATGGTACAGCCCATTTGGCCCATCAAGTTCACATTGAACCTCCAAAGATCATCCCACCCAGACCTATTGACTCCACCCTATCATTGTACTTTCCATGGCCAAAATTTCCAACCCACACATCTTTGGACAGTCGGATGAAAACAGAGAAAACCCACACAAACACAGGGAGAATGTACAAAATTCACACAGAGATATCCGAGGCTGGAATTGAACCCTTACCCTGTGAGGTAGCTGTGCTAACCACTGAGCCACCCTGCTGCTCATGTTTGAATGAAGGCTGTAATAGGTTAAAAGAAGAGTGGCCCTTGCAGATCCCAAACTGGGTATCACTGAGCAGGTTATTGCTAACCAGATACTAATTGTTAGTACTGTTTGTCACATCTTCTTTTGTCACATCTTCTAATGCTTTTCTGATGATCTAGAGTAGACTGCGAGGATGGTAATTGGTTGCATTTGTCCTGTTTTCTGTGTACAGGACATAAATGAAAAAATTTCCACATTATTGTGTAGATGCCAAAATGTAGCTGTACTGGTTAGGGGTGTATCTGGGAGAGGATACTGGGTAATCCAAGATGGAGGATGGAAAAAAATTTCTGGCTTTAACAGCTGCTCCTTTTTTGAGGTATTTTAGGTGTGGAAGTGATTTCCTCAAATTCCAGGAGCAGAAATTGCTGTTTTATGTGCTGTTGCATTGCTTCGGAACTTTGGAGAAAACAATAGTCGAAACAACAGCACTTTCAAAAGGAAGAGGAACAAACAAAGGAAGCACATGGTGAGGTCAGTGCAGGAGAGAGAGACAGACGGAGAGACAGAGAGAGAGAGAGAAATAGAGAGAAAGAAAGCCATGCTGTTAACTGACAGAGCAGTGAATCTGCACAATTACAGCCTTTGTTGAATTCATGTATCACTGGACATCGGAGTACGTCTGGGAAAATTAACAAACAGTGAAACTCACAACTGACCTTGGAGGAACCTGTTTGGGAGAGGTCACGGTACAGAAACAGATAAGTGGATATTTTAAGTGTGGCCTTACAGTAAGTCTCAGTAGTGAGTAGAATGGATGCTTTCTTGATTATATGTTTTATTGAGATATGTCTCTTGATTAAGCTTAAAATATAAGCCATAAGTATTATTTTAACCTGGAGCAGTGTTTTGTAGAGGAATAACACAATGCTATTTTCTTGGTCTGTAGATTGAAAGAAACAAAAATGGCCCTAAGTAGAGTGATATGCTCTTTTTGTCAGATGTGGGAGTTTAGGGAGAGTTTACGGGATACTGAGGATTATATCTGCAATAAATGCCATCGGTTGCAAAACCTATCAGATCAAATGGATAGGTTGGAGAGACAGTTAGAGAGAGAGAGAGAGAGAGAAAGAGAGAGCAATGAGGAATTTACAAGAGCAAGGGGATGTGATGGATGGCACTTATAGGAAGGGGGAAAAGCCGCAGATACAGTCATGCAGATGGGTTAACTCCAGGAAAGGTAAGAAAGGTAGGCAGTTAGTTCAGGAGTTTAGATTAGAGTGGTCCTTGGATGCTGCCTGACCTGCTGTGCTTTTCCAGCACCACTCTAATCTAAACTCTGGTTTCCAGCATCTGCAGTCCTCACTTTTGCCGAGTTAGTGCAGGAGTCTTCTGTGGCTATTCCCATTTCATGCAAGATTTTGAAAATGAAGGAGGTGATGGATTCTCAGGGGAACGTAGCACGAACAGCCAAATTTCTGATATTGAGACTGGCTCTAATGTAATGTGGGGTACATCACGTTCCAAGAGATCGATTGTGTTAGGGAACTCTCCAGTCTGAGATATAGACAGACGCTTCTGTGGCCAGCAGCAAAAAATCAGAATGGTGTGTTGTTTCCCTGGTGCCAGAATCAAGGATGTGTCAGGGAGGGTGCAGAATGTTCTCAAGGAGGAGAGGGACCAATGACATTGGAAGAGAAATGTTTGTGATTCTGAAGGGAGATTACTGAGAGTTGGGTAGGAATTTAAAAAGGATATCCTTGACAGCAGTAATATCTAGATTACTCCTGGTGCTACGAGCTATTGAGGGTAGATATAGGAGGATAGAGCAGATGAATGCATGGCTGAGGAGCTGGTGTATGGGAGAAGGATTCACATTTTTGGAAGTTCTTTTGGGGTAGAAGTGACCTGTACAAGAAGGATGGATTGCACCTAAATAGGAAGGGGACTAATATGCTGGGAGGGAGATTTGCGAGAGCTGCTTGGGAGGATTTAAACTAGTGATATGGGGGTTGGGACCCAGGGAGATAGTGAGGAAAGAGATCAATCTGAGACTGGTACAGTTGAGAACAGAAGAGAGTCAAACAGTCAGGGCAGGCAGGGACAAAGCAGATAATAAGGTAGGACTGATAAATTAAACAGCACTTAATTCAATGCAAGAGGCCTAACAGAGAAGGCAGATGAACTCAGGGCATGGTTAGGAGCATGGGACTGGGATATCATAACAATTACAGAAACATGGCTCAGAGATGGGCAGGACTGGAAGTTTAATGTTCCAGGATACAAATGCTACAGGAAGGATAGAAAGGGAGGCAAAAGAGGAGGGAAAGTGACGGTTTGATAAGAGATAGTATTACAGCTGTACTGAGGGAGGATATTCCTGGAAATACATCCAGGAAAGTTATTTGGGTGGAACTGAGAAATAAGAAAGGGATGATCACCTTATTGGGATTGAATTATAGACCCCCTAATAGTCAGAGGGAAATTGCAAAATAAGTTTGTAAGGAGATCTTAGTTATCAGTAAGAATAATAGAGTGGTTATGGTAGGGGATTTTAACTTTCCAAATATAAACTGGGACTGCCACAGTGTTAAGTGTTTAGATTAGATTCCCTACAGTGTGGAAACAGGCCCTTTGGCCCAACAAGTCCACACATACCCTCCAAAGAGTAATCCACCCAGTCCCATTTCCCTATTGAACCTAACACTATGGGCAATTTAGCATGGCCAATTCACCTGACCTGCACATCTTTGGACTGTGGGAGGAAACCCACGCAGACACGGGGAGAATGTGCAAACTCCATGCAGACTGACACCCAAGGCTGGAATCAAACCTGGGACCTTGGTGCTGTGAGGCAGCAGTGCCAACCACTGAGTCACCGTGCCGTGATGGAGAGGAATTTGTTAAGTATGTACAAGAAAGTTTTCTGATTCAGTATTTCAGATTCTAGTAGGATATACCTACTAGAGAATGTGCAAAACTTGACCTACTCTTGGGAAATAAGGCAGGGCAGGTGACTGAGGTGTCAGTAGGGGAGCATTTTGGGGCCAGCGACCATAATTCTATTAGTTTTAAAATAGTGATGGAAAAGGATAGACCTGATCTAAAAATTGAAATTCTAAATTGGAGAAAGGCCAATTTTTACAGTATTAGGCAAGAACTTTCAAAAGCTGACTGGGGGCAGAGGTTCGCAGGTAAAGGGGCAGCTGGAAAATGGGAAGCCTTCAGAAGTGAGATAACGAGAATCCAGAGAGAGTATATTCCTGTCAGGGTGAAAGGAAAGGCTGGTAGGTATCGGGAATGCTGGATGACGAAAGAAATTGATGGTTTGGTTAAGAAAAAGAAGGAAGCATATGTCAGGTATAGACAAAATAGATCGAGTGAATCCTTAGAAGAGTATAAAGGCAGTAGGAGTATACTTAAGAGAGAAATAAGGAGGTAGTTTTGCCAAATAGAGTTAAGGAGAATCCAAAGGGTTTTTACAAATACATTAAGGTCAAAAGGGTAACTAGGGAGAGAATAGGGCCCCTCAAAGATCAGCAAGGTGACCTTTGTGTGGAGCTCCAGGAAATGGGGCAGATACTAAATGAGTATTTTGCATCAGTATTTACTGTGGAAAAGGACATGGAAGATATAGTTTGTAGGGAAATAGATGGTGACACCTTGTAAAATGTCCTTATTACAGAGGAGAAAGTGCTGGATGTCTTGAAATGCATAAAAGTGGATATATCCCCAGGACCTTATCCAGGACCCTCGAACTCTGTGGGAAGCTAGGGAAGTGATTGCTGGACTTCTTACAGAAATATTTGTATCATTGATAGTCACAGGTGAGGTGCTGAAAGACTGGAGGTTGGCTAACGTGGTGCCACTGTTTAAGAAGGGTGGTAAGGACAAGCCAGGGAACTATAGACCAGTGAACCTGACATGGGCAAGTTGTTGGATGTACATGTATTGGGAAAGGCAAAGATGATTAGGGATAGTCAATATGGCTTTGTGCGTGGGAAATCATGTCTCACAAACTTGATTGCGTTTTTTGAAGAATTAACAAAGAGGATTGATGAGGGCAGAGCGGTAGATGTGATCAATATGGACTTCAGTAAGGCGTTCAACAAGGATCCCCATGGGAGACTGGTTAGCAAAGTTAGAGCTCATGGAATACAGGGAGAACGAGCCATTTTTATACAGAACTGGCTCAAAGGTAGAAGACAGGGGGTGGTGGTGGAGGGTTGTTTTTCAGACTGGAGGCCTTTGACCAGTGGAGTGCAACAAGGATCAGTGCTGTGTCTACTATTTTTCATCATTTATATAAATGATTTGGATGTGACCGTAAGAGGTATAGTTAGTAAGCTTGCAGATGACACCAAAATTGGAGGTGTAGTGCGCAGTGAAGAAGGTTACCTCAGATTACAACAGGATCCTGATCAGATGGGCCAATGGCCTGAGAAGTGGCAGATGGAGTTTAATTCAGATAAGTGTGAGGTGCTGCATTTTGAGAAAGCACATCTTAGCAGGGCTTATAAACTTAATGGTAAGGTCCTAGGGAGTGTTGCTGAACAAAGAGACCTTGGAGTGCAGGTTCCTAGCTCCTTGAAAGTGGAGTCACAGGTAGATAGGACAGTGAAGAAGGTGTTTGATATGCTTTCCTTTATCGGTCAGACTATTATGTAAGGGAATTGGGAGGTCATGTTGCGGCTGTACAGTACATTGGTTAGGCCACTGTTGGAATATTGTGTGCAATTCTGGTCTCCTTCCTATCAGAAAGATGCTGTGAAACTTTACAATGATGTTGCCAGGGTTGGAGGATTTGAGCTATAGGGAGAGGTTGAATAGGCTAGGGCTGTTTTCCATAGAGCATCGGAGGCTGAGGGGTGACCTTATAGGGTTCATAAAATCATGAGGGGCATAGATAGGATAAATAGACAAGGTCTTTTCCCTGGGATGGGGGAGTCCAGAACTAGAGGGCATTGGTTTAGGGTGAGAGGAGAAAGATATAAAAGAGACCAAAGGGCCAACATTTTTCACGCAGAGGGTGGTACATGTATGGAATGAGCTGCCAGAGGAAGTGATGGAGTTTAGTACAATTGCAACATTTAAAAGGCAGTTGGATGTGTGTTTGAATTGGAAGGGTTTGGACGGATATGAGCCGGGTGCTGGCAGGTGGGACTAGATTGGTTTGCGATATCTGGTCAGCATGGATGGGTTGGACCGAAGGGTCTGTTTCCGTGCTGTGCATCTCTCTGACTCTATGACTCTAAATTCTGAAGCAAATACTATTGCCAGAAGGTTGCCAGGACCCATAGCTTTCCAGTGACCAGTGCTTCCACCTGTTTCTTGATTTCTTGTAGAGTGAATTGAATTGGCTGAAGACTGGCATCTATGATGCTCGGGACTACTGGAGGAATGTAAATGCCTCAGAAGCAGGTCAATTAAGGCTTCCAAGACTAATGTATGGAATGAATAGGTTAGCCAGTGAGGAATAGCTAAATTGACTAGGCTTATGGCTACCAAAGTTTAGAAGAATAAGAGATGACTTGATTGAAACATATGCCTGAGGGGATTTGACAGGGTAGATGTAAAAATGATTTATCATATTACGGAAGGATCTGGAACTCAAGGCTACTGATTAAAAATCAGGGGATGCCAACTTAAAATAGAAATTAGGCAAAGCTAGTTTTCTGAAGGTCGCAAGAGCCTTCAGAATTCTCATATTGAAAAGGTGGTGGAACCATGCCCATGGGCTTCAACAAAGAATCATAACATTCAAAGTGTCCTTTTTGGAACCTCAGAATTTTGGTTCACCTTTAATTTGTTCCGATCTTTTAAATTCAGGTGAGGCTTTTCCTTTCCCCTTACTAATGTACCCACCAATTCATTAAATTTGCACTTCAAATTATTCTAATGATCTGATTAAAGGAAGCTGTTTGTAAACAGCACACCTCCAACTGCATTCATAGAATTCTTATAAACAGCTGTTATGTGGCACAGGGAGAAAGAGGATATCTTAGCCTGGGACATGGCAATCCATTGTTCAATTCTGCACTGTCAACCCCTCACATATTATATTTGTGATTTACTGTATGTTACATTGTTTTAATATTCTATATCACTGGTAGAAAAGCACAAGCCCTATCACTGAGACCCTATTTTAAGAGTCAAACTCTCCCTTAATTCATCTGTACATTCTATAACCTTTTAAAGAAAGAACTCGCATTTACATCACACCTTTTATTAACTGATGACATGGCAAATACTTGATAGTTCACAAAGCATTTTGAAATGTCACTGTTGTAGAAATGTCACAGTCAAACTTTGCACTGCAAGCTCCTACAAGCATGGTAGCACAGTGACTCAGTAGCTAGCACAGCTACCTCACAGCGCCAGAGACTTGGGTTCTATTCCAGCCTTGGATGGCTGTCTGTGTGAAGTTTGCACATTCTTCCTACGTCTGCAGTATCCTTTCTCCAGTATCCTCCCACTGTCCAAAAATGTGCAGGATAGATGGATTGGCCAAGCTAAATTGCCCTGAGTTGTGCAATCTAGATGGGTTAGCTGTGGTAGATATTGGGGCAGAGTGGTGAGTGGGACGGTCTTTAGAGAGTTGGTGTAAACTTGATGGGCCAAATGGCCTCTATCTGCATTGAAGGGATTCTAGAAATAACAATGAGATGTTGGCCTGTTCACTAGAAACGTGAATCCTTTGGCCATTATCTTTGGAAAAGTTCCTATGGGTTGGAGGGTAACTAATGTAACCCCACAAATTTAAAAAGGAGGTAGAAAATGAGGAGTTATAGATCAATTAGCCTGATATAAATAATAGGGTCAAAGCTAGAGTCAAGTGTAAAAGATTTGAAAGAAGAGCACTTGGAAAACAGTGACAGGATTGAAAAGAGTCAGCATGGAATTACAAAAGGGAAATCGTGTTTGACAAATTTCAGAATTTTTCAGCAATACATCTGTTAGAGTTGTTTAAGAGGAATGCAGTGGTCGTAATTTATTTGAATTTTCAGAAGGCTTTAAATAAGGTTCCACTGAAAAGATTAGTGGTTAAAATTAAAGCACATGGGATTGGCGGCAGCATAGCAACATGGATAGAAAACTGGTTGGCAGATAGAAAACAAAGATTGGCAATAAATGGGTCATTTTCTTCATTCCTGAAGAAGGGCTGATGCCCGAAACGTCGATTCTCCTGTTCCTTGGATGCTGCCTGACCTGCTGCACTTTTCCAGCAACACATTTTCAGCTCATTTTCTGAAGAGCAACAAGTGAATAGTGGAGTGCTGCAGAGATCAGTGCTTGCAACCCCATATATACACAATACATATGAATGATCTAGATGAGTGAACTAAATGTAATACCTCCAAGTTTTCAGACTACACAAAGCTGAATGAGAAGGTGAAATGTGAGAATGATACAGAAATGTTTCAGTATCATTTGGACAAGTTAGGTGAATGAGCAAATGCATGGTTAATTAAATATAATGTTGATGAATATGAGGTTATGCACTCTGGTAGCAAAATCAGGAAGGCAGGTTATTCGCTAAATGGTGATAGATTAGGTGAGGGGGAGGTGCAATGAGTCCTGGTTGTCTTTGTAGATGAGTCACTGGAAGTAAGCATCCAGGTGCAGGCAGGCAGTGAAGAGAGCAAATGGAATGTTGGCTTTCCTTGTGAGAGGATTCAAATTCAGGGACAGGAATGTCTTGCTGCAACTGAACTTCACCTTGATGAGACCACACTAGGAGTTCTTTGTGCAGTTTTGATTTCTTTATCTGAGGAAGAAGGTTTTGGGTTTAGAGGGAGTGCATCAAAAGTTGGTTTGAGTCCTGGTATGAAAGGACTGACTTATGAGGAGAGATTGGATTGGTGAGCACTATATTCAATGGAGTTGAGAAGGATGAGTGGTATTTCCTCGAAACCTAGAAAATTCTAACAGGATTAAACAGGGTAAACACAGGATATTACTAATGACTAGGAGTCCAGAATTAATTAGGACTGAATTGAGAATGTTTTTCAACAAGAGAGTGGTGAGTCTGTGGAACTCTCTGCCACAGAAAAGGTTAAGACCAAGGCATTGAATGGACTTGCCAGCTCAATACGCTATATGAGCTTCTGCTCATGATGAATTGCTGCCACATTCCTCTTGGAGAGTCAGAAACTTGGACTGAGACATTGCAGGAAAACCACTTTCTTGTCTGACTAGAACAGCATCTTTCATTAACAAGATATAACTTATTGCAATAAAAGCGCAATTGCTTGAAAAGCTCAGTTGATCTATCAGCATCTGTGGAGCAAGAAACAGAGTTAACATTTTAATTCCAAGGGCGGCACGGTGGCACAATGGCTCACAGCACCAGAGACCCGGGTTCAATTCTCGCCTGAAGCAACTGTCTGTGTGGAGTTTGCACGTTCTCCCTGTGCCTGCGTGGGTTTCTTCTGAGTGCTCCGGTTTCCTTCCACAGTCCAAAAATGTACAGGGTTAGGTGAATTGGCCATGCTAAATTGCCCGTAGTGTTAGGTGAAGGAGTAAATGTAGGGGACTGGGTCTGGATGGGTTGTCCTTCAGAGGGTCGGTATGGACTTGTTGGGCCGAAGGGCCTATTTCTACACAGTAAGTAATCTAATCTAAACTCATCTACAGAACCGTTTGTTGCATATTAGCAACTACTTACAAGTTACATTAATAGGATAGACATTGTTACATAGACTTTAAGTAGGACCTGATGTTGGACCTCACTTCTTTGAAATCCTAAGCTGTCTGTTCACAAATCCATATGACATTATCACAATGGATCATGCTTATGGTACACCTCAATATTAACACTTTCAGACCCATATAAAAACATTTCATCACTGCCAAGTACTCATTTGGTACAAAATTTGGGGGAAGAAAACAAAGGAAGAAAAGATGACAATCATGGTATCCGAAAGCTATTTACTTTGCTTAGCACTCACTGACACTGAGAACCAGAGCTGTATCAGTGAAGTCAGATCACACTAACATTCTCTTGAATTTATTTTGCCAGAACGAGCCACTCAACAGGTTACCATCATTGTGGGAGAATCAAGCATTGTACTTGAGAGCCAATGTAAAATTATTTATTTGCTTATTACTCGTGATAGCTTTGCAGTATTAGTGGTTTTGCAGCCCTGAGTTCTAAAGATATTCTGGTACAATTAGGCTTTTCTTTTATGAGATAACTTAATTAGTTCCTGACCTACACCACAGAAGTCTCTCTTAGAGAGACTGTGGATGTAAATAAATCTTAATGTTTTGACAAGGTGATCTGGGGACTTTGAGAATAAACATGTCTAGCCTTATAAGCTTCCAGGTATCCCAAAGAGAGAATCACAAAAAGTCAAAACATGAATCATTCTATTCATAACCATGGAAACAAGAACATAACTTAAACCATGATCGCAGAACAGAAAGAATTGAATGAATATAAATTTTGACTGAGAGATGATATTTAAGAGCTGAATCCCTAGTCGGGAACTTCCAACTAGCATGAAGAAGTTGAATGTCAACAGCTCCTGCTTATTATCTTTGATGTGCTTTGGCAAAATACATGAAATTATAATTATTGTAGCAAAATCCATTTGTGTTCCATTGTATAGTGATTGGAATGAGGTCAACCAGGTAGACCTCATAGAATATGGGTTCCCTGAATGGCGTTATTAATCTGGTCCAATCAAGGAGCCCTGGCTGACAGATAAGGAAAGGAGTGTCAAACATCTTGTTCACTCTGAAGGCTAGCTCTGAGGGAGCTGGATCAGTGTCAAGAACTATCCTTGTGTAAATAAAGGGTGACTTGGTGATGGGATATCAGCCTCTGTGGACTTACTTTAGTGACAATGAGAGTAAAGCATGTTTCTGAAGAAATTCTCTCATAACAGTCGTATTTGAGTTGGGGTAAACATTTCTGGATCATGCTGTTATTTGGGAAGCCTGACTCATTTGAAACTTCCATCGAAGACTGGGTCCAGTATGGAGAAAGAATGCATTATTTTTTCCAGGCAAATGACACTGGGACAGATAAAAAGCAATGAGTAAATCTCGTGACACCTTATAGACCCGCAGCCTTTTTGGTTATTAGAAGCTTAACATTTCATGAAGTGCCAGAAACTAAAACCTTTCAAGAATTGATGGATTTCATGGAATATTATGACCTGAAAAGGTGTTGCTGGAAAAGCGCAGCAGGTCAGGCAGTATCCAAGGAGCAGGAGAATCAACGTTTCGGGCATGAGCCCTTCTTCAGGAATCTCCAGCATCTGCAGTCCTCACTTTCTCCTGGAATATTATGACCCAAAGCCTCCTCTAATTCTGCGATGCTATTAGCCTTACTCAGCAAATTGAGAACCAGGAAAATCCAAATCAGAATTTTTAACTAGGTTAAGACAACTGGCAGAGATGTGTGACTTTGGTTTAACCCTTAATAAAATGCTGAGAGGCCATTTGGTATGTGGGATTAATGATGTTACCATGCAAAAGTGCCGACAAGCTGAAGGCCAACTGGACAGCAAACTAGCATGACAACTATGTTATCATTAGAAACTGAGACAAGAGATCAGATGAGTTGCAGGGTATTCCAATAGAAATGGACACCTTCGCCACTCTAACTGAGTGGAACATCACTCGAGTGAAGGCAATTGCATAGCCACACTCAAGACATATCTTGAACAGAGGGACTCTAGGTCAGCCAACAACAAAAACTCAAAACGAAGCCAAGTCTCAGCCAAATGGTTAAAATGTTTTTCAGAATGCAGGCTGGCTACCTATTTTATTTGCTAACAGTGTGCGGTCTCAAGACAGCAAAGGTGTCCCAATAGACCTAAATTGAGTTATGAAAACTCATAGGCCAGTATCCAGGAAAGCACACACCCTGGAAAGTCCACATACCTCTGATTTGGATCAGTGAAATTGCATAGCAATATCCAAATCAGAACCAATCAAAATAAATATCTGGTTAAATGGTCAGTCGAAGCTACAGAATGGCCATTTCAGAGATCAGAGAACCAGTCTTTAACAAAAATTGCTCTGGACTCCAATTCTTAAGTTTGCACAAGACCTCAGCTTGACTAAGAACTTTTACTGGGGTATACCTACAGATTAAAGGTGCAAATTTAATCTGGTCCCTTATGAGGAGCAGTTGGTTCACTTCTCACTGATTGTACCAAAAGGCTCGGGCCTGATTTTAGTGGGGCAAAATTGGTGAGGAAGATTTAACTAAATTGGCTCAACACTTTTTAATTAGAAAATGGCAACGTGAGTGAAGTCCCAATTAAATACCTGCAAGTTTTTCAGGAGAGTCTAAGGACTATCAAAAGAGCCTGGGCCACCTTGCATGTTGAGCAGGAAGTAATTCCACAATTCTGTAAGACCCACCCACTGCCATTTGCCTAACGAGCAAAAGTCGAACAAAAATCAGATGGCTGGAAAGTGAAGGAATCATTAAACCAGTTCAGTTTGCAAAATGGCAGTACCAGCCATACCCATTGTGAAGTCCAACAGGTCAGTTCACTTGTGAGTGGATTTTAAACAAACATTAATCTGCTTTTTGCAGCTGGATTAAAACCCAATCTATCAAATAGGGAAGTTATATGAAAGCTAGCACGAAGTTGGACAAGAGTCAGCTGGAGTTGGCTGGACTTGCAATTGCAGTTAGATGAGGATTCCCGGAAGTATGCTACAATTAATATCCATACAAGACTGCCATTTGGGGTACCGTCAGCCACTACAATTTTTCAACAGACAACGGAGAACATTGTACAAGGCCTACCCCAGGTCATCATTTTTCTAGATGATATGCTAGTAACAGGAAAGATCAATAAGAAGCACTTCGAGAACTGGGACCTAATTCACAGATGTTTCTCTCAGGCAGGCGTACACCTTAGATTGGAAAAATATATGTTACAGGAATCTCAAGTGACCGACCTGGGCTGCAGAGTTGATAAGACTGAGTTACATTCATTGGAAGATAAAGTGAAGGCAAACAACAGTACCCTAACTCCCATGACTGTACCAGACCTTAGGTTTTTGCTTGGGCTGACGAATTATTATGGAAAGTTCTTACATAACCCGGCCTCCATCTGGGCATCTTTGCATCAACTCTTTAAAAAGGATCAGAATCGGAAACAGTCATGTAGCCATGCCATAGCTTTCAGGGAATTGAAGAAACAGCTATCAACCTCTCAGGTATTAGCATACCATGATCCCAAGCGAGATGTAGTATTGACATGCAATACATCCCCATATAGCATTGGCCTAATATCAGCTAATAGGTGGCCCAATGGAGAGGAATCCCAACAGCATATGCATCCAGCACTTTGGTTAATGTAGAGCGTAAATACGCCCAGATAGAAAAGGTCATAGTTGGAGTCAGGAAGTTCCACCAATTCCTTTACAAACTTAACGTTGTAATAATAATGGACCACAAACTCCTGCCGGGTCTACTTAAAGAGGACAGGGCAATGCCACCCATAACTTCAGGCCAAATTCAGTGATGGTCTCTTATTCTAAGTCCATATAATTGCAAGTTGGAATACCATCTGGGAGGCCAAGTAGCGAATATGGATGCATTGATCTGCCTCCCACTGGCAGATACATTACCGTTGGTACTGTCATTGGAAGATTCTGTAATGGTTTTACATTTTTTGGACATCTTTCCAGTCACAGCTGACAATATCAGACTCTGGATGCATAAGGATCCAGTCCTGGCAAAACTGAGACTGCTGGGGATGATGGGGTAAACCAAAGGGCCATCACAACCAGAACTGAAACGTTGTTTGGAACCAGAGATGTCAGATCACAGTAGAGGACGTCATATTATGGGGAGGAAGAGTGATTGTCCTAAGCAAAGGTCGCTGCCAGGTACTGGTTCAACTCTACAAGGGTCATCCAGCATTTTCCAAAATGAAGATGTTGACAAGTAGTTATGTATGGTGGCCAGGATAAGATCCAGACATAGCTGCATTGGTGGGAAAGTGCCCAGTGTACCAACATGCACAAACATTACAGTCAGCAGCTCCCTCATATTCATAGGAATTGCTCAGTAAATCCTGGTCTTGGTTACACTTTCACTATCCAGCTCCTTTATGGGCTCAATGTTCTTGGTCATTGTGGATGACCACCCAAAGTAGCTAGACATGCATAGAGTTCATTCATCAAAAACAGGGACAATGGTTAGAAAAACTACATGCACCTTTTGCAGTACATTGACTCCCATAGATGTGGTCACAGGTAAAGAGACATCATTTGCCAGCAGAGGATTTGAGTATTTCCTAAAATCTAATGGAATTTGGTGTATAAGGACAGATCTATATGATTCACCATCAGTGGTCTATCAGAAAGAGCAGTCCAAACTTTGAAGGCAGGCTTAAAGAAATAGCCTACATCTTCACTAGATACCAAACTGTCCCAGTTTCTATTTGATTATAGGACAACCCCTCATACAACTACACAGGTAGTTCCAGCAAAGTTGCTAATGGGGAAAGAACCAAGCTAAATCTTATCTTCCCGAATTGAAACAGCATTAGGAAGGCCAAGGCCAGACACAAGACTCCACGATGCAAAAGAGACAGTTTACTTAAGAGGATGAAGTTTAGTCTAGGACCCACAGGAATGGTTCTGCATGGATAAGGAGTATGGTTGATGTAAGGTCAGGTCCAGCAACGTACAAAGTTCAGATAGGTGCAACGGACCTGAACAAGCATGTGAGCCACATGAAAGCTGCAAACTCATAAATGGTGCAGGAGCAAAATGTAGCCAGCTCCTTGACAGAATTTCTGATTTCCTGGACGTGTAGGTTCTACCTGTCTGTCAGTTGTGAAGATAGCTCAGAATCTGAGAAGGACATGGAGGATGTTGCTGCCTCAACACTTTTGTTTTCTGAAGAAGAGTGAATTTCTTCCGAGATGTTTTGGGCACAATAGGCAAGGTGTAATGCATTAAGCACTGCCCATATCAGAGAAGAAGTTGGAAGAACCTGACCTGGTGCTAATATGCCTGAGGAGGAGCTACAAAAAACACAACTGGCTTGTGTCCTCAGACTCAGGGGGGCAGGGATGAAATGACGGTAACAAGGTCAGCCATTCTGTTCACTCTGAGAGCTGGTTCTGAGGGAGCTGGATCAGTGTCAAGGATTCTCCATGTGTAAATAAAGGGTGACTTGGTGATGTAATACCAGTCTCTGATGAGTTATTTCCAATACATACGTTTAGTTGGTTCAATGTGACCACGAGTGCACAAAAATAGTGCTTCTTTTGTGAAATGGCGTGAATATCACCGAAACTAATGATCAGGTTTGATATGACTGAGGTTAGAGGAATGGACCAATTCCTTTCTAGACTCAAACCTCCACTAGTCATAACAAAATTTAAATTTAATCAGTGTTGATATGGCCATGTGCATTAGACTGACCTAGTTTTGTACTGAAAACAATTCAGCTAGCTTTCCTAAATCAACAAAGAATATTAAGTTTTGAGAAGATTTGTCGCTCAGGTTGAGGTTCTGGATGTAGGTTTGCTAGCTGAGATGGAAGGTTTGATACCTAATATGGTGAAAATGAACCCTGAGAAAAAGGACAGGAAATAGCATCACCACAGGAAATGACAACACCATGGGAATGATGTCACCACCCCAAGGAAACCTAAACACATAAATAGAAAACGGGCTATACCACCAGCGCTTCACCCGGAGGTTCGCTGACGATGTTACCTAGTATGGTGACAAAATGTCTGAAACCAAACCTTCTAGCTCAGCGAGAAAATCTACATCCAGAAAGAATAATGAATTTATCACAAATCAAACTTACTTAAACAAGTATGCATAGTTTGTTGCCAAAAAGTGTTTAAACCTAGAAGTGCAAAAATCCTAGAACTGATGTGAGTCCGTACATTCCAAAAACTGCAATGCTTCAAAAAGGCAGCTCACTGCCATTCTTGCATACATTAAAGGAAGAATTCATACATGTTGTTGACCTCATTGCTGTTCAACAGAGCATGTTGTGTGTGGATTGGCTACCATATATCCCCCACAAAAGTGATAGCACTTCAAAACTACCTCCCGAGCTGTAACGCATTTTGAGGTCTAAATGTCAAAAAAAATACAATGGATTAGAAACCAAGTAACTATTGCTTCTGATGGTGGAACAAGAACAAGGGGAAATGATTCAAAAGTGAAGCTGAGCCAATTGTTACTGAACCATTAAGTAACTCTGACAGACACCAATTAAATTGCAGGGTTCCAATAAACTAAACAATTACTCAGAAAAACATTAAACTCTTACATACACCCACCTTCCGAAGACCCAGCACACCCTGTCCCCAAAAACAGACACCATAATCCCCTCTCTACCTCCCACTGGGGAATTAAGGAATATGAATCCTGTAAGTGAAAACAGTTTTAGTATAGAAGGGCAAAATGTGTCAGCAAAATGGAAGGGCTAAAGAGCCTGATCCTGTGCTGTATTGTTCTTTGTTCTTTGTGCTATTGCCACTCTGTGGAAAGTCTAGCCCCGTACTTCACTTTCCAATATGTTTGTGAACATCAGGGAGATTTCAACTGGACCTTTCAATATTAAGATGGATATAATTACTACTAGATAAGCATGTCCAAAGATATAGAACAAAGGTAAGAAAAAGAAATTGAGGTGGAGGCCGTCCAACGTGTAATTGAATGGCAGAGCTGGCCTGGGGAGCTGACTGGCGTCCTGTTTCTAACATTACTACAGAACACACGTTATTGACAACAAGATGTCACCAAATATCTAAGACGACAGTGGAGTGAAACTTTAAGCATGGAGAGGAAAAGTACATGAATAGCTTGGCCATAGTGAATTAGAAATTTATTAAGAGCTGTCTCCTCCAGGACCCATTTTGTTTCAGGGTATGTTGAGAATTAAAAGCAACAGCAGTGCATGTAAACCTTGATGAATGTGTACCTTTAAGCTTGTAATTGTCATGGTTAATGTACTCCATAACTTCAATTGCTGCAACATATTTTAAGGATTGTTGGTGCTGACTAATTTTCTTTGGCCTGCGGAAGAGAAATGAAAGAAGAAAGACTTTTAAGACTTCAGGACAACCAAAGTGCTTTACAGTCAACAAAGTACCTGGAGAGGTGTAGTGACTGCTGCAGTGTGCACAATTGTTGTTGAAACAAACTGTAATTGTCTGACGACAGTATAAACACAATCGTATTGAAGAAAATTTGCAATACATAACATTTCAACCTTTGAACCTCTGCCCAAACTGACCTCTTTCTTTGAACCCCTTCAGTCTTAATGCCAGTCTTCCTACCTTGATTTTATCGATTGCAAACTTGTGTCACAGCAATGAAACCTGAACAGCATGCAGCACTCTTGAATTATCAGAGTTCCTGGGAATATGAGATTGAGTGAGTTGTGCCATTAGCATGTATACAATTAGCAGAGACATCTATGTCACACTACCCATTCCCCTGCCTTATCCAAGAAATATTCATTTTCCTTGCTCAGCCCACATGGCAAGCAACGTTTATCACAAGGTCCCTGCATTTGTGCTTAGCTATTAATTGAACTGAAACATTTTGTGTAAGTTTTTTTGTTACAAATAATTCTAAGGTAATCAGTACTCACCATTATTATAGAGTGCATTAGACTACATCTTCCGGAGACCACATGTGTGCAGTTAAATATGGAGATCAAGAATTTCCTGTTCAAGTTGCCCTGCAACTTCATAATCTTCTCTTTTCCAGCACCTTGCTAGATAGCAATCAACCATGCTAGTAAATATAAGGCTGTGGATTCAGTTTTAAATAATGGGGTCAATCACCTTGGTATTATTGCTAGAAGATTAATCCAGAGACCCAGATAATATCCTAGTGATCTGGGTTCAAATCCCATTATGGCAGAAGGTTAAATTTGAATTGAATAAAAATCAGGTCAAATGATGATTATGAAACAATTGTCAGAAAGTCTCATCTGTTTTACTAATGTCCTTTAGAGAAGGAAGCTGTCCTCTTTACCTGGTCTGGCTCTAGACCCACGGCAGTATGATTCTTAACTGCCGTCTGGTCAATTAGGGGTGGTAATAAATGTTAGCTTAGTCAGAAATACCCAAATGCTGTGAATTGAAAAAAATATATTGCCATGGTAAGTTTTAATCATTACCAACCACTTTGACACAAACATTTAATTTTACAAGTGTATAGTCTTATTCCTTCTAAATGTAATTACTGATTTAAAATCCTTTTTTATTGGCTTGCTTAATTCTTTTTTTCATTCTCTTATTTTGTTTTGCTTTCTGTGCATATTTTTACAATACATGGATTATTCTAATTTGTACATCCTGGTTTAGAGTCAGCATGATTCAATGATGACTCTTCAATCTGTACATTTCTTTGCTCACACATGCCATAGATCTATATAGGGGCTATCATGCTGAAATGAATTGCCTGTAACTGTTAGTTTCTACTCAAGATCTCAAAAAAGACAGCAGTCAATATCACAGCAATGAACACCAAGTACTAACCTCTTGCCTTGTAGTACATAATGTGGGTCAGTGTCATTGGTGATCATGAATTGATGTTATTTATTGTCTTCACTTGATTCTTGGCCTAAAGGAGCATTGGAGCTGTAGAGTCTGACCCTAGCAATCTACAACACGTTGTCTGATAATGTTTAATTTGTCTCATTTTTAAACATGCTTTCTTATTAGTTTTGCCATCTGAAGTCAAATTAGTGTTTAAAGTTACAATTCTTATCTTGTTTTTCAAATAAATTAATGACTTCACTTCTGTGTAACCTCTTCTAGCCCTAGAAACTTCCAGGATTTCTGTGCACTTCCAGCATTGTGAATTTTCTTCATTCTATTGGTGGCCCTGCTTTCAACTATCTGGCTCCTAAATGCTGGAATTCCCTGGCTCAACATCTCCACTTGTCCAGCTTTCTCTCTCCTTTTTCTTTGAACAGAATTTTGGTCAACTGTCCTAATACCACCTCATAGGTCCCAGTCTTAATTTCCTTTTTTGATAATGTTTCTATAAAGTGCTTTGGGATGTTGAAGATGCTATATAAATGCATAGTCGGTCTTATGAATCCGATCCCTTTCATGCATGCTCCCATAACCTCATTCCACTTCTTAAGAACTTGAAAGTATTGCAGTGTTTACTGGACACTACCACGACTTTGATTACATTTGGATTGTTTATCAGCTAAGGGAGGAAGGCATGGGGTTTGAGCTACAATGACCCGAGGCTGAACTAACCTGCCCCTTAAATCCTGGCAATCCCTCCTTGAGTTTGTTTAAAAGACACTGTGAATACAGTGTGCACTTCCTCATTCAGCCCAAGTCTGTCAGTGTTCCTGCTTTCCAAATCTTATCTCACCCTATGCATGTAATCCTTTCTTCATCATGTGTTTTTTCAAACTTCCTTTCAACTGCATCTATACTGCACATTTAACCTTAAGGACCCCATGTAGCACCAAGTTTTGCATTCTAACCACTCTCCATTCAAAATAATTTCTCTTGAATTTCTTATTGTATTTATCAGTGACTGACTTATTTATGGTTTCCTTTCAAGTGGAAACATTTTTTATGTACTCTCTTGAACCTCTTTGCAGTTTTAAAGGCATCCATGAGATCAGCACTCAGCTTTGTCTCTTTTCCCCTATGCATTCTTTCTTGATAATTGTAACATCTCAGAGTAAATTTTTTTGCAAGTCTTTTTTGCGCTTTGGAATTTTTATTTGTTTCCTTTATTGTGGAGACCAAGCTAAGGGTTGTCCTTTGAGAAGAGTTGGTGTGCAAGAGGTTCAGGTGCTGAAAGAATGCAGGAATTTCCAGGCATAGTGGTATTTGTTTTATTCAGCAAAGGGTTGAAGCTGTCCACTTTATCAGCTGAAACATTGAAAAGGCTGTTTCCCCAGGCAACAGACTTTTATGAGTGAATTGAGAATGCATTCTGCCTTGAGCTTAATAAACACTTCTCAGCTTTAGAGGACTAGACAGTCCCTGGCCACTCAGAGCGCTAAATTGAAAGCATAACTCTTTTAACCACTAACAATGTTATTTTTAAAATGGTGTAACAAAGGGAGACAATTTTAGATAATATGTTACTTTTTAAAAATAAATCAGATTTAATGCTTTCCATAACTGTCTTGGCCACATCATTGTACTTCCTTCTGCACTGGTCTCTTGATCTGGGAGGACCAGCCTAGGCTTCAGTTCCCCAGTCACCTCTTGAAATGCTAGTTGACTTGAAATGCCAAAATAGCTAATGTTAATGCAACAGAAAGCTCTTGTCATCCAAGCATTGCATTTATCTTTTTGGACTCCTCTTACACCTTGATCATGGAAAAACAGACATGTCGGCACTGGCATTGACTTTTGAAAATCTTTTTTGAACTTTTCACAAATTAATTTTCAGATATAGATTTGAGGTGCACTCAGAAGAATAGGCGCAATTGGTAAAATGATCTCTTTTGGTGCTGTCTCATTCTCTGCACTTCCTAAACCAGTACTTTGCTTTATTTGTAATCTCAGAATAAAGAGTCACCCATTTAAAACAGAGATGATGGGAAATTTCCTCTCTCAGAAGGTAGTAAATCTATAGAATTCTTTGTCACTGCGGGCTGTTGAGACTGAGTCATTAAGTATATTCAAAGTTGAAGTAGACAGTTTTTTAATCAATAAAAGAATCACAGGAAAAAAGCAGGAAAGTGGAACTGAAGATTATCAAAGCAGCCATGAACTTGTTGAATAGCAGAACAGACTCAATGAGTCAAATGGCATACTACTGCTCCTCCAACTTATGCTCTTAAGATTTATGGAATATGTGCATCACTTACTAGGCCCAGAATTACAGCCTATCCAAAATTACTCATTAAAGCAAACAGTCAAAAGATGAATGGGTCAGTAAGTGCAGAAGCAGAAAATTTCAACTATTCTTTCTGACATTCATCCTTGAAAATTACCAGAAAATGATAAGGAACTACCTTCTTAAAATGTTATATTCTTTGTACTATAGGTAGACATCCAATGCCATTAGAAAGAAGTTCCAGGATTATGACCCAGTGACACTGAAGAAATGGTGATATATTTCCAAGTCTGGATGTGAGGAGGAAAACTTGCAGGTGGGGGTGTTTCCATGCGTCAGCTGACCTAGTCCTTCAAGATGGAAGTGGTCATGTGTTTGAAAGTTGTTGTGTAAGGAGCCTTGGCAAATTTCTGCAGTACATCTTGGAAATGATACATACTATTATGACTGAGTATTGGTGGTGATGGCTTAGATATTTGTGGATGTGGTGCCAACAAGCAGGCTGATTTGTCCTGGAAGGTATAAAGCTTCTTGCTATTGAACATTACAAGGTAATGGTTAGATTCTCACTTTTTGGAAATGGTCATTGCCAGCATTTGTAGAGCACAAATGTTACTTGCCAATTACAGCCCAAACTTGGATATTGTCCAGGACTTACTACATTTAGACATGGAATGCTTCTGTATCTGATGAGTTGTAAGTGGTACTGAACATTATGCAGTCATTGTTGAACATCCCCACTTTTGATGAAGCAGCTGAAGATGATTGGACCTTGGACACTACTCTGAGGAAATACTAGGTAAAAACAATGACTGCAGATGCCAGAAACCA
This sequence comes from Chiloscyllium punctatum, assembly GCF_047496795.1. Taxonomy (NCBI): domain Eukaryota; kingdom Metazoa; phylum Chordata; class Chondrichthyes; order Orectolobiformes; family Hemiscylliidae; genus Chiloscyllium; species Chiloscyllium punctatum. Next base: position 111,875,216 of record NC_092741.1, read on the forward strand.
AATTATGAAGTAGAGTAATGCTGGAAAAGCACAGCAGTTCAGGCAGCATCCAAGGAGCAGGAAAATCTTTGTTTCGGGCAAAAGCCCTTCATCAGGAATACAGGCAGAGTGCTTGAAGGGTGGAGAGATAAATGAGAGGAGTGTGGGGGTAGGGAGAAAGTAGCATAGAGTACAATAGGTGAGTGGGGGTGGGGATGAAGATGATAGGTCAGAGAGGAGGGTGGAGTGGATAGGTGGAAAAGAAGATAGGCAGGTAGGACAGGTCATGGGGACGGTGCTGAGCTGGAAGTTTGGAACTGGGGTGAGGTGGGGGAAGGGGAAGTGAGGAAACTGTTGAAGTCCACAGTGATGCCCTGGGGTTGAAGTGTTCCAAGGCGGAAGATGAGGTGTACTTCCTCCAGGCATCTGGTGGTGAGGCAGCAGCGGTGAAGGAGGCCCAGGACCTTCATGTCCTCGGCAGAGTGGGAGGGGGAGTTGAAATGTTGGGCCGCAGGGCAGTGTGGTTGATTGGTGTGGGTGTCCCGGAGATGTTCCCTAAAGTGCTCTGCTAGGTGCCGTCCAATCTCCCCAGTGTAGAGGAGACTGCATCGGGAGCAACGGATACAATAAATGATATTGGTGGATGCGCAGGTAAAACCTGGATGGATGTGGAACACTCCTTTAGGGCCTTGGATGGAGGTGAGGGAGGAGGTGTGGGCACAGTTTTTGCAATTCCTGCGGTGGCAGAGGAAGGTGCCAGGATGGGATGGTGGGTTGTTGGGGGGCGTGGACCTGACCAGATAGTCACGGAGGGAACAGTCTTTCCGGAAGGCGGAAAGGTGTGGGGAGGGAAATATATCCCTGGTGGTGGGGTCCGTTGGAGGTGGTAGAAATGTTGGTGGATGATTTGGTTTATGTGAAGGTTGGTAGGATGGAAGGTGAGCACCAGGGGGGGTTCTGTCCTTGTTACGGTTGGAGGGATATGGTCTGAGGGCAGAGGTGCAGGATGTGGAGGAGATGCATTGGGGGGCATCTTTAACCACGTGGGTAGGAAAATTGCAGTCTCTAAAGAAAGAGGCCATTTGGTGTGTTCTGTGGTGGAACTGGTCCTCCTGGGAGCAAATACGGCGGAGGCAGAGGAATTGGGAATATGGGATGGAATTTTTGCAGGAGGTAGGGTGGCAAGAGGTGTAATCCAGGTAGCTGTGGGAGTCAGTGGGTTTGTCAAAAATGTTGGTGTCAAGTCGGTCGTCATTAATGGAGATGCAGAGGTCCAGGAAGGGGAGGGAGGGGTCAGAGATGGTCCAGGTAAATTTAAGGTCAGGGTGGATTGTGTTGGTGAAGTTGATGAATTGCTCAACCTCCTTGTGGGAGCATGAGGTGGCACCAATGCAGTCATCAATGTAGCGGAGGAAGAGGTGGGGAGTGGTGCCGGTGTAACTACAGAAGATGGATGGTTCTACGTAGCCAACAAAGAGAAAGGCATAGCTGGGGCCTATACGGGTGCCCATGGCTACCCCGTTGGTCTGGAAGAAGTGGGAGGATTTGAAGGAGAAATTGTTAAGGGTGAGGATCAGTTCAGCCAAACGAATGGGAGTGTCGGTGGAAGGGTACTGTTGGGGACGTCGGGAGAGGAAGAAATGGAGGGCTTGGAGGCCCTGGTCATTGCGGATGGAGGTGTAGAGGGACTGGATATCCACGGTGAAGATGAGGCGTTGGGGGCCGGGGAAACGGAAGTCTTGGAGGAGGTGGAGGGCACGGGTGGTGTCTCGAACATATGTGGGGAGTTCCTGGACTAGGGGGGATAGGACAGTGTTGCGGTAGGTAAAGATGAGTTCAGTGGGGCAGGAGCATGCTGAGACAACGGGTCGGCCAGGGTTGTCAGGCTTGTGGATCTTGGGAAGGAGGTAGAACCGGGCAGTGCGGGGTTCCCGGACTATGAGGTCGGAAGCTGTGGCTGGGAGATCTCCTGAGGTGATGAGGTTCTGTATGGTCTGGGAGATGATGGTTTGGTGATGGGGGGTGGGGTCATGGTTGAGTGGGCGGTAGGAGAAGGTGTCCTCGAGTTGGCGTCTGGCTTCAGCGGTGTAGAGGTCAGTGCACCAGACTACCACTGCGCCTCCTTTATCTGCTGACTTGATGGTGAGGTCGGCATTGGAGCAGAGGGAGCGGAGGGCTGCGCGTTGTGAGGGTGAGAGGTTGGAGTGGGGGAGGGGGTAGACAGGTTGAGGCGGTTAATGTCTCGGCGGCAGTTGGAAATGAAGAGGTCGAGGGCAGGTAATAGGCCTACACGGGGTGTCCAGGTGATGGAGTGTCTTGGAGGTGAGGGAAGGGGTCCTCGGAAGGTGGGCGGGAGTCCTGATTGTGAAAGTAAGCTCAGAGGCAGAGGTGGCAGAAGTGAACTTCCAGCTCAGCACCGTCCCCATGACTTGTCCTACCTGCCTATCTTCTTTTCCACCTATCCACTCCACCCCCCACGACCTATCACCTTCATCCCACCCCCATTCACTCATTGTACTCTTTGCTACCTTCCCCCACCCTCCTCCCTGACCTATCACCTTCATCCCCACCCCCACTCACCTATTGTACTCTATGCTTTACCTATTGTACTCTATGCTACTTTCTCCCTACCCCCACCCTCCTCTCATTTACCTCTCTACCCTTCAGGCACTCTGTCTGTATTCCTGATGAAGGGCTTTTGCCCGAAACATTGATGTTCCTGCTCAGATGCTGCCTGAACTGCTGTGCTTTTCCAGCACCACTCTACTCCAGAATCTGAGAAAATGCTACAAAGATGTCCTGGGCCTCATATAACTGACCTCCATCAAAAACATCTAGCAAAATTTTTGCTTGGTATAAATCCTACCGGTGAAGGGCTTTTGCCCCAATTTCCATTGACTCCTTGGTACCATACTTTTTCAAATCCTGCTTTGATATCAAGGGCTGTCACTTTCACCTCTCAAATTCAAGTCTTTTGAACCATGTTTGAACCAAGGTGGTAATTAGGTAAGAAGCCATATGGCCTTGATGGAACCTTAACTGAGCATCAGTGAGCAGGTTATTTTTTTTTCTTTTTTTTCTTTTTTTTGTTCTACCCCCACACTACCGCCTAAGTGCGGTAGTGCTTATTTTTTCCCCAGCACCCATGGTGTGTGTGTGTGTAGATGTGAGACACAGTGAAAGACACAAAGTGCACCAATCTTTATTCAATTTCCACCACCAGGAAGATAGGAAAAACACCCGAGTGGCCAGTGACAAGCACTGCCCTTCACATCAAAGGGCAATGCTGTGTGATCAAAACAGTGAAGGGGAGGGTAAGGACTAAATCAAAATAGAGTTGGACAGGGAAATAATACACTCCACTCCCTGCGGCGCCCACCTCTCCCTGAACGACTCCAGGGTGTTGGTGGACACCGCGTGCACCTTCTCCAAGGACACCCGGGCTCTAATGTAACCCCGGAAGAGGGGCAGGCAGTTGGCCCTAACGACCCCCTCCACGGCCCGCTGCCTGGACCTGTTGATGGCCAGTTTGGCCAGGCCCAGGAGCAGACCCACGAGGAGGTCCTCGGACCTGCCCTCCCTCCTCCGTACTGTGTGCCCGAAGATCAGGAGCGTGGGACTGAAGTGCAGCCAGAAACAGAGGAGAAGGTTTTTGAGAAAACCAAAAAGGGAGTGCAAATGCCCACACCCAATATATACATGGTCCACGGACTCCACAGCACCACAGAACAAGCAGTTGGGCTGGGAGTCCGTGAACCACCGCAATCTGCGGTTACAGGGGACTACTGCGTGCAGCACCCTCCACCCCAGATCCCCGAGAGAAAGGGGGAGGACTCCCGCGTAGAGAGCCCTCCACTGGGGATCCCCACCGCCCGGTGGCAAATGGGCACGCCAAGGCGTGTCCGGACGGTGGATGAGGGAGAAGAGGTGGACGGTGTGCAGCAGCAGTCGATACAGGGCCTTCCTTTTTATGTCCCTGAAAGCAACAAAATTAAAATTCCGGAGGCGGCTCAGGTTGTGGGGCACAGACTCCCGCGGGAAGTACGGGACCTTGGGGCCAATGTGAAATTCCGTCCGGGCCGAGTGAGCAGGTTATAGCTAGCAAGTGCCACTTGACTGCACTGTTGATTACCTCTTCCATTGGTCTACTGATGCTTGAGAGTTAGATTGATCAAGTGGTAATTGTCTGGTTTGGATTTGAACAAGGATTTGTGGACAGAGAAAACCTCAACAATGTTCCACATTGTCAGATAGATATCAGTATTGTAGCTGGACTGAAATAGTTTGGTTAAGGGCAGAAGGCTTGATAAAGAATGGCAAAGAGACATGTGGAGTAGGTCAAGACTTCTATCAGAGCAGGCTTGAAGTGCTGAAAGGCCTATTCCTGCACATGATTTAGATGAGTCATGGTTCAATGCTTGAATATCATCTGATTTGATCCATCATTTTGTCATGGAACCACTTAGCCCTGCCTACTTCTAGCTCATAGCTCTTTTGAAGCAGCTTGTGTTTGGTCTGTATGGTTCTGCATTGGCTATGTTGTGAACAAATCCGCAATTGATTTCTGAGTACTGGAGTCAATACTGGACACAGTTGACAGACAGACAAACATTCACAAACAATGAAAAAAATGATGGATGGTGTGGGCTGAGCATCACAGCTTTCCAGCAAAATATGACCCTCATTTTACAATCCCTTTTCATAGGACTTAACAACATTCATCAGCCTCTTTGAAACATTTAGCTTCTAAGAAAATACTGACTTCCCTCTCTCCTAACTTTTGTGTCCTACCATTGGATTAACAAATGAGAACAAACATCTCAAACCAAAAGAAAACAAAAATCACACAACATCAGGTTATAGTCCAACAGGTTTATTTGGAAACATTAGCTTTCCTAACTCACTGCACAACCACCTGATGAAGGAGCAACGCTCTGAAAGCTCGTGCTTCCAAATAAACCTGTTGGACTATAACCTGGTGTTGTGTGATCTTTAACTTTGTACACCCCAGTCCAACATTGGCACCTCCAAATCCAAAAAAAAATTGGCTGCTGATTAACTGATAATTCACATCCAAGAAGGTGACTAACACAATCACCCCAGGGGTGGAAAAATGACCACTTCTCTGTACCAGTGTTTATTGCCCCCACAGATCTTCTCCTAGCCCATTCTTCATTTAATCCCACCTATCCTCTCCAAATCTGTCTCAATTACACTTCTGGTCATGAATTTTCTTTTTTGAATACAGAAGATATAGCTACTACTGCCAAGATCAATAATCATTGTCCACCCCTCATAGCCCAGGAAGATTGATGTGAGTGCCTTCTCAAATAACCATCTGCCTGATAACAGCATTATGAAAGTTGTGTTACAGCACGGGTTCCAGCAGCCCAACATGACTGTCTCCCGACCTGGCATGATGGACTCCCAGCCCAGCATGATGGTCTCTCGGCAGTCCAGCGTGGCAATCTTTCAGTGGCCCGACATAGCGAGCTGTCAGAGACCCAGCATGGTCTCAGCAAGGACCTCCAGCCTCAAGGTAATTTTAGAGAGCCTCAAGAGCCAGCTTGGTGCATGGTCTGGAGTGAAAGGCCGGTGCAGTCTGAAGTTAGGTGCCGGCCTGGACTGGCTTGGAGGGACCATTGTTCTGAACATTTTATTTCTTTGGTTTTCTAATTTATTCGTATGATCTGTAATGTTGGGCTTTTTTCCCCTAAGAATTTGTACTTAAGTGTATTTAAAAATCTGTACCCAGGTACCTTTGTATCGAAGATAATGCTGGTATGTGGTAACTGGTAAACCTTTCACTGTACTCATTTGAGTACCTGTGACAATAAAACTAAATCTAATTCTAATTTCAATTCAACAACTTACCATCTTTTGGTTCTCTTTCTTCTTTCATGGGATATGGATGTCAACAGCAAGACCAGCATTTGTCACTTTCAGGGATACTAATGAATCTAATCAGATGTGGTCTTTATTGCAATCTACGACAGTTTTACTGGGTCTTCTAAGACTAGCATTTAATTCCAGCTTTATTCTACCAGCTGCCTTGTTGGGATTCTTAAATAAAACAAAAAAAATGTTGGAGACTTGGAATGAAAACAGAAATGGCTGCCAAAATGTGGGAGGTTTGGCAGGATCTGTGGGGACTAATATTTTGAGTCTAGTGATTCTTCATCAGAATGGATAGCTGCAAGAAATGGGTACTTAGGCTGAAGATTTGGTTGCGGGGTGAAGGATTGGGAGGAGAGATGACTGGATAGGTGATGGAGCTCAAAAAGACAGCTGAAAGGATTGAGCAGTAGAGGGGATTGTTGATAGTAGGCCAGAACAGAAAAGAAGGTGATTAAGTGATAATGAGAGCTAAGACTGTGACAGAATGGGCAGGCTGTACTGAAAGCTACCCATATAACATGGATAATAGGACTAAGAGTGTGTGAGAATGGGTTGCGACAAAAATGTTGATGTGAGAATACAATGGGGTGTTAAACTGGCAAGCAACTGAAAGCTGAGGGTCATATGTGAGGACAGAACACTTGTCCAGCAAAATGATCATCCAGTCTGTGCTTCATGTGTCTGGTTACGGCATCCTACTGGAAGTGATGGAAATGGCAGCTTGCAATCCTAAGGGTCACAGATCCTTACTTAGTCTGCTGGATAATTAGCTCAGTGATATTATTACAATGCCAACTCCTCCCCTAAACATTTGAACCCAAGCTCCCAAAACACTATTCGGATCTATTCTGGCAACAATACCACTACGCCATCACCTCCTTGTGTTGATTGCAGGTGGTCAAACTGGTTTTATTTTTCTTTGACTTCTTCCTGGAAATTTGCTACAACTGAATGGTTTTCATGTTCATTTTGGAGTCAGATAAAAATCAATCATATTCCTGTGTGTCTAGGGTTGCATGTTGCCGAGATCAAGTGAGGATAGCAGATTTTCCTTCCTTAAAGGACATTAGTGAACCTGATTAGTTTTCACAACAATCTATTCACTTACAAATGATTTTCTGGGAAAGGATATTTCTCTAGAAATCTCTAAAGCATTTGTGACATTCTTTTATTTATGACTCTTACTTTGAAGGACCCATGGCAAAATCAGAGTTTCCAGACAGAAATTGGATCTTCAAATTAGTTCCAGTGTTTGTTCAACAACTCAAATGTTGTGTTTTGTTTCCCAGCTAATGTGCATTATACTTCTGATGTCATCACATTACCATAGCATGTGACCCAAGAGTCTCCATCTAAAGTGGGGCCTTTTGAAGCATGAAATGCTGATGAAAGCATGCTACCCTTTATAACCCAATAGCTTGGTTTGAATGAATTAGCTTTATTGTCACATATACTCAATGAGCGCAGTGAAATTTTTTATATGTCACCACTTACAGTACCATCTTTGGTTCAAAAGTACCTAGGTAGAGCTTTTTTAGTTATAAAATCTTAGAAGATAGAGAAATAAAATGTCCAGCATTGCGAAAAGAAAAGTCCAGTACAGCTGACTCCAAACTATGTCAAGCCTAGCCTCCAATCCTCACCAGGCCCTGGCTTCACACCATAACAGGGTTCACCTTGAGGATCACGAGGCTAGAAGATCACTCCAGAGCACCATGCCAGGCTGAGAGGATGCCACGGTAAGGGGCTGCCCTACCTTGCCATAGGCTGCCCTGGGTGGCTGTTATACTGTGAGAGGAGATCGTTACACCAGGCTGGTAAGCCACCACGATGACTGAGAGACTACCATGGGAGATCGCCATGCCAAGCTGGAAGGTTGCCACGTCAGGAGACAGAATTAGTCGAGATACTGAAGTACCTGTAATTGCAATATATGTACATACCAGTAGAGATAATAAACATATAATGAATGTTACCCACATCTAATTCTTCATTTATAGAAGGTAACATAATTACTGCCTCAGTGGATACAAATACCTTGCTGGAGACAAAAGCCCACATCACAGTAGCAAATCAGTAGGGGAACCTTAAAGGAGGAGAGAATGCTTTTGGAGGAAATCATAAAGAACAAAATCATGACTAAATGTGAGCTGATTCATTCAGTAGTATTATATATGACGAGATATTCAATACTTCATTATAGAACTGATGTGATAGCAGATTTCTTGATGCCAGAAGGCAGGATCTAACAAGGCATTTTAAAAAACGTTCAATAAATCTGTTTTTCTTAAGCTTTAAAAGTTCAAACTATCAAAACTGTTATTGATTTTTATGTGCACGTTTTACTGAACTTAATTTGTTGCGACTTCATGGCAAATGAAAACGTTCAGCCAGGTTTGGTGGATGAAAAATTATCAGCCGGTGGTAAAATATCTGCCAGCTGCATTAATAGATTATCTGTGCTCAGCATGGGTAGCCAATTTATCATTCATGTTGGCTGGCAAGCGTTAGATTTATCTTATTTGTTGCTTCAATGGTAATGGAGCTGCCTTGCCGTGGATCCCCAGAAACTTTTCGATTCACCTGTTCAATCATTTTGATTTCTCTTTTAAGTTTAGATTTTGCTCCGGGCCGAGCGAAAAAGAGATATCACAATTTTTTTGTTTGTGGCCTGGAATATGCAGCCTGACAGTGTCCTGGAAAACAGATTCAATGATAACTTTTAAAAGCATTGATTCCTGGAGGAAATATAAATGGGGAACCAATAAGGAAAGAACAGGGGAACTACGAGCCATTGAATAGGTCTTTGACAGTTTTGGCACAATACTGATCGGCTGAGCTATTTGCCTCCAGGGTAGAAGGCTCTCTGAGGTGAAAGTGGGTATTGCAGATGTTGGAGATTAGAATCAAGATTAGTCTGGTGCTGGAAAAACCTCAGGTCAGGCAGCATCCGAAGAGTGGGAAAATTGAAGTTTCTAGTGAAACGCCTTTGCCCGAAATGTTGATTTTCCTGCTCCTCTGATGCTGCCTGACGTGCTGTACTTTTCCAGCACCACTCAAATCTTGACTAGAAGGCTCTCTGACTCAGATCTTCTGGTCAGTGGCAATCCCACAACAATTGTTGCAACTGCCCTTGAGTAAAAATTTAGTCTTATATTTTCCCTCTTCTTCCAGAGCAATATACTGTCATCGGGAACCATGAGAAGGTGTAAGAAGGAAGAAAAAGATCATTTTCTCTCCAGAGGCAGTCCTTGAGGTCAGCATTCTCGTAAAGTTGTATTTATCTCTTTTTTTAAGTTCCTGGGGCTTTTGTTTTGAACTATCACCCCTAACTAATGTTATGGTATTGTTTGGGGAAGTTCCATGAGAGTTGAGCAATTATGAGATCCACTGTTGGGAGGTAGGATATTGAACCCTATATTGGAGTGCAGCAAGATGAGTGTTTATGGTTGGCAAGTTGGGCTAGACTGTATCACTGATGAGACAGGGATGAGAATTGTTGTGGGAGATAGGAGGGTGTGAATGTTTTTGGAGTACGGCACAATTGAGCACTGTGAGAGGTGATGAGGGTGTGAACGTTGTGGGGCAGAGCATTTTTTGGGAGTGTGAGAAGGGATTGAGCATGGTTGGGGGTAGGGGGGTGAACAATGTTGGAGCGGGTAGTAAATAACATGCAGGGATATTAGCATTGTCAGCAGTGTAGGAGGTAGTGAGGCGGTAAGGTTGTGAACATTGGTAGGGTTGTGTGAATATAAGAATTTTTGTAGGGGTTGAGCATTATTGGAGATTCAGGTGTATATGTGCCTGTTGAGTGGGGTGGGGAGAGACAGTAGGAATATTTTCAGGGGTTTTTGAGGGGTGAGGTTTTTTTTGGCCAGTCTAATACAGCTCCCACTGTTATTCACCTTTCTCTACCTGCAAAAGTGATCATTACATGAAACTCAGAATCACAATGAGTCATTGAAGCAAAATAACAACAGATGCTTTTAAGGAGATGTTAAACAATACCATAAGCATGAAAGAAATAAACGGATATTTTGATGGGAGTGAGTTTCAGAATGAAGGGTGAGCCATTTGAAAATGGGGTGGGGAGGAATGTCTACATTCAAAGTGTTGTAGATCGTTGGATTTTTGAAGCCCACAGTGTAGCACTCAGTATATTCATGTCGGTAGGAAATAGTTTTTAGGATAGTCCAAGATGGTGAAGTTGAGGTTAAAGATGAAATATACACAAGGGGTAGAATGGCCTACTCCAGCTCCAATTGCTTTAGTTCCCTGAGATGGCAGATGATGCCTTGTGGTCTTATCAAAAGACTTTTCATTCAGAGACCCAGGTAATGTTCTGGAGACTTGGATTCCGTAATATAACAGCACACAAACCAACAGCCACTCTCAGACAACTCACCAGAACGAAGGACCTGATACCCAACATGAGCAAAACCAATGTAGTGTACAAAATCCCATGCAAGGACTGCAGAAAACACTACATCGGACAAGCAGGAAGACAGCTAACGATCCGCATCCATGAACACCAACTAGCCACGAAATGACACGACCAGCTATCCTTAGTAGCCACACACGCAGATGACAAGTAACATGAGTTCGACTGGGACAACACTACTATTATAGGACAAGCCAAACAGAGAACAGCCAGTGAATTCCTAGAGGCATGGCACTCATCCACAGATTCGATCAATAAGCATATCGACCTGGACCCAATATACCGGCCACTGCAGCGGACAGCTGGAACTGACAACCAGAAGCAGCAGAGACAAACCACTATAAATGCCGGAGGAAATATCACAGAAGCGCTTCACATGAGGCTCCCAAGCACTGAGGATGTCACCTAGACAGGGAACGAAATGTCTGCAACACAAATGCCCCCTAAATTGCACCACTTCTACTTCTCTATTTATCTATGTCTCTGACTTCCTTTCAGAGGCTTGAAAACTACCTTTATGACCTGTCACTCATTCTAATATTTCCCAATGTGGCTCAGTGTCACAATTTGTCTGGGAACGCTTCCATGAAACAAGGCATGATGTTAAATGCAATATTTGAATGTTCCTTGCAAGATCAACAACTCCAATATATTAGCTGTGTGATTCCCTCAGACTCCTGGATTATTGAACACAATTTATCCACAGCACGAATACATTACTGCCCTGTTCACTTTAACTTTGCAGGTGGCAGTGTTACTTCCAGCTGATTAATGAGGTTTATTATGTACATATTCTGCATCATTACTTTATGGAAATCAATGTGTGTTTTTTTATCCTTTCCCTTTGAACTACAGAAGCTCTTACTGAGCAGGAGCTACAGGCAGAAGTGAAATTTCTTGTTTGACTTCACTACTGATTTTCTGTAGGTTGGTAGACAGCTTTACAAATAAAACCTTCAGTGCTTTACTCTTTCATTCCGTAGTAAGTTTGTTCTACTTCTCAGGATTGCATTTATGAAGCAGAATGGAAGAACAAACTCAAACAGAAACTCTTCCAATGTCTGACTGGTTTAAGACTTCTTTCATTTCTTGCTGTACAGGCAAGAAGGATTGTAAGCTTTATCTTCCCTTAAGTACAGAACATTGACAGGTGACCAAAACAAATGTCATTGCTGACTTCTGGATGCCTTTGACAGATAAGGACCGGAAACTATATGGTGCAAACACTGAACATTTATTAAGTATTTACACAATAGCTGAGCTGGCTAGACAGCTGGTTTGTGGTGCAGAGTGTCATCAATTGTATGTGTCCAATTCCCATACTGAGTGAAGTCATTGTAATGACCCTGACTTCTCAATCTCACTCTTGCCTAAGGTGTGTTGACCCTCTGGTTAAACTCAGCTCCTGTTGTTTCTCTCTAATTGAAGAGTGGCTTTCACTATTGAGTGAGACATGGTTCAGTCCACCTTAGAGGCTTCTCTTAGACCCCAGTTCCACGTATTTTAAAATCACCGATGCTGCATTCTAGTTATTAATTATTGATTATTAATCTCGCATATTATGAGAGATATTCAAAATGTTTAAAGAGTTTAAAAGGCTGACCAAGAGAAACTATTTCCTCTATTGGGCGGTAGTCCAGATAAGTCCTTAATCTTAAAATTAGAATTAGATGCCTCAGATATAATGTGAAGAAGCACTTCTTCACACAAACAGTAGCAGAAAGCTGGAGCTCACTCCTCCAAAACATGACTGAGGCAGAGAGTGATAGAGTCGTACAGATACACAGCACAGGAACAAATCCTTCGATTCAACTCATCTTTGCTGACCAGATATCTTAAATTAATCCAGTCCCATTTGCCGGGACTTGGCCCATATACCTCTAAATCCTTCCTATTCATATACCCAACCAGACACCTTTTAAATCTTGTAATTGTACCAGCCTACACCACTTCCTCTGACAGCTCATTCCATACACACACCACCCTCTGCGTGAAAAGATTGCCCTTTAGTTTCCTTTTAAATCTTTCCCACTCTCAGCCTAAACTTATCCCCTCTAGTTCTGGACCCCCAACCCAGGGAAAAGGCCTTGTCTATTTACACTATCCATGACCCTCATGATTTTATAAGCCTCAATAAGATCACCCCTCAGCCTCCGACGCTCCAGGGAAAATAGCCCCAACCTATTCAGCCACTCAAGCGAATTAGAAATTTCAAACTTTTGGATTTTGCTTTAGGCAAAGACAATTACACGATCCAGAACCAAAGAAGACGGCACGGTGGCACAGTGGTTAGCACTGCTGCCTCACAGCGCCAGAGACCCGGGTTCAATTCCCGCCTCAGGCGATTGACTGTGTGGAGTTTGCACGTTCTCCCCGTGTCTGCGTGGGTTTCCTCCGGGTGCTCCGGTTTCCTCCCACACTCCAAAGATGTGCAGGTCAGGTGAATTGGCCATGCTAAATTGCCCGTAGTGTTACGTAAGAGGTAGATGTAGATGTAGGGGTATGGGTGGGTTACGCTTCGGCGGGGCGGTGTGGACTTGTTGGGCCGAAGGGCCTGTTTCCACACTGTAAGTAATCTAATCTAATCTAAGATAAATTGAATCAAGGTAGTGTTCAGCCAAAATGTAATGGATTGGCAAAAGCTTGAGGCATAATGTAAATATAGGTTGTTGTTTTAAATATCTGATTTTAAATCTAGTACATAAAGTAGAACCTCATTTTGGTACTCTTTGTGCCACTTCCTGCACTTTTCTGAAAAGGAGTATTTTCTCACTACATGGCTCAATGAAAATCCCGACAATATCATACTGCTTATGGAGAAAACAAGAGACTTGGCTAATTTAGTGCCTTTCATGGAATCAAGACACCCCAAAGCATCCCAACCAATGAAGTACTGTTTGAAGTGTAGCAATATGAAATACAAACAGGATTTTTGCACAACAAGATCCCACAAACTGCAATGTTTTAATGACACACTCAGTTGTTTTAATAATGTTTTGGTTAAGGGAAAAATATTTGCCTGTACATCGTGGAAAACTCCTCCACTCTTCTTCAAAAGAATGGTCTGGGATCATTTACAGCAAACAGATAGAGCAGGTAAGTTGCCCATTTACTATTATCATCTAGGAGTGGCTTGCAGTAAGGTCACTGGACTAATAATCCAGAAGCCAGGGCTATTGTTCTGTCTCTATGGGTTCAAAACTCCAAAAATCATGGTAGATGGTGAAATTTGTGTTTGTTAAGAATCTGGAATAAAACAGAAAGAGATTCTGCCATCCATACCTGATCTACTATAAAATGCCTCACTCTTAACTGCTAATGATGCCACCCTCCCATGAACAATTTTAAAAGGGCAGCTCTGATAGTGCAATGCCCTTTTTGATACAGCACTAGATATGCCAGACTAGAGCTTGTGTTCAGGTTTCTGATGCAGGACTTGGATCCTGACTGACAAGGAGTCCAATCATTCTGAAACTACTTCAACATTTAATAGCATGTACAGAATAAGCAATGCACTATTTAGGGAGAATGTTGGTTAACCTATTATCCCTAGGTTTGAAAGATTTTAAAAAGTAGCAAATGTGAATGAAGAAGGAAAGTGAAGTGAGGCAAGTTTGGCTTTTGTGGCCTGGAAGCTGTAGGAAGAAGCAAAAATGAGCTCTGTTGTGTTCTATTTTAAATATAAATGGATTTAGCTACTAATAGGACACTGTGCATCAAAAGACCCAAGCTATTTTCAGAGTTGTTAAGCATCCTACCAGGATGGGAGCCCCTCCATACACTGTTTTAGAGCAAGTTGGGAACATGCCATCTGGTCTGCAGTGCTGCTGGCATTAGAATGGCAGGCTGCTGGGTAAATTGGATTACAACCTCAAGTACAATTCTTAACATTGCCTTTCATTTTCCTTCCATTCCCCAAGCTTAATCTATCCATTTGTCTGAATCTTTTCTCCCTCTGTCATTGGTTTTCTCTTTTAGCTACCTGAGCTCCACATGACCCTAGGCAAAATAAGTATTAGGTGTTGCATTTTCTGTCCTATCATAATCCAAACAAAGATTTAGATTAGTTTGCATGGGCAATACAGTCTCATGTCTCCAATCACACAAATTCCATAATCCTGTGTTTGTTGTGAATATAAGGGCTCTTAAAAATATTATTCTTTGCACGATGAACCTTTTTTTTTGCATGGCCAATCATCCTTGAACTAAGGGCTGACTTGGCCACTTTAGAGGACAGTTAGGAGTTAATCACATCGCTGTGGGTCTGGGGTGTTAATATACCAAATAGTTAAAGAGGTGATTATAGTTAATTGATTAATTGACTGGATAGATATAATTGGGAAGCCGACAGGGCTGTTAGGTGGAAGGGGTGAGGTTGCTACTTTTATAGATGTCGTTGACAATGTGTGTTGTGCTGCCCTCATACCATAGATGCATATTGTAGCAACAATAATAGGTTGTTTTGAAAAAAGGTATCTTGGCTGCGTTCTCATGTATTGATGTGGAACCACATTAAGGTCAGATCAGGCAAAGATGGCAGATTTTCTTCCTTAAAAGTACATTTTGGGATTCAGTGAAGTTTTACAGTTATTGGCAATAGTGTTGTAGCCACCACGACCAAGTTGAGATTTCAGGTTCAAAATGATTAATTGAAGTTAAATTCCACCAGGTGATGTGATTTGAACCCATGTCCCTAGAGCATTAGCTGAGGCATCTGCATTACTCATGAAACTAGCACTGTCTTTTGCTAGAGTAGCGATCAACAAGATTGACATTCCTATGAGCAGTTATTTTACACAGAAAATTGCATGAGCTATTCATCCTGTATTCTGTCTACACTACATATGAATGAGCCACACTACTTGATGCATGTGAGTCTAAAAGTCTTAACTCAGGGAGTATTAACTTGTATTTAATTTGCATAACCTCAGAACATCACAAGCACTTTAAAGGCAAAAAAATCTTTTAAAGTATGACTATAGCAAATGCCTTGTATTATTCCAAATTACGGGAGCTTTCTTGCCCCTCTTCACAATCAAACCATGGGATCTCTTACAACTACCTGAGAATGCAGATCTTTAATGTCTCATCCACAGATTGTGAGTCTGACTGAGTAGCATTTCCTTAGTACTGCAATGTGGTATCAACCTAGATTTTGTGTTCAAATTGATGGAGCTGGCTCTCATCTTCAACTATCCTACACAGACTAGAGCATTACCAGTGACTGACTGACTCAACATATTCACACTTTTTTTAAATTGAAAAGTTAAGTATGGAACAGAATAATCAGCAACAATATTCTTTGTTTGCTTCTCCAAGAATGACTTGGAAATAAAACATCTAATAATTTTCCACAATAACAAGATCTTCTGAAAAATAAAGATTAGGACATGCATGAATGTTTATTCAAGCCATCTAACTTGCTATCACTGCTGAAAAGATTGAAGTTAAGGAAATAACAACAAGGAAAGCTAGCTGCATTTACTGAGACTCACATTAGAGATGAAGTAGTTCAAGAAATTCTTAGTTCAAAAATTTGAAAAATCATTCCTTCCCAAGACACCAGCTTTCTTTGGAACTGGGCTTTGTCTGTACCTTAAAAAGGCCCATGACACGAATTGATAGCTGAGGGAGAGAGCTGTCCCTTGAGTCCTGTTCAGTATTTATCCTTAAGCTAAACAAAACCCCAAACTGTGAATGCTGGGAATCTGAAACATCAACAAATAGCTGGAACAACTCCGGTCTGGCAGCATCTGTAGGGAGAGAAACAGAGCTAATGTATCAGGTCCAGAGAACCTTCTTCAGAACACTTTTGCCATCAACGGATATTTGCATTTTAAAATCAAAAGCCAGTTAAATACCTAACATGCAAAATTATTTTCAGGAGCTTAGAGGAACAAGGTGAGCCTGTACACAAATAAGAACACAAGAACTAGGAGCCGGAGTAGGCCGTCTAGCCCTTTCGAGCCTGCTCTGCCATTCAATAAGACCATTGCTAATCTTTTCGTGGACTCAGCTCCACTTACCCACATTTTCACCATATCCCTTATTTTTAAAAAAATCTACCTTAGCTTTAAAAGTGATTACTGAAATAGCATCAAATACTTCCCTGGGCAAGGAATTCCATAGATTAACAACCCACTGGGTGAAGAAGTTCCTTCTCAGTTCAGTTCTAAACCCGCTTCCTCTAATTGTGAGGCCATGCCCTCTTCTCCTAGTCTCACCTACCAATGGAAACATCCTATCTATTTCTATTTTATTGATTCCCTTCTTAATTTCATATGTTTCTATAAGATCTCTCCTCATTCTTCTGAATTCCAATTAATATAAGCCCAAAATAAAACAAAGTGCTGGAAAAGCTCAGCAGGTTTTGGGCAACTGTGGACAGAGAAACAGTTATTGTGTTGAATCCAATGTGACTCTTCTTTAAAGACTGCTCAGTCTTTCTCAGAGAAAGTTCATTTAAATTCAAAGCATTAACATTGATGCCCTCTTTACAGCTTCTGCTCGACTTGCTAAATCACTGCAACACTTTGTTTTTATTCTAGATTTCTATCATCTGCAATGACTAAATGATACAGACTTTCAATTATTCTGAATGCAAATGTTTGTCATTTGACATGATTTGATAGTACTGTTACTCCACACACAAACCAAAATAATTCCCCCAACATAGCCAAATTCCATTTAAAATTCACAATGCATTCTCTCATTTACTATTGAAATAGCCAGAATAGAGCTCTTTTGTATATTGAAATAAGGTACAGTTCAACTCCTGTTGTTCACAATGAGACCTGTCTGGAAAATGAGTATTCAAGGGATATTATTAACCACAACCTCCTTCCTCCTTGCATACTCACCTGCACACATTCTGCAATGTGTGTGACATTCTGCCTAGTATAATAATTATTGGCACAATTTTTACAACAATACAACAATGGCTCGGCTTTTTCCATTATGGCACACATACTGTATCAGTAATCTCTTATGATTTATTAAAGCTGTCTTGACATGATTTTCTTTTAAAAGGCTGGCCTGTTTTGGTGCTTGATTATGCATAAAGCAGCCATTAATCTTGCTAAAGTGTGGGTAATGATCTAATTATCTGGGTCATTGTTTATATAATAGTGTAATAAGGCTATCCCTCAGAACAATACTGTATACAATAGGGCCATGAACTAACAGGAGTGATAATGGCTTAAAGGATAAGTGTGCAAATTGGCACCCTGAAATTGAGCAATGGGCACTCGGATATTCAGAATATTTACAAAGCAGTTTTGCATGTATTTCATAGTCTCCTTGTTTTTTTTATATTTGAGAGACAGGTAGGGAAAGAAACTGTTCTATTTCACTGTCCATCTGACCTTTTGACTATGTGCTCTGCTGACCTTTGTTTTAAGAAAGGTAGTAAGGAGAAGCCTGGGAACTATAGACCTGTGAGCCTGAAATCAGTGGAGGTTAAGTTGTTGGAGGTGATTCTGAAAGATAGGATTTACATGCACTTGGAGAGGCAAGGACTGATTAGGGAAATCATGTCTTTCTAACTTGAATGAGTTTTTTGAGGAAGTAAGCAAGTTCTCTGGCATCATCTTAAAACAGAGAAAGAACCCCAAATCATAGAGTATAATGGTAGAAAAAAAAAATGAAGATCAACTTGATAGTCATTCTTGTTAAGTGCTTAATAATGGACCTGAAGCAGCCAGCCATGAGACCCTTGAGCCCATCACCTCACAATTTTATCAATTAAAGTGTCCTTATTTCATTAAATTCCAGTTTTAAAGTTATTTGAGTTTAAGGAAATTAAACTGGTTAGACAGGATGAATGCAGGAAGAACATTCTGGCTGACTGCAAAAACAGGGGTCATTGTCTAAGGATACAATGTAAGCCTTTTAGGACTGGGATGAGGACATTTTTTTCACCTACAGAGTAGTGAGACTGTGGAACTCACGGTCTCAGATATTGAGGCCAAAACATTGAATGTTTCAGGAAGGAGTTAGATATAGTTCTTCAGGCTAAAGGGATCAAAGGGTCTCGGGATAATACAGGACTGGCATACTAAGACAGATGATCAGCCATGACCATATTGATCAGCAGAGCACCCTTAAAAGGCTGAATGGTCAAACCCTGCTCCTGATTTCTGTTTCAATGTACTATTCAAATGCAGCAATTTCTGGAAATTCATAAGAAGACTGGTTTGCGCTGCAATTTTCAGGAGTTATAACTGTGGTAATTTGCAATTCATGGGATCTCTTTTCCTTGCCTCAAGATGATGGACCGATTTTACATAGTAATAGTGGTGAGTGCCTTGAAAGAGGCCACTATTTTCTTCACAAATCCTGGACCATTAATTAATTGAAGTATGGTGTCAATGAATTGTAAGACAAAATTCTGAAGTGGTCTATTAATTCCTGAAACTCTTCAAATATTGCTCCATTTAGGATGTTAGCTTGCTGAAAGCAGTACAAATCAATCACTTGGCTAAATATATTCTGTGGATGCATGTCTTTCTTATCTCCCCTTCTTCATTGTCTTGCTCAGAGTGAGTTGTAAAGGTAACAGAATTCTTAATGGACTATCTGCAGGGTGTTCTGATAGTTCTCGTGGTGTCAGAGTACAGCCTAACATTAATCAGTACCCTAAGCTGAGTTGAGATAAATGTGTGATGCCCCATGGACCTTTCTGATAAATCAGGTCTATTTCTAGTATTTGACATGGAGAGGAGTCACCAGTTTGAGAATAAGTGGTCCATTTGCAGGTTATGCTTCACAGTAAATTGTCTCTGTGATCAATGCGTTCTCTGTTGGTAACAGTATCTTGTATCATTGGTGTGAAATAAGATGTGATTACAGTTCTCTGAACAATGTTGCAGCCTTTCAGCATTTTGTCTTTTTTTCTATGTGACCAGCTCATACTCCTCCAAATTTCATATTACTGAGATTAGCCAACTTAATCTCAAAATTGACAAAACCAAGAATTTTTCTCGTATGGAGGGCTTAAAATTGGAGGCTGTACCTCCTAAATGTCGGCTGATCCAGACTGTTATCAAAACTAAAATGGTGTTGGTTTGTGAAGGAAGGTGTTCTTGCCAAAAAGCAAAAGTAAGGACAAGAGTAGCCCTTTGAATCTGCTCTGCCATTCAGTGCGATTGCAGTTCAACTTCTGAAAAAGATTGTTTTTGATCAAATAAAATGTTTTCTCTTCACAGATGCTGCTAGGCCTGCTGAATTTCTCCAGCAATTTCTGTTTCAGTTTGTTTGTTTTAATCAAACTTTTCAGACTTGTCATGACATACCTCTATGAAAGGAGGGACTTAAACATGGATCTTGAGACATTAAGACACTATTACTGCTGTTGTGCTGCAAAAAGCTTTCAGCGCTACTTTTATATTAACTCAACATTCCCACTATATCCTCATTATCCTTTGACTACATCAATGCCCAAAAATGTGAGTCAGTCTAGGATGAACTCAATCACAGGTGATCCACCACTTTCAGGGGTAGAGAATTCCAAAGATTTACAGCCCTTTGATTGAAAGAATTCCTCTTCATCTCAGCACAGAGTTTGGAGTGAGTACAAGTCAGAAGATTGTTAGGAAAATACTGTATCACTGTAATAAGAAAGAGGGAACATATTCTACGATAAAGGGTATGCCATCAATGACAGCGATGAGTGACAGAGAGTGAGATAATGCTAACAGTGGCAAATGATGACAGCACCATAAAATGGCTTAGAATTGAACATTTTGTTATGTAAATTCACTGCTCACCTCCTTGGGTTGGATGGTCTCTTTAATTCTGGTTTTGCTTCCAGTAAAGTGACTCTTTATCAAGCTTGTGATAGAATTCTTGCCACATGCTTGGACAACTGCAGTTTCAACAACACTTAAGAAGCTTGACAGTATTCAGGAGAAATTTGCCCACTTGATTAGCACTGCATCAACTACCTCCACCATCAAGGTGCCACTGCAGAAATTTACCAAGGCTTCTTAGACAATATCTTCCAACCTCATCACCATGTCCATTTAGATGCACAAGAGTGGCAGACCTTCACCAGCAAACCCCCTCAGAGCTGCACACCATGCTGACCTGGAAATATATTGTTGTTCCCTGAGCATCACTGGGTCAACACCTGGAATTCCCTCCCCAACAGCATTGTGATGCCACCTGCGCTAATGGACTGCAGCGATTCAAGAAAGCAGCTCGCCATCCCCTTTTCAAGGGCAACTAGGGACAGGCAATACATGCTGGCCCAGCCAGTGACATCCATATTCCATCAATGGATAAGAAAAAAATATCAAAAAACTATATAAGTAAATAGACTTTACTATTTTAATAGCACTGTAGTTAATGGCATTACTACTCACCAAAGCACAAAAAGACCACTAATAGAGATAATGCCAACAAAAAGTAATCCTCCACTAGTATGACTGAGCAAGTGAACATGCTTGTTTCACCAATAGTGTAGTAATTGAAGGTGAATGCAAGTCTCCAACTTAATCAATATGTCAAAGTAACAAGTCTACAAACATCAAAATAGATTTGTTGATAAGTTGAGAATAAGAATTTGCTTTCACAGATTGAAGGTGTTGTGAGTACAACTCCATGGAGAGCAACACTGACATAGGAAAACCATTGAGCACAGACTCAGTACACAGTCAAAAAGAAATTGCTGGCTCAGAAATCCAGGATACTGCCAAGAAGGAATGGCCTGGTTTGTAGATTCAGAATATTGCAAAAAAGAAAAAGATTGTCTGGTCTAGAGAATTAGGATCTTGTATTGAAAATTTTAATTTCAGTCAGACAGTCATCCTCCAAGAAGGAAATTCTTCATATTTAATGTCCTCCACATATAACAATAGAGCAATTACCTGTTTCAGCAGGAAAGACATCCTCGGCGAAGGAAATCTAAGAGATAAAAGGAACTTACTGACCTCACACTGCCAAGATCAGATTTTGAGTCAACAGTCTATAACACAGAAACCTACCAATCTGTCAAGCCTGAAGGAATTATGGTCTTGGAACCTCCAGACCACATCAATCTGTGAAGTCAGGTACTTGGGGATATAGCTATGTGTGCAAATGTACAATGTTAGTTATAGAGAAAAATGCATTTGGTTGGGGGGGAGGTGGTGAATAAATGTTATATAAATGTGTAAGGTTTTGAAAAGATTAATGACAAGGAATGTATTAGTGTTCCCCCCCCCCTCCCCTCGATATGATGAAATGTGGGAAAGTAGCCATTAATCGCAAATGAGTAGGATCTAACCTTAAGGTCTTTCTTATGGAAATTGTTTCAATCAAGTCAATATAATTTGTAACTCATTGCTATCAGTGTATCCAGATTAAAATAAGAGCCTCTTCTGAATAGACTATTGGGTGGTTTCATTTCACCAGACAAGACAACACAAGCCTTGTAAAACTCTACCAGGAAAGAGGATAGTGGCACTAAATCTAGAGAAAGTGAGGACTGCAGATGCTGGAGATCAGAGTTGAGTGTGGTGCTGGAAAAGCACAGCAGAACAGGCAGCATCCAAGGAGCAGGAGAATCAACGTTTCGGCCATAAGCCCTTCATCAGGCACCAAATCTTCTAGATTAACGTTGCACTATCATGTGCTGTGGTAAAGATACATCCTACAATATCTGAATTGATTGATCCATTTTCCCGAGTTTTAACTGCCTTGTCTTTTTGCTTTCCACTGCACTTCCCAAGGGCTGGGAAAATACCATCCAATGTTTTCACATATGAGAAAATGTAAAATTAGGTATTACTGATATTTATTCATAAATCAAATAGAAAATGAAGCTAAATTTTCACCAAGTAAAGAAAAGTTAGAATGTTGAAATCAGTAGTTGAGGTAAATGGGTTAGAGGTTTTCAGATGGAAACTATATGAGTGCAAGAGAGAAAGAGGGATTGAAAGATATCGTGAAAGGCTGCAATGAGGGTAATGGAATGGAAAAGAGTTCAGCAGGGTATAGGCACTGACGCTCTTACGATTGTTCAAGTGGCCTCAGATTTCTGTGCAGTATATTCAAAGTAATGACTTTGGGAGGGAGATATTATTCCCCAAATTCTAATAAAAGTCACTGCACATTTCTGTTGAAAGTGGTCTTTTCTCTATCCCTGGGTGATACAGAATAAGCTTTCCGAATCCCCTCAGTGTGTGCTCAGGACTGACCTTCACACTCCAGCTGCTGTTAATGTGCTAAGAATTCCAAATGAGCATTCTGGTTAGCAATGTACCAGAACACTTTCAATCTTGTTTCTTTTAGATGTGCGTGTATGTCAGCCTGCTGGGAAAATCATAAATAGCACTGCTGCAGTTAAGAATTTCAAGTAAAGATAACTGCTGTATTTGGAAGGTTGCTGCCTTCCTAAAGCTGTTAAAAGCTTTAGTGAGCATTTGGATTAACTGGGTTGTTAGCTGTGAGGAGACACAATCACTGCAGAGAAATATCTGCTATCTGCACTGTGATCTGAATTTTACCTGTGATGTGTGAGGTTCTGGAGTTTTGAGTAGATTGGGAGAAACTAATCTCACTGGCAGGAGGGTAGACTCAACAGTTGGAAGATAATTGACTGAGAATGCATCAATAATAAGATATTAATTTGGCCTCAGCTGGAACATTGTGTCCTGTTCTGTATGTTACAGTTTCGGAAGGGTGTGAACGCAATAGAAGTATACAAATATAATTCAAGGAATGAGGCACATCGGTTATGCAGATAGTTTGGAGAAGCTGGGACTGTTCACTTTGGAAAAGTGTGTGATTTAATGCAGGTACTCAAAATCATGAGGTGCCTGGAAGAGTAATAGGGAAAATACTGTTCCCATTGGTGGAACGATTAAGAACATCAGGATACAGATTTAAGGTGACAAAATAAACGACAGTGACATGAAGAGAACCATTTTCACACAGTGATTGGCTAGGATCTGAAATGCACTGCATGAAAGTGTGGTGGAGGCAATCAGGGAATTGAATCCAAGAATCATAGACACTTACTGCACAGAATGAGGCTATTTAGCCCATTATGTCTATTTTGTTGGTTCTTAAAAGAAAAGCCATACTTTGTAGAAAACCTTCCCTTTTTGTTCATAATCCGACAAGATCCTCATCCTCTCATTCTGCCCAACTCCATTTTAAAGTTAATTATAAAATCAACTTCTGTTTCCTTTTCAGGTTTTCGTCTTTCCAAATTCTTGCTCATGTGCTCATCTAACATGTCCCTAACTGCACAGCTACTTGAAACTCCATCACTCTGCCCTCAGCATCAAAGTGCGGCAATGAATAAGAAGCAGATCAATAATAAAAGCTGGGTGAAGTATGGTGGCAATCCATTTTGTTCCGAATCACTTTTATTACAGGAAAATTCAGGTAAATGATTCCTCAATAATGAAATAGGTGGAAGACAATGTGCGATTTGGAATATCTCAATGGCTGTTCTGACAAAGACTGTAGTAGAACTAAACCATCCTAATCATTTAAGTTTCCTTGCCATTGCATCAGGTTTTGGTTTCACCACAACCCATGTGATTGCAGTCTGAAATGGTTAATCTCCAGGCTAAAAAAAAACGTCATGCCTAGGCAACCATCTTTTCTCCCTTTCCCCCTTTCCATTCATTGACTCCAACTATACTTTCCACAACCTCAAGAAAGCAACCTACATAATTAAGCTCTCCTCCCAGTTATACTTTCTTCCACCCTCTTCCCTTGAGCAGAAGACATTAAGGCTTGTGTACACATACGAATAGATTCAAGAACAGCTTCTTCCCTGCTATTATTAGACTTCTGAATGGACATCTCAAATATTAAATTTAATGTTGATCTCGCTTTCTGAGCACCTTCTCTGGAGCCATAACATTATATTCTTGGCTCTGTTCTATTACCCAATGCACTTTGTACAGTACGATCTGCCTGTACTGCACAGAAATCAATTTTTTCAGTGTACATAAGTACATGGGAGAATAATCATTTAAATCCTTTCTTCATTCCTTCTCACCTTGTTGAAGCATATTCTACTTTCTAATCATTCCCTGGTTAAAGAAGGTGCTTTTGAATCCTTTATTTCATTGAATGGAAGGATCTCCTTTATGTCTATCCTATTAAACCCCAGAGAGCAGCACCAAGTGCATTGGTTACCCTGAGATTGATGGGCTGAAACTATTCTTATTCTGAGTTGGAAGAAACTAGAATGCACTGCCTGAAAAAGAAAGGCCAATGATTTTAGTTTAACAAGGGTAAATGAGCCATCACCTGTCTGAAATTTCCTATTCTCCAATTAGATATTTTTATTCTAGACTATTCCTTGCTCATTTTCTTAGTCAATGCAAAACTAGTGTTACTTTAATCATTGCCCTCCAAATATTGCTCTACTGACACTTGGCCCAACTCAATCTTGAGAACCAGATCTAGCAACTACCACCATCCCCAGAGTTTAAAAGATGTACTGCAAGGAGCTGTTATGGGGCCACGGCTGTTTGTCATTTTTATAAATGACCTAGATGAGGGTAGAAGGGTGAGTTAGTAAATTTGTGGATGACACTAAGGTCAGTGGAGTTGTGGACAGTGCCAAAGGACACTGAGGGACATAGGTTACAGAGGGACATAGATAAGCTGCAGAGCTGGGCTGAGAGGTGGCAAAAGGAGTTTAATGTGAAAAAGTGTGAGGTGATTCGCTTTGGAAGGAGCAACAGGAATAAAAACTAACTGGTAGGATTCTTGGTAGTGTAGGTGAACAAAAAGATCTCAGTGTCCATGTACATAGATCCCTGAAAGTTGCCACCCAGGTGAATAGGGTTGTTAAGAAGGTATACGGTGTGTTTGCTTTCATTGATAGACAGATTGAGTTTCAGAGCCACGAGGTTATGCTGCAGCTGTACAAAACTCTGTGCGGCTGCACTTGGAGTTTTGCTTACAGTTCTCGTCACCGGATTAGAGGAAGGATGCGGAAGCTATGGAAAGGGTTCAAAGGAGATTTACCAGGATGTTGCCTGGTATAGAGAGAAGGTCTTATGAGGAAAGGCTGAGGGGCCTGAGGCTGTTTTTGTTAGAGAGAAGAAAGATGAGAGTTGACTTAATTGAGACATATAAGATAATCAGAGGGTTAGATAGGGTAGACAGTGAGAGCCTTTTCCTCAGATGGTGATGGCTATCACAAGGAGAAATAGCTTTAAATTGTGGGGTGATAGGTATAGGAGAAAAGTCAGAGGAAGTTTCTTTACTCAGAGAGTAATAGGGGTGTGGAATGCACTGCCTGCAATAATAGTAGACTCACCAACTTTAAGGGCATTTAAATGGTCATTTGATAAACATATAGATAAAAATAGAATAGTGGAGGATAGATCAGCTTCAGATTGGTTCCACAGATTGGTGCAACATCATAGAGTCTTCGAGTCATGCAAGATGGAAACAGAACCTTCGATCTGACTGGTCCATGCTGAACATAATCCCAAATTAAACTAGTCGCACCTGCCTGCTCTTGGCCCATATCCCTCTGAACTTTTCCTATTCATGTACTTACCCAAATATCTTTTAAAAATCATAATTATACCCACATCCACCATTTCCTCAGGGTGTTCAATTCATACACAAACCCTCCTCTCACCTTAAAAATGTGCCAGGTAAAAACAATGACTGCAGATACTAGAAACCAGATTCTGGATTAGTGGTGCTGGAAGAGCACAGCAGTTCAGGCAGCATCCAAGGAGCTTCGAAATCGACGTTTCAGGCAAAAGCCCTTCATCAGGAATAACGTCGATTTCGAAGCTCCTTGGATGCTGCCTGAACTGCTGTGCTCTTCCAGCACCACTAATCCAGAAATTAAAAATGTGCCTCCTAGTCTTGAAATCCCCCATTGTAGGGAAAAGACAATTACTATTAACTTGATCTATACCTCTCAATATTTTATAAACATCCATTAGGTGGCTTTCAACCTCTTACGCTCCAGTGAAAAAAGTCCCAGTCTATCCAGCCTTTCTTTATAACTCCAGACTTCCATACACAACAACAGTCTGGTAATTTTTTCTGAACCCTCTCCAGCTTAATAACATCATTCCTATATCTGGGCAACCAGAACTGGACACAGTACTCCAGAAGAGGCCTCACCAATATCCTGTACAACCTCATAATGACTTCCCAACTCCTGTGCTCAATGAACTGAGCAATGAAGGCAAGCATGCCAACGACCTTGTTAGTTTTGCTGTATGTAACACAGACTTCAAAGAATTATGTACCTACACCCCTTGTTCCCTTTATTCTATCCAAGACCCTACCATTAATTGTATAAGTCCTACCTTTTGTTTGTTGTACCAAAATGCAATACTTCACACTTATCCAGATTGAATTCTATCCGTCATGTTTCAGCCCATTCCCCATTTGATCAAGACCCCTTTGTAAGCTCAGAAAACCTTCAACACTGTCTACCATGACACCAATGTTGGTGTCATCTGCAAACTCACCAACCATGCTTTCAATATTCTCAGAAGTCACATGATGCCAGGTTATGGTCCATCAAGTTTATTTGAAATCATGGGCTTTCAGAGCACTGTTCTTTCATCACGTCCTGAAAGCTTATGATTTCAGATAAACATGTTGGACTATAACCTGGTGTTATGTGACTTCTGATTTTGTCCACCCTAGTCCAACACCGGCATCTCCACATCATGGTTTCTATATTCTCATCCAGAATCCCATGCCACCTAACTTTACTATTTAATCTACCATGTGGAATTTGTTGAAGAATTTACAAACATCCAGTGGTAAAGAAGGATATAAAGAGGGGAAAGCTTTCAGTGGTGATTGTATGAGTGGAACTGAGAAACAGTAAAGGATCTAAAAGTGTAATAGGTATGTACAGACCTCCTGATTGCAGCTCTGAAGTATTAAATTGAATGAATGTTGCAATTAAGCAAGTTTGTCACAAAGTCAAATAATATTTATGGGGGATTTTAACCATAATGTAGGTTGGGAGAGGCAAACAAGCATCTATCAGAAAGATAGTGAATTTCTGGATTGTGTCCGGGATGGCTTCCTACAGCAACTTGTCCTCAATACTGAAAGGGGACAAGCTATATTGGATTTAGTAATGAGGAAGGAGCTGATTTTAATTAGTGACCTAATTGTGCTTGGACATTTATCAATTAGTGATCATAACATGATGGAGTTCAATGGAGCATTTGAAAGTGAAAAGCATGTTTCAGCTACTGGAGGTCTAGATAAGGCTGACCTTTAAGAAGGTGAGACGCAGACTGTCCACAGTAAGCTGGGAAAATCTGCTCATGGGTAAAACAATGAAAGAACAGAGGACGATGTTAAAAGCAACATGTAACAATACCAAACCAATTTCTATCCCTGAAAGGGAAAATCTCCAATTCACAGAAAAACCCAATCATGGACAACTATGGAGATAAAGGTCAACACAAAACTGAAATAAACGGCTTACAAAAATGCTAAAAAACAGCAAAGACCCTGCTGAATAAAAAAAAGACCAGCAAAGAGCCACAAAGCAACTTAAGAGATACTAACAGGGATCATGAATGGAAACTTGCCAGCAATGTAAAAATCAATGAAAATAAATTTAATGATTACATAATGGAAAAGCAGAAGCTCAGGAGCAATGTTGCCTGACTAAAGACTATGTGGAAATGGCAGACATGTTGAATAATTACTTTGCCTCAGTATTTCCAGTAGAAAAGGTAGCTAGCTTCCCTGAAGTCGCAGGGAACTACAGACCAGTTACCGTAACAACTGTGATGGGGAAGTTGTTGGAGTAGATAGTTATGGATGGGATAATTTTCAGTTTATTAAGGGAAGCCAGCACAGATTCATGACAAGTAGAACATGCCTGACAAACATCATTGAATTTCTTGAATAGGTGACTAAGGTACCAGGTTGAGAGATTGTTAACCAAGCTAGAAGCTCACAGAATTGAGGGTAAGTTAGGGACATAACTGGGAAATTGGTTGAGTGGCAGGTGGAAGAAAGTACTA
Organism: Chiloscyllium punctatum; assembly: GCF_047496795.1. Classification (NCBI taxonomy): domain Eukaryota; kingdom Metazoa; phylum Chordata; class Chondrichthyes; order Orectolobiformes; family Hemiscylliidae; genus Chiloscyllium; species Chiloscyllium punctatum. The sequence continues at coordinate 111,903,521 of NC_092741.1, forward strand.
ATAATGGGCTGGTACTCAAATTGACAGGGTGGGACTAGTGATGTCCCACAAGAATCTGTTAGGCCCTTGATTATTCACATTATTTGGGTCATGTTATAAAAAGTCAATTAGCCAAATTTTCTGATGCCAAGTCAAGTTGTCATTGTAGACAGTCTATCATAGAATCCCTACAGTGTGTATGCAGGCCATTCAACCCATCAAGTTCACATCAACTCTCCCAAGAGTACCCCACCCAGACCCATCCCCTATCCAATTCCTACATTTCCCATGGCAAATCCGCCTACTCTGTACATCTTTGAATTGTGGATGGAAACTGGAGCACCCAGCAGAACCCCATGCAAACGTGGGAAAAGTGTGCAAACTCCACATATACAGTCATCCGAGGGTGGAATCCAAACTAGGTCCCTATGACACTGCAGTGCTAACCGTTGAGCCACCATGCCAGTGAACTAGATGACAGTCTATCAATATTCATTTGAAATTTTATACTAAGAGTATGGGCCAAACTGTGGCGATGGAGTTTCAATGTAAGCAAGTGTTAATGTTATGCATTCTGGATTGAATAAGGATAGATCAGATTACTTGCTGTATGGTAATATGGTAACTACAGTGGATGACCAAAGGGACTTGGGGGTTTAGGGGTGCAGATTTTTAAAATATCACAAATAGGTGCAGAAAGGAATCAAGAAAACTAATGAAATGCTGCCCTTTATATCCAGAACTGAAAATGTGTTGCTGGAAAAGCGCAGCAGGTCAGGCAGCATCCAAGGAACAGGAGAATCGACGTTTCGGGCATAAGCCCTTCTTCAGGAATGAGGAAAATGTGTCCAGCAGGCTAAGATAAAAGGTAGGGAGGAGGGACTTGGGGGAGGGGCGTTGGAAATGCAATAGGTGGAAGGAGGTCAAGGTGAGGGTGATAGGCCGGAGTGGGGTGGGGGCAGAGAGGTCAGGAAGAAGATTGCAGGTTAGGAAGGCGGTGCTGAGTTTGAGGGATTTGACTGAGACAAGGTGGGGGAGGGGAAATGAGGAAACTGGAGAAACCTGAGTTCATCCCTTGTGATTGGAGGATTCCTAGGCGGAAGATGAGGCGCTCTTCCTCCAACCATCGTGTTGCTATGGTCTGGCGATGGAGGAGTCCAAGGACCTGCATGTCCTTGGTGGAGTGGGAGGGGGAGTTGAAGTGTTGAGTTACGGGGTGTTTGGGGTGGTTGGTCCGGGTGTCCCAGAGGTGTTCTCTGAAACGTTCCGCAAGTAGGCCCCTCCCACTCCACCAAGGACATCCAGGTCCTTGGACTCCTCCATCGCCAGACCATAGCAACGCAACGGTTGGAGGAAGAGCGCCTCATCATCCACCTAGGAACCCTCCAACCATAAGGGATAAACTCAGATTTCTCAGTTTCCTCATTTCCCCTCCCCCCACCTTGTCTCAGTCAAATCCCTCGAACTCAGCACCGACTTTCTAACCTGCAATCCTAACCTCTCCGCCCCCACCCCACTCCGGCCTATCACCCTCACCTTGACCTATCACATTTCCAACACCCCTCCCCCAAGTCCCTCCTCCCTACCTTTTATCTTAGCCTGCTGGACACACTTTCCTCATTTCTGAAGAAGGGCTTATGCCCGAAACATCGATTCTCCTGTTCTTTGGATGCTGCCTGACCTGCTGCGCTTTTCCAGCAACACATTTTCAGCTCTGATCTCCAGCATCTGCAGTCCTCACTTTCTTCTTTATGTCCAGAAGACTGGATTACAATAAAGCAAAATTTATGCTGCAGTAAAATAAAATCCTCACTCGACCTCACTTGGAGTACTGAGAGCAGATCTGAGCACCACATCTTAAGAAAGATAATTGGCCTTGGAGGGAGTACAACATAAGTCTACCAGAATGATATCTTCAAGAATTGGAGAAAAAGTTATGCAAATGAGATTTGTATTCTGTAGAAATTAGAAGGTTAAGGAGTGATCTGATTCAAAACTTCAAGCTATTAACAGGAGAAGACAGGTTAGATAAAGGTAAACTTTTTCCACTGGCTGGGGATTCTAGTACCAGGGGACATAGTCTGAGACCATTCAGGAGAGATGTTAAGAAGCACTTTTCTCCAGAAGAAGGTAGTAGATGTTTGGAACTCTTTCCTATATATGGCAGTGGATGCTTGATCAGTTGTTGATTTTAAATAATGAGCTGGGTACATGTTTTTTCAGCAAAGATCTGAAGGCATATGGGCCACAGATCAGCCATCACCTTATTGAATAGTGGAATAACCTGGAAGGGCTGTGGACCAAATGACATAATTCAATGCTGTAAATATTTGATTCTGATTGTCCATACACTCTCAAAACACTAATTATGTTTTCAACCAGATACCATTGGCAGAACTCTTGCCTCTGAGATAGATGCTTGTGGGTTCAAGTCCTACTTCAGGAACTTGGTCACAAGTTTCTACTTGATGTTCAAAAGCAGGACTGAGGGATTGCTGCACTGTTTGAAACGCCATCTTTCATCAAACCAGGGTCTCATCTTCTCTCTCACACAGATGTATATAAATATATCTGAAGAAGAGCTAGTTCCTAATAATATTCCATTCCCCCCATCTAAAATCATGAGTCATTAATAAAGATAAATTAGTAAAGGTAGTCATTATCAGGTGTCTTTCTTCGGACTGAGCTGTGTCTAAATTAACTGCGAATCAATGTTCCCTCAAAAAGTACTTTATTGCATTGAAAACACTTTGGCACATCTCAGATCATATTTAAAACTAGCATTATATTTCCTGAGTGAATAGTATTGAACTTTCAAGAAGAAGCTTCCTTCCTACAAAAGAGATCAAATATAACTATTTTCTGTGTCAATCTATTTATTTTAGCTGGAGGTTTACTTCACGTATGTTGGAAAGATTATTTCTAAGTCAGCAAAGTGTTTGTGCTTATAGAAAATGAGCATTTTTCAACCTCAAGCAATATTTTCAGTTCACAGAGAAATAGTTAAAGCTGGAAAATATTTATTTCCATAGTAAGTTGCCACACGCAAATACTTTCATAAGTTTTATTAAGCTTTATTAAATGCTTTATTACTTATTCCTCTCTACCCATTGGACATTGGTTTGATTACCATGTGCATCTGAAAGTCATTGTTTCCAATTATTCTCACTTACCTGTACTTTCGCCATAGCTCTGCACTGGCTTCCCCTGTTATGAATTGTTTTATGTTCATCATAATTAATTAATGGCATTCTGGTCTAATATGTTTGTTTCCCTGGAGATTGTTTTTTGATGAATGCTTATGCCACTAAAACTATGGGAATACAAAACAAAATTAGCTTGCAAAAATTGTCAGTCGAATCAATAGGAGAGTGAGGTTCCATATTAACAAGGCTGGTGTTCCTTTAAAAGGTGGTCAGACTTTGAGAGAAATTGCTCAAATAATGTAAAAAAGCAATATTATAGGGTCTTCAGAGTCTTCAAGATGCCCCAAAGCATTTCATAGTTCATGAACTCTATCCCAGCATTTTTGCACTCTGCAGGGAATTGGATCTGATCCCAGCTTGAGCGACCATCCGTGTGGAGTTTGCATGTTCTTCCCATGTCTGTGTGGTTTCCTCTGGGTGATCCGGTTTCCTCCCACAGTCCAAAGATGTGCAGGTTAGGTGGTTTGATCATGCTAAATTGTCTGGAGTATCCAGGGATGTGCAGGTTAGGTGGGTTAGCCATGGGAAATGTGGGGATAGACTGGGGTTTGGATGGGATGCTCTTCAGGGGGTCGATGCAGACTCGATGGGCTGAAAGTCCTCTTTTCACACTGTAGGGATTCTATGATTTTAAGTACTTTAAGAGTAGTCATTGTTGTAACGTTACAAACACAACAGTCATGAACCTGGCAAGCTCCCATATGTTACAATGTGATAATGACCAGAAAATCTGTTTGACTGCAGACAGCCCCTGCTTACCTTCAAAATGGTACTATGAGATCAGTCCTGTCTATCTCAGTTGTTTGTATATTTTATCCAAAAGACAGCTACTCTGGCAGTACTGTGGCACTCTCTGAATACTATTCTGGAGTGTCAGCCTCAAAGCTGAACTCCTGCCAATGGGATGGGACTTGAGTCACACATATCTGGCTTGGTCAGTCATACTAAATGGTGTGTTTGTTCTCTAGCTTGTGCCAGTGAGGCAGAATTTTGACCCCCTTCATTCTTCAGTTACAACAAAACATTACATAGCTTGTTAGCCATGGCCCAAACCTTGAATAGCAAGGGAAATGGAACTGAAGACATCATAAACATCTCACTATGGAGGTAACTGATACAATCAAACTTGCTGAGCCAGAACTTGCACATGGACAGTCTCTTCTTCACATCATGATGTACAATTCCATACAAAAGACAGCTGAGGACTACTGTGTGGTAATAGCATATGTAATGTTACCCATAGGTTACTTGATGCTTCAAAAAGTTTACATTAGGAAGTATACAGTGCCTGAAGTGTAATCAATGTATAAGAGCAATGTTGAATAGTCAGAAAACTAATAGAGAGTTGGAAAAGGAACATTCATCTCATTTTGATGAGATTCCATCATGTTCAGTCATAGATGTTGCTCTTAACTATGTAAGTATTTAATGTTTCTGTCTGAAATGCATCCACCAAAGGATGTACATTCAGAAGGAGGTTATTCAGTCCATGGACTCTTCTTTGCCATTCAAAGAGGTCATGGCTGATCTGATAATCCTTACCTCCACTCTTCTGACTTTTCCCCATAATCCTTGATCCTCTTCCTGATAACAAATCTGATTATCTCAGCCTTGAATATAACTTTATGACCTGGCTTTAACAGCCCTCTGTGGTAAAGAATTCCACCTAATCACTACCCTCAGAAGAAATTCTTCATCATCTCTGTAAAATAAATACCAGTGTGGATATAAACAGTTAATTGGTACCATTAAGATGAAGTTGGGGTTTAATGTGGACAATAAGAATCTCACCCAATGGCAGGAGAGTGAGCCCAAAGGCATTTTTTTCACCAAGAGGCTGGATGTAATTTAGTTCCAAACAGGTATTTATGTGGGCAGCACTAGGTCAAGTGTACAGTTTGGACTTCCCATCACCTGAGAGCTGTCGGTCAATAAGAGGCCAATGGTCTCCAGTAAAGGCAGTGGCACTGGAAATGGCAGGCTCTGTTGATTGTTACAATGGGCTTTCAGGAGGGATTGATAATGACAATAGACAATAGGTGCAGGAGTAGGCCATTCTGCCCTTCGAGCCTGCACCACCATTCAATATGATCATGGCTGATCATCCTTAATCAGTATCCTGTTCCTGTCTTATCTCCATAACCCTTGATTCCACTATCCTTGAGAGCTCTATCCAACTCTTTCTTAAATGAATCCAGAGACTGGGCCTCCACTGCCCTCTGGAGCAGAGCATTCCAAACAGCCACCACTCTCTGGATGAAGAAGTTTCTCCTCATCTCTGTCCTAAATGGTCTACCCCGTATTTTTAAGCTGTGTCCTCTAGTTCGGCACTCACCCACCAGCGGAACCATGTTTCCTGCCTCCAGAGTGTCCAATCCTTTAATAATCTTATATGTCTCAATCATATCCCCTCTCAGTCTTCTAAACTCAAGGGTATACAAGCCCAGTCGCTCCAGTCTTTCAGTGTAAGGTAATCCCGCCAGTCCAGGAATTGACCTCGTGAACCTATGCTGCACTCCCTCAATAGCCAGAATGTCTTTCCTCAAATTTGGAGACCAGAACTGTACACAGTACTCCAGGTGTGGTCTCACCAGGGCCCTGTACAGCTGCAGAAGAACCCCTTTGCTTCTATACTCAACCCCTCTTGTTATGAAGGCCAGCATACCATTAGCCTTCTTCATTACCTGCTGTACCTGCATGCTTACCTTCATTGACTGGTGTACAAGAACACCCAGATCTCTCTGTACTACCCCTTTACCTAAATTGATTCCATTGAGGTAGTAATCTGCCTTCCTGTTCTTGCCGCCAAAGTGGATAACCATACATTTATCCACATTAAACTTCATCTACCATGCATTTGACCACTCACCTAACTTGTCCAGGACACCCTGTAATCTCCTAACATCCTCATCACATTTCACCCTGCCACCCAGCTTAGTATCATCAGCAAATTTGCTAATGCTATTACTAATACCATCTTCTATATCATTAACATATATTGTAAAAAGCTACGGTTCCAGTACTGATCCCTGTGGTATCGCACTGGTCACTGCCTGCCATTCCGAAATGGAGTCGTTTATCACTACTCTTTGTTTCCTATCAGCCAACCAACTTTCAATCCAAGTTAGTACTTTGCCCCCAATACCATACGCCCTAATTTTGCTCACTAACCTCCTATGTGGGACTTTATCAAAAGCTTTCTAAAAGTCCAGGTACACTACATCTACTGGATCTCCCTTGTCCATCTTCAGAGTTACATCCTCAAAAAATTCCAGAAGATTAGTCAAGCATGATTTCCCCTTCATAAATCCATGCTGACTCTGACCTATTCTGTTAACTCTATCCAGATGTGTCGTAATTTCATCCTTTATAATAGACGCCAGCATCTTTCCCACCACTGAAGTCAAACTAACTGGTCTATAATTTCCTGCTTTCTCTCTCCCACTTTTCTTAAAAAGTGCTACAACATTAGCCACCCTCCAATCCACAGGAACTGATCCTGAATCTATCGAACTCTGGAAAATAATCACCAATGCATCCACGATTTCTCGAGCCACCTCCTTCAGTACCCTGGGATGTAGACCATCAGGCCGCGGGGACTTATCAACCTTCAGACCTAACAGTGTCTCCAACACCAATTCCTGGCAAATATAAATTCCCATCAGTTCAGGTCCTTCAGCCACTGTTACCTCAGGGAGATTGCTTGTGTCTTCCCTAGTGAAACACAGATCTGAAGTACCAATTCAATTCTTCTGCCATTTCTTTGTTCCCTGTAATATATTCCCCTGTTTCTGTCTTCAAGGGCCCAATTTTAGTCTTAACCATTTTTTTGCCTTTCACATACCTAAAAAAACTTTTACTATCCTCCTTTATATTATTGGCCAGTTTACCTTCGTACCTCATTTTCTCTCTGCGCATTTCCTTCTTAGTAATCCTCTGTTGTTCTTTAAAAGCTTCCCAGTCCTCTGTTTTCCCACTTATCTTTGCTATGTTATACTTTTTCTCTTTTATCTTTATATGTTTCTTAACTTCCCTCGTCAGCCACGGCCACCCATGCCTCCTCCTAGGATCTTTCTTCCTTTTTGGAATGAACTGATCCTGCAACTTCTGCATTATTCACAGAAATATCCACCATTGTTCCTCCACTGTCATCCCTGCTAAGGTATTGCACCATTGAACTTTGGCCAGCTCTTCCCTCATAGCTCCATAATTCCCTTTATTCAACAGAAATATTGTCACTTCCGATTGTACCCTCTCCCTCTCAAATTGCAGATTGAAGCTTATTGTATTATGGTCACTACTTCCCAATGGCTCCTTCACTTCGAGGTCCCTGACCAATTCTGGTTTGTTGCACAATACCAGATCCAGAATTGCCTTCTCCCTGGTCGGCTCCAGCACCAGCTGTTCTAAGAATCCATCTCTGAGTCACTCCACAAAATCTCTTTCTTGAGGTCCAATACCATCCTGATTCTCCCAGTCTACCTGCATGTTGAAATCCCCCCTAACAACTGTAGTAACATCTTTGCGACAGGCCAATGTCAGCTCCTGATTTAACTTACATCCGACATCCAGACTACTGTTGGGGGCCTGTAGATAATTCCCAAGAGGGTCTTTTTACCCTTAATATTTCTCAGCTCTATCCACACTGACTCTACATCCCTGATTCTAGGTCCCCCCCACCCCGTGCAAGGGACTGAATATCATCCCTTACCAACATGGCCACCCCACCCCCTCTGCCTGTCAGTCTGTCTTTACGATAGCATGTGTAGCCTTGAATATTCATTTCCCAGGCCCTGTCCACTTGAAACCACGTCTCAGTTATCCCCACAATATTGTATCTGCCAATTTCCAAAAGAGCCTCAAGCTCATCCATCTTATTTCTAATGCTTCATGCATTCATGTATAGTATATTTAATTTGTTACTGCCCTCACCCTTTCCCATCAACTCCTATTTCACTAACCTTACAGCATGATCCCTTTTTGAGTTTTCTGCCTCATTGATACAGCTGTCTTTCTTGACTTCCCTTGTTCTAACTTTCCCTCCAAATTCCTTCTTAAACATCCAGTTTGTCCCCTCCCCCTACCCCCCCCCCGCTACTTAGTTTAAATGTAGCTGTGTTGCAGTAGCAAACCTGTCTGCCAGAATGCTGGTCCCTAACCTATTAAGGTGAAAACCATCTCTCTTGTAAAATTTATGCTTATCACAAAACATATCCCAGTGATCCAAGAATTTAAATCCTTGCTTCCTGCACCAGTTCCCCAGCCACACGTTCAAGTCCGAGGAACTGGAAGCAAACCGGAGATAGCCACCTTGGACGTCCTACCTTTCAGCCTTCTTCCTAGTTCTCCGAAGTCCCGCTGTCGTATGTTCCTCCTCTTCTTCCCGACATCATTTGTGCCGACATGTACCACCACCTCTGGCTCTTCACCTTCGTCCTTGAGGATTTCCTGCACTCTGTCTGTGATGTCTTTAACCCTGGCACCAGGAAGGCAACACGCCATCCTTAAGTCCCTTCTGCTGCCACAAAAACCCCGGTCAGTTCCTCTCACTATGGAGTCCCCTATTACCACGGCTCTGTGTGATGTCCAACTCTTCCGCTCTGTCTCCACGCCAACTTTTGATTGACAGACCTGGCCGCCTCATGGATTGGCAGTGTCATCTGTCTCTACTGTTTCCAAAAGATTCAACTTGTTCCTGAAAGGTACTTCCCCCCGGGTCTCTTGCACCTGTCTCCTCTTTGCCTTCCTCATCGTCTGCTCTCTTCTGGTACAATTGGTGTAATAATCTCGCTGAATGTCTTGTCCAGAAAGATCTCGTTCTCTCAGATGAGCCTAAGGTCCTCGAGTTCTTTCATCAGTGCTGCAATATGCTCTGTCAGTAGCTGAACATGCACACACTTTCCACACTTATACGAGCCAGACACACCAGAGTCGTTGACCTCCCACATCAAGCACATAGCACACTGAACCAGCTTGGCAGTCATGTCTTCACCCTCTTCAACTGTGGCATAATCACTTCACTCAACCTCCTTGTCAAAGATTCCTGAGCTAAAGCCTCATTCTTCAATCCACAGGAACTTCCTTGGACCCTCTTTTTGGGGCAAGTCTGTGGACTTTTAATTTAGGTTAAAGGAGGAGGGAGGGAGGGAGGCCCTACTTTGTAGGACCTGGAGTCTAGAACACACCCACTCAAATAACAATCACTTACCTTCCTGACCAGCTTTGCGCTCTGCCCTCTGCCTTCACTTCCGCCCAGCTCCCACGGCTCTCTGATGCGAAAAGACCGTTGGCGTCAAGGTAAGTTCTTAAATAACAATCACTTACCTTCCCGACCGGCTTTGTGTTCTGCCTTCACTTCCACCCAGCTCCTGCTGCTCTCTGATGTGAAAAGTATAATGCGATAATGGATCCCTAAATATAAATGCATGTGGGTGAGATGGGGATCTTGTGGAAAGGGCCTCCCAACAGATTGAGGAAAAGATGTTGACACTGGAAACATCAGTAAAGGTGTGGTTCTCTGCTGGGCACACTGTTTCCTGGGCAGTTCCCTTGAGCTGGCAGAGGACACCCATGAATGGTGAATTCCATATCCAGCCTTAACAGATCAGCCCAACAGAGTTTGCAGAGTGGTTTTCCTGGATGTTGAGTACTCTATCTCCTGCTGGTTAAACCCTAGTGGCTGCAGGATGAGGCACCTCAGTGGGCCTTAAGAGGTGAGTGGATCTATTCAATTGGCTCCTGTGTTGAAAGCCTATCTGTAAGCTTGGCCATGCCAGACACACCCAGAGGAAGGCAGGAAGGTATTGGAACACACACTGTGTTCACTCATTCATCAATCACATGGAAATCCCACCAGCATCAGCAATTGTTGGATTTGTCGGGGAGGGTGCATAAATTTTACACCAATTATGTAAAGATACCAGATACAGAATTCATGAATGGATTTATTAAACCAGGAAGTGAAGGTGAACAGATACAAAACCTATGCTGAGTCAATTATATCTTATCCCTTGGAAGCTTAACTGTAAACAAACAGCAATTCCAATGCTAGTTTGATGTACAATGTGAGGTATTGAAAAGGAAAGCAGAAGTTGAGACAGCAAGTGAGATAAGGCGAAGAGAAAAAGTGGTTGGAACAGCTGGATAACTTGTCTATGTGCTTCACCATGATGTTGAGGAGGTCATTAATAGAGTAGTTAAAGGTCGCATCTATGGATTCAGTTTATACTGACTTCCAGAAACTTCCACAAAAAAGACTATTCACAAAAATAAGATCTCACAGAACTAGACAACTTAATTGGTTGAATAAAGATTTGGTCAGAAGGTCAGGGACAGAGTGTAGAGTGAAAGGAGATGTGCTGTAATTGATGGGTTTTGACTAGTTGTGCCATTCAGGCATATTTAATGGACTTGTCAGATTTTCACTATATTTATAAATGACTCCTATAAAGAAGTAGCGAGCCCATGGTCTGAAATAAATTAGGATCTGACGACGTCCGTCGCAACAGAAAAACAGAATACCATAAATCAACAAAAAGGTCACTGAACTGAAAATGTTAAATGTTTCCCTTTGCATCCATTCAGATACTACCATAAATGCTTCATACTCCCAGCATTTTCTGGTTTCTATTTCAGGTTTCTCATATCAACATATTCCCATTTTTTGCAGCTGCAGTGGGAGCAGTGAGAGCAAGGACCGGGAAGGCTGCTGGGAAGGTAAATTAATTCTTTAATAACTTATTCTGTGAATAAGTGGAGTGCACGCTGAGCAGGATTGGACTCAGGACTGCTGAGGAAGCGAAGTTATATATTTGGGCAATTGCTTTGCCCGAAACACTACTTATGGTAATGTTTCCCAACAATCTTCCTCCTCTAACCAAAAAAAAAAGTTCTGTGCACCAATTCAGTAAAGTTTTAGTTTTTTTTCAATAGTCTTTGTGGGAATTCAGAACAGTGGGAATGGATGTTCGGACATTAGCATGCTACTCCTATAGGATGTGGGAGGTAAAGGGTGACCACTAGTGTCCCCACTGACCACAACTGTGGGAAGTGAACCCAACTCCAGCTCCTCAGAAACCGCATTAGGGAACTGGAGCTGGAGCTGGATGAACTGTGGATCATTCAGGAGGTGGAGGGGGTTATAGAGAGGAGTTACAGGGAGGTAGTCTTATGTTAAGTACAGGACAAAGATAGATGGGTTACAATCAAGGGATGGAAAGAGAACAGGCAGACAATGCAGGAATCCACTGTGGCTGTTTCCCTCAAGAACAATTATACTATTTTGGATACTGTTGAGGGGGGTACCTACTGGGGAAAACCATATTGACGGCTTTATGGCTTAGAAGGAAAGGGGGGGGGGGTAGAAGAGAAAAGCGCTAAGTGGTAGGAGACTCAATAGTTAAAGGAATGGACAGGAGATTCTGTGGTCACGATCTGAACTCTTGGAAGGTATATTGCCTCCCAGGTGTCAGGATCTGATCGAGTATGCAAGATTCAGAAAAGGGAGGGTGAGCAGCCAGAAGTCGTGGTGCACATTGGCACCAATGACATAGCTAGGAAAAGGGATGAGGATCGAAAGTGATATCAGGGAATTAAGTTGGAAGCTAAAAATCAGGACTAGCAGTGTATTAGTAGTATTACTAATGGTACCACATGCTAGTGAGGTGAGTATCAGGGAACTAATGCAGCTAAACACGTGGCTACAGGGCTGGTGCAGGAGGGAAGGCATCAGATACATAGATCATTAGGTAACTTCTGGGGAAGGTGGAACCTGTACATGAAGGATGGGTTGCACTTAAACTGGAGGGGCACCGATGTCTTGGATGAGAGATATACTAGAGCACTTTGGAAGGTTTTAAACTGGTTTGGCGGGGAGGGAACCAGAGCTATAGAACAGAGGAGAGAGTAGTTGTTGAACAAACAGAAATAGAATGCAGAGAGGCTGACAGGAAGCATACACAGCTGATAGTGCAAAAGGATGTGTTAAAATATATCTGTTTCAATGCAAGAAGTGTCAGGAATAAGAGCAATGAACTTAGGGCATGGATCCATACTTGAAACTACAATGTTGTGGCCATAATAGAGATATGGATTTCACAGGGACAGGAATGGTTGCTGGACATTCCAGGGTTCAGATCTTTGAAAAGAAAATTGGGAGGGAGGAGGTAAAAGAGGAGGGGGAGTAGTATTGGTAATTAGAGAATGCATCACAGCTGCAGAAGAGGTGGTTGTTGAGGAGGATTGGTCTACTGAGTCAGTATGGGTGGAAGTCAGTAACAGGAAAGGAGCAGTCACTTTATTGGGTGTTTCCTATAGACCTCCCAATAGCAGCAGAGAGATGGAAGAACAGATTGGACAGCAGATCTTGGAAAGGTGCAGATGTAACAGAGTTTTTGTTATGGGAGACTTCAACTTCCCCAATACTGATTGGAACCTCCTTAGTGCAGATGGTCTGGATGGAGCCAATTTTGTCAAGTGTGCCCAGGAAGGATTCCTGACTCAATAAGTTGATAGGCTGAAAAGTGGGGAGGCCATATTGGATTTGGTGCTTGGCAACGAGCCAGCTTTGGTGTCAGATCTCTCATTGGGAGATCATTTCGGTGACAGTGACCACAACTGCCTCACCTTTACCATAACCATGGAGAGGGATAGGAACAGACAGCATGGAAAGGTATTTAATTGGGGAGGGGAAATTATACTGCTATTAGACAGGGGCTGTGGATTATAAACTGGGATCAATTGTTCCATGGGTAATGCACAATAAAAATGCGGAGGCTGTTTACCGAGCACTTGTTGCTGATATTGGATCACTTTGTCCCATTGACACAGGCAAGGAATGGTAGGGTGAAGGAGCCTTGGATGACAAGAGAAGAGGAGTTTCTCATCAAGAGGAAGAAGGAAGCTTACTTAAGGTTGAGGAAGCAGTGATCTGGCACAGCTTTAGAGGATTACAGATTAGCTAGGAAAGAACTCAGAAATGGATTGAGGAGAGGTAGGAGGGATCATGAGAAAGCCTTGGCAGGAATGATTAGGGAAAACACAAAGGCGATCAGAGAAAGGGTAGGTACGATCAGGAATAGTGGAGGGAACTTGTGCCTGGAGTCTGAAGAGGTAGAGAAGGGCCCAAATGAGTTTTTTGCTTCAGTATTCACTAGAGAGAGGTACCTTGTTGATAATAAGACCACTGTGGACCAGGTTAATAGGCTTGAACAGACTGATATTAAGAAAGTGGGTGTGCTAGAAATTCCAGAAAGCATCAAGGTAGATATGTTCCCAGGGTTAGATCAGATAAATCCAAGGTTACTATGGGAAGGAAGGCATGAGATTGCTATTCCTCTGACGATGATCTTCGCATCCTCACTCTCCAAGGGAATAGTACCGGGTGATTGGAGGGAGGTGAATGTTGTTCCTCTGTTCAAGAAAGGGAATAGGGAAATCCCTGAGAATTACAGGCCAGACAGTCTTACCTCTGTGGTAAGCAAGATACTGGAAAGGAATCTGAGAGATAGGATTTATGACTATTTGAAAAAACACAGTTCGATTAAAGATACTCTGCATAGCTTTGTGAGGGGCAGGTCATGCCTCACAAGTCTTATTGAGTTTTTTGAGGATGTGACGAGAAAAGTTGATGAAGGTCAAGCAGTGGATGTATGTATATGGATTTCAGTAAGGCATTTGATAAAGTTCCTCACAGTAGGCTCATTTAAGAAGTTAGGAGGTATGGAATACAGGGAAATGTGGCTGTCTGGATACAGAATTGGCTGGCCAAAAGAAGATAGCGAGTGGTAGTGGATGGAAAGTATCCTGCCTGTGGGTCAGTGACCAATGGTGCCCCGCAGGGATCTGTTCTTGGGCTTCTGCTCTTTGTCGTTTTTATGAAGGACTTGGATGAAGAAGTGGAAGGGTTGGTTCATAAGTTTGCTGATGACACAAAGATCAGTGGTGTTGTAAATAGTGTCAAGAGCTGTTGCAGGCTACAACAAGACATTGACAGGATGCAGAGCTGGGCTGAGAAGTGGCAGATGGAGTCCAACCTGGATAAATGCAAAGTGATTAATTTTAGAAGTTCAAATTTGAAAACTGAATACTGGGTTAAAGGCAGGATTCTTGGCAGTGTAGAGGAAGAGCGGGATCTTGGGATCCCTCAAAGTTGCCATCCAAGTTGATAGGGTTGTTAAGAAGGTGTATGGTATTTTGGCTTTCGTTAACAGGGATGTTGAGTTTAAGAGATGCAATGTTTTGGGCTGCAGCTCTATAAAACCCTGGTTAAACCACACTTGGAATATTGTTCTGGTCACCTCATTATAGGAAGAATGTAATTGCTTTAGACAGCGTGCAAAGGAGATTTACCAGGATGCTGCTGGATTGAAGGGCTTGTCTTTTGAAGGGAGCCCAGGCTTTTCACACTGGAGGGAAGAAGGAAGAGAAGTGACTTGATAGAAGTGTGTAAGGTAATGAGAGGCAAAGGTAAAGCTAGAGATATTTCTCCAGAAATGGCTGTCATGAAGGGTCATAATTTTAAGGTGGTTAGAGGAAGATTTCAGGGAGATTTCAGAGATTGGTTCTTTTCGCAAAGAGCGATGGGTGCTTGGAATGCACTGCCTTCGGTGGTAGTACAGTCAGACACATTAGGGATATTTAAGTGACTGCTGGGCAAGGACATAGGTAGCAATAAATTGAGGGGTATGTAGGTTAGGTTGATCTTAGTTTATGATAAATGTTCAGCACGACATCATGGGCCAAAGGGCCAGTTCTACCTTCTGTGTTCTACAACATTTTAATTTTGCACCATATCTGTGATAACTCTATGACCATATAATCAAGTTTGCTAATAATACCAACTTAAGTGGCTCAGTAAAGTGTGTAGCTATGAATAGGAAGTTACAAAGATGTAACAGAGTCCATTCTGGAGAAAGGTGACGTATTCTTGTGGAGGATCAGACAGATTTAAAAGTCCCACATCCAGAAATTGGTGAAAGCTTGTGAAAAAGGACTTTACTTCCACTTTTTTACATGCGATGTGGATGTTGCTGTCAGGGCCAGCATTTGTAGCCCATCTCTAATGCCCTTGAATTGGGTGACTTCCTCAGCCCTATCCGAGCCAACAGCATTGCTGTGAGTCTGAAGTCTTATATAGGCCAAATTGGTTAAGGACAAGATTTTCTTCCCCCAAAGGGATTGATAAACTGGATGGGTTTTCATGATGTTCATTTCATGGTAACCATTACAGCAAATAGACTTTGTTAATTCAATTAATGAAATAAGGAATTTAAATTCCACCAGCTGCTGAGGGGCTTGATGCCATGTCCCCAAAGCATTGCCTTCTGCTTTATTAGTCCAGTGACATTATCCATTACATCACCATCTCTCAAACTTAATGGAATGTTAGTATTTATCCCTTGATGGCAGGAAAGCAAATGGATAACTGTCTGAGGAAGAAATGGTGGGCGAGTGCACAGCAAAGACTATAACCATAATGTGGAGATACTGGAGTTGGACTAGGGTGGACAAAGTCAAATAACACCAGGTTATTGTCCAACTGGTTGATGTGAAATTGCAAGCTTTCAGAGCTTAGCTCTTTCCTCAGGCATGGTATGATTGGGAGGTATAAAGCACAGTATTGGTAAGCAAAAAGTAAACAACTTTAAAACTAACTGCCCATGTTGAATCATTTAATCAGTTAGGAGGTGGATAGCTGATTAAAATGCAAAATCCAGATGCCTTTTAAGTCTTTGTTCCTAGATAATTTAAAAGTGTTATCAAAGTACAAGATGTGACATCAGATTAGACAGTGCACTTTAAGCTTGAGGTCCCACTTCAAATCTGTCTATGTTTTAAACTGAGGTAAGGTTTTCTTTTGATGGAAAAGACTCTTGAATGAAATAATTCATGTGTGTGTGTGTGTATATGTGTTTGTGTGTGTGTGTGTGTGTGTGAAAGACTGGAGGAAGAACACTTTGGCAGTCCACGACATTCAGCCTCCAACCTTCAGGCGAGCATCCTCAAAGACAGATTCAGTGCAGGCTCATAGTTTCTTGAAAGTGGAGTCTCAGAGAGACAAAGTAATGCTTTACCTTATCGGTCAGAGCATTGAGTACAGCAGTTGGGAGGTCATGTTGTGGCTGTACAGGACATTGTTAGGCCACTTTTGGAATACTATGTGCAATTCCTGTCTCCTTCCTATTGGAAAGGTGTTGTGAAACTTGAAAGAGTTCAGAAAAGAGTTACAAGGATGTCAGGTTTGGAGGGTTTGAGGAATAAGGAGAGGCTATATAGCCTGGGGTTGTTTTCCCTGGAGTGTCGAAGGCTGAAGGATGATCTTGTAGAGGTTTATAAAATCATGAGGGGCATGGATAGGGTAAGTAGACAAGGACATCCCTCTGGAGTGGGGGAGTCCAGAACTAGAGGGCATAAGTTTATGGTGAAAAGGGAAAGATTTAACAGCAACCTACAGGGTGACTTTTTCACGCAGAAGGTGGTGCATGTATGGAATGATCTGCCAGAGGAACTGGTGGAGGCTGGTACAATTACAAAATTTAAAAGGCATTTAAATGGGTATATGTGGGAAAACATCTGCCACTCTGCCTTCCCACAGTATGCCCACACAGAACGTAGAAAATCAAACTTGGCCAAACTCTACCAGAAACACCCAGAATGCAAACAGGCTGACAAGTGAAACCAGACAGAACCACAGTCACTCGCAGATAAAGTAATACACTTCCCAAAACACACTAACAATAAACTTCCTGGATCCAGTCAACACAGCTGTCCCAAAGCCTGAGGGCAGTCTGATAACACAGCAATACCAAAGCCACACAAAGGACAGATCAGACGGAGAGGCACCAAAGGATCTCACTTCCAGGAGAGGAACAATGGAAGCACCTTACTGTTTCGAAAGAGACATTCTCACCTACCTGCAAAGAGAGCTGGAATCTCCTGATCCCATCAAGAACTCATTGATACTGTCAGGATGTTCCATTATATCAACAATCAGGACATTCTTCCGATAACTGTTTTTCAATTATCACCATTGTAACTGGATTACTCCATTTCCAAATGCATTGTATCTTTCCCCATTCTCATTAACCCTATAGTATAAGATTCCTATAAACCTGACTTCATCCTCAGCTCGAGGAAGAGAACCCTTGATCTACCTGTGCAGGCTGTTAGTTCTCTTCCAGCAATATCGCTTGGAATAAATAGCTTGTCAACTTCACCCAATCTGGTTTGTGTGGTCTCTGCTTTATTGGGCTAATTTCTCCGACAGTATATGAATAGGAAGGGTTTAGAGGGATATGGGAAAAGTGTTGGCAAATGAAACTAGATTAGGTTAGGACAGCCAGTCGGCATGGACTGAAGAGTCTGTTTCCAAGCTGTATATCTCTATGACTCCAAGTGCAACAACGCAAAATCACTGAGCAGAGGCTGATAGCTATATTATGTATGGCCAGCCTCAACCATGCTCTTGGGTTCATGTCACACTCCAGGTGACCCCACCACACAATGTGCTCCCACATACAGACACACACACACACTTTCACAGCCCCTCTCCTACACACAAACACTCAGACATGCATATTCACAGTCACAAACAGACACATGCGCACACACACACACACACTCACACTCCCTCAAAGACACACACACATACTCAAAATTATTTCATTTTAAGTATTTTTTTGTCAAAAAACAAAACCTTACCTCAACTTAAAAAAACATAGGTTTGAAGTGGGACCTCACACTGAAAGTGCATTGTCTAATCTGATGTCACTTCTTTTACTTTGGTAAAACCTTTAATTATCTAGGGATAAAGACTTGAAAGAAATCTGGATTTTGCATTTTAATCAGCAGTCTACCTCCTAACTAATTAAAGGATTCAAAAAGTTTCAATGTGTTAACTTTTTGCTTATAATTACTGTGTCTTTTACTTCTCTACCATACCACGCCTGAGGAAGGAGCTAAGCCTGAGAAAGCTTGCAATTTCAAATAATCCTGTTGGACTAAAACCTGGTGTCATTTGATTTTTGACCCAGGTACGTAATATTTGAGCTGGTCCATTCAGGGGTGATCACTGAGGGTATGTCTTTGTGATGAAAATCTGCAACTCCCTGCTCACTAAGTGCTGATGGTTGTGGGTTTTTTTGCATAGTGGAGTGGAGAAGAAAATTGTTGTTAATCAAAAATTTGAAAACTTTGGATCTTTGTACAGGTGTATTAGGGTAGATATGAATTAAGTTGACGCACTTTCTAGCCAAATGCTAGTTAAATAATGGAACAGGCTGAAAGTGTGGACTGGCCAATCTTGTTCCTCTGTCTTAATTTTGTATGTTTTTTTGTGATGATAAGATTTATATAACTCCATGACAACCTAATAGTCATTAGAGAATTTAGATTTATGTTCAGAATATTCAGTGCAGTCATACCTAACAACCAAATCATCTTTTCATTTTTCCTTAATATATGTAGTAATTCTGACTCAATTGATATTCCATACACAGAGAGAGCCTCATAGGTAAACTGATTGTTTGGAATGTGACTGAACTTATGTTGGATGATTTGTTTGCAAATGTTTAACATGTTAGAAACAATTTCCTTAACCAATTAAATGTTCAGAAATGAAATAAGGTTGATTATATTTATACAACAGAGTTTTTGACCTCCATCTTAAATCTGTTAGCTTAAATTTACAACCTCAATTCAGAGTGTACAATTTTCACTTGCAGCTAGTCATATGCAGCTTCTGAACACAGTAAGTTTTTGCAATAATATCAGTTAATAAAAGCATAGTTCTATGTCATGACCAGTCAGCGCTGAAAGTTATTAATGTTAGTCTAAATTTGACTACAAGTTTTAATGAAGATTTGCATGTCAAAAATTGACCCAAATGCTGGTGTTGAATGTTGATCAACCAATAACTGTAGAATGATAATTGACTCAGTGCTACTTCATTAACCTCTGATTTGGAAGGTTAAGAGTTCAAATTCAAACTTGAGAACATACTTTAAGCTGTACCAATACTTCACTGAGGGAGTCCCACACAGTTGTAGATGCAGTCTTTTAGATAAAACAGTAAACCTACAACCTATACCGACCAATCCAACTAAAGGACACATTCGTGAACTAAACACATTGATTAAAACTTTTGATCCAGTCCTTCAGAGTTCCCTACAACTCTCATCCCACATACTTCTCATATAGGGGACTTCTACTGCCTTCCAAAGATACACAAAGCCAACACACCTGAACATCTCCTTGTATCAGGCAATGGCACCCTGTGTGAAAACCTCTCTGGCTATGTCGAGGGTATCTTGAAAGGCATTGTACAGAGGACCCCCAGCTTCTATCACAATACTACAGATTTCTTACAGAAACCCAGCACCCACAGACTAGTCAAACCAGGGACATTCCTCGTTACAATGGATATTTCAGCACTCTACACCAGCATCCCCCATGACGATGGCATCCTGGCAACAGCCTCAGTACTCAATACCAATAACTGCCAATCTCCAAGCACCATCCTACAATTCATCCACTTCATCCTCGACCACAACGTTTTGACCTTTGACAACCAGTTCTCCATCCAGACACATGGAACAGCCATAGAGACTAAATTTGCACCCCAATATGCCAACACTTTCATGCACAAGTTCAAACAAGATATCTTTGCTGCACAGGACCGCCAATCAGCACTATACATCAGAAACATTAACAATATTTTCTTTCTCTGGGCCCATATGAAGAGTCACTGAAACCACTACAGAGGAACCTCAATTATCCAAAGGACATGGGCAGGAAGTATTTTGTTCAGTTAATCAAATGCTGGATTACCTAATGCCAAATAACAAGTATCGGGACCCTGTGATTTGTTCCGATAACCCAAAATTCGGTTACTTGAATGCCGGATAATTGAGGTTCCTCTGTAAACAGGGATATCAACAAGCTTCATCCCACCATCAGACTTACCGTGGACTACTCTTTAGTATCTGTCTCATTCTTGGACGTATGCAGATCCATGCGTTCCGGGGAGATCATTCCCTCCGCGAATCCTTCATCAGGTCCATGGCCCCCACTAGCCCACACTCCACTCCTGGCACCTTGCCCTGCCACCGCAGGAAGTATAAAACCTGTCCCCACATGTCCCCCGTCACTTCTGTCCAAGGGCCCAAAGGATCCTTCCACATCTGATAGAAATTTACCTGCACCTCCATCAGTGTCACTTACTAAGTCCATTGTGCCCAATGTGCTTTCCTCTACATCGGGGAGACAGGGCATCTACTTGCGGATCATATCAGAGAACATCTCTGGGAAACCCACACCAATCAACCCCACTGCCCCGTGGCTGAACATTTCAACTCCCCTTCCCACTCCATCAAGGACATGCAGGTCCTGGGCCTCCTTGATCGCCAAACCATTACCACCCGCCGCCTAGAGGAAAAACGCCTCATAATCCACCTTGTGACCCTGCAACCACATGGAATCAATGTGGATTTCAACAGTTTTCTCATTTCCCCTCCCCCCACATTATCACAGTCCCATCCTCCAACTTGGCACTGCCCTCCTGACCTATTCGTCTCCTTTCCCATCTATCCGCTCGAGCCCCCTCTCCAACCTATCACCTTCTCCCTCACCTTCATATATTTATTGCATTCTCAGCTACCTTCCCCCAACCCACCCCCTCTCACATTTATCTCTCTGTCTATTTCCATCTCCTACCCATTTCTCTCAACCATGTTGTTCTCTGCCCTCTCTCCCTCACTCTCTGTGCACCTCAGCAATATCATAGAAATCCCTTTTACTTTCCAAAGTTGGAGATAAGCTTGACAATGGAATAAATTCTGAAAGTTCCTCTCTGAAAGAAGAACTCAAGAAAACGTTTGAGTCTTTTTAAACAAAAGTTTTACCTGGCAGTTAATGACCCATTCTACGAGCAAACAATGGGATGTAGTAAACAATAATCAATTGGGATAACATCTAACTGTTTGCTTATTTGCAACTATATAAAAATAGGTAAAGCTAGCATGTAGATTTACAATTTAAGTATGAACTTTTTATATGCAGAGAAAAGTGCATGCAGTCCCAAAGATATCACTCAACCCATCCTGCTACAGCGGAGAATTTCTAATCGGTGTGTGCTAGCACTTGTAAAAGGATTGACCTGGAAGTACCAGCTTTTTTAATGAGTCCATCAAGAGAAGGTTGAGTAAAATACATCAGTTTTATTTACACCAGAGATTCTTATACAGTGCTAAGTTCACATGGTTTTTGAAAGGTCCATTGTAAAACCCAATCAACAACTTCATTCCAGTATTTAAAAACTCTATTTGAGAGTTGCAGTTCAGTGCTACTCCTTTGGTGCAATGGATTTGAGCTTTGTCAGCTTCATAACCTTTTGAAGTAGCTGATAGATACCATTGAGAAATATCTCAAAGCCCCTTATAAGTTTAATGAAACATTTTACAATGCCAATCCAAAATGACTTTCTAATGTGTGAAGAGAAAGTCCATTTAAGGTCTCATGGCAATGTGATGCAATCGCTTGCTGGCAGTATGATAGTGTTCTCATTGTGGTTTTCTATATGTTATCTCACATTGGGGGTGGCACGGTGGCTCAGTGGTTAGCACTGATGCCTCACAGCACCAGGGACCTGGGTTTGATTTCCGCCTCAGGTGACTGTCTGTGTAGAGTTTGTACATTCTCCCCATGTCTGCATGGGTTTCCTCCAGGTACTGCGGTTTCCTCTCGCAATCTAAACATGTGCAGATTAGTTGAATTGGCCATACTAAATTGCCCATAGTGTTCAGGGATGTATAGGTTAGGTGCGTGAGCTAGGGGTAAATGGAGGGGAATGGGTCTGGGTGGGACACTCTTTGGAGGGTCGGTGTGGACTTGTGGGGCCGAATAGCCTGTTTCCACATAGTAGGGATTCTAATTCTAATTCTAATTCTAATCCTCCCTGTGTCTTCGTCAGTTTCCTCCCACAATCCAAAGATATGCAGATTAGATGAATTGGCCATGTTAAAATTGCCTATAGTATTCAAGGATGTGTAGGTTAGGTGTATTAGTCTGGGGTAAATGTAGGGGAATGGGTTTGGGTGGGCTATTTTTCAGAGGGTCCCTGTGGATTTGTTGGGTCTGTTTCCACACTGTAGGGATTCTGTATCTATTCTATAACATTTACCACCCATATTTTGGTTCATATTGAGTCAAATATCTGAAAGTTTATGAACAACTAATTGTACACAATAACATATACAATATGGATTAAATGCTTATTTAGGTTATTATTACATTGCATGCATGGTTGTCTGTTTAACGTGATAGCTAAATGCAAAAAGAACAAGATGAAGACTTCTTAGATTGTGCCATCATATGCCATGATTTGATATGGATGTCTCAAAGTAATGAATCTGTGGAATTCTTTACCACAGAGGATATCAAGGCTGACAAAACTTGAATCAGTAAGGAATCAAGGGTTCTGTGGCTAAGGTAGGAAAGGGGAGTTTAGGATTGAGATCAGCCATGCTCTCATTAAGTGGTGGAGTTGACCATGGACAGAATGGCTTATCACTGCTCCTAAATGTATGGTTTTATGCAAAGTTATCTAAATGATAGGAACATGAGGGTAATGGACAATGGATATTTTCCAGGCTGAGGAAAACATTAAACATAAGATCAGAAGAGATAAGAGGCTTATTTGGTCCATTGAGTTTGCTCTGCCTTTCAATGAGATCATGGCTGACCTGATTCATCAATTCAACTTACTTCTCTTTTTTCCATAACCCTTGTTTCCTTTCAAAATCCAACATCTGTCTACCTCAGCCTTAGATATTCTTAATGGCCTAGTCTAACAGCCATCCATGATAAAGAACTCCACAGATTCCCCGAACTCTGAGAAAAGAAATTCCTTGGTTTGTTGTGGACATCCCGTGTGGTTGGTATTGGAACCCTCACTTCTTCTGTAGTATATTAATAATCCGGATCTTGTCACGCACAGGAGCAATTTCAAAGTCTGAAGAAATGTTTAACAGAAAACTTGGGAGAACTGTAAACTGCGAAGGTCACAGTGTAATCTTTAAAAATGACAGGGACAGGTTCATTACATGGGTGGAAAAAATGACAGATAAGATTCAATGCAGGGAGGTGTTTGATACTGTAGTTTAATGGGAAGAACAGGGACTGATGGTCTAAAAAGGGACACAGTTCTGAAAGGGAAATGTCAGCAGAAGGTCCATGGTTTATATGTGTGCAGATCATTGCCTGTGCCAGGTTAGGCTGAGAGATCCATTAATTAAGTTTACAGTATCCTTGGTTTTAGTATTGGAGATATAAAGTATTAGAGCAAGTAGGTGATGCTGACCTTGGATAAGACATTTGTTTGACCTAAACTGAAGTACTGTGCACAATTCTGGGAGCCACATTATAGGATGGATGTGAACACATTGGAGAATGGTTCCAGGGATGAGAAACTTCAGTTATGAGGATTGATCGGAAAGATTGGGACTGTTCTTCTCAGAGAGGAGAAGATTAAGAGAAGATCCTATTTTCAACATCATGGGTGGTCTGGACAGAGTTGAAAAAATGTTCCCATTCATTAAAGGATTAAGAACAAAGCATAAAGATTAAGGATTTGCAAAAGAAGTGAATGCAATGTGAGGAAACGATCTTTGAAATTAGTCATTCAAGTCTGGAATGCATTGCCTTCAAGTGTGTTGGAGGCAGACTAAATTGAGGCATTTAAGTTTGCATTAGATGGTTGTATCTATTTAGATAATGTGCAAGTTGATGAGGACTAGGTGGGAGAATAGTACTAAGTCAAAATGCTTGTTTGGAGAGCTGGTGCAAACAGAATGGGCCAAATAGCCACCTTCTACACTGATTCCTCAGCCTTCTGTTAATCTGCAAAGGATATGATTAAACCAGATATTTTTTATAACAACCCAATAGTTTCAGGGTCATCATTACTGCAACTAGCCGTTTCATTCCAAACTTATTCATGAAATTGAATTCAAACTCACGGTTGCTGTGATGAGATTTGAAACCACAAATTGTGGAAAACTTTCAAGCAGCGGTGGTGGAGATCAGACATACTGTACTTAGCTCCCAGTAAACACTGCTGTAAAAAATTTCATCATCAAATAAAGAATCAACATTATTATTTCACCAGTCGCCATATACAGTTGGTATGTTTACATCAAATAGAATAATAAAACACAGCCTTTTGCCTGTGTCTTCAATTGCTATTCCAGTAATGTTGCCATTATTCTAAGTTAGTAGTGTTTAGTGGTTTGGGTTAGAAACAATTTTTATTATTGCTAACAATGAGCAACATAGCTGATTCAATAATTCAGTGGTTGTCACTTAATAATTGTCGAAGTGGTACAAAACATCTTCCATCTGAGTGCACAGTAGTCAGAAATAATTCACACCAAAATCAAAGCAACCAGCAGCTTAATTGTTGCAATCATTGCAAACAAAAGGTGCTTCTTCAACACCTCGTGTGGAGTGTATTGCTATCTTGTGATAGTTCTCACGCATCAGACCACCACTTAATCTACAACAAATGAAATCTCTTAAGAACTAAAAACCCAATGTGCCAATCACTTCAGCTAAAGCAGCCTGCAAGATTTTACACTGCTGATATATTTACACTCTTTGAAGACAACTGAGTATGTTAACCAAGATGTGTTGCTTTACAAAAATTAGGCAGCATATTTTGCAATAAATATTAGTGATTAATATTGTGGGAGTTTTAAAAATGTGTTTTTTTTAGACACACTGAAATAGAAAGACCTGTCTGTCCTTTTAGGTGAACGTAAATGATGATATAAGTAATTTAAAAAAGAGCAGTGGAGTTCTCTGCAGTCTCCTGGCCATCATTACGAAAACAAACAATCTGTCCATTATTACACCACATCTGCGGAATATTGTTGTATTTCATCAGTTGAGTTTGCGAAGAGCTCCATTTCAAAGCAACTCCTTCTTCCTTTCTTCAGGGTAAATAGGCCGGAATTTTGCATTCACTACAATGAATTCCAGAAATACAAACCAATCAGAGAACTGCAAGGCTTTTTTTTAAGATCTGTAACATGTAATGAAACAGAAGCACATTAGTGTAAAAAATAAGTCTGAAGTATTCACAGCAATCTTCAAAAAGAGTGCTGAATGGATGGATTATCCATCTCAGTCTCCTCCAGTGGTCCCCAGCATCACAGATCGCAGTCTTTCGTCAATTCTATTCACTCTACATGATATCAAGAAATGATTGGAGGCTGTGAATAATGCAAAGGCAACAGGCCCTGACAATAGTCTGTCAAGATACTGCTCCAGAACCTGCCGCTCCCCTAGCCAAACTGTTCCAGTACAGTTACAACCTAGCATCTACCTGACAATATGGAAAATTGCCCAGATATGTCCTGTACACAAAAAGCAGGACAAATCCAACCCAGTGAATTACTGCCTCCATCGGTCTACTCTTGACCATCAACAATGTAATGGAAGGTGTCATCAACTGTGCTTTTGAGTAGCACCTGTTCACCAATAACCTATTCACTGATTTCCCGTTTGGGTCCCACCAGGGCCACTCAGTTACTGACCTCATTCCAGCCTAAGTTTAAGCATTGACAGAAGAGCTGAAATCCAGAGGTGGACTGAGAGTGACAGCCCTTGACATCCACATTGATTAGATACAGTCAGCATGGTTTTGTGCGAGGAAAATTGTGTCTCACAAACGTAATTGAGTTTTTTGAGGAAGTTATGAAAAATATTGAGGGCATTTTTTTAAAAATTAGATTAGATTCCCTACACTGTGGAAACAGGCCCTTCAGTCCAACCAATCCATACCAACCCTCTGAAGAGTAACCCACCCAGACCCATTTCCCTCTGATTAATGCACCTAACACTATTGGGCAATTTATCATGGCCAATTCACCTGACCTGCACAGCTTTGGATTGTGGGAGGAAACCAGAGCACCCAGAAGAAATTCATGCAGACACAGTGAGAATGTGCAAACTCCACATAGATAGTCGCCCGAGGCTGGATTTGAACCTGGGACCCTGGTGCTGTGAGACAGCAGTGCTAACTATGAGCCACTATGCCACCGCTGAGCCACCGCGCCACCCTTCAGTGAAACCTTCAATGAGTTTCTGCATGGTAGACTGATTAGGAAAGTTAGGTCACCAGGGATTCAGGGTGAGCTTTCCAATTGGATACATATTTGACTTAACAGCAAGAGACAGAGTGGTAGTGGTGGGTTGCCATTCAGACTGCAGGTTAGTCACCAACAGTGTTCCACAAGGATCAGTTCTAGGTCCTCTTTTGTTAGTCATTTATACAAATGAGTTATATAGAAGGCATGGTTAGTAAGTTTGCAGATGACACCAAAATTGGTGGCATAATAAACAGTGAAGAAGGTTTTCTAAGATTGGAAAAGAATCATGTTCAATGGGTCAATGAACTGAAAAATGGCAGATAGAGTTCAATCTGGATAAATGCGAGGTATTGCATTTTGATACAATAAGCAAGTGTAGGGCTAATACAATTAATAGTAGGACCTTGGGTCGAACAGAGAGACCTAGGGGTGCAAGTACGTAAGGTTTTGAAGGTTTGTATCATGTATAGACAGTGTGATTAAAAAAGCGTTTAGCACACTTGCTTTCAGTCAACTGAGTACAAGAGTTGGGAGGTCATGTTGAGGTCATACAGGACATTGGTGAGGCCTCTTCTGGAATAATGTGTCCAGTTCTAGTTGCCAAGTTATAGAAAGGATAATATTAAGATGGAGAAGCTTCAGAAGGGATTTACTGGAATGTTGCTGAATATAGAAAGTTAGAGTTATAAAAACAGGCTGGATAGGCTGGAACTTTTCTCACTGCGGTAAAGGAGATTGGGAGGTGACCTTATAGTTGTTAATAAAATAATGAGGGGTATAGATAGAGTTAATGCTAGCAGCCTTTTCCCTAGGATGGGGGAATTTCAAGACTACGGGGCACATTTTTAAGGTGAGTGGAGATTTTTAAAAAGACATAAAGGGCAAATCTTTTACACAAAGGGTGATTCGCATATAGGATGAACTTCCTGAGGAAGTGGTAGATATGGGTACAATTACAATGTTTAAAAGACAGTTGGGTAAGTACATGAACAGGAAAGGTTTGAGGGGATATGTGGCAAAGACCAGGCAGGTTGGACTAGTTTAGGTTAGGATTATGTTTGGCATAGACTGATTGGATTGAAGGGTTTGTTTCCATGCTGTTTGAATCTAGAAGATTGCATTCAACTGAGACTGGCATAAAGAAAGCCTAGCAAAACTGGAATAAGTGGGTATCAAGGGACAACCTCTCAACTGGCTAGAGTCATATGTGACACATAGGAAGATGATTGTAATTGTTGGAGATCAGTCATCTCAGTTCTAAGATATCGCTGCAGGAGTTGCTCAGGGTAGTGCCCTCGGCCCAAAAATCTTTAGCTGCTTCATGAATGACCTTCCCTCCGTCATAAGGCAGATGCAGGGACATTCGTCAATTGTTACAGTTTGACAGTGGACTCAGTGGGATGCAACAAAAATAAATCAAAGGTTAAATGAGCCAAATTAATATGTTTATTTGTGGTTTTATTTAATAAAAATATAACAAGACATAAATATATAACAATCTACTTTAGTTTGCATATGTTTCTAATATATCTAATGAGTGGACTTATTAGCTTAATTTACATAATATACATATATATAAGTTTGACAAGTTACATGATCTTGGTTAGCACATTTACAAGTGAATAATAATGACATGTCACTGCCTTCTGCCCATCGGGGACCCAGCTATACAATGGCTGGTCCGGACAACTCTGGTTTCCTGGCACCAGTCACGATCTCAGTCTGAGATAGAGTCCAACAAATGCTGCAGAATCCCTGATTTTAATACTATTCAGGGCGCTTTCACTTTTTTCCCCAGACACTCCATTGTGCAGAAAACCTCCAGGTGGCCATGTCTCATACTACCCCAACAATCAAAACACCTATCTTGCATTAAGCCAGTAATTTTCCAATTGTCTTCAATTGCTTGTTGTCACATCCAATTAACTCTTAACAATGTACTCCTAATGATATGGTTTGGAGATATCATTTTTTTTTCCTACCCCAATGATTGAAAATGTTCAGCACCATTTACAATTCATCAGAAGAAAATGATGCTGACTTCGCTTATGGAATTTCAGTATGCAGATGACAGTGTCATCTCTGTTGTCTTGGAATATAATCTTCAAGCTTCACTTAAAGTGTTTGTGGAAGCTTTTGGAGAATTAGTTTCAACCCTGATAAGGCTTAAAGCCTGTACCAATGCATCCCAGGTCACATTCCAGTAGATCCTTTTATCCCTTGGAAGGGATCCAGTAGATCCCTTGGAAACACTCACTAGATGTGTGGTTGGAGATGCAGTGCCTCATCAGCTGCACAAGGACCCACAGAACCCATGACCAGTGACTCTGAATTTCCTAGGTGGACAATCATACTCATTAGTGAGTGATTGCCAACATTGATAGACAGATTAAGTGAGTAAACAAAAACTTGGCAAATGGAATATGTTATGGGGAAATGTGAGATAATGAACTTTGGCAGGAAAAATAGAACTGTATATTATTTAGATGGAAAATGAATGGCAGAGCATAATCAATTGGGTAAATGTCCTATTTTTGCTCTTGCATCTTGTGGTCTGTTGGTTTTGAATTTGGGGAGGACAAACAAAGCAAGCAGATACACAATAAATGGGATGGTATTGAGAAGGGGGAAAACAGTGAGAGATCTTGGAGTGCAGATCTTGAGGCAGGCAAGACTGGTAAATAAGATGATAAAGGAGACATGTTAAGTACCTTCTTTCAATGGGGTGAGGTATTGAATACAAAAACAGGTATGTAATGCTGGAACTGGTTTGGCACAGTTGGACTTTGGTGTCCTGTTCTGGTACACATAACAGGAAAAACATAACTGGTTTAGAGAGAGTTCAGAAGAGATTTACAAGCATGTCACCAGAGCTTGAAAATTATAAGTATGATAGATTTTTTGATAGGCTAGTATTGTTTTCCTGAGAACAGAGGAGGGTAAGCTTTTTTTTATCTTAGTGTACAAAATAATGAGGGACCTGAACAGAGATTACAGGGAAGACCTGCTTTTCCCTATTGGGGAAGTTGATTACTGGGGGCACAGATTTGAGGTGATTGGTAAAAGGATTACAGGGGCCATGAGGAAATACTTTTTCATCCAGAGATGGTGGGTGTCTGGAATTTGCTTCCTGGTTTGGTGGTTGACAAAGTAACCCTCAACTCATTTAAAAGGAACCTGGATGTGCACCTGAAGTGCTGCAACTTGCAAGGTTACGGAACCAATGCTAGAAGATGAGATTTGAATGGATGGCTAGTTTATACTATCACAACAGACACAATGCACTGAATGACCTCTTTCTGGATTGTAATATTTCTATCATTCTCTTGCACGTTTATCTACCAAAGATGCCTCAGAGGACTGATTATGAATTGAAATTTGGAACAGTGACACAAACAAAGAATTGACAACAGGGCAACAAAAGCTTAGTGAAACAGGTAACTGTGGAGAAGGAGCGAACAAGTTAGAGAAACAGGAATTTATGGAGTAAATTTAAAGATTTTAGAATATAAGTAGCTGAATGCCCAACTGCTGATAGTGGAAGCTGAACACTTGGAGTGTGCAAAGGACCAGAATTGGAAAAGTTGAGAAATGTTGGAACTGGAAGAGTTTGTGGTTTGTGATACATGCAGTAATGTTTTCGATGAGCTAAAGGTTACAGAGGATGTGAGCGGGGAGGCTGGCCAGCACAGTACTGGCATAGACAGTCTGGAGATGAAAATTGCTCAGCGAATTTCAACAACAGATATTTATAAACATTTACATGTATTCAAAGACTAAATCAATATCCATGTCATCTTTAACTGTAGTCACATTAAATTCTATTTATATTTAAAAATAAATTCCACAGTTTAACATAGAACCAATAAATATTGATAAAGCTGTGCTAGTAATTTATACATTTTTGTCCTGGACTTTTTCTTCAATACAAAATACTCTTTACCTACAAAGAAATTATACTGAAATAAAATATCCACCATAATAGCTAAAACACTTAAAATCTTGGCATTTTTATGATGCTATGACAGTACCACTCACTAAATTACATCTTGTGAATCCACATCCTGTTTTATTCACCTTTTTCTCTCACATTAAATTAATATTTTCTCTTTACATTTTGTATCTACACTTGGCATAAACTAGTGCACATTGGCAACATGGATGCACTGTTTCTCCAAAAGCTGGCCCAAGCAATGATAGTTATACATATACTGTTACTTATCATGATCATGCATGCAAATTAATTATTATTGTCCAACCAATATCAGTTGGTTCTATATTTAATTGTAAAATTGTTTCATAACTTTATAAATATATTTTGAAGAAGTAGTGCAGAGATGCGTGTATGGAATGTGCTGCCAGAGGAAGTGGTGAAGGCTGGTACAATTACAACATTTAAAAGACATCTAGATGGGTATATGAATGGGAAGAGTTTAGAGGGATATGGGCAAATGCTGGCAAACAGAACTAGATTTATTTAGAATATCTGGTTGACATGAACAAGTTGGACTAAAGGGTCTGTTTCCATACGGTACAGGTCTATTATTCTATGACTCTATAAAAGAGTGACTGAATAATTTAGATGAATTTACTATTCCAACTACATGAAGGAGAAGGGAATGGAAGGGCTTGCTCATGGTATTAGATGTGGGAGAGCAGAACAGGCTTCATATGGAGTTTCAAAACTGGCATGGCCCAGTTGGGCTGACTGGCTAGTTGCTGTGCTATAAGTTCTATGCAGTTCAGAGTTATCTTAGATTGATATGCAAGGATTCTTTACGTTGTGTACACTATTGGATACATACTATGTTTAGCAGGTCCAAAATGTATGTTACATGCACAAAAATGTTTCATTCATTTGTAATGTCATTAATTTCTAAGTCCCCTCACTCTGGGGTTTTGATTCTTCAAAGGAGAAATGTCTTCGTTCAACAGTTCCAGTTTCTATGCGAGTCTTCTGAAGAAGCAAATGATGTTAACACAATAATGCAATGATAAGAGAATGTATGCTATTCAAATTAGGTAAAATTTCCTGATTCCTATTTACCATTGAAAAACAGAATTAAAAATCACTCCGGTTCACGGCTAAATGGTTCCTTAGGAATCCCTTGTTGGAGGTTAAACTAGTTCCTCGCTGGCTCAATTCCTTCCCTTTCTCTCTCTAAGGGGAGATGTCCATGTCCAAAATTAAAAATGTCTGCTCAGAAAACCTCCCATGGAGACTAAAGCCTCAAGGTTGCTCCATGAAACATTGTATGTGCTGTGAATGCATTCCCAAGAAGAACACTGCAAGCTATTGCTGAGGATTGAGGCTCTCTCCATGATCTCTCACTGTGACTTGTAAAATATATGACTTACATAAAACAAACTGAAGGCTAGCTGCGACTGGGAAACTCTGCAGCAGTCAAAAGCCTGTGAAGACGCTGTTGAAAACACGCAGGAGGTAGTCACGTGACATTCCGTGTCGCGCTCAGAAGAATGCGAGGCGGTCACGTGACTTTCAGTTTCGCGCTCGGAAGAGTGCAAGGCGGTCACGTGACGTGCCGTTTCGCGCCCAGGAAGTGGGCCAAGGAGGTCACGTGATGATCCGTTTCGCGGGCAAAAGAAGCTCACGTGGGGTCGGACATCCGGGAATGCGAGGAGGCGGGGAATGGAGTCAGATCAACAGCCAATGAGAAGATGATTCTACCTCAGTGTGTGTATGACGTTTTTATTGGTATAAAAGACTGGGGCAGGGACAAAACGAGGTCTTACTTTTTGAACTGCCACACGTGGTAGTTGGTCAGGGAAAAAAGGGTTAGACCCAGAGCTCTGCATGCTTTGTCCACTTACTGTTTAAAATAAATCAAGAGTGTGAGACTGAATATCTTCTCCTAGTGCTTCATTTAAAAGAACACGCAGGACGAGGCTCACACATAGAAGAAAGTAAATTGGTAGATTGAGCCAAGTCCTACAATTTGGTGACCCCGACGTGATGAAGACAGAGAAGTGACGTAAAGAGAGAAAAATCAAAATAACAGACGACTGACGTTTGATGACAACAACAAGCGGCGCCGCATAAAATAAAAGGTGAGCAGACGCCTGTTTATATCGAAGTTCTGCAATTGGAAATACTAAATTGATTGTTGTCATTATACTGCAAGTGTCCTAGTAAAAGTAAGTGGACAAAGTGTTGATTATAGGACGTACAGGTTTAAAGTCCCTTGGGGTTAGATTCCCCATAAAAGCAACAAGGTACGTACGGCCCCATAAAAGCAACAAAGAGGTTTAAAGTCCCTTGGGGTTAGAGTCTCCATAAAAGCAACAAAGAGGTTTAAAGTCCCTTGGGGTTAAAGTCCCTATAAAAGCAACAAAGAGGTTTAAAGTCCCTTGGGGTTAAAGTCCCTATAAAAGCAACAAAGAGGTTTAAAGTCCCTTGGGGTTAAAGTCCCTATAAAAGTAACAAAGTTTGATACGTACAGGTTTAAAGTCCCTTGGGGGTAGACTCCTCATAAAAGCAACAAGGTACGTATGGGTGAGGAGGTTTAAAGTCCATTGAGCAGGATCTCATAAAAGCAACGCTCACAAATTTTGGTTTATGATTGTGTTGGAAGTTTTAAGAATTATATTGGGGACTCTACAGAGGGGGGTATAAAAGTCAGTAGTGTTTTTTAAGACAGACGGTGGTGTGTTAGTGAGAGGATTGGGTTAGTTGCTTGGTTATATTTATATTTAAACCAACTGACTACTGGACGGGAGAATTGAAACAAAGAATACATAAAATGGAAGGGGAGTTTGACAAAGAGTGTGAAGAATACGGAGGGTGTTCTTCCGATCTAAGGTTGCCTGTAAAACAGCAGTGGGGTAAAGCCAGAAGTCAGTTAGTCAGTGGACTTGCAAGGAACAAGCAAAAAACAATGATGGAGAAATATGATAGGATGTGGGAGGAATTACAGCAACAGGGCAAAGTCCCTAAGGATGAGGAGAGGAAGAAATTGTCACTGTTTTTGGGAAAAGCAGAAGAGCAAGCTAGATTAGAAGTAGAAGAGCATATGAAGGGAAAAAAAGGGTCCATATTACATAGAAGAAAGTGGAGAAAGGAAGGTGAGGAGAAAGAAGAGAGGAGGATTCATCTGCATAACATGACATTAGCCTGTATGGCAGTAGAGACCTTACAAAAGAGAGTAGGTGGTACCTCTGCAATAGAATTGACAAAGGAGACTGAGGAGGCAGGACCGTCTGCGCCAGTATATCCTAAATTGCCTGTGTTACAATCCCCACCCCCATATCCTGTAACACAAATGCCACTTATGTATGTTCAAGAAGGGGTGTTAGATGTGCAAGAAGTAGGAACCAGAGAGTATAATGTAATAAAACAGAGACTAGCAGAAGTTTTAGAAGAAAGTGTCAGGAAAGTAGAAAAGTTAACATTAGAAGTTGATCAGAGGGTTAAGGAAGTACAGTAGTCGAGTAGGGTGATGATGACGCAGAGTAGAAATAAAGAACAGCCAAAACAGGGGAGATGTTTAGCAGTACAGGAGCCAGAGGCTCATTCGACACCGTATAGTCCTGAGAATGAGAAGAAGGGAAGGTCACATGATTCAGGTCAGTTATTGGATGATGGGTTTTCAGACAGAAGACGGAGAGATTTGAGGGAAGAACGGGATAGAGAGAGATTGGATGGGGAGGAGTCCAGAAGTAGTATAGATATTGAGGATGAAGAATCCCTGACAGATGATGATCCAAACACCTATCCAATCACTTTGAAAGGGGCACTCACAATGCATACTGAACATGGCCCTTCACTGAAGTCTCTACCTGAATCAGGTTACAATCTGCATCAAAGGGACACATTACGACAACCTATAAAGTATCAGCACCAAATGCCATTGATTTACAGAGGCTCTTGTCTGGGGAATGTTTATCAGCCTTTCACATATACTGATATGAATTGCATCCTGGATAAAATGCCCCCACCCATGGAGGGAGGTGGGCCCTGGATGACTAAATTTTCCCAATATACATTAGGCTACAAGTTAGCTATGGGTGATTGGAGAGCATTGTTGGGTAAGCAATTGAGTATGTGGGAAATACAGCAGATTGAAGTGTCTGCGGGGACCACCTTATTACCTGATTCAGACCCATTTGCGCAGCATGCTACCTGTGTGGGAAGGGCAATGAGGGAGAGATTCCCGATTCCACCGGGAGCGATGCACTCACTCACCTTCACAATGAAGGAGGGTGAGGATATGTCGACCTTTTTGGCTAGGTGTAAAGACACGTGGACAGATACTGCGGGGAGCCATCCAGGGTCGGGTCAGTTACAGACCACATTATTTAGGAATGCTGTTATGGCAGGGATGCCTAAGGAAGTAAAAGAGGCAATGGAAAGTAATCCTGATATCCCAGGTTGTTCTACAGAACAGTGGGAGAAACATTTGACACACCACATGAAGCGTTATAAGACGAAACAGGACGAAGACAAACAGAGTAATGAGTCCGCTCAAGTACAGTTGTTGAAGTTACAGCTCGATGAGGCTAGGAGGAAGGCTAGTGATATAAAGAAGGCCTCCCAAAAGACGACTAGTCAGATGGTTCAGCGATCATCGCCACAAAACAACTTGTCGAGTTCAGACCCAACATTTGATTGGGTGTCACCCTACCCTCAATATAGGGGCAGACCTATGGGTGCTCCAGGAGGAATACATGGTAGAGGAAGGGGCCGTGGGGGATTCAGAGGTCAGCCATCCAACACCTGTTTTGAATGTGGCCAACCTGGGCATTGGAGAAGAAATTGTCCCCTGTTGTGGGGACCACAGGGAGGCCCGGGATTGATTCGGGGACAGTATGTCCGTACAAGTCAGCCTCCTGCCCAACAGGCTGCTCAGCCTTGTCAAGTCCCAAATGCCGCTGTACTCCCGGTGCAAGGACAGTACCCCCAAACGATGCCAGAAGAGCAGGGGTGTGAATATTGACGGGGCCCGAGAACCCAGGGGCATGTGGGGTTGGCAGACCCCTATATGCAAATGAGGGTAATGGACAAAAATCTGTCTTTTTTGGTGGACACAGGTGCACGATTTTCCACCATCACTTGTGATATACCTCGGTCCAGCATGTCATCCTCTAGCGTTGAGTTAGTAGGGTTCTCGGGTAAACCAGAAAATCTGCCTTTGACATCGCCACTGATCACATCAGTGGCCGGACAGACTTTTCATCACCAGTATATTTTATCACCTGCACGCCCCGTGAATTTGATGGGACGTGATTTGCTGGTGAGATGTGGGGTCTCGGTTCTGTGCGGACCAGACGGACTGGTGGTGACTTTTCCAAATGGCCATTCTGTCAACTGTTCTACGGCAATGATACACACTGGATCCCAAATGATGCTATCACCGGACATATCACCAACGGCAGAAGGACAGTGGGCAGATATATACTGGGGACTGCTTGAACCTGAAGATGGGCAGAGTAACGGCATACAGTCTTTATACAACCAATGGCAACCCTGGGTTCAGATGCTGCACCCCTATGCTCCTCCTGCAGATCCCCTTCATGTTACCTTATATTATGATCGAGATGAGAATGAAATATATCAAGATGCATTTTATCAGCATCTAGAAGGGACTCAATGGGAGATTTTCGCCAGTTGCATTTTGCTCGGAAAAAAAGGTGTGGCGGCGGTGGTTGAATTAACCACAGAACAGTTGGAATGGTATGAGATGTCTGAGGAAGCCATACCTCATGTCACATTGGCCGTGCAGGCAGAATATCAGGCCAAGGATCTGGGGCCTATGTGCAAACGCTTGATGGTGGTGACAGACTGGATGTGGACTCAAGTACCCGGTTTACAATATTCCCCATCAGAGGAAGCCTATAGAATTATGTGCAGAACAACTGACAAGGTACTGCTGGAACACAGGCAGATTGAAAGGTTTCATGGTAGGGAAAAAACAGACCATCCCCAGGCTGCAGTGATGCTTGATACTCTACCAGATACCTTGTGGTCAGCAAGTTCAACGGATGTTGGTTACTGCAAATACGTCACACCAATTACGTTTGATTTAATAGACCATACTCCGATTTGGCAGAGACAATATTCACATAAACCAGAGGCTGAAGCTGGCATCGCCGACACAATTGAAGGATTGTTAGCAGCAGGGGTGCTGGAACCCTCCCAGTCAGCCTGGAACACTCCTATCTTGCCGGTAGAGAAGCAGCATACAGGCAAATATAGGATGGCGCATGATTTGAGACGGATTAATACTGTTGTTTCTACTCCAACGGTTCCGGTCCCAAACCCTTACACTGCAATGTCTGTGCTGACACCCGACCATAAATGGTTCTCGTGCATTGATCTGGCCAACGCATTTTTCTGTTTACCCCTAGCCGATCATTTGAGGGACATTTTTTCGTTTACGTACAAAGGCCAACAATTACGTTATACAAGGGTCCCTCAAGGGTTTATTTTGTCACCTGGGGTGTTTAATCAGGTATTGAAACAGCAGCTCAAGAGTCTGACGTTCCCAAAGGGGGTGCTTTTAATCCAGTATGTGGATGACATTCTTTTGGCAGCACCCGACCATGTTTCCTGTTTGGAAGCCACAAAGACGTTGCTGTTTCACCTGTATAGTGTCGGTTTCAAAGTGTCATGGGTTAAATTACAATGCTGCAGACAAACGGTGTCTTTTTTGGGTAGAGTGATTTCTGCTAAGGGAACAGGTGTCTCTCCGTCCCATAGATCCTCCATTCTGCATTATACCAAACCAGTCACTGTAAAAGACATGCTCTCATTTCTTGGGTTGGCCGGGTACAGTAGACAATTCGTAGCATCATATGGGGAGCTCACTTTCCCTCTCAGGGCCATGGTAAATGAGCAAGGCATGAGAAATTTGTCGGCCCATTTGCAGTGGACCACGGAGGCAGATGTAAGTTTTATATCTCTTAAACAGGCCTTAACGCGGGCTGCTGATTTAGCGGTCCCGGATTATAAAGAGACATTTTTCCTGGATATTTCTGAAAAATTACACACAATAAATGGTGTTCTTTTTCAGAAAAAAGGGGGAGCCAGGCAGGTGCTGATGTATGTCAGTGTTACCCTTGACCCAGTAGAGGACAAACACCCACCATGTACAAGACATGCAGCAGGGGTAGCAAAAATTCTTCAAAAGGTGGCACATATAGTCATGGGCCATACACTAACAGTACTGACGACACATAGTATAGTAGCCTATGTGAACTCAACAGCCTTTACAATTACATCACTGCGGCAAACCAGGTTAGAGAAAATCTTGAATGCACCACATATCATTTTTACAAATGAAGGAATTAACATGGCTGATAACATTGGAGAAGGAGAGCCACACATGTGTGAGGAAAGGGTACAGAGAGATACCAAAGTTAGGGTAGATTTACAGGCAGTTCCATTAGTAGATCCAGAAGAAGTGCTGTTCACAGATGGTTGTTGCTACAGACATCCAACTGAAGGACTTAAGGCAGCCTATGCAGTGGTGCGATGGACAAGTGAGGGATTTGAGGAAGTATTGACGGGAAAAGTGACAGGCAAAGAATCGGCTCAGTTGGCTGAATTACAGGCAATGATAGCTGCCTTAGAGTGGTCAGAGGGAAAAAGAGTAAATATTTTTACTGACTCTGCATATGTGGTAGGGGCTATACAGGTAGAACTCAGTCAATGGATCAGGGCAGGATTTTTAACAGCAGAAAAAATCCCCATTAAACATGAAAAAGTCATGAAAAGACTAGCGAAGGCCCTAATGAAACCTGCAGAAGTGGCAGTGGTCAAGTGTAGAGGACATGATAAAGCAGGCACAGTAGTAGCGAAGGGTAATCAGGAAGCAGACTTAGCAGCAAAGAAAGCAGCAGGGTATACAGCACAGTATATAATGATGCAGACAGAGAGAACAGTGTACGACCTGCTGCCTGCCTGTGATGCAAATGTGTTAATCAAAGAGCAGCAGAAAGCCTCTCCTCAGGAATTGACAGTTTGGAGAGAGAGAGGGGCCACAGAGTCAGAAGGGATGTGGAGGTCGCCGGACGGTAGACCAGTCCTACCCCCAGGGTTGATAGCTTCCATGCTCCAGGAAGCTCATGGATTGACTCATTGTGGAAAAATACAGATGCAGAGGTATCTGACACATTGGTGGCATCCGTTCTTGCCAGCAATGATTGAAAATTACATCAGGGAATGTAGAACGTGTACAGAATACAATGTGAGACCAACAGTGAAACCACACGAGGGAAAATTCCCTCTTCCAAGAATGCCAGGTCAGGAAATAGTGATTGACTACACTGACATGATAGAAAGAGTAAACGGATACCGGTACCTTTTGGTAGCAGTGGATGCATACACTGGTTGGCCAGAAGCGATACCTGCAAAAAAGGAAGACGCAAAGACAGTGATTAAATTCTTGATAAACCACTATATTCCAACGCATGGGTTTCCAAAGAGAGTCAGGTCAGATAATGGCACACATTTCAAGAACAAAGACCTGCAAGAAGTTGAAGTAGCTTTAGACTGAAACATGTGTTTGGGACAGTGTATCATCCTCAGTCACAGGGAAAAGTGGAAAGAATGAATCGGTCCATTAAAGAAAAAATAGGAAAAGTGTGTGCACAAACAAAGTTAAGCTGGGTGGATGCCCTACCTTTAGCTTTAATGTCCATTAGGAGCTCAGTAAACTCGATTACTGGGTTCACTCCATATGAGTTAACAACAGGGCAGCAGTTCCCGGGACCAGGAGCGGGAGTACAGATCTTAGAGGGGGGAGGAGCCTCTCTAAGGTACAAACCTTATTATGACCAACTAACAGCTCTGGTGTCAGCTTTCTCCAAACAGGTCAGATTGGAAAAGGGGGAACTACAGACTCAGACACCATCTACTACAGACTGGGTCCTGTTGAAGGTCATCAAAAGGAAGTGGTCGGAGCCGAGGTGGACAGGACCTTATATAAAGTGGTGGAGAGGACATCGCATGCGGTCAGATTACAGGGGAAAGGAGAAAGCTGGTACCATTGGAGCCAGTGTGCAGCTACGGAACCGCCAACAAGAACTCTGGAACAAATAAGAACAGAAAAAGAGTAGAAGGGTTTTAACCTTTTAATGTTTGTAGGAAGAAGGTTCTGGAAAAAGGAGGGGGAAATCCTAAAAATTTCTAAGCAAAGTTGTATGAGGGATATAATGTCTATTTTTGTAACCACCCCACATTACTTTAGGCTGTGGAGGTTGGGAGTCTTTGTTATTCTTATCTGTATAAGTGTTATGCTACTGTTAATAGGAGTATTAACCACGGGGGACAAACACACAGGCGAGGGAGGAAGGTTCAGGAATAAAAGATCAACAGGACAAGAGGCAGATAAATGTTTAAGGGAGGCGAGGAGCCAGGTACATATCAGACATGATAGGAATCATGGTAACACATACCAGTTTGATTTATGCCAAGTAATTGATTGTGGTCAAGATACAGGGACCTGGAGGGATTATGATGTATATCTTTGCTTCTATGCCATTTATCATGACCTATGCCCATCGTGGGATAATGTATTAGCCTGGACGGGGGTGGGTTGGACCCCAAGAGGTCGTCACTTTTAGATAAGAGATGGAACATTCGAGATTATGTGAGCCTGGCGAAGGGGCAACTAGACCAGTCTTCAGAGTTAAGAAATCCACTTTTGTTGACCCTGAAGAAATTTGACATTAATCCTAGTTCAAAAGAGGTACAGATTTACTGTGGGAGTGTGCTCTATGTTCGGGGACCAATGCTGTACGTTTATCCCCAATAATACGGCACCTGATGGCTCGGTAACCAGAGCCCTGGAGGGTCTAAGATCTTTGTCTGAAGAGATACACGAACATTCCGGTATTGACAACCCTTTAGGAGGTATTTTTGACTCGTGGTTTGGGAAATGGAAAGGATTAATTGCCTCTGTGTTTATGTCCCTCGGTGGTATGATTATCGTGTTAGTGTTGTGTGGATGTTGTTGTATCCCTTGTATTAGATCTTTGTTGAACAGGGTAATTATCACAGCAATTGGAGGAAAAGCTCCCCCGCCCTATCAGATGTCACAGATGGAGACGGAAACCATGGCTTTGGTGAGAGGGGAAGACTATGCATCGGAGAGCGAATGTGATGAATAGAACTGTTTGGGTGGTTGGTTGGTCTCATTTTTATGAGACCAAAAGGGGGACTTGTGAAATATATGACTTACATAAAACAAACTGAAGGCTAGCTACGACTGGGAAACTCTGCAGCAGTCAAAAGCCTGTGAAGACGCTGTTGAAAACACGCAGGAGGTAGTCACGTGACATTCCGTGTTGTGCTCGGAAGAATGCGAGGCGGTCACGTGACTTTCAGTTTCGCGCTCAGAAGAGTGCAAGGCGGTCACGTGACGTCCCGTTCCGCGCCCGGAAGAGTGCGGGGCGGTCACGTGACGTGCCGTTTCGCGCCCAGGAAGTGGGCCAAGGAGGTCACGTGATGATCCGTTTCGCGGGCAAAAGAAGCTCACGTGGGGTCGGACATCCGGGAATGCGAGGAGGCGGGGAATGGAGTCAGATCAACAGCCAATGAGAAGATGATTCTACCTCAGTGTGTGTATGACGTTTTTATTGGTATAAAAGACTGGGGCAGGGACAAAACGAGGTCTTACTTTTTGAACTGCCACACGTGGTAGTTGGTCAGGGAAAAAAGGGTTAGACCCAGAGCTCTGCATGCTTTGTCCACTTACTGTTTAAAATAAATCAAGAGTGTGAGACTGAATATCTTCTCCCAGTGCTTCATTTAAAAGAACACGCAGGACGAGGCTCACACATAGAAGAAAGTAAATTGGTAGATTGAGCCAAGTCCTACAGACTCCAGAGCGTGAATGGATACTTTCTGCATGCATCATAATTGCTGGGTCACTGTGAAGCCTGGAGTATTCACATTGATTTTCTTCCCTTATCCTCAGATCCCAATTTGTCATCTTCCCAAAAATGGTTAAAATTGGCAGTCAGCTTGTTGGAATCGTGGTAGATAATCATTGCATTGCATTATGTAGTAATCTGCATTTGCTGGATAAGAACATAACATGTATACACTTGAAAGACAGGTATAATTAGCCCCACTCCCCCATTCTTTCCCCATAAACCTGCAACATGTAATTATTTATGTAATTCTCTTTTGAAAATTATTGTTGTCCTTCAAATTACAATTTGTCTTGGAAAAATAATATAAATCATGTATAAAATTAATTGTGTGTTATTTTAATAAGGACAAATTATAAAAATCTGAATGTCATAATGTTTAGAATACATTTGGTGACTCTGTTGCAGAATATTATCATGGCTTTTGTAATCTCAGTAGCATAAACAGAATAAATCTTGATTTAAATTGCATGCAAGTACATCAAATTGTTAGAAAGAACCACCTGCATTGACAGTAGACATGAATAATTCAATTGCATATTGGAATGAAGGTAACATACATTTGAATACAATGATCTCTAGTTTGTAAATGTGGTCCCCCAAAACTGTTAAAATATAGTAAATCTGCAGGCTAAGTTGGAATTTAATTTCATTGAAGGTATGGTTTCTTAAAATGTTTCACACTTTATATTGTATCATTTTTCACAGGCAAGAGCTGGTACCTTGTGATGCTATGGCGATGGTGATTGATTTATTGTTGTCCCATGTATAAAGATACAATGAAAAGTGTATGTAGGCAGATTGTACCATACAAAGTGCATCGGAGAGCAAAACAGAACACAGTTTTACAGATGCAGCGAAGATGCAGGGATCCGTAAACCATTTCATCATTAAACCTTCAGCCTTCATATTCTTCTGTTAATCTACCTTCTGGTGACCTTTATGTGTATTTTCCTTCTTTCACAGCTTGTAGACATCATTGACTAGGCCAGAATTTGTGATCTTTGGAAAGTGATGATGAGTCTCCTCCTAAACCAGTCAATATTCCCTTTCAGAGGTGTCCTGCTGTATTGAGTACTCTAAACAGGGTATCCATCTGCATAGATGAATGCAGCTTTAACAACACTCAAGAAACTAGACAGCATCAAGGACAACTGAAATTCAGTAGCAGCAGTGTGCACCAACTGTGAGATGCATTACATAAATCACCAAGGCTCCTTTAACAATTTTCAAGCTGATGACCATTAGAATATCATGGGAAGTAGACACTTGGAATCACCACAATCTACAAGTTCTCCTCTAAACCGCTTATCATTGCTGGTCCTTCAGTGTTGCTGTGTTAAATTCCTGGAACTCCCTGCTTAATGACATAATGCTCTACTTATAGCAAGTGGACCACAGCAATTCAAAAAGGTAACCCTATCAAGGGCAACTCAGGATGTGCAATAAATCAAGTCGCCACAGTCTTACCAGTCCATAAGGCTGCTCTCTTATCACACAGAGAGATGACTGATGATGATTTAACCTGAGGGTCATCATACCTCAGGCAAGGGGAGAGGTTGAGAAAGCAAGACCTTCATGATAACCTGAGTCAGTGGGAAATTGAACCCACACTTTTGGTGTTACACTACTTCACATACTCAGCATTTGAGTGGGAGCAGCGTCGAAGTAAAAGCGAACCCGGGAGACTACAGCAAAGGTAAGACAGTTTGTTTTAAAATTGCTTACCTGTAGCGGGCAGCGGTGTTTATTTTTTCTCTCTCTCTCCACAGAAAGAGCGGGAGCAGCAGAGGAAGTGACAGCAAGCAGAGGGGCAGCCGGGAAGGAAAAGTGAGTATATAAGTCAGGAAGGCGGCTAAACCCGAGATTCTACACCTGTAGTATCTCCCACCCACCCTCCTCCTCTAACCTTCTTAACTACTCTGCTTTTTCTTTTAAGGTAAGGATTTTTATTTCTTTACCAGGGACTAGTTAAAAATTTACTTCGTTTTTTTTGTGTGTGTATACATCAAGTCCTTACTTAGGGTAAAAAAAACTATAGCAGAGAGGTATCAGAAGGTATTCTAACTCATACTTGTACAAAGTAAGTAAATAACTAACTAAGCAGAGATGGCTGGGCAGGTGATGTGCTGTTGCTGTATGATGTGGGAGCTGGCTGATCCCATTGTGAACGGCAGTGACCACATCTGCAGCAAGTGTTGGTTGCTGGAAGAACTCCGGATCAGAGTTGATGATCTGGAATCTGAGCTTCAAACGCTGCGGCACATCCGGGAGGGGGAGAGTTACCTGGACGCTTTGTTTCAGGAGGCAGTCACACCTGGGAGATTAATTAATTCACATTCAGCTAGTGATCAGGCACAAAAGAGTGTGACTGTAAGTGAGGCAGGTAGGGGGAACCTGAGTTCAGGAGTGGAGGAGCCTCAGCCCTTGACCTTGTCCAACAGGTACGAGATTCTTGCTCCCTGTTCGGATGAGGAAAAGGGCTCTGGACAGGATGAGCCAACTGACCAAGGCACCATGGTGCAGAAGGCCATTCAAGAGGGGGGAGCTAATAGACAAGTAGTGGTTATAGGGGATTCTATAATTAGGGGGACAGATAGTATCCTTTGCAAGACGGATCGGGAGTCTCACATGGTGTGTTGCCTGCCCGGTGCCAGGGTGCGAGACATCTCTGACCGGCTTGAAAGGATATTGGAGCGGGAGGGGGAGGATCCAGTTGTTGTGGTCCACGTTGGTACCAACAACATAGGCAAGACTAGGGTGGAGGACCTGTTTGGGCATTACGAAGCACTAGGCAGGAAATTGAAGCACAGGTCCTCAAGGGTCATAATCTCCGGATTACTGCCCGAGCCACGTGCCAATTGGCATAGGGACAAGAAAATTAGGCAAGTAAACACGTGGCTAAGGGATTGGTGTGGGAAAGAGGGATTCCACTTCATGGGGCATTGGCATCAGTTTTGGAACAGGGGGATCTCTACCGTTGGGACGGTCTCCACCTGAACCGATCAGGTACCAATGTTCTAGCGAAGAGGATAAATAGGGTGGTCAGTAGGGCTTTAAACTTCTGAGTTGGGGGGAAGGGAAAGTGAAAGCGACAGGGAGTATGGAGGTAAATGGAAAGATAAGCAGCAGGATAGCATGTTTCCAGGCGGATTTAAAATTGAGGCAGACTGAGAATGCAGAAAAAAGCAAGGATAACTTAGGACATGTGACTTCCAACATCTCTAATGATAAGGAAGTTAGCATTAA
Organism: Chiloscyllium punctatum; assembly: GCF_047496795.1. Lineage (NCBI taxonomy): Eukaryota > Metazoa > Chordata > Chondrichthyes > Orectolobiformes > Hemiscylliidae > Chiloscyllium > Chiloscyllium punctatum. Next base: position 111,947,997 of record NC_092741.1, read on the forward strand.
GGCACTTTACCTGAATGCTCGTAGCATTCATAACAAAGCCGATGAACTAATGACACAGATAATAGTGAATGATTATGATGTAGTAGGCATCACAGAGACTTGGTTACAGGGGGGTCAGGACTGACAGTTAAACCTCCATGGTTTTTCAACTTATCGAAAAGACAGAGAGGTGGGCAGAGGGGGTGGGGTTGCCTTGTTAGTTAAGAACAAAATTAAATCTATGGTATTGAATGACATAGCGTCGGATGATGTGGAGTCTGTGTGGGTGGAATTGAGGAACCACAAAGGCAAAAAAACCATAATTGGAGTTGTGTATAGACCTCCTAACAGTGGTCAGGACCAGGGACGCAACATGTACTGGGAAATAGAGAAGGCATGTCAGAAAGGCAAGGTTACATTGATCATGGGAGACTTCAATATGCAGGTGGACTGGGTAAATAATGTTGCTAGTGGATCTAAAGAAAGGGAATTCATGGAATGCTTACAGGATGGCTTTTTGGAACAGCTTGTCATGGAGCCCACAAGAGAGCAGGCTATTCTGGACCTAGTGCTTTGCAATGAACCAGACTCTATAAAAGATCTTAAATTAAGGGAACCCTTAGGAAGTAGCGACCATAATATGGTAGAGTTCAGTCTGGAGTTTGAAAGGGAGAAGGCAAAATCGGATGTAATGGTGTTACAGTTGAATAAAGGTAATTATGAGGGCATGAGAGAGGAACTGACTAAATTAGACTGGAAGCAGAGGCTAACCGGGAAGACAGTAGAGCAAAAATGGCAGGAGTTTGTAGGTATAATTGAGGACACTGTACAGAGGTTCATTCCCAAGAAAAGAAAGATTAACCGGGGAGGGATTAGACAACCTTGGCTGACAAAGGAAGTCAGGAAATGTATTAAAGAAAAAGAGAGATCCTATAAAGTGGCTAAGAACAGTGGGAAATCAGATTGGGAAGGATACAAAAGCAAACAGAGGATAACAAAGAGTGTAATAAGAAACGAGAGGATCAAATATGAAGGTAGGCTAGCCAGTAATATTAGAAATAATAGTAAAAGTTTCTTTCAGTACATAAGAAACAAACGACAGGCAAAAGTAGACATTGGGCCACTTCAAACTGATGCAGGAAGCCTAGTGATGGGAGATAAGGAAATAGCAGGAGAACGTAACAAGTACTTTGCGTCAGTTTTCACAGTGGAAGACATGAGTAATATCCCAACAATTAAAGGGAGTCAGGGGGCTGAGTTGAGTATGGTTGCCATTACAAAAGAGATAGTGCTAGAAAAGCTAAAAAGTCTTAAAATTGATAAATCTCCTGACCCCGATGGGATACATCCTAGAGTTCTGAGAGAGGTGGCTGAGGAAATAGCGGAGGCATTGGTTGAGATCTTTCAAGAGTCACTGGAGTCAGGAAAGGTCCCGGATGATTGGAAGATGGCTGTTGTAACCCCCTTGTTCAAGAAAGGATCAAGGCAAAACATGGAAAATTATAGGCCAATCAGCTTAACCTCGGTTGTTGGTAAAATTCTAGAATCCACCATTAAGGATGAGGTTTCTAAATTCTTGGAAGAGCAGAGTCTGATTAGAACAAGTCAACATGGATTTAGTAAAGGGAGGTCATGCCTGACAAACCTGTTGGAATTTTTTGAAGAGGTAACAAGTAGGTTAGACCAGGGAAACCTAGTGGATGTGGTCTATCTAGACTTTCAAAAGGCCTTTGATAAGGTGCCACATGGGAGGCTGCTGAGCAAGGTGAGGGCCCATGGTGTTCGAGGTGAGCTGCTGGGATGGATTGAGGATTGGCTGTCTAACAGAAGGCAGAGAGTTGGGATAAAAGGTTCTTTTTCAGAATGGCAACCGGTGACGAGCGGTGTCCCGCAGGGTTCGGTGCTGGGGCCACAGCTGTTCACATTATATATTAATGATTTGGATGAGGGAACCGGGGGCATTCTAGCGAAGTTTGCCGATGATACGAAGTTAGGTGGACAGGCAGGTAGTACTGAGGAAGTGGGGAGGCTACAGAAGGATCTAGACCGGTTGGGAGAGTGGTCCAGGAAATGGCTGATGGAATTTAACGTGAGCAAGTGCGAGGTCTTGCACTTTGGCAAAAAGAATAAAAGCATGGACTACTTTCTAAATGGTGAGAAAATTAATAAAGCCAAAGCACAAAGGGATCTGGGAGTGCTAGTCGAGGATTCTCTAAAGGTAAACATGCAGGTTGAGTCTGTGATTAAGAAAGCGAATGCAATGTTGTCTCTTATCTCAAGAGGGCTGGAATATAAAAGCAGAGAGGTACTACTAAGACTTTATAAAGCTCTGGTTAGGCCCCATTTGGAGTACTGTGTCCAGTTTTGGTCCCCACACCTCAGGAAGGACATACTGGCACTGGAACGTGTCCAGCGGAGATTCACACGGATGATCCCTGGAATGACAGGTCTAGCATATGAGGAACGGCTGAGGATACTGGGATTATATTCGTTGGAGTTTAGAAGATTAAGGGGAGACTTAATAGAGACGTACAAAATAATACATGGCTTGGAAAAGGTGGATGCTAGGAAATTGTTCCCGTTAGACGAGGAGACTAGGACCCGTGGACACAGCCTTAGAATTAGAGGGGGTCATTTCAGAACAGAAATGCGGAGACATTTCTTCAGCCAGAGAATGGTGGGCCTGTGGAATTCATTGCCACGGAGTGCAGTGGAAGCCGGGACGCTAAATGTCTTCAAGGCCGAGATTGATAGATTCTTGTTGTCTAGAGGAATTAAGGGCTACGGGGAGAATGCTGGTAAGTGGAGCTGAAATGCGCATCAGCCATGATTGAATGCCGGAGTGGACTCGATGGGCCGAATGGCCTTACTTCCACTCCTATGTCTTATGGTCTTATGGTCTTATACCAACAATCCAGACAAGCGAGTTAAACCAACCCTCACAATATTGGCTTATGATTTGAAGATGCCGGTGTTGGACTGGGGTGTACAAAGTTAAAAATCACAAAACACCAGGTTATAGTCCTGATGAAGGAGCGTCGCTCCGAAAGCTAGTGCGCTTCCAATTAAACCTGTTGGACTATAACCTGGTGTTGTGTGATTTTTAGTACTGGCTTAGCCATTGACAACCACATCCCACAAATGAATAAAACATGTACAACTTTAACGTAATTTCCCCCATTGCCTACTTCAGGCACCATCCCATGTCACTCTCTAGAAAATAATACTGTGCTGAATTTCAGTGTGACTTCGCAATTGAGGAACACTTCATGACCACATCGCTATTGACTACAATAAAGTTCACATTCCATAATCAATAGAGTCATAATCCCCACAGAGATACCTTTTAAAGAAAAACTTTTTTGACCAACATAACACTGCAATGAAGTTGTCTGAATTTCTCTGGGCTGTTGTAACTTTGTAGCAAACATGGCAAAACATGTTTCAATTCTTTTGTCAATAAATTTAGGCATTAAATAAATATTCCTTGTTAGCTAAAATGAGAAGTCAAATCTGAACTGATATGACATTTTGACCACTTCCTGCTTGAATAATTAAATCTTTTCTCTGTCCAATTCAGATTTTCTGCCTTCCTTTTCTATTTGCAATTTAAGACTTTCTTCTCCTTTTATCCTTTAAAATTCACGTTTAAGTTCATTTAATTTTCTTTATCTTTTCCTCACTTTTGAGTTTGAGCTTTGACATTTGTTTCTCTTTTGAATTCAAATATTATTTTTCATCACTTTGACTTTTCATTTGAGTTGTTCCATTTGTAACTGAATTCTAGATAATTGCCTTTTATGTGGATTTTCTTTTTCTTCCTCAAGTTTCACATGGTGAGCCGGTAGATTAATGATTTCTGCTTTCTGAGTACTTACATCAATTCCTAATTGCTCTGTCATCACGTTAACATTAACATTTGTTAACTGTGGCACAGAACTCACCAATATGAGCTCTCTTTCAAATTAGGCGAGTATGGTAGAGATAGACATTTTAATTTTTTACTGGGTACAACAAAGACCTCTGTCATACCTTGTTCATTTAAACTTTAGCAAACGTTAATGTACTCATATCAAACTGTGGAGTCAAAATCCCAGAAGAGCCTTATAAATTGTTGTAAACCCCACAGATTTAGAGGCCAATAATTTTTAAAAAGAAATTTGAATTCCTCGTGGCCAACTTAAGACCATCGACAGTGTGACAGAGGAGCAGAAACTTAACTAAACCTGTTGTCAGATCAAAACTTCATCTCAGAGAAATTCCAGGAAACTTGCTCATTTTACTGACCAGAGACTGGGTCTTGCAATGAACTGTCCTCTCCATCTGGATTTTTTAAACAAATAAAAGTATTCTAAGAATAAAATATATCTAGAAATATAATGTAGTAGAAAAAAAACTTACAGGTTCACAAATATTAGCACTTGGATTTCTAACTTAATTCTAGGATATTATTATCTAGTTTGGGCTTGTGATGCAATAAAGAAACAAAAGCATTTTTACGGTTGCTTATGAGTTTTTATTGTAATTTTAAAATGTATTGTAGAAATGTCATCAATTTTAAATTACGTTAAAAGTATACATATTTTAAAATTGTACTCTGCTTAAATTCACTTTGAAATTGGACATCCAATCAAATAATATTTCAAGAAAACTATACTCACAATCCAGCACAATTTCATTGAAATGTTGTTGCCTCAACATTTTAAAGGGGAGTGAGTGGTAAACTCAGGCCTTTTGTGCTTAGAATGGCTGCTCTCTGTCTTTCTGTTTTCATAAAGCCATAGAGCCATACAGCACAGAAACCAACCTTTTGGTCCAACCAGTCCCTGCTGAATGTAATCCCAAACTAGACTAGTTCCATCTGCCTGCTTCTGGTCCATATCCCTCCAGACCTTTCCTATCCATGTACTTCCACAAATATCTTTGAAATGTTGTAATTATACCCACATTCACCACCTCCTCAGGAAGTTTGTAATGTGAATTTTTTTAATGAATTCTTATCATTCAATCATTTTTGTCACAGGGCATTTGTCATCCCTCCAAGGTCACTAAACGTCCTATGCTTTTCTGCAGTTTTTTCTCACTAGTTTCTTGACATATAATCAAATTCCAGAGAAATTGCAGTTCACTTTGTAGTAATTTCTTTCACCACCTTATTGTTTTTTATTAAATTGGCCACTTCCTTTACAAACAGAAAATATCCCTCATTTAATGCTTAAAACAAATAGAAATCTCACTCCACAGTTCTTCTCTATGTCTCTTAGTGAACCAATCCAAAGTGATTCTTAACTCCTTTTTCTTTTCCAAATTCCACTCTTTGAACTAGCACGAAAGATGCCTCCCTGTACCCAAAACTAGGTGAATCTTCCAGCATAATTTAAACACTCATAAGTCTCTTGAATCTTTGTGTGATCTCCTATATACATGTTTGAATTGTGAAACAAATACTTTCTGTCTGTGTCTTTAAGCTTGATTCCTGCCTCTCTCTGCCTTAGATTCTTACAGAGGCAGTTGTTACTTGTTAAATGCCTTGTTCATGGTCCAACTCATCTCAACACTCGGCTTCCTGTTTTTGCCAAACATTCCATACAAGTTAGACACTGAGAATTCTCTATATGGATTTCAGGGCAAGCACTTGGTAGGTGTAAACACCTCACAACCACCATGTCACCTCTCTAATATATTTGCAAGCTGTTTAGGAAGCACAGACTCACTGAAATCCCCCACTCTCAATATCCTGTGGATTTCAATTAATCAGAAACTAACCAAATGCTATGGAAGGAGGTCAAAGGTTAGGAATTCTCTGGTGAGCAATTCACCTCATGACATCTCGAAGTATGTTCGCCACCTACAAGACACAAAGTTAAAAATCACACAACACTAGGCTATAGTCCAACAGGTTTAATTGAAAGCACACTAGCTTTCGGAGCGACACTCCTTCATCAGATGATAGTGGAGGGCTCGATCGTAACACAGAATTTATAGCAAAAATTTACAGTGTGATGTAACTGAAATTATACATTGAAAAATTGATTGTCTGTTAAGCTTTTCATCTGTTAGAATACAGTGATAGTTTCACTTCTTTCATGTGTAAATCACAAAACCTTTTTTTTAAAGTTGCATTCTCAGGTTAGCTGTTAACAATGGTGATAGCTAGACAATATGTTGAAGGTGTTCTCTGTCTATGCCATGATGTTTAGATTGATTCTAATCTAAAAAGTGAAATAACAGAGTTTTACATAAATTCATGCAGTTTTTGAGCTCCGAGTTCTACATGAATGTATGCAGTTTTTGAGCAAAGTACAATGTAACTCTGCAAGTACAAATTCACCCCACAAAATAAATGTGTACATGTGGGTCTTTGTCTGTGTGTGTGTGTGTGTGTGTGTGTGTCTGTCTGGGGTGGGGGTTGTGAGTGTGAGAAAGTGTGTGTGTGTAGTGAGTGCAGAATGTCTTAAGTCTGTGAGGGGGTGCATGTGTGAGTGTGGGAGTGCATGTATCTATAAGGGTGTGTGTGGGTGTCTGTGTGTGCGTCTGTGTGTACCTGTGTCCGTGTATATGTGAGAGTGTGTGTGTGTAGTGTAATGGTGATCACCTGTGATGTGACATGAACCCAAGGTCCCAGTTGAGGCCCTCCCTATGGGTACTGAACTTAGCTATCAGCCTCTGCTTGGCCACTTTTCTCTGCTGACTGTCCCGAAGTCCACCTTGGAGGATGGTCACCCAAAGGTCCAAGGCTGAATGTCCTGAACCACTGAAGTGTCCCCAACTGGGAGGGAACCCTCCTGTCTGTTGATTTTTGTGCGGTGCCCATTCATCCGTTGTTGTAGCCTTTGCTCGGTTTCCCCAATGTACCATGCCTCCGGGCATCCTTGCCTGCAACATATAAGATAGACAACATTGGCTGAGTCATATGAGTAAGTTAGGCATGTGATTAAAAATTGCCAAGCTGACTGTAGTTCTAGAAAAACTCAAGAAGCTTGACATCATCCAGCCCACTTGATTGTCACCACATCGACAAAGCTCAACGTTTAATCCATTCACTACTGATGCATAGTTGCAGCAGTATGTACCAGCTACAAGATGCACTGCAGCAACAGCACCTTCCAAATCAATCACTTCTATCAACTAGAAGGGCAGTAGATGGATGGGAACACTACCAACTGCATATTTCCTTCCAAGCTACTCAACATCTTGACTTGTAACTGTATTGTTGTTCCTTTGATGGGTCAAAATCCAGCAAGCCACTACTAATAGCATTTTGAGAGGATCTATACCATATGGACTGAAGTGATTCAAGGATGCAGTTCACCATCACTTTCTCCTGGTCACTTGTGATTGGCAATAAATGCTAGCTGAGCTAGTGATGCCCCACACCCTGCAAATGAACAAGAAAAATGTTTGGTTGAAGACTTGTTAGGTATGACTGCTACATAGATCAAATGATGAGTTTTTAGGATGTTGCAGCGTATGTTTAAAATACATATATTAATCTAGTTATCTCCATAAAAAAAAGCATCAATGCTGATTTAGATACATTGGAAACCAATTACTTCATGAGAAAAAACATACACCCCCATTAAAATAATATTCTTATTATCTGTGTCCCTACTAAAGTAATGTCAACCATAATGAATTTGCATTAGATGATGCAAATGTGGGCTAATGGGAGGAATCTCAGAGCAGCTTAATAATTGAGTTTAGTCCATAACATCCCCACCCAGTCTCCTATCTATACTCTTTGTATTCTTAAGCTTATCCAAAACTCTCCTATCATAATCATGTCCTATTCATCCATCATTCCATACTTATTGATCAAAGTAGTCTAGTGGGGCCGTCAATATTTCATTTTTATAATTCTTGACCTTGTTCAAATCCTTTCATGGCCCTTCCAATCCTATCTCTATAACGTCCTCCAGCTGCAAAATGCGAAGATGGTGGCATCCTAGTAATGTCACTGGACTAGAGATCCAGGGCCTCTGGCCAATGTTCTGGACTCATGGATTTGAATCATGTAGTGAAATTGGGAATTCAATAAAATTGGGAAAAATATGACTGTAAAGGCTGCCAATTGTCATTAAAAAAAACCCATTTGGTTCACTAATGTCCTTTAAGAAAGGAATCTGCTGTTCTTATATATTTCGGCCTCCCTGTGACTCCAAATTCATAGCAATATAGTTAACTGTAAACTGCCGTCTTGCTAATTAAAGAAGAGCAATAAATGTTATCTTAACCAGTGATGCCCACATGCCATGAACTATTTTTTTTTAAATCTTGTGCAACTTCTGCAGCCTTCTCACCTAGCCTCCTGCTTCGTCCCAGAGCTTCATCACTCACTAGAATCAAATCTCAAGAATTCACCTTCTGAAGCTCTGCAACTCTTTATCATCCATGAAGATGTTTAAAACCTACCTCTTTGACCAAGCTTTTGGTCAAAATGTCATTAGATGACCCTCATAAATAGAGATTATATCCAAAAGTAGGATTAGCTGAATTAATATATAACATTGCAACTGTAGTGTTAGTAAATGCTGCTCATTATTGTGCATAATCTATTATTATATTATTTTATCTATCATTTTATGCACAATCCCAACATTGATGCAATACAACCACAGTTCCCCATCAGCAACGTTATATAGAATCATGTCTGATAAACGAAGAAACTGTCAAATCTTTCTCCATAGATGTCTTTGCCAGGCATAACACTTCTGATTTGTTTATGGATTTGAACAGAAATCATAAGAACCATTTAATCCACAAAAATTTCTGATGTAATAATTTCTTGTGGTGAACAGGAAGTCATGGTTCATCATTTCCTTCTCTAATTTCCCTCACCCCCGCTCCAAATTCCTCACTTTATTTTCACAGGGAAGAATGGAAAATATATTTCAGAGATTTAAAAGCATCACACTTTGAACTAAGAATATCCATCATGGAGAAGTATTCCATTTTCAGCTTTAAAATCCAGCGCACTGATGAACAGATCTATTTATTTTAAATAGATTTAGTTATCTTTGAAGACGAAACATTCAGCAGACGGTGCAGTGAGGCTCTGCATGCAGTATGCTGTGTTATTGAGTGATAGAACCTGAAGTTGTACCTATAATTGCTTCTCACTGAGTATTTCTGAGGAGAGACTGGCTGTTTCTGTATTAAGAGGACAGGGAAATCAGTGTGCACGATGCTTTCCCACACCAGTTAATGGCCTCATCCGAAGACCAGCATGATTCAGGTATACTAAATGATGAAGAAAGAGCAAGAGGAAATGTTTTTAAAATTGAAGAACAATAAAAATAGCTGAAAACAGATTGTGATTTTTCATTACTGCTGTGCTGACTTCTACAGCCTGCAATGTGACAGATATACAGGCTTGTTAAGTCTTGTGTTTGAAAGTCTTGAGTTACAGAACTTGCTTTGAGCACAATGAGGAGGTGCAACCAAAATTCACCAGAAATTACATTGGTTAGGGCACGCATTGTACTTCCATCAAAATTCATTTGCAAAATGACAAATTTCTGAAAAACAGCACTGTTGGGTAGTGTAACAGAAAGGCAACTTCTTTATTCTTTACAGTAGAAGTTATTTCTTGAGGCATTTAAGAGCTTTAACCAAGTTCAGCTTCACTAATACAGCTGAGAAAGGATTTTTCAGAAACAGCGAGCATTCAAATTAAAGATGGCCTGAGAGTAATTTTATTTAAAAACATTAATAAACAATAGCAGTACTGAATCATTTATTAGTTTCACTGGCATACACAAGAGTTTCTCAGAATTAGTTTATACAAAAGATCCTTAAAAATACATTTACAAACGCCTGAGAGCATAAGACAATAGGCATAATTTAAACAAACTTCCTGACTCTATTGCATTCAGTGGAATTTCACAATTCTGATTGGAAGGTGTGACCTGTTTAAGTGGATCCTGGATCGAGCAAATTGAGGTTTGAACCAGTGTAAACAATTACATAAAAGGACAAACATAATCAGTTGTGGCCTTAACTCTTGCTTGACATTCTTCCATCTTTGACACTGGTTCAGTTGATACCACACAGATTACATTGGTGGAACTCACTGAATCACAGGGCCAGAACTTTAAAATGAGGCTTTCCTGACCTGCAATTATATGCAATGGATTTGACACAAATTGCCTTGGCCAAAACACAGTGCCAGTCATTTAAGTAATTGCCATGCTCTTGTCAGATAATAGAGAGCAAAAAAATTAAGAAATTAATGGAATTTTCAAGAAAAGTTGACGTAATTGAGCAGCAAATGTTAAACAATTTATTTTGGTGTGTTCATTAAACCTTGTTTTGCAGGTTGCTAAGCCAGGAGAAAGTGAGGACTGTTACCGGCTGCCTAACAGTAAGGGAAATCAATGGATTGGGTCCATTAGTCCTTTCAAATGCTATTGTCAGAAACAACGTTGACTACTACGGGTAGAAAAAGATGATCCTGTCATTTGAAGTCACAGAACTCAATGTTGCGATCATGGTAATCTTTAATTTAACATGGATCAGAACCTTTAACAAATAAATGGCACTTCAATTGAACGGATACATTCTGCTTTCAGTAATCTATAGAATAAAGATACATCTTACACAACCACAAGGACCTACACCACACAGAGGATACATGGCACCATTTGCAGTTAGGGTTCTGCATTTCATCCTCAAGTCCACAGGATCCCTCATGCTTCTGTTCACTTGATTTGGCCTATGATTAATGTTCATGGCAACTGCATTCCATATGTGATATGGTTCACCCAAATATGGTGCAGAACAACAAATCTTTTCTCATTCAGGTCATATTATTCCTGATGACCTGGCTTTCCAGAGTTCCTTTTCAAAAGACCAATCAACAGTCTGGTTGATATGACAGTCGGGTTGACAGTCTGGTTATATGACACAAAATAAGTGCCTAAGGTATTCATCTGGCTTTTAGGACTCAGTTCATTTTAGTTACTTATACATTTTTCCCCCATCACAACCTTCTTGAATTCTATTTTCTTTCTTATTCAGCAGAAAACTGATTTTTTACAGAGTTTTATTGGCTTCTCATCATATGATTTCTCTATTTCTATTTCTGTCCCTTTTTGGTTTATGCTCGTGTCTGTAAACTTGTGCTGATCACATTAACACTTCATCTCTTCCATCTTACAGTTGTCTTTTTGTGAATGGCTTCTACATGTTAAATTCCTCTTGATAGTACAAATTCCAAGTCAAATGCACCAGTATTTCTTAGTATCTGAAAGCTATTTTTGATCCCTTTACAGTTAATAGAAACTCCAAAAATCCCCTGCTTTCAAAGGCTTATATAAAGGATTGCAGATTACCCAAATACTTAAAAGTAATTACAATTTCTCGTTACTGTTTCCGGGTCAAATGTTGTCACGCTGTACAAAATCATGTCTTTTTTGAAGTCTGATTTAAGAAAGCAGTTGACATTTAGAAAGCAAATATACACAAGAAGTTAGGATGTATTTACTGCATTTTATCAAACGGGTCTATCCTGATACATGTGCCTTGCCCCATCCCCTTTCAGCTTGCTCTATCTGTATGTCCTATCCCCATTGCTTTCATTCATTTATCTAGCCTCCCCTTAACAACATCTATATCACTTGCTTCAACTATTCCACATGGTAATGAATTCCGTATTCTAACAGTGAAAACGAGGTTTCAGCTGAATTCCCGATTGGATTTATTAGTAAGTATCTTACAATTATGGTCCCTAATTCTGATCTCCCTTGCAGATGGTAAAATCTTATCTGTCTGTCAAATTGCACCCTTCCACAATCTTAAAGACCTCAATCATGTCACTGCTCAGCCTTCTCTTATCCTGAAAATACAGATCCAGCCTGCTCGCTGTTGAGTATATTCTCTCAGTTCTGGTATCATCCAATTATAAAAAGAAGTTCTTTCATACTAGGAAGATGCAGCCATTTATATTAACCTTCTTGACTATTCCTGAGGTGTATCTCACAGTGTGAGTTCACAATGGAGAATGCTAATTTTGTTTATTCATGGTCATGCAATTGTAAAATGTTATCTTGTTCATAAACTGGAGTTCATAGTAGAATTATGTAGTTCATGAAATTTTGGCTTTCCAGTTCATTAAGTACCCTTCACACTGCTGTATCTCAAATATTCATTCTCAGTTATATCCAAGGTTTTAATTGCATACTCTTGCCTAAGACTGATGGGGGTGTTGCTTGGTGTGACACTGCTGTGAAAATGGAATTTCATCTCTGCATGCATGTTCCTTCCTGCTTTTGTGTGCAAATTAGTCAGTGATTAAAACAGCATGCTTTCAAGAGAAGAAGATTGGTCAACAAATGAGGTCCCAAAAAAAGAAGTAAGGAAACATATAATTTGATGAATCCTCTGGTGCACTATGAGAGCTTGGCACTGTGGTATTTATGGTGGTAATTAAAAAAGAGTGAACAAGAAGAGTAATGTTGAGATCCATCCTATCCAGTGCTGAAGCAGACCAATTTCCCTTTGGTATTCTTGCCAACTTGTTTACAACCCAGAAAATGAAACCTCTGCTGTTTCTCTCTGCCGCAATGCACAGCCCCACACCCCCCAAAAAATGTGAAAGACGTAAAAGGAATATCATTTCCAAGTTCAAGCTTCCTCACAAATACTGAATATAAAGTAATAGTCAGGGAGACACATTTTTCTCCTTTCTTTAATTAACTAGTTTTTGTAACCAACTCTAAATTAACAAGGTTATTTAGAGAGTTAGAAAGTGATAAGCAGCAAAGAAAAATGAAGTAATAAAGGTATCTGTATATACTTACAAGCTTACAAATAATATCCATGTGAAAGGATCATAGAATCCATTTGGCCCATCAAGTCCACACCGACCTTCCAAAGAGCACCCACCCCCTACACTGTCCCTGTAACCCTGCATTTCTCATAGTTAATCCACCTAGCCTGCACATCTTTGGACAATGGGAGGACACCGGATCACCCAGAGGAAAACCATGCAGACACAAAAAGAATGTGCAAGCTCCACACAGACAGTCACCTGAGATTGAAATCAAACCCGGGTCCCTGGCACTATAAGGCAGCAGTACGAACCACTGAGCCACTGTGCTGCCCCATGATGATGATGATGTCACTCATCATAACTAATTAGACTGTAAAATCAACAAAATATCTTGCATTGTTTAGCACCTGTCATGAATTCAGAATGTTCAAATGTACATTACGGCCAGTGAAACTATTGAAGTGTAGTCACTGGATTCAGAAATGTAAACAAACTTTTACCAATATCAGGATGCTTGGCAGATGTAGTTAGGTTAGAATGAACAGCTCTCCCCACTGTCTAACCCAAGCTTTGGGTCCGCTATGTGGATGACATCTTTGTCATCATGAAATGCAACAAATTAGAAAAAACCCACAAACACACAAACAACATCCTCACTGATATAAGGTTTACCAAAGAGGAAGAGAACAATAACAGACTCCCCTTCGTAAAATCCAATGGAGAGTTGCAGACCAGCATCTACAGGAAAGCCATACACACTGACCAGACACTCAACTACCGAAGCAATCATCCCAACACCCACAAATGGAGCTGCGTCAGGATATTATTTAAATGAGCCACAACACACTGCAGCACCTAGAACCACAAGAAGCTGAAGAAAAACACTTTCACAACGTATTCAGGAACAACGGAACTATGGATAAGCACAGTTCTCTAATTCTTACACAACAGTCTGAAAAAAGAAGACAGAACACGCCCAGAGACTCGAAACACCCTGCCACACATTAAAGACATCTCAGAGATGATGACCAGATGACTCCAGCTCCTCGACATCATAGTAGCCCACAAACTTACTGCCACTCTGAAACAGGTCCTGCTAAATTTAAAGGACCCCGTACCAACAACCAGCAGAATGAACATCATATACAAAATACCCTGTAAGGACTGCAATATACATTATGTTGGATAAACAGGCAGAAATCTAGCCACCAGGATACATGAGCACCAACTAGCCACCAAAAGACACGACCAACCATCACTAGTATCCATATACACAAACAAAGAGGGACAACAGTTCCACTGGGACAATGCATCCATCCTAAGACAGGCTAAACAAAGGCATGCACAGGAATTCCTAGAGGCCTGGCCTTCATTAACAAATGCATTGATTTGGACCCTCTTTACCAACCTCTCAGAAAAGGACTGGAAGTGACATTACCCATCACAACAGACTAAGACACATAACTAGCAAGCAGGACATAACACCAGTGCTTCACCAGAGGTTCACTGATAATGTTACCTAGCATGGTGACAAAGTGTCTGAGAAAAATCTACTAGCTCTGCAAGCAAATTTACATCTTGATCCATAACCTGAGCTACAATTCTTCTCCAAAATTGCAGCAAACAAACTGTAGAAGCTGAAGAACAGTAGTGTTTTATATTTCAGATATTCCTTTATCCAGATGTCAATGAATCAGCATAGACTGTAGTTGTGCATTAAGATTACATGCAAATCCTGACATAGCTGACTCTTAGGAACCACCTAGGAAATTGAAAGTTCTGATGGGCAATTCACTTGTGTCTGAAATCCTCTGAAACACTCTCTTAAAGTCATAGAATTTAGATGGTTTCAGCTCTCTTAAGATTAATAGTTGTTCAGGATTTTTTGAGGAGTAAGAACCTAATCTAACTGCTAGATAACTGACCTCCTGACTCACAACAGGTCCTTTCCCCTGCAGATTCCAGACACCTACCCCCGAGACTCGACTAAACCTGAACCAACTGGACCGGACAACCTTCTTGTGAGATCCAACCTGACAACAGCCTCCCCATCCTCTACAGAAGAAATCTATATAAAGGTGTGTAATTTTAAATCTGATCAGGTTTGGGAAAAGCCTTTTGACCTTGGTAAGAATTTTTGGCTCAATGTGCCATCTATGCGTAAGTCCAGTTACAACATAACATTAAAATGGCAACAAGGATAATGGAGAAAAATATAAATTTGCTGGCTCCAGCACCATGTATTTTATTGCTGGGAAATCAAGTCCCGCCTGAAGATCAATGGAATTCAGAGTTTGAGACATACTTGAATCACTAGGGAGATGAACATTCGGGTGTCCTAAGAATCTGCAAGAAAGTGATACTTATATATTTTCTAAGAGCAGAGTGACGATGAATATTTGTGCAGTTCACAGAAGATGCATCAATATTTGTTATAGAGATAGATACTACTGGAAAATAGTTCCTAGGAAAAATGTGATAATCAAATAATACGTATCTTACCAGAGATGTCAAGGAGATTGGGGGGAGGTGGTTAAACAATTATGGCAATGTTGCAGGATTAGCTTCTTTGTGTGAATGTGATACTCCAACCATTGAACTAATCTGAGCAGTCCATTGAAAGAGCATCAATTCCGCAATTTAGGGAACACAAGAAGGTTGATAATTTAATATTGAGAAAAACAATGCATATCAGGAGATGGTCAAATTATCTAATGAGCAAAATTTCCTTGTCAAGTATCTCGCTGTTTTACACAACTAAGTCGATTATGCAGTATTACAGCCTCAAACTCATTGAAATAGTACAGCCATCTAAGAACCTTTGTATTTCGAAGATATTTTTTACAAAGAATTAGTTTTCAAGGAACATAGAATCATAGAATCCCTAGAGTGTGGAAGCAGGCCATTTGGCCCATTAAGTCCACTATGACCCTCCAAAGACCATCCAACTCTGCAACTCTAAATTTCTCATAGCTAATCCATCTAACCTGCACAACTTTGGATTGTGGGAGGAAACCCCATGCAGATTCAGGGAGAATGTGCAAACTCCACATAGACAGTCACCCGAAAGTAGAATCAAACATGGGTCCCTGACACCGTGAGGCAACAGTGCTAACTACCGAATCACCATGCCCGCCAAATACATCTTAAAAGCAGAGAGACAGGGAGGTAACAACACTGAGAGGTTAAGGGCTCAAACATGGAGCTGGACAACTGAAGGCACAGCTGCAAAAATTGGAGCATTGGGATTGAGGGCACAAGACTTTACAATCGAGATGGCAAACTGCAGTGGCTCCTCTACACCATTCTTAATTTCCAATGTCTTGATTGACCAACTGCCCATTTTACTTTGTTTTAGAGGAGCTGTTTCCCCTTTATTTGGCTCCTTGCAAAAGCTCCAGATCCTGAGTCCCACTTGGTCCCTTCTCTTAAGCAGACACTCACAGACCTAAGTCAAAGGTGTATGATTCTTTTCAATGTGTGTCTGACACAATGGCCTAGATAATACCAAGAGGGCATAGCTTCCTTCCTGCATCATCATTCATTTATCTCCCTCAAACTCTTACCTCTGAGTCAGAAGATCATGACTTTTAAGTCCCACAACAGAGATTTGAGTAAAATGTCCAAACTTTCTCGTCATTAAGAAAGAAATGACACTCACTGCTCACCAGAGAAAATTGTCAAGTTGAACTCTAAGAAGTAACTCAACAAATAGGAATGGGGAGTCTTCCTCAGAAAATTACCCATTCAGGTACTAGTGAACCTACTTTGAATTTTAGTCATGTGACTCTACTTTGGTTGTCTTAGGCATATTCCTTCCTTGCTCTCTAATCTGTGCATTGTTTTCTGAAGTTGGCAAATACTTATATTTGGAGAAAGTGAGGACTGCAGATGCTGGAGTACCAGAGTTGAAAAATGTGGTGCTGGAAAAACACAGCACACCAGACAGCATCCAAGGAGCAGGAGAATCAATGTTTTGGGCATAAACGCTTCTTCAGGAACTTCAGAAATACTTATATTTGCTTGAGTCCCTAAGTGGTAGCTCATAACTTCCTCCTAATGCTTGTGTGCCCCAATTGATTAAAAGAAAGTTGCTGTAATTTTCAGTTTTGCTGAAGGCTGATCTCTTAAAAAAAAGGTGATCTCTTGTTAGGTACATGTCACTGAACCAAGAAATTAGAAAAATCATGATTTCCTTTCAGAATGAGCACTGCAAGAAATCATCAACAAAGAAAAGGTTTGAGTGCTATTGTGCAAGTGGCAGACACATTTATCTACTGACATAAGCTCCTGGTTTAAATGTTGCAAATTTAGTGTAGGATTGCCTGTGAAACAGACATACTTGGCATATGGATGAAGGCTTGGAGGGGTTACAATGCAGATTTGGCAGGATGATACCTGGGCTAAATAGAGTCATAGAGTCATAGAGATGTACAGCATGGAAACAGACCCTTCGGTCCAACCCGTCCAAGATGACCAGATATCCCAAAGCAATCTAGTTCCACTTGCCAGCACCCGGCCCATATCCCTCCAAACCCTTCCTATTCATATACCCATCCAAATGCCTCTTAACTGTTGCAATTGTACCGGCCTCCGCCACATCCTCTGGCAGCTCATTCCATACACGTACCACCCTCTGCGTGAAAAAGTTGTCCCTTAGGTCTCTTTTATATCTTTCCCCTCTCACCCTAAATCTATGCCCTCTAGTTCTGGACTCCCTGACCCCAGGGAAAAGACTTTGCCTATTTATCCTATCCATGCCCCTCATAATTTTGTAAACCTCTATAATATCACCACTCAGCCTCCAATGCTCGAGGGAAAACAGCCCCAGCCTGTAGCTCAGATCCTCCAACCCTGGCAACATCCTTGTAAATCTTTTTTGAACTCTTTCAAGTTTCACAACATCTTTCCGATAGGAAGGAGACCAGAATTGCACACAATATTCCAACAGTGGCCTAACAATGTCCTGTACAGCCGCAACATGACAGCCGTCCCAACTCCTGTACTCAATTTTCTGACCAATAAAGGAAAGCATACCAAATGCCTTCTTCACTATCCTATGGATTAACTTGTTGGAACATGATACATAAGCACGATTTCTATTCCCTTGTACTGAAATATTTATTGATAATCCAATTGAGATGTTTAAAATGATTAATTAATAGGTTAGATCAAGAAAGACTTTGACCCCTGATTGGGGACAATCCAGACAATGGAGTGTAGCCTTAAAATTAGAGCTGAGCTATTTAGGGTTAATGCCAGGCATTCTTTCCTTAAGAACAAGGTGGAAATCTAAATCTATATCTCCACATACCTCCACCATGAGTGCCAAGCACCACCAACCACCGCCAACCACACCCCCCCCCCAACTCCCAGCACCCAAAAGGCAGATGGTTCTGGTGATGGAGGGGTATAAATGGGAAATTTAAAATTTGAGCTTGATAGATTTGTATAAAGGGTTATAGAACCAATATGGATAAATATTTTTAAAATGAGTGGTGGAACAGTCTTAAGGGGCTGAATGACATCCTGTTCCTAAGAGAGCAATATCATCCGCAGCTTACAGTTAAAAAGAAAGTAAATGGCTTACCAGGCTGTCTGTCTGTGAAAGTTAATATTATAGATGGTGGTATTAAGAGCAATGTAAATGATTGTTTTAATGAATTGCCAGTACATTAAATCACAGTCTTTGAAACTGTATTATGTAAGGACAGCATTATGGTATTATTGATCCTATGGATTTCTCAATTAAGATTCAACAAGATTTAAACAGGACAGAAAATTGCTCTACATTCCAGTTCAGTCAGGCTATCAACCCTATCAATTACAACATATACAATAACTTGCAAATTAAACTTACTGTGCCCATGCCAAGTGAGATGTCCTTAGTCAAATCTTGCTTGGAGTATTTAAGGAATGATATGCTATCCCACCTTCAACTCTGTGAAATGTTTGATGTAGTCAATCACTCTATTCTTTTCCACCATGCCTCATGTTTGATGGATTACCCTCCACTGTTCCCAGTCCTGCCTGTGTCACTGGCTCCATTGCAACACCAGCACTAGCTTCTCCATTGCATAGTCACCTCGAAAGAAACGCAAGCCTTCTCCTGATCTCCTTTACATGTCTCTACCTGGAAATGGTACCAGTCACTGTAGGTCAGTGTTTGTATGCAACTTGAATTGATACATTGCCTTGAAAGCAGAAGGGTGCCTCATGTAACATAGTAAAACAAAATTTCATACCAAACTACATCAGGACATATTATTGCAATCAGTTAGGGTGGCACAGTGGTTCAGTGGTTCACACTGCTGCCTCACCGTGCCAGTTCAATTCCAGCCTCAGGAATGTGTGAAGTTTGCACATTCTCTCCATGTCTGCGTGGGTTTCCTCTGGGAATTCTGGTTTCCTCCCACAGTCTGAAGATGTACAGGTTAAGTGGATTGACTATGCTAAATTACCCATTAGTATCCAGGGATATACAGGCTAAGTGGATTAGCCATGGTAAATGCAGGGTGATAGGGTAGGGGCCTGGGCCTCGATTGGATGCTCTTTAGAGGGTCAGTATGGAGTCCATAGGCTGGATAGCCTGCTTCCATACCTTGGGTTGCTATGGAAAAAGAAAACAAATCATCAAAAAAGTAGGTTTCAACAAGCATCTTAGAGAGAGAGAGAGATAGTAAGGCAAACACTTGAAGTAGAACTTTATGCCCAAGCAATGGAAGGCAAGCCACAAATGTTGGAGAGATGGAATTGAAGATATTAAAAGTGAGAACGGAAGTTGCATCCAGCAGTGTCTCCTCTGCACGATCCTTAATTTCCCATGTCCTTGTTATCTGACTATCCAATTCACTTCAAAATTTGGAGCAGTTAAACATTAGAAAAGCTGTGGACTTTTATTTGGCTCCCACCTAAAACTCTACATGCTGGTTCCCAGTGCTATAACCCTTTGGTTCCTTTTCCTGAGCTGTCACTTACAAGTTGCAGTCAGCAACATGTGGCTCTTTTCAAAACTCATCAGACTCAATGTTGTAAATAGTACCAAGAGGAAATAATTTCCTCCCTCCATCATCATCCTCATTATCCCATCTCACTTCCTTCAAGGCTGTGAGTTCAATTCCCACTTCACAGATTTGAGTACATGGACCCAGATTTTGTAGTCATCAAGAAAATAATGATGCTCACTACTGACCACTAAGAAAACACTGAACCAAAAAAAAACTCGTGATCTGTATAGCATGGATTTCCCTTTACCCATTGTTAGTTTGACTTTGGCACAATGTCAAGGAAATCTCCAGACATTTGAGATCAAACAAGGGATGCAATCAATCACATTGAAGTCTCCTGACAAACAGCAAATCAGGAAGTTAAAAACACAGAATCCTTTCACTTTTAATTAAAATGTTATAGTTACCTAGCTGCTGAAATCAGTGATTTAGGGATATGCATCATATTAAGATAAAACTGGGATATCACAACCAAATTTCCTGAAAACTATCTTTTCTAAAAACATTTGATTTTATAATATATGTATTTTATAGTCATAAATATGAAATTAGTATTTCAGGGATTGTCAGCCTTGATTGTTAACTGTCCGTGTGCTGATTCTAGCCATTAATGACATTGAACATTGATAATTTTGCCACCATCTCAACAGTAAAACCCATTCTTTAGACTGACTATCCGATGCGCCATTGAGATGTTCAATCAAGGCTCTGTTTCCTGCTCAGGCAAATGTAAAAAATTCCCCATTCACTCTTTCAGAAATATAACACAGTTCTTCCAGACCTGACGAACATTTACTCTAAACCAACGCAGTGATTGCAGAACTGAGCTTGTAATTTTAATGTTTTGGGTTTTAGTTCTGGTACTAAAATGGCATCCAAGCCATTCACATGCAGCCTATGCTAATTGGCACCCAAGTGAGGGCATTAGCGAGAGCATCAAGAGTATCTGCCAGAGGTATGCAGAGTAAGCACATTATGATGTTGTCAGTGTGCATCCCTCATGGCATCAGTGCTTCTATCTTCATCTCACTACTCCAGCTAACACCCTCTCTTTCACACACACATACAACTGATCATTGGTTGTCCCATTAGTGGCATTCAAATGAATCATCAGTAACTTTGCTAGTTAGTTTGATTGCTTTCTGCTGGCTCTAGACAACTCTAGAAGTGTTGGAGGATAGTTTAGAGTTTGCATAGTTTTGAGTAACCAGTTGTGCATGTGGAGAAGGAATTCACCATGGCTACAATGAATGGCTGTAGGACCATTCCTTGCTCCCAGTCATGGGACCTACACTTGCAGTCTGCTTGGTCTGCACTACAAGAGGAAGATGAAGCAAAAAGCAGCAACTAATGGGTCAAGCTGCTCACAGATAGAGACTAAGGGAAGAAGTGTTTTTAGCAGGAGGCCCTAGCCACCTTAATTAGAGTCATAGAGATGTACAGCACAGAAGCAGACCCTTCATCCAACTGGTCTATGCTGACCAGATATCCCAACCTAATCTAGTCCCATCTGCCAGCACCCAGCCCATACCCCACCAAACCCTTCCTATTCATATACCCATCCAGATGCCTTTTAAATGTTGCACTTGTACCAGCCTCCACCACTTTCTCTGGCAGCTCATTCCATACATGTATCACCCTCTGTGTAAAAACATTGCCCCTTGGGTCTCTTTTATATCTTTCTCCTCTCACCCTAAGCCTATGCCCTCTAGTTCTAGACTTCCCAACCCCAAGAAAAAGACCTTGTCTATTTATCCTATCCATGCCCCTCATCATTTTATAAACCTCTATAAAGTCACCCCTCAGCCTCCAATGCTCTAGGGAAAACAGCCCTAGCCTATTCAACGTCTCCCTATAGCTCAAATCCTCCAACCCTGGCACAATTCCTTGTAAATCTTTTCTGAACCCTTTCAGGTTTCACAACATCCTTCTAATAGGAAGGAGTCCAGAATTGCATGCAATATTCCAAAAGTGGTCTAACCAATCTCCTATACAGCTGCAACATGCCCTCCCAACCTCTGTACTCAATATCCTGATCAACAAAGGAAAGCATACCAAACACCTTCTTCACTATGTTCAACAACACCACCTTGGACCTTATCATTAAGTGTGCAAGTCCTGGTAAGGTTTGCTTTCCCAAAATGCAGCACCTCACATATATCTGAATTAAACTCCATATGCCACTTCTCAGTCCATTGGCCCATCTGATCAAGAGCCCATTGTAATCCAAAGTAACCTTCTTCGCTGTCCACTATACATCCAATTTTGGTGTCATCTGCAAACTTACTAGCTATACCTTTATGCTCACATCCAAAACATTTATATTAATGATGAAAACTAGTGGACCCAGCACTGATCCTTGTGGCACTCCACTGGTCACAGGCCTCCAATTTGAAAAACAACCTTCTACCACCACCCTCTGTCTTCTACCTTTGAGCCAGTTCTGTATCCAACTGGCTAGTTCTCCCTGTATTTCATGATATCTAACCTTGTTAGCCAGTCTCCCATGGGGAACTTTGTTGAACGCCTTACTGAAATTCACATAGATCATGTTTACTGCTCTGTCCTCATCAATCATTTTTGTTACTTCTTCAAAAAACTCAATCAAGTTTGTGATTCCCACGCACAAAGCTATTTGATGATCCCTAATAAGTCCTTGCCTTTCCAAACACACGTACATTCTGTTCCTCAGGATTCATTCCAACAACCTGCCCACCACTGACATCAGGCTCACTGGTCTATAGTTTTCTGGCTTGTCCTTACCATCTTTCTTAAATGGTGGCATCACGTTAGCCAACCTCCAATAATCCGGTACCTCACCTGTGACTATCGAGGATACCAATATCTCAGCAAGAGGCCCAGCAATCACTTCCCTAACTTCCCACAGTGTTCTAGGGTACACCTGATCAGGTCATGGGGGTTTATCCACTTTTATGTGTTTCAAGACATCCAGCACTTCCTTCTCTGTAATATGGACATTTTTCAAGATGTCACCATCTACTTCTTTACAATCTATATCTTCCATGTCTTTTTCCACAATAAACATTGATGCAAAATACTTGCTCAGTATTTCCCCCATCTCCTGCGGCTCCACACAAATGTTGCCTTGCTGATCTTTGAAGGGCCCTATTCCCTCCCTGGTTGCCCTTTTGTCCTTAATGTATTTGTAAAAACCCTTTGGATTTTCCTTCTTCTTCAAGTATTTCTTCTACCTCCATCTAAACCAAGAACAGAGCATTAGGTGTTTGTAAACTGCCACAGTGGTGCTCACAGACTGCTGCTGCTTCTCGTACTATGAGTAGGGTGAGGCCGTTACTAGTAGTGGCCATGAAAGGACCCTTTAGTTGAAGCTGCTTTTATTGATCACACTAACACCATGATACAACCAGTATGATTCTTCACATTGGACTTGGAATGTTAATTCTGTTTTTCTGTCAACAGAGGCTGCCAGAACTGATAACATTCTTCAGCATTTCCTGTGTTTTAATTTCATATCTGAAAATATGTTGCTGGAAAAGCGCAGCCGGTCAAGCAGCATCCAAGGAGCAGGAGAATCGACGTCGATTCTCGTGCTCCTTGGATGCTGCCTGACCTGCTGCGCTTTTCCATCAACACATTTTAAGCTCTGATCTCCAGCATCTGCAGTCCTCACTTTCTCCTTTTAATTTCATATCTCTGGCATCTTTGCCTTTAGTTATAAGCTCATGTGATCTTATACAATAATGAAGTGGTTACAACCAGAAGAAGCCACTCAGCCCATCAATCTGTGTCAGCTCTCTGTAAGAGCAGTTAATTTGGAAAGAAAATGAGTTTCATTGAAGCACAATCCAATATGACAGCTATATTTATTTTTATGCAGTGTTACAGTGCCCCCTACAGCTGTATTTTATCTCCAGGAAGAAATTAAGAGTCTGGCGTGAGTTGCAGATTGAGTTTGTTGTAAATACCAGTATGCAGATGACACTGTTATTATTCACTCTATGATATTTACCAGACTACAGTTTCCGTGGATGCAATCTGTTTATAATCCACTTTGACGTCGCATTAGCAACTTGCTGTTGCTGTATAAATACATTTATCACCTGTTTCATTCTCTTGTTACAGTCAATGATTGCTGCAGTTCAAGTGATCACTCTGATAACCAGTGAGCATTTTGTTTTGAAGGAGTAATGTGCTCATCATTCAAACCGGGCACGAGAAACATGAATGTTACTTTACTTTACAAATACATAGGTATCCTGTCACAATGGGAATCCTAAAAGTTCTCGTAAAATGAGGATATATTTCAATTCTTATTTCTATGTTATGAATAAGGAAACACACAAAGGGATAACTTTGCCATTCCAGTGGCTGGTTAAGGAAGACGAGGTGATTACTTAGTGGCATTAGACTATTAACCCAGCAACTCAGCTAAAGCTCAAGGGACCAAGGTTTGAATCCTGCACTGCAGCTGTTGGAATTTGAATTTAATAAAATATCTAGAATATAAAATATCTACTGATGACAATGACATCATGTTTGATTATGGGGAAAATCTATCTGATTTGCTAATGCACTTCAAGGAAGGAAATCTGGTATCCTCACATGGTCTGACCTACAAATGACTCCAGAGATACAGTAATGTGATTGATTCTTAACTGTCCTCTGTTATGGTCTAGCAAGCCACTCAGTTGTATCAATCCTGACAAAGTCTCACAAGGAAATGAAACTGGTTGGGCAACTCGGCATTGACCTAGGTACCAGAAATAACAATAAAAGCAGAATTGTACTTGAACACAACTGCAATTTCATAGCATGGCATATTCCCCAGTCAACCATTGCTATCAAGCCAAGGAATCAACCTTGATTAAATGGAGACTGGAGGAGGGCCTTCCCAGAGCACCACTGGACATAGCTGAAAATGAGGTGTAAACCTGGTCAAGCTGCTAAACAGGGTTATTTGCATGACAAATGGCATGAGCAGCAAGTGATAGACAGAGCTACGTGACTCAATAAGCAACTGGTCAGATCGAAGCTCTGCAATCCTGCCACAGCCAGTCATGAATGGTGATGAACAATTAAACAACTCACGGGAGGAGGAGGCTGCACAAGTATCTGCATTGTCAATTATAGAAGAGGGCAACACATCAATAATATTAAATGGATTGATCATGCTGAATTCCTCATAGTGTCCA
Organism: Chiloscyllium punctatum; assembly: GCF_047496795.1. Classification (NCBI taxonomy): domain Eukaryota; kingdom Metazoa; phylum Chordata; class Chondrichthyes; order Orectolobiformes; family Hemiscylliidae; genus Chiloscyllium; species Chiloscyllium punctatum. The sequence goes on from NC_092741.1 coordinate 111,972,929, forward strand.
GGGATGTGCAGGTTAGGTGGATTAGCCTTGGGAAATGCAGAGTTACAGGGATAAGGGCGGTGCTCTTCATAGGGTCAGTGTGGACTCAATGGGACAATGCCCTGTCCCCACACTCCAGGGATTCAATGATTCTGTAAAAGAAGCAGTCACAGTAACCTTCAGTCTGAAGTTCCAAGTGGATGTCCTGTGCATAAAAAGGACAAATCAAACTCAGCTGTTATGATGCCATCAGTCTACTCTTGGTCATTTTAAGATTTAAGATTCCCTACAGTGTGGAAACAGGCCCTTCAGCCCAACAAGTCCACACCAACCCTCCGGAGAGTAACCCACCCAGACCCATCTCCCTCTGACTAATGCACCTAACACTATGGCCAATTTACCTGACCTGCACATCTTTGGATTGTGGGAGGAAACCAGAGCACCTGGAGGAAACCAATGCAGACACAGGGAGAACGTGCACACTCCACAGAGACAGTCGCCCGAGGCTGGGCTCAAACCTGGGACCTTGGTGCTGTGAGGCTGCTGTGCTAACCATTGAGCCACCGTGCCACCATGAGTAAAGTAATGGCAGATGTTTTCAACACTGATATCAAACACTGGGCGGCACGGTGGCACAGTGGTTAGCACTGCTGCCTCACAGCGCCAGAGACCTGGGTTCAATTCCCAACTCAGGCGACTGACTGTGTGGAGTTTGCACATTCTCCCCGTGTCTGCGTGGGTTTCCTCTGGGTGCTCTGGTTTCCTCCCACAGTCCAAAGATGTGCAGGTTAGGTGAATTGGCTATGCTAAATTGCCCGTAGTGTTAGGTGAAGGGGTAAATGTAGGGGAATGGGTGGGTTGCGCTTCGGCGAGTCGGTGTGGACTTGTTGGGTCGAAGGGCCTGTTTCCACACTGTAAGTAATCTAATCTAATCTAATCAAACAGCACCTGCTTACTAGCAATATGCTCAGCAATGCCCAGTCAGGGCCTCCCAGTTCCTGACGTTATTACAGCCTAGTTTCAAACATAGACGAAAGAGTTAAATTCCAGAAGTGAAATGAGAGTGACATTAAAGCTGTATATGATCGAGTGTGGCATCATGGAACCACAGCAAAAGATGAATACATAGGTATTGGGGAAAACTCTCCACTGGCTAGAGTTATACCTGGCACATAGGAAGGTGATTGCAGTTTAGATTAGATTCCCTACAGTGTGGGAACAGGCCCTTTGGCCCAACTAGTTCACACCGACCCTCCAAAGAGCAACCCACCCAGACCCATTCCCCTAACTAATGCACCTAACACTACAGGCCAATTCACCTGGCCTGCACATCTTTGGACTGCAGGAGGAAACCCACACAGCCACAGGGAGAATGTGCAAACTCCACACAGACAGCTACCCAAGGCTGGAATTGAACCTAAGACCCTGGTGAGGCAGCAATGCTAACCACTGAGCCACCATGCCACCCTTGTGGAAGGTCATTTATCTCAGCTCAAGGATATCTCTGCAGGTGTTCCCCAGGGTAGCATCCTCAGCCCTACTGTTTTAATCTGCTTCATTAATTTCTTTCCCTCCAAAATAAGTGGTTGGAAATGGGGATATTTGCTGATGATTATGCAATTCTCAGCACCATTCGTGACTCCTCAGACACTGAAGCAGTCCATGTTCAAATGCAACAAGATCTGTACAATATCCAGCCTGGGGCTGATAAGTGGCAAGTAACATTTGCACCATACAAATGCCAGGCAATGACCATCCAACTGGCCATATAAACACAGTGGCTATCAGAACAGCTCAAAGAGTTGGAATATTCTGGTGAGTAAAACACCTCCTGACTCTCCAAACACTCTCCACCATCTCAAGTCAGGAGTGTGACAGAACACACTCCATTTGCCTGGATGGGTTCAGTTCCAACAACAGTCAAGAAGCTTGACACCATCTAGGATAAAACAGACCCCTTGATTGGCACCAAATCCACAAACATACTCATTGTAGTAACAGTGTAGACTATATATAAGATGCATGCAGAAATTCACCAAAGATTCTTAGACTAGCACCTTCCAAGTCCAAATCACTTCCATCCAGAAGGACAAAGGCAGCAGGTATATAGAACACCACAATGTGAAGGTTCCCCTCCAAGTACCTCAACGGCCTGTATTGAAAATATATTTTCATGCCTTTACTGTCGCCGAGTCAAAATCCTGGAATTCCCTCCATAAAGTCATTGTGCAGAACTTGGACTACGGTGGTTGAAGAAGGCAGTTTATCAACACTTTCTCAAGGACAATTAGCGATGGACAATAAAGATTGGCCAGCCAGTGATGCGCACATCAAGTGAGTGAATAAGAAAAAAGCAACAACCTCAATCATAATAGTTACCTGAGGCTGATGGTCAAACCAAACACTTTACAGGTATGAGAGAGTGTCCACTTGCTGTTAAATATGTTCCTTGGTTTGATAGTTTGATAGTTTGTTGCCTGGTTTTAACTAATGAATAAGGTGACAATGTGCAAATGGAGATAGACATGTTATTTTTAAATTGTAAGTTTACAAGTGAACATGTTGCGACGTTCACAAACCGGCAAAAGGCTTGCCTATTCAAGTTTCCTCCAGTGTGCTTAATTGAGTCTCCACCTTTGCTCAAGATAGCCATGAAGAGAATGCGCTGTAATGGTTTGCCCTTTATTTAATTACAAGTGTGTGTGAATTGTCCTTCCTCTGGGTATTGAGGGAATCTTACCATCAATTAAGGTTACAGAAATTGCATGGGATTTTGAAATTGCTCTGAGACAGCATATACTTTCCAGTCATAGGAACAAAGACAGAGGAGATTACAAGGTTGAACAAAATGATAGATTGCCTATCTAATCTCACCAAATGCCTCAATACCATTTCTTCCCTAAAATGCAACTCTCTCTTAAATCCTCTCTTCTTCCAAGGTCTTCACTGGTTAGTAACTTGATAGTTCGGATTTTCTTTCTTACAGCTGATTCACTCACTTAGAATCACAGAATCCCTACAGTGCGGAAACAGGCCCTTCAGCTCATTGAGTCCACACCAATATTCCAAAGAGCTTCCTACCCAGACCCACCCCATCCCTGTAACCCTGCATTTCCCATGACTAATCCACCTAGCCTATGCATCCCTGGGCACTATGGTCAATCCACCTAACCTGCACATTTTTGGATTGTGAGAGGAAACCCCCGCAGACACAGGGAGAATGTGCAAACTCCACATAGATAGTCGCCCAAGGCTGGAATGAAACCTGGATCTCTGGTTCTGTGAGGTTGTGGTGCTAACTTAAGAACCAACATAGTGAGCTAAGTGCTTGTAACTTACATTGTCTGACTTACATTATTTAAAGGAGAAAGTGAGGACAGCAGATGCTGGAGATCAGAGCTGAAAATGTGCTGCTGGAAAAGCGCAGCAGGTCAGGCAGCATCCAAGGAACAGGAGAATCGACATTTCGGGAATGAGGAAAATGTGTCCAGCAGGCTAAGCTAAAAGGTAGGGAGGAGGGACTTGGGGGAGGGGCATTGGAAATGCGATAGGTGGAAGGAGATTAAGGTGAGGGTGATAGGCCGGAATGGGGTGGGGGCGGAGAGGTCAGGAAGAAGATTGCAGGTTAGGAAGGCGGTGCTGAGTTCGAGGGATTTGACTGAGACAAGGTGGGGGGAGGGGAAATGAGGAAACTGGAGAAATCTGAGTTCATCCCTTGTGGTTGGAGGGTTCCTAGGCGGAAGATGAGGCACTCTTCCTCCAACCATCGTTTTCCTCTAGTCCTCTTGAAGCAAGAGTATATTTGCATTCCTAGCTGTAAAATGAACCTACATGTTAACCTGAAGAGACTCCTGAACTAGGACACCAAAGTCCCTTTGTGCTTCGGATTTCTGAAGCTTTTCCCCATTTAAAAAATAATCTGCACCTCTGTTCTTCCTATTGAAGTGCATAACGTCACATTTTCCCATACTGTATACCATCTGTCATTTCTTTGTCCACTGTCCTAGCCTGTCCAAGTTTTATGCAGCTTCCCTGTTTTCTCAAAATCACCTCCACTTTTATACACTTCTCGAAGTATTAGATACAGGCCAATTGGTCATCTTCTTGCCTCTGAATTCTACACCTGAAACTTGAGCACAAAGTCTATTTTGACACTCTCAGTCCAGCAGTGAGGGAATGTTGCACTGTTGGAGATACTATCTTGCAGATGAAGTATTAAACTCAGGCATCATCTGCCCATTTGTGTGAATATAAATGATCCCCTGGTGTTGTTCTGAAGAACAGCACTACAGTTCTCCCAATATTGTGACCATATCTATGCGTCAATCAGCATCAGTAAAGTAGGGTTCTTGGTCACCATTGTAAGTACTGGCTGTAGCAGCTTGCTATGTGATGATTAGCAAGCTTCAAAACAACCCCACAGTTCAAAATAAATTGGCTGCAAAATGTTTTTGGTTTCCATGAACTTTAGCTTGTGAAAGTGAAAGACACCATTGTTCAGATGACCATGGGTTACTCTCTCATGTGAGTGAGAGAAAGCAAGAGAGACGACTGGTGGTGACTTTAACTTTAAAGCCACCATGCCTCATGCAAGAGGTAAGGTTGAGAAGGCATAGCCTTTGAGGTGATCTCAACCAGCACAGTATTAAATCCATGATGTTGACTTCACTTTGCATTGAAAGCGAACTGTTTAGCCAACGGAGCTAACCAAAAGGCTGTTGCATCATTGCACAGGAGTTGAGATTATATAGTCAAGTCTCCAAACTGCAGCTCTTCTAATTTAAAGAGGAGAATAGTACCACTATACTATGGTAGATACAAGCAAAACTAAAGGTTTGTGGACTAACATTACAGAGTAATGCATTCCCAGACTTATTGGGAGCAATGTCACAGGAATAGTGACAAGTAGAATTATAAAGTAGAATTGCGTGGTTCTAAGGATGATTCCATGGCACGACTTTTAATTTCTGGTGCATTCAATGTTCCAATAATAAATCCAGCAGGTTAACTAAATGTAATCTGTCATTCCTGAATTTTTGCTGACAGTCTATACCTATCCTCATGTTCTCCTACAAGATTTCACAAAATAATTTTAAAGACCCTCTTTGTAACATGTTTCATGTTTAGTGATATCTCTGGACATTCATTCAAATGTTAGAGATATAAATCCACTTTCTCACCCCCAATAATTTCTTTGAGATTAATATGTTTGCAAAGTTTTTGGCCTAAAGAGCATTATTTTTTTACTGATTTTCCATTCCCCTCCTAATGGCACTTGTGAGGTGTTTTAAAATTATTTAATGGAATATGGGTGTCACTGGCAAGGCAGAATATGTTACCGCTCATTAATTGTCCTTTAATTGAGTGGTTTACTTGTCCATTTCAGAGAATAGTTAGGAGTCAATCAAATTGCATGTAAGCCTGACTAGTACGGTTGGCAGATTTCCTTCCCTAAAGAACATCAGTGATCCAGATGAGGTTATAAAAACAAGTAATCACTCAGTTCACCATCACTGAGACTAGCTGACATCCAGACTCATTCATTGAATTTGAATTCCATTTGCTGTGGTGGGATTTTAATCCATGTCCCCAGAACATTAGCCTGGGTCTCTGAAGTATTTATCCCTCCTAAATAACATTTAATAATGTTGCCTTTGCCACTTTCTAGAGTTTAGAAGTAGCCTTAATTATTTTATTGGGTCTTTATGTATATCCCTTTGATTTTCAACTTTTTGCTTTAGTCCCCAAGAACGTTTTTCTGCCCGTGTGTTGTTTTTTAACATGTTATGCCTTTCTTTATGTTTGAGCAGTTTTGAGAGATAAGGATATACTGATAAGATTAGAAGAATGAAATGAAAGGAGGCTTGTTTGGAGTTTAAACAACAGCACAGACCAGTTAATCCAGACAACGTGTTTCTGCACTGTAATGTGTATATAAACTGCACCCACAGCTTTGGAAGTAGATAACCCAGATGAGAGTAAATAGCTGAACAATGACCATTAATGTTTTATCTCTGGTATTCCACCAAACTTCAGTCAGTGTTCCAAGGGGAGTTTGAGAGAAGACCTTGCAGAATTGCTTTTGAAATATGTTTGCTTGTCTCCAAAAATGATGCTTTACATCCTGATTGCGCAACACTTGTTACATCTTTTTATTTTGTGATTTTCTTCCCAATAAAACTGAAGTGTTACAACAGGCAAATAGACAATTTTGACCACCTAATTTTCGTATTCATTAGTCCCATTTCAGATATTTGTCAAAAAGTGAGGCATTGGAAAAGCACAGCTGGTCAGGCAGCATCCAAGGAGCAGGAGAGTCGATGTTTTGAGCAGAAGCCCTTCATCAGGAATGCTTATACTTGAAACGTCAACTCTCCTGCTCCTTGGATGCTGCCTGGCCGGCTGTGTTTTTCCAGTGTCACACTTTTAGACTCTGATCTCCAGCATCTGCAGTCCTCACTTTCTCCCATTTCAGATATTTCAAGAACAAACTGTAAAAGAAAGATCATCGACCTGAAATGTTAACTCTGTTTCTCCCCATAGATGCTGCTTGATCGGCCATGTTATTCAGCTTTGCATTGGTCCTGTCACAAAGAAAAGCTCCTTGTTCTATATCAAAAATATACCAAAGCTCTTATCTTACACAACATACAGGTACAGAATCCTTTATCCGAAATCCTTGGGGCCAGTTGTTTTTCAGAATTCGGAATTCTTTGGATTTCGGAATAAGTGATATTTTCACAGTGAAATAAAAAAAAGGTTACCTAACAGAAGATGCCTGTGTGAATAAGACAAGCGCTGAGACACAGTTGACACCTGCCAGTGCTGGCCCACGCTGATACGTCATATCTGAGTGACATGGTTCGAATGGTTGTGGAGTTGATCACCTGCTCGCATGCCAAAATGACATTCCACACTCCACGAAAATATTTTGGATTTCAGACCTTTTCAGATTTCAGTATTTCAGATAAAACATTGTGTACCTGTACTGACGGCAAAGTCGGGGCAATAATTTATGCTCCCCTACCTTCTTGTGACATGGGCAATTTGTTTCTGGCGGTTTAAACCTGAAGAGTAGTTTCATATTTCAGGTCTGTTGATCAAGTCATGTGCTCTTGAGAGGTCGACAAAGGTTGTGGTTCATTTTTCATTGCTTATGTTGTTCTTACTTATATTATTGAGGATCAGAGTTCAACCTCAGTCTATCAGGTATTGCTAATATCTCCAACTTTGGTGAGGAGGTAGTTTGCAGTGAACTGTGCAGTCTGGCGAATATTGTTCTGGCCGATATTAGTATCAGTAACAATATTGTCCCAGCTTATATTGGTGTCGCTAACTGTATTGGTACAATTTTGTGGATTTCATAATTTCTCCATCTAAACTGTGTACTTAGTACATGCTATCAAAATTTGTGGGCATGTATGGACTGACACTTTATGCAATTTTTCTTCTTCACTTCCTATTAAGCATGATGTTTTAGATTTTGTGTACTGTACCAATTTAATGATTCATGAGTGAGGTTAGATGACAAATGTAATACATCAGCAAAAACCCTTGTCATAATGACAGTAATTTGGTATTACATTAAAAGTTACAAAACCAAGGTGAGGCTAAGGCGCAGATAATCACTGATCTAAGCAAATGGCAAAGCAGGTTAGAGGAGTTGATTGACTGTCTCCTGTACCTGTGGCTTTATGATTAGTATCTTGCCCTCTTGACTGAGACAGAATCAATACATTGCAGTCTGTAGTTGTCCCTCACTCAATGTCCTTCAGACATTATGGAGACTTTGTGGTTAGTGAATGATTTTGATTTATTTTCCTTTATTCTACTACAATAATAGTTTCATTTATATAGATCCTCAAATGTAAACAAATATTCAAAAGGCATTTTACATGATGCATACATGAGGTTGCAGTAAATGGATGCCCAATGAAGGTGACCTTAGTTTGGGTAGCAAAAGTTTAGTCAGAATGTTATGATTTATGGGGGGGGGGGTTAAAGGACATGAGGATTAATGCAAGTGAGACAAGATTTCCTCTAGAAATTAGGGTTTTGTTGGGTAGGTTGCAATTAATGGTCTGATAGGAATTATTATAAGCTGGAATGCACTGCCTGAGAGGAAGTGGAAATAAATTTAAAATGGAATTGAGTAAATGCTTAAATGTTGCAGAAGAGGGGAGTGAGGCAAATTGAATATTTCCTTCAAAGAGCTAGCACAAACTCAGTGAGCCAAATGACCTGCTCCTCTGTGTAGCATTTATGAGATGTACACAAGGTTGCACCAAAGAAGGAGTGTGAAGATATAGGCAGCAAATGTGATTACAAAGAGAGAACTGGATGAAGCTAAGAAAGGATTTAAACACAAGGATAAGAATTTCATAACAAAAGCTTTTTGGAGACTGAGAGTCGACATTAGAACTTCCCAGACAAGTGTGGTGAATGGATGTAAATTTGTGATACAAGCAGAAGAGTTTTGGAAAACTGAAGATTACAAAGGTAAAAGATGACAAGTCAGTTCAGAGTGTGAAATGGCTTCTCTCCTATACTTGAGTTCCATCCTTCACCAATTAGTTTTGACTATCAACATGTGGAATGAATTTATCCCAGACACTGTTGGTAAGACACAGTATCGCTGTATTAATTCAACAACATGAATGGGTATACTTTTTTAAAGGATTAGTGGTGCTGGAAGAGCACAGCAGTTCAGGCAGCATCCAAATAGCTTCGAAATCGACGTTTTGGGCAAAAGCCCTTCATCAGGAATAAAGGCAGTGAGTCTGAAGCATGGAGAGATAAGCTAGAGGAGGGTGGGGGTGGGGAGAAAGCAGCATAGAGTACAATGGGTGAGTGGGGGAGGGGATGAAGGTGATAGGCCAAGGAGGAGAGGGTGGAGTGGATAGGTGGAAAAGAAGATAGGCAGGTAGGACAAGTCCGGGCAAGTCAAGCGGACAGTTACTGAGCTGGAAGTGTAGAACTAGGGTGAGGTGGGGGAAGGGGAAATGAGGAAACTGTTGAAGTCTACATTGATGCCCTGGGGTTGAAGTGTTCCGAGGCAGAAGATGAGGCGTTCTTCCTCCAGGTGTCTGGTGGTGAGGGAGCGGCGGTGAAGGAGGCCCACGACCTCCATGTCCTCGGCAGAGTGGGAGGGGGAGTTGAAGTGTTGGGCCACTGGGTGGTTTGGTTGATTGGTGCGGGTGTCCCGGAGATGTTCCCTAAAGCGCTCTGCTAGGAGGCGCCCAGTCTCCCAATGTAGAGGAGACCGCATCAGGAGCAACGGATACAATAAATGATATTAGTGGATGTGCAAGTAAAACTTTGATGGATGTGGAAGGCTCCTTTAGGGCCTTGGATAGAGGTGAGGGAGGAGGTGTGGGCGCAGGTTTTACAGTTCCTGCGGTGGCAGGGGAAAGTGCCAGGATTGGAGGGTGGGTTGTTTGGGAGCATGGACCTGACCAGGTAGTCATGGAGGGAACGGTCTTTGCGGAAGGCGGAAAGGGGTGGGGAGGGAAATATATCCCTGGTAGTGGGGTCTGTTTGGAGGTGGCGGAAATGTCGGCGGATGATTTGGTTTATGCGAAGGTTTGTAGGGTGGAAGGTGAGCACCAGGGGCTTTCTGTCCTTGTTACAGTTGGAGGAGTGGGGTCTGAGGGCGGAGGTGCGGGATGTGGACGAGATGCGTTGGAGGGCATCTTTAACCACGTGGGAAGGGAATTTGCGGTCTCTAAAGAAGGAGGCCATCTGGTGTGTTCTGTGGTGGAACTGGTCCTCCTGGGAACAGATCCGGCGGAGGCGGAGGAATTGGGAATATGGGATGGCATTTTTGCAAGAGGTAGGGTGGGAAGAGGTGTAATCCAGGTAGCTGTGGGAGTTGGTGGGTTTGTAAAAAATGTCAGTATCAAGTCGGTCGTCACTAATGGAGATGGAGCGGTCCAGGAAGGGGAGGGATGTCAGAGATGGTCCAGGTAAATTTAAGGTCAGGGTGGAATGTGTTGGTGAAGTTGATGAATTGCTCAACCTCCTCGCGGGAGCACGAGGTGGCGCCAATGCAGTCATCAATGTAGCGGAGGAAGAGTTGGGGAGTGGTGCCAGTGTAATTACGGAAGATCAACTGCTCTATGTAGCCAACAAAGAGACAGGCATAGCTGGGGCCCATACGTGTGCCCATGGCTACCCCTTTGGTTTGGAGGAAGTGGGAGGATTCAAAGAAGAAATTGTTAAGGGTGAGGACCAGTTCAGCCAAACAAATGAGAGTGTCGGTGGAAGGGTACTGTTGGGGACGTCTGGAGAGGAAAAACCGGAGGGCTTGGAGGCCCTGGTCATGGCGGATGGAGGTGTAGAGGGATTGGATATCCATGGTGAAGATGAGGCGTTGGGGGCCAGGGAAACGGAAGTCTTGGAGGAGGTGGAGGGCGTGGGTGGTGTCTCGAACGTATGTGGGGAGTTCCTGGACTAGGGGGGACCCTTCTTCAAATGCACATTTTTAACCAAGGTTTTGTCATCCTTGCAAACATTTCACAATGCATTACCTGACTGAATTTGCTTAATATATCTTTTTGCAAATGTTAATTGCCCCTGTTATTCACTTTGTAAATCTTGTCATATGCTTTTTCAAAGATAAAATTGGTGTTAGAATATTTCACCAACTACAGTCAATCATTGAGTAATTAAATCTGCAATTTCAATTTACAGTTATGTGTAATTTCCATATGTCAATTTGACTATTTCACCATGTGATACACATTTAATGTAGAAATTATATAGTCACTGCATAAAATATTATATTTATTTCACTTCACAGCATAAGATCCTGAAATTGCACCTAACACACAATGTTTAACAGATCTAGTTGAAATTTCTTTCTGCTATTTCAGCGAAAACATTAACTTCTGTATTTTAAATCTATCAAATCTACTGTCTGTGTGATTTTGTTATGAGCTACACAGTGGGATGCCTGTAATATTTGCTGAAGTTTGAATTTTTCAATTTACCTTTCATTTTGTCATCTGTAAAATGTAATTATGTGTAGAACTTTGAAAGATGTATCTAATGTGTGCCTATGCACATTGCAGCCATTACTTCTTCATCTAATGAAGTCATTGACTGATTTCTGGAATCTGGGGAGAGATAAATTTGATTAGTGATTGTCCATTGTTCTTCAATCATAAAGGACACAAAGAGGCCATTTGATTTTTCTTCAATTGCTCTTTATTCACAACGAAGACTGCACGTGATAACTTACAAATCAAGACTTACTGTGTTGAAGACAATAATGCCTGAAAGACCCAAAAACTATTGTTTACATCAACAAATGATGGATAAAGCAGTTGGATGAAAGTGATGACATGGCTGAAACAAGGCATTGCCATGCACTTGTCTGAGATTTACAGACACAATGGGAGAGTGGGAATAACTGGATTGCTCTTCGAAAGAGCCATACAGATTTGATGAGCAAAACAGCCTTCTTTTGGACAATAATATTTTATAATTCTGTTGCAAGTCTCCAGCTGATGTACTGGATAATTCTTACTGTACTCAACAACAACAAAACATTGTGGACTGTATTGTCACAGCTGGCCTCAGATACTCTAAAAGTCATTCATCTTTGCAATGCTTTGATTGACAATTGACATCCATTTAACATCTCATTAAGCAGAATGAACAACCCTCCCCGAGCTCAGTATTTCCGGCCATGCAATATACCACAGTAGAAACTGTTGAGGCATGTCCTATCCTCAAAAAAAGGACAAGTCGAACCTGGTTGTGATGAACAAAATTGAGTCATCAATTGTGCAAACAAACCTCTTATATACACCAATGTTCAGGAAGAGTTTCAGTCAATAGGAGTGAGGCCCTGTATTTATAAATCCATATTGTTCAATTCTAACAAGATTGTACCTTTGAAGGGGAAAAGGTAGCATAGTGGTGACATCAATGCACTGAGAATCCAGAGACCTGGCTATGTTTTGGAGAAAAGTATTAATTCACAACACAGCAGCTGGTAGAATTTAAATGCAATGAATAAATTTGAAATATAAACATATTTTCAGTACTGGTGACTGTAAAACCAATGTTTACTGTCATAAGGTAGAGAAATACCACTGTGTAGGTCACAACTGTCAGTATGCAGCTATAAAAAATGGTAAAGAAAGCTTATGGGATGTTATGCTTTATTGCAAGAGGAATTGAACATAGTGGTAAGGATGTTACACTTGTCATTGGTGAGAACCAACTCTAATGCTACATGCAGTTTTGGCTTCAGGAAAGACATATGTACATTGGACTCAGTTCAATGGTGGCTTACGAGATTGATACCTGGAATGAACAGGTTATCTTATGATAAAAGGTTGGTCACGCTGGGCCTGTTTACACTGGAGTTAAGAAGAATGAAGAGTGATTTGATTGAAAAACATGTTGGATGTGAAAATGAAATTTTCTCCAGAACTAGTGGATACTTTTAAAATTAAGGATTTGAAAAGAGATTAAGAGACGTTTTTCATGGAGGGTTACGTGACTTTAGAATACTGTGCCTCAGAAGTAGGTGGAGTTGGGGATCATTGAACCTTTTTGTGATAGAGGTGAATAAATTCTTGTTGGACAAGAGAATAAAAGATTGTCAAGGGTAGATGAAAATGTGGAACTCAAAACACAACCAGATCAGCCATGATCTTATTGAATGGCAAAGCAGGCTAAAGGGGTTGAATGGTTCTCTGTGTTTCTATTTGGTATGTTCCTTTATAGAAACTGTTTGGTTTACTAATGTTTTTTGCAAAAAGAAGCCTATTATTCTTATATGCTCTGAACTGCATGCGAATCCAGATTCACAGCAATATGGGTAACTCTGAAATGCCCTCTTAAATGGTCTTGCAAACCATTCTGTAGTACCACACTGCTACAAAGTCTAAGAGAAGGAAAAAAATTGGACTGACCACTTGCCATCAACCTAGTCAGAGGAAACAATAATGGCAAACACAGCCCTGTCAACCTTGCAAAGTCCTCCTTACTAATACCCCTGTCAAATTGAGGGCTGCTTCCCAGACTAGTCAAGCAGCTCATAATCACATAATTATATTCATGGAATCTTTCTGTAGAAACGTTGTCTCAATCAACACCATCACCCTCTTGAGGTATGTCTATCTCACTGACAGGACAGATCTAGCAGAGATGACAGCAAAGCAATATACAATTGGCAAGGAGTTCCTCTGGGCATCCTCAATAATATCCCCAGATCCAATGAAGTCTCACAGCATCAGGTCAAACATGAATGAGAAAACTTCCTGTTAGTTACCACAACCCCACCCCCGTTTTGTCTGATGAATCATTATTTCTCCATGTTGAATCATAATTGAATGAAATACTGAAGGTGGTAAGATCACAGACTGTACACTGGAAGGGTCAATTGAACATCTATCATCAAGACCAGCTTGATAACATCACTACCGATGGAATCCTAAAAGGTATATCTGTGAGATTTGGTTTGTGACAGATAGTGTGGGAACCAATAAGAGAAAAATCAACTGAAATCATCCATCCATAAATGCATCTGTCCAAGATACTATCTGTAGGAGTCATAGCTGTACAGTTCCCGAGATGATGAAGTATTGTCTTCACGATGAAGTTTACCTTTATGCTGTTGTGTGACATCACCGCTATGCCAACTGGGATGGTCAGTGAAAACACAACAATATAACCAGACCAGAATGGTGTGTAGCTTGGAGGCAAACCTTGGAGGAGGTGTTCCAATGCATATTCTGCTCTTGTCCTTCAAGATGATCATGACCATGGGTTTGGAAGGTGCTGTCAAAAGATCCTTCGTGAGTTTCCACAGTTTATTTTGTAGATGGTACACACTGCTGCCCTGTCTCTTGATGGTGAAGCTACTAAATGTTGAAGTTGGTGGTTGGAGTGCCAGTTACGTGAGTTGCTTTGCCCTGGATGATATTAAGTTTATGGAGTGTTTTGGAGCCCCAATTACTCAAGCAACTGAAAAGCACTCCAACACATTCCTGAGGGTGGGCAAAGTTTGGGAAGTCAGGAAGTGAGTTAGACACAGCAAGAACTCCTAGCCTCTGACCTGTTCTTGGAGTCATTATATTTATGAGACTGGGCCACCAAAATATCGAAATTATTGATCAGAAACTAACTGGAACATTCACATCAACACCACGGATAATAAAGCGGGGCACAAATTCAGTATTCTCTAGAGGGTCACCTTCCTATACCATCAAAGTGGCTCAATTATTTGCAAGAAAGTTCAGTCACATGGCATTCAGAATGAGCTTGCAAATTAAATACAAACTTGACTTCACAGCTGGGGACAGAGAGTCGTGGTGGTGGGTTGTTTTTCAGACTGAAGACCTTTAAACAGGAATGTTCCACAGGAATCAATGCTGGGTCCACTTTTCCTTTTTATTTATAGAAATGATCTAGCTGAAGCCATAGAAGGCATGTTTAATAAGCTTACTTATGTCCCCACAATTGGTGGCATAGTGGACGGTGAAGAAAGTTATTGAAGATTACAAAGAGATCGTGATCAATTGGGTCAATGAGCTAGGGATTGGCAGATGGAGTTTAATTTGGATAAATGTAAGGTATTGCAGATTGGTGAAATAAATAAAGGCAGGACTTACACAATTAATGGTATGGCCCTAGATAGTATTGCAGAACAGAGAGACCTAGAGATGCAGCAATGTAATTCTTTGAAATTTGCATCATGTAGACAGGGAGTTAAGAAGACATGTAGCGTGCTTGCCTTCATTGTTCAGACCTGTGAGTGTAGGAGTTGGGATATCATCTTGAGGTTGTACAGGATGTTGTGAGGTCTCTTCTGGAGTGCTGTGTCCAGTCCTGGTTGCCCTGCCATAGGAAGGATGTTATTAAGCTGGACAGGGTTCAGAAAAGATTTACCAGAATGTTTCCATGAATGGACATTTGAGTTATAAGGATAGACTGGGACTTTATTTTGCTGAAAATGAGGAGTTTCAGAGGTGGACTTATTGAGGCTTATGAAATAATGAGGGGTACAGAATGGCAGGTCTCTTTTCCCTAGGCTAGGAGATTTAAAGGATAAGGGTCATATATTTAAGGTGAGAGGAGCAAGTTTTAAAAAAGAAATGAAGAGCCTTTTTTTACAGAGGCTAGTTTGTGCGTGGAATAAACTTCCAGAGGAAGTGGTGGATGTAGGTACAGTTACAACATTTAAAAGATATTCGGATAAGTACATGAATAAGAAATGTTTAGAGGGATATGGGCCAACAGCAGGCAGATGAAGCTAGTTTAGTTTGGGATTATAGTCATTACAGACTGGTTGGACCGAAGGGTCTGAGCTGTATGACTCTATGACAGTCTAAGGAAGAAATCAGGATAGTCACTGGGTTATCATCACTTAGATAGGGTAAAACTGTAACAGTTCAAGAAGACCCAATCTCTCTGAGGGCCAACTATGCCACCAGACATGAAAACTCAACTTTTCCACTGCCAGCACAATAATGGAGCAGCAGGTATGATCTCCATGGTGTACCTAGCATTTTGCCCACCAGCCACACAACATGAATCCCTCAGATGCTCACAAATGTCAAAATCAGCAACAACAGGTTCCATTCCAAGGTCTACACATTTTTAACATGGACACACATATTCATTATTGTTGGGGCAGTTCCCTGCCTAACAACATGGACCACATCAATTTGAGGGCAAGATAACACCAGCAGTGCAGTTTTACAAATAGTCAAAAGTCGAAGACAAAAACAAGGAAAAAACTGGACAATAAATGCTGCACCCCTGAGAATTTCACAATGTTTTGAAGTGGAATATTACTAAGGGTACTTCGAGTCACTATTGTTTGATCAAGTCAAAAGTGTGATGAAGTACTCCCCACTTGCCTAGATGAGAGCAGCTCCAACAACATTCAAGAAACTTGACAGCATCCAGTACAAAACTGATTTGATTTATGCTACATCCATAAACACTGATCCTCTTCAACACAGATGTATAGTACAAGCAATGTGTAACATCTTTAAGACACACATAGAAATTCACAACATCTCCTTAAAAAGCACCTTCCAAATCCATCTAGAAGGACAAGAGCAGCAGATACATGGAATACCACCATGTTCAAATTCCTCTCCAAGCCACTCACCATCCTGACTTGGAAATATGTCATTGCCCCTTTAGTGTCAGAGGACTGAAATCCAAGAACTCCCTCTGCCAGGCATTTTGGTCTAGTTTCAGCACACGGACTGCAGTAGTTCAAGAACGCAGCTTACTACCACCTTCACAAGTGCAACAAAGGATGGGTAAAAAATGCTAGCAGAGGCAGCAATGTCCACATTCCATGAATGGATAAAAGAAAGTACAAGATTTGAAAAACTGCTTGTTTGCTAAGCTGCTATGATCAATATGGCATTAAAACATTACAACACCAAAAATAATTGTTTTCCAGTGTCTTCAGTCATCTTTCAGAAATCTCATCCTCACCAACTTATTTTCCTTTTGCTAGAAAAATAACTGCAATGGGACACCCTGCTTCAAAAAGGATGAATCTGAGAATCAAGGTTATGCTGTCATCTCCCTAACCACTGCACCCTTTTAACATGATAGCCCCACTTGTGATGTGTAAATGCAGAAATAAGCCTGGATGTTTTGTCTACAGTAAATGTGATCAATAAGCTAAATCTGTAGAACACACAAGACGTCATGGTCATTGGCCAGTGGCATGTAATCTTTTGCCTGTCATCCAGTCACATGTTCATGCACGAGGACAAATTACACACCATCGTGACCTGGTCAAACTTTGTTGGTCTCCTTTCACCACTGTGTCAGTATCCAGGACTTAACTAACATCTCGTCCCATCATCACTATCGAATCAATACAGGCCAGAAGGAAGTTGTCTGTCCATTTAGCACATGACAACTTTCTTTGGGCAATCCAGTCTCACCCATTTCCCCAACCTATCCCTGTCACCTTGTGTGTTTATTTCCCTCAGTTGCAACTTCTGCAATAAAAAAGTTTCTCCTGACATCAAGTGTTTGTGAGGAGCAGTGGATAGGAGGAAGATGTTGAAGGATAGAGGGAAAGATCTGACTAGTTACTTCTCAATACTGGACAATACGAAAGACACAATTAGAGCAGGTATTAGCCAATAATCTCTTTGCCCCTGTCTTCTCCTGAACTTACACATGCTCCTGCAGTCAATACAGAGCCATTGACAGGCTCATTGGTTACAAAGTACATGCTTTTTATAAATTTCACTGTAATCTTGGGATTCCAGTGGTATAGTCACAATTTTAAGAGTACTGTCCCTTTAAGATATTCAGCATGAAAATGAGCCAAATACCGGGATATCATCAAATGACCAAAGGCCACGGCCATGTATAGAAATTACCAGCACTGCCTGTACTAATTTAGCTGTGTATAAGTTTGTTAGAGATCTTCAAGCAAATAGAATTCATATAACTCATTTGTGTAATGCATAGATAGCACAAGCAGTCTCTATCGTTCAACTCAAAGGCAACAAGAGATAGGCAATAAATGTCACATTGGCTAAAAATGACCACATCTTCAAAATGAATAATAGATACATAATCAAAAACATAGAGAAACCAATACAAAGGTAAATTATGCAGATAATAAAGATTTGAATTCATTATGTATAAAAATATTTTGCGAGATTTAAGGGAGCTCCTATCTTGGACCATGTGGTTCATCTTTCACAGTATTATGGCTTATAAATTCTTTGTGTATGTTTGAACATGAACATAAATTAAGTTTGTTAATTGACCTAACTGGCAGCCACTATTCATACAGGAGCAGCGTATTGAGCAAGGAAAATTATTCAAATTGCCAAAATTTCATTTAATTTAAAAGAAAAATTATGCAGATTATAAAGTCAATCATGGCAATTACAGTTCATTATGTTTGTGTTGCAGCTGTCAAAATGAATATAGCCTGAAATTATGTTAGACTTGCACCTTTCCCAATTTCATTATGTAGTTTTCATATCATTACCCTTCAGCTTGGCTTTACAAATAGAAGCATGGAGCACAAGAACTGGGTGGTTATTTTAAATTGTGACACACCGTGAGCAAAGCCTCAGCAAGAAACATTGTTACCAATTCTGCGTGCTGCATTCCAGGAAGCATGGTGAAGCTGTGTCGAGTGAGCAGAGGAGATTCACTAGATTTACAATAGAGCTGTAAGACTTCAGTCACATAGAAAGGCTAGATAAGCTGGAATTATTATTCCTAAAGAAGAGAGAGTTGGGGCGGGGGGGAGATATTTAACGGGGTCTAGATTAGAGTGTTGCTGGAAAAGCACAGCTGGTCATGCAGCATCCGAGAAGCAGGAGAATCGACGTTTCAGGCAAAAACCCTTCATCAGGACTCTGATGTCCTGATGATGTGCTTTTGCCCAAAACGTCGATGTTCCTGCTCCTCATATGCTGCCTGACCAGCTGTGATTTTCTAGCACCACTCTAATCTAGACTCTGATTTCCAATATATGCAGTCCTCACTTTTGCCCTGAGTATTTAATGGAACTGTTAATCAGTAACTATCTTTTGCTTAAGAGTTGGTGTAGGGAACATCTCTTCTGCTGAAAGAAAGTGGGGGGCACAGAATGTGGTAATTGTTTTGTAAATGTAGTTTACTGTGATGACCTGGGATACATACCTGGAAGGCTGGTGGAAACAAACTTTGTAACTTTCAAAAGGAAATTTGATATAATAGAAGAGGAAAACAATGCTTAGTTACAGAGGTAGACAGCAGGGGACTGAAAGAACATAGCAAGCCAGGCAGCATCAGGAGGTGGAGAAGTCAACATTTTGGGTGTAGCTCATCTTCAGGATTGGGTGTGGGTGTAAGGGGAGCTGCAGAAAAAGGGGGTGGTGGGGGCAGATTTTGGGGTGAGGGGGAGAACGGCTGAGTGGTGAGGTCGTGGCAAGTGATCACAGATAGAGAGTACAAACTGGTTGATCAATGGGAGGAATGAATCTGGTTGGTAGCTGGAAGGAAGTTTTGGTCAGAGGAATGAAAGTGAGGGGGAGGGGCTGGAAAGGGAGTTAGAGGGATGTGAAGGGAGGTTATTCAAAATTGAAGAACTCAATGTTGAGTCCTCCGGGCTGGATGCTGCCCAGGCAGACGATGAGGTGTTGTTCCTCCAATTTGCGATCTGATTCAATGTGGCAATGGAGGAAGCCGAGGATGGTCATGCCAGAAAGGGAGTGGGAGGGGAATTAAAATGGGCAGTGACTGGGAGGTTAGGACGGTACCTGCAGGCCTGGCTGAGATGCTCAGCAAAACATGCCCTGAGTTTATGCTTGGTCTCACTGATGTAGAGAAGACCATATCGGGAGTACTGGATACAATAAACTAGGTTGGAGGAGAGGCAGGTGAACCTCTGTCTCAGCTGGAAGGACTGTTTTGGTCCCTGCACGGAGGTAAGGGGATAGTGTACCAGCAGGTTTTGCATCTTTTAGGGTTGCAGGGGAAGGTAACAAGGGTTCAGTGAGGGGGGCAGGGTTAGTGGCAAGAGTGGCGTGAACCAAGGATTGGTGAAGGGAACGATTGTTGAGGAAGGCAGAGCGGGATGGGGAAGGGAAGATGTTCTGGGTGGTGGGGTCTAATTGGAATTGGTGGAGGAGTTTAAGGATGATATATTGGATGCAAAGACTGGTGAGATGGGAGGTGAGGTCTTTATTGCATTTGATGGGGGAGATTAGAGCAGTGGAGCTGGAAATGGAGGAGGTGCAGTGGATGGCTGTTCAGTTGGAGGAAAAGCATATTGTTCAAAATAGGTGGATATCTGGGATATTTGGCAGCGGAATGTCTTCTCGTCTGAGCAGATGTGACGGAGGTGGAGGAATTCCAAAAATGGGCTCGAGTTTTTGTAGGATACTACGTGGGGGAGGTGTACTCCAGGTAGTTATGAGAGTCTGTGATTTTATAGTAAACATCCATCTTTGGACAATCACCAGAAATGGAAATGAAGAGGTCAAGAAAGGGGAGGGAGGTGTCCAAGATAGACCATAGGAATTTAAGGGCGGGGTGGAAATTGTGGGCAAAGTCGATAAACTGCTCCAGTTCAATGTGGGTGCAGGATGTAGCACCGATGCAGTCATCAATTTAACGGAGGAAGAATTGGGACACAGTGCCTGTGTAGGAACTGAAGAGGGACTATTTGACATAGCTGACAAACAGGTAGGCCTACCTAGGGCCCATCCAAATGCCCATGGATTTGGAGGAAATAGGAAGAGTTAAAAGAAGTTATTAAGGTAAGGACTAGTTCAGCAAGGCAGAGGAGGGTATTGGTGGAGTGGAACGCATGGGTCTGTTGGAGAGGAAGAAGCTGAGGGCCTGAAGGCCATCCTTGTGGGGTATGGACGTGTATAAGGACTACACATTCATACTGAAGATAAAGAACTGGGGGCCAGGGAACTGTAAGTTACTGAAGAGGTGGAGAGCATAGTTAGTATTGCAGGTGTAAGTGGGAAGTGTCTAGACAAGGCGGAGAGGATGGAGTCAAAATAGGAAGAAATAAGTTCAGTGGGGCAGAAGTATGGGGAGACAATGGTTCAGGTGGGGTAGTTGGGCTTGTGGATGTTGAGGAGCAGGTAGAACCAGGCAGTGCCGGGCTGGGGAACTGAGGTTGGAGACAGTGGGGGGGAGATCACTGGAGGCAATAAGGAGATCAGGGTGGTAGTACTACTTGGACTACATTTTGCAATGCGAGCACAGACATGCACTGGGTGAAATGTCCTGTTGTTTGACTTGGAGGAAGAAGAGAAAACAATTCTATGCACCCAAATGGTTTAATTTCTCAAATATATAAAAACCTAGCAGTGACTTGTCAAATTTAATTCCCACTCAGTACTTAATCCTCTCAGGAAAGTAGCATGTAATTTGGCATGGATTTGGTTGCTTTGACATAGTTGCCGACATTTGTCTCAAATCTGGTTTCTTGCAGAATTCCTGGTGTCAGCATTATACCACCTGCAGTGTCGCTGGTGATACTGTTGACAGACCCTATGGAGTATACAGGCTTTCCACTGTTTACAGCATTGTCCATATCTGCCTTGTCATTGAGGTCCATCCAACATCCACCTCTCAAGATCTCCAACTACCAAGAAGATGCTTGTCAGAATGCGGTTACTTGCCATGACATCTGGTTGCCGAGCGGTGCTGCATCTTGACATTGTGACAGCCCTCAATATTTTGCTGGTGATATCTGTGAGAAAAGTAACTTTCTGTTGATGAAAAGCTGCTCTGCAGTCTCACTAAGATTCATATTCTCAATAGGAAAGTTTATCTCATTTCTTCTTGCTATGATGGTTATTGGTGTCTGTGCATAAAATGATCTCCATAATGACTGAGAGACTGAGAATCACAATTGGCACAATTCCTCCACAAATCCAACAACTTTATTACCAAAATACTTTATTTTAGTCAAAAATAAGATTGCTAAGAACTATGATGTTACATTTTTGCATCTGATATGAGAACCATTCCCAACTAGTCCATTGTCTTGAACAGAAACTAATTTATGTTTCTTTCACAGCTGGTGCAAGCATATCAAAACTGAACAAAAAGCCAAGTGATAGATGACATGGCAGTCTATATGTGTGCTTGAAAAGAAAATAGCTTGCATTTATATGATACCTTTCACAACCTCAAGTTGACTCAAAGCACTTCACAGCCAGTCATGTATTCCTAAGTTGGAATCACATTGTATAACAACATAAATGATATATAAAAGGAATTATAACAGGTATACAGCAACATCCCACATATAGCAACTGCTTTTAGGGGTTTTCGTTGAGCAATAAATATTGCCTCAGAGACTGAGAATTCTTCTTCAAAACAGTGCTGTGAGATATTTCACTGCCACCTGAAAAAATAGACAGCATTTTTGTTTAATTTGTCACCCAAAAGACAATTTAACATTCTCTTCTGACTCCAAGGTCTAATTGTAACTGACTGACCTTTGTTGATACTTGAGCAGATTTAAAGTCTATCAAGTAAATAATTGCTGCAGTGACAATGTCATTACATTGCTAGCTGTAACTGCCATTACAAAATTTTAGGTTGTTATGACTAAACACAGACCAAACACATATCATTTACAAAAGCATAGAATTAAAACACTCTACATGCCATTTTCATTAAAATGACATTATGCAGAAATGGGTGACAACCTCTCTGCGCCATTTCCTTCCTCCCTCTTTGCTTTTCTTTTCTATTCTCCTCTTCTGTCTGATAACATGTCCATTTTTGTAGTAAATCTAAACAAACTTTAAAACATTCCTACAATGCTTTGTGGGCAGTCATTTGACATACTGAAATGAATTTTTGGAGCGAAGTACTGGCATTGCAGTGTTTTAGAAATTCACAAACTTCAGAGGAAAGAAAATGCCTGGGCAATTACACAGCAGAGTTTAGAATCCACAATCTAGGATGAGATTCTCAGTGGAGGGCTAAGGAAGCATTGCACTGTGACAGATGAGATGGCAAACTGAAGTCTAGCCCTCAGTTGGATACAAACATTTTCCACACACCATCTTGAAAAACTGAGGAGTTGTCTCATGGGATTGGAGTGTTGTTGTGAGATCTTGCAGTGCACACATTATTTAGCACATTTCTTACATTATGAAAATAATCATCCTTCAAAAATACTTCACCTTGGGAAAATCCTTTGGTCCTGAAAAATGTTATGTACATTTGATTATGTTTTCTTTCTAAACCAGCTTCTGATATAGTTAATCAAGATGCCATTTAAGAGTGAATATCCATTCTAAACTAATTTAGGGTGTGAGATCAGAAGTAAGATCTTGAGAATTTGAATGTTCCTTGATGTTCTAATTTGTAAAGGAACCTAGGTGTCCTTCTCAATAAGTCACAAGAGGTTAGCACACAAGTGCAACAAGCTTTTCGGAAAGCTAATGGAATATGAGCCTTTATTGCAAGAGGATTTGCATACAGGAGCAGTAAAGGTTTGCTTCAGTTTTTTAAGAGCTTGGTTAGACTACACCTAGAGTACTGTGTGTAATTTTGGCCTCCTTACCTCAGGAAAAATCTCACTGTCAGAGAGGGAGTATGATGAAAGTTCACCAGACCTGTTCCAGAGATGACAGAATTGTCCTATGAGATACTGGGAAAATTGGGCCTGTACTCTCTACAGTTTCAAAGCATGAGAGGTGATCTCAATGACACTCACCATAGTTAAAGGGATAGACAGAACAGATGCAAGCAAAATGTTTCCTCTAGAACCACGCCGCAAATTTTAAAATAAGTGGTGTCGCTTCGGTTCGAGATAAGGAGAATATTTTTCACATGGCGTTGTGAGACTGGAATTATCTGTAGTAGGAGGCTGTGGAAGCTAAATCTTTGAGCATGTGTAAGATAGAGATCAATAGATTTCTGATTATCACTGGTATACAGGATCATAGGGTGGAGTGAATAGTGATCATATTGATTGACAGGACAGGCTTGATGGACAGATTAGCCTGTCCTGTTACTATATTCCCATAAGATGCCTTTTCAAATGCTAAGAGCTTGAATGATTAGTGTAAAAGAAAGAAACAAAGAAGTTACAGTGAAGTCCAAGCCAATTAGGACTACTTAAATGCACTTGGGCTTATTTTCTATAATTTGAGCTTGTTTTCTATAATTGGAGCTGCTATTATTTCAGTGACTGATAAAGAATGCGCTGAGTGACTAAGTCATTCACTTTCAGATGGTGACTTAACTGCCTCTCATTCCCAAGTGTGGGTTTTGACCTCCTGTTGGTTGGTTATGTTTCATCATTGAGCTGCAAACATCAGTCAGACTTTCAATACAGGTATTAGACAGATTTTCCTGCATTTATTCTACTATTCTCACTTACATATGTGCATACACACAAACTACAGACAACCACACACAAATACCATATGTGCAACAGACAACATACATACAAAAAATGGACAACACTCTTACAGAGGAAATACACACAGAAAAAGCAACATGCAGATGTAGACAAACAGGAGGCTGGAAGAGCACAGCATGCCAGACAGCATCAGGAGGTGGAGGAGTCAGCGTTTCAAATATTAATCCTTCTTCAAGAGTAGATGTCAGGGTGGGGGGATCTACAGAGAAAGAGCGGGATAGGGTTATGATAGGGTAGTGGTGAGGTAGTGATAGGTGGACACAGATAGTGGATACCACCTGATTGGTCAATGGGAGCGATGAATCCAGTTGGTAGCTGGAAGGAAGGGTTGCTAGGTGGAATGGAAGGGAGGAGGTGGGCTGGAAAGGGAGTCGGGAGTGTGGGGAGAAGGCTATTTGAAATTAGAAAACTCAATATTAAGGCTTCTGGGCTGTAGGCTATCCAGGCAGAAGATAAGGTATTGTTCTTCCAATTTCTGGTCTGATTCACTATGGCAATGGAGGAGGATGAGGATGGACATGTCGGAAGGGGAGTGGGAATTGAAATGGGCAGTGTCCAGGAGGTCGGACTGGCCATCTCATTCCAGATGAAGATGCTCAGTGAAAAGGTCACCTAGTTTATGTTGGGTCTCATCGATTGCAGAGAAGACCATGTAGGGAGCACTGGATGCAGTGAACTCGGTTGGAGGAGATGCAGGTGAGCTTCTGAGTCACCTCGAAGGACTGTTTGGGGCCCTGGATAGAGGTGAGGAAGGTGGTGTACGGGCAGTGTTGCCTCTTTTTCACTCACAGGGGAAGGTACTGGGGGGGAGGGAGGGTTGGAGGGGTTGGTGAGAAGTATGATGTGTACCAAGGAATGGTGAAGGATTTGGTCCTCGCGGAAGGTAGAGAGGAGTGGGGAGTGGAAGATGTTCTGGATGGTAGGGTTCAATTGAAGTTGGCAGAAGTGTTTGAGGATGATGTGTTCGATGCAGAGGCATCCAACTCATCTTTATTATATTTCTTCCTACTCCGACTTCATTCTCTCCCTGTTAGTCCAGGCACTTCCCACCTATATCTGGGACACAAACCACACTCTCCGCCTCTTCAGAAACTTCCAGTTCCCTGACCCCCAGTGCTTCATCTTCACTATGGACATGCAATCCTTAAACACTTCCATACCCCACAAAGACAGCCTGCAGGCCCTAAGTTTTTTCATCTCCAACAGACTCATCCAGTCCACCTCACCAATACCCTCCTCCACCTCACCAAATTAGTCTTCACCATCAATAACTTTTACTGCAATTTGAAGCCACTTTCTACAAATCTAGGGAGTGGCTATGGGCACTCTCATGAGACCTAGCTATGCCTGTTTCTTTGTCAGTTATGTCAAATAGTCCCTCTTCAGTATGTAACCAGTACTGTTCTCTAACTCTTCCGCCATTACATTGATGACTGCATCAGAGCTGCATCCTGCACCCAAACTGCTGGAGTAGTTTATCGACTTCACATCCTGCCCTCAAATTCACTTTATCTATCTCGGACACCTCCCTCCCCTTGCTTGACCTCTCTATTTCCATCTTTGGTGACAGTTTACTGACCAATGTTTACTATAAACCTACAGACTCCTGGACTACATCTCCACCCACCCTGTATCCTGCAAAAAGCACCATCCTCTATTCCCAATTACTCTGTCTACATCGCATCTGCTTTGATAAGGAGACATTCCACTCCTAAGCATCCCGATGTCCTCCTAGTTCAACAATGTTTTTTTACCCCATTTTGTCATCCAGACAGCACTCCACCACACCTCATCCGTTCCCCACATCATTGCTCTAAACCTCTGCTTCTGAACATAATAAAGATAGGGTCCACCTTGTTCGCACATTCCACCACACCAGCCTGCATCCAACACATCCACCAACCTCAAACACTTCCATCAAATCCACTTAGACCTTACCACCCAAAACATACCTTGGTTCATGCTACACTCTCCACCAACCCCTCCTGTACCTTCCCCTGTAAGCGAAAAAGATGCAACACCTCCCTCATCTCCATCCAGGGTCCCAAACTGTCCTTCCAGGTGACACAGATGCCTTCCGGGCATCTCCTCCAACCTAGTCTACTGCATCCAGTGCTCCTGATGGGGTCTTCTCTGCATGAGTGAGACCAAACATAGACTAGGTGACTATTTCGCCAAGCATCTTCACCTGACCAGAAACAGCCAGCCTGACCTCTCGGTCACTGCTCATTTCAATTCCCCCTCCCACTCAACCTCCAACATGTCTATCCTCAGCCTCCTCCATTGCTGCGATAAATCAGTCTGCAAATTGGAGGAATAACACCTTATCTTCCGTCAGCGCAGCCTACAGGCTGAAGGGCTAACATTGAATTCTCTAATTTCAAATAGCCTTCCCATTTATTCCCCGGCTCCTTTTCCAGCCCTGCCTCCTCCTTTCCATTCCACCAAGCAACCCTTCCTTCCAACTACCAAACGGATTAATCCCTCCTGTTGACTAACCAGGTTGCACTCACTACCCGTATTTACCTATCACTACCTCAGCACTGTCCCCACACCAACCCTGCCAACCCTCTTTATCTGTAGCTCCCCTTACCCCCCAAAAACTTTGACTTCTCCATCTCCTGATGCTGCCTTGCTTGCTGTGTACTTCCAGTCTCCTGTTTGCCTACTTTATATTTGAGCATCTGCAGTTTTTTTTTAAAAAATCTCAAACCACATACAGATGTACACTATCCACATCCATAGCTACAAAGTTGAGAATCCATTTGGAAAAATTGGCCAGGTTTCTGAATCTGACACAACTTGTCCATCAGAATATTGGAAGTAGGTAAAACAAGGCTATTTTCTCTTTGAACCTCCAATACTATTCAACCATGGCTGATCTGGTTCTGGTCTCAGTTTCCTGTCTGCACTGAAGAAGGGTCACTGGACACAAAATGTTAACTCTGATTTCTCTCCAAAGAATGCTGCCAGAACTAGTGAGATTTTCCAGCAATTTTTGTTTGTGTTTCTGATTTCCAGCGTCTGCAGTTCTTTCAATTATTTACAGGACTAATCCCACTGTCACAATTCAGAAGTGCAAGTAGGCTGAGTACAGAAGGGATAGGTTCCAACAAACTCAATACCTAATGTTTTGAATTGTCAGCAGGCTTAGCATCTGCACTTATCTTCATCCAGAAATAGACAAAAGTATTTTCTAACTTCTTCTGAAAGAAAAAAGAAGTAGATTTTAACAGAATATATCAAAGTTAAATTAGCCCTGCTACTCTAGCTACAGATCTTGCCTACTGGTAGGGTTCAACATCTCCTGTTTTTCACTCTCACTTTCAAAGAAGCAATTCTTTGATCAGAGCAACATATGGATCAGATGTTTTTACCTGCATCCAACTCCTTTGGTAATTGTTGAATTTCTGTCAATATCATTGAATCATCAAAATCTGATCTTGCCTGAAGAGACTAGATGCTGGGTCTACATTTTACTACCAGTTTACCTCTCACTGTCTTCGAGTTATCAAAATGTCCACCTTGGCTAAGTGAGTAGCACTCTCGTATCAGCATGCAAATGTTATAAAGTTAATGTCTGAATGCTGAACCTCAGCTGTCAAATCTGTGCAGTATTGAGGGAGTACGGCATAATAGGTGATGCTGTCTTTTTAATGGGATAATAGTCCAAAATGCCATCTGATCATAAAAGATCCCACTACGATGCTATGAGAAGAGCAGAGAAGCTTTCATTACTATCCTGCTTAAAAATACTTGATTTGCTGCTAAAACAGGAGATCTTGTCATCTTGGGGGTCTACTTTAGTGCGTGTTGGTTGTTATGCATCCAAAATTGTTACAGTAACTGTATTTCAAATGAATTTTTTTGTAAGAAAAGTGTTTTGAAATTGTGATGTTAGTGGATTATCATGATCAGATTATCCATTATAAAGTTTTCCTGGTCTATAATGGTTTTAATCAGGAAGAAATATAGACCTAAACTGGCTGCACCAGCCATCTGACTGTATGTTGAGGGAAGTTGAGGAAACCAATATGTACTGAACAAAATTATCTGATCAGAAACCACCATTTTAGCTGAAACCAGTTAAGTGAGTCAGACATCAAGAAATTCATATTTTCTGTTTTAACTTACACCTTTATAAGAAGTTGCCCATTCTACACATGAAAGGCTGCCTGCATCTATTTCGCATGGAAAGCCGATGGCGCCAGACTCTGGAATACATAAATGAATTGTATTCATTTCAGGGCAGCATGGTGGCTCAATGATTAGCGCCTTTGCCTTACAGCAGCACAGATATAGATTCAATTCTAGCCTTGGGTGACTGTCTCTGTGGAGTTTGCACGTTTTCCATATATCTGCATGGGTTTCTGCCAGTTGATCCAGTTTCTTCCTGCAGTCCAAAGATGTGCATGGTAGGTAGATTTGCCATGCTAACTCATTCGCTTGCTATCTGTCTGATACAGCAGCAGACACCAAGAGAAAGAAAATGGATTAGCAACAGCAAGGACTGAAAGACTAGCTATTTCCCATCTAGTCGAGAGGAAGAAGGATGCTTACTTAAGTTTGAGGAGGCAAAGACCAGACAGGGCTCTATACAGTTACAAGGTAGCCAGGAAAGAACTGAAGAATGGACTTAGGAGAGCTTTAGAAGACAGTGAAGTCTGCAGATGCTGGAGATCAGAGTTGAAAGTGTGCTGCTGGAAAAACACAGCAGTTCAGGCAGCATCCGAGGAGCAGGAAAATTGACATTTTGGGCTGGACCCCTTCTTCAGCAGGTACAAGAGGTTGGGCAGAGTGAAGGTAGGACTGATCATGGATTGTGGAGGGAATTTGCACCTGGAATCAGAGGAAGTAAGGGAGGTCCTTAATGAATACTTTGCTTCAGTTTTCACTAGTGAGAGGGACCTTGACATTTCTGAGGACAACGTGAAACAGACATCTATGTGAGAACAGGTTGATGTTAGGAAGAATGATGTGCTGAAAACTTTGAAAAACGTAAGGATAGATAAACCCCCTGGGTCGGATGGGATATACGCCAGGATACTACAGGAAGTGAGGGAAGAGAATGCTGCGCCTTTGGCAATGATCTTTGAGGTCTCACTGTCCACTGGAGTAGTGCCAGATGATTGGAGGTTGGCAAACGTTATTCCCTTGTTCAAGAAAGGGAATATGGATAATCCTAGGAATTACAGACCCCTCAGTCTTACATCAGTGGTGGGAAAAGTATTGGAGAGGATTCTGAGAGACAGGATTTATGATTACTTGGAAAACTATAGTTTGATTAGAAATAGTCAACATGGCTTTGTGAGGGATAGGCCATGCCTCACAAACCTTATCGAATTATTTGAGGATGTGACAAAACATGTTGATGAAGGTAGAGCAGAGGATACTGTGTACATTGATTTTAGCAAGGCATTTGATAAGGTTCCCCATGATTGGCTCATTCAGAATTCCTGAAGAAGGGCTCATGCCCGAAACGTCGATTCTCCTGCTCCTTGGATGCTGCCTGACCTGCTGCGCTTTTCCAGCAACACATTATCAGCTCATTCAGAATGTAAGGAGACATGGGATACAGGGAAACCTGTATGTCTAGATACAGAATTGACTGGCCCATAGAAGATAAAGGGTGGTAGTAGATGGAAAGTATTCAGCCTGGAGCTCGGTGACCAGTGGTGTTCCACAGGGATCAGTTCTGGGACCTCTGCTCTTTGTGATTTTTATAAATGACTTGGATGAGGAAGTGGAAGGGTAGGTTAGTAAGTTTGGCAATGACATGAGGGTTGGTGGAGTTGTGGATTGTGTGGAGGGCTTTGTGGGTTGTAACAAGACATTAACAGGATGCAGGACTGGGCTGATAAGTAGCAGATAGAGTTCAACCTGGAAAAGTGCAAAGTGATTCACTTTGGAAGGTCAAATTTGAATGCAGAATACAGGGTTAAGGGCAGGATTCTTGGCAGTGTAGAGGAACAGAGGGATCTTGGAGTCCATGCCCATAGATTCCTCAAAGTTGCCACCCAGGTTGGTTGGGTTGTTAAGAAGGCATATGGTATGTTGGCTTTCATTAGCTAGGGGATTGAGTTTAAGAGCCATGAGGTTATGCTGCAGCTCTATGGAGTCCTGGTTAGACCACACTTGGAATATTGTGTTCTGTTCTGGTCGCCTCATTATAGGAAAGATATGGAAGCTTTAGAGAGAGTGCAAAGGAGATTTACCAGGATGCTGTCTGGAAAGGAGGGCATGTGTTATGAAGAAAGGTTGAGGGAGCTTGTATTTTTCTAATTGGAGCGAAGAAGGATGAGAGGTGACTTGATAGAGGTGTACAAGATGCTGAGAGGCATAGATAGAGTGGACAGCCAGAGAAAATGGCGGAAATGTCTATCATGAGGGGGCATAGTTTTAAGGTAATTAGAGGAAGGTTAGGGGAGATGTCAGAGGTAGGTTCTTTACTCAGAGAGTGATGGGTGTGTGGAATGCACTGTCAGCAATGGCAGTAGAGTCAGATACTTTAAGGACATTTAAGCAACTCTTGGATAGGCACATGCAAGTTAGTACAATGAAGGGTTTGTAGGTTAGTCTGATCTTAGAGTAGGAAAAAAGGTTGGGCACTGTGCTGTACTGTTTTATGTTCTATGCTCTAACCAGAATCAGCGATAAAACAATTCTGTGAAATATTTACTCACCAGGAATTCAAAGATTCTACAAATTTAACTATTGCTGAAAAGTAGTAGATATCAACTAATCAACCATTGTTTTCGGTTCAACTAGAATATCTCAATGACTCTAAGAACTTACTAATTTGCATAAATTGTATCTTTCTGCTGTACCAATCTGTCTTTTGCTAAACTTTATACTTCAGTTTGTATGTGTGTGTCTGATGCTGCATTTTATTATTTTCTTGAGGTTAATACATAATAAATTCCTTCTTTCTCTTACTTATGAAGTTATTGTAATCGACTCCTTAATTTTGACTAGTACAACTATTACTATAGATGCTTGCTGAGAAGAATTTCAGAAACCATTACTGCAGCACACCTAAAGGGTTAGAAAGAGTGAAAGCTGTTTCGCTCCTCCTTATCTGGTTGTTACAAGACACCCAAAGTAATAAAAGAAGTAGATGCTATCTTGTACTCTCCAGGAGTTTTTACACAAAACTGAGAAAGAACAATGTCTTTATCCCACTGTGATTTGGAGGTGCCGGTGTTGGACTGGGGTGGACAAAGTTAAAAATCACACAACACTAGGTTATAGTCCAACATGTTTATTTGGAAGCACTAGCTTTCAGAGTGCTGCTTTTTTTATCAGGTAGCTGTCATCAGCTAGTGCTTCCAAATAAACCTGTTGGACTATAACCTGGTGTGTGATTTTTAACTTAATCCCACTGAGTATTATTTTAGCTGACTTCAATTTTCAAATGGCTCTATGTCTTGTAATGGCTGCATTGGAATTGAGAATATGAGCTAATAATTCGATAATGTGGATAATGATTTAATCCTGAGATTAACAGTCATATGATGTTGACAGTCTAAGAAGTGAGAAATGGAAAAATTGTTCTC
The DNA here is from genome assembly GCF_047496795.1 of Chiloscyllium punctatum. NCBI lineage: Eukaryota > Metazoa > Chordata > Chondrichthyes > Orectolobiformes > Hemiscylliidae > Chiloscyllium > Chiloscyllium punctatum. The sequence goes on from NC_092741.1 coordinate 112,004,384, forward strand.
GAGAATTGGAATACAGTGATCAGTCTTCTGTGTAATAGTGTGTAAGAAAAAAAAATCTTTCTGGATGTCAGATGCTCTTCAATAAGGCAGAGACAGAACTGCAGCAGACTCAGATTGGGACAGTCTAAGGTAACAGCCAATATAGTGCAGGAGCAACACCACATCCAGACCAGTTGACAGAATCTAGAGGACAGAACAGTGTAGGGATGTATCCATGGTCTAAGGGAAACAATAAGCAGCTCCATCCAGAAAACTCTGCCGATGCACAGAAGCTTTCACAGTTACCACTGCTGACACTCTCTGTTTTGATCAGCTTTGACAATTTGATCAGCCATCTGGCAACATTCAGTTCAATAGCTGTGTCCCAAATTGAGGGTCCAGCCTTCAAACGAAAACTCTATCTTGAGTGTATTTTAGGAGAGTCCAGGGGAATGTTATCTGCATATCTCTATGGGACAATCGGCATGACACATTTCTTAGGTGATCTTAATCATCAACAATAATGGCATGATTGTGTCTGGGTTGATCATGTTAAAAGAAAGTGCCCAGATAGAGGGGGGAGACCATTTCACTCACGAGAGCCTTAGCTTATGATTTATGAACATGTGAACCATGGGAGGCCACTCATCCCCTTAAGCTATTCTGGTTGATTTGTATCTGAACATCTTTTACCTGTATTTGTTGGATAACCTGTAATACCCTATGTAACCAAATTAGATTAAACTTATTGAATCAAATACAAACAGGGCTCCATATATTCTGCTTGCTGAGATTTATGAATATTTTGCATGTGAACTGTGCAGAGCTGAGGAGCAAAATAAGGCAGTGAGCTGATTCTATCCTTGTCTTCAAGTTTTTTTTTGCTGTTCTGAGGCCAGCAGCTTACTCAGCAGGGCGAAAGCAAATATTGATCTTCCCACTAAGTGACCTTTCGGCTCCACCACAGTTCTAATTGGGGCTTTCTGGTAATATACTGAAATAACTATCTCGATTTTCTGGAAGAAATTAATGTACTCCAAAAGCACTAAGGTAGTCATTACTAGTGCACTTATTATGCAGCAACTCTTCACAAAACACCAACAACTTCTGCTGTAGTCAGTAACAGGAAAAAAGTTTCATTAGATATCTGTTTGCTTATTATTTATGGCTTTTGAAAGTCAAAGGTATTGGCAAAGAGGTTTGCCTCTTAGCTTTAAAGTTTGCTACATAAGTTTTGACTTGGTTGTAAAATTTAATTTAGTTGCTACCAACATAGAACTGTTTCCTCATGAGAGTGCAGAATGGGGGTTTAGGCAGAGAAACAATAGAGATAGTATTCTGATGTGTATTTCTATTATTTATCCATGTGGAATAAAGCCTTTTGGTGCAGATTTTCTTTTTGTATGCTTCATAGTATAAGAAATAATATTAGGATGGTAGACTATTACAGCACAAGAGAATTCCATTTTGTCCATTTTGCCCATGCCAGCTCTTTCATAGACTTACTCAATTTGTTGAAAGCTTGTTGCTCCTTCTTATGCCATTCCATTTTTCTTCCATCTTAAATAGATATCATATTCTCTTTTGAAAGTTACCATTGAATCTGCTTCCACTCTCTTTCACATAGTAGAATGGAGATCATAACATTTCATCCCTGTTTAACTCCTATTCTGGTGACTTCACAATCATGTTATGCTGTGAAGTTGTACCATTCCTTTACTGGGGCCTTTTTTATGGTGTATGGTGATAGATGTGTAGCCCTGACTTTCCAGAAGTGACCTTTAGATTTTAGGGAGTGGGATAAGCTAAACTGATTCCCAAACTGTGGAGGGAACACTTGTTTGATAGGAATGGGTGTCACTATCAAGGACCTCATTTGTTGCCCTTTCCAGTTGTCTTGAACTGAGTGACTTGCTAGGTCATTTCAGAGAGGAATTAGAGGTCAACCACTTTACTGTAGGCCAGACAAGATAAGGATGGCAAATTTCTGTCCTTAAAAGACATTACTGAACTAAATGGGTTTTTATGACCATCAATTATGGTTTTACAGTTATAGAGTGCTGAGATCTACAGCACAGAAAAAGATTTGACGCCAATCAAAAACAGCCACTTGACTATTCTAATCCCATTTTCAAGCACCTGGTCCATACCCTTGGTTAACATGACTAAGACTAGTTTTCAATTCCAGTCTTTAACTGAATTTTAATTCCACCAATTGCCTTGATGGAATTCAAGCCTGCATCCACAATGTATTCACTCAGGCTGCTGGATGCCGAGTCCAGTGGCATTGCTACTATGCCACTCATCCCCAAATGCCATTGAAATCTCATGAATGCATGTTAGGCATGTGTGATGAGATGCCTCTAAACGGGCAAGTGGTGTGAGCTGAAATTCAAAACGTTCCCTGATGGTGAATTGGTCTTCAGTTTTTTTTTAAATTTGCCATGGCTTTATTTTAGTTTTTAACTTTAATTGGCTTTATTAGCCAAAGGCTGAGGGGACAACTGTCTCTTTGCTCACATTAAGCTTTAACTTGAATTTGGAAGCTGAACAGTCTTGCACTGATTCTAGTTGTTTGAAGTATAATTGAGCTTCAATAGAAACTCATGCAATATTGAAAAGAATCTGCACATTATTATTCCGGAAATAACTCTTCCTTCCAACTAAACAGTGATAATTAGTTTGATGCATAATTATACTGAAGAGCTTTTAACTTTCATTTAGTCAATTTTACATGGTGGATAATTCACAATTTAAAATTCACATTATCCACAAGAAAGTGAACAATTAGACTCTTCAAACTATTTGAAGCAATTTTGTTTTAATTGTTTAAGGTTGCAGGAGGGAGTGGTCAGGTTAGGAAGGACATCTAACACTTCTTTCTCACAGCTCAAAGGACACTGCCAGGCACCCTGAGAACTTGAGGCTCAAATATTAGTAATTGATAAATGGCCTGTCCTTTGCTCTATAAGTTCTATCATCATCAGCTGCGCCATCACTGTGAGGAGGCTTCCTTCTTCTGGCTTCTACTACTTGTGTTGTTTTTTCTGGTATCCTGTTGAATAAGCTGCTTCACTACAGTGAAGGAAGTACCTCGGCTCCTATAGAGCTGCTGTTCATTTGCTTCACTCCCAGGAGAGTTCCCACGTAATGAGGAAGCTCACATACTGCAGGAATTCCTCTGAGTGTTACTACATAGTCTGCAAGACAAAGAACTCAGAGACTCTCACTGCTCTGCCTGGATGTCCATGTTAACATTTCTTCACACAGTTAAGTTGATCCTCAGTAATGAGCATTCCCATTTGACCACACCCAGCTTGCCTGTATAGCAAGCAGAAGAGTTTGGAGATCGCATGTTCAATAATACACAAATGATCAGAAGGCTTTAATAAGGCTTGTAGAAAGCAAGTAGGTTTCTGTACCTATCCCACCCTCACTATAACCCATACCTCAGGAGTCAAACATATTGCATGTCATGATGAGGCTTTTGAGGCAGCAAATTTACTGCAAGCATGTGTAAAATGTAGAATTAAATGTAAAATCCACTGCCTTGTGACATTAGAAAAAGAGACAACTTTGAAAACTGAAATCCTTGTAATGAAGGCAGGATAGAATGTCCTTGTCAAATATCCACAGTTTACTGATTGTCAAATCAGTTCAAGTTGGGGCTGTTGTACGGGTCTCATACCACATTTGATGGTAAAATTAGTAGCTTTCTTCTGAGATCTATATTGGGCCATGATAGGCATGCTCTATTTTCCCCTTGCCTGTTAATACATTCAATAAAAACATTGACAACCTCAGCTAACTGTTGAATGCGCAAGCCTACAGAACCAAGTTCACTTCAACTTTGTCTCAAGATTCATGCTCAATTGAAGTAGAAAATGACACTGTCCCTGGCCATTGTCCCTATTCTTTCAAAGTTAGAGCATATGATTGGTTTAGAGGGGACTTGGATTTTACATCTGACCACATTTCATTTGCTTTGCAATATTTCATATCGTTCATCATTCAATCACCAAACCTCAACTGCATTACAAGGCTAATAACTTAGGTAGCAATATTGGCCTGAATAAATTCTTAGGGTTCCTAGGTAGCTGCGTAAGACAAATGATAGGCCTCTTGTTCAAACTTTTGAGGGGCCTGAGGCCTGTTTCAGGGAGTCTGTGAGAAATAAAGCTGCCCAATTAAAGACTGTTCTGCTCAGGTTCTTGCAGCCAAGCATGTGGGCTGCCCTGAACCGGATAAATTCTAGTTGCTCTTTCAAAATATGTGCATGGAGCAAGGAAGAGAAACAGAGCTCCTCAGATCAGTATGACTAGTAATCAGCCTTTGGATCCCTGATCATGACAGTGATCTGGAAGTGAGATAGCAAACCCCAAGACTTAAGAACTGCAGTGGTCAAACTGTCTGTAAAGGTGCAACAGTTGCCTAGAAGTTCACCTATGTTATTGGTGTTCAGCTTAATTCAGGCTAGCCTTAACCTCTTTTTGTAGGTGGGGTAGGGGAACATATACACATAGAAAATAAAAACAACAGTAAACTATTCAGCCCTTTGAACCTGCTCCACCATTCAATTTGATCATTGTTAATCATCCAACTCAGTACATTGTTACAAAAACAGAAATTATTAGAAAAGCTCAGTAGATCTGGCAGCATCAATGAACAAAGATCAGAGTTAACATTTTCGGTTGAGTCACCCATCCTCAGAATTTCCTTAATATCTTGTTCCTGCTTTCTCCTCTTTAACCCTAAGTACTATATCCAACTCCTCTTGAAAACTTTCAATGTTTTGGTCTGAACGGATCTCAGTGGCAAAAGAATTACACAGGCTCAACTCATTCAATGAGAACCGGGGAGAAGCTCACCACTGGTTAGAGTCATTCCTGGCACATAATAGAATAGCTGTGATTGTCAGAAGTCAGTCATTTCAGCTCCAGGACATCCCTGCAGGAGTTCTCACAGAGTAGTGTTTCATGCCCAACCATCTTCAGCTGCTTCATCAATGACCTGCCCTCGATCATGAGGTCAGAAATAAGGATGTTCACTGATGATTGCACAACGTTCAGCTCCATTCGCGACTCCTCAGATAGTAAAATAGTCCATTATGACCTGGACGATATCCAGGCTTGGGCTGAGAAGTGGCAAGTAAAATGTCAGGCAATGACCATCTCCAGGAAGATACAATCTAAGAATCACCATTTGACATTTTCAGTGATTTTACCATTATTGAATCTTGTACTTAGGATCCATGTCATTTTTGACTGATTCAGAGGAATGAACTATTTTAAGATGGCTACCTTATTACCTGCTATAGCATTGCTATTGTACTGCAAGTTGTTGGTCTACTCCAGTGTTTTAAGCAAAAAAAGTCAAGGCTGATACTTCAGTTCAGAATGGAGAGAGTGCTGTATTATCAGAGATAGAGCTTTCTGATGATAAATTAACCTAAAAAAGAGCTATGTCACTATTTTGAGGAATAACAGGGAACTTATCCCTGTTGTCGTAGTCTATTGATCTCCTAACCGTCTTTGTCAAGATACATAATCCAGTCAATACCACATGGTAATAGGAGCTTGCTGTGCATAAATTGGCTGCTGTGTTTCCCACATGATAACAGTGATTACACTTTACAAGTACTTCATTGGCTATAAATCCCCTGCAATGTCCAGTAGTGATGAAAATGTGTATAAAATTGCAAGCCTTTTTTTTATAGTGCTAGCAACCTGCGAGCATTCACTGTCTGTGTTCAAAGGAAGGCATATTAGATAGTTTAAGCATTGAAAGGCTGACAACCCCACAACACCACTGGGCAAGATCTGCAATCATATATTGAGACCAGGAATCTGTGCATCACATTAACCAATGCCCCTCTACTTACTTCATTTGGATGGCCTCTGAGGTGAAGTTGTGAAAGGAGTCCTTTGGAAGTCTATTTATGATAAAGGTCAGCACTTTGCCGAGATGAGTTTGGGAACATTGGAAAGGAACATAATACATGATGAACACTAGTTCCCCTCTGAACAGAGCCCATGTTCTTTTGAATCAACTTTGTGAATAGACTTGCTACACATGGAGTATGTGCACACTTCTTGTTAAATGAATATAGAAGTAGTAGAGAAGATGCAGGAAAGATTTACAAGATTAATACCATAATTGAGAAATTGCAGCTATCAGAAAACCCTCACTGAAAGAGAAAGTTTCCTGAAAGATTTTCAAAATGAAGTAGCAATTCAGTTCGGCGGAAAAATATGAAAATGTTTCTATTGCTATAAAATTCAAAAGTAAAGGGTCCATTAATATAAAATTGTCACAACTAAATCCAATTAGAGATTCAAGAGCCAACAGGAGTGGTTACAGGATGTGAAACTTGCAAGCACATGGTGTGTGTTTTTTTAATTCTTTCACAGGATAAGGACATCACTAGCCAGACCATCAGTTATTGCCCATCAGTAATTGCCTGGAGGGCAGTAATGCCATGGGTCTGGAGTCATATGCAGGCCAGAGAGTTTCCTTCCCTCAAGGATATTAGTGAACAAAATGTTTTTTTTCCAACAATTGACAATGGTTTCATGGTTATCATTGGACTATTACTTACAGGATTTTTATTGAATTCAAATTCCACCATCTACCTGAGTCCCCAAAACATTACCTGCATCTCTGGATTAACAATCTAACAATAATATCACTAGGCTGTCACTTCCCTAGGTTGAGACAAATAGCACAGATACATTTAAGGGCAACATGTTCCAATGAAGGAGAACAAGTACAGAAGAGAATGCTGATCAGGTTGGAGGAACTGAAGTGAAGGGAGACCCATGTCGACCAAAACACCTTTTCCCAAGCTGGAAATTCTATTTTTGGACAGAACTTGACTAATGCTGAAGAGATGTGTTGCTCAAGCATTCAGCATCCTTTTCTCCCAGAGTATATATTATTACGTTCATTAGAAACTTGGCATTCTTGCATTTATCCTGTTGAACTCAAGCCAAAAAGTTTCACCAAATGTTTCTCTTTTCACAAGTATGCATAATATTTCCAAGGGTTAGGTGTTGTACTCTCCCATCAAAGGGAATTTTATTGAAAGTAGGTAGTCGTGATATTTTGCTAAGAATATCAATATTTATTTGACTCAAGACAGAACTATTCAGACAAATATTTCAAACACACTTTGGTTCTCTTGAGAACTGGCTTTCCTAGTTCAATATTCACAGCAAAGTATTGTTCGTCGAACATTGTCTCCAGAGTAGAGCTATATAATGTTGAATTTCCCACCATAATCTGTATTACCCTCAAGTAATCTGAAAACCACAACCGTATTTGTATTTGGAACTCTCACAAACAACATTACCGTTTAACTCCAAATTGGAAATCATCCATAATGAAACTGTCATAGACTCTGAGTTTTACAGCACAAAAGCAGATCTTTCAGTACAACACATCCATGCTGACCCTATACTCTAAGTTATCTAGTCCCTATTTGGCCTATTTCCTCTAAACCTATCCTACTCATGTACCCATCTAAATGTCTTTTAAATACTGTATTTGTATCCTCCCACCACTTCCTCTGGCAGCCCATTCCATACATACACCACAGCTGCGTGAAGTATGATTAGGTTAGATTCCCTACAGTGCAGAAACAGGCCCTTCAGCTGAAGCTGACCCTCTGAAGAGTAACCCTCCCAGACCCATTTCCCTCTGACTAGGACCTAGCAGTATGGGCAACTTAGCATGTCTAATTCACCTAACCTGCACATCTTTGGACTGTGGGAGGAAACTGGAGCACCCAGAGAAAGTCTACACAGACACGGGGAGAATGTACAAACTCCACACAGACAGCTGCCTGAGGTTGGAATCGAACCTGGGACCCTGGCACTGTGAGGTAGCAGTGCTAACCACTGAGCCACCATGCCACCCCACAGGTCCTTTTTAAATCTTTCCCCTCTCACCTGAAACCTACGCCCTCTAGGTTTGGACTCCTCTACCCGAGGAAAAAGACCTTGGTGATTCACCCAATCCATGCCCCTCATGATTTTATAAACCTCCATAAGGTGACCCCTCAACCTCCGATTCCATAGAAAATAGCCCCAGCCTGTTTAGCCTCTACCAATAGCTCAAATCCTCCAAACCTGCAACATCCTTGAAAATCTTCTCTGAACCCTTTCAAGTTTACCAAGATTTTCCCTGTAGCAGGGAGACAAGAATTGAATGTTGCATTCTAAAAGTGACTGAACCAAAGTCCTGTTCGGACATGACATTTTAACTTCAATACTCAATGCAATGACCAATGTTCTGCAAGCCTTTGTGAAAGACAATTAGGTTTATAGCATAATTGATCCAACTTTTCGATGTTGTAGAATGTCAAATCACCTCATTCTTGCTTTGCATTTCTTTTCTTTTTTTGTTCATTCATAGGACATATTGTCACTGGTGAGACCAACAGTTCTTGACCATGCCAAATTGCTCTTGAATTGAGTAGATTGCTAGTCCACTTCAGAAGGCGGTCTAAGAGTCAACCGCATTCATCTGCGTCTGGAGTTACATGTAGGTTGGACCAAGCATGGTCACCGTTACTGAAAGTTGTTTTCAGTAAGTTCACTCAGTTGGTTGAATGGTTGGTTTATTACGCAAACTTCAATTCCTGTAACAGTTGAGGTCACCATAAGAATCCCATCTTCTCAAACTCATCCCTCACTTGAGGCATGGTGCACCTCAGGTTAAATCACCACATGTCTGCAATGAGAGTGCAGCTCTGAGACTATGGCAACTTTACGAAGTGAAAAAAAATGTACAGCTACAATGGAAAGTTTGCTCAAACAAAGTTGCATGAGATTTTTCTTCCCAGGTTCAACATGAAATGTGGAATATTGAACCAGTTTGTGCGTTGCAGAGATATGGACAATGCTGCTCAGGAAGGAGTTTTGGAATTTTAAGCCGGGGCAACACAAGAGCAGTATGGTATGTGGCTTGGAAGTTTTCAGGTAGTGATATTCCCATGCTTCTATTGCCATTGTTCTTCTAGGTGGTGGCATTGACCCAATTAGCCAAATCTAAAAGTTGCCCTAATCCTGCCACACTCATGCAATGCTCCTCAAATCTGTACTACCCCACACCCACTGGGAGGGTCCATGCACACCAGTCAGCATGCAACACATTGACTTCAGGTTCCAGAACTTATTGGTCTGTGCAACAGCAGGAAACATTAGAGGAGTATAGCATGCAGGTACTGACTACTTCAGTATCTGAAGGAGCCTTGAATTGCACGGGATCCTGCACAATCAATAGTGAGCATCTTTACATCTGATCTTCTATTAACTGGAAGGTCATTGATGAAGCAGCTGATGATGTTTGGGCCTAGGACATGAATGGTAGTGAGGATCTCCTGCAGTGATGCTCATGGACAGAAATGATCAGCTTCCAAAACCCTGGGCCTCCTCCATCGCCAAACCCTAACCACCTGATACCTGGAAGAAAAATGCCTCATCTTCCACCTTGGGACCCTGCAACCACATGGGATTTCACCAATTTCCTCATTTCCCTTGCCTCTACTTTATCCAAGTCCCAAGCCTCCAACTCAGCACCGAGTTGACCTTCTAACATCTTTTCCATCTATCTGCTCCACCCTCCTCTCTGACCTATCACCTTCTCCTCCACCTTCATCTACCTATTGCATGCTCAGCTACCTTACCCCCAGCCCCATTCCCCTCCCATTTATCTCTCAGCTCTCCCAACCCACAAGCCTCATTCCTGATAAAGGGCTTATGCCTGAAACATCGATTCTCCTGCTCCTCGATGCTGCCTGACCTGCTGTGCTTTCCAGCATCACACTCTTGACTTCAAAAACCACAGCCATGTTCCTTTGTGTGTAGTATGACTCCAAGCAATATTGTCATGAATAGATGAATATGTGGGTGACATGGTGGCTCAGTGGTTAGCACTGCTGCCTCACAGTGCCAGGGACCTGGGTTCAATTCCCACCTCGGAGTTTGCATGTTCTCCCTGTGGGTTTCCTCCGAGTGCTCCAGTTTCCTCCCACAGTCCAAAGATGTGCAGGTTAGGCGAATTGGCCATGTTAAATTCTCTGTAGTGTTAGGTGCATTAGGCGGGGTAAATGTAGAGGAATGGGTCTGGGTGGATTGGTCTTCGGAAGGTCGGTGTGGACTTGTTGGACCGAAGGGCCTGTTACCACACTGTAGGGAATCTAATGTGGCTGATGGACTGGGGAGGCCAAGCTCAGTAGTTCTCATATTTATCCTTAGAGTTGAATTCTACCTTACAATTTGTGTAAATTTGATCAAAATTGTTGCTGAATGTGTTCATGCCTACCATGGAGATCAGTGGGGGGCATCACACCTTAGAGTCAGGAAACTGTGAGCTGAAAAGGCTAATCCAGATACTCACACAGATAATCCGATCACACTCGCAGTATGGTTTTGGGATGGCAGGCGGGCTGCTCTGATAAACTGATATTTTTCAGATGAGATGTTAAATCAAAGTCACCTCCACCCTCTCACATGAACACAGAAGTCCTCAATCATACCCCAACTAACACCATTAAAAATTAGCAGATTATTATCTATCTTTATTAATTTGCTGTTTGCTCTACACAGATTTGCAGACATCTTTCCTTACTGAGTACACTGCAGAAGGTGCTGAATTGTATGTAAATCACTTTAGAACTTTCTGAAATTATGAACAGATTGACATCAATATAAGTTGTTTTCATTTTCTTTTAATTCCAAATTTGAGTACTTAATTAAGCCTGAGCCTCATATTCTCAAAAGTAGTCAGAGAGATGTGACCAGGAAGGCATATAGAATGCTTTCCTTTAATTCAAAGTTTGGGAGAAGATTTGTAGCTCGGGTGCTCGTTGTTGTGGTTCTGTTCGCCGAGCCGGGAATTTGTCTTGCAAACGTTTCGTCCCCTGTCTAGATGACATCCTCAGTGCTTGGGAGCCTCCTGTGAAGCGCTTCTGTGCTGTTTATAAGAGAGGGGAAAGATTATAAGAGAAAAAGACAAACTCATAACCTCAACACCAAGGAGAGGGAAGCACTAAAATCACTAAGAAACGATAAGAACATAATCATACTACCAGCAGACAAAGGCAGAATGATGGTCATCCTGGACAAAGCAGACTACATCCAAAAAGCACAACAACTACTTGCAGTCCACTAGGACTCATAACAGCACACAAACCAACAGCCACTCTCAGACAACAACTCACCAGAATGAAAGACCTGATACCCAGCATGAGCAAAACCAATGTAGTGTACAAAATCCCATGCAAGGACTGCACAAAACACTACATAGGACAAACAGGAAGACAGCTAACGATCCGTATCCATGAATACCAACTAGCCATGAAACGACACGACCAGCTATCCTTAGTAGCCACATACACAGATGACAAGCAACATGAATTCGACTGGGACAACACTACTATTATAGGACAAGCCAAACAGAGAACAGCCAGGGAATTCCTAGAGGCATGGCACTCATCCACAGACTCTATCAACAAACACATCAACCTGGACCCAATATACCGGCCACTACAGCGGACAGCTGGAACTGACAACCGGAAGCGGCAGAGACAGGCCACTATAAATACCAGAGAAAACAGCACAGAAGCGCTTCACAGGAGGCTCCCAAGCACTGAGGATGTCACCTAGACAGGGGACGAAACGTTTGCAAGACAAATTCCCAGCTCGGCGAACAGAACCACAACAGCTTTCCTTTAATAACTGAAACAGAATGTAAGAGCAGGAAGGCTATGCTGGAGCTGTACAAAATACTGGCTAGGCCAGGTCTGTAGAGCTGTGTGCAGCTCTGGTCATCGCACCATCAGAAAAATGGGCTTGCATAAGAAAGACTGTAGAGCATATTTACAAAGAAAATGGCTAGTGTTGTGACATGAAGACAGATAGCCACATCAAATTGGCCTCCTTACCTTTATATTGACAAAAGTAAAACCTCAAAGTCCCTAAAAATTAACCCCAGTGATGTCTAATCAGACTTTTTGAATAAGTGCCACACTTTGTGATTGATTGACACTAGATGCTCGGTTTATAGCTCAAACAAAAAATATAACAATTTATTAACAATACCATAATTTTCACAGAATCATACCATCTATACAGTGCTGATAGAGGCCATTCAGCCCATTGAGTCTAAATCAATCTTCCAAAAATGATGGCCTTAGAAATAAATAACAGTTTGTTTTTTCGTTACTTTTAATACAGGCTGCTGCTCGCAGTCCAATGCTCAGCTTTCAGCTCACAGTTCACAGTTCACTCTCCAAACCACAAAAAAAATGAAAGGTCAATGAGAGTTTTAACATTAAATTGCTATATTTTACATAGGAGGAATAATTTTTTGGAACAAGGAGACTAAAGAGAAGTTTATAAAACTAAGGTAAATAATTAGATGGATAAAAAATATGTATTCCCTGTATTGAGGAGACTGTATGGATTTTGACTAAGAGATAGGATGTTTATGGAAGATTCAAAGGCCTGAAAGAGTAATTGATGCAGAAACCTTCTTAACATTAAAATAATATTTTGATATCTACTGGAACTGCAGTAAAAGGCAGGGTGATGGACTAAGGGTTGGAAAGGGCGATAAGGCTGGATTGGCTATTGTTAACTGGTCTGGCCACAGTGAGCCAAATGTTGACTTCTGTGCTAAACATTTCTATGAGTCTGTGATAATTTGAGTAGACTTTGAGCACAGTGTTAGTCATATGATGAATAAAGTGAATTTGTTGAAGAAATGGTGCACTAAAGAGCTCAGTTGAGGAGGGTATTGATTCTGGCTTCGTGGAATGCTTCATTAGTAATGTACCTCGCAGTCTTCATAACCCTATTGCAGTCTAGGGATGGATCATTCATTGTTAATACTGACAGATTAATCCCATCAGACCCAACTGAACACTGAGCTTGTACGTGCCTCTAATCTCCCAGTTGTATCCTTACACTGCATCCTTACAGTGAATATTGTCGGAGACTAAAATACCTTATTGATTGGGCTGTAAAAGTTGTAAATTTGATTGATGAGATGAGCTTGATTAAAATAATGGCTGCTGGAAAGGGTGAGACTACTTCTTCCTTCTTAGTAACAATCATTTAAGCCCACAGCCTGTGAGTGAGATAACAGAGGCACAAGGTCAGGGGAGCTGAAGGTCAGTAGAAATGGCAGGAATCTGAAGAAAAGCTAAAGTTTTTGTGCCAAACCACAGCAGAGCAGCTATTTCAAAATCAGAGTATTTCATCCTTTCACTTTTCCCCCTCACCTTTTGTTTACATAGTAATACATAGCATTTACAGCTACTCAATGCAACTCGGCTGCACTTGTACTCCAACATAGGTTTTGTGTTATCTTCTATCTGTCCAATATTGAGGTCTTCCTTCACTTCCCAGTGCTACACACAGTTCCCTAACAAGACAGTAAGCAAGCAAATCATATCAGTTAATGTTTTCTATCTTGCAGTTCTAAATTGACAGCTTGGTGCTGCACAATAAGGTTAATTTACCTGAGGAGAACTGCATTCAAAAAACCTTTCCCATGATCCAACTCAAGCTTTGGGTCCACGATGTGGATGACACCTTTGTCATTATTCAAAAAACATAACAAAGATCTTGCATAGATTCACCAGCCTGTTTCCTGGAATAACAAACAGGTTTATCTCTTGATGAGAGATTGAGTTGACTGGATCTCTATTCACTTGAATTGAGAATAATGTGAGGAGATCTCATTGACACATCTAAACTTCTGGCAGGGCTGAAAAAAAACCTGAAAGCAGGGATAATGTTTCTCTTTGTTGGGGGTCCAAACAAGGGGCCTCAGGGTACAGAGTAGACATTGCATACTGAGGTGCGAAGAAATTCTTTCACTCAGAGGATGGTGAACCTGTGAAATAGTCTGCCACAGAAGGCTGTGAAGGCCAAGTCATTAAATATATTTTAGAAACAAATAGGGGGATTATTAGTAGCCCAATACATCAAGGGGTATGGGAAAAGAGTGGGTGTGTGGCATTGAATAGAACCTGCAGTGATCATGTTGTAAGTTTGCTTGCTGAGCTGGAAGGTTTGTTCCTCGATATTTTGTCATCATGCTAGGTAACATCATCAGTGAGTCTCCAGTGAAACACTGGTGCTCTGTCCCACTTGCCATTTTTGTGTCTTGGTCTGTTATGGCGGGTGATATCATTTCCAGTTCTTTTTCTCAGAGGTCGGTAAATGGGGTCTAAATCATTGTGTTTATTGATGGAGTTTTGGTTTGAATGCCAGGCCTCTAGGAATTCCCATGCATGTCTCTGTTTAGCCTGTCCTAAGATGGATATGTTGTCCCAGTCGAAGTGGTAGTGAGGCATAGGTCTACTAGCTTGAGGATGCTGTCCTTGCTGATGGAGTTGGTGCTGTCTAATGTTTGTATCCTTGGTGTGTCTCATAGTGAAGTCTTAATGGCTCTATTCACATCAACTAACATCAGCCTGGTCAAAGAAACACCGACCCCACTACTAGATGAATGAAGGACACAAACACCAGACAGCACCAACTCCATCAGCAAGGAACAGCATCCTCAAGCTAGTAGACCTGTACCTCACTACCCAGTTCACCTTCAATGACAAGACCTACAAATAACTCAACGGGACATCCATGGGATCACCAACATCAGGATTCTTAGCAGAAGCAGTAATACAGAGACTTGAATGAACAGTCCTCCCCATGATTCAATCCAAGCTTTGGGTCCAGTATGCAGATGATACCTTTGTCATTATGAAATGGAACAAATTAGAGGAAACCAACAATATTATTAACAACATCCTTACTGGCATAGATTTCACCAAAGAGGAAGAGAATAACAACAGAAGCTATGTATAGAATGTTCATAAGCCCATGTTGATTACAGTGGCATTTGCCATGCAGCTGACCCTTGATTTTTATTGAAATATCTTGTGTCCTTAGCAGCTGAGGGCTATAGAAGTGGGAGGCCATTCCTTCCCAATGGCTGTGAAGGTCACTGCTCTTTTGCACATCTTTGTCACTGGCACTGACCAGGGAGTGACGAGTGAACTGTACGGGCCTTCTCAGTTGTGCTCCCAAAAATGCATCAGGATAGTGTCCAATGCCATCTATGCAAGGTCACACTGGTTCAATTTTTTCCCTCAGTTATAAGATCAGAGCAGCAACCTAGGCAGTAGAATTCAGGAACATAGCTGGAATTCCTAGGTCCAGGGTGCCATTGAAGATAAAACATCGAACATAGAACATAGAGCATAGAAAAATACAGCACAGAACAGGCCCTTCGGCCTACGATGTTGTGCCAAAGATTAATCCTAATGTAAAATAAAATAACCTTACCTACGCACCCCTCAATTCACTGCTGTCCACGTGCATGTCCAGCAGGCACTTAAATGCCCCTAATGACTCTGCTTCCACCACTACCGCTGACAACGCGTTCCATGCATTCACAACTCTCTCCTTAAAGAACCTACCTCTGATGTCTCCTTTCTACCTTCCTCCTCATATCTTCAAACTATGACTCCTTGTCCCAGTCAATCCTGCCCTGGAGAAAAGTCTCTGGCTATTGACTCTATCCATGCCTCTCATTACCTCATATACCTCAATCAGGTCACCTCTTTTCCTCCTTCTCTCCAGAGAGAAAAGTCCAAGCTTATTCAACCTCTCTTCATAAGACTTGCCCTCTAGTCCAGGCAGCATCCTGGTAAACCTTCTTTGCATCTTCTCCAAAGCCTCTGTATTTTTCCTATAGTGGGGCGACCAAAACTGGATCACAATATTCCAATGTGGCCTCACAGGGACTGGTAGAGCTGTAGCAAAACCTCACGGCTCTTAAACCTGACCCCCTGTTAATGAAAGCCAAAACACTATATGCTTTCTTAACAACCCTATTCACTTGGATGGCAACTTTGAGGGATCTATGTACTTGAACACCAAGATCCCTCTCTTCCTCCACACTGCCAAGAATCTTGTCTTTAATCCTTTATTCAGCATTCGGGGCGGCACAGTGGCTCAGTAGTTAGCACTGAGACCCGGGTTCGATTCATTGGGTAACTCTCTGTACGGAGTTTGCACATTCTCCATGTGGCTGCGTGGGTTTCCTTCCGGTGCTCCAGTTTCCTCCCGCAGTCCAAAGATGTGCAGATTAGGCAAATTGGCGATGCTAAATTGCCCATAGTGTCAGAGGGAGATGGGTCTGGGTGGGTTACTCTTCGGAGGATCGGTGTGGACTCATTGGGCCAAAGGGCCTGTTTCCACACTGTACGGAATCTAATCTAATCTTTCAAGTTTGACCTTCCAAAATGCATCACTTCGCATTTATCCAGGTTGAACTCCATGACTAAACATGTAACACGAGAGGGCTACATGACATGTAGTCGCTATCATTAATGCTATTACGCTACCCTGTGTCCGCTACCCAGGCAACTGCTATGATTCCTAAATCCTGGTGCACTTTCATGCTGTGTTTGAGGGTCCAGGGCCTTACAAGGATGGTTACTGGGGATTTGGGCTACCTATTACACAAAATTCCCTGATGAATGCAGAGATCAAACATAATGCTTCTTATGGAGAAAGTGAGGACTGCAGATGCTGGAGATCAAAGTCAAGAGAGTGGTGCTGGAAAAGCACAGCCGGTCAGGCAACATCCGAGGAGCAGGAGAATCGACATTTTGAGCATAAGTTCTTCACCAGGAAACTTATGACTTGACCAGGCCATGGATGGACAGATGATAGGGCTGCTGAGGATCTGTAGATTGGACCAGTCTTTAGAACCTCTGATGTAGCCTGGACAGAGTGTACTGCACCATCCTGGTGTGCTGTACATTGCATAATTGGAGCAAATAATAAGGTGACGTGCTGGCTGCTAAGGAACTGGGGGAACAGGAGCAGTCTTCCAAGGAATAGAACAGGATGCTGGGGAGGATGAAGCTGTCTTTGTTCATGACAGACTCAGCTGTGTCAGGCACTACAAGCTTCATTGACACCCTGTTCCTGCAGATGAGAGCTGGGTGTAGCAGGCCATCATGGACTGTAAAATAGTTGTTGGTCATGATGCCAAAAGCTGTTTTGCATTACTGGACTGAACTCCAAACTCCATTGGTCTTGTCTGTGTTCCCTTTTCATTTCATGTTTGGAATTGTTCAATTGCTGGGCTATTCCTCTACTGGGAACGAGAGGTGTGGATCTCCTGTTTGCATGAAGGACAGAATAGTGCTAACTTAGAGAAAGTGTTTATACAAATACAGCAAAGGACAGGAAAATGGTGAGAACAAGATGGTTAAAGTGACAAAAGTCAGAGATTGGAGTTGCCTTGCCAGATATGTCCCATGGCAACATTGGCTTTGTGGCTGCAGAGTGGAGTGTCGCTGGATCGCCAATGCTTGTCCAGATACATAGTAACCCATCAAAGACATTTTTCATGTAATTAATTCACAAGATGTGGGTATTGCACATCTCTAATTGCTCAGAGGTCAGAAAAGAGTCAGCACATTCATGTGGGTCTGGAGTCACATGCAAACCAGACTGGAGTAACAAGAGCAGTTTCCTTCTCAGCAGGACATGAGTGAGAAAGATGGATTATTCCCCAACAATTGATTCATGACCATCATTAGATTTTTGATTCCTGATTCTTATTGAATTCAAAGTTCACCATCTACGATGGGAGAATCTGAATGTGGGTTCCCGGAACATTACCTGTCTTGGGATTAATAGACTTGCATTAACACCTCTGGGCCATCACCTCACCGTAGATTGCATGGGAGCATGGGATGTCTACCTATCAGCTGATATCAGCTCAGTACTGAGTTGTTCTGGGAACAGCACGTAGTAAGACAGGGTTGGAATCAAACGTGACAGATGCCAGAGGGATGAGGTAGATAGTTTGTGACATGAGTTTGATAGGGAAACTTGCTTGGGCTCATGGGGGACATCCCTTCAAAACCTTGCTGCAGCTTGGACTTAGCCAAAAAATGTATGATTCAGCCCTTCATTACTGATAGTGTGTAAAAATGCACTTACCTGATCTTCACCAAGATTGGAAACAAGGCCTCTCATGGTGCAGTGTTGGATAAACCCTTGGTACCATCTTACCCACTGAGATGGTGGTATAGACCAGTCTCATGGTTCAAAGGCTTTGGTAGATGTCAGGACTTATCCATTGCTAAAGGCTACCTGGGTTCTGCAATGAAGAATACCTGTGAATTTAACTTTTTGGTCTCCCATCACAAGTGGTATCATTTCAACAGACCTCTCGCTTGCTGCTTTCTTCAGCCTGGACTAGGTGACATCTCAGCATTCTCCTGCCACAGGCCTTCTGGCTTACATTGACTATCTAGCTGATAGACTAAAGAATCAGTCCCCATTCACACCAGTAACCGAGCCTGACAGGGCGTGGCTGCTGCAGATGCTTCCCTAAGGATTCATCTTGTCTTGCTAATTCCACCTATTGGGAAATCTGTGAAGGTTTACAGTGTGAGGGGTCAATTATCACTGCCACCATGTAATGAAATTATAACTGAGGTTGTAGCGAGAAGTGAGTTGGTCCATAGGCTGGTGAACAGAAACCTTTATTTACTATTTATGCGTTAGGTGAGTAGGAGAAAGTGCTCTTAGCTTGTTGCTAATTCGTTCTTAATTCCAAGTGAGTCTCAAGATCAACAGACATCACTGATAACGTAACATATTCATTACTGTCACAGGATACAGCTATCATCATACAGAAAGTGAAGGAGAGGCTGGAGAGGTAGTGGAATTCAATTTCAGTGGCTGGGGCTGAGGCCAACAAAGATGTAGCTCCCCTTGTGCAAAAGTTAAAATAGGGAATGAAGTAGCACAGATATCTTGGAGGGTTGTGGTCTAGAGGAGATTACAGTGAGAGGAAAGGGTGAGAGCATGACAGTATTCAAAAACAAGGATGGGAATTTTCAAATAAAGACTTGATTGGATCTCAATATGGGTCAGCAAGCACAGAGGTGTTAGGGGAATGGGACCTTCGGCGAATTAAGACTTGGGCAGCAGAAAGTTTGGAATTTAGTGAGGATAGTAGGAGACCAGCCTTGAGTGAGTTGGAATAATTGAGTCTCAAGTTAACCATAACAGTTTGGATGAGACTGGAACAATGTTAGGTGATGTTATAAATGGGGAAAGAGGACCTCCTAGTGATGGACGCAAATATTAGTCTAAATATTTATGTCGACAATATTGCAATAAGACTGCTGTCAGAAAGCAGGATGGAGTTGTAACTTAGCAACAGGGTTTTGAGTGGAGACTGTGGCTTCTGACTCACCAATATCCAAGCATTTCTATTCATCCAGTGCCAAATGCTGGATCATTTCGCAACAGTGGAGGGGAGGTCAAGAGAGTTTATGCTGGGGAAGAGTTGGTGCTACATCAATGTACTAATGCTGTGCTTTTGAATGGTGTCATTGTTCGAAAATAAGTACATGCAAAATTGGATGGAGTCAAGGATCAGTCTTTGGGAAATCTACATGGCAAAAATATGGTTAAATAACCGTGAACGTTGATCAGTACGGGTTGTAAAAGCTGAGAGGGAGATTTGTCAGCCACTGTATTGAAATTTCCCTTGTGTCATATCTGAGTTAGGGGGGATGTTTTCTATTTCCATCTGGGCAGCACAATGTCTCAGTGGTTATCACTGCTGCCTCACAGTACCAGGTACCCAGGTTCAATTGCAGCCTCAGGCAACTGTATGGAGTTTATACATTATCCCTTTGTCTGTGTGGTTTTATCCTGGGTACTCAGGTTTCCACCCACAGTCCAAAGATCTGCAGATTAGGTAGATAGTTCATGCTAAATTGCCAATAGTGTCCAGGGATGTGTAGGTTAGGTGGATTGGTCATGAGAAATGCACAGATAGGGTTGAGGGAAAGGTGAGCCTGAGTGGGATGCTTTTCAAAGGGTCAGTATGGACTTGTTGAGCTAAATGGCCTTTTTCACACTAAGGATTCTATCTATTCTATTTTCACCTCAATGTAATCTCATTGCTCTTTCAACATGCTGCTGACAAATTTTTATTTGGTTTAACTTGCCTTTGTTTTGGGTGAAATTTCAATATGAGTGCTGTAATTTGAGGTCAGAACCGCGTGTAGAAACAATGGGAGAATTTTAAAGCAGCGGAACAGGTTCTGCAGGAGAGCACACAATAGACAAATCACCGCATTATATTTAAAAAGTCAAAACTACTCATGTATTTCTCCATCAATACTTGTGGTTTTGCTTGAGTAAACTTGCTGATCACAGAATGCCTTAGAAAGCCTTCCCAGCACAGTTGGATTTAAATTCAGGAAAAGTAGATTGCTACATTATTGTGTAAATAATAATGAAGAGAGCAGAAGGATAACCTGCACCTCCACAATTAGGGCATGAATTCGGCCCAGTGTGGAACAACGAAAATCTCTTTTCTATTTGACTCCATAGTGGCTTTAACCATAATGGTTAGTTCTTTATGTTATTGAGAAATCTCAGACATAATTGTATTAAATAAACCCATTCATATACAAGGCAGTACACCAAACACAGTTATGACTTCCTCCATGTCAAATTGGTACATTGCAAGAAGGGCAACTTTCAGTTCTTTGAAAAACCCCCTGTGGCAAATAACAGTTTGACCATGAGTACCCTCGAGCCAAGGACAAAATCATGGGCCCTGTTGCTGCTCCTGAACAGCCCCTGACAGAAGTACAGCAGACCCTGGATCACCTTTGTTTGATCCATCTCATTTTCTGTCTCTTGTGCTACACAGTGATCTTGGCCTTGCTATTCACTCTGCTGTGAAATCACCTAAGATATTTTATCAAATATCTGAGTTGAATTTTCTCTTTCATGGGATGTAGATGTTGTTGGCCAGCCCCTTAGCCTTCTAGGGCCAATTCAGAGAACAGTAAAGACAGCAGACCTCCTTCCCTAAATGGCATTAGTGAACCAGATGGGTTTTTACAACAGGGAGGTTAGCTTTTAATTCCAAATTTCAATTAAATGTTCTGGCATGGTGGGATTCCATACACGCCTCCAGAGCATTAGCCTGGTTCTTTGGATTACTAAGCCAGTGACATTACCCGACATTACACTATTGCCTCCCCTTGTACTGATGCAGATATAATGTATGAATCCACCTTGTAATATTGTGTTGTTGGACTGGAACAGTTTCAATAACTCCTGAAGTCTGGAAACTAGAAAACACTCGAACCTTATTCATAAACATGTATAGTTATGAAAACATTACCTTAGATGACAAACTTTTTTTCCATGTTGCACTCTCTTTTACTCTAATCACATGAATGTGATGTC
This sequence comes from Chiloscyllium punctatum, assembly GCF_047496795.1. Lineage (NCBI taxonomy): Eukaryota > Metazoa > Chordata > Chondrichthyes > Orectolobiformes > Hemiscylliidae > Chiloscyllium > Chiloscyllium punctatum. Next base: position 112,025,689 of record NC_092741.1, read on the forward strand.
ACTTCCTTTTATAACATCATGGACTATTGCAGTTAACCATCTTTGGGACTTGATCTACTATACTTGATTATATTATACACCTCAACAGCTCTGAACTCCTTATAACAATAAAATTATACAGATCAATCGGCAATGTTTGAAGTATTTCCTCTGACATCTGCAGCAAACCTCAGAATTGACTCCAAAACAGAAATTGCTGGAAAAGCTTAGCAGGTCTGGCAATATCTGTAAAGAGAAATCAGAATTAATGTTTCAAGTCTGGTGACCCTTCCTCAGAACTGATGGTAATTGATGGTTCCTGCCTGTTTCAAGAGGGCCAACATCATCCCTGTGGCTAAGAAGGCTCTTGCAACATGTCTCAATGACTACTTCCTAGTGGCCCTAACTTCGGTGGTCATGAAGTGCTTTGAAAGGCTGGTCATGGCGTTAATCAACTCCAGCCTCCCCACTACTCTTGACCCACTCCAATTTGCCTATCGGACCAACTGATCCACATCAGATGCCATATCACTTTGCCCTTGACTCCTCCCTTCAACATCTTGATATGAAGAACAGCTACGTTAGAATCTGACTCATTGACTACAGTTCAGCTTCAACCCTATTAAGCCCTGAGACTGAACACTAAACTAAACACCACTCTCTGCAACTGGATCCTCAGTTTCCCGACCCAATGGCCACAATCAATGAAGATTGGAGACAATATTTCATCCTCACTAACACTCAACACTGGACCCCCCTTACCCCCAGTGGTGCATACTCAGCCCCCTACTGTACGCACTGTATACCAATGACTGCTTCACCAAATACCAGACTAATGCCATTTACAAGTTCACTCATGACACCATCACAGTCGGTTAAATCTCAAATGGCGATGAAACAGACTACAGGCGATATGTGGAAGACCTGGAAAAATGGTGCACTGAGAACAACCTAGCTCTCAATGCCAGCAAAACCAAGGAACTCATTATTGACTTTCGGCAGGATGTTACTTATGCCCTCTTACGCATTAACAGCACAGAGGTGGAACGAGTGGAGAATGTCAAGCGCCTGGGAGTGGTCATCCACAACAAGCTTTCTTGGACTCTTCATATGGACGCACTGGTTACAAAGGCCCAACAACATCTCTTCTTCCTCAGGCAGCTGAGGAAATTTGGCATGACTGCAAATACCCTTGCCAATTTTTATAGGTGCGCCATCGAGAGCATTCTGTCTGGATGTATCACTACCTGGTATGGCAACTGTACCATTCAAGATCAGAGACAGTTATAGAGAGTGGTGAACTCAGCCCAGACTATCACAAAAGCCAACCTCCCATCTATAGAATCCATCTACCAGGCCCGCTGTCAAGGAAAGCCTGCCAGCAATCTCAAAGATCCATCCCACCCTGGCAATGGTTATCTACAACCTCCACCATCGGGGAGAAGGTACAGAAGATTGAACATACGGACCAGCTGGTTTCGATCAGTTTCTAACCTACTATTGTTAGAATACTGAATGGACTCACAAACTCTTCAAATTTACCTGTACCTGTGTTTTTGTTTTTGCCACTATTTATCTATTATTGACTTACTTGTGCTACTTTACTCTGTGATCTGCCTGTATTGCGACAAGACAAAGCCTTTCACTGTGCCTCGGTACATGTGACAACAAATTCAATTCAATTCAGCTAGAAAAAATGTTAGTTTATATGCAGAAATTAAGGTGGGAGCAGGAGGAGGGATTAAACGGTAGGTGGGGATAGACCCCGAAGAGAATAGCTGGACGGACAAAGGAGTGGATAACAACCTGGCTGGGAGGGTGAATAGATTAGATTACTTACAGTGTGGAACCAGGCCCTTCAGCACAACAAGTCCACACCAACCCTCCCAAACATAAACTCCTCCACCTAACACTACAGGCAATTTAGCATGGCCAATTCACCTACTCTGCACATTTATGGACTGTGGGAGGAAACTGAAGGAAGTCCACTCAGACATGGGGAGAATGTGCAGACTTGCTGTGAGGCAGCAGTGCTAACCACTGTGCCACCATGCCACCCCACAGCACCGAATGGCTGTTAATGGAGACTGTCAGTGGCTAACGATGGGTTATGTGTAAAAGTAGACTATGTGATAACAAGGCTTGGAGTGTGGGGGTGGGGGCTAGGACATAGGAAGGTCCAAGCTCTAAGTTATTGAGCTCAGAAGGCTGCAGGGTCCCAGGCAGAAAATGAGGTGTTGTTCTTCCAGCTTAGACTAAATTTTGCTGGAGCACTGTAGCAAGCCTGAGACAGAGATAATGACCAGGGAAGAGGGTGGTGTGTTGAAGTGGCAGGGAACTGGAAGCTCAGGTCATTTTTGCAGGTAGAACCCTTGGTGTTCTGCGAAGCAGTCAACCAGTCTACGCTTTCCCAGTGTAGAGAAGATCACATTGTGAGCACCAAATGCAGTACACTAGATTATGTGAAATGCAGATAAAGTGCTGCTTCACCTGAAAGGTATGTTTGGGCCCTTGAGTACTGAAGAGGGAGGAATTAAATGGGCAATTGTTAACCCTTCAGTGATTACAGTGATTGGTGCCGTGAGACTGTGGTTGGTGTTCAGAGGGAAGGAAGAGTGGATAGTGTGTCCCCGAGGGAACAGCCCTGTGGAAGGTGGACAAGGGAGGGGAGAGCATTTTATATCTGGTGGTTGCACCTCGCTGGAGGTGATAGAAATAAAGGCTAATGATCTTCTGGATGTGGATGCTAGTAGGATGGTAGGTAAAATCAAGGAGAAACCTATTGCTGTTGCAGCCTGAAATGAGGGAGATGGGTTGGACCTGGTTGAAGGCCCTGTCAACAACAGTGCTGGGGAGTCCTCAGCTCAGGAAGAAGGTGGACATTTCAGAGGATCCCTTGTCAAAGTTGGCCTCATTGGAACATATGCAATAGAGACAGAAGAATGGAATAGAGACTTTACAGCATGCAGGACACAAGGATGTAAAGTGTGGGAGTGGAAAAACACAGCTGGTCAGATAGCATCTGAGGAGCAGGAAAGTTGACGTTTACAGCATAAGCTCTTCATCAGGAATGAGGGGATGGTCCAAGGGGGCTGAGAGATAAATGGGAGGGGGTGTGGAGCTGGGCGAAGGTAGCTGGGAATGCGATATGTTGATGAAGGTGGGGGTGATGGTGATAGATCGAAAAGGAGGGTGGAGTGGTTGGTGGGAAGGAAGATGGACAGGTAGGACAGTTCAAGGGGGTGGTGTCGAGTTGGAATGTTTGCTCTGGGATAAGGTTGTGGGAAGGGAAATGGAAAAACTGGTCAAACATACATTGATCTCATGTGGTTGGTGGGTCCCAAGGTAAAAGATGAGGAGCTCTTCCTCCAGGCGTTGGGTGCCTAGAGTTTGGCAGTGGAAGAGACCCAGGACTTGCATGTCCTTGGTGGAGTGGGGGGAGGGGGGGTAGTTAAAGTGTTCGGCCACAGGGCGGTCCCAGAGATGTTCTCTGAAATGTTCCACAAGTTGGCATCCTGTCTCCCCAATGTAGAGGAGACCACACCAAGAGCAACAGACACAGTAGGTGATATGTGGAAGTACAGGAAAATCTCTGTTGTATGTGGAAGCATCCTTTGGGGCCTTGGACGGTGGTGAGTAGGAAGGTGTTGATGCAGGTTTTCCACTTCTTGTGGTGTCAAGAGAGGTGGAGGGTGGGTTGGTGGGGGCCGTGGACCAAACAAGGGAATTGCAGAGGGATTTGTCTCAGCGGAACACAGATGGCATGGAGAGGAAATTATATCCCTGGTGGCGGGGAATGATGCGTTGTAACAGGAGGTTGGTGAGGTGGAAAGTGAGGACCAGGGTGGTTCTGTCCTTGTTGCGATTGGAGGGGTGAAGTTCAAGGGCAAAGGCACGGAAAATGGAAGGGATGTACTGGAGGGCACCATCAAGTACGTGGGAGGGAAAATTGCGGTCCTCGTAGAAGGAGGACATTAGGATATTCTATAGTCGAATTGGTCCTCCTGGGAGCAGATGTGGCAGAGGCAGAGGAATTGTGTAAGAAATACTGTTTTTACAAGAGGCAGGCAGGAAGGAGGTGTAGTTCAGGTAGCTGTGGGAGTTGGTGGATTTGAAGTAGATATACACATCCCTGTACACATCCATCCACCATGATGAAGGCCTCCAGGCCCTCCGCTTCTCCCTTTCCCACCAACCCAACAAGTATCCATTCACTGACATACTCATCCAATTGGCTAAACTGGTCCTCACCCTCAACAATTTTTCTTTTGAATCCTCCCACTTCCTCCAGACAAAAAGAGTAGCCATGAACACCCACATGGGTCCTAGCCATGCCTGCTTCTTTGTCAGGTACATGGAACAGTCTATCTTCTGCAGCTACATCAGCACCATTCCCCACCTTTACCTCCACTACATCAATGACTGAATTGGCACCACCTCGTGCTCCCACGAGGAGGCTGGACAGTTCATCAACTTCACCAACACCTTCCACTCTGACCTCAAATTCATCTGGACCATCTCAGAGACCTCCCTCCCCTTCCTGGACATCTCCATATTCACTTCCGGTGAAAGACTCAACACGGACATCTACATCAAATCCACTGACTCCCACAGCTAACTGGACCATACCTCCTCCCACCCTGCCTCCTGTAAAATCATTATTCTTTACTCGCAATTCCTCCGTCTCTGCCGCATCTGCTCCCAGGAGGACCAGTTCCACCATAGAACATCCCAGATGGCCTTCTGCTACAAGGACCACAGCTTCTCCTATCACATGGTTGACATGCCTTCCAGTGCATCTCCTCCATTTCCAACATCTACACCCTTGAACCCTAGCCCTCCAATCGCAACAAGGACAGAATCCCTCTGGTCCTCACCTTCCACCCCACCACCCTTTGGATACAACACATCAACCTCCACCATCTCTGCCACCTACAAACAGACCCCACCACCAGGGATGTGTTTCCCTCCCCACCCCTATCTGCCTTCCGCAGTGACCATTCCCTTTGTGACTCCCATGTTAGGTCCACGGCCCCCACCAACTCACCATCCACACCCGGCACCTTCTCTTACCCCCGCAAGAAGTGCAAAACCTGTGCCCACACTGCCCCACTCACCACCGTCCAAGGCCCCAAAGGATCCTGTCACATCTGACAGAGATTTTCCTATACTTCCATGCACGCTATTTACTGTGTCCATTGCTCTCAGTGCGGTCTCCTCTACATTAGGGAGACATGACGACAACATGCAGAATGTTTCAGAGTACATCTCTGGGACACACGCACTAAACAACCCTACTACCCTGTGGCCAAACATTTTAACTACCCCTCCCACTCCGTCAAGGACATGCAAGTCCTGGACTTCCTGTACTGCCAAGTGCTACTCACCCGACGCCTGGAGGAAGAACGCCTCAACTTCTGCCTTGGGACCCTCCAAACACACAGGATCAATGTAGATTTCACCAGTTTCTTCATTTCCCCTCCCCCCCCACCTTATCCCACAGCCAACCTTCCAACTGAGTACTGCCCTCGTGAACTGGCCTACCTGTCCATCTTCCTTCCCACCTGTCCACTCCACCCTCCTTTCCGACCTATCATCATCACCCCACACCTCCATCTACCTATTGCATTCCCAGCTACTCTCCCCCCAGCCCCATGCCCACTTATTTATCTCTCATCACCCTTGAGCCATCCCCTCATTCCTGATGAAGAGCTCTTGCTTCTCAGATGCTGCCTGACCGGTTGTGTTTTTCCAGCACCACACATTTCAACTCTGATCTCCAGCATCTGCAGTCCTCACTTTCAACGAGGATTAAAATCCAGGTAACTGTAGGATTCTGTGGGCTTATAGTGAATACTAGTGGCCAGTCTATCCCCACAAATAGAAACAGAGATGTCAAGGAAGGGAAGGGAGGATTCAGAGATGGATCAGGTGAAAGCGAGGGCGGCTGAAAATTGGAAGCGAAATCAATAAACCTTTCCCATTTTGGATGAGAGACAGAAGCAGCACTGATGATATCATCAATATATCTGAGAAAGCATTGTGGGTAGAGGCCGGAGTAGGACTGAAACAAGGAATGTTCCACATACCCCACAAAGAGACAGCATAACTAAGGTCCATGCAGTTACCCATGGCCACTCTTCTGACCTAAGGAAAAGAGAGGAGTTAAAAGAGAAGATGTTTGGGGTGAGGGCGAGCTTGGCCAGATGGAGGAGGGTGATGGTGGTGGGTGGGGAGGTTCAAGCCTTTGTTCCAGTAAGAAGTGGAGAGCTCAAAGACCATCCTGATAGAGATTGCACGTCCATGGTGAAGAGAAGGTGGCATGATTTACAGCATCTGCAGTTCTTTTGGTTTTTATTCAATGTTGACTCATTAGCAGGAAGCAGAGGGTAGTGGTCCAGAGATGACTTTCTGACTTGCAGCTATTTCAGCAGTGCCATTAGTTCGGTAATGAGTGCTTGCAATTAATTAGAAAGCAATGTAACGGGCATGTTTGGTGAATTCCCAGGTGAATTCCTTACAACCTGTGTGGTTGTAAGGAAGATGCCAAACAGCTGGGCAGATTCACAGAATAATGATAAGTGCACACACACAACATGGGTGCTGAGGTAAATATAAGCACTACTGCAGTTAGGCGGTAGTGTGGGGGTAAAGAAAGAGATTTTACAAAGTGATAAGTCTAATCGAGTCTTGAGATTTGTGACATGAGGCATTTGGTGAGGTCTAAAAAGGCAAGGGAATACATAATGAATAGTACAATACTAAAGAAATAAAATGACCTTGAAGTGTTTGAGAACAGATTTCTGAAAGAGTCAGAATCGATAGGTAAACAGATAGATTTCATACATTCATTTATTCACATAGAATATAAGTACAAGTAGGTTCTGTTATAACTGTATAAAACACAAGCTAGACCTCAGTGAGAATACTGTGTATTATTCTGGTCACTGTTCGTGGAAGGATGTGATCCATTCAAGAGGGGACAAAGAAGACTTCCCTCCATAACCTTTCCTTTTAAAAGGATGCTATCAGAAACAGAAAATGCTAACATTTGGGAAAGCTTGACAAAAATTAGGGCTGTTTTCTTTGGACCAGCGGAGGCTGAGGAGGGTTGTAACTTTGGAATATGAAATTACGAAGGGGCTTTTTAGAAGGAATAGGAAGGACCTATTTTCACTAGCAGGAAGGTCAATAACCAGAATTTGAAGTAAGTGGTGGAGGAACTGAGTGAGGGGTGGGGGGGGGAATGGTTGGGAAATATGTTTCACCCAGTGAGTTACAAAAGGGTTGTGATTGCAGAAAGCCTCATTGCATTTAAAATACACTTGGATGAGTATTTCAAGTGCTGTAGGATGGACAGAATATCCTCCTTGTGTCATGCATTTCCTGTGATCCTGTGTTATTAGAAGTAAGTTGATAAAGGCTTTTTTCACCCTTAATATTCAATCTCTCTCACAGTTACTATTATTTTTTTCTTGTATCTCAGCATATTATTTAATAAACACCAACTTCATAGTTACCATGACGAGAGCCTAGCTCCATCTCAATAGCAAATAGATGTCTTCATTCAGCCTCCTTCTAATCTTCCTGGTATTCCACACTATGAATTGTAATCCTCCCCTGACAAGCACAACAAAATAGTTCACTGCCTCGATCATCAACACCACAATCATAGACACAACACAAGTGAAGTAAAATATTCTCTGCTTTTCCATTTGAGTGATTTTATTGGGAGTCTATTCTGCTGAACTATCCATTCATAAAAAGGTCTTTAATGTGGTCACTCAAAATATTTCTGAAATGTTAATCACTGCAAAGTACACAGTCAGAATGAATGTGTGAATGTGTGTGTGTATATGAGAGAATAGGTATATATATGTTCGTGTGTGTGAGCATGTGTAAGTGTGTGTGCATGTGTGTGCGAGCTTATGTGTCTGTGTTTGTTTGCATGTTTGTGCGTGTCTGTGTGTGTCTGTGTGTATATACATGTGCACATGTGTGCGTGCTTGTAGTCGCTTCTCTGTTGTCATCCTCGCTCCTGGAATCACGGGACCAAGTCCTATAAGAGAAACATCAGCACAAAATCTAGACTGGCTCTCTAGTACAATTCTGAGGGAGTGCAGTAATCTCACAAATGCAATCATTCTAATGAGAATTTAATGCAAAATCTTGTCTGTCCTTTTGGATGGATGTAAAACAAAACTGTGGCACCTTTCAAAGAAGAGCAAGAGAGTTCTCCTTGAAATCTTGGCCAATATTTACCCCTCACAAAGCATGCGATCTGATCGAGATTGTTGTGTGCAAAACAGGCTGCCTTGTTTCCTACATTTTAACAGTTGCTGTACTTCAAAATGTATTGCATTGGCTATGCAATACTTTGGAAGTCCAGATTGTTAAAAACTTCATCATAGCTGGGATAAGAACAATGCATCACATATAATACTTAAATAATCAAGTGGAGGTTATAAAAACTTGTGAAGGAACTGGAAGTGTGCATATTCCAGCTAAGATATAATGCAGAATTTATTGCTAAAGTAAATAGAGTCCTGCATTCACAGATTCCAGGCTTTTGTTTCTGCAATGGGTTGATTTAACTGATGCAACCATTGCAAGCTGGATTCAATTTGCATCTGCAACTCGTTAAATGATATAAACATTCATGACTGTTCCAATAACGAGACTGCTGTAGTCCTGAACCTATTGATTTTGTGACTGAGGTTGTGAGCCCAACCTGGTTGTTATCTTCACCTGGAAAATTGAACAAGGAGTGAAAAGCTGGTGCTTTTAATTATTGTTATGCTCTATTTTTCACTCAAACTGGCAGAGCTAACGTTTATTGAGTCATTTCTGTCATTTCAGATATCACACCACTTTTTCCCTCGTTCAATGGAAATGCTTATATAGAACTTCTTTCACTCATCAGAATATTAAGAAGGGATACCGTCCTAGACATTGAAACAGGAGTAGACCCATATATAGAAGTGACACTCTAACTTACCATAAAAACAGCGTCTTTGACTGGAACATTTCTGTACAGTGAGTATTAGTAATGTTTGAGTAAGGGTTCCTGTACATTAAGCTGGCCAGTTTGTGAGCAATTGGATATGCTGATAGGGTGTGGTGATGAAAGGTGGAAGGAAGCTCTTTTGGAATATACACATTTGCACTAACCATTTGTGCCTATATCTGTGCTATACCAATTCAATACCATTGGTGATATCTTCAGGCTGCTGTAACCTCCACCAGCCCATTTGCTTCACATATCTCCACTTCCTTCAACCCACCCACTGTTGTCCTCAGCCAACTTGACACAAAGCTCCGAATTCCCTCCTTAAATATCTACACCTTAGGGGAAGCAGGGTGGCTCAATGGTTAGCACTGCTGCCTCAAGCACCAGGAACCCAGGTTTGATTCTAACCTCAGACGGCTGTCTGTGTGGAGTTTGCATGTTCTCCATGTGTCTGCGTGGGTTTCCTCTGGGTGCTGTGATTTCCTCCCATGATCCAAAGATGTACAGGTCAGGTGAATTGGTCATGCTAAATTACCCATAGTGTTAGGTGCATTAGTCAGAGAGAAATGGGTCTGGGTGGGTTATTCTTCAGAGGGTCAGTGTGGATGTTTTGGGCTAAAGGGCCTGTTTCCACACTGTGGGGGAATCTAATCTAATCTGCATTCCATTACCCACATGATGTTGTGTAAGCCAATTTATTTGACCAAGCTTTAGGTCACCTGTCCTAATGCCACATTTTGCAATTTAGTTTTAAATGGTGTAGAAGAGCAATCAGCTAAGGTGCCACAGGACGTCTGTAGAAGTATAATACTTGATACAAATTGAAGTTTTGTGGTTTATATCACTGGTAAACTAACTGAGGACATGCAACCAACAATAATCGATCTCTCCAGACTTGTTGCTGTGCTTTGTCTCTATTAATTTGGGATTATGAAATGTTTTATGGCTGTATGTGGAAATCAGTTAGCCAGGACATCAACAATGAAGATACGGAGCTGGATAATTTATCTGGAATATAACAAAACAGCGTGGGTGGCACAGTGGTTAGCACTGCTGCCTCACAACACCAGAGACCCAGGTTCAATTCCCGCCTCTGGCGACTCTCTGTGTGGAGTTTGCACATTCTCCCCGTGTCTGCATGGGTTTCCTCTGGGTGCTCTGGTTTCCTCCCACAATCCAAAAATGTGCAAGTTAGGTGAATTGGCCATGCTAAATTGCCCATAGTGTTAGGGGAATGGGTCTGGATGGGTTGCGGGTCATTGTGGACTTGTTGGGCCAAAGGGCCTGTTTCCACACCGTAAGTAATCTAATCTAAAACCAGTATAACATCTAGGTTATTGATCCAGTGACATTACCGCCATGCTCACACCTTCTCTTCTGCTACTGTAACTGATATTCCCAGCTGGCTATCCATCCAAGTATAGGTATCATTGTCAAATTTTATCTTTTAATTTGAGGTTGGGGTTGGTGTTGGAGTTGGGATTGGGATGGGGCATTTAGGAGGAGACAATATCGGTCTTTATTGTACTTTCTCTAGTCCACCAAGTTTACCATGGATGTCAATAACCCAACACATTCCTAACAATAGGATATATCGAATTGATATTTATTGAATCAAGATATACCACAATATACTGTGAAATTGGAAATATATGATTAGCTTTACAATTCAATGTCTACAGTCATAGGTGACCCAGTTTATGTGAGCTTGTCTGTGGATTAGACCAAAATAACTGATCAGTCTGTTCTGTCTCAGCCTTGAGTCGCTAATCAAAAGACTCCTGTTGCTGAGCTAACTAGCTATCACTCTGAGGCATGCTTTCTTACGTTCCTTTCCATACAAGCAGCTTATATGCTCAAACCATGACATTGTCCAGTCTTCAGTGATTGATCAGTTTGACCACTGACAAACATCACAAATGTGTTGTATTTTCCATGGCTGGTTCAATCAGTTTATTCATTGAGATGTTTGCTTGTTTTCCCTGAAAGGAGACTTATCTCCAATTTTAACAAACCTTGGTCTCAGGCTTAATTTGTTCAGGCTGCTCATACAAGCTATTTCTTTGCAGATTTCACGTTGTCAAATCAATCATATATCATTTATGCAGCATGACTCTGTTAACAAGTATTTTCCTCAATTGACAAATAATTATATTGTCACATCTAGTGTCCTGGTCTGCTTTAAATCGGGATATCAGCCTTTCAAAAAGAAGCTGCGTCGAGTTCAGTTCATCATTTATTGAGATGTAAACACATATATTCCTTTCCAAGATGGCGGCAGCAGAAAAGACAGCATACGGGCTCCTGTGCCGGGCTTATCCTCCTCGTGTGCAATTTTTTTTTTCCTTCTTCCCCTTTTTTTTCTCAAACTTACCTGAAAAGAGAGCCCTAAGGCAGGAGGCAGCTTTGATAAGCTCCAGAGCGGAGTGGCATCTTCAGAGGTAGAGTGGCTATAGAGTCGGTCGGCCAGCCTGTAACGCCTTGAGCAGGATTCTCACTTCTGCGTGGAATGGGCTTCTGCTGGCAGCGTGGCATGGGCTGGGAAGCCCAGAGTAGGACATTTGCAATGGCACAGCGTGGGCGAGAAAGCCCAGAGCAGGACTGTAGTGGTGACATGCTGTAGCGATGGAGAAGATAAAGTTGGAGTCTTCTTTTTTTGATTTTACTCTAAGTTAATGCGAATAGTGCCTACGGACAGCAACAGTATACACTTTTCACTGTATCTTATGTTGAATACATGTGACAATAAAGGATATTCTATTCTATTCTAGCAGAACACACATGAAGACTTTTCTAATCATTAAGTCTCCATCTGACCAATTGAATTTTCAGTGCAGCAGGTATTGCGTTATTTTATTCTCACTTCAGCTGACCCAGCAAATTTAGGGTCACTACCTACAGTATTGCAGTTTGTCACATAACTAATAATCTAGAAACCAAGGCTATTGTATTGGAGTCATACATTCCTATCCCATACAGCAGAATTTTCAACTCATTCAATAAATTTGGAATATAAAACTGAAATTGGTGACCATAACGATTATCTTTAGTAATTACAAAAGCTAATCTGGTTAACTAATCTCCATTTTTACCATGTCTGGTATGAGCAGCCTGAACAAATTAAGCCTGAGACCAAGGTTTGTTGAGTCACATTTTTACATGTGACTCAAAACTCTCCACAGAATAGATGATTCTTAGATCAAATAGAGATGGACCTCAAATGCTCAAATAACAGTGACATATATACCCCATGAAAAAATAAAGAAAAGAACAACATCAAAAAAAATCAGATTATCTAGTCACCTAGCTGTGGCTGCTTCTAGAAGCTTATTGTCTTCAATTAACTTTTCCAGTTTTCTAAACTGCAATAATGACAAAAATTCAAAAGCATAATTCCTTGGAACAAAGCTCTTTGGAACATCCAGGGAGAAAGACATCTTGGGTTTGAAGTGGTAGATGAGAACTAAATCTTGGCCATGATCCTAGGAAGAACTCACTTGCCCCATGACTAGCTGACTATGATTAGACAATGACTTCTAGTCCTTGCCTAAGCATCTAGAACTTGATTGTGATAATAATAAACAACATACACAGCATCACTCTCTGCTATGAGCTTATATTATGTGTCCAGGTCTCTGGGGTGAATCTTCAATGCACCACCTTCTAACTGTAAGGTAAGAGTACAAGTGTTGAGTGGTAAATTTTATTTTACCCTGCATATTATACCTTCACCCTCACTTTGACATTGCTCATTCTTGTGGAAATACTTCAGACAGTGGGATATTTTTGTCCTAATTTTGAAAATAGTAAATGGTTATGTCAGAAAATTAATGAATATTTGAATTTACAAATGCAATTGCTTCCTTTTAGAGTTAAATCCCACTTCTCTGATGATACAGTGCTGGAAGCACAGTGAATCAGTGGCTTGTGTCAGCTTCATTGACAGCTGCCTTTCTGCATACACTTTGCAGAAGGTTTGAAACTGTCATCTGAACAAGAACTTGGCCCAGATCTGCCTATAGGTTGATAGTCAGTTGTTGCCAAAGCACGCACTGTACTTTGGGATTATGTCAAAATCATAATGCAGTTAGCTTTGTTGGCATTGACCAGGAGTTTGGTATTTTGAGAGGTAATTGCCTGATGTCTAGAAATCTTCAAAAACTTCCCCAAATTTGAATTAGAGTTGAAGGATTTATAGATTTTCAACTGACATAATAGAAGAATAGGAAAGTTTAAAGGAATTAAAACTTGCTTTAACTCCTGGCTCAGCATAAAACTGCCACTCCCATCTTCCAAAATTATTTTGTATCTGTCTGTTGGTCATTTGCTTAATTTTTTGATCCATCTGTCTCCCGTCCCCAGTATCATTAACACTGAAATACCACAACTCCTTCCTTTCCAGATCTGACCCAATTTGCTCCATTCCTCTCAGCTCCATTCCAACCAAGCTGTCATTTGATCTGACTCCATCCCTGCCTCTAACCTGCCTATGCGCCCTACCTACTTGACTCACCCCTCTCACCTCCTTAATCAATGACCTCACTTGTGTTTAGTCACTAACATGCTTAAAAGCTACTTAAATGGCTTACACCCCTAAGTGTAGTATTGAACTTTCCAGAATTTGTCAGGGTAGTGAAAAGTGGAGTGTGGCTTGTCCTCCCCTGACTGTCTTACACAATTGGGATGCAGCTGAATTGAAGGGATGTGGCATTTTGCTGAGGTTTCTAGTATTGGACAACTGACCCAGAAATACACAGGACAGATGCAAGGTGAAACAGTGGGTTCAGACGCAGTGTTCTGAAGGTGATTGCTATTCTCAGCAGATCTGGCTGATGAAGTGCAGATTGTCCTGATACTCCTACTCAGTGCAAATGTTTTCTTGGTGATGATCACAAAATGTAACATGCATACCTTGTTACTTTAAGGGGCAAATGGTGAACTTGCAGTTCTCCAGTGGCTTTCATCACATCATGATATCTAAAGTACATTATGGTCAATAATGCACTTTTACAATTTAATAACATAGGAAAGTGTCAAATTGTTTCAGCACAGCAAATTCCCAGCAATGTAATGATGATTCAATCACCTATTTGGGAAGAACTCCCCTCTCATCTTTTAAAATCTTAGGTTGGCTTATGGTGACACAGAACACAGATCTAGTTTAACATTTACTCCAAAGGACAGAGCCACCAACATTGCAGCATTCTGTCAGAAATGTCAGCCTGGATTTGGCCCTCAGCTTTACAGAGTGGAATGATGATGAACACACAACCTCTTGACTCATAAGCAAGTATGTGACCCACTGAGTCATAGGTGACACTTAAATTTCCACACTGTGATTTACACATTGTGCACAGAGTAGGGAACAGTTCACCTGTCATGTCCTATCCCATCAGTAGTAATTACATTAGCATGGATGAAAGAAAATGTGCAATCATGTTTTCAGTGCTTCTATTTTGAGGCAAGAAACTTAGCTGAATAGTTTCAGATTGAACTCTAAGTTTCCAGGTTAGGTGGATTCGCCATGCTAAATTGCTCATAGTGTCCATGGAGGTACAGACTAGGTGGGTGCATGGGAAATGCAGGGTTACAAGGACAGGGTTTGGGGGTAGGTCTGGGTGGGATGCTTTTCCAAAGGTCAGTGTAGACTTGCTGTGCAGAATGACTTGCTTCCACACTGTAACAATTCTATGAAGTATTTGCTGAGAGACAGAATTGCAATACCAAAATAAATCTGTCTTGTAGAATAGAAATGTACTAAGTAGCTTCTGCAGTACATTTGCAAACATTTATGGTCAATGAACATCAATAAAATGTCTTCTGCAGGCATCGGACAGATCAGCTCTTTGCTTTATTCAGTAGTCTCTTCCCTTTTTTAATATATTTAGGGTGAAAGCTAGACAAGTGCAGCATTGAGAGGTTAGGCATAGGCTTGCGGTAGAGTGAGGTACTGAGGTGCCTGTCCTTGACGGAGATGCATGTGTCCAAGAATTAGACTAATTCTAAAGAGTAGTCCATGGCAAGTCTGATGGTGGGATAAAACTTGTTGATATCACTATGTAGCTGTTTCAGTGATTCCTTGCCCTAAGTCCAAAGGAAGAAAATATTGTCAATTTATCTGGTATATAGCATTAGTCGGAGGTCCTGTGCACCAAAGAAGTCTTGTTCAAACTTGTACATGAAAATGTTGGCATATTAGGGTGTAAACTTGGTCCCCATGGCTATTCTGTGTGTCTGAATGAATAACTGGTTATTGAAGGTTAAGACGTTGTGTTTGTAGATGAAATGGGATGAGTTGTAGGACACATGCATCTCATTAAGGACAGACGCCTCACTCTACTGAAAGCCAACGGATAACCTCACAATGCTGCACTTCTCTAGCTTCCATCCTAAACATATTTTTAAAAAGCCATCCCCTACAGGCAAGTTGTATACCTACACAGGATCTGTTCAGATGAGGTAGAACGCAATGGACACCTGAAGGCATTGAAGAATGCCCTCATAAGGGTAGAATACAATGCTCATCTCATGGATCATCAGTTTTGACATGCCATGGTAAAGAAGCGTAATGACCGGCTTGGAAGAAAGACACAGGATACAACCAATCGGGAACCCTCCATCATCCTGGGAGCAGGATACTACGCTCCACAGCCTGCAATACATTATCAATGACAATGAGCACCTTGCCAAGATCTTCCCTGGGCCTCCAATTCTCACCTTCAAGCAATTGCCAAACTTTAAACTGACCATTGTCCACAGCAAACTACCCAGCCTTCAGGACAACATCAACCACAACACCATAATACCATACCACCTTGTCATGTCAACCACTGCAAGACATGTCAGAACATTAACATGGATTCTACCATTACATGTGGGAATCACCAACCACAAAGTACCCACAGATACTCATGTGACTTGGCCAACATTGTTTATCTCATACGCTGCAGGCAAGGATGCCCCAGGACATGGTATTGGCAAAACCATGCAGATGCCAAAACAACGGTTGAACAGATACCATGCAACAATTGCCAGATAGGGAATGTGCCATCCCAGTGTGGAAACATTTCAGTGGTTAATGATATTTAGCCTTGGATCTTCAGGTAAACATCCTCCAAAGCAGACTTCAGTATACGCAACAATGCAGAGTTGCCAAGCAGAGGCTGATAGCCAAGTCTGTACACGTGAGGTCAGCCTCAATCAGGATCTTGGTTTCATGTCATACTACACAATACACTCTCACACACACACTCGTACACATGACACATACACGCACACTCTCTCACACACACTTTGTCTCACACACACATATAAATCTATGGGGTGAATTTGCATTTGCAGATTTCTATTTACAGATACATTCTATTTTGTTCAAAAACACACAATCTGTGGACAGTCAGTCAATGTGGCGTTTTAAAAATTCCTACTTTGGAAATAAAACCTGTCTGACTCCAGGTCAAGACAAAGACAGACTCTAAACAAGGCTTCACACCTAAAATGCATTGTCTGACCTGAGATGTCACTTCTTTTATACTGATAAAACCTTAAGTTATCTTGGGGCAGTGACTTGAAAGTAATTCTGGCATTTACATATTAATCAATTGAAACCTGCATCTCGATTCTAACTGATTAAAGACTTAACAGCCATGTAGGTTTGTTCAATACATTCGCATCAGTTGCATGATCTTTTGATTTTTACTTTTAAATTCTTTGTCTGATGTATCCTATCTCACCAGCTACCTGAAGAAGGAGTGAGGCTCCAAAAGCTTGTGGTTTCAAATAAACCTGTTGGACTATATCCCAGTGCCATGGGATTTTTGACTTTGTCCACTCAGTCCAACACCAGCGCCTCCACATCCTGAATATTGTGTGCTGAGTAAGAATGGAATTGGATTTTTCAGTGATAACTGCTTTGGTTGAATGGTCTGCCAAACAACTAGTATGCAATGTTCGTTTAAGAGATCTACTCATGATTTTATGATTGTATCATACCATGTGACCTGAGAGCATAAAGGTCTCAGACTCCATTGTAACTGGGGCTACTTGAAGCATGACACACTGATAGGAGTGTGCTATTATTAATAACTAAAAAGATTAGAATTACCTCAGGCACTTAAATATCTATTACTTTAATAAACATCTTTGAATCTTTCAGCACTATGGTATCAGTTCTTGTGTATAAATGTTGCCCCATCAGGCATGAATACCTTTCTGGAAGCAAAAACCTACCATAAAGATCAACACCGTGCAATTTAACTGTTGTCTTTCCCTTCCACGACATTTGGATCTGAATGTGCTTTATAGTAAACAAAGTACTTTTTACAGTGTGATCACTGTGACCAATTTGCAAACAGCAAACCACCACAAAGGTCAGCAGAAACAGGGAGAATGTGCAAACTCCATACAGACAGTCACCCAGGGGTGGAATTGAACCCAGGTCCCAGGCAGCAGTGCTAACCACTGAGCTACCATGCCACCACTTGCTGTTCCTTTGCCTTCTGAGTGGCTTGTTATACCTTTCAGTAACATATGAGCAAGGACACCTTAATCCCTTTGTAAATTAATACTTACAAATCTCTCACCTTTTAAGATATACTCAGCATCTTTGTTCCACCAACCTCATACTTGTCCACATTATATTCCATCTGCAATGTTCTTGTCCATCTGTAGAATGTCAAAATCCCTTTAAGCTTCTTTACATCCTCTTCACAAATACCATTCCCCAAAAGTGTTATATCATCTGCAAACTTGGAAACATTTGGAATTATTGACAAATTGTGAACAGCTGGTGCCCATTTGGTCCGTTTGGCACTGATCCATTTGATGCGCTACTGGTCGCAGCCTGCCAACCTGAGAACAAACTGTTTATTCTGCATCTAGAGTTTTTTTCCTGTTAATCAATCCTTGATCCATGTTAGTATATAGTCTCCTATCTCTTGCATTTTTTAAACTGACCTCCCATGTCTGACCTTATCAAAAGCCTTCTAAAATTCCAAATGTACTGTATCCACATGTTCTCCTTTGTGCTACAACAAACATCCTCCAAAAATAAAAACTCCAACAGATTTGTCTAACATGATATACCCTTCATAACTTCATGCTGACAAATTGGTTTCTAAGTATCCAATCATCCATTATATACATCAGGAAAATTTTACAATCTATTTCTCTATTGATGTCAGGCCTATAGGCCTGTAGTTCCCTATCACCTTCCAAATTGTCAAGCAGGTATTTAGTGCTTCAATTACTCATGGTATATAATGCATGGAATCCTCTTCCACTGAGCTGCGCAAGAAACCTTTGGTTCTATAGCTTCAGTTTTAAACAGCATAGTTGTTGAGATTGGAGTACAAAAACAAAAAAAAACAGGGCAGCAACATATCCTTCAGCCCTCCAAGCTTGTGTCAATACATTTTGTCCTTCCATATTAAAACAGTCCTCGATTATAGGAACTGTATCCCTCTATTCCCTTCTTATTCATGTATTCATTAAGGTGTTTTTTGAATGCTGCTATTGTGTCTGCCTCAACCACTGTATCTAAAGCTGGACACCATTGTTTAGAAAGGTTGCCAAAGTCTTGGTGAGGAGATTGGTCAGAATGGGAACAAATCTGAGTAAATTTCAAGCGAAATGTATGGAATGAATAAATTCCCTTAGATAAACAGCAAGGAAGTGAGATTAATTGGTAGCTTTTCCAGAAAGCTACCATACTGCATGGTTGACTAAATTGCCTCCTGAGTTGTATCATTGTATGACAATTATACCATGATTATTGCTCCTTTTGAATATTCCTGTTTAGTTTGTCCTCACTTAGAAATACAAATCGTTCTCCTATAACATGTGTTTCATCAACACATTTGGCTGTAATGTGATGATGAACTGGGGAACTCCCATTGACTATTACACGATTCTATCCCCAGTTATCTTCTGTTTATTCTAGGTGTTTACTTCAGATCTAGCAAAAGAAGTTGGATGATGGGGAAAAGTTTTTCTTCACATTATTGAAATCTAGGCTTATTCTCAACTAATTATTTCCATTTGAGCATACAGCTTACGAGCAGAAGTTGGTCACTTAACCCTTCATGCCTGCACTGCCATTCGATAAGATAAAGCCAACATTTCACTTGTGATAACTTTTGATTTCTTTGCTTAAACATGAATCTTTCCACTATTTCTTAAATTTGTTCAAGGGCCTGGTGCCAGGATCAAGGATGTCTCAGAGAGGGTGCAGAATGTTCTCAAGGGGGAGAAGGGCCAGTAAGAGGTCATTGTCCACATTGGAACCGACGACATAGGATGGGAAAAGGTTGAGATTCTGAAGGAAGATTACAGAGAGTTAGGCAGGAATTTAAAAAGGAGGTCCTCGAGAGTAGCAATATCTGGATTACTCCCTGTGCTACGAGCTAATGAGGGCAGGAATAGGAGGATAGAACAGATGAATGCATGGCTGAGGAGCTGGTGTATGGGAGAAGGATTCACATTTTTGGATCATTGGAATCTCCTTTGGGGTAGAAATGTACAAGAAGGATGGATTGCACCTATTATACTGGCAGGAAGATTTGCTCGAGCTGCTCGGGAGGATTTGAACTAGTAAGGTGAGAGGAGTGGGACCCAGGGAGATAGTGAGGACAGAGATCAATCTGAGACTGGTACAGTTGAGAACAGAAGCAAGTCAAACAGTCAGTGCAGGCAGGGACAAGGTAGGACTAATAAATTAAACTGCATTTCTTTCAATGCAAGGGGACCAACAGGGAAAGCAGATGAACTCAGGGCATGGTTAGGAACATGGGACTGAAATATCATAACGTGGCTCAGGGATGAACAGGACTGGCAGCTTAATGTTCCAGGATACAAATGTTACAGGAAGGATAGAAAGGGAGGCAAGAGAGAAGGGGGAGTGGTGTTTTAGATAGGGATATCATTACAGCTGTACTGAGGAAGGATATTACCAGAAATACATCCAGGGAAGTTCTTTGGGTGGAAATGAGAAATAAGAAAGGGATGATAACCTCATTGGGATTGTACTACAGACCCCCTAATAGTCAGCAGAAAATCAAGGAACAAAGTTGTAAGGAGATTTCAGTTATCTGTAAGAATAATAGTGTAGTTATGGAAGGGGATTTTAACTTTCCAAACACAGACTGGGATTGTGTTAAGGGTTTAGATGGAGAAGAATTTATTAAGTGTGTACAAGAAAATTTTCTGATTCAGTTTGTCGATGTGCTAAACTTGACCTACTCTTGGGAAATAAGGCAGGGCAGATGACTGAGGTGTCAGTGGGGGAGCACTTTGGGGCCAGTGACAATAACTCAATTAGATTTAGAATAATGATGGAAAAGGATAGAACAGATCTAAAAATTGAAATTCAAAATTGGAGAAAGGCCAATTTTGACGATATGAGGCAAGCACTTTCAAAAGCTGATTGGGGGCACATGTTCGCAGGTAAAGGGACGGCTGAAAAATGGGAAGCCTTCAGAAATGAGATACTGAAAATCCAGAGGAAGTACATTCCTGTTAGGGTGAAAGGAAAGGCTGGTAGGTATAGGGAATGCTGGATGACTAAAGAAATTGAGGGTTTGGTTAAGAAAAAGAAGGAAGCATATGTCAGGTATAGACAGGATAGATCGAGTGAATCCTTAGAAGAGTGTAATGGCAGTAGGCGTATACTTAAAAGGGAAATCAGGAGGGCAAAAAGGAGACATGAGATAGTTTTGGCAAATACAGTTAAGGAGAATCCAAAGGGTTTTTACAAACATTATCAAAGACAAAAGGGTAACTAGGGAGAGAATAGGGCCCCTCAAAGATCAGCAAGGCAGCCTTTGTGTGGAGCTGCAGAAAATAGGGAGATACTAAACAAGTATTTTGCAGCAGTATTTACTGTGGAAAAGGACATGGAAGATATAGAATGTCGGGAAATAGATGGTGACATCTTGAAAAATCTCCATATAACAGAGAAGGTAGTGCTGGATGTCTTAAAATGCATAAAGGTGGATAAATCCCCAGGACCTGATCAGGTGTATTTTAGAACTCTGTGGAAAGCTAGGGAAGTGATTGTTGTGCCTCTTGCTGAGATATTTGTATCATCGATAGTCACAGGTGAGATGCCGGAAGACTGGAGGTTGGTTAACGTGGTGCCACTGTTTAAGAAGTGTGGTAAGGACAAGCCAGGGAACTGTACACCAGCGAGCCTGACCTCAGTGGTGGGCAAGTTGTTGGAGGGAATCCTAAGGGACAAGATGTATATGTATTTGGAAAGGCATGGACTGATTAAGGATAGTCAACATGGCTTTATCCATGGTAAATCATGTCTCACAAACTTAATTGAGTTTTTTTGAAGAAGTAACAAAGAGGATTGATGAGGGCAGAGTGATAGATCTGATCGATATGGACTTCAGTAAGGCGTTCAACAAGCTTCCCCATGGGAGACTGATTAGCAAGGTTAGATCTCATGGAATACAGGGAGAACTAGCTATATGGATACAGAACCGGCTCAAGGGTAGAAGACAGAGGGTTGTGGTGGAGGGTTGTTTTTCAGACTGGAGGCCTGTGACCAGTGGTGTGCCACAAGGATCAGTGTTGGGTCTACTTTTTGTCATTTATATAAATGATTTGAATGTGAGCATAAGAGATATAGTGAGTACGTTTGCAGATGATACCAGAATTGGAGGTGTAGTGGACAGCGAAGAAGGTTAACTCAGATTACAACAGGATCTTGATTAGATTGGCCATTGGGCTGAGAAGGGGCAGATGGAGTTTATTTCAGATAAATGCAAGGTGCTGCATTTTGAGAAAGCAAATCTTAGCAGGACTTATACACTTAATGGTAAGGTCCAAAGGAGTGTTGTTGAACAAAGAGACCTTGGAGTGCAGGTTCATAACTCCTTGAAAGTGTAGTTGTAGGTAGATAGGATTGAGAAGAAGGCATTTGGTATGCTTTCCTTTATCGGTCAGAGTATTGAATACAGGAGTTGGGAGGTCATGTTACGGCTGTACAGGACATTGGTTAGACCACAGTTGGAATATTGCGTGCAATTCTGGTTGCCTTCCTATCGGAAAGATGTTGTGAAATTTGAAAGTGTTCAGAAAAAATTTACAAGGATGTTGCCAGGGTTGGAGGATTTGAGCTATAGGGAGAGGCTGATCAGGCTGGGGCTGTTTTCCCTGGAACATCAGAGGCTGAGAGGTGACCTTATAGAGGTTTGCAAAATTATGAGGGTTATGGATAGGATAAGTAGACAAAATCTTTTCCCTGGGGTCGGGGAGTCCAGAACTAGAGGGCATAGGTTTAGAGTGAGAGGAGAAAGATATAAAAGAGACCTAAAGGGCAACATTTTCATGCAGAGTGTGGTACGTGCATGAAGTGAGCTGCCAGAGGAAGTGGTGGAGGCTGGTACAATTGCAACATTTAAGAGCCTTTTGGATGGATATATGAATAGGAAGGGTTTGGAGAGATATGGGACGGGTGCTGGCAGGTGGGACTAGATTGGGTTGGGATATCTGGTCGGTATGGACGGGATGGATCAAAGAGTCTGTTTCCATGCTGTACGTCTCTATGACTCTATGACTCTGCCTCCATTGCCTTCTGAGACAGTGTGCTCCAAAGTGTCTCAACCCTCAGAAAAGAATTCTCCTATCTATTCTTTCTGCATCCACCCTATGAAAACCATTTAGAATTTATGCACTTGAATAAAGTCAGCCCTAACTGATTTTTAAACTCCACTGGAAACACCTCACAAGTCATCCCATTCATTCCAAATGTCAATCATGAACCTTCTTGAAACATGACATGAAATGTTTGCATCTGTCTGTAAATAAGGAAACCAAAACTGCATGCAGCATGAGGTGTGGTCACACTAATGCTCAATATAAATGAAGCACAGCATATCTACTTTTAAGTTCAATTCCTCTCATAATTAAGATTGGTTTTCCATTAGCCAGCCTGATTATATGCTGCCCCTATATACTAGCTTTTTGTGAGTCATACTAGAGCACTTCGATACTTCTGTACATTGGAATTCTATTTGCATAATGCTCCACTTTTTATTCTTCCTGCCATAATGGAAGAACTTTGCATTTTCTCACACTATGCTCCATTTTGTCTAGTCACTCAACCTATATGTATCCATCTTTGACCTTGTTATGTCATCTTCACAAAGTGAAGTAGATAAAGTGCAAAGAATATAAAACAATGTGTGGGCTGGAGATCTAAAACAAACAAAAATAGAAAGTGCTGGAGAAACTCAGCAGGTCTGGCAACATCTGTGGAGACAAAGCAGAGTTAACGTTTGGAGGCAAGTGGCCTTTGAAGATGGATCAGTGGACTCAACATTAATCCTGTTTTCACTCCACAGATGCTGCTAGACCTGCTCATTTTCTCCAAGAGTTTCTATTTCTGTATACTTGTGCCATTTGCAGATATAGCTACCATTCCTTCAGCTACCTCATTAAAGACATTGATATAAATTGTGAAAAGTTGGCAGCACAGTACAGATCCTGTGGATCCCCCATTAGTCATTTCCAGCCAATTTGAAAAAGATCTATTCGTGTAGAACTTTATACCAACCAGCTGATAGTCTATCTACATCGATTATGTTACTATTCCACAAGCTCCTACTTTGCACAATAACCTCTTTATATGAAAACTCGTCAAATGCCTTCTGAAAATCCAACAAAATCTGCAAGCTCCCCTTTATCTGCAAGTTATTCTTTTGAAAAATTCCAAGAAATTGCTTCAACACAATTTCTTTTTTATAAAACCATGCTGACTACCCTCTTAGAGTTTTAGCAAAAACTCAATGTATAGCAGTGACTCTTCCTTTAGTGATCATTTTGAACATCTTCCCATGATATGTCAATCTCACTGACTGATAGTTAATGCCTTCCTCCTTTTCTTCAATAGAAATTCTGAGAAATTAACACAGATGGATCTATTGTCTCATTAAGATCTGAGGGTGAAATCCATTATGACTCGAAGACTTACAATGTCACAAGACCATCTTCCTGAATGATTACAATTTCACTATTTGTATCTCTTTTTTCTACCTCTTTTACAACTTTTTATGGATTTTTCGATTCTTGTTACTGTATAACACTTTCCATCCCACAAATAAATCTTTCTCATGTCATCTACATTCTCGTAAAACCTAAAACTTTTGGATGTAGGTTTGCTCGCTGAGTTGGAAGGTTCATTTCCAGATGTTTTGTTATCCTACTAGATAACATCTTCAGTGGGCCTCAGGTGAAGCAATGCTGAAAAATTCCTGCTTTCTATTTATATGTTTGGGTTTCTTTGGGTTGGTGATGTCATTTTCTGTAGTGATGTTATTTCCTGTGGTGAAGTAACTTCCTGTTTCTTTTCTCAGGAGGTGGTAGATGGGATCTAACTCAATGTGTTTGTAGATCGGGTTCCGGTTGGAATGCAATGCTTTTAGGAATTCTCATCTTTGTTTGGCTTGTCCTAGGATGGATGTGTTGTCCCAGTTGAAATGGTGTCCTTCCTCATCCGTATGTGAGGATACTTCACATGTGAGTATCCTCATTGGAAATGTCCGTACCTCTGAGCCAGGAGACCTGGATTCCACCTACTGTAGAGGTGAGTAACACATCTCTGAGCAGGTGGATTAGAAAATATCTACTCTGAGGAATTCTTGCACTGACATCCTGTAACTGAAATGACTGACCTCTAACAGTCACAATCACCTTCCTATGTGCCAGTTATGATTTCAACCAGTAAAGAATATTCCCCCAATTCCCATTGACTCCAGTTTTGCTAGGGTGCCTTTAAAGCTACACCCAGTCAAACGCAGCCTTGATGTCAAGAGCACCAAGTCTCACTGACCTCTGAAGTTCAACCATTTCTTCCATGTTTTGTGATGAGGTCAGGATCTGAGGTGCCCTTGCAGAGCTCAAATGAGCATTAGTGAGCAGATTCTTGTAAAGTAAGTGC
Organism: Chiloscyllium punctatum; assembly: GCF_047496795.1. Classification (NCBI taxonomy): domain Eukaryota; kingdom Metazoa; phylum Chordata; class Chondrichthyes; order Orectolobiformes; family Hemiscylliidae; genus Chiloscyllium; species Chiloscyllium punctatum. The sequence continues at coordinate 112,050,624 of NC_092741.1, forward strand.
TTCTTAATAATAGCATTTTTGTCAATCTCTTCCTTATGACGGGCTTTTGCCCGAAACACCAACTCTCTTTCTCCTCGAATGTTGACCTACTGTGCTTTTCCAGTGCCACATGTATTGATTCTGATCTTCAGCATTTGCAGTCCTAATTTTCTCCTAATCTCATCCATCACTTGACTGATGATTGAAATTAGCTGATGCGGTGGTTGACTAAGTTAAATTTAGATTCATAAAGTTCAGAGGAGGCCTTTTGTCCCCTCTACTCTGTACCACCAAAAGTATACAACTATCTATACTAGTCTCACTTTTCCAAACTAAGCTCATAGCTTTGAATGTTATGACATGTCAAGTGCTCATCCAATTACTTTTTAAATGTTGAGGTTCCCACCTCAAGGCAGTGCATTCCAGACCTCTGTGAAAATGATTTTCCTCAAATTCCTTCTAAATGTCCTGCCTTTCACTTTTGAGATTATGCTACTTTGTTATTGACCCATTAACCCTTCAACTAAGGGAAACAACTGCTTTCTATTCACCCTGTCCCTGCCCCACATAATCTTTTACATCGTTATTATGTTGCATCTCAACCTCCTCTACTCCAAACAAAGCAACCTGAGCCCACCCAGCATGTCTTCACAGCTGAAATGCTCTATCACAAGAAACATCCTGGTGAAACACCTTTGTACTTCCTCCAGTGCAATCATATCTTTCCAATAATGCAGTGACCAAACTACACACAATACTCCAGCTGTGGCCTAACCAAAGTTCTGTACAGCTTCAACATGACCTCCCCAGTCGTATTATTATGCCACAGCCAAGAGCGGCAAACAACCTATAGGCTGCCATACCTACCCCATTAACCTGTCCTGTCACCTTTCAGGGATCTATGAGTGAGCATCCTAAAATCCCTCTGTTCCTTTCCACTTTCTAGTACCTTGCCATTCATTGAGTACTCTCTTGACTTGTTCCTTCCACCTGCTCTTTGTTTACAGGGCATACCTATAAACAATATCTCCCATTGTCAGGTGGATGCTCGTGTTATTGTCATACTGGGACAGCTTGGCTAGGGTAATATCTGAAGAACAAGAGCTCAGTAGTATTGCCATATTATGTATACCTATAGACTCTGTCATAGTAATGGCAGTAAGTATTCATTCGAGATGAGTAACAATGTAAATTTTTCCTTTTGTTGAACTTTCACTTAGATCTTAGAGTTGTGAGCGGAAAGAAAACTTATTGGACTAATAGCTAAATAGAATTTTGATTTTCGCTTTCAAAATACTATGTTGTGGAGAGAATATCTGGCTGAATGTCCAATAAGGAATAGGACAGAATAGATAATCAAATACTTTGTGCAACAAAGTAGTTCATGCCCTTCAGATTTCTATATGCCCACATATTTCTGGTATTATCATCATAAATCATCTCGATGCTGTTTCCAGTTCCCCATATATCTTTTCTTATATAATATGAAGACCAACACTGCATGAAGTACTGTGTAGTCTAACCAATATTTGATACATGTTTAGCATAACATCCCTATTCTTTGATTCTTTATCTCTAGAAATAAAGCCTAGTGCTTTGGCTTTGCTTAGTTTATGACCCTGCCAAATAGTATTACACATTATAGTGAGAGGTATATTCATATTCTGAGAATTCTTTTCTGTTTTTCTACTCTACTAAGATTTTTTTAACTTTCCAAGTAGTAAGTGATTTCCCTATTCTTTTCAGCAAAATGTACTCCTTCAGATTTGACTATGATGAACTTCACGTACTCATTTTTGTCAATTCTGAAATCTATTAATTTGTTACAGTCATCCTCAATATTGACTACCTTTCCCATCACTACATCACTCTGCTCATGAACCATGAAATTTGGTGTCATTTACAAAGTTAGAAATTGTCTATGATTCCAAGAGCCAAATTGTTAATGTAAGTTGTGCACAGCAAATTCTCTGCACTGATGCTGATGAAACACAATTTTCTACCTTCTCTGAAATACTACCCTTTTACTCCTCTGCTCTTCCTTCAGTCTCAAAGACAGTTGCTTTAATCTGTGCCTCACCAAGGCATATATATCAATAGGTGCAGGTGAGTGGATGAGTCATTCAACCCAATTCACTAACTGATTGACTGTCCTGCCCCACCTCGCAAGCATACAATGTTCATTCAAATACCTAAGTCTTTGTGTGATCAGTGATCACTTGAGGGGTTCACCTACATCATCTCCCCCAATAGTTATATTCCAATTTTATTTTACAAATTTCCTGTTGTATCATTTGTTCATGTTACAGTACCCCTTGAACAGACTTTCAATTAGTTTATAAGTTTATTTGTTTTACCAAAGAATGCAAAAAATAGGAGCTGTCATGCTCCCAAATTCATATTATAAGTTAGTTTGATAAGTTTTCATTATAATTTTGTTTTGTAAATATCTCCTTTTAAAAGGGCTGCGCTTGAATTAAATTGTTTATTAACTTTGGTGGTATACACTGGAATATAAAAAGAGGAATCTTTTCTCATGACAAGTTGGTAGTGAAGAGCCCAGTATTCATCATCAGTCTCAAATGATATTTTAGTTGAACTTCAACAAATACATATGTTATAAAAGTGTGGTAGCATTCATTTTGAAGAGTATTGATCAGTTAATTTTCTTAGGATATAAACAGGAATTTACTGGAAAACTGGATCAGTAAGGGTCAGGAATGTGTAATGCTGCATTCTGCAAATGAACAATCAATGAATGTTTAGCATATAATTTGATACGCCTCTTTCTGTCTTGGGATCCATACATCAGAAAATAACATGCAGATATCTCGGTTGTGTGCAACATCTCTTGGCATGAATGTATGATTCTGATTTTAACTTTGACATTTTTAGGGGGCTGTCATTTGTGTTCTTGCTCCTGGAGAGATGCCTGGTGTTCAGAGGAGGTTTGAACTGGCATGCCATATGTTTGATTGGCATAAGTTGAATAATTATATCCTGGACATCAGGGACTGCAATGTCAGGAGTGATTTCTCCATTGAGGATGACTGCAATAAGTTTGAGCTGTTGTCTCTAATGAAGGTGAACCGAGGCATCAGAGCACATAATGCACTGATATGCAGCAATTATCTTGCTGTCTGCAAGAGGTAAGTAAGACACTTACACTCAACTCTGGCAGGCTTTCATCATCCTGTTACCTTACAAACAGTTCCAGTTGACATTTTAATTTTCCTATCAATCAAATGATAGACTTTGGCAGATAGATGTGCTCACACTAAGCAATTACACCCTGTCACAGGTTTAACCAGGCAATGAGTTTCCTTACCCTCTGCCACCTCAGCCCCTAAAGCTGCAAGAGCTATATATTTCTATCGATGGCCTGCTTTGATCCCAATTAAAGGAGTTAGTGCTGCTGACTTTAACCAGAGATTGGGCATTCATGCCATCATTCCCTTCAGGTGTTCATGTGCAAATGAGCACAACATGGACATAAGAGGGAAAGATCTGTGTGGAGTCTAAATGCTGGTGGAGACCAATTAGGCAGAATGGTTTCTGTGCTGTAAATTTCACATGCTTGTTGCTTCTAATTTGATCACTTCTAAACATCCGAGTCTGAGCTGTGTGGTGCTGAAATGAGTGTGAAAGATGTTGGAGAGGAACAATATTGAAATTTTACACTGGTAAATTTTAATTAGAAATAATGGCAAGTCCCAGGGTCAGCTGACTGGCTGGAAGATTTGTGCTGTAAAGGTTACACCCACAATGCAGGTTCAATTCTCACCATTTTGGTGACACCTTCACAATCTCACCCTTTGCCTGAATTGTGCTGACCCTCACTACAACTCATTCATCTCCCTCATAATGGTAAGGTCCAGTGGAGTGTTGCTGAACAAAGAGATCTTGGAGTGCAAGTTCATAGCTCCTTGAAAGTAGAGTTGCAGGTAGACAGGATAGTGAAGAAAGTGTTTGGTATGCTTTCCTTTATTGGTCAGAGCATTGAGTATAGGGATTGGGAGGTCATGTTGCAGCTGTACAGAACATTGGTTAGGCCACTTTTGAAATATTGTATGCAATTCTGGTCTTCTTCCTAATGGAAGGATGCTGTGAAACTTGAAAGAGTTCAGAAAAGATTTACAATGATACTGCCAGGGTTAGAGGATTTGAGCTAAAGGGAGCTAAAGGGCTGAATAGGCCGGGGCTGTTTACCCTGGAGCATTGGAGTCTAAGGGAGTGACCTCATAGAGATTTATAAAATCACGAGGGGCATGGATAACATCAATAGACAAAGTCTTTTCCCTGGGGTGGGGGAGTCCAGAACTAGAGGACATAGGTTTAGGGTGAGGTTGGAAAGATATAAAAGGGACCTAAGGGTCAACTTTTTCATGCAGAGGGTTAGATTACTTACAGTGTGGAAACAGGCCCTTCGGCCCAACAAGTCCACACCAATCTGCCGAAGCTTACCCACCCAGACCCATTCCCCTACATTTACCCCTTCACCTAACACTACAGGCAATTTAGCATGGCCAATTCACCTAACCTGCACATTTTTGGATTGTGGGAGGAAACCGGAGCACCCGGAGGAAACCCACACAGACACGGGGAGAAGGTGCAAACTCCACACAGTTAGTCGCCTGTGGCAGGAATTGAACCCGGGTCTCTGGCGCTTATAGGCAGCAGTGCTAACCACTGTGCCACCGTGCTGCCGGGTGGTGTGTGTATGGACTGAGCTGCCAGAGGAAGTGATGGAGGCTGGTACAATTGCAACATTTAAAAGGCATCTGGATGGGTATATGAATAGGAAGGGTTTAGAGGGATATGGGCCAAGTGCTGGCAAATGAGGGTAGATTATGTTGGGATATCTGGTCAGCATGGACAAGTTGGACCAAAGGGTCTGTTTCCATGCTGTACATCTCTATGACTCGATGACTCTCTTGCTCTTTTTGGATTTCACCGCCACCAGGCAAGTCCAGCACCTGGTCAATAAACTATGGATTAAAAGGGGCTACATAAATTATATTAGTTTTTAATGATTCAATTTAAAGTAGACCTGCAGTCAAGCTTTTCTTTAAGCCAGTTCACTGTGTTTTAATTATATTATTATAGAAAGTTCCTTCGGAACAGAAATAAAGCAATTAACAAGAAACTACAAACATCAGAGTTATAACAAGTGCAGAAAATACAAAGGAACACTTACTTTTTAATGCCAATAATGTTTCCATGTTATATCATTGGGTTTAGTTGCTTAAATTCGTCATTCAGTTGAAGTGGGGTTAGCACTTAAAATCAAATCCATTCGCTGTGATGGCATCTGTTGTTGAGTAGGTAATACTGTCTTGTACAGGTAGGTTTATCAGATTCTTGTACAAGTAGACTTCCCAAACTGCAGATTTTGCTGGTGGTGGGGTAGAGAAGCTTACATGTTGAAGAAGTTTATTGTACATTAGCAATTAGTTACAGGCTAAAATAAACTTGACCTTTTGATTTAATTGTAAGGGATTTGTATTGGTTACTTTAAAATTTTATTTAGAAAATAACAAAATGCATTGTGAACAGCCTTCGGCCTACCTCAGTAAGAAGAGCAAAAGGGTGAGGAGTAAAGCAAATAACACTTCACTCCTGTGGACTTAAGAGGGGAAAAGCAATAAGTTAAATCTGTTATCTTCCCCCTTCTATCTGTAACATTTAACAAGATCTAAAACCACATTCCAAAACAAAGTTCAACCTGTTTCTTAACACTAACCATCAAAGATTCAATTCCAGAGAATTGAATCTCGACTCGTCAAAGTTCTGTATAACTGACAAATTGCAGTTTCCTTGTCATGGACTATGGGGATAATTCAATGAGCCACTTCCACGTTTCCAACAAAGCTTCACAAAGGTGGGAGCCTAAATTTGCTCAGCTGTAATAGGTTGTGGATTTCTAACCAAGTTTTTTTCTGGTTTGGAAGTTCCACACACTAAAATATTCTGTGGAGATAGTTTTGAATTGCTCTTCTGAGAGAAGCTAAACTTGATTCTGAATTGATTTTTTAAAAATTCTCAAATTGACTTTTCTTTGAACTGAAAGGAAAAGCTAATGATATAGCATGTTTGCCCTACCTGTCTTAAACACAGCAGTATAATTAACTCTCAAATAAAACCACAGGGTTCTGCAGTTATCTACTTTCTGACAAAGTGTTGGATTTAATCACTATTCTGGAAGAACTCCCTGATCTTGTTTCTTTTCAAAAATAAACCATTCACATGAGTAACCAATTCCTATCTGCTTGTACTCTGAAGTCAAAATTTAATAAAATATATTAACATGTCATTATCTTTTTCATTCTCTCTTGTCTTTATTTGTTTGAAAGATGTAATACTTATTAGTATTACTTTTTGGAATTTAGATTCAATCTTCATGTTAGCGCCCACATGTGAAAGTAACAACTTGGATTGGGTTGCTTGCCGAAGAAAACATCCAAGTTTCTAGTTCCAAGATGAAAATGTTGTGGTTTCTATAATGTCAAGCTACCTCATAATGTTACTTCTGGGTGGGGGTGGGGAGGTGTAGCAGCAACAGTCTTCAGCATGAAATACTTTCATGCACTTCCTCTTTCAGATGCTGATCAGATCTTTTTTCTGTATTTGTTCCAAAACTCCTGAAAGCTGATTCAGTCCTGGAGAGTTTCATGATGTGACACTTGATCAGCACTTCAGACAGATGTGTTGAATCATTTTAAAGCTTTTATTTTTCATTGCCCCTCTGCCACCTTTTAACTCCTCCTTTTTCGAGCTGAGCTCTCCTCTCTCTTTGATTTCTTCCTTATCTTGAGCTTCTCTCTACTGTCAATCAAACAGTCTATTCTCTTTGATACTGTCTTCACATTGAAACTTTTTCCAAGATATGTTCCATCGTTTTGAATTCCCTTTGCTGCAGTGCAATCTTGCTCCAGCAGCAGTCTCACTTGCTGAGTTACCCAGAACCTTTGACTTGAGAAACTTCTCTCATGATTTTCTGAAGAATATATTTTCTTGCTGTTAAGAAAAGAAGAGGTATTAAAATTTTACACTGTGTTTTTTTCTTGTCATGCCAAGACATCCCAAAGCACTTTACAGCTAAGTGTGATCACTGCTATGGAAAAATGTGGCACCTAATTTGTCCATCAATCTGCGACAGGTAGCCGTGTCAGAGGGCCTTCCATTTGGTAAGATTTATTTGTGACCAACCAAAATGGAGAAAGTTCAATTGGGAAGGCACCAAATACATCAAGAAATGCCATTGGGATCATGCAGAGATAGATCTTAGGCATTGGAGGGAGCATGTAAACTTCTGAGCAACTCATCTACCTGACCCTTTAAGCACCACTTGCTCCAAATATAGCAGAGTCTGCAGATAGTGTGTAGTCACCCCTGCGCACACAGAAGGAGTGGAACATGAGGGATTACCTAAGTGGGAGGAGAGGTAGAGGATTTTTTGCATTGAGGAATAAATATTGGCTCAGATATTCAGGATACTGTTGTACGCTCTATTTTTATATGCACTGGAATATCACAACAGTCAGAGCAATGATTTAATCCTTGACAATGACAAGTTATACCAGAACAACATTCCACTCTGGTGGTGGTGGTGCAGTGGGGGGAGTAATGAAAGAGCTACCAATACTGGAAATCAAAAACAAAAACAGAAATTTGATGGAAAATCTCAGAAGGTCTGGCAACAACTGTTGAGAGAAATCAGTGTTAACATGTGGGTCCAATGACCCTACTTCACAACTCCACTTTGGATATCTGTCAGAAGGTCAGCATTCCTGGCATCTGGACTATCTTTGAAAGGCCACTGTGCACTTGAACAAGAGTTGGCAATCTGGCACTGCCCCTGACTGGCAACACCACAGCATATACAAACAGCCCCATTTTGTCTCTAGTCATTGTTTAACCACTTAGCCACACAGATTACCTGTCCTGAGCTGCACTCCATCTAAACACCCACTCAAATTTAGCAATACTCTGTCCCAGTGCTAGTTAAGGACCCACAGCTTGACATTGTTCAGCAGGGGAATATTACAAGCAATCAGATATTTCCAAAGTATGAACTTTTATTGACAGTCAGCAAATACCAAAAAAAAACAATCAAAATTGCAATTCAGATCACAGTCCAAACCAAATGCTGGCATTGTATCTAATAAATAATTCATAGTCCATGATGGTCATCTGCAACGATACCTCATCCATTAGAAAAGGCCACTGATGTGCCTTGTAGCACCCATTGCAATTGAGCTCTGTCATGAGCAAGGAGACTGTGTTCCTCCCCAGTGTCTTTATTCTCTTCCTCAGATGACTGCTCACATTCCCCTACTTCCTCAGCACCTATCACATTGCCCCATTGCTTATTCCAACTGTGAAGAGCACTGCACTCCAAGATGGTTCAGTAGTCTCGCTCCAGATGACATTGGATTATGCTACTACATCCCTGTCAACTGACAACTTGCTACTGCCTCACCACTCAAAAGAAGCACCAAAGATGTGATACTTCCAACATCGAGATTGGTTTCGACAGACAACTTATCTACTTTTCGCTCATTCCATATCTAATTTGACCATAACCCATGCTTCTCAGATCCCTTTAAGCTTCCACCCAGTAATTTTTTTTTCATACCACAGTGTGTTAGGTTTAGGAATTGAGGAATGGGTGGCATGGTGGCACAGCAGTTAGCACTGCTGCCTCACAGTGCCAGAGACCTGGGTTCAATTCTCGCCTCAGGCAACTGTCTATGTGGAGTTTGCACATTCTCCCTGTGTCTGCCTGGGTTTCTTCTGGGTGCTCTGGTTTCCTCCCACAGTCCAAAAATATGCAGGTTAGGTGAATTGGCCATGCTAAGTTGCCTGTAGTGTTAAATGTAGAGGAATGGATCTGGTTGGTTTGCTCTTCAGAGGGTTGGTGTGAACTTGTTGGGTCAAAGGGCCTGTTTCCATACTGTAAGTAATCTAATCTAAACTAGAAGTGGCAGTAGGCGATTGAGCTTTTCAAGCTCACTCCTCCAATTAAGATGATCATGGCTGATTTTATCCTGGTCTCAACGCCACTTTCCTGCCTGCTCCCCACAGCCCTTTATCTGCTTTTCTTAAGAAATATATCTGTTTCTTTATTGAATCTATTGATTGATTCTGCCTCCACTCTGAGGCAGTGATGAGTTCCACAGATTCACAATTCTCTGAGAGTGGTTTCTCCTCATCTCAATTTTGAACCTACCTCATCTCAGTCTATATCAAAGATCTCTTGTTTGAGACTGTCCCACAAGGAGGAACATCAGTTCTATGACCCCTTTAGAATTTTATATACATCAATTACATCCTCCCCTCATTCTTCTGAACTCCAGCAAGTATAAGCCCAAGCTATTCAACGGCTCCTCGTATGACAGCCCATTGAACCCTCGAATCAACCTGACAAACTTCTTCAGAACTGCCTCCAGTACCATCCTTCCTCAAGTAAGGAAATCAAAACTGGACACTATTCCAGGTGTGGCCTTGCCACCTTATGTAATTGTAACAGCACTTCTTTATGTTTATAATCTAATAAATTCCATTTGCCTTTCTTATTATATGTTGCATCTGCATGTCCCCTTTCTACAATTCAAGCACAAAGATGCCCAGATCCCCCTGCACTGACACACTTTGAATCTGCTCCCATCTAAATAATAATTTCTGGCCAAAGTGGGCAATCTTCTATTTATTCACATTAAATTCTATTGCCAGAAGCTAGCTAGTTCTCTTAGTCTGGCAATATTTATCTGTAAACTCTTTACCTCATCATCACTGCCTGCTTTCCCACATATTTTAGTATCATCCACCAAACATTGATATGTTCCACTCTATCCCTGCTTGTAGATCATTTTTATAGACTGTAAATAGTTGAAGTCTGAGAAATGAACCCTCATCATCCAGCGAAAGACCAATTTATCACAAATGTGCTTTCTGACAGTCAGCCAATTCTCTATCGCAACCAATTGTCAAGACTTAACTCTTTGGGTTTTAACATTCTGGATCAGTCTTTTATGCAGCACCTTGTCAAATGCCTTCTAAAAGTCCAGATATGCCCCTCCACTGGATCCCCATTATCAACCTTGATGGTTACATCCTCAAAGAACTCCAGCAAGTTGGAAGGGGAGCAGCCCCAGGTCGTGGTCCACATAGACAACAATGATATAGGTAGGAAGAGAGGTGGGGATTTAAGGTGGAAATTCAGGGAACTAGGGCGGAATCTAAGAGCTAAGGCAAACAGAGTTGTTATCTCTGGTTTATTATCCATGCCACGTGCTAGTGAGGCGAGGAATAGGGAGAGAGAGGACATGAACACATGGCGAAGGGATGGTGCAGGTGGGAGGGTTTGGGATTCCTGGATAACTTGGGGCTCTTTCTGGGTGGGACCTCTACAAACAGGATGGTCTTCACCTGAACCGGAGGCGTACCAATATCCTGCAGGAGGATTTTGCTTACACTGTTCGGGTGGGCTTAAACTAATTCAGCATGGGGATGCAAACCTAAATTGTATTGAGGAGGTTGAGAATAGGAAGGCCCAAAATAAGGTTTCAGGGTCATAAGAGAGCACAAACAAGCAAAAGGTTGGCCTGAAGTATGTCTATTTGAACGCCAGGAGCATCTAGAATAAGGTGGGTAAACTTGCAGCATGGGTTGGTATATGGGATTTCGATGTTTTGGCCATTTCAGAGACATGGGTAGAGCAGGGACAAGAATAGGTGTTGCAGATTCCAGGATTTAGATGCTTCAGTTAGAACATAGAAAATAGTAAAAGAGGTGAGGGTATGGCATTGTTAGACAAGGAGAGTATTACACCTGCAGAAAGGATGTTTGAGGACTTGCCAACTGAGGTAGTATGGGCTCAAAATCAAAGAGGTAAAAACAATGACTGCAGATGTTGGAAACCAGATTCTGGATTAGTGGTGCTGGAAGAGCACAGCAGTTCAGGCAGCATCCAAATAGCTTCGAAATCGACGTTTCGGGTAAAAGCCCTTCAGCAGGAATACGTAGCAGGAAAGGAGAAGTCGCCCTATTGGGAGTTTTCTATAGGCCTCCAGATAGTTCCAGAGATATAACGGAAAGGATAGCAAAGATGATTTTCTATAAGAGCGAGAGTGACAGGGTAAGAGGGACTTCAACTTCCCAAATATTGACTGGGAATATTATAGTTCAAGTACTTTAGATAGGACAGTTTTTTGTCCATTGCGTGAAAGAGGGTTTTCTGACACCATATATAGACAGTCCAAAAAGGGGTGAGGGCCACAATAGATTTGGTACTAGGTAATGAACCAGGTTGGTGTTCGATTTGGAGGTAGGTGAGCACTTTGGTGATAGTGACCACAATTTGGTTGTTTACTTCAGCAATGGAAAGGGGTAGGTATACACCAGAGGGCAAGAGCTTCAGCTGGGGGGAAGGTAATTACAACGCAATTAGACAAGATTTAGGATGCAAAGGATGGGGAAGGAAACTACAGGGCAGGAGAACAATAGAAATGTGGAGTTTATTCAAGGAACAGCTACTGTGTGTCCTTAATGAGTATGTACCGGTCTGACAGGAAGGAAATTGTCTAGCACAAGAGCCACAGTTTATGAAGGAAGTTGAATCTCTTGTCAAGAAGAAGAAGAAGAAGGCTTATGTTTGGATAAGATGTGAAGGCTCAGTTAGGGCGATTGAGAGTTACAAGGTAACCAGGAAAGACCTAAAGAGAGAGCTGAGACAAGCAAGGAGAGGACATGAGAAGTTGTTAGTGGATAGGATTAGGAAAACCCTATAGCTTTCAATAGGTATATTAGGAATAAATGAATGACTAGAGTAAGATTAGGGCCAATAAAGGACAGTAGTGGAAAGTTGTGCATGGAGTCAGAGGAGATAGGGGAAGCGCTAAATGAATATTTTTTGTCAGTATTCACACTGGAAAAGTCTAACGTTGTCGAGGAGAATACTGAGAAACAGGCCACTAGACTAGATGGGATTGAGGTTCACAAGGAGGAGCTGTTAGAATTTCTGGGAAGTGTGAAAATTGGTAAGTCCCCTGGGCCAGATGGGATTTATCCTAGGAATCTCTGGGAAGCCAGGGAAGAGATTGCAGAGCCTTTTGCTTTGATCTTTATGTCATCATTGTTGACAGGAATAGTGCCAGAAGACTGGAGGATAGCAAATGTTGTTCCCTTGTTCAAGAAAGGGAGTAGACACAACCGTGGCAATTATTGACTCTTACTTAGTTTGTGGATAGAGTGTTGGAAAAGGTCTAAGAGGTGGATTTATAATCAGCTAGAGAGGAATAAGTCGATTAAGGATAGTCAACACGGTTTTGTGAAGGTCAGGTCGTGCCTCGCAAACATTATTGAGTGCTTCGAGAAGGTGACCAAACAGGTAGAGGAGGGTAAAGCAGTTGATATTGTGTATATGGATTTCAGTAAGATGTTTGATCAGGTTCCCCATGGTAGGCTACTACACAAAATACGGAGGCATGGGATTGAGGGTGATTTAGTGGTGCAGATCAGAAATTGGCCAGCTGAGAAAAGATAGAGGTTGGTGGTTGATGGGAAATGTTCATCCTGGAGCCAATCACATGTAGTGTACCGCAAGGATCTGTTTTGTGTCCACTGCTATTTGTCATTTTTATAAACAACCTAGGTAAGGGTGTAGAAGGATGGGTTAATAAATTTGCGAATGACACCAAGGTTGGTTCAGTTGTGGATAGTGTTGAAGGATGTTGTAGGTTACAGAGGGATATAGATAAGTGTGTGTGTGTGTTTGTGTGTGTGTGTGTGTGTGTGTGTGTGTGTGTGTGTGTGGCTGTGTGTGTGGCTCTGCGCGTGTGTGTATGTGTGTGGCTCTGGCACACTGCAGAGCTGGGCTGAGAGGTGGCAAATGGAGTCTAATGCAGAAAAGTGTGAAGTGATTCACTTTGGAAAAAGTAACAGGAATGCAAAGTACTGAGCAAATGGTAAGATTCGTGGTTGTGTAGATGAGCAGAGAGATCTCGTGTCCATGTACATAAATCCCTCAAAGTTGCCACCCAGCTTGATAGGGCTATTATGGTGTGTTAGCTTTTATTGATAGAGAGATCGAGTTTTGGAACCATGAGGTTATGCCACAGCTGCACAAAACTCTGGGGCAGTCACACTTCGAGTATTGCATGCAGTTCTGGTCAACGCATTATAAGAAGGATGTGGAAGCTTTGGAAAGAGTCCAGAGGAGATTTACAAAGATGTTGCCTGGTCTGGAGGGAAGGTCTTACAAGGAACATTTGAAGGACTTGAGGCTGTTTTCATTAGAGAGAAGAAGGTTGAGAGGTGACTTAATTGAGACATTTAAGATAATCAGAGGGTTAGATAGGGTGGATAGTGAGAGCCTTTTTCCTAGAATGGTGATGGATAGCATGAGAGGGCATAGCTTCAAATTGAGGGGTGATAGATATAAGACAGATGTCAGAAGTAATTTCTTTACTCAGAGAGTAGTAGGGACATGGAGCGCATTGCCTTCAACAGTTGTAGACTCACCAACTTTACAAGCATTTAAATGATCATTGGACAGGCATATGGACGAGAATGGAATGGTATAGGTTAGCTGTACTTCAGATTGGTTTCACAGGGTGGCGCAACATCAAGGGCCGAAGAGCCTGTGCTGCACTGTAATGTTCTATGTTCTACGTTAGGTTTGTCAAGCACAATTTGCCCTTCATGAAACCATACTGACAGTGGTGAGTTGAGCTTTGTTTTTTCAAGTGTTCAGTTATCTCCTCCTTTATGACTGATTTTCCCACTACAGAGGTCAATTGTGATTTTTTTAATAAGGTTGTCACACTTGTCAGTTTCAAATCCACTGGCACCTTTTCAGAATCCAGGGAATGTTGGAAAATCATAACTAACGCATCCAATATCTCTGCTGTCACCTCCTTTAATACCCTAGGGTGCAAGCCATTAGACCACAGGGACTTATCTGCCTTTAGAGTCATAGAGTTACACAGTCATACAGATATACAGCCTGGATTCAGATCCTTCAGTCCAACTCATCCATGCTGACCAGATATCCGAAGTAAATGTACAGAGGAACCTCGATTATCTGAACGAGGTGAGCAGGCACTCTTTTGCTCGGATAATCGATTATTCGGTTAATTGATTTCCTCTGGGGCTCGGAGTTTTCTGTTAAGTTTGCTCCCAATTCAGGACACTGCGCGCGAGACCCCGCTCCCAAACCTGGTCCACCCACCCTGTCCGTGCCCAACCGGCTCACTCACGCCCGCCCCAACCCCCTGCCTGCCCTAATCCCACCCCACTCCCCCTGCCCGCCCTCACCCACCGTCCTCCCCCATCTGTGCCCCTGAACCCCATCCACCCCGCCCACCCCCACCAGACCCACCTTCCCCATCCACCCCCGTGCTACCGGCCAACCCACACCACCTGGCCGACCCGTCCCAACCATCTGCTCCCCACCCTCTAACCGACACACATTCCCCACGTCCAGTCCCCACCTCTGGCTGACCCGCTCCCCACATCCAGGCCAGTCCGACATCTGTGCCCCCCTGGGCAACACCTCCCCCACCCAGGGCAGCTAGACTGTACACCAACAATAAGACTGCTGCTGCCCTTGTGGGATAAGTCTCCAAATAGCGCACGCTTACACACATACACACACGCACCTAGCCACACACACACATAGCCACACACACACACACACACACACACAGAACCACACACACAGACACACAGAGCCACACACACAGACACACACAGCCAAACACACACAGATGCACACACAGATACACACACACAGCCACACACACACAGAGCCACACACACACAGCCACACACACAGCCACACACACAGCCACAGAGCCACACACACACACACACAGCCATACACACACAGCCATACACACACCGATACACGCACACAGCCACACACAGACACAGAGCCCCACACACACACACACATACACACACACAGAGCCACAGCCACACACACACACAGCCACACACACAGACACAGAGCCACACACACGCGCACACAGAGCCACACACACAACAGCCACACACACATAACAGCCACACACACACAGAGCCACACACACACAGCCACACACACAGATACATACACACAAACACACACACACAGCCCCACACACGCAGAGCCACACAAACACACATACACGTAGCCACACACACAGCCACACACGCAGAGGCACACACACGCAGAGCCACACACACACAGAGCCACACACACACAGCCACACAAAGCCACACATACACACACACAGCCACACACACACTTAGAGCCACACCAACACACACACAGAGCCACTAGCACAGACACAGAGCCACACACACACACAGACACAGAGCCACACACACACGCACACAGAGTCACACACACACATAACAGCCACACACACATAACAGCCACACACACAGATACACACACAGAGCCATACACACACACAGCCACACATACACAGATACATACACACAAACACACACACACAGCCACACAGAGCCCCACACAGCCCCACACACACACAGAGCCACACAAACACAGAGCCACACGCACACAGCCACACACACACAGAGCCACACAAACACAGAGCCACACGCACACAGCCACACACACACAGCCACAAACACAGCCACACACACACTCATACAGAGCCACACAGATACACAGCCTCAAAGAGCCACACATACACACACACAGAGCCACACACAGAGCCACACACACAGAGCCACACACACACACAGCCACACACACACACAGAGCCATACACACAGAGCCACACTTACACACACACAGAGAACCACACACACACACACACACAGAGCCACATACATACAACAGCCACACACACAGCCACACACACACACACACACAGAGCCACACACATACAACAGCCACACACACAGCCACACACACACACACACACACACATAGATACATACACACACAGCCACACACAGACACACAGAGCCCCACACACAGACACAAAGAGCCCCCCCATGCACACACAGAGCCACACACACACATACACACACACACACACACAGCAACAGAGAGCCACACACACGCGCACACTCACAGAGCCACACACACACAGAGCCACACACACACTCACACAGAGCCACACACAAACACACAAACACACACACACAGCCACACACACAGCCCCCACGCTCCCACCCCCCCAACCCCCAGACACAGACACACACACACAAAACCTTTTACTGTAACTTTTTGACTGGTTCCACTTTTCCCTCTACAGGACAATGTCGGAGAGATTATCTGGGGAAAGGGGTTTAGAGTTCACCTCGATGTAGAACTCCAGAGAAAGTGTAGGGTTAAATTGAAGAGAGAAGGTGGGAGGTCAGTCATTTGGAGACAGTATCTGGACTGTCCAGGACTGTTCTCAGCAGCATTTCAGTGATTCATTTTTAATCATTGTGTACTTGTAAACAAAAGACACAATCAGGGTTGAAACAGCTGTTTGACGTAATGTTTCTATCAGGACCTTGAGATCCCCTTTGGATAATCCAAAATTTGGATAATTGATATTTGGATAAACGAGGTTCCTCTGTAGTTCTATTTGCCAGCATTTGGCCCATATGCTCCAAACTCTTCCCATTCATATACCCATCCAGATACCTTATAAATGTTGTAATTGCACCAGCCTCCACCACTCCCTCTGGCAGCTCATTCCATACACACATTGCCCTTTGTGTGAAAAGGTTGTCCCTTAGGTACCTTTTAAATCTTTCCCTTTCTCACCTTAAACTATGCCTTCCAGTTTTGGACTCCCCCATCTCATGGAAAAGGCCTTGCCTACTTATCATGTCTACACCCCTCATCATTTTATAAACCTCTATAAGGTCACCCCTTAGCCTCCAATGTTTCAGGGAAAATAACCCCAGCCGACAGCCTCTCCCTATAGCTAAACCCTCCAACCCTGGCAAAGTCCTCATAAATCTTTTCTGAACCCTTTCAAGTTTCACAACATCTTTCCTATAGCAGGGAGCACACAATAATTCAAAAATGGCCCCCCAATGTCCTGTATAGATGCAGCCATGACCTCCCAACTCCTATACTCAAAGCACTCAACAATAAAAGCAAGCATACCAAACGCTTTCTTCACTATCCTATCTACCTGTGACTGCAATGTCAAGGAGCTATTCACCTGCACTCCAAGGTCTCTTTATTCACCAACACTCCCCAGGATCTTACCATTAAGTGTATAAGTCCTGCCCTGATTTGCCTTTCCAAAATGCAGCACCTCACATTTGTCAAACTTAAACTCCACCTGCCACTTTTTGGTCCATTGGCCCATCTAATCAAAATACATTGTCCTCTGAGGTAACCTTTATAGCTGTCCACTACACCTCCAATTGATGTTGATGTAGATGTAGGGGTATGGGTGGGTACGCTTCGGCGGGGCGGTGTGGACTTGTTGGGCCGAAAGGCCTGTTTCCACACTGTAAGTAATCTAATCTAATTGGGGCGGCACGGTGGCACAGTGGTTAGCACTGCTGCCTCACAGCGCCAGAGACCTGGGTTCAATTCCCACCTCAGACGTCTGTCTGTGTGGAGTTTGCACATTCTCCCCGTGTCTGCGTGGGTTTCCTCCGGGTGCTCCGGTTTCCTCCCACAGTCCAAAGATGTGCAGGTCAGGTGAATTGGCCAATCTAAATTGCCCATAGTGTTAGGTAAGGGGTAAATGTAGGGGTATGGGTGGGTTGCGCTTCGGCGGGGCGGTGTGGACTTGTTGGGCCGAAGGGCCTGTTTCCACACTGTAAGTAATCTAATCTAATCAATTTTAATGTCATCTGAACACTTATTAACCATACATTGTACGTTCAAATCCAAATCATTTACATAAATGAAAAAAAGCCATGGGCCCTTGTGGTGCACCACTGGTCACAAGTCTCTTTTCTGAAAAGCAAACCTCCACCACTATTCTCTGTCTTCTACCTTTGAGCTATTCTGTATCCCAATGGCTAGTTCTCCCTGTACTCCATGAGATCAAACCCTATGAATCAATCTACAATGAGGAACCTTGTTGAATGCCTTGCTGAACTCCATATAGATTGCATTCACCACTCTGCCCTCACCAATAATCTTCAGGACGTATTCAGAAAACTCAATCAAGTTAATGAGACGTGATTGCCCATGCACAAAGCCATGCTGACTAACCCTAATCAATCCTTGCCTTTCCAAATACATGTAATCCTGTCACTCAAATTTCCCTCCAAAAAACTCACCTACCACCGATATCAGGCTCACCAGTCCACAGTTCCCTGGTTTTCTCTTACCACCATCCTTAAATAGTGGTGCCATGTTAGCCATCCGTCAGTCTTCCAACACCTCACCTGTAGCTATCGATGATACAAATAGCTCAGCAAGGAGCCCAGCAATCTCTTTCATTGCTGCCTACAGAGTTCTCGTGAACACTTGATGAGGTCCAGGGATTTATCCATCTTTATGAGTTTTAAAATGTCCAGCACCTCCTCCTCTGTAATATGGACATTTTTCATGATCTTGCTATTTATTTCCCCTAATTTTGTACCTTCCATGTCCTTCTCCACAGTAAACATGATTCAAAATACTCGTTAAGTATCTCCCTATCTCCTGTCGTTGTACACGTAGGTGGTCTTGCTGACCTTTAAGGGGTTCTATTCCCTCCCTAATTACCCTTTTGTCCTGAATGTATTTGCAGAATCACTTTGGGTTCTCCTTCATCCCATTTGGCAAAGCTATTTCATGTCCTGCTTTTGCCCTACTGATTTCCCTCTTAAGTATACTGCCACTGTCTTTATAATCTTCTCAGGATTCACTCAATCCTTACTGTATATACTTCCACTATACAGCATGGAAACAGATTGTTTGGTCCAACTTATCCATGCTGACCAGATATCTGAAATAAATATAATCCCATTTGCCAGAATTTGGCATATATCCCTCAAAACCCTTCCTATTCATAATGATGCCTTTTAAATACTGTAATTATACCAGCCTCCACCACTTCCTCTGGCAAGTAATTCCATAGACGGACCAACCTTTATGTAAAAAAGTTGCCCTTTAGGTCCCTTTTAAATTTTTCCCTGTCATCTTAAATCTTTGCTCTCTAGTTTTGGACTTCCCTACCCTGGGGAAAAGACCTTGGCTATTCATTCTATCAATACCCCTAAACTTCTATAAGGTCATCCTGCATCCTCCAATGCTCTCAGGAAGATAGCCCCAGCCTATTCAGCCTCTCCTTATTGCTCAAAGCCTTCAACCCTGACAACATTCTTGTAAATCTTTTCTGAACATTCTCAAGTTTCACAACATTCTTCCTAGAGCAGGAAGGCCAGAATTGAAAGCAGTATTCTGAAAGCCTAACCAATGACCTGTACAGACATAACCAGACCTCCCAATTCCTATACTCAAAGTACTGAACAATAAAGGGAAGCATACTAATCGCTTTCTTCACCATCCTCTCTACCTGCGACTCTACTTTCAAAGACCTATGAACTTGCACTCCAAGGTGTCTTTGTTCAGCAACACTCCCAAGGATCTTACCATTAAGTGTATGCATCCTGCCCTGATTTGCCTTTCCAAAATGCATCACCTCACATTTACTCCAATAACCCACTCCTCAGCCCATCACATCAAGGTCCCATTGTACTTTGAGGTAACCTTTTTGACTGTCGACTACACCTCCAATTTTGATCTCATCTACAAACTTAGCATAACTTCCATGTAATCCCATCAGTTTCTCCCTAGTTAATTTCATCACGTTCCTCTAGAGTAACTGCAATTTTTGGAAAAATTATTTATTGGCTTCCACTGCAAAAATAGAGACACAATATTGGTTTAGTGTCTCTGAGTTTCCCATTATTATCTCACCACTTTTGATCTCTAAAGGGCCAACATTTACAATTCCCTTTATAGAAGCTTTTCATATCAGTGCTTATGTTTTCTGCCAGTTTCCTTTTGTAGTTCAACTTAGCTCCTTTGATTTCATTTTTAGTAACCCTTTGCAGACCAGAAGTTTAAAGTTCTTCCAATCCTCCCGAGTGCCATTAACTTTGGTAGTATGATATGTCCTAGTTTTTGCCTTTATGCTATCCTTGATTCCGTGTTAAACCTTAGATGATTCTTTCCCTTTTTTCTCAGAAATGTAGTTTAATTGAGAGGTATTTAGTGTATCCCGAAGCATTTGCCATTGTCCTTCAATTGTCCTATTCTTTAATATTTTTACCCAGTCCACGCGGGCTAACTCCTTCCTTGGCCTGCACCAAATCTCTCATACACTACTCTGAGAGTTTCTAGAGCACTGAAATCAGGCAGCAGATATCTTCATTACTGTTAAATCCTGTGCACACTCCAAGTGTAATAACATTTGACCGTTAAGACTAAGGGCTGAAAAATGGAATTTTACAAGTTGGCTGTTTATCTGCCAGCATGGAGATAAATGGACCACATGGTCTCCTTCAGAGTTGTGAATTTGCATTGCATGATATAATAGAACAATAAGGCAGATTATTTAATCTGGATGAAAAATTACACAGATCTTCATATCACATTCCTAGTTAGACTATGAAGAATTCCAAGGTGCTACACAGCTGCATGAGAAAACAAAATGTCATGCTATGCCACAGAAGAACAAGTGATCTAAATCTTGGTCAAAGAGGCAAATTATAAGAATGCATTTAAGATATAAACAGAGAGGTACAGGCAGGAAAAACTGGGGCTTAAAGCCCTAGGCAGCTAAAAGACAGCTTTTGATGGCAGAACATTGAAAATTGGATATGCTCAAGTATCCAGAATTCTAAGTATTAGGATTTTTGAGGAGTATAGGGCTGGACGGTATTGTATAGGGTAATGGTTCTATAGGAGTTAATGTTCGTAGGATGAGTGGAGCCAACATAACACTAGCATTCAGAGGGAGCAGATGTATCTGTTCCAGTTCCCTAACAGCCTAGATTAGATTACTTACAGTGTGGAAACAGGCCCTTCGGCCCAACAAGTCCACACCGACCCGCCGAAGCACACCCACCCAGACCCATTCCCCTATACCTAACACTATGAGCAATTTAGCATGGCCAATTCACCTGGCCAATTCACCTAACCTGCACATTTTTTGGACTGTGGAAGGAAACCAGAGCACCCGGAGGAAACCCACACAGACACGGGGAGAATGTGCAAACTCCACACAGAGAGTCGCCTGAGGCGGGAATTGAACCCGGGTCTCTGGCGGAGTGAGGTGGCAGTGCTAACCACTGTGCCACCGTGCCGCCTAGTGATTATGCTTGAACAAACATTGTTGTATTTATTACTATCATGCAATAAATCCTCTTGTTCTCTTAGAAAAGATACTCTGCTGTAGTGTACACTTGACTACTAACTACTTGATGGTCCGAAGATAAATGAGAATCATTTGCAGCAAGTTACTGCAAAATAAAATCAAGCAGGTTTGCCACATTAAACAGCAAAAGGATTTGCTTTCCAAAGGAAAAACGTCATTTCAAAGCAGTTAAGAAGTGCTAGACAAAGATGTGGTCTAGGAAAAGATTAAAAAGCCACCCACATTTCAAAAATACAGAAGCTGAATTGAAGAAGGCTCTGTAAAAAGCAGTTGAAGGCTCCACATGATAAATTGAGATCCCCAACAAAGAAGAAAGTTTATGGAAAATGGTCCTAAGACCAAAACGGGAAGGCAGGAAATTCAGCTCTCACATTGAGCATTGTCACCATCAACATTAGGTTCCATTAGGTGCGACTACAAAAAAACAGTGCAAGAGTCAAACTAAGTTTAGATCATAGTTACAGAATTGGAAAGGCCACCGAATTCAATGAAGCTGAAATCAAGTAGATTTAGATTAGATTCCCTACAAGTGTGGAAACAGGCCCTTCGGTCCAACAAGTCCACACTGACCCTACGAAGAGTAATCCACCCAGACCCATTTCCCTCTGACTGACACACCTAAAACTACAGGGCAATATAGTACGGCCAATCCACCCAAACCTGCACATCTTTGGACTGTGGGAGGAAACCGGAGCACCCGGAGGGAACCCATGCAGACACGGGGAGAACGTGCAAACTCCACACAGACAGTCGCCCAACCCTGGTGCTGTGAGGCAGCGGTGCTAACCACTGAGCCACCGTGTCGCCCATAATTTAAAGATGTAGTTTTGGCAGGAGGATTTATTAAAGTCATAGTCAGAGAACATTATTTAAAACATTATGCAAAAGATTGTTTATAGTTCAATGCACCAAACACTAAGTTCAGATTACCTAGGAAGAAATAGGAAAACTCTACCTTGGCTTTAGAAGGTGAAGAAATGCCAGGAAATGGATAGCCACAATTTTGATTCTTTAAAAAAAGTAGAAAAATCCAGCAAGCAATTGACTGACGCGATACTAGAGAAAACAAATTTAAACAGCTTGAAAGCAGTAAATTATTATAGAACAGCCAGTGATGCAATTCAAAGCTATATTGAAGAATTCAGTGCAGTATTAGAGGAACACACCGTTAGAAATGCTCACAAGTAAAGGAAATACTGTAATAGTGTTGTAGTACAAAGTCCAACAAGCTCTCCAGTCATTCAATTCAAAATACTATTTATGAATACAAGAGTAAATGCTCAAAGAATATTAGGATTAAGGCAATATTTAAATGGTGAAAAGTTAAAATACATTTTCATTGAATAAAATGAAGAACACTTTGAAAAGAAATGGAAAAACATATTATCCTTCCTACCAGATTCAAGGTCAGAGAAGGCTCTGATTTCTTGAAGGCAACAGTTCTTAGGGTACAGCATTACCTGTATAAAACTGAAGCTGAGCAACATCTTAAAGGCATTTGATTATGTCCAATGGGTTCAATTAACAGACAAATAAGCAGTAATAAGTAGCAGCATTCAATAAGCATCTGAATGAATACATGAATAGGAAGGGAATAGAGGGATATGGATCCTGTAAGTGAACACAGTTTTGGTATGGAAGGGCAAAATGTGTCGGCACAGGCTTCAAGGGCCGAAGGGCCTGTTTCTGTGATATATTATTCTTTGTTCTGTTTTTTGTTCTTTGGTTCAGGGTGTGGGTGTGTTATTAATAATCTAAGAGCATAGTCATTTTTGATGATGTCCTAAAATCTTTTGATTATTTCAATTTAAAATAGCTATATAATGATTACAACACATTACAGGAAAAGGAAGTATGAGACAACAGTTAAAACCAGTATGCAAAATTTAAAATCTAGGCAATGTTAGACTGGGAGTTATAAGTGAGCACTCAGATGGTGGGTGGCTAGGAATTGGTGAGAATTTGGCGACAGGCAACAGAATTTTTGATGAGCTCAATTTACCTTAATGCCTGATACATGCCACTGACCCATGGAGCTTCAACCTGAGAGAACATTCCAGAAATACATGAATTTTATTTCAGCTGAACTGGTTAAAGACTTTTTTTTTGAGCATCTGACTCAAGTGCAGGTCATGGATGGGCTTTTAAGTTAATAGACCATACACCCATATAACTCATTACTTGAAATAGTTTAAGTTCTTCCCAGTAATGATCCACAACTTTACACTGCCTCAGGATGTCATTTATGTCACAACTGTAATATATCTGACTTGTGGAATTGTGGTGAATTAATTAGCCTTTCTACATTTTTCATTTAATGTGATTCTAATTTCACTGGCCCTTGGTGTTAAACTGATGTACTTCGATTAACACTGATGCTGAGCATTACCTCGTTCTGTTCACTTCAACCATTTCGCAGTTTGGTTGTTCTGGGACTTTGTCACTGCTGGAACTTCCAGCATTGCACATCTGATGAAATGCCACCTGCCTCGAAAAATTAGTCACTCCTCATTTATTTTCACACTGTGAGCTCCCAGGCCTGCTGTTGGACTGTTATACTGCCATTTATTTATGGCAGTGGAAGCAGAACTTCCCCCTGTATTAGGGACTCATTTGTTTTCCCATGTGATGCAGGATGAAACATAAGCTGTGTGGCACAGACAACTGTGAATGTTAATGATCATAAACTGTTGTGCTCAGAGGAATATTACGTAGACAGTACAAACAGTTCAGCTCAGCCAGGATCTTTTATACAAGTAATAATTTTAATCTCAAGTATTTTCATAAGCTTTTAATCCACCCTGTTCCCCCTTTTCCTTTCAATCATCTAACCAATCTATACTCTGCTTCAATCACTCAACTATAATTGTTTTGTTCCAAGGAACAGTGGATCCCACTGTGGCCACCGATTCATAGTGGATATGATTAGACTAGATTCCCTACAGTGTGGAAACAGACCCTTCGACCCAATAAGTCCACACCGACCCTCCGAAGAGTAACCCACCCAGGCCCAATTCCCTCTGACGAATGCATCTCACACTATGGGCAATTTAGCATGGTCAATTCACCAAACCTGCACATTTTTTGGATTGTGGGAGGAAACCGGAGCACTCAGCGAAAACCCATGCAGAAACGGGGAGGATGTGCAAACTCCACACAGACAGTCACCCGATGCTGGAATCAAACCTGGGTCCCTGGCGCTGTGAGGCAGCAATGCTAACCACTGAGCCACCATGCCGCCCCAGATAGGATCTGGAATTCCCTGCCACTAGTCTTTCTTTTTGGTACCAATCAAGTGACTAATACCATTTCGGAAAGGACATCCACAATATACTCGGCAGAGGCCGGCTGAATCTTGATAACAGTAAATAGGTTTATTACATATGACTTAATAGCTACTGGTTTCATTGATGGAAATTACATTAATTTTCATTGACTTTGTTGCCTTCTTAGACTTACAAATGATCAATTGAAAACCCTGATAATGAGTTGTATTTTTAAAAAAACCTCATTCCTTAAGAAATCACCTTGTTATAGCTTAGCTTCACAGTTTTAGGACAGTTAAAGCTCTTTATTTTCAGTGATTTGGTCCACTCAAGGCCCAATGCAGTCCTCTTGTCTTTTTCTTTTTAACCTAATTCTTGTTTTGACTTATGTTTCAGAATATCACTTCAAAATTATTCAGAATTGTGCACTCAATGAGCTAGCAACTCAGGTCAAGAGTTCAAAACTCTATCATGACAAATGTAATTAAAATAACTGGATGATTTAATGTATAAGCATCTGAAAACATTGGTCAGAGAAAGCCCAGTTGGCCCACCACGCCTACCCAACAATCATGATGTTAGCTGCACCATAACAAAATATTCCCTACCAACTCCAAATAAGTGGCCGCGAAAGTTTTTCTAATAATCATAGTTTTTCTAATAATTACCTTGTCTGGATTCTCGTACTTAGTTCTGTGATTAATAGGACAGATACATGGGAACACCACCATCTGCAAGTTCCCTCCAAGCCACTCAATATCTTGACTTGGAAATATATCATCATCCTTTCACTGTTGCTGGGTCAACCTTCTGGAATTCCCTTCTTAATGGCATTCTGGGCCAACCCACTGTACATGAACTCCAGCAGTTCACCACCCACCTCTCAAGCAACTAGGGATGGGCAATAAATGCTGGCCAGCCAGCGACACCCATGTCCCACATACCATGGGGATTTTATTTTAATTCCCTCCTTAACAGTCCTACGTTCAGCATACAGTAGACCTGCTGGAAGAGGTGGAGGGGGGAAGGCGTGTGTGGGGAGAAATGGCGCATTTCTTATTCCATGCTCTCTTGGGCTACAACTACACAATGCAGGCAATAGAGAAAACATGTGTCATTGGTCCTAACAGCCCTGTTCCACACTGCCTCAAGCTCCTAAACCGTCCGTACACCTTGTTGTTGCCAATAATAACTCAATTTGTTGTCAAACAAAATGTGAGACTTTGTTTCAAGTACATTAGATAAACACATAACCCCTAACCCATTTTGCCTGGGTGGCTGGGACTTGGTTATGTACATTATACTTTTCAGCGTCTTAATACACAGCAGTTCACCCTGACCCTCTCCATCATAAGCTCTGCATAATTGCTCTAATAGCATAGTGTTAAACCATTAAACCTACATTAAAAATGTCATATTGTTTGAAATATTCCAGTCCTGTTTGTTCAGCTAACAGGGTAAATTAATTTCAAGCTAATACAGTAGCTAAAATTATGTCATTAGCAAGACACAGAAATTGGAAAAGTACACAGGGAACCGTAACAATGTTACTGGCAGATACAAATGAAAGCATTTCATTGTTGAGGTTCATACTGTAGCTTGTTCAGTGGATCAGGACATGAACTTAAAGAGTTACTAAAATTTGAAGATACTCCCTTCAAAATATTGCAACTATATGATTTTCCCTGATCAAATTACACTTGTCTGTTAGCCACCTTCTCTTTAGTACTCCTTCACACTAATGTTTAGGAAGGTGATAGATGCAGTGGGATGGATGGAGGAAATTCTTTCCAAGTGAGCCCTGCAGCCAACATAGATAACTTCAAAAATCTCTCTTTCCTCTCTGAAGTGTGTTTTTTTTTCTCTCTTCCTCTTGCAAGCCTGCTTTGATCTTTTTACTCAGACAGTTGGTTTCCATCTGGGTCTTGAGATCCAACCTTATCAAGGAAGGTCAGTGCTGGCACTAGAATAACAGTTCTGTCCTGTTTTCTTCAGCCATTAAACTGGTAGGGTAGCTTCCTGCATAAGATTTCTGAAACATGCAATAAAAAATACAAGATTTTACAAGATTGTAAGACAGCATTTCCACATAGGAGAATCTTAATGATGATCAAAAGATGGACGGATAAGAGCAGTTTTTGGAAGGAATTCTAGAATTTGGAATCTAGGCAGTTAGAGGCAAGGCTGACAATGATCCACTGGCAATCAGAAATACATGAGCAACTATATGGAGCAACAATAGGATACGAGGGAGTAGAGCATTTAGGACCAAGATGAGGAAATTTTTTTTCACTCAAAGTGTAGTGAACCATTGATATTTCTACTGTAGAAGGCAATGGAGGTGACGTCACTGATTATATTTAAGGAAGATTTTTTCAGTTTAAAAGGCATCAAAGGGTATGGGAGGAAAGCGGGAATATGCCACATCAATAGAGGATTGGTGATGATCATGTTGAATGGCTCAAAGGGCCAAAATGGCCCTGCTCCTAGTTCATATGTTTCTATGAAGTCAGAATTGAAGTCACAAAGGAATCATGAAGGTTTGTCGGGTTGGTGAGGCTTGAAGCTGTGGGAAGGTTAAAAACAAGGATAAGAATAAAGAACAATGAACAGTACAGCACAGGAACAGGCCCTTTGGCCCACCCATGAGTGCACCAATATATGATGCCTATCCAAGCTAAAAGCTTACCTCGAGATCGTATTGCTGGAAAAGCACAGCAGGTCATTCCTGATGAAGGGCTTATGCCCAAAATGTCGATTCCCCTGCTCCTCGGATGCTGCCTGACCTACTGTGCTTTTCCAGCAACACATTCTCGACTCTGATGTCCAGCACCTGCAATCCACACTTTGTCTGATTCATTTACCTGTCAAGATGCCTCTCACATGTTGTAATTGTATCCTCCTCCACCATCTCTGCTGCATTCCAGGCATTTACCACCCTCTATGTTAAAAAAAAAGCTTGTCTCTCGCATTTCCTTTAATCTTATCCCCTTTTACCTTAAGCCGATGTCCCTTAGTAATTGACATTTCTACTGTGGAAAAAAGACACTTACTATCCTATCCATGCAACTCATAATTTTGTAAAGTCTGTCATGTCTCCCCTCATCCTTCGACATTCTAGTGAAAACAACCAAAGTTTGACCAATCTCTGCTCATAGTTAGTACCCTTCAAAACCGGCAAATCCTGGTTAACTGTTTCTGTACCCTGTCCAAAGCCTCCATATCCTTATTGTAGTGTGGTGGCTGAACCGTACATAATATTGCAATTGTGGTCTAACTAATATTCTATATAGCTGTGACATGACTTGCCAATTTTTATACTCTATGCCCTTACGCAATGAAACCAAACATATTATATGCCTCCTTGGCCACCTTATCCACGTGAGTTGCGCTTTGAGAAGACAGTGGACCTGTATACCTAGATTCCTCTGTGTGTTGATACTACTGAGGTTTCTGCCAATTCACTGTATACATCCTCCCCATCCTCACCCCACCCCACATTAGAATTCCCAAAAGACAAGACTTCACATTTATCCAGATTAAACTCCATCTGCTAATACTCTGTCCAAGTCTCCAACCCATCTATGTCCTGCTCTACCCTCTGGAAATCTTCTTCATCCACAAATTCTCTAGTTTTGTGTTGTCTGCAGAGCAATAATCAGACCATCTACATTCTCCTCTAAATCATTTATATATATTACAAACAATAGGGATGCCAGCACTGACCTCTGTGACCACTGGTCACAGATCCCCAGTCAGAAAAATACCCTTCCACTGCTACTTTCTCTCTTCTGAACCAGCTCTGTATCCAGCTTACCTGCTCACAGCAAATCCCATGTGACTTCACATTTGTATCAGCCTGCCATGAAAGACCTTGTCAAGGGCCTTAATAAAGTCCATATAGTCTACATATACTGCCCTGCCTTCATCAATCACCTTTCTCATTTCCTCAAAAATCTTAATCTAGTTTGTGAGACCCAACATTCCTCGCACAAAGCCATGCTGTCTTTCACTAATTAATCCATATTTTCTGTAATGTGACTAAATCCTATCCTTAAAAATTTTCTCCAATTATTACTCTTTCTCTGATGTAAGGCTCACCAGTCTGTAATTTGTCAGATTATCCCTTTGGCCTTCAAAAACAAAGGAACAACATCAGCTATTTTCCAATCTTGAACAAGACCCCAGCAATTTCCTCACCTGCCTTCCATAGCATTCTGGGATAGATCCAGATGGCATTTAAAAACACCCAATACCACCAGTTTTTTCACATTGACATGTCCCAGAATATCAACATATCCCTCCTGAACTCACTATGTTCTTCTCCTTTGTGAATACCAACCATTGTTGTGGTTCTGTTCGCCGAGCTCGGAATTTGTCTTGCAAACGTTTCGTCCCCTGTCTAGGTGACATCCTCAGTGCTTGGGAGCCTCCTGTGAAGCGCTTCTGTGCTGTTTCCTCCGGCATTTATAGTGTTGTCAGTTCGAGCTGTCCACTGTAGTGGCCGGTATATTGGGTCCAGGTCGATGTGTTTGTTGATAGAGTCTGTGGATGAGTGCCATGCCTCTAGGAATTCCCTGGCTGTTCTCTGTTTGGCTTGCCCTATAATGGTGGTGTTGTCCCAGTCGAATTCATGTTGCTTGACAGCTCGAACTGACAACCGGAAGCGGCAGAGACAGGCCACTATAAATGCCGGAGGAAACAGCACAGAAGCACTTCACAGGAGGCTCCCAAGCACTGACGATGTCACCTAGACAGGGGACGAAACGTTTGCAAGACA
Organism: Chiloscyllium punctatum; assembly: GCF_047496795.1. Taxonomy (NCBI): domain Eukaryota; kingdom Metazoa; phylum Chordata; class Chondrichthyes; order Orectolobiformes; family Hemiscylliidae; genus Chiloscyllium; species Chiloscyllium punctatum. Next base: position 112,080,005 of record NC_092741.1, read on the forward strand.
AATTCCCAGCTCGGCAAACAGAACCACAACAATGAGCACCCGAGCTACAAATCTTCTACCAAATTTTGAATACCAACCATTAACGACTTCACCCATTTCCACCAGCATAAGTTCCTGCCATTGTACTTGAGTCAACCTACCCTTTCCCCAGCTATCCTCTTGTTCCATATATATTTATAAAATGCCTTGGGATTTTCCTTAATCCTGTTTGCCAAAAGCAAACCTTTTATTCTTTTTATGGAACCTTTTATTCCTCCTAATTTCTTATTTGAGTTCTTCACTGCTGTCTTTGTATTCTTTGAGGACTCTGTCTGTCTTCAGTTTCCTAAGCCTTTTTCTTTTTGACTAAGGTTATAATTTCTTTTGTCATCCAAGTTTTCCAAATCTTGCCATCCTTAACTTTCATTTTCATAGGAACATGCAGGTCCTAAACTCGAATCAACTGGCCTTTTAAAGGTTCCAACATGCCAGATACGGATTTACCATCAAATGGTTAAACCAATCTACATTCCCCAGTTCCTGCCTGATATTATTGTAGTTAGCCTTCCCCCACTTTAACACTTTCACCTGAGAACTACTCTTATCTTTATCCACAAGTAACTTAAAACTTACAGAATTGTGCTCACTGCTCCTGAAATGTTTCCCCATTGAAACTTTGATCACCTGACCAAGCTTATTTCCCCATTGCCAAGTACAGTGATGGTGCCTTTCACATATTGTTTCAAACACTGTCCTGGATACACCTCATACAATCATAGAATCCCTAAAGTGTGGAAGTAGGCCATTCAGCCCATCGAGTCAACATCAACCCTCTGAAGAATATCCAGCCAGACCAATGTCACCCCTGTAACCCTGCATTTCCCAAGGCTAATCATATCGAGCCTGCACATCCTTGACTGTGGGAGGAAACTGGAGCACCCAGAGAAAACCCACGCACACACAGGGAGAATGTGCAAACTCCACACAGACAGTCGCCCGAGGGTAGAATTGAATTCAGGTCCCTGAGAGGCAGCAGCGCCAACCACTGAAACACTGGATGGTGCCACCTAACAAATTCTCTCCCATTCAAGCCCTGGCACTAAACAAGTCCCAGTCAATGTAGGGTAAGTTAAAATCACTCACTTCAATCACCCTGTCATTTTCATATTTTTCCATAATCTGACCATATATCTGTTCGGAAGCTGCTGGTACTATCCTATCCTAATGGCACTAGATTGCACCTTCCTACCCATATGACCTCACTGGATGAGCCCTCCAACATGTCCTCTCCCAGTTGTGATATTCTCCCTTATCAGCAACACAACTCCCCCAACTCTTTTACATCCCTCTCTATCACTCCTGAAACATTTAAATCCCAGAGCATTAAGCTTTCAGTCTTGTCCCTCTCTCAACCAAGTCTCTGCAATAGCTACAATATCATAGCTATATGTATTAATCCAAACTCTAAGTTTGTCTGCCATATCTGTCATGCTCCTCACATTAAAACAGATACACCTCAGACTGCCAGTCCTGACATGTGCAGTAACCGCTCCCTGTCTGTTCTTCCTCTTAATTTTACTGGCCTTTAGTCTCTGACTCCTGCTTGGTAATTTTACCTGCCAAACTACTGCACTGGTCCCTCCCCTCAACCACTAACACAAACACATTAGTTTTAAACCTTCCCACTAGCACCAGTTTAAGTCCAACCTGTCATCTCGTGCAGGTACCATCTGCCCGGGAGGACATTGCCATGATCCACATACCTGAAGTACTCACTCCTATATCATCTCTATAGCCACATATTTAACTGTACTATTTTCCTATTCCTAGCCTCACTGGCACCTGGCACAGGAAGTAATCCCAAGATTAGAACGCTAGAGGGCCTGCTTTTCAACTTCATACCTAACTACCTGAACTCCTTTTGCTGGACCTCATGTCTCTTCTTGCTTATGCCATTGGTACCAATATAGACCACAACCTCTGGCCACTGACCCTCCCCCTTCACAATATCTTGAGCCCACTCAGCGACCCTGGCACCAAGGAGGTAAACATCATCATCATCATCATCATCATCACCATCATCATCATCATCATCGGCCATCCCTCGCAGACAACAATAACTCTCTTCCATTCTCAGGGTGAATCCACAAGGTGGCCGATGCAACTTCTGCAACTCTGTTACACTTCAGGCAGAAGGTTGTCACAGGAACAGGTGAGTGGGGTATTGGTGGAGCAGTGTGCCCCTTATATTATTTTCACCTAACTTCTGCTTTTTCCCAAGAGATAATCTTGAGGTACTCAACACCTTCCCTGTCAAACAGGGAAGCAACACACCATCCTAGAATCTCACTTGTGACTGCAGAAATGTCTATCTGTGCTCCTGAGTTCCCTATCACTGCTACAAGCCTACACTTTAACACCCCTGCTGTATAGAAGTGCCAGTTCTAGTGATGCTGACCTGGCTGCTACTGCTGCTGCTGCTGCTTTCCCGTGAGAGGCCACACTGGCCCCAATAGTATCTAAAATGGCACACCTGTTTGAGAGGGGAATGACCACGATGGCTCCGATACTGCCTGCCCATGCTTACTTGTCTTCCTGGTGGTCACCCAACTCTTTTCTGTCTGTGTAGACCTTACTGATGTATGACCAGCTCACTAAGCATGCTATCTACAGTATTCTCAGCCTCATGGACACTCCATAGTGAATCCATCAGCAACTCCTGGCGCTCCATGCAGCAAATCAGGAGCTGCTGCTGAACATACTTCGGGCATATGTAGTCACCATGGATAATGGAAGTGTCCCTGATTGCCCACATATTACAAGAGGAGCATGCCACAGAGCCAAGTTCTTATGCCATTATAAACTATTATAAAGTAACCTTATCAATGACAGTCAATAATCCAGGAACTGTTTAAACAACTTTACCCACTAGTCATTAAAATCTGGTCACTCACTCCCATGCTCTATTCGTAGCAGACAACAACTATAAAAAGTAAGTACTTCATTGCAGGTGGCACAGTGGCTCAGTGGCTAGCACTGCTGCTTCACAGCACCAGGGGCCCGGGTTTGATTCCCATCTCGGGTGACCGTCTGTGTGGAGTTTGCACATTCTCCCCGTGTCTGTGTGGGTTTCCTCTGGGTGCTCCGGTTTCCTCCTGCAGGCCAGGTGAAGTGGCCATGCTAAATTGCCCATACTGTTAGGTGCATTAGTCAGAGGGAAATGGGTCTGGGTGGGTTGCTGTTCGGAGGGTCGGTATGGGCTTGTTGGGCTGAAGGGCCTGTTTCCACACTGTGGATTCTAATCTAATCTCTCTCTCTCCAGAAGCTACTCACTCAGTCTGCAAACCTGGTACCTGAGCAACCAAGTCTATGTCTATTTGGATTTGCTGAATCATCTCCAGAGCTCTACCTTTAGATTCAGATCCATGTTCATTCTGACTGAGCCTGCTCCCCAGGTATTTATCCTGCTGCTAGTGTTCACCCCCAGGTTCGCTATTCATCATTCTGTTGCTGCTGCTGTCACTGCTTGGTCTAAACTCCAATTTTAAATTAAATCTTCCTCAAGCTGATCCGAATTTTGTCTCCAGATGCGTATCTTTACCTGATGAGGTGATGCTCATGTTATAGGTAAAAACAATGACTGCAGATGCTGAAAACCAAATACTGGATTAGTGGTGCTGGAAGAGCCCACCAGTTCAGGCAGCATCCAACGAGCAGCAAAATCGACGTTTCATGTTATGTCTCATAACATAAGAAACTAGGAGAAGGATACTATGGTATGAAAAGACCCATGAGACATGCATTAAAGCTCACAAATATGTAGAAAGATTGCAATCACAGGCACTTCAATATCTGGGCTAGCAGCAAGTTATTTGGTTACATAGAGATGCATTGTTCCATGAATATGTCACACATCAAGCAGCCTGATTGAGATGAAGTCTGCGATCTCTATACCCTTGAATCGTATGCCATGATTCAGCAATTGTATTATGTGCATGGCTCTTCAGTAATTTTGACATTTTACATAAGAGTCGTAACACAACAGGCCCAGGAGTCTGTGAAGGTCAGCAAGTACAGTTTGGATGGGTGAAGAGAAAAGAGTTTTAAATAAAAACAGTAAAACGTGGAACAGACAGCATTGTCCAGACAGAGCTTTCTTTTTCGGCTGTACAGGACAAATACAGTACATTTTCAAATTTTAAATAATTTTTACCTTTAGACCTGCAGCAAAGTACTAAATAACCTTATTTTGTGTTATATTCATTCCCAGGATGAGGACTAGGCCAGCATTTATTTTCTATCCATAATTGCACAGAAGACAGTTAAGAGTCAAGCACTTTGCTATGGGTTTGAATCACATGCAGGCCAGATCAAGTAAGGAATAGCAGTTTCTCTTCAAGTGAAGGACACTGGTGAACAAGATGGGTTTTTCCAACAATTAACAATGAATTCATGGCCATCATCAAGTTCTTAATTCCAGATTTTTTATTGAATCCAAATTCCACCATCAGCATGGAATGAAAAGTGTTCTTGGAAGGTCCAATGGTGGGATAGTGACATTATGATAATATCGGGGGGCTCATGATGTGAAGATATGTAATGACCTTGGGATACGGGTTCAATATTCATAATGGCAGCTAATTGAATTTAAATAAATGTAAATAATGATTTAAAAATAGAATTGAAAGCTAGTTTCATTAATGGTGACCTGACCAAATATCCATAATCAATTATTGTAAAATCCATGTGGTTCTACAAGTGCCCTTTAGGGAAGGAAATTTGCCGTCCTTCCCCCATGTGGGCGGCACGGTGGCACAGTGGTTGGCACTGCTGCCTCACAGCGCCAGAGACCCAGGTTCAATTCCTGCCTCTGTGTGGAGTTTGCACATTCTCCCCATGTCGGCGTGGGTTTCCTCCGGGTGCTCCGGTTTCCTCCCACAATCCAAAAATGTGCAGGTTAGGTGAATTGGCCATGCTAAATTGCCCGTAGTGTTAGGTGAAGGGGCAAATGTAGGAGAATGGGTCTGGGTGGGTTACGCTTCGGCGGGTCGGTGTGGACTTGTTGGGCCGAAGGGCCTGTTTCCACATTGTAAGTAATCTAATCTAATCAATGTGCCCAACATGATTTGAAATCTACAGTACCAGGGACCCAGATGTAATTCCAGCCTCAGGTGACTGTCTGTGGAGTTTGCACATTCTCTTTGTGTCTGCATGGGTTTCCTCCAGGTTCTCCCATTTCCTCTCACAGTCCAAAGATGTGCAGGTTAGGTGGATTAGCAATGAGGAATGCAGGGTTACAGGGATAAGGTAAGAGGGTGAGTCTGAATGAGATGGACTCAATAAGGTGAATGGCCTGCTTCCACACAGTAGGGATTCTAACAAAAAATGTGGTTGACTGTGAACAGCCCCATGAGATGGCCAAGCAAGTCATTCAGTTCAAGGGCAGTTAAGGACAGGCATCAAATAAAGGCCTTGACAGGAATGTCCACATCCATGAAATTTTTTTTTAAGTTGATGCTTTTCTCTGTTTTTCTCTTGTGTTAACCAGTTCAAATAGGTAATTAGATTATATGAGCATATGAGATTCTGCTTACAAATGTGAAGTAATCCTGTTAAGATCTTGTGGTTCAGTGGGTAGCTTTCTTGCCTCTGTTAGCAGTCTGTTGGTTCTAATTCCACTCGCACCATCCAAAAGCATTAATATAACCTTATTCTTCTCTGTAGTGCTAAAGGAGTCACTCAATTCAAAGACAGTTAGTGATGCTCAATAAATGTTGACCTTTTTAGCGATAACTACATTGCATGGAGATTCAATGCAATCTCTAGGAGAAAAAAAATCTTTCTCCTGTATTGAGGAAAAGTGTTGTCAAACAACTGACTGAAGGAACCACCAGCGTAAATGAGTCCAGACAGTCAATCCACAAGCAAAATTAAGATGTACTTAATCACAAGCATGACCAAATAATAAAAAATTTCACGAACTAAGAATAAAGCAATCTGTATGATCAGCATCTTATCCACCGGTTCTGGATTAGTGGTGCTGGAAGAGCACAGCAGTTCAGGCAGCATCCGAGGAGCAGTAAAATTGACGTTTCGGACAAAAGCCCTTCATCAGGAATACAGGCAGAGAGCCTGAAGGGTGGAGAGATAAGTGAGAGGAAGATGGGGGTGGGGAGAAAGTAGCATAGAGTACAATAGGTGAGTGGGGAGGGGATGAAGGTAATAGGTCGGGGGGGGCAGGGTGTAGTGGATAGATGGAAAAGAAGATAGGCAGGTAGGACAAGTCATGGGGATAGTGCTGAGCTGGACGTTTGGAACTAGGGTGAGGTGGGGGAAGGGGAAATGAGGAAACTGTTGAAATCCACATTGATGCCCTGGGGCCAGCCCTACCGAGTTTTCACCATCCCTCCAGACCTCCCCCTCACTGAGGACGTACGATCAGTCCTCAGCAAAGGACTTACCTTCATCCCCATCTGTCCACGCATCAATGACATCGAACACTTCTTCCACCGCCTCCGCCTCCGAGCTTACTTTCACAATCAGCATTCCCACCCACCTTCCGAGGAACTCTTCGCCCACCTCCAACACACTCCATCCACCTGGACACCCCGCACTGGCCTATTACCTGCCCTCGACCTCTTCATTTCCAACTGCCACCGGGACATTAACCGCCTCAACCTGTCTACCCCCCTCCCCCACTCCAACCTCTCACCCTCACAATGCGCAGCCCTCTAATCCCTCTGCTTAATCCCGACTCACCATCAAGCCAGCAGATAAAGGGGGCACAGTGGTAGTCTGGCGCACTGACCTCTACACCGCTGAAGCCAAATGTCAACTCGAGGACACCTCTTCCTACCGCCCCCTCGACCATGACCCCACCCCCCATCACCAAACCATCATCTCCCAGACCATACAGAACCTCATCACCTCAGGAGATCTTCCACCCACAGCTTCCAACCTCATAGTCCGGGAACCCCGCACTGCCCGGTTCTACCTCCTTCCCAAGATCCTCAAGCCTGACCACCCTGGCCGACCCATTGTCTCAGTATGCTCCTGCCCCACTGAACTCATCCCTACCTACCTTGACACTGTCCTATCCCCCCTAGTCCAGGAACTCCCCACATACGTTCATGACACCACCCACGCCCTCCACCTCCTCCAAGACTTCCGTTTCCCCGGCCCCCAACGCCTCATCTTCACCATGGATATCCAATCCCTCTACACCTCTATCCGCCATGACCAGGGCCTCCAAGCCCTCCGTTTTTTCCTCTCCCGATGTCCCCAACAGTACCTTTCCACCGACACTCTCATTTGTTTGGCCGAACTGGTCCTCACCCTTAACAATTTCTCCTTCAAATCCTCCCACTTCCTCCAGACCAAAGGGGTACACGTATGGGCCTCATAGGCCTGTTGACTACGTAGAACAGTCAATCTTCCGTAATTACACAGGCACCACTCCCCACCTCTTCCTCCGCTACATTGATGGCTGCATTGGCGCCACCTCGTGTTCCCGTGAGGAAGTTGAGCAATTCATCAACTTCACCAACACATTCCACCCTGACTTTAAATTTACCTGGATTAGTGGTGCTGGAAGAGCACAGCAGTTCAGGTAGCATCCAACGAGCAGCGATATCGACGTTTCGGGCAAAAGCCCTTCCTCAGGAATAAAGGCAGTGAGCCTGAAGAATTTTTACCTCATTGATTTTAAATTTACCTGGACCATCTCTGACACCTCCCTCCCCTTCCTGGACCGCTCCATCTCCATTAATGACGAACACCTTGACACCGACATCTTTTACAAACCCACCGACTCCCACAGCTACTTGGATTACACCTCTTCCCACCCTACCTCTTGCAAAAATGCCATCCCGTATTCCCAATTTCTCCGTCTCCACCGTATCTGCTCCCAGGAGGACCAGTTTCACCACAGAACACACCAGATGGCCTCCTTCTTTAGAGACCACCATTTCCCTTCCCTCGTGATTAAAGATCCCCTCCAATCTATCCCGTCCACATCCCAACACCTCCACCCTCAGATCCCACCCCTCCAACTGTAACAAGGACAGAACGCCCCTGGTGCTCACCTTCCACTCTACCAACCTTTGCATAAACCAAATCATCCACCGACATTTCCGCCACCTCCAAACAGACCCCACCACCAGGGATATATTTCTCTCCCCGCCCCTTTCCACCTTCCGCAAAGACCGTTCCCTCCATGACTACTTGGTAAGGTTCATGCCCCCCACAACCCACCCTCCCATCCTTGCACCTTCCCCTGCCACCGCAGGAATTGCAAAACCTGCACCCACACCTCCTCCCTCACCACCTAAAGGAGCCTTCCACATCCATCAATGTTTTACCTGCACATCCACCAATATCATTTATTGTATGCGTTGCTCCCGATGCGGTCTCCTCTACAGTGGGGAGACTGGGCGCCTCCTAACAGAGTCTTTTAGGGAACATCTCCGGGACACCCACACAGATCAACCACACCGCCCTGTGGCCCAACATTTCAACTCCCCCTCCCACTCTGCTGAGGACATGGAGGTCCTGGGTCTCCTTCACCACTGCTCACTCACCACCAGACGCCTGGAGGAAGAACGCCTCATCTTCCACCTCGGAACACTTCAACCCCAGGGCATCAATGTGGACTTCAACAGTTTCCTCATTTCCCCTTCCCTCACCTCACCCTAGTTCCAAACTTCCATCTCAGCATTGTCCCCATGACTTGTCCTACCTGCCTATCTTCTTTTCCACCTAACCACCCCACCCTCCTCCCTGACCTATCACCTTCATCCCCTCCCCCACTCACCTATTGTACTCTAAGCTACTTTCTCCCCATCCCACCCTCTTCTCACTTATCTCTCCACCCTTCAGGCTCTCTCCCTGTATTCCTGATGAAGGGCTTTTATCCGAAACGTCAATATTACTGCTCCTCAGATGCTGCCTGAACTGCTGTGCTCTTCCAGCATCACTCTTATCCAGAATCTGGTTTCCAGCATCTGCAGTCATTGTTTTTATCTTATCCACTGGTGCACAGTGGTGGCAATGTGCACCATCTATAAGTTGCACTGTTGCAAGTAGCCAAGCCTCCTCCAACACCTTCCATAGCACAACATCTATCACCGAGAAAGACAAGGGCAACACCACCATCAAGTTTCCCCTTAAAGCCATATATCACCATATATGTCATCATTCCTTTCTTGTCACTGATCTAATGTCCTGGAGTAACCTGCTTGACAGTACTCTGAGTCTACCCACAATGGACTATAGCATTTTTAAACATTGATTCACATTGAGCCTTGCTGGCTGGGTCAGCATTTATTGTCCATGGCTGATTGCCCTTGTAAGTGATGGTGAAATGCTTTTGTGAATTCCTGTAGTCCATTAAGGAAGGTAAATCACCACCACCTTCTCAAGAGCAATTAAGGAGGGTTAATAAATGCAGGAGCAAATTACTGCAATCTGTACGGAAATAACAAAATAATGGAAACCACTGCGGAACAGGCAGCATCCAAGGAGAGAGAGCAAGCTAACATTTCAACTCCAGATGGCTTTTCATCAGAGCAGAAGGGAAATGGCACACTGACTTCCACAATCTGAGAATAAATAAAAGACCAAATCTCAATGCAGCAATGGGTGAGTATCTGGAATGATTGTTCAGATGTGCCAGTGAGAGCTCTGCAGTGCAGATTGAGCTTTAATTTGCAGTTGGTTTATGTAACATCGAGCCTCTGAGCACCTGATGCAGAAACCACAAAGGTCAAGGTGAAAAGAAGTATTCCTTTGTCACTGAAATTCTTCAAGTGAACCAGCAAACCACTTAAAAATTGATAAGCTCCAAAGCTCTTTACAATTATATAGTAGCTGGTAGTGTAGTAGCTCATTTTATTGCTTACATAATCTTTCAACTTTGAAAATTCAACATTCCATTCTCTCAATAGCATTTGCTATTCCTTTTAAATGCAATGGTTCATGTTTTGAACAGACTTACCCTGAATATCACATCAAATCAAGAATGTAGCAAGATTTAATGTCAGAGAAAATTAGATCAAGCTTTGAGAAGTTACATTGATAGGATCCAGGCAAAAATAAGTTATAGATATTCTGTTCCCTTCTCTAACAGCTGGTAAGAATGCTAGACAGCATTGTAATATTAGACTTGGAGAGGTTGTTGTTTGACTCCAACAGGCTTTTAGTCAAATACCAGGGATGACTGACTATAGTTAACTAGAGAAATTGAGATTGTTCTCCAGTAAGCAGTTGAGGTCCAGCTTACATTTTGAAATGGACACTTTTGTTAACCCAAAATGTTCTGCCCTCACGAAAACAGTATATGCAGTGATGGGCTTTTTACCGTCAACTAGGTGTTCATACCTGACAATGTGATGCTTATATTAATTCCCATAGTATAAGAACCAGGTATGACTTCTGAAGTGCTGAGAGTTTCAGTAGAGTTTATTACAGCTAGTGGTACATACATATATTACAATAGACAATAGACAATAGACAATAGATGCAGGAGTAGGCCATTCAGCCCTTCGAGCCTGCACCGCCATTCAATATGATCATGGCTGATCATTCCCAATCAGTATCCTGTTCCAGCCTTATCTCCATAACCCTTGACTCCACTATCTTTAAGAGCTCTATCCAATTCTTTCTTAAATGAATCCAGAGACTGGGTCTCCACTGCCCTCTGGGGCAGAGCATTCCACACAGCCACCACTCTCTGGGTGAAGTAGTTTCTCCTCATCTCTGTCCTAAATGGTCTACCCCGTATTTTTAAGTTGTGTCCTCTGGTTCGGCACTCCCCCATCAGCGGAAATATGTTTCCTCCTGCCAGAGTGTCCAATCCTTTCATAATCCTATACGTCTCAATCATATCCCCTCTCAGTTTTCTAAACTCAAGGGTATACAAGCCCAGTCGCTTCAGTCTTTCCGTGTAAGGCAATCCTGCCATTCCAGGAATTGACCTCGTGAACCTACGCTGCACTCCCTCAATAGCCAGAATGTCTTTCCTCAAATTTGGAGACCAGACTGTACACAGTACTCCAGGTGTGGTCTCACCAGGGCCCTGTACAGCTGCAGAAGCACCTCTTTGCTTCTATACTCAATTCCTCTTGTTATGAAGGCCAGCATGCTAATCACAGACACTGCTATGTTTGGACTAGTACTAAGTAATTGGGTTATAAATTATAAGTTGTTTCCCTCAGTATGTCATGTTACAAGTAGCCCTGGTAAGATGGTGACTGAGATCTTTACATCATCAGGTCAGGTACCATAATGTGGTAATGAAATCATGAATATGCCTCTTACAGATAGGTTGCATATTAGCTGAGACATAACCTATTATAGATTTGAATGTTGTTCTCATATAGAATAAATCAAGAAGAACTGGTTCCATTGGAAAATTAGCACTAGAGGAATAGATTTAATACAATTGGCAAAAGAACCAGAGGATTGGGTGACATGGTGGCACAGTGGTTAGCACGAGGGCCTGATTTCGATTCCAGTGATTGTGTGGAGTTTGCACATTCTCCACATGTCTGCATGGCTTTCTGCTGGGTGCTCTGGTCCCACAGTCCAAAGATGAGGTAGGTGGTTGGCCATAGTAAATGCAGGGTTAGGGGGAATAGGATGGGAGTGATGGAGGTGAGTCTGGGGAGAATGCTCTTGAGCAGGTCAGTGTAGACTGAAATAGCCTTTATATGAACTCTCGCGATTCTATGAGATATGAGGAAATCTTACTTTTTAAGCAGCAAATGCATCACCTGAAAGGGCGAAGAAAGTAGATTCAAAAGGCAATTGAATAAATATTGATGTCATGAAAACAGTTCATATTATAGAAGAGAAGGTGCTTGAGGTCTTAAAAAACATAATGGTGGATAAACTTCCAGGACCTAATCAAGTGTTTTCCAGGACATTGTGGGAAGTTAGGGAAAGAAATTGCAGGGCTCCTATCAGACTTACATGTATCTTCTATAACAATGGATAATGTGCCAAAGGACTTGAGAGTGGCTAATGCTGTACCTTTATTTAAGACAGTCTGTAAGGAGAAGCCTGGGAACAATGGATCAGTGAGTCTGCCATCAGTGCTGTCTAGCTTTTTAAAGGGTATTATGAGTGATAGGATTTACATACAATTTGGAGAGGTAGAAACTGATGAGAGATAGTCAGCATAGCATTGTGCATGAGAAATTGTTTCTCACAAACTTGATTGAGTTTTTTTGGAAAGTAACCAAAAATATTAATGAGGGCAGAATAATAGACATTGTCTACATGGACCTTAGTAAAGCCTTTGACAAGGATGTGCCTGGTAGACTAATTAGTAAAGTTAGATCACATAAACTTCAGGGAGAGCTTCCCAATTGGTTACAAAACTGGCTTGATGGTAGGAAACACAGGGCGGTGGGGTATGGTTGTTTTTTGGACTGGAGGCCTATGACCAGCAGTGTTCTGCAGGGATCATTGCTGAGTCCACCATTATTTATCATTTGTGTAAAACTGCTTGGATAAGAATTTAGGAGCAATGGTTAGTATATTTGAGGATAACACCAAAGTTGGTGGTGTAGTTGGTGGATAGTGAAGAAGTGACATCACCACAGGAAATGACATCACAAACCCAAAGAAGCCCAAACATATAAATAGAAAGCAAGAATCATCAGCAGTGCTTCGTCCGGAGGTTCATTGAAGATGCTACCTAGTATGGTGATAAAACATCTGAAAATGAACCTTCCAGCTCAGCGAGCAAACCTACATCCAGCGAGTATTGCATTTTGATAAAGTTAACAAAGGCAGGAATTATACAGTTAATGGCTGGGCTCTGGGTAATGTTCTTGAACAGAGAGACCTAAGGGTTCAGGTACTTAGTTCTTTGAAGGTTGCATTCCAGATAAGAAGAGTGGCTAAGAGGACATGCTGACCTTCATTGCTCAGACCATTGAGTGTAGGAGCTGGATGTGACGTTGAGGTTGTACAGGACGTTGATGAGGTCACTTTTGGAATACTGTGTACAGTTCTAGTTGTTCTGTTGTAGGAAGGATATTGTTAAATTGAAGAGGACTCAGAAAAGATTTACTAGGATGTTGCCTGGACAGTTTGAGTTATAGTTAGTGGAAGAATAGGCTGCAGCATAGGGGTTGAGGGGTGACTGTAAAGAGGTTTATAAAATCATGAGGTTCAAAATAAGATGAATAACAATTGCCTTTTCCCTCGGGTGGGAGAGTACACAACTAGCGGCATACATTTAAGGTGAGAACAGGAAGATTTAAAAGGGATCTGAGGGGCAACTCTTTCACACAAAGGGTGGTTCATATGTGGAATGAACCACAAGAGGAAATGGTCAATGCAGGGACAGTTACACCAGTGAGTTATAAGAAGATTTGTAGCTCAGGTTAAGGTTCTGGATGTAAGTTTGCTCACTGAGCTGGAAGGTTTATTTTCAGACTTTTCATCACCATATTAAGTGGCATCATCATTGATGATGATATCGAGTATGGTGGTGAAATGTCTGCAAATGAACCTTCCAGCTCAGCGAGCAAACTTATGTCCACATTTACTACATTTAAAAGACATTACATGAATATGAAAAGTTTAGAGGGATAAGGGCCAAAAGCAGGCACGTGGACTAGTTTAATTTCAGAAACTTGGTCAACATGGACAAGTTGGACTGAAGGGTCTGTTTCCATGTTGTTGTATGACTCTATGACTCTAAATAATGCAAAAGAAAGAAATAATGCAACACTAAAGGGAAAGTGTAGGAAGGTGGAATTAACTGTAGAGCTCATTCATATAGCAGTTCCAAACAAGGTTCCTAGATAACTGGGCAGAGCAGATATAGTCTGCATGGCCTACTTCTGCTCATACGGCAATGTGGAACAGATCAGCCATGCCCTGAGGTGAATGGCAGAGCACATGCGTGAGGGGCCAAATACCCAATTTCTGCTCCTAATTTATATGTTTGTATGTTCATATGCTCCTTTATTCCCTACAGGAATAGTGAGCTGTTGTCAAAGCTAACCCATTAAAGATTCATTGGCTAGACACTTACCACAGTCAAGAGGTGTGGGAGCTTTGATTAAACTGACTGAAACTGAGACAAAATTAAATTTGTATGATTATATCAAATTAAGGAAATTAAAATTTGTTCAGCAAATCAATGATGGCATAGATTTTCTTTTTAATGGGGCACATTCAGTGACATATTACAATATATAATTAATATAAGTAGACTTGTCAAAACATTTCATTGGTATACGTCTTCTTGATTATTACTAGAAAGGAGAAAGAAAAAGTAAACTGCTTTGACAGTGTGAATCCGTAATTTGGGACTATTTGTCTTTTAGCTATGCCAGGATCACTAATGCTATGTTATACCTCAGTATCATTCTGAAATGTTCCTGTACTGCCATCCAGCGTCTGTTGGCTGGCAGGATACATTTTACCTCAGTTCAAGTCAGTTAGCAGGCCCATTTGAACAAGCAGAACATGCTATTAGTTTAATAGTACATAAGACAGTGCACGAACAATTGAAATGTGCTTTCTCAAAGGGATTTTATTTTCTGACAACAATAAGACATAAATGGTTAGATTGTCTAAATATGTGGTGGGAAATGAATTAATGTTATGTCTCTCATATACTTGAAACATGCAACATGCTCATTCTTAACTCAATGTGGGGAGGAGTTCAGAACAATGAGGCTTTGCTTTCAGATCAGAACAAGACTGTTCGAGACTTTTGTCAAGAAATACTTCTTCCCACCAATGACCATGGAAATTCCAAGACAAATAGTGCCAGAGAAACAAAGCAGGCCTGGCAGCACCTGAGATAAACAGAGTTAACATTTTGAGTCTCGTATGACTCCTCTTCGGAAGTTGAATGTAAAGGGTTTTATGTGGTTTCACAATGCAGGTAGGGAGGGTTGGGTTACAAGTGGAACTGAAGGGAAGATCAGGGAAAGGATGGATTTCAGGACTTCAGCACTTGCAGTACTTTGATTTTATTTTCATGGGAATTCAGAGCATTCTTCTTCTCCAGATTTGTTAAAATATTATCATTTGACAAAAGCGAGATTGATAGAGCTTTGTTGCATAAGAGTGTGCAGGATGAAGAAATGGAGTTCAGATACAGAACAGCAATGATCTACTTGATTGGCAGAAGCGACTTGATGAGTTGAATGGCTTTTTCCCATTCTTCTTGTCCTTCAATGTATTTCCTGATTTTGTGCTATCTGAATATGAATGGATCACCTCAAAGAAATCTGAAATGTATGTTCCTAGAACTAATTACAGTGTGTGATATATTCAGGAAATGCACATTTCTCTACTGTTTTTAGATAGCATTGACAATATTGAACATTTAACTCAAATGTCATGTTCATGCCAACCTCTGTCTAAGCTGAAGAATCAAATGGAATTTTTTTGTGGCACATTGTCAAAAATGTACACAGAAACTAAACCAGATTCAGATGCTCTGTAGCCGTGACATCTTGTTGGATAACCGACTTGTGAATTTCCTTGGGACTTATTATTATGTTTAAAGTGCTATATAAATAGAAGCTGTTGTTAGCATGAACATTGATTTGAAGAACTGATTATACAGGAAAAGTGGGCATGTTGTTTTTGGAGATGTAACTTGCAGCATTGTCTAAAGAGCTAAGGATCATTCACTGAAATCAGAACCAGAAACAACCAGGTTGTGTACACAAGAATTTCTAATTCAGGATCAGTAACTAACCAACATACACACACTGTCTGAAGCCAAGATGCTAAGGGTAAACATCAGAACTGAATGTATTCTCATCTTTTGGGAATGCAAATGTATAGTGAAAGACTTGCAAAAGGCAATGGGAAGCAGATGGCTTGATTGAAACTGAACCAAAAAGTCGACAGGCAACAGTCAAGATGAGAATGAGATAGAAGCTCAATTAATTCTCTACCGAAAAATGTGTGTGAGAGTGTGTGTATGTCATGTACAACAAGTGTTAATACGAATCGGGAACAACCATACCACATTATGACCACTATTAATATCTTGAGAACTAAGTGTTTTTGTCTATTGAATCTGTTGAGTTATCTGTAAAAACCGTACAGAACATCCTACCTCAATGATTAAGCTTTGAAGTCTTTGTCGTTTTCTTTTCTCTTTTCAAATTAGTTGTAGCTTGCTAGTCATATTATGCAAAACTTCTTTTTCCTGAATTTCAATTTTCTATCCAAATCAAATCTACTTAGAACAACAAAACTCAATTCTGTGCAATCACAATCCAGAACTAAGCATTGAAACATCATAAGGCCTCCATGAAAGGGACATCTTAAAGGGCATGTGCAGAAAATAAAAAAATTGTGGCATGCTGAACCATGTAAAATTTCAGATAGAATTATGAACTTGAACATAAGTATAATTATCCCACTTCTAAATCATTCAAGTAACACTTCCTTTTTCTCTGCTCAGTCCCACCCCAAACTCTACCATTAGCCAGATTTACTGATGATACAAAAACAGATTAAAGAATGCAGCAATGAGGTCATAAGGAATCTGCAAGGGGATTTAGGTAAGTTGAATCAGTAAGCTAAAACTTGACAAATGGAATTTAAAAGGCAAACTGAGGTCATCCAGTTGGTAGGAAAAAATAAAGGCAGATTATTTAAATGGAGAGAGACATCCAAAACAGTACAGTACAGCAGTACTTGGGTGTTCTACATGAAGCACAGTTAGCATGCAATTGAATTAAGAAGGCAAATGAAACTTTGATCTTATCACAAGGAATTTGTGGTTTTAAAATAAGGAAGTCTTGTTACAACTGCACAAGTGTTGGTAAGGCTGCACCTAGAATTTTTCATATATTTTGGGTCCCTGTATTTAAGTAACATCATCCTGGTATTGGAGGCAGTTCAAAACAGAGGGGACACAGTCACATAACAAGGGGATATTCATTTATAACTCAGATGTGAAGGAATTTAGTCCAGATGGTAGTGAATGCTTCAAATTCTCTATCCCTGAGAGCTGCGATAGTGAGATCACTGAAAATATTTGAAGAGGCGATAGTGGATTTTTGAAATATTGGGAAGTTGAGAACAATGCTGAGCTGCCACAAAAGAGGAATTGAGGCCTGGGACACTCATGACCTTAATGAATAGTAACGCTGGCTTGAAGAGCCAAATTGCTTACTTCTGCTCCTATTTCTTGTGTTCTTATTAGATTGGAATTGATGTGACAAGTAAACAGGTCATTGTTTACCGAGTTTATTTTCCATTCTAATTCATACTTAAAGATCCAGTAAACCTTTTCAGAGGTTCGATCAATTTCCAAATTTTTGTTTTACTGTCATTAATAAAGCAAATAAACAGGAAGATTTGACAGCTGTGTATGGAATGTTCCCTTGGGCTGCACGTTTGGGTGCAGATGCACAATAACCTGGAAGATACAAGACAATCACAAGTTACCTGTCTTTAAGATAAAAAATAATTTCAGTGTACCATGCTTAGAAATGAATAAAGTGCACATAATAAAAAAGAGGGAACATAACATTGAAGTCCATAAGTAATACTTAGATTTATTCTGGATTTATAGCATAGAAATGGGGCAGTTTGTGTAAATTGGTTTATGCACTAAGTGAGTATCCTCCCTACCAGCCCTAATACCTTAGACTAATCTCTTCTAATGTGCTTGTAATGTTTCCCTGCAAGCATCTATTCTATGAAACATTTAACAAATTTTGAAATAATCTCTATTTCAATCATATTTGTAAAAAAAATCACCAATTCAGCTAGGTTGAAAGCTAATCCATACTAAAATCATTCCAATAACTTCAGACTAATCTGCAAACTGCAGACTAATTCCAGTCAGAAGCAATAGATTGAGTTGGATAGATAAGTTCCTCGTCTCTCTGACAGTTATCAATTATCACCACTTATAAAAACTCAGAATCATTTTGCCATCAGCTTGACTGTGTTCCACATTCTTCCAAAAGGCTTGTGTCAGATTAAATAGCTTATTTTGTTCCTTCTATGTTGTTGGGTAAAAACCCTGGAACCCTCTTCTGAACAGCACGGAGTGTCCCTACACCCCAGGGACTGCAGTAGCTTAGGAAGGCAGCTGACTGCCACTTTGCTGAGGGCAATTATGGACAGACGACAAACACTGGTGCAGACAGCAATGCTCACATTGTGGTCTTACTTGTAATGCTGACATCACCTTGCCATCCCTGGCTTCCCTTGAAATAATCTGCTGGTGAACCATTTCCTTGAACCACTGTTGTCCGTGTCAAATAGACCTTTTAGGACTGATCAAAGAGGTCTTCATTTCATGAGGTATCGTCAACAGGTGAAATATACTTCTGCCGGTGGTACTGGTGGAATCATTGAACAAAAGGTTGGATTCTGAAACGGAGGTATTTCAGAGTCATCATGATAGACAGAATGAAAGAATGGAGTCTAGATTAGACTGGTGCTGGAAAAGCAGAGCAGGCCAGGCAGCATTTGAGGAGCAGGAAAATCGACGTTTCGGGCAAAAGCCCTTCATCAGGATTGAGCCCTTCATCATCTCATTCCTGATGAAGGACTTTTGCCTGAAATGTCTATTTTCCTGCTCCTTGGATGCTGCCTGACATGCTGTACTTTTCCAGCACCGCTGTAATCTTGACTCTGATCTCCAGCATTTGCAGTCCTCACTTTCGCCCAGAATGAAAGAATGGGGCTGTCTAGGTTAGATCTGCCGTGTAGGGACTTGTGATTGATACGATTCCATACTTTTAAAATTAGAACCTGGTGAAAATTGGAAAGCCAGAAACTTGTGGCCCATCTGGCACTTTTAAAGGACAAGGAGAAAGTGAGGGTTGCAGATGCTGGAGATCAGAGTCGAAGAGTGTGGTGCTGGAAAAGCACAGCCAGTCAGGCAGCATCCGAGAAGCAGGAGAATCGGTATTTTAGGCATAATTCCCTACAGGAATGATGCTCGTGGCCCAAGTGGGCTGAGAGAATAAATGGGAGGGGGTTGGGGTTGAGGGAAAGGTAGCTGGGAATGCAATTGGTAGATGAAAGTGGGTGATGAAGCTGATAAGATGGACAGGAGGGTGGGTTGGATAGGTGGGAAGGAAGGTGGACAGGTAGAACAATTCAAGAGGACAGTGCCGAGTTGGAAGGTTGGATCTGGAATAAGGTGGATGGGGGAGGGAAATGAAGAAACTGGTGAAGTCCACATTAATCCCATGTGGTTGGAGGGTCCCAAGGCAGAAGGTGAAGCGTACCTCCTCCAGGGTGTTTAGGGTTTGGTGGTGGAGGAAGCCCAGGACTTGCATGTCCTTGGCGGAGTGGGAGGGGGAGTTAAAGTGTTCAATACAGGGTGGTGGGGTTGTTTAGTAGGTGTGTCCCGGAGATGTTCTCTGAAACGCTCTGCAAGTTAGTGTCCTTCCTGATGAAGGATCTAACGTTCGAAACGTCGATTCTCCTGCTCCTCGGATGCTGCCTGACCAGTTGTGCCTTTCCAGCACCATATCCTTCAACTTTTAAAAGTCTTCCAAGTCAACTAGGCAAAGGTCCAGGCCCACCTCATGTACCACAATGTTCAAATTGTATCTGCACCTAATCATGACTGTACTAACAATCGAAGCTCTACCTCTTAATCTCTGTCCTAAAAGGAGGCTTTTAGTATCAGAGATTTAAGATCAACAACATTATTGCCTAAATTTATAAGATGCAATACCAAGACAATGCTTTACAAAAGACACTAGGAAACGGACTACAAATATTATAATTTGCACCACATGTATAGCCATTCAAGTTAGCTGGTTCCTGCTGTCATTTATGATCCACTTGAGTTTCCTCCAGTCCCTCTGCATTGCATATTAATGGAACTGATCACTTCTCTGGCTTCCTCTTAAACTTTATTCAGTTCAGAGAGAGTTTGTCCCATGTTCTAACCAAGATACTGTGTTCAAGAAGTGTTATCTTGCTGGTTTTACCTGCTAATGCAACTTGTTTATGTAATTTCAGTACAAAGTATATCTGATGAAATCAGGAATATATAACTGGCTTCTCATTCTCTTCCCAGCCAAACCTTGTAGCAAAGGGGTGTAATGTAAGCCCTGGAGCATGCTACATTCCATTCAGTGAACGTTTTGGTTAATATGGTAAGTGTAAGTAAAGTCCAGTTTGAGACTCAGTTGTACCAGTTGGTGTGTCCAACTGTTAACAGCACAATTGACTAAGCTTTCTTTGGTAGCATCTTCCAAACCTATGACCTCTACCACGTAGAAAGGCAAGAGATGCATGGAAAAACCATCACTTGCAAGTTCCCCTTCAATTCCCACACCATCTTGACTTGGAACCATATCACCATTCCTTTATTATCTGTGTCCAAAGATTCAGGATGAAAAATGGCATTCACTGCCCCCTTTTACAGGGCATTAGTGATGGCCAGTAAATGTTGGTCTAGCTAGTGATGCCCACATCGCATGAATAAATGTTTATTTCAGAAGCAGAATAAATTACCTTGCATTATTAAAAACATATAGCTTGGAGCCATATTAAAGCAGTAATCAAAATAACAAGTGAAAAAATTGTTTTACCTATTTATTATTTAGGTGCCAGTCTTTGCCAAATGGGGAGCACTCGAATCTACTTTGAAGGGTCAGAGGTCTGTTCATGAGTCCATTCCGTTGTAATATGGAGGAAATACTGTATCATTCAGGACTCTTTTTCTGATGAGACATTAAACTAAGACTCCTATTTGCTATTTCAGTTAGACATAAATGATCTCATGGTGCTGTAAAAACAGATTACCTGGTCATTAACTTATTACTGTTTGTGGGAGCTTGCTGCAAGGAAATTATCTCCTATGTTCCTACGTTATAACTGTGACTTGGATAGTAAATCTTGAGGTGATGAAAGGTGCTATGTAAATGCAAGGTTTTTGGAATTAAAATATTGCCATAGGGTTATTTTCATATCGAATATTCTATTAAATGTGCTTTCTCCTTAATTGGTTCACAGTTAGCAAAACTATACCATTTTCACCAGAGATTTAATTTAACAAATTGTATAATATGGATTTGTTTGAAATTAAATGAAGTTAGCTTAGAGCTGGTATTTTGAAATATTTTTTCAGCTAGCATCCACTTGCACTTCTTCTTTGTCAATCTATTTTCTCATCCATTCTTTGAAGCCAAACAGTATGTTGAAGCACCTCAGTGTTTCTCCTTGTGCTGAAAGGTTTTCAAGAGGATTCACTTAAAAAGTGTATTTTCCTTCTGATCCTTTATCTTTCTCTCGCTGTTTCCCTCACTCTCTCTCTCTTTACCTTTGTAGCCTAATCCACCACCCTTAACCTTTCCTGAGAACTGTTCATTACTCCAGTTTTGGCTGCCTCTGCATTTTCAATTTGCTTCACTCTTCCATTGATTGCCAAGTCTTCAGTTACCTGAGACCATACCTCTGGAATTTCTGTGTTAAGCCTCTTTACCACTTGACCTCTCTCTCAATCCTCTTCAAGACATTTGGTAAAATCCAACCATTTAGACAACCTTTATGGTGACTTGTCCTAATATTTCCATATGAGGATCACTGACAAAATTTACCTGGTTTTGCTTCTGAAAACATTTTATTGTGTTAAAACCATTACATACATGCAAGTTGTTACCGAGTTTTGAGAAGGATGCAGTGACACTGCTATAATTAGAACCTGGCCTGATAGCTTCACAATGCTTTAGTGGAGTAAAGATGCATGGGAAGAGGAGAGTGAGCCAGACTAGCTTGGGTGATTCAGAGAGCCCAAAGTCTCACCATATTGGTGTGGTGGATTGGGGCTGGGCTTTTGTGAACGTGGGAGTATTGAAAGATAAGTTCATGCAGAATTTAGGGGGAAGGTTCAGGGCAACATGACCCAACTACCCTTGGTCTCTCTTAAGCATATGTCCCCAGTTCTAACATTAGCTTCCTCTCTGATTTATCAATGACGCATTTTAAATTAACACGAATCCAATTGTGTACTTTTTATTTTCTATCGTAATGCACTATCAGCAAGATCACATAAATGCATGCAACATGTGAAATCCAGCTCAAATATACTTTGGAAGAGATTTTTTTAACTAAATTTGTAATCTCAATTTTACCGCAGTTTGCATAGCAGACAACAAGGAGAATTCCATTAATTCTAATTCATCATTATCAAATTTCCAATCATTTGGGAAAGCAAACTATGATCCTCTTCAATCACCACTTAATCAAACACCTTGGCTTTGTGATATATGTGAGGAGCCCACTGGGGCTCTTAATGGTAGAAGCTTTGTAATTTATAACCATAAAGCAATCTATAACCATAAAGTCGAAGTTGTCATAATATCTTAAGTATTTCCACAAAGATAATGCTGTAAAAATAGACATGCGAGTTGATGAAACATTTTATCTTGCAATCATCAGGACAGAATTGCAAGAATACAAATCACAAGGGAAATTTTATATCACATAAGAGGAGTGTTCTGATTATTTGGGATATGTTATAGACCAATCAGCATCCTTTTTCCATGTGTGTAAATTGTTGCTGCTCTTGAGATTTGTGCACCTGTCCTGATGAGGTCAAGGAAGCAAATTTTCAGACATCTTTTATTCAAGAAATGCTCACACCCAAGTGATTGCTCAAAGATAAAACATTGAAACTTCAATCTTCACTTTGTTTCAGAATCATTTGGAAGAAAAGCAAAAAACAATTTGCAAATCCTCCCATCATGAGGGAAGATGCACTTCAACTTATTCTGCTGCTGGCTGGGAAATGCAGCACTCGGCACTTTCTTACTGAAAAAAAATTGTCAATGTTTTTTTTCAAGTCGATGTGGAGAGAATGATACACGTAAATGCCATTTCTGAATGACACAACATTTCTATCCCCCTCATAACCCCACCCCCTTGGATGTAGCATTTTTAACTTTCTGAGATGACACATGTGGAATTCCTCTCCTCTATGCCCTTGATGTCAAAATATCATACCCACAGATGGTATCTCAGCTGGTGCCAATTAACATTGCACATGGTGTGCAGCAAGCAAATATTTCAAATGCATGAACAGCAGAAAGCAAGCCAAAGCATTCAGCAACTCTTGTTTAATAAAATACACCTGACATTGCACAGTTCTGTGGCACACTGGGCCCTTGTTGTTGTGTTAATAACAAGAGAATATTTATGCAGAAGAAAGCTGTGCAATGTTGTGTCAGTTGGGGTCTTTGGAACACCAACTACCTTGCAACTGATTAAGCAGCAAAATGGGATGTGGGCAAGCACAATTGTTGGCTTTTCTGGTCAATAGACGGTGTTTAATTTTGCTTTAAGTTGTAATAATGTGGATTTCACCACAACAAGAGAAAGCCATTCAGCCCCTTATAAGATCAGCACAGAACTGCATCTGAACTTTGCCCAATTGCCTCAGTTCCTTGACCAGTAAAGCCTTGCCCAGCCAAAGTCAATTGATTTCCATTTTTGAAATTTTCAATTGACACCACACCCCAGACTCAAAAGCATTCTGAGGTGAGAGTTTTAGACTTACACTGCCATTTATGTGAGGAAGTGTATCCTGACATCCACTCCTGAACTATACAACTCTAGTTTGAAGGTTATGTTCCTTGTCTTCTAGCAAAAGGAACAGTTTCTCTCCATTGATTCTGTCAACACCTTTAATTATCTGAAATATATTAGATGGTGATCCTGTTCTCATAATCAAATTTAGTAAATATTCAGAAGAGCCTCTGCGATATGTTCTAATACAACTGTAACCATAGTGGACATCTATCAAATTGGGTTTGATGTAGAACCTTCTGTCTCTAGTGTCAATAAGGGCCCTTTTAACAAGCACTTTGGCAACTATGCTGACCTTCTAGAAGAAGTGGCATCTTCAGTGTCAATATTTATCGAAGATGCACCTTTCTTCCAGGTATCCGCTACCTCTTGGCAGCCAGCATGGATACTGTATGATTAAAGTGAGTGCAGTGTATGCTGTTCCTGTATGAAGGAGAGTTTCTCCCACAACATATCTTGTTGCAATAGGCCAACTATCCTTCTTTGCTGATTCTTCTATAATTCAATGATGTTTTTCACTTTGCACATAATCAAGCTGCAGACTTCATTTCTCCCATCATTCTGAGAAGCATCCATTGCATTCATAAACAACCTAGAGTCCAATTTAGAAAACTGTTTTGTGAAGTTTGTAGATGAAATTAAACTTTGCAAAGTAGTGGAGAGTCATGAGGGTAATAATAAGTTTCAGAATGACGTGGACAGGGTAGGTCATGGCAGGTGGAATTCTACGTAGAAAAGTGTGAGGCAATGCACTTTGTGAGGACTAATTTGGAAGATCTGTAGTAAAAATGTTTCAGTTCCAAAGAAAAATGAAGAAAAAAATGTTGGTGTCCATGCATTGAAAATACAAATTGATAACGTATATCAATTGCTTGAGTTTAAAAATCAAGGAATAGAATGTAAAAGCAAGGAAATCATGCAAGGAATTGGTAAGCCACTGTTCAGACCTCAGCTGGAGTTTTGGGAATAACTCTGGGTATCCACATTTCAGAAAAGTTGTATCAGACCTCGAGAAGGTACAGAGGTGACTTTCTAGGATTCAGGGACTTCACTTAAAAGGAGCAGTGAAAATGTTATGTCTGTTCTCCACAGAACAGTAAAGGAGGAGAGGATTCTGGGTAATCCAAGATGGAGGATGGGAAAAATTTCTGGCTTTAACAGCTGCTCCTTTTTTGAGGTATTTCAGGTGGTGGAGGTGATTTCCTCAAATTCCAGGAGCAGCAATTACTGTTTTATACATTGTCACATTGTTTTGGAACTTTGGAGAAAAAAAGTCAAAACAACAGTACTTTTAAAAGGGAGAGGAACAGACAAAGGCAAAACATGGTGAGGTCAGTGTTGGGGAGAGAGAGAAAGAAAGAAAAAAACCCACACTGCTAACAGACACAGTAGTGAACCTGCGCAGTTACTGCCTTTGCTGTTTGAATTCATGTTTCGCTGGACATGCGTCTGGGAAGATTGACAAACAATGATATTCATAACTGATCTTGGAGGAACCTGTTTGGTAGAGGTCACAGCACAGAAACAGATAAGTGAATATTTTAAGTGTGGCCTAGAGAAAGTCTGCAGTACTGAGTAGAGTTGGTTCTTTCTTGATTATGTTTTATTGAGATATGTCTCTTGAATAAACTTAAAAATATAAGCCATAAATATTAAGTTAGCCTGGAGCAGTGTTTTGTAGAGGAATAAGACAGTGTTATTTTCTGAGTCTGTAGATTGGAAGTTGCAAAAATGGCCTTCAGTAGAGTGATATGCTCTGCTTGTTGGATGTGGCAGTTTAGGGAGAGTTTACGTGTCACTGAGGATTATATCTGCAATGAATGCCATTGGTTGTGAATCCTATCAGTTCAAATGGATCAGTTGGAGAGACAGAAACAATGAGGAGTTTACAAGAGCAAGGGGATGTAATGGATGGCAATTATAGGAAGGGAAGAAAGTTGCAGGTACAGTCACATAGGTGGGTTAACTTTGTAGACCAGGTATTGCAGGAGTCTTCTGTGGTTATCCCCATTTCCAACTAGTATGCTGTTTTGGAAAATGTAGGAGGTGATGGATTGTCAGGGGAATGTAACATAAACAGCCAAGTTTCTGGTATTGAGACTGGCTGTAATGCAATGACGGGTAAATCGGGTTCCAAGAGATCAATTGTGTAAGGGTACTCTCAAGTCCGAGGCACAGACAGATGTTTCTGTGGTCGGCAGCGAAAGATCAGAATGGTGTGTTGCCTCGCTGGTGCCAGGATTAAAGGATGTCTTAGAGAGAGTGCAGAATGTTGTCAAGGGGGAGAGAGACCAGCAGGAGTTCAATGTACACATTGGAACCATGACATAGGAAGGCAAAAGGATGAGATACCGAAGGGAGATTACAGAGAGTTCGGCAGGAATTTAAAAAGGAGGTCCTCAAGAGTAGTAACATCTGGATTACTCCCAGTACTACGACCTAATGAGGGCAAGAATAGGAGGATAGAGCAAATGGATGTATGGCTGATAAGCTGGTGTATGGGAGAAAGATTCACATTTTTGGATCATTGGAATCCCTTCTAAGGTAGAAGTGACCTGTACAAAAAGAATGAATTGCACCTGAATTAGAAGGGGTCTAATATACTGGCAGGGAGATTTGTTAGAGCTGTTCAGGAGCATTTAAACTATTAAGGTGGAAGTTGGGACACAGGGAGACAGTGAGAAAAGAGGTCAGTCTGAGTCTGGTACAGTTGAGAAAAGAAGCGAGTCAAACAGTCACAGCAGGCAGGAACAAAGCAGAGAATAAGGTAGGACTGATAAATTAAACTGCATTTATTTCAATACAAGAGGCCTAACAGGGAAGGCAGGTGAACTCAGGGCATGGTTAGGAACATGGGACTGGGATATCATAGCAATTACAGAAATGTGGCTCAGGGATGAACAGGACTGGCAGCTTAATGTTTCAAGATACAAATGCTGCAGGAAGGACAGAAAGGGAGGCAGGAGAGGAGGGGGAGTGGCGTTTTTGATACGGGATAGCATTACAGCTGTACTGAGGGAGGATATTCCTTGAAATAAATCCAGGCAATTTATTTGGGTTGAACTGACAAATAAGAAATGGATGATCACCTTATTGGGATTGTATTATAGACCTCGTAATAGTCAGAGGGATAATGAGAAACAAATATGTAAGGAGATCTTGGTTATCTGTAAGAATAATAGGGTGGTTATTGAAGGGGATTTTAACTTTCCAAACATAGACTGGGACTGCCATAATGATAAGGGTTTAGAAGGAGAAGAATTTGTTAAGTGCGTACATGAAAATTTTCTTATTTAATATATGGGTGTACCTTCTAGAGAAAGTGCAAAACTTGACCTACTCTTGGGAAATAAGGCAAGGCTGGTGACTGAGGTGTCAGTGAGGGAGCCAGCAACCATAATTCTATTAGTTTTAAAATAGTGATGGAAAAGGTTAGACCAGATCTAAAAGTTGAAATTCTGAATTGGAGAAAGGCTAATTTTGACGGTATTAGGCAAGAACTTTCAAAAGCTGATTGGAGGCAGATGTTCGCAGGTAAAAGGGACGGCTGGAAAATGTGAAGCCTTCAGAAATGAGATAATGAGAGTCCAGAGACAGTATATTCCTGTCAGGGTGAAAGGAAAGGCTGATAAGTGTAGGGAATGCTGGATGACTAAAGAAATTGGGGGTTTGGTTAAGAAAAAGAAGGAAGCATATGTTAGGTAAAGACAAGAGACTGTAGGAGTATAGTTAAAAGGGAAATCAGAACTGGCTCAAAGGTAGAAAACAGAGGATGGTGGTGGAGAGCTACAACAATCGGTGCTGTGTCCACTACTTTTCATCATTTATATAAATGATTTGGATGTGAGCATAAGAGGTATAGTTAATAAGTTTGCAGATGGCACCAAGATTGGAGGTATAATGGGCGGCAAAGAAGGCTACCTCAGATTACAATGGGATATTGATCAGGTGGACCAATGGGCTTAGAAGTGGCAGATAGAGTTTAATTTAGATAAATGTGAGGTGCTGCATTTTGGGAAAGCAAATCTTAGCAGGACTTATACACTTAATGGTAAGGTCCTCGAGAGTGTTGCTGAATAAAGAGACGTTGGAGTGCAGGTTCATAGCTCCTTGAAATTGGAGTCGCAGGTACATAGGATAGTGAAGAAGGCATTTGGTATGCTTTCCTTTATTGTTAGAGTATTGAGTACAGGAGTTGGGATGTCATATTGTGGATGTACAAGACATTGGTTAGGCCACTTTTGGAATATTGAGTTCAAATCTGGTCTCCTTTCTATCGGAAGGATATTGTGAAACTTGAAAGGGTTCAAAAAAGATTTATAAGGATGTTGCCAGGGTTGGAGGATTTGAGCTATAGGGAGAAGTTGAATAGGTTAGGGCTGTTTTCCCAGGAATGTCGGTGACTGAGGGGTGACCTTGTAGAGGTTTATAAAATCATGAGGGGCATGGATTAGATAAAGAGCCAAAGTTTCTTCCCTGGGGGTGCGGGAGTCCAGCACTAGAGGGCATAGGTTTTGGGTGAGAGGGAAAGATATAAAAGAGACCCAAGGGCAACTTTTTCATGCAGAGGATGGTATGTGTATGAAATGAGTTACCAGAAGAAGTGGTGGGGGCTAGTACAATTGCAATATTTAAAAAGCATCTGGATGAGTATATGAATAGGAAGGGTTTGGAGGAATATGGGCTGGGTGCTGACAGGTGGGACTAGATTGGGTTGGGATATCTGGTCAGCATGGACGAGTTAGACCAAAGGGTCTGTTTCCATGCTATACATCTCTATGACTCTACGAATTAGAGGTGGGTGTTTGTTTGAAAGATCCTTTTATTAAGAGTAGAGAGAGACAAAGTATTCCTTCTGTGTACTCGGTCAATATGTAAAGGTCATATTTTGGACAAGTATGAGTTAATTAAGGAGAGTCAATGCTGTATAAGGTCAAGGTTCTGAAGGGGTTAATGTTCACATTACAATGGCTTCAGTCATTCTGCTGATGTCTCTGATAGTCTGAGTGGAGTCGATGAGTTCTACTGATTTTCAAAGGGAACAGATGTCAGTTTATCTCCAGAAGTTCCTGGGAATTAAGCCTGACCAAATTTACAGTGGTGTCCTCTGTCACTGGATAGGCTCAAGACAAGGGAGAACAGATGATAGCAAGCAACATTAAACCACCTTTACCCAGCACCACTTACAGTGGCAAATACCAAAGGCAGAAGTGGTCATCTGAGAAAATACAGATTTGTTGAAAGCAAATTATGTCAAAATTATTTTATTTTATTCTTACTAAAGTCACAATGAATGTTCATGAGGGTAATTCACAAGTGGCAGCACAAACAAGGCTAATAGGTTCCCTGGAATAGATGGCCTAGATCCTGGGGTGTTAATAGAAATGGCTCTAGAGATTGGTTGAAATCTTACAAAAAATTCCATTGATTCTATAAAGTTTCCAGCAGATTTGAAATTCACAAATGCGAGAGGCAGGACAAAAAGCAAGAATCCATAGTACAATTAACCTGAGGTCTATCGATAGGAACATGCTAGAACCTATTATTAAAGTGATAAGTAACAGAACATTTGGAAAATCATAACATACACACAGGCAGAATCAACATGGCTTTCTGAAAGGCAAATATTTTTGACAAATTGATTCAAGTTGTTTGAGGATGTAACAGGCAATGTAGATAACAGAAAACCATTAGATTTAGTTGTGTATTTTGATCTCCAAAAGCTGTTTTATACAATGCCACATAAAAGGTTACTGCACAAAACAGAATACAGTGTTCACAGTGATATATTAGCATGAATAGACAATTGGCTAATTAAAAGAATACAATCAGGATAAATGAATAATTTTCAGGTTGTCAAACAATAACTACTGGAGTGCCACATGGATCAATGCTGGGATTTCAGCTATTTACATTATACATTAATAACTTGAACAAAGGGGATGACTGTAATGTAGCTTGTTTGGCAGTCAGAAAGCAAGGAGTCTGAGTGGGATTTGAGCAGATTAAATGAGTGGGCAAGAATTTGGCAAAAGAAACATGAAGTTGTTGACTTTAGAAGGAAGAATAGAAAAGCAGAATTTTTGTTTAAATGGAAAAAGATGACAGAATGCTGATGTCCAGCAAGACGTGGGTGTACAGGGCATTGTCGAGACGGCATCAAAAGCACAATGTACTGTTTGAACTCCTTACTTAAGTTTAGATATACCTGTATTTGAAGCAGTTCAGAGAAGACTCACGAAGCTCATTCCTCAGAATAATAGAGGTTTGCCTTTGTAGAAAGTTTGAGTAACTTAGAACATAGAACATAGAATATAGTACAGTATAAGCCCTTCGGCTCTCAATGCTGTGCCAACCTTTTATCCTACTCTAAGATCAAATTAATCTACACACCCTACATTTTACTATTAACTATGTGCCTATCCAAGAGTCGCTTAAATGTCCCTAAAGTATTTGATTCTACTACCACTGCAGGCAGTGCATTACATGTACCCACCACTCTCTGTGCAAAGAACCTACCTCTGTTGGGCCTAAAAGCTTGGGGATCAGTTTATGTTGGGTGATTAGATTGCAGCCAACTCATTGTTTACGTACATGCAAATAGAATACCAAAACTATGGGCAGGCAAATAGGAAGTTCCTTCTGAACACCAATATCCAGGCACCATATTCAAAAGCATTTCACACTCTGCAATCCAGGGGTATCACTCAACACTGTTGGTAGCTCCACTCACCTCTCGAGTTCCCCAAGGCTAGATAGAAAGTGGTTCCATCAGTGAGGCCTTCCCAGAGGCTGCAGAATTGGATTGGTGTGGCACTTGAAGGGGGATCTTGCAGTTGTTTAGTTTTCCAATGTAAATGCTGTCTTAGTCCTTCCAGGCAGTAGAGATCACAGATGTGGAAGATTCTTTGGAAGGGGCCTTGAATTTCTGCAGTGCACCTTATAGATTGTACACACTGCTGCTCCTGTGCATTGATGGCAGAGGGAGAAGATGTTTGCGGATGTGGTGCCAATCAAGCAAGCTGCTTTTTCCTGGATGGTGTTGAGTTCCCTGAATGTTGTTGGAGCTTCACTTGTTCAGGCAAGTGGACAGCATTCCATCACACTCCTGACTTATACGTTAACAGGCTTTAGGAAGTCAGGAGGTGAGTTACTGTCTGCAGAATTTTCGGCCTCTCCCTGCTGTTGTAGCCATTGTATTTATGTGACTGGTCCAATTTAATTTCTGATCAATCAGAAGCTCCTGTTTGTTAATGGGGAGGCAATCGGCGATGGTTATGCCATTGAATGTCAATAAGAGCTGGTTAGATTCACTCTTTTTTGCAAATGGTTATTACCTGATACTACTATGGCATATTTACTTCCCATTTGTCGGCCAAAGGCAGAATCTTGCTCAAAACCCAATGGATGCAAATATAGAATGCTTCATGTTCTGAGGAATTGTCAATGATGCTTAACATTGTGCATTCATCATTGAACATTCCCATTTCTGACCTTATGACGGAGGGAAGGACATTGATGAATCAGCTGTAAATGATTGAGTGGATACACTACTCTAAAAAGCTTGGGATCTTGTGGCATCATGGCAGTGTCCCTACCTCTAGATCTGAAGACTGGTTTCAAATCTCACCTGCTCCAGAGATGTATTAGGACATCTCTGAACAAGTTGATTAAAAAAAAATTGAGGAACACCTGCAAAGATATTCTGGGGCTGATATGATCAACTTCTGATAAGCGCAATCGTTTTTTTTTGTGCCAGGTATGTGTCCAACCAATGGAGAGTTTATCCCCATTTCCCAATCACTCCAATCTTGCAGGACCTCAAGGGTAATGACCTCAGTTTACTACTAGTGTTAGTTGTAAATCAGAATAGAAATTGCAGGATCTATCGGATGAACATGTGGCTGGAAAGATGGTACAAGAGGGAGGGTTTCAGATTCCTGGGACATTGGGATCAGTTCTGGGGGATATGGAACCAGTACAAACTGGGTGGGTTACAACTGGGCTTGACCAGGACTGATTTCAGAAGGCACTTATTTGATAGTGTGATTATGGTGGGTTTAAACTAGAATGGCAGGAACCGAAGCAAAAAAGAAACAAAGACAATAGAATCATAGAATCCCTAGAGTGTGGAAACAGGCCATTTGGCCCAACAAGTCCACACCAATCCTCCGAAGAGTATCCCACCCAGACCCATTCCCCTATCCTTTTACTCTACATTAACCCTGATTGATGCACCTAACCTACACATCCCTGAACACTATGGGCAATTTAGAATGGCCAATCCACCTAACCTGCACATCTTTGAATTGTGAGAGTAAAACGGAGCACCCAGAGGAAACCCACGCAAACACAGGGAGAATACGCAAACTCCACGCAGTCGCGCAAGGCTGGAATTGAACCCGGGTCCCTGGTGCTGTGAGGCAGCAGTGCTAACCACTGAAAAAGAGCAGTAAAATGGAAAAGGGTAATCTAGGGTGAGAGTCAAATCAGGCTACAGTACACAGAAAAGTTAGGATGATTAAAAATGACAAAAATCAAGCCTAACAGCTTTGTATTTGAATGGACGAAGTAAGGTCAACTAACTGACCAGACAAATCAAGGTTAGTAGATAGAGATTACAGAGATATAATTACAAGCAGATCAGAATTGAGAAATTAACATTCAGGGATAGACAAGAGGGAAGGGGAGGGGGGTAGCACTGCTAATAAGAGATGCAATGAGGACACATGTGAGAGATTATCTGGGCTCAGATAATGTAAAATGGAGGTAGTAACAGCAAGGGAAGAAGACATTGGTTGCAGTGGTGCCCTGACCCCAAAACAGTAGGAAAAAATATAAAAAAACAAATAATAGCAGCATGTAGTTCATTAGGGATATTTTCCTAGAGCAATATGTCATGGAGCCAACAGGGAATAGGCTCTCCTGGATTTGGTAATGGGTAATGAGGCAGGTTTAATAAATGACCTCAGAGTAAAAGATCCTCTCGGAAGTAATCATCATAGATAATGATAAAATTTGTGTTCCATCTTTGCATGACAAATGTGGATTGGAAATACTGTGCTTAACATAAATGGAAGGAATTACAAGGAAAAGAGGATAGAGTCAGCTAAAGTGAGCTCAGCAGATAGATTAGCAGAAAAGAGTGTCAAAAAGCCAAAGCAAAGATTTAAAGATGTAATTTGTGATCCTCAGCAAAAATATATCCTAGTAAGGAAGAAAAGTTCTAAGAGAGTATTAAACCAAGCATGGTTAACTGCTGAAGGTAAGGAGAGTATGAAGTTGAAAGAAAACACAAATAAGGAGGCAAAAGCCAGTGATACCCCCAAAAACCAGAATGAATTCAGAATCCAGCAAAGGAGGACTAAAAAGATAATAAAGAGAGAGAGAACGTAAACTGAGGTAAGCTAGCAAGGTATATAAAAACTGACAATAAGAGCTCCTTCAAATACAAATAAATGAAAACAGAAAAGAGAACATGAGTCCTTAGAAATTGAATCTGGGAAGATAGTTATTGGAAACAAAGAAATAGCAGAGTTAAACAGATATTTTGCTCCAGTCTTATGAAAGATACTTCAAACATTCCATTGATAATAAAGCATTCGGCGTGGAATGGGAATAAAATACAATCGCAATCACCCAAGAAGTAATGTCAGACAAACAAATAGGGCTAAAGATGAATAAGTCTCTAGCCCTGTTTGCTTACCTCTTAGAATTCCAAAAGATATAGATATATAAATAGTGAATGCATTGGCTATAATTCCACAAAATCCTTGGATTCTGAAGAAGTACCCAGAGGATTTGGAAAACTGCCAATGTGACACCCTTATTTGAAAGTGAGGGAACCCAAATGCAAGTAGCTATAGACCAATTGGTCTAACGTCTATTGTCAGAAAAGTATTCAAGCTAATTATTAAGAAGGTAATGGAATACTGTATTTAGAAAAGCATAATCTAATCAAGCAGAGTTAATATGGTTTCATGAAAAGGAACTGGCTTTTGACCAATTTATTGGAGTTTTTTGAGCAAGTCTCAACCATAGTGGATAGACATGATGTGGAGATGCTGATGTTGGACAAAGTTAACAATCACACAACACCAAATTATCATCCTACAGGTTTATTTGGAAGTACTAGCTTTCAGAGTGCTCATCCTTATCAGGTAACTAGTGGAGCAGGATCATAAGACGCATAATTTGTAGCAAAAGATCACAGTGTTATGCAGTTAAATGATATATCATTTTAATGCATGACACTGTGGTCTTTTGCCTAAATTCTGTATCTTATGATCCTGCCCCGCGGTTACTTGATGAAGGAGCACTGCTCTGAAAGCTAGTACTTCCAAATAAACAAACCCGGTGTTGTGTGATTTTTAACATAGTGCATAGAGGGGAACCAGTACATGTGTTGTATTTGGACTTTCAGAAGGATATTTGTTGTAAGATATAAGCCCATGATTTTGGAGGTAGTGTATTGGCATGGATAGAGAAGTAGCTAATGGGCATGAAACAGCAAGTAGGGATAAAGGGTTCCTCTTTTCTGGTTGCCAATCTGTAACTAGTGGAGTTTCACAGGGATCACTGCTAGGTCCACATCTGTTTACAATATATATTAATGGTTTGGAGGAAAGAACAAATGTACTAAAACTTACTTGGTATATGACATAAAATAGGTGAAAAGACAGGTTGCGAGAGAGGTACAAACCGTTCACAAAGTGATATTTATTAGTTAAATAAGTGTGCAAAAAGTTGCCAAATGGAGTAAAATGTCGAGAAATATGAAGTTCGTTTTGGAAGACAGAGCAAAAGAACAGAATATTACTTAAATGAAAAGAAAGCTGCAAAATGAAGGAACTTGATGGTAATTGTGGATGAATCACAAAGCTAGCACACAGGTACAATAGGTAATCAGGAAGGCTAATGGAATGTTGCCTTTCATTTCAAAGGGGTTGGAGTATAAGAGTATGGAAGTCTTACTGTAATTGTACAAGGTGCAGGTAAAACCATATCTGGGGGACTATGAGCAGCTTTGATCTCTTATTTGAAGGAAGGTATCATTTCATGGAAGGCATATCAAAGAAAGTTCATTAGGATGATCCCAGTATGGAGGGATTGTCTTATGAGCAAGAATAAACATGTCGGGACTGTTCTGAATGGAATTTTGAAGAATGAGAGGTAATCTCATTATAACCAGAAGACCAGAAGGCATAGCCTCAGAGTAAAGGGGCACCAATTTAAGACTGAGATGAGGGGGAGTTTCACCTCTGAGGGCTGTAAGTCTTTGGAATTCCTTGCCCTAGAGAGCTTTGGGGTAGAGTCCTTGTGTACGTTTAAGGCTGAGGTAGAAAGATTCTTGATCAGTGGGGAAATCAAAGGTTACAGGGAAAATGCAGGCAATTGAACGTGAGGAATATCAATCAGCCATGATTCCAATTGAATGACAGAGCAGGCATAAGGGATTGAACAGCTTACTCCTGTTCCTATTTCATGTTGTCCTTAAACTATGGACACAAAAACCAATCAAGTGCAGCCTTGATGTCAAGGTCAGATGCTAAAATTTCATAACAGGACCAAGATTCAGTTTCAGTGAGTAGGCTGTTGCTAAGTAACTGCCAACTGATCCAAATGTCAATTATATTTGGCATCATTTTGCTAATGATCAAGAATAGATAGATAGGGAATTAATTGTCTAGATCAGATTTGTCCTATTTTTGTGTTGGACATTCCTGAGCAATTTTCCATAGAGTTGAGTATATATATATATATATTAAACAACTGCTTTAACTATACTGAAATATGTTAATTAAGCTTCATCAATAATATAGTAAAGATGTTGTTGTGTCCCATTGTCATTTCTGTGTCCAATGCTTTTAAGCTATTTCATGATATCATACACAGTGAATTGAATTTGCTAAGCAGTTGTTATGCTGGGGAGGAGGAAGGCAAGATGTATCATCAATTGGCACTTCTGGCTAAAGATTATTGTAAACACTTCAGCCTTGACTTTCACACTAATGTGCTGTAGTCTCTCATCACTGCGGATGGAGATATTTGTGAAGTCTCCTCCTCCTCATAGCGCCTTAACTGTCCATAAGCATTCTCAACTAGATGCTTCATAGATTTGATTGGAATTGTTCATTGTGGGATTACTTATCTTTGTGTACAACATACCGTTTGTGCTGTTTAATATGGATAAAATGCTGATTTGTAGCTTCGCCACATTGTCAGGTATTGCTGATGAAGCTCCAGGCATATTCCCTTCACACTTCATTGAATCAAGGTCACTCCCCTGACTTGATGGTAATGTATAGTGAGGGATATGCTGGGCAATGAGGTTACACATTCTGTTTGAATACAATTCTGCTGCTGGTCCACATTTCTTCGTGGATATCTAGTAATGAGCTGCTTGATCTGATCTGCATTCTGAATGAAGTGTTTCAGTGATATCAGCAAATCAGAATGTGAAGTACAAATACACAGAACCATATTTTTGATTTGAATTACCCCTAACCATCACTCTACCTTGTCAAACCTAGTACAGCACATCACTGCTGATACGAATCTCCCATGCAGGTGGTATTTATTGCTGCCGATGAACTAGTCATATCCCCATCAATGTATCCAAAATTGCTGCCGACCCTCATCCCTCAATTAACACTCATTGAGAAAGAGGCACTGAGACACAGTGCAGTGGAACCTGTGCATTACCCAGTGACAAAACTAAACATAAGGTTTTTCAAAGCTTTTCATCTTGTGCTCATGAAGGCAGTTGCAAATATCCCAAATTTGAATAAAATACACCAATATTTATACATGATTTGGAGGAGTTGGTGTTGGACTGGGGTGGACACAACACCAGGTTATAGTCCAATAGTTAATTTGGAGGCACTAGCCATGACCACCTAATGAAGAAGCAGTGCTTCAAAAGGTAGTGCCTCCAAATAAACCTGTTGGACTATAACCTGGTGTTGTGTGATTTTTACCCATTTATATTGCATTGATTTGTGGAGGAGTGTCTTAAAGAATGCATTAGGGAATTATCCCCTCATGCTTTTGTTGAATTCAGAAAGTTGGAATCTAGCATGTTGCTTGTACTTACAGGGAAAGTATTCTGTCTATGAATATATCTAGCTTCTAAGCAGGTTACGTAAACCAATCACATTGTAAGCCTGACCGATCTAAAATTGATTGTTAGTACAATTTATAGTAGATCTGGGATTGTTCTAAGAGTGACTTCTAACCACATAATGTTTGGCATATACATCCTGGACAAGGAGTACAAGGAGAGGCTAGGGTTTGGAATAGACCCTGATGGGGTTGCAAAGGGAGGAATCCCATGCCAGTTCTTCCAATAGCCTGAGGAGTGAGACCTGTTGAGTAACTAACTTGACTGTGAATTCTGCCAGCCACAGGAAAAATTACAGCAGTACAGGAATAGGCCATTAAATGGTCATTAATTATTGAACAACAATAAGTTATTTGATACATTGTTACCTGGGCAGGTAATAAGAACGATGACCAAGGAATTACAGTTAATTTTTATGACAATCTGCCTAAGAGGAGGGTAAAATTCTGCCAATTGGATCAGGCTGAACAGAGGTTGGAATTGAATTAGAAATACTAAAATTGTTAAACTAAATCAAGTCATCTGCTATATATGAGGTAATCAGTGTAAACATCTGCACATTTGCAACTTAGAACATAACCTGTACCTTTCTCAATTCTTCTCACTAATTAATCTGGATATTTTGGCTACAAGGTTAGTTTTGTCGCAGCTGGCAAATATGGAACTAAAATCAAGGTGTAATGCAAAGAAATATTACTTCCAGCTAAAATAAACAGTAGCTGAACCACTGAAAGATAGAAAGGAAAAGTGGCAAGAGGTTTGTAAACAATGCGGTATTAATGTCAGACTGATTTCTCTGCAGCTGTAACCAGGAGGGATCAGCTGCAAATTTGGACTCCTGTGAAAATTCATTTGAGAAAGTCTGACAGCAAAACCTACAGCAAAGGCCTCAACTGGATACGCACTTCTTTCTGGGATCTGTAGCACAAAGCAGCATCAGAACATCTTCAGCACACGGACTTTAACAATCTCAATCTCGTGAGTTAATGTAAGCTGTTATTAGGAGAAACAGTCAGACCTTGATGTTCACGATATCATCGCTTCCCTGCGATTCACAGTTCATGACCAATCATGTACATATACTAGATGTGAGGCCTACAGCTGAAGTATTATCCCTGGCAGTTCTGACTCTTCCTCCTGCATGAATATGAGACAGGGGTGATTAATGTTAATCAACTCATGAAAACAGAACTAAGTTGCATGTAATCAATAGTTATATCAGTCTGTTAGTTTATACATGACCTTAATCATGATATAACTCTGTCTGTGTGAGTGTGTTTGTAGAAATCACCAGCCCTCCTGACTAGCCCAACCCCCTCCCACCCCCACCATCAACACAGATAATTAGAGTGGTCAACCATGAGGGGTGAAATTTGGAGCATAGCTTCTGCATCAGAAGAAACAAGTTGGTTGCTTAGTCATTCCCTCTTATAAGCATTTGTTGGATCTTGCTGTGGCTACCACATTTGTCACCAAAGGAGTAATGGGTTAATCATTTCCACAAAGCATCTTAGAGGCATTGGTCCTGGACAATGAATCCCTTCCATATGCAGTTGGCCATTGAGGAGATAATAGCAGAGAAACCTATCGTACCTACTGAAGTGCTATTCCATCATTTGTGGAGCAGTATTTTTTTTAAGATTTGTTTTGTTTAAATAGGATAAGCTAAGT
Organism: Chiloscyllium punctatum; assembly: GCF_047496795.1. Classification (NCBI taxonomy): domain Eukaryota; kingdom Metazoa; phylum Chordata; class Chondrichthyes; order Orectolobiformes; family Hemiscylliidae; genus Chiloscyllium; species Chiloscyllium punctatum. The sequence continues at coordinate 112,118,340 of NC_092741.1, forward strand.
TTTAATTAAGATTGATAATGATTGGAAGGGAAATAAAATTGAAAACAAAACCTGATATCTGCCTGATCATCCTTAAAGACACAGGGTTCTGTTGTTTTCCTACTGGGATATCTTTTGTCTATCTCAGTTTGTATAGTGAAACTGATATGAAAAATAATGACATATTCCTTTGCCATGAAAGGGCAAATTTACAATAAATCATGCAGGCTGCTTTCAGCTGTTCATTGGCTGTGGGACTGGGGAAATGAGCTGTGCGTATTCTTTTCCAAGGCAGCCAAATATCTTCTGAAGTATTTTGCTTGGGGGTTCCCTTCAACTTCATGTTTTCACTTTTAAAAATGCAATGTAGGAAAATTGGAATGATTGAACATTTAAGATTTGGCAACAATATCACACAAAAGCTGTTTGTCTTTTTTCAATTATCTTTAAAAAAACTTGGGCACTCCATATTTTGAGCTGTTTGGATGGTGCTATTGTTTCAGATTAGCTAAACTATCAAGGGTAGAAGAAATAGTTCTGCATGAAAATGGTAACTGTGGGAATGTGTAGGAGGAATCTCTCAGTTACTATAATGACAAAGTGGCTGCCATATTCAAATTGTGCAATAATATTTACAAAAAAAGCATCAAAATAAAAAGGTGCTTAAAGTCTAAAAGTTTCATAGTTAAATCTGCATTAGCATAAGATCTCTTAACAATTCTTGCAAAAGGATTGCAATTCAACATTCAAATTCCTCACTTGAAAAGTCAAATTTAAAATTTGACACCCAACCTCTGGTTGTCCGTGGTACTTTATTAAACTGTGGATAATGGAGAATACAGAAAGTTTCAAAACTGTTTTAGTTAGTTACAGTTCAAAACATACAGCTCTAATTATTTATTTGTTTATTCATCCATTCAACATCAGCACCGCTCCAGAACACGAGAGAATCTAGCTTTCTTCCTTTGACATTCAACAGCTTTACATCCAATTTCATCACGATCAATCTGCTGAGGTTACCGTTGCTAAACGTCTAACAGCCATATAAATACGATGATTGCAAGAGTAAGTTAAAGTTTAGGAATTCTGCAGCATGTAACTTACCACTTGTCTACTCAAAACTTGTCCACTCTCTACAGGGCACAAGTCAGGAGCGGATAAATGCAACTCCAACTATACACCAAAAACTTGTCACTGTTCGGAAAAAAAGCAGCCTCCCTAATTACCACCCACTTCGCCATCTTCAATATGCATGTCCCCATCACTAATATACAGTAGCTGCATTGTGTACCATCCACAAGATGCACTGTAGCAATATGCCGACTCCTTCAAAAGCATTTTTCAAACCTGAGGCACCTACTATATAAAAGCAAATTACTGCGGATGCTGGAATCTGAAACCAAAAGAGAAAATGTTAGAAAATCTCAGCAGGTCTGGCAGCATCTGTAAGGAGAGAAAAGAACTGATGTTTCGAGTCTAACTGACCCTTTGTCAAGGCTAAAAAAAAAGAGAAATAGGGAGGTATTTATACTAGGTTTAGAGAAGGTGAGTCATGGCTCCAGAAGCAAAGGTAGCAATAAAGATGTGATAATGACAGTGTATAGAGAGATTATAGGGAGATTAGGAGCTGTGAATGACCAAGGCTAAAGGCAGTGCTATGTGACAAAATATGTGGGGGATGGGGGAGAGGGGGAATGGGGGAAGCAGAGGCAAAATGGAAAACAGGGGAGAATGGTAGCAAAGGGGGAAGAGGAGAGGAAAACGATGATGAGAGGGTGGGGAGCGAGAGAAAGCGAGACAATCAAGAAATAAGAGGTACAGAGCAGTGAAAAAATATATTAAAAGAAAGATAAATAAAATAAATGAAATAAAAGTATGGAGCAGAATGAAAACAGAGGGGTCGAGATGGGATAATCATCTGTAGTTTTTGAATTCAATATTGAGACCAGCAGACTGTAACATGCCTAGTTGGAAGATGAGATGCTGTTCCTCCAGTTTGCGTTGAGCTTCACTGGAACATTGCAGCAGGCCAAGGACAGACATGTGGGCATGGGAGCAGGACTGTGTGTGGAAGTGGCAAGCCACAGGAAGGTCCGGGACCTGATTGCATACAGACCGAAGGTGCTCAGCAAAGCAATCACCCAGTTGGCGTTTTGTCTCTCCGATATAGAGGAGACCACATTGGGAGCAACGAATGCAATAGACCAAATTGAAAGAGGTACAAGTGAAATGGTGCTTAATCTGAAATGAGTGTCTGGGGCCTTGGATGGTGAGCATGGAAGAGGTAAAGAGGCAGGTGTTGCACCTTCTGCGATTGCATGGGAAAGTGCCGTATGTGATGGGTGCCTTCGTGCTCACTTCTTTGGGCAAGAGTCTTCCCCCCACTCCACAGATCCTTTCACATCCCTCCAACATTCCACCTCTAATTGGACACCCTCACCAGGCCAATTTCCTGCCCTCGATCTTTTCATTGACAGTTGTCAGCGGGACATTGGCCGCCTTAATTCTCTGCCCCTTACCCATTCCAACCTCTCTCCATCCGAACTTTCTGTCCTTCGCTCCTTTAGGTCCAACCCCAACCTTGTCATCAAACCTGCTGACAAAGGGGGTGCTGTTGTCATCTGGTGTACTGACCTCTACCTCGCAGAGGCTGAGCACTAACTCTCAGATTCCTCCTCCTACCTCCCCCGGAGGATGATCACACCACTGAGCATCAAGCCATTGTCTCCAACACCATGACTGACCTCATTTCCTCCAGATGCCTCCCCCCCTACAGCTTCTAACCTCATAGTCTCCCAACCCCGGACAGGCCGTTTCTACCTACTCCCCAAAATCCATGAGAAGTACTATCCCGGCAGGCCCATAGTGTCAGCTTGCTCCTGCCCCACTGAACTTATTTCCTCCTACTTTGACTCCATCCTTACTCCTCTGGTTCACACCCTCCCCACCTACATCCAGGATTCCTCTGATGCCCTGCAGTTTGATGTGCAATCTATTTACACCTCCATCCCACACCAAGACGGCTTGAAAGCTCTTCGTTTTTTTCTCGAAAAGAGGCCCGAACAATCTCCGTCCACCACCACTCTCCTCCGCCTGGCTGAATTTGTTCTCTCTCTCAACAACTTCTCCTTCAACTCATCCCATTTCCTGCAAATCAAAGGTGTAGCAATGGGTACCCACATGGGTCCTAGCTATGCCTGCCTTTTCATGGGGTATGTGGAACATTTCTTAATTAGATTAGATTACTTACAGTGTGGAAACAGCCCCTTCGGCCCAACAAATCCACACCAACCCTCCGAAAAGCAGCCCACCCAGACCCATTTCCCCCTTCCCCTAACACTACGGGCAATTTAGCATGGCCAATTCACCTAACCTGCACATTTTTGGAATATGGGAGGAAACCGGAGTACTCGGAGGAAACCCATGCAGACACTGGGTAAATGTGCAAACTCCACACAGACAGTTGCCTGAGGCGGGAACTGAGCCCAGGTCTCTGGCACTGTGAGGCCAGGCTTCTGTTCCAGGCCTACCTGGGTCCCCTCCCACAACTGCTTTATTGTTACATCGATGACTATTCATAAATTCTCCTTCCAGTTTCCATCCCTCCATCACCTTCACCTGGTCCATCTCCAACACTTGCCTTCCTTTCCTTGACCTTTCTGTCTCCATTTCCGGCAATAGTCTCTCCACTAATATCCATTACAAGCCCACTGACTCCCACAGCTATCTGGACTACAGCTCTTCTCATCCTACGTCCTGTAAGGACTCTATCCCTTTCTCTCAGCTCTTTCGCCTCCACAGCATTTGTTTCGATGAGGCCACTTTCCAAAGTATGCTCTTAATATGTGCTCCTTCTTCTCCAACCGTGGCTTCCCACCTACAGTTGTTGACAGGGCTGTCGACAACGTGTGGTCCATCTCCTGCGCCATGACCCTCAACCCCCTCTTTCCCCTCCCAGATCAAGGATAGGGTCCCTCTTGTTCTCACCTTTCACTCCACCAGCCTTCACATGCAAAGAATAATCCTCTGCCATTTTTGCCAACTCCAACACGACACCACCACTAAACACATCTTCCCTTCCCTCCCCCTGTCTGCATTCTGCAGAGATTGTTCCCTCCAGGACAACCTAGTCCACTCCTCCATCACACCTAACACCTCTCCCATCACATACGGCACCTTCCCATGCAATCGCAGAAGGTACAACACCTGCCCCTTTCCCTCTTCCATGCTCACCATCCAAGGCCCTAGACACTCATTTCAGATTAAGCAGCATTTCACTTGTACCTCTTTCAATTTGGTCTATTGCATTCGTTGCTCCCAATGTGGTCTCCTCTATATCGGAGAGACAAAATGCTGACTGGATGATCGTTTTGCTGAGCACCTTCAGTCTGTATGCAATCAGGTCCCGGAACCTCCCACGGCTTGTCATTTCAACACACAACCCTGCTCCCATGCCCACATGTCTGATCTTGGCCTGCTGCAATGTTCCAGTGAGGCTCAGTGCATACTGGAGGAATAGCATCTCATCTTCCGACTAGGCACGTTATAGCTTGCCGGTCTCAATATTGAATTCAACAACTTCAGATGATTATCCCATCTCGACCCCTCTGTTTTCATCCTGCTCCGTAATTTTATTTCATTTATTTTATTTATCTTTCTTTTAATATATTTTTTTCACTATTTCTTGATAGTCTCGCTTTCTCTCACTCCCCACTCTCTCATCACCCTTTTCCTCTCCTCTTCCCCCTTTGCTACCATTCTCCCCTGTTTTCCATTTTGCCTCTGCTTAACCCATCCCCCCCCCATCCCCCACATATTTTGTCACATAGCACTGACTTCAGCCTTGGTCATGCACAGCTCCTAATCTCCCTATAATCTCTCTATGCACTGTCATTATCACCTCTTTATTGCTACCTTTGCTCCTGGAGCCATGACTCGCCTTCTCTCAGCCTAGTATAAATACCTCCCTATTTCTCCCTTCTTTTAGCTTTGACAAAGGGTCAGTTCGACTCGAATAGACAATAGACAATAGACAATAGGTGCAGGAGTCAGCCATTCTGCCCTTCGAGCCTGCACCACCATTCAATATGATTATGGCTGATCATCCTTAATCAGTATCCTGTTCCTGCCTTATCTCCATAACCCTTGATTCCACAATTCTTGAGAGCTCTATCCAACCCTTTCTTAAATGAATCCAGAGACTGAGCCTCCACTGCCCTCTGGGGCAGAGCATTCCACACAGCCACCACTCTCTGGGTGAAGATGACATCAGCTCTTTTTTCTCCTTACAGATGCTGCCAGACCTGCTGAGATTTTCCAGCATGTTCTCTTTTGGTTTGAGGCCCCCACTATCTGGAATGACAAAAGCTGCAGATACCTAAGAATGCCAATTACAAATGTACCTTCAAATGGTTCACCATCCTGATTTGGAAAAGTAATATTGTTTCTTCTTTGCTGCTGGTTTAACATCCTGGGATGCCCTTCCTAGCAGCACCGAGGGTGTTGCTGCACCCAAAGGACTGTGCTGGTTCAAGAAGGCAGCTCATTTATCACCACCACACGGGCAATTAGAGATGGACAATAAATGTTTGCCTTTCAAGAACAAGGAAGACAAAATCATCACAATTATTACCATCCCATTCATTTTGTATAGATTATTGGAGGCACCGAAATATCATGCAAGGGGGTTTCATATGAATACATTAGCCAAAGCATTACCAGGGAAGTAAATCTTTGTGAAAATCGTTACTGATTCTGTAAACATTGCTTGAAATTTGTCTTTATCATTTGCAGAATAAATCAAAATTGTTTCATCAATCAGTATTTCATCTCAATAATTATTCAAGAAAGGAATATCAATGTAACTTAGCTGTAGGTTCTGACTTCTTTTAGTTTGTATTTGATTTTAATGTTTTCTTTCCATGCAAGATCATAATCTTGAAACGAGGCTGTTCGGTTACTGATTCACTTTCAAGTATCCACAGCTTGGAGCATTTGACTGTTAGAGACAGAATTCACAGCAAGGGGAAAATATAATAAGCAAGTGCACAGGACTAATTGGATAGATCTTCCAAAGAGCCATGATGTGCTGAGCAGTCCCCTGCTGAGTTGTGTTTCATGATTCAACCATAGACTGCAAGTTTGTTTAGCAATTCCATTTATAGAGAGCAGCACAAATATTTGGGAATTTACTGACCTTTTAAACTCTGAAAAACATAGTCATGCTAGTTTTACCCTCCAGTCATGCCAGTTCATCAAAGGAAGAGGTTAGACTTCTGCAGACTTCTGGATATCCCAGAGAGTTGTCTCCTGAATTAGTTCTTCTCAAAGTGCTGTCACTGAGATAAACAAGGTAAAGGCCAATTGTACTTCAGAAATAATGGACAAATGGTTGCATTGTGTTAACTTTGTGATAAAGCACAAATTTCTTGCAAAGAATGTTATTGATTAAAAAGTAAGTGACTGACTACTGTTCTTCTCCACATGCATGTAAAGAATCTCAGGCTACAATCATTTCAAATGTTTAATGCATCTCATCAATCATTTTGAGAGCATGGACACTGTTGAGGGGTTGTATAATTAGACACTGATCACTGTTCCAAAGTCTCTGGAAAGAGTAGGAAGCATCCCCACTTCTTACCTTATTAGATTAGATTACTTACAATGTGGAAACAGGCCCTTCGGCCCAACAAGTCCACACCGCCCCGCCGAAGCGTAACCCACCCATACCCCTACATCTACATCTACCCCTTACCTAACACTACGGGCAATTTAGCATGGCCAATTCACCTGACCTGCACATCTTTGGACTGTGGGAGGAAACCGGAGCACCCGGAGGAAACCCACGCAGACACGGGGAGAACGTGCAAACTCCACACAGTCAGTCGCCTGAGGCGGGAATTGAACCCGGGTCTCCGGCGCTGCGAGGCAGCAGTGCTAACCACTGCTGATGGAGGGAAGTCCATTAATGAAGCTGTTGAAGATGGTTGGGCCTGCTGGAGATTTCCTGGAGCCAAGATGTCTAACCTCTAACAACCACAGCCATCTTCCAATGTGCCAGGTATGACTTCAACCTGTGGAGAATTTTCCCCTGAAACCCATTGATTCCAGTTTTGCTAGGGCTCCTTGAGGCCACACTCAATCAAATGTGGCCTTCATGTCAAGGGCTGTCACTCTCACCTCACCTCTGGAATTCAGCTCTTTTGTCAATGGTTTAACCAAGGCTGTAATGAGGTCAGGAGCTGAGTGGTCTTGCCAAAATGGACATCAGTGAGTAGGTTATTGCTTAGCACCATTCTTCATGCCACCTTCCTCACTCTGATGATAGAGACTAGACTGATGGGGTAGTTACTGGCTGTGTTAGATTTGTCCTGCTTTTTGTGTACAGGATATACCTGGGCAATTTTCCACATCTACAGTTAAATGTCAGTGGTAACGATACTGGAAAAGCTTGGCTGGGGGAGCAACAATTCTGAAGCACAAGTCTTCTGTACTATTTCTGGAATGTTTTCAGGGCTCATAGTTTTTGCAGTGTCCTGTGCCTCCAACTGTTTCTTGATATCATGTGCAGTACTTCAAACCTGCTGAAGATGGTAATTAATAATGGGGACCACTGGAAGAGGTCAAGATGCCTCACTTATTCAACACTTCTGGCTTAAGATTGCTGCAAATCCTTCAGCCTTGTCTTTTTAAACAGTAGTATTCAGTTTTAAGACAGTTCATAGTATTGTGGGACTCCTGGGCAAATTCATTCATAACACGCTAGTTGGAGTTGTTTAACTTGTATAAGGAGGGACGAGACAACACTTCATTTTTAGATGCGCTTAGTGCTTCTTCTGGCATAACTTCCTGCACTCTCCATTGAACCAGGGTTGATCCCCAGGCTTGATGGTAATAGTTGAAGAGGGATGATATATTGGGCTATGAATTTGTAGATTGAGCTGGAATACAATTTTGCTGCTGTTGGTGGCACACAGCACGTCATGGATGCCCAGTCTTGAGTTACTAGATCTGTTTGAATCGGTCCCATTTTGCTTAGTGACAGCGCCTCACAACACATTGGAAGATATTCTCAACATGAAGATAGGACTCCATCTCCACAACAACTATACAGTGGTCACTCTTACTGATACTGTTATGGACAGATTTATCTGCAGCCAGCAGCTTAATAAGGATGAGATGAAGTATGTTTTTCCCTTTTGTTGGTTTCCTCACCACCTGCTCCAGACCCAGTCTAGCAGCAATGTCTTTCAGGACCCGACTAGCCCATCAACAGTGCTGCCGTCAAGCCACTCTTGATAGTCGCCATTGAAATCCCCCAGCCAGGGTACATTCTGTGTCCTTGCCACCATCAGTGTTTCCTCCAATTGTGTTCAACATGGAGGAGTACTGATTCATCAGCCAAATGAGGACAGTACATAGTAATCAGCAAGAAATTTGCCCATGTTTAACTTCAAGTCATAATGATTCATGGGATCCAGAGTCAACTCCCAAGCCCATTCCCTCCCACAGTGCCATCATCTCAGCTGGGTCTGTCTTGCCAGACAGGAAATATTCAATGAGTCATGGTGGTGTCTGGGACATTGTCTATCATGTATGATTCCATGAGTATGACTCCATCAGATTGTTGAGGAGAAAGTGAGGACTGCAGATGCTGGAGATCAGAGCTGAAAATGTGTTGCCCGAAGAAGGGCTTCCTGAAGAAGGGCTTATGCCTGAAACATCGATTCTCCTGTTTCTTGGATGCTGCCTGACCTGCTGTGCTTTTCCAGCAACACATTTCCAACAGATTATTGCTTAACTAGTCTGTAAGACGGCTCTCCCAATTTTGGTGCTATGTTAGTAAGGAGGGCTTTAAAGGGTCAACAGGGATGTTTCTGCCATTAGCTTTTCCTGTGTCCAAGTCAATGTAAAGTCATCCATCTGGTTTCATTTTTTTATTGAGAGTTTGTAGCAACTGATACAACTGAATGCCTTACTAGGCCATTTCAGAGGCAGTTGAGAGTCAACCACATTGTTGTGGGTCTGGAGTCACATATAGGCCAGACCAGATGAGGATGACAGATGTCCTTCCCTGAAGAACATTGCTGAACTATTTATAGTAAGAAATAGAGAAATGACAAAGAAACTAAATAAGTTCAGAGAGTGAGATAGAGAGAGAAAAAGGCTAATGTTTTTTCTTGCTGTCAGATCTGCTACATTTCTCCAACACATGCTGTTTTTGTTACGGATTTCCAGCATCTGCAGTTCTTTTGTGTTCTAGCTAAATAAGTCCTTTGCCTCTGTCATGACAGAGGAGGACACAAGAATTCTCCCTGAAATAATTAAGATTCAAGATTCTAGTAAGACTGTGGAACTGAAAGAAAACTAAATTTAACTTTTAAAAAGTAGCTTTGGAGAAGTTAATGAGACTGAAAATTGACAAATCTTGGGGAGCCAATGGCCTTTCCCTGAAGCATTGAAAGATGGCTACAGAGAAAGTGTATCTTTTGGTAATCATCTTTCAAAATTCTGTTAATTCTGCAGCAGTGTCTGTAGATTCAAATATTGCAAATGTAGCACCATACTTTAAGAAAGTCATGTTTAGTAAAGAAAGGAGGGAGCTACAGACCTGCTAACATGTCATCAGTAGTATTGAAAATACTTGAATCCATTATAAAGGATATGATTACTGAAGCTTACAAAATAATTGTCTGATCGGGTAGAGTCAACGTGGACATATGAAGAGGAAATCATGTTTGGCAAAGGTTAGCAGCTGTAACCAGTGAAGTACAACAAGGATCAGTACCTGGCCCCCAGTTGTTCACAAGCTACATTGATGATTTAAATGTTAGGGCCAATTGTAATATTTCCAACTAAGTTGGTAGATGATACAGATATACTGGGGATGTAGCTCCAAGGGGGAAGATAATGATACAAAGAAACTTTAGCCCCTGGGATTTGGGCAGTGTGTGGGTAAGAACATTGCACATAGAATATTAAGTGGATAAGAATGAGGTTATCCATTTCAGCAGGAGGAACACAGTCACTGAGAATTAGTTTGCAGGAGCAGCAAGTGATTTGGACGACAAACATTATGTTTGCCTTTCTTGCAAGAGAATTTGAATACAGGAGCAAACGTCTTGCTTCAATTGTATAGAATTGTATAGAACACTGGTGAGACTACACCTGGAGTATTGTGCGGTTCTGGTCCCCTTGCCTAAGGAGAATATACTTACCATAGATGTTGTGTAGAGGAGGTTCTTGGATAGTGGGACTATCCAATGAGGAGACATTGAGGAGACTGGGACTGTATTCTCTGGAGATGAGAAGAATGGAAGGCAACCTCATAAAAACTTACAAACCTTTTAAAGGGATAGATAAAATAGATGCAAAAAAGAATATCCAGATCCAACAGACATAGTCTTGGATCAAAAGGCAAGTCATTTACGATTGAGATGAGGAAGAACTTCACTCAAACAGTGATGAATTCTTGGAAGTTTCTACCCCAGAAACTAATGGAATCTCAGTCATTGCGTAGGTTTAAGACAGAGATTAATAGATTTCTGGTTACTAATGACATCAAAGGATATGGTTATAGCACAGAAACATGATATTGAGATAGATAATCAAGAATGATGGAGCAGGGTTTTTTTGGGGGGGTGGGGTGGAACCGAATTGCTTGCTCTCATTTGTATATGCCAATCCAAGCATGTTGTGAACCGCATACCTTTATATCACCCACCCCTCCTCACCACCCAACTTTCCTCACATCTTCGCAGCAATTTCTGAGCCTTTTAGATATCAATTTGTTAAGCATTTCGATAGAGTTACAGTTAAGCCAATTAGAGTCATAGAGAAGTTCTTTTCTTTTACCTTTTTATTTTGTCAGTGTTTAATTGTAGTGTAGAAATAAAGCGTGTTTTGTTTCAAGCCTGGTACATTGAGCAATGGAATGACAAGCTGAACAAAATGCCTTACACATCTTCAAAATAAGAAAAAGCTACTGTCTAGACTATCTTTCTAATATATTTTGAGGGTGTTTGGGCAGGTCCATAGCATTCCCAACCCCATTAGAAACTTGCTACAGTTTGGTGAATGGTGCCCAGCTCCAATAGCCCTCGTTCCTTGACTCCTGGGGCGTCATGCTTATCTGTCACAATATGCCACAGCTATCACCAAGCTGAGTGAGGTCATAGGAAGGGTAACCCAAACATTGCTCATCAGGGTAAGTTTTAAAGAGCATCTATAAGCATGATAGAGGTAGAGAAAGCTGGAAAGAGAGAAGTGGAAAGTTACAGAGAAGAAATTCTGGAACCTAACACCTAAATGGTCAATGATATGAGTGCCAAAGATGGAATGCTGAAAATCGGAAGTCTACAAGAGGCTGGACCTCTGAGAGCTGTAGGGCGAGAGGAGGTTACGGAGATGGAGAAGGACTGATGTTTAGAGGAATGCAAGAATAACAATTTTATTACATTAAGCATATGGGCTAATGTCAGGGCATGATAAGAGAACAGGAATCAGCAAGAGAAAGGATGCAGGCAGCAGAATTCTGAAAGAGCTCAAGGTCATTGCAAATAATCAGAAACATTTTGCCTTTTTTTTTGCTAAGCTGACTGACTGTAGGCTGACATTTATGTTATATCTTCTGTAAAGCTCCAACTCTGATATATAATATGAAACTCGAAAAGATGCTGAGGTTGCACATTTTAACCAGGCGAGCTATTTTATCATTTAGGGAAGCGAATGAGCAGTATGCAGTATTTCTGATGAAAAGCAATGCATTTGAGATTTCCAAATCAAATACTTTTTTTTTTGAAGGAACGCAAGGGGAATAGTTGAACAGACACTTCTCCTCTATAGGAAACACAGCTGAGAGGAGATATCGAGTCAGTTATTGGAAGAAAACTATTTTAGGCAGTTGAAATTACCGGATCACAGAAAACTCTGGATCATTGTCAGCATCATTTCTATATTCATTTCATGCCTGGGATGTAGCTATCACTAACATGGTCAGCATTTATTGTCCAGCCTCTGCTTCTGTTTAGAACGTAGTGATGGTGAGCTCCTTCTTTAACTGCTTGCATCCATTTGGTGTGGGGACCCACAATGCTCTTAGGGAGGGAGATCCAAGATTTTGACCTTGTGACACTGAAGGAACAGCAATATATTTCCAGTTTAGGATGTTGTGTGACTTGGGGGGAACATATGGGTGTGATGTAGATCTGTTCCTGCTGCTGCTGTCCTTCTAACTGATAGTGCTCTTGGGTTTGAAAGATGCTGTATAAGAAAACATAAGTTGTTGCATTACATCATGTAGATAATACACGCTGTTGCCTCTGTGCACTGGTAGTGGTGGTATGGGGGGGTGGAGGTAGAGTTGTCAATGGTTATGCCATTGCAGCAGATTGCTCTGTCCTGGATTGTGTCCAATGTCTTTAATGTCATTGGAGCGGTACTAATCCAGGCAAGTGGAGAGTATTCCATCACAGTCCTGAGTTGTGCCTTGTAGATAGTGCACAATCTTTGGAAAATCAGTAGATGAGTTACTCACCATAGAAATGTGCAATTTTAGGATCATTAAACATGAAGCAAGCTCCAATATAATGCTTCTGTGGTGTTCAAGACTGATGAGAGATCCCATGCGATGAGCAAGCAAATGTCAAACAGAACTTAAAATCACAACAGTGAGGAAGTACACAGTACAGCAGGCAGATCTATAAAGAGAGAAACAGTTAACATTTCAAGCCTGAATTTTCATCAGAGTCCATTTGGGATAAGCACATTGTAAACTTTGGGTGTTGGGTGTAAACCCTGACAGTCTGTACACTTGGAATCCTCTATTCTTGGTTTTCATGGGTTCACCCTTGCAGACAAGGCATCCATGAGAGGGATGCCAAATGCCCACTTCACCATACAATGAGACTTTGTTCATTGCCAACTCTGTAGGCAACAGGCTTTAAGCCCAATTCCTGCCAGCCATATTGTAGGCTTCAAAGGCCCTGTATAATCCCCTCAACCAGGCACTGCACAGCTGAGTTTCAAGGCTGGGGATCTAGGCTCAACAACAAAGATTTGTGAGTAAAGATAATCTTAAATAAGAAGTTAGAAATTATCATTGTTGTTGATGAAAGGTGGGTTCTGCTTTTGAAACTCAGCTCAGGTTTCAATTTGGACCCAAATTCTAAGATGGGGATAGACGAACAGGGAGGAAAGTTTTGTTTTCTAGCAAACAACAAAATCAATGGCCTCAGTCTTTGCCACGTTTATCTGTCAGAATTTGCAGCTTATACAATTTTATAAAATTGGTGAGAGCAGGTTGGCCCGTCAAATCGACCCTATTCGGTGATAGCTGGAATTCATGACCAGATCATTCCTGCTTTAAATATAGCCAACTCCAACTGCTCCCAACTCTTTCTTTTTCACTTCTGGACATAGTGCAGTCTCCTGAGATTGGTTAAGTAAAGAAAAAACCAGAGCTCGGTCTGAAAAATAACTAATCTGGGAAATTCCCCTTTGCTCTCCTCAGCCGATCAAACACAGCACAGGATATTGCACACAAAATGTTATCTCTAAAGACTTTGACTATTGGATTGTATACCCTCTGCTCCAGTTGGTGACTGGTGATGCTACCTCCAGCAGGATATTAACTGATTACCTCTTCTATCCTCCCTCCACCGCCCCCGACCCTTGGTGGGCTCAAGATTAACGCTGCCATTGAGGTTATCGGTTCCCCAGAGAATAAACCAAGCTCAAACTGAGGCCTCCTGGCTTTAGCACTTAAATTGTGAACCTGTCATAAACCTCATTAGAAACAGACAAGGATTTTGTCTGCTGTGTGCAATTTTATTAAAATAATGCTTGTCCTTCCATGAGGTGATTCAACCTCACTGATGTATCCACCCACCACATCACTTTTGCTGCGCTTGTGCTTATTTCATTGGCATACCTGTCTGTACGATTAATGAAACTGTCCATGATACATTTTCTTTGAATTTGTCTATGAACACTTCTACCTGAAACATCTCACTAGACAGCACCAATCACAAAAACAAACTAATTCACAATATTCTCACCTTTCTCCCTGTGGTGCAGAATACTTCAAAACTCAAGAATATTTTCCCCCTCAAAGCTAATTAAGTAGCAAACAACAAAGGAATCAATATTTTCTCCAAAGCTCACCAACATGCAGCAGCTTCAGTATTCCAGGGAAGCTTGCACTATGATACTTTTCTCCCATGTGAGTTCTTTTTCATTGATAGTAGCATAGTGTTGCTGCATAAATCATTAATCTCTATGCACTGTAACTGACAGTGGTTTCACATTATGTCAGGAAGTTGTTGCTTGCACGAGGGGACTGGGGCAGAAGGCTAAAAATTTATGGTCCGAAAAGAATTCTGCATAACTGCAGATGTTCCCTTACTTCCTACCCCAAGATGTATGTGTGTGAGAAAGAAAGAGCACGATTTGAGTCCGAGAGTCCGAAAGCAATATATTTTTTGAATGTTCTTCTTCACAGCCACCGATTGATTTTGGGGGCTACATTTTAGTTTTCAGGGATTCCTTTAACATTCTCTTTCCCTCCTTTTATGAGGTCACGTAATAACAATACCTTCTCTATTCGTGTTGTGGTATTTGGACACTCTCAGCTGAAGTAAAAGAAGCTTGCAATGTCCCTAAAAAACACCAGATGCCATTGAACATGATTTTTTTGGGCACTAAAATATTTAAATTGGGATTGGATATAAATTAGAAAGAACATCATTTTTCAAAATAATTAACACACACTTTTGTGGAAAAAGAGGTATCACCCGAAACAATTCCTCCACAGACTAGTGAGGCTGCGGCTAATATGTTTTTTTTTAATCATACATGATCGAGCTGTTTCCTCCCCTTGCAGCCTCTATCTCCTTTTGTGCTTTGTCGTCCCCTTGCAGACCCTTCTCTTCCTTTGCAGCTCTTTCTGCCCTCACCAAGTTCTACTCCCCTGACCTCACATCCCCAACTCGACACTGCTAATTTCTTCTCTCCCTCCCCCACAGCATAGTGGATGTCACACCAGCACTTGAATTGAAGTGGTTCAAGAAGGCAGCTCACCACTATCTTCTCCAGGCTAACTAAGGATGGGCAAAACAATGCTGTCCCACATCCAATGAGTGAATTTAAAATCAAAGACAAGCAAAATATTGCATATGCTGGAAATCTGAAACAAGCTGGATTAACTCAACAGCATCTGTGGAGAGTGAAACAGGTAACTTTCGACTCACTTGTTTCTGCTTTCTTCCATATTTTCAGACTCTAAAATCTTAACCCTGCTTCTCTGTCTACACATGCAGACAGACATGATGAGTTCTCTGTGATTGTTCTTTAAAAAAATGAAAAATCAGGTCTAGATCTCAATTGATGCAAAGAGGCTGAAAAACCTATCTGTCGGCATGCAGTAAGACAACTGAAAACTACCTGCAATGTTGTAAATGGAATATATATTTTTAAAAATTGGCAGAGGGATAATGTAAAGTCAGCGGTGACATTTTTCCATTTTCTGCTTGTTCGGCTTTTTGAACCAAAATTCTGTCAGAGACCATAAAATGCAAATTTCTGTGCCTCTTTGCCCTGTTGTTCACCACGCCAGGAGTTGTGAAAATTGAAGGGCTTGCTCCTGCTCCTCCTGAACATGTCCTCAGCCTGAGCTCAATCCATCTGAAATAATTGGTTCAGTGTTGCAGGTGAGTGGCTATCAGCAGTGTGTGACACAGAGCCAGGCATCCTACATCTGCAGAGTCCAAGGCACAGGAACTCAAAGGAAGTGAATTCTGGAGCAACAGCAAATACGTATGCAAGTTCACACATGCTGTGTGTGCATCTCTATATATGAGGAGGCAAATAGATAGACAGAACATACACATTTAGGGAGGAATGCTGAAAAAGAATGGATAATGGGAGCTATTAAAGATAATAATGATATAAATTACATATTATATATTGTAAACATGAACACATACAGAGATATATACTGTGCATCTATTAAAATGGTGCATATATTTAGCTATAAACAACCAATAAGGCATAAATACAAATTCATCCAGTGAATTCCAGTATTCCTTACAATCGTCATTCCTATTGGAAGTTGGCATCTTCAGGATGTTTCCTTTTGCAACCTGTCCTCCTATCTCCAGCTGCAAATTTGGGACATTGAAGGTACTATGTAAATGTGTGTGGTTATTGTTGTCTCACCAGCAAATAGTGCAGATTGAAAAACCCTGAAGCAAAAAAGCAGTCAGGAAAGGATTCTTCAACATGAATACCGTTTTAATGTCGGATGCTGCTTTTGCTTTTCTCTTGCTTGGAATAAAAACAAAGATTGCTCTTCCCTCCAGAGGAATGTGAAACTTGGTGATCTTAACAAAGCCCACTGTGAGACAGTGCTCTGCATTATCGAAAGATATACAATAGCAACATCTGGTGGTGACCAGCTAGTACTGTAGTTACAGCTGAGACGAACAACTGTCATGGTTGAGATTGCAGCACATAATTGTTATACTAAATATCCTCACAGGGCATTCTGCTTGGAATGAGATGGTGCAGGTTATTTTCTGCTATCATATTAAGTCCACAATTATTCCAAAAAGCTCTATTAAGTGATGTGTTAAATATGTGAATTCCTGCCAAATGTAGCTCATGACTGCCAGTAAAGGAAGGTTGAATTGTACATGCTTTTGTATATGCAAAATCTTGTTGGAGCAGGGCACTGCATGGAAAAATGAAACTTTTCCTGCATCATTCAGCTGTTCCTTGTTGCTGCAAGAATGAGCTGATAGTGGTGCTGAGGGCAATAGAATGCCTGGAAGCCTGGTGGATGATTCGATCAACGGTCTAACTCCTCACCAAATCAGCTTTGACAATTGCGAAAGAAACATCGTTATTTACTGTTAAATGTGAAAGTACAATTTACTACATGCAAGAATGAATGATAGAATCATAGAATCTGTATAGTGTGGAAGCAAGCCATTCAGCCCATTGAGTCCATACCAACCCTCTGAACAGCAAGCCACCCAGACCCAGACCCCTACCTTATCCCTGCAACTTTGCTATTTCCGTGGCTTATCCACTTAACCTTTATATCTTTGGACTGTGGGAGGAAACCAGAGCACCTGGAGGAAAATCACACAAATACAGGGAGAATGTGCTAACTCCACACAGACAGTCTTCTGAGGCTGGAACCGAATCTCGGTCGCTGGCATTGCAAGGCTGAACAATTTAGGAAGTTTCTAATCTGGTCCAGAAGGGTTAATTGACACTGCATTAACTATTAAGACATTGTTAGGTACATGCACACTTTATTAACAGCCTTAACTTTTGTGCTGAGTTCAGTGAACAATCAATTAGCAAAAGCAACAATTTCTTAGAAATACCAGCGAAGCTGAGGCAAGGAATGATTTGTGCAACACTCCTTGAGCAATATAAATTGTCAAAGTAGGGACACTCAATCTGGAAGCTCACCTGATAGATGACCTCACCATTCCTTGGCTCACTGGCTGATTAGTGCATTAGTAATTTTGGCAGAATCTCATAGGATCCTGAATGATGTGGGCAATGTTGAGAAAGGTGGCAGAATCACAGGAGAAGTCCAGCGAGGCCCATGTCAATGTCGAGCGCAACTTACTGCATTTTTAATTAAGTTCCTAATGTTTAGATGAGATTCTCGCCAGGCAGCAATGATTATTTTTTATTAACAGAGATTGCTGTATGTAAACAAACTTATTAACTGAAAATCTCACCTCAATATGCAGTTTTCTATCAACCATCTGCTCCAAGCAATTGAGGCACTGAGAATTCTAAACAAATGAATTCACTGCAGGTACTTGGTGACTACAATATGTTTCGTACGTTGCTAGGCAGAGGTAAAGTGTCAGTGGTTCCTGATGAAGGGCTGCTGCCCGAAACATCAATTTTCCTGCTCCTCAGATGCTGCCTGACCTGTTGTGCTTTTCCAGCACCACTCTAATCTTGACTCTAATCTCCAGCATCTGCAGTTCTCACTGGATGTCAGATGACTGGAGGATAACAGATGTGGTTCCTTCAATTAAGAAATGTAGCGAGGATAGGCCAGGTAATTACAGACCAGTTAGTCTAACATCGGTGGTAGGGAAACTTCTGAAGGTCAGAATTACTCAACACTTGGAAAGAATTGTTCGAGGAAAATCCTGTCTGATTAATTTAATTAAGTTTTTTTGAAAAGGTGACTGTGGTTTACATGGACTTCAGTAAAGTCTTTGACAAGCACGATGAAGAAGGTATACAGGATGCTTGCCTTCATTAGCCAGGGTGTAGAATATAGCAACAATG
Organism: Chiloscyllium punctatum; assembly: GCF_047496795.1. Classification (NCBI taxonomy): domain Eukaryota; kingdom Metazoa; phylum Chordata; class Chondrichthyes; order Orectolobiformes; family Hemiscylliidae; genus Chiloscyllium; species Chiloscyllium punctatum. Next base: position 112,136,646 of record NC_092741.1, read on the forward strand.
AAGTCTTGTTACAACTTTATGAAATTTAGCTTAGGACACACATGGACTACTGTTTGCAGTTCTGGTCACCACATTATCAGAAGGATGTGATTGCATTAGAAAGGATGCAAAAAAGATTCAGCAGAATGTTGTCTGGGGTAATAAACTTCAGTTTTGATGAGAGACTGGGTAGACTGTTCTTTTCCTTGGAGCAGTGGGGCTTAAGGGAGGACCTGTTTGATGTATACAGAATTATGAGAGGTATAGGCAGAGTAGATCGTGATAATCTGTTCCCCATGCCAAGCATGTCTAAGACCAGAGGGCCTTACATTTAGGTGAGGAGCAAGTGGTTTAGAGGATTCCTGATCTAGAAGGTGGTAGATATGTGGAACATGCTGCCTGAGAGGGTGTGGAGGCAGATACTCTCGCAATATTTAAGAAGCATTTGGATGAGTACTTACAATGCCAGAGCATACTAGTTATGAAAATGGGATTATTATATTTTGGTGTTTATTGGTCGGCATTGACACAATGGGCCAAAGGGCCTGTATCTATGCTGTATGACTATGACTCTAGGATGAAAGTGAGGACTGCAGATGCTGGAGATTTTGCTTTTGCTTTTGCCTGAAATGTCGACTCTTCCGCTCCTCAGATGCTGACTGACCTGCTGTGCTTTTCCAGCACTACACTCTCGACTCTATGACTCTGCAAGCAGCCTCCACATTGGTCACCATGCAACAGCATCTTGTTATATGATCAATGGGCTCCAGCCGCATGCACCCCCTGTCCATGGACATCAGCAACTGACATTTGAAAGCCCTCAGGGTCCTCATGGCACTCCTCCCATCCATGTGTAGGATGCTTAGAAAGTTAAGAGCTACACTTCAGGCATAGCAGCAGGGACACTTTGTGTGCAAGGACATTTTGGACAAGGCTGCATTAATGAAACGGAATATGTAACAAAGAGTCGAATAAAAGGCAGGTCCTTCTATCTGTTAAACGTAATGTGCCAGAAATAGAGCCAAAATTATCAATGTTAATCTTGCAGAAAATGTTCAGGCCTTTTATCTCCATCTCGGCTAATGTTTCTTTTTTGCTTTATTTTCATTTCTTTTTCTTATAATATTCCCTGTTCCATGATTCAGAACCTTGCTCCTCTGGATGCATTATCTCCATGGTAACCATTATAGTAAGGACTTAGCTCAGAGAGAACACAAGGCTCTGTTTAGTTCAGTTTTCAATTCGTATTAATAAGGGACTTCGGGAAGATAACCATTAACTCAAGATCTTAAAATGACAATCAGTTTCCACATTAATCCTCCCACATCACTTCAGCTGACAACTTCAACATCTAATAACTTCTCATTTTGAGGGACGTACTAATATGGCTGTCATGTGAGTGTGTCCAAATAGGCAGTAGCATTAGTAAAGGGAGGATTATCACCCCTCAGAAATTCAAGGAGGAATCTAACAAGATGATATCCAGACAGCAAGTTGTTTCAAAGTGTTGAGGAATGCCAGTTTGCACTGGGACTCTGATGTGTTTGCTTTGTAAAACTAGCATTGATTTCTTTTCCAATTCAGTTGAAAGTTCATCAACCTGGGCCATTAACAGTTTTCTTTCACCATTGGTCCTATCTGACCTGTTGAGTATTTTCTGTCAATTAGTCACATTTAATCTAATTTTTTTTTGAATGGCGGCTTATGAACAACATTAGTAAGTTCAGTATTTATTGCCCAAGCCTAATTAACCCTGAGAAGGTGATGGTGAACTCGTTCAACTGCAGCAGTCCACGTGATGTCAGTCGACCCACAGTGCTGTTAGGAAGGGAAGATTTTTATCCAGCAACACTGAAATAATTGTGATATATTTCAAAGTCAGGATAGTGAATGGCTTGGAGAGGAATGTGCAGATGGCTATGTTTTTGTGTATCTGATCTCCTTGTCCTTTAGATAGAGAGGTTGTGTGTTTCAAAAATGCTGTCTAAGGAGCTTTGATACATTTCTACAGTGCATTTGGTAGATTGCACACACTGCTACTACTGAACACCGTTGGAGGAGGGAGTGAATATTCCATTACACTACTGACTTATGCTTTGTAGATAGGCTTTGGATTAGACATTAAATAATGGACAGGCAGCACAATTCTTAGACTCTAATTCTGCCACTTTTCAAACCAAGCCAGGATATTGTCCAGGTCTTATTGTGTGCATACATGGACTGCTGGACTGCTTCAGTATCTGAGGAATTGTGAGCGATGTTGAACACTGTATAATTATGGGTGAACATTCCCATTTCTGACCATTTTACTAGGGGAAATTTATTGATAAAGTAGTTGAAGATGTTTGGGCTGAGGACAGTACCCTGAGGAACTCCTGAAGAGAAGCTCTACAGCTGAGATGATTAACGCCAACAGTCAATAGACAATAGGTGAAAAAATGTGTTGCTGGAAAAGCGCAGCAGGTCAGGCAGCATCAAAGGAGCAGGAGAATCGACGTTTTGGGCATAAGCCCTTCTTCAGGAATGAGGAGGGTGTGTCAAGCAGGCTAAGATAAATGGTAGGGAGGAGGGACTTGGGGGAGGGGCGTTGGGACTGCGATACATGGAAGGAGGTTAAGGTGAGGGTGATCCTTGAAGAAGCTCTCCTCCTCCCTCACGCCCCCACTCCTATCCGCGCCCCCAAGGATCGCTTCTCCAAGAGCTTCTTCAAGTATCACCCTCACCTTAACCTCCTTCCACCTATCGCATTCCCAACGCTTCTCCCCCAAGTGCCTCCTCCCTACCTTTTATCTTAGCCTGCTTGGCACACCCTCCTCATTCCTGAAGAAGGGCTTATGCCCAAACCGTCGATTCTCCTGCTCCTTTGATGCTGCCTGACCTGCTGTGCTTTTCCAGCAACACATTTTTCAGTTCTGATCTCCAGCATCTGCAGTCCTCACTTTCTCCTAATAGACAATAGGTGCAGGAGTAGGCCATTCAGTCCTTCGAGCCATCACCACCATTTATTGTGATCATGGCTGATCATCCACAATCAGTATCCTGTTCCGGCCTTATCCCCATAACCCTCGATTCCACTATCTTTAAGAGCTCTATCCAGCTCTTTCTTGAAAGTATCCAGGTACTTGGCCTCCACTGTCTTCTGGGGCAGAGCATTCCATATATCCACCACTCGCTGGGTGAAGAAGCTGCTCCTCAATTCTGTTCTAAATGGCCTCTCTCTTATTTTGAAACTGAGTCCTCTGGCTCTGGACTCACCCATCAGTGGAAACATGCTTCCTGCCTCCAGAGTGTCCAAGCCATTAATAATTTTATACATCTCAATCAGATCCCCTCTCATCCTTCTAAGTTCAAGAAAATACAAGCCCAGTCGCTCCAATCTTTCAACATATGATAGTCCCGTCATTTCAGGAATTGACCTCGTGAACCTACGCTGCACTCCCTCAATAGCCAGAATGTCCTTCCTCAAATTTGGTGACCAAAACTGCACACAATACTCCAGGTGCAGTCTCACCAGGGCCCTGTACAACTGCAGAAGGCCCTCTTTGCTTCTATACTCAATTCCTCTTGTTATGAAGGCCACCATGCCATTAGCTTTCTTCACTGGCTGCTGTACCTGCATGCTTGTTTTCATTGACTGATGTACAAGAATATCTAGATCTTGTTGTACTTCCCCTTTACTTAACTTGACTCCATTTAAATAGTAATCTGCCTTCCTGTTCTTGTCACCAAAGTGGATAACCACACATTTATCCACATTAAACTGCATCTGCCATACTTCTGTCCACTCACCTTGCCTGTCTAAGTCACCCTGTATTCTCATAACATCCTCCTCACATTTCACCCTGCCACCCAGCTTTGTGTCTTCAGCTATTTTGCTAATATTACTTTTAATACCTTCATCTATATAATTAATGTATATTGTAAATAGCTGCGGTCCCAGCATTGAACCTCATGGTACACCACTAGTCGCCACCTGCCATTCCAAAAGGGACCCATTTATCACTAATCTTCGCTTCCTGTCAGCCAACCAATTCTCAATCCAAGTCAGTATTTTGCCCCCAATACCATGTGCTAATTTTGCTCACTAATCTCCTATCTGGGACTTTATCAAAGGCTTTCAGAAAGTCCAGGTATACTACATCCACTGGCTCTCCCTTGTCCATCTTCAAGTTACATCCTCACAAAATTCCAGAATAGTCAAGCACAATTTCCCCTTCATAAATCCTTGATGACTCTGATCTATCCTGTTACTGCTATCCAAATGAGTCGTAATTTCATCTTTTATAATTGACTTCAGTGTCTTTCCCACCATTGACATCAGGCTAGTCGGTCTATAATTCCCTGTTTTCTCTCTCCCTCCTTTCTTGAAAAGTGGGACAACATTAGCTACCCCCCAATCTGCAGGAACTGATCCTGAATCTATAGAACATTGGAAAATGATTTCCAATGCATGCACAATTTCGACAGCCACCTCCTTCAGTACCCTGTGATGCAGACCATCAGGTCCCGGGGACTTATCAGTCTTCAGACTTAACAGTCTATTCAACACCACTTCCTGCCTAATATAAATTCCCTTCAGTTTATCCATTACCCTAGGTCTTTCAGCCACTATTACATCTGGGAGATTGCTTGTGTCTTCTCCAAAGAAGACAGATCTAAAGTACCTATTCAACTCTTCTGCCATTTCCTTGTTCCCCATAATAAATTCATCCGTTTCTGTCTTCACGGGCCCAATTTTAGTCTTAATGATTTTTTCTTTTCACGGACGCAAAAAAGCTTTTACTATCCTCCTTTATATTTTTAGCCAGTTTGCCTTTGTACCTCATTTTTTGTCCGTGTTATTGCCTTTTTAGTTATCCTCCATTGTTCTTTAAAAGTTTCCCAGTCCTCTGGCTTCCCGCTCATCTTTGCTGTTATACTTCTCTTTTATCTTTATACAGTCCTTAACTTCCCTTGTCAGCCGCGGCAATCCCTGCCTTCCCTTAGGATCTTTCTTCCTCTCTGGAATAAACTGATCCTGCATCTTCTGTATTATATCCAGAAATACCTGCCATTGTTGTTCCACTGCCATCCCTGCTAGGGTACTGAAACATTGAACTGTGGCCAGCTCCTCCCTTATAGCTCCATAGTTCCCTTTGTTCAACTGCAATACTGACACTTCCGATTCTTCCTTCTCCCTCTCAAATTGCAAATTAAAACTTATCATATTGTGGTCACTACCTCCTCATGGCTCCTTTACTGCAAGGTCCCTGATCAAATCATTGCACAACACCAGATCGAGAATTGCCTTCTCCCTGGTAGCCTCCAGTACAAGCTATTCTAAGAATCCATCTCAGAGGCACTCCACAAACTCCCTTTCTTGGGGTCCAGTACCATCCTGATTCTCCCAGTCTACCTGCATGTTGAAATTCCCCATAACCTTTGCGACAGGCCAATTTCAACTCCTTATTCAACTTACATCCTACATCCAGACTACTGATTGGGGGCCTGTAGATCACTCCCATTAGGGACTTTCTACCTTTAGAATTTCTCAGCTCTATCCATACTGACTCAACATCTCCTGATTCTATGTCCCCCCCTTGCAAGGGACTGAATATTATTCCTCACCAACAGGGCCACTCCACCCCTCTGCCAGTCACTCTGTCCTTTCGATAGCACGTGTAGCCTTGAATATTCATTTCTCAGACCCTGTTCCCTTGAAGCCATGTCTCAGTTATCCCCAAAACATTATACCTGCCAATTTCCAACTGAGTTTCAAGCTCAAGTCACAATCATCTTCCTGTGTGCCAGGTATGACTCCAACCAGTGGGCAGTTTTCCTGTTGGCTCCTATTGATTTCAGTTTTGCTAGGATTCCTTGATGCTGCATTCGGTTATATTCAGCTGTGATGTCAAGTGCAGTCACTCTCAACTCACTCATGTTTCAACCAAGGCTGCAATTAAGTCATATAGTGATGGTGGTGATGTTGGTAGTGTTAGTTGATGGTTCTGGTGATGGTGGCTAGTGGGGCTGGTGCTGGTGGCAGTGGTGCTCTTTTGTGAACAGCTGCTGATGTGTCCCATGCTGGTTTTAGATAATTATTTCCAAGTTTTAGCCTTAACCTTCACAGAGGAACAGTGACAATTCATCCAGGATTATAGTGGTTAATGGTTTAATTGCTCCATTGTTGATTGAGAGTCTGGTAAATAACCTATGCGCACTGTGTTTGATTTGTTAAGCTTTGATGATGATCCAGAGCTACATTAAATATCAAAAGTCTCAGAAACTGAACTGTGATAAGCTTAAGTGCAGACTTTACTGATTGCAGATTATTTTAAAACACTTGTAAATAAACCTGTTGTGGACTTAGGGGATAGTATCAGCTCTGCAGTGCTTTGGGATATATAAATACGAAGAACAGAATGGAGGCTAACTTGAGAGTTGATGGTTTTTCCTTGGTATTAAGGCTATTGTCCATCTTAGGAGTGGAGATCAAGGTCCTGCATGGACCTGAGAGGGAAGACTGGGCTTCGATTTAATGTCTAATCCAAAATTAGCACCTTCAACAGTACAGGCTTCCCTCAGTATTGGATATGAATGGATTGTCATGCTCAAGTCTCAGTAGGTTTGTGAAACCTGAACCTTTTTCACTCAAGAGATAAGAGTGCAACCCACTGACATTGGAGAATATGTAAGGCAGGGTTGTTCGGTTGGAGGGACTCCCTAGTGTTCTGACCAGAGAAACATATAGCTGTGCATGGCCTACATCTAGCAATGACCTCATGACATCTGGCAGCTGAAAACCAAACAGTCAATAGGAGCTCAGGTATTCGGTCCTGGAATGTAAAGTTGGCCTGGAAAGTAAGGTAAATGGTATCTGAGAGATGGAGAGTATTCTCAGGATTCAGGGAGAGCAGAGATTAGTGAGCCAACTGCTGAGAATTCAGAGCCAGGAAAGTGAAGAGAAGTGCAATAAAAACAAAGTGCTGTAGAAACTTAGTAGCTCTGGCAGCAGCATCTGTGGACAGAGAAAATGGTTAGCATTTCTACTCAATTCTTCTGAATTCTTCTGAAGTGAAGGGCTGAACGATAACTGGATTAACAAATCAATCATTTGCTCCTGCCTGAGAATAGATTTTAATATTTACAACAGTAACTTTGTAAATGTATATAATAGGAAGTAGCTTGTCTCAATTTAAATTATTGTTCAATTCATGTAGGGATTCATCCCAATCTGTTTGGGATGGAAATAATGGAGATCTGTAGACTAGAGGTCTCTGGGTTCCAATCTCTTCCCACTTTCTGTAGACACATTGTCAAGAAGTCAAGGCTGTTTTTGTATATTGTAGCAAATCTCAGCTGCTTGTATTGGTGCCAAGGAAGGCCAGAAAGGTGAAGGTTGGAGCTGACCTTTAACTAGCATTTTTATCTATTCGAAATGTTACCTGTCATTTGGTTTGTCAAGTCTCGATGCTGATCAAAACCAACTTGACGTGGACTTTCTACAAATGCAAGTTGTTATTGTTGAAACTGCTGAAATCAGTGCCTTCAGCTCATGAGTCCAGGTAACCACAATTTCAACCCCATTTCCAAAATACCAAATCTGAATTGTGGAAAATGTAGGTAGTGTGGATTAGGCCATTCAGCCTCTTGAACATGTTCAACCATGCAGTTACATTGTAGCTGATCTGTACCATGACACCTCTGCAACATTATTTCCATATTCCTGATACTTTTTTTAAAATCATCTATTGACCTGTATTTTAAAATTTCTAACTGGCTAACCCCTCTCCCTATCCACCTCACATTCAGTCTCAATATCTTTTTGAGAAGAGAGTTCCAGATTATGTGTCAACTCTAAATGGCCTGGGTCTTACTTTTAAAATTATGTTTCCATGCTTTGGACTCTCCCCATCAGAGGAAATAGTTAATGTCTTTCTCTATCTTAGTTAATTGTCTAAAATTGCCTCAATTAAATCACCCTTTAAACTGATATATGCAACCTGTCCTCATACTGTAACCACTTTCTAACCTGGAATCATTATTGTGTCCTTATTCTCCAACCACTCCTTGACAACTGTGTACTTATAGTATCATAATGTTGTCCGGGTTGTAAAGAAAGTCTTCAAACTGGGTAAGGAATTTTACAGAATGATATTGACAAGCGTTTCTCTCGGACACTGAGGATTGCGGAGAAAAGGAACACAGACACCTTCTCTGCTTTTCTGAAAAGGAGTCCAGGCAATTTTCAAATGTTGTGCCAACAGAACCAATAAAGAGGAGTGAGCTTTACCTGCTCCTTGAAGCTGGTCTACCCACTGAATCCACCTGTACAGGCAAATGCCAATGATTCAGTTGGAGAAGCCATCACAGCTTCTCAATCTGACTTCAATTTTTCCACCCCTTGATTTCATAAGGGCAAACCTTCAAGCAAGTCAAGACTGCAACGATGTTAGATTCAGATCTTACTTCCATCTTTATAAGTACTTTTTATCATTACCTACTTTTAATCTTTATTTGTCATTTAGCTTATAACTTTATCACCTTTTACTAAAATAAGTTTCAGAAATGGTTATAATGAATTAATGATTCAGCTTGTTGAAAGCATAAAGCTGTGCTCCAGTTATTTTAAAATTGAAGTACTCAACGTTAAATGTGGCTGTAAGTGAGCTTATACTAGTTCACAGTACATGAACCAAAGTAGGGATATGCCTGATCTGGTCATGATGACTCTGAGGCCAGTACATCTTCTGGAGGTATGGTGCACAGAATTGAATGCAGTTTACCATGTACAATCTAACCAGAGCTCATAACATTGTAACACAGCATTCTACCCTTTCCGTTTTGGTCTTATTGAGATAAGAGTGAACATTTAGTTATTTCTTTTATTTTTTAATATATACTTACTTATTTTTAGTGACGTCCATACTTGGATCTGTAAACTTCCTGCTCAACCACAGTTCCTAGCTCCTCATTATTTAGAGTAATGTATCTCTACACTAGGCTGTGTCTCCATCTTTGTCTTGGCTTTGTTTGATTGATGCTGGATAATCTCTTCTTTGGCTTTGAACTTCCAGTCATTTCTTCTCCCTTGTCTTGAATTGGCATGGGCAAGAGAATAACGAACATTGTCAAAGTAATTGGCATTTGATAATATACCATCTGTACATTTGTGCAATGGCATAAATTCAGTTTGCCCATGTTCTTAGCAGATGGATGAATGAATATGTTACAGCTAATCTCTACCATCGTTGGGATATGAATGGTTTATAGAACGATAAATACATTTTGCTGCAAGAACGTAAGAATGGAATGTGTCCGTACTGTTCCATTTGGACCTTAACCAAGTTTGAGTAACCGTATGTATCGCAGGTGAAACACTCAGTGGGAAGGATCAAGAGTTCAATATTCAAGCCATGCTGAGTTTGCTGAACTTAACCCCATGTGACATATTGAACAAGACTCAGTCCAAAGTCAGGAAGAAAGAAAAAAAACATACCAGCTTATCCTGACTTGGTCACATTAAAGGAACTGAATGAGCACCTCCGCTCCCCACTCCAAATTCATATGTCTATTAGTTTTGCCCCTTGTTGTTAAATGCAAAGTCAAGATGGAGTCTACTAACTACTGAGACGTGAAGCTATATCCCAGCAAGAGACACTTCCTGAGGTCAGAAATGGGTCTGGAGATTTGCTATTCTCTATCAGTTGTCTCATGAGTAGGCACATCAGCGCAATTTCCTAATTTTAAAATATCTTCCAATTATCCTACAGCACAGACGCACCTCTAGAGATTTCAGTACAAACTTTATTATGATTCTCCAACGGATTTCCAGTGGCGTGCGGCACTGTCTGAGATGCATCATTTAGATTCATTAAACCAAGGCTCCTGCTGTTCCGTCAGGTGGATGTAAAAGGTTCCATGGCACTCTTTTAAAGAAAAGCAGGGTAGCTACACCCCTCCTTCCCTGTCCCATCCCCTCACTCATTGCCCTAGTTGATTGAAGGATTACATCCCTCCGTCCACACCACTAAACTGGTCATTTCCACACTGCTGTTTGTGGTAGCTTGCTGTATATGCAAATTGGCTGCTGTGATGCTCACATTACAACAGTTGATCACACTTTAAAAGCACTTCATTGACTCTAAAGTGCTTTGAGACATCCCGAGATTGGGAAAGATGCCATGCAAATTCATGTCTTTCTTACTTCCTTTGGCTTGACAACCAAATTAGTGAAGCATCATTCCTCTCAGGCTTGGTTATTAACACAGGCACTGTCTGCCAATTAAGTGAAATAACTGACAAGAGCATCTAGGTTGGCTGGCATCTGTGAAAAATATCACATTTCTCATTGCTTGCCACCTTCCAATTCTGTAATTTATTGATTACTTAACATCTTGCTCTGACCTGTGTCTTGCATTGATTATGTCAAAAAATAGTTAGTTGTGCAGTACCCCAGAAATTAATATTATCTGCATTAAGATTACATCAGACTGCTAACCATTAAAAGTGGCAATTTTAATGCTGAAATGATTGTGTCATTTTGACAAGGAGCTAGTTTTAATTACTCTGTGATACAACATTGATTGCATTGTTTAAACTCAGCATATTGATTTCTTGATCCTATCTAAATGTATAATAGAGGGAACTGATTAAAAGTCAAATGAGGGTGGGCAAGACCAGGGTTAATGAGTTCAGAAGCTTCTGGGAAACACAATTATATCATTTGCACTATTGATTTTAATACCCTGCTAGCTGTTTGGGAGAAAAAAGGTTGATTTTGTATCTATCAGCCCCACGCAGAACCTACGGTATTGTTTCAAATGAGATTCGTATCATTCTTTGGGAATTAGTAATTTGATTGATATTGTTGGCCATCCCTTTGGATGTATCCTCCAGGGGCAGCCTGTTCAAATAATGCAACTGAGCTCAGCATTGGCACAAAAGAACTGATCAAAATGATTACTTTTGAGCAGCACAGTGAAATGCTTGCATCTGAACCCAAGCTGAGCAAGATCACAGCTTTGTAAATTTTTGCCTGGATTGCACAGCTTTCATGATTTCATCTATGACAGTAACCCATTCCAATCTTGTTTGGTGGTCAAACTGATGCTGAGTCTGTTATTATTTGATGAACCATCTTCCCTGGTAATCTGGCTAATATCTAATCCCCCACCAGAGACTTAGAAAAATAGATTATCGTTTTATTCATTCATTCATACAGTGTGAGTGTCATTGGCAAGGCCTATAATTGTTGCCCACCTCTAAATCCCCTTAAGAAAGTGATGTTTGTAATGTGACGAGATGTAATGTATTGGGTTAAAGTCAGAGACTTGCGATGAGATGCAAAATAAATGAACAGTGTGTGTTATGTAAATGATATGGTATTCACCATCATAGGAAGTGGTGCATGGTCACATGATATGATCATTGTCTTGCTGTCAGTCGGCCTCCAGCCAAGTCAAAGTCTTGGTTAAAGTTTAGCATGATTAATTACATTTAAAATTAATGACACAAAGGAAAATATCAAGAATAGTCGCAGACACCAACAATTGTTGACATATTAAAATGGTTAGCTGGCTTCTTGAATCAATGTAACCCATGCAGTGCAGATACAGTGCTGTTAGGGAGTGGGGTGGAATTCCAAATTTTAGCCGACAGTGAAGGACTCGTGATACAGTTTCAAGACAGGATTGTGTGTGGCTAAGAGACAAATTCTTGTCTGGTCACAAACTGGTGTTTGTGAGAGTTCATTGTGGATTGTTTGGCTACTGAATTGCCCTACATTACAGCATTGATTGCGTTTCAAAGGGTTCATCGGTTATAAAGTACTTTGTGATGTCCTGAGGTTATTAAATATCTCATGTTTGTATGAATCCCTGGGAAGGGCAAACAAGACACACTACATTGTAGTAATGGGTTCTCATTGATTTCTGACATTGTTTTGAGTTCTGCTCCCTTTGTAAAATATGAGAAAGCAAACCAACAGGAAAAAGCTCAACTTGCTGCTCACTAATAACATGATCTAATGGAATTCGTCAAGAACTTTCATAATGAAGGGCTTGATAGTGAAAAGCTGAATCTGCTAATACTGACAATTTTCTGAAGAATGGGGTGAGGTGATATCACTGGACCAGTAATCCAGCGGCCCATGATCATATTTTATTGACATGAGTTCACATCCCACCATAACAGCTGGTGAAATTTGAATTCAGTGAATTACATCTACAATAAAAAGCTAGTGTCAGTAATGGTGACCAAGAAACAATCACCTATTGTCATAAAACCTCATCTGGCTCACTAATGTTTTTTATGGAGGAAATCTGCCATCTTTACCTGATCTGGCGTGGATGTGACTCCAGCCCCATAACAAAGAGGTAGACTTTTCCTTGCCTTCTGAAATGGCCTAGCAAATCACTCAAAACAGTTAGGGATGCGCAACAAGTGTTATCCTTGTCGGTCATATGTATGTACCTTGAAAGAATAAAAGAGAAATTTGAAACTGGGTAGTTTTGCCAAAGAACTAGCTGAGGCAAAATGGACTAAAATACCTTCTCTTGTGCTGAGTGATTCAGTAAGTCTGAAACCCATGTGAGATTAGGGAAGAATATCCGAAATCTGAAGGAGTTCTGTACTTCTAATACACAGCTGCCCCTAGATACATGAAAGAGCAGCCTGTTTTCGGAGCATTAACACAGCTTACATTGATACTGTTTGATCTAAATGTTGCCCTGTACAATAATAATGCAGCCACATGATTGATAATTTAGATGTACTTTATGGGAATGCCAATAGATTACCAAACTAATTTAATGGCACTACAAAATATTTTATTAAGCATGGAATGACATTTTCAAGCACCTGGAAAAACTTTTACTGCACTTTGAAGGAAACATAAATGTGCACCAAGGGAATCCCTGCAATACCAACATGCAGCAATTCAAATTGCTACAATTTGGACGATATTTTTAAATGTGTCTCCAGATCAACATGGAAGGTAAACCTATTAATGGGAAGAAATTAAAACTAGATGAGCAAAATCTAATTTCAGGCGTAAAGGTGCAGGGGATACTCATTGGAATGAATGTGGAATGTCAGTGGCTGCCAGAGAGCCTGGGAAAACTAGAATTCTACTCTTTAAAGAAGAAAAGGTTAAGATGTGATTTGAAAGAATAATGTAAATCATGAACAGACTGCAATGAATAAAGTTAGATAAGGAAAAAGATTCTTTTTAAGAAGAATGAGGGGTGATCTCACAGAAACCTATAAAGTCCTATTAAGACCAGTCATGATAAACACAGAAGGGTATCCCCATGGACAGGGAGTACAGAACCAAAAGTCCAAGTGTAAGGATATAGGGTAAGCAACGTAGGGCTGAAATGGCTTGAAATGTCTTCACCAAGAGAGTGGTGAGCCTGTGAAATTCTATGTACCAGAAAGAGTTTAAGAACAAAACATTGAATGTTTTCAAAAAGCAGTTAGACATAGTTCTTAGGGTCAAAGGGATCAAAGGACATTGGGAGAAAGTAGAAACAAGGTACTAAGTTGTATGATCAGCCATGATGATATTGAAAGGTAGAACAGGATTGAAGGGCTGAATGGCTTACTCCTGCTTCTTTTCTTCCAAGAAACTTTTGCCTAAGATAGAGGATCAGCATCAAGAGAACACAGCTTAAAGGCAATTGGCAAATAAACAAGAGGTTACATTTAAAGAATTTTTTATGTATAAATATAAGTTGTAAGAGCCAGAATTATTGCCTAGATGCTGGAGCCTGATTCATCAAAAACATCCAAAAGCAATTTGGAATAATACAGTTTGGGCATAGAACCACAGGTTTATGGATTGTATTAATTGGATTGATTAATTGAATTGCCCCTTTCCATGACCAACCATTTTATTATTCTAGGATCTCTCAAAGGGGAAACCAAACTCATGATGAACATTTTACACTTATTACAAATGGTGAAGTAGCAGATCATGAGTTAAGTACTTGAAGCTGTGATTTATTAGTCTAATGAGATGATTTATCACTTGATGATACTGCATTTGGATGACGCTGCGCTGTTTGGTTTTACATGTTACAGAATGTCACAGTCATTGGAAGGAAGCAGGAAGGCAGCCATCTAGATAGAGAATTGGCTGACAGACAAGGAACAATGTGCTTAGGTTAATGGGAGCAGACTCAAAGAACAAAGAATAAAGAAAATTACAGTACAGGAAAAGGCCCTTGGCCCACTAAGCTTCCACTGATCCAGATTCTCTATCTAAACCTGTCGCCTATTTTCTAAGGATCTGTATCTGTCTGCTCCCTGCCCATTCATGTATCTATCCAGATACATCTTAAATGACACTACCGTGCCTGCCTCTACCACCTCTGCTGGCAACATGTTCCAGGCACTCACCACTCTCTGCATAAAGAACTTTCCATGCATATCTTCCTTAAACCTTTCCCCTCTCACCTTGAACCCATGACCCCTAGTAGTTGAGCCCACACTCTGGGAAAAAGTTTCTTGCTATCCACCCTGTCTATACCTCTCATGCTTTTGTAGACCTCAATTCGGTCCCCCCTCAACCTCCGTCTTTCTATTGAAAATAATCTTAATCTACTCAACCTCTCTTCATAGCTAGTTCCCTCCATATCACGCAACATCCTGGTGAACCTTTTCTGCACCCTCTCCGATGCATCCACAGCCTTTGATAATGTGATGACCAGAACTGTATGCAGTATTTCAAATGTGACTGAACCAAAGTCCTATACAACTGCAACATGACCTGCCAACTCTCGTATGCAATACCCCATCCGATAAAGGAAAGCATGCCGTATGCCTACTTGACCACTCTATCGACCTGCATTGCCGCCTTCAGGGTACAATAGACCCGAACACCCAGATCTCTCTGTACGTCAATGTTCCCCAGGGCTTTTCCATTTACTGTATAGTTCACTCTTGAATTGGATCTTCCAAAATTCATCACATTGCATTTTCCCAAATTGAACTCTACCTGCCATTTCTCCACCCAACTCTCCAACCTACCTATATTCAGCTGCATTCTCTGACAGTCCCCTTCATGATCTATTCCACCAATCTTAGTGTCATCTGCAAACTTACTAATCCAACCACCTATACCTTCTTCCAGATCATTTATAAATATCACAAACAGCAGTGGTCCCAACCTGGATCCCTGTGGAATACCACTGTTCACAACTCTCCATTTTGAGAAACTCCCTTTCACTACTACTCTCTGTCTCCTGCTGCTCATCCAGTTCTCTATCCATCTAACTTGTACACCATGGACCCCATGCGACTTCATTTTCTCCATCAGCTTATCATGAGAAACCTTATTAAACATCTTACTGAAACCCCTGTATATGACATTTACAGCCCTTCCTCATCAATTCCTCAAATAATTCTATTAAGTTGGTAAGACATGACCTTCCCTGCATAAAACCATGTTGGCTATCATTGATAAGCCCATTTTCTTTCAAATGTAATTAGATCCTATCCCTCAGTATCTTCTCCAGCAGCTTCCCTACCACTGACGTCAGGCTCACCAGTCTATAATTACCTCGATCATCCTTGCTACCTTTCTTAAACAAGGGGATAACATGAGTAATTCTCCAGTCCTCCGGGACCTTACCTTTCTTCAAGGATGCTGCAAAGATATCTGTTGAGGCTCCAGCTATTTCCTCTCTCACTTCCATCAGTAACCAGGGATAGATCCCATCCAGACCTGGGGAGTTGGCCACCTTAATGTCTTGAGAATACTCAACACTTCCTCCCTTCCTATGCTGACTTGACCTAGAGGCTTTTGCCCGAAACGTCGATTTCGAAGCTACTTGGATGCTGCCTGAACTGCTGTGCTCTTCCAGCACCACTAATCCAGAATCTAGAGTAATCAAACATCTATCCCTAGCCTCAACATCTGTCGTGTCTCCCTCTTCAGTGAATACCATCACAGAATACTCATTAGGAATCTCACCCATTTTCTCTGGCTCCACACACAGCTTTCCTCCTTTGTCCTTGAGTGGGCCAACCCTTGCTAATTACCCTCTTGCTCCTTCTATACGAATCAAAGGCTTTGGGATTTTCCTTAACCCTGTTTGCTAAAGATATTTCATGACGCCTTTTAGCCCTCTTAATTCCTCATTTCATGTTGGTCCTACTTTCCTGATATTCTTCCAAACCTTTGACTGTTTCAGTTGCTTAGACCTTTCATATGCTTCCTTTTCCCTCTTAGCTAGTCTCACAATTTCACCTGTTATCCGTAGTTGCATAACCGTGCCATTTCTATCCATTATTTTCACAGAGACATGTCTGTCCTGCACTCTAATCAACCTTTTTTTAAAAGCCTCCCACATATCAAATGTGGATTTACCTTCAAACAGCTGCTCCAATCCACTTTCCCCAGCTCCTGCTGAATTTTCTCTGGTTCACTCAGTGAGAGATTGGTTGCAGGTAGTGCAAGGTCCACATTTATCCTTGATATACATAAACAGCCTTGAACATGGTGAACTTTGATCATTGTCTAATAATCATTCACTCATCTGGGATTAATTACCTCTGTGGTTTATTTTATTTAAAACAGCAAAATATATTATAAATTATGAAGCAGACATTTCAGGAAAGCAGCCAATTTGTGTGTGTGTGCAGTTTGAAGACAATAGCAGACTAACTACCAGAATCACAAATTTGTTTACGTACTGTAGATGGAGTCCTGAAAGTTGAACTCTCTTGAGGGCACAGGCAACAAACATAATGTTAAAATTTGAAACAAACACAGAGAATACCACGGAAACACAGCAGGTCTGGGAGCATTTGTGGAGACAGAAGATGTGTTTAAAGTCCACTATGACTCTTCTTCAGAATGTTAAGGTTCATTGATAATATAAAGCTCAAAGGATAGATTGGTATTGTGATGGTTGCAGACCATTTCAGGACAATGTAGACATTTTGGCATTAGACGAAATACTGCCTTCCTGTAAGAAAGATGAAGTTGCAAAGGGAAGATAACAAAGAATAAGTGCAGCCAGTTAATGAGTAGATCCTGAAATTAGAATAAATGGACGCCCAATGTTTCGTGCTCAAATTCTCTGATATTGAAAGTTTAGATTAACAAAATCATGACGGCAAGAGAATTGCAGAACATATGAACATGCAAACTCATGGTCTATAGTTCCTCAAGTCAGTTCCATTATTCAATAAGATTCCTTTGTATTTTGAATTCCACATTCCCATGTACCCAGATAATGTTCAATTTTCCTATCTAACAAGAATGTATCTATAAATATTTAATGATCCTACCTGCATTGCCTTTTGAGGTAGACAGATCCAAAGTCTCTCAAGTGCTCCTGTGTAAGATGGAGTACGGGAGTGCTGTACCCTCAGATCACATGCTATGATACCATGGTGATATCATAAAGTGACTCTTAAGCAAATCCTGACATAATGCAACACAACAACCTATTCAAAAAAATATTATAAGGATAAATCTAGAAACTACAGACTAATCAGATTAACCTCAATTATTGAGAATGTTTTAGCAACAAAAACCTAGAACAGAATTAACAATCACCTGGACAGTTGTGGATTCACTAAGTAAAGCCATCTCGGGTTAGTTGAAGGAAGGTCAGGTGTTTAACTAACTTGGCTGAGTTTTATTGGTGAGGTCATAGAGTTGATGTAGTGCATATGGCATCCAAAAGATAATTGGTAGAATATCATATTAGAAACTTCTTAGCAAATTTCAGACCAGTGGAATAATTGGTATAGATGAAGTCACCGTAGTCTTCCCAGACCGTACGGCTGTTGTCTTAATAAAGAAAGACAATTAATCTAAGGATCTCTATGCCTCAGGTGAGGGAGAGGTTGAGAAGAACTAATCATCACAGTCATTGCCAGAATTGAATTCAAGCTGTTGGCATCATTTTGCACCACAAACCAGCTGACCAGCCAACTAAACTAACCAAAGGTTGAAACTGGCAGGCAGAAGAGGTTAAGAAAGTCTACTCTCGATCATTAATAAGGTGATGGAATGTGTCATCAACAGTGCTATCAAGTAGCACATGCTCAGTGATAACCTGCTTACAAAGCCCTGCCTTGTTTCAAACACAAACAAAAAAGCTGAACTCAAAGGGTAAATGAATGCACTTGACATCAAGGCCACATTTTAGTGTAGCATCAAGGAGTCCAATAGAAACTGTAGTTATTGGGAATGAGAGGAAGATTCTCTGCTAATTAGTCATATTTGGTACAAAGGAAGACGCTGTGGTTGTTGGAGGTCAGTCATATCAGCTCCAGGACATTTCTGCAGGAGTTCGTCAGTTCCTAATCAAGCTATTCAGAACTGTTATTACACACCTCTTGAGCAGGTGGGAGTTGATCATGGACCTCCTAATCTAGAGGTAGGGATACTACCATAATGCCAAAGTTCCTCAGGGTAGCATCCTAGGCCCAGCAATCTTCAGCTGTTTCATTAATGATCTTCCCACTATTAAATGGTCAGAAATGAATGGGTTATTAGGCCATGTAGCAGACAGCGAAGAATCAGACATTTACTTGGGTTTAGAGTCTCATGTAAGGCAAACCAGTTAAAAATGGGTTAACTGAGATTATCTTTATATTCCAGATTTAATGAATTGGATTTTTTTCAACTTGATGGCTGCAGAAAGTGTATTCATAATGTGGCCAAACAAATTGTCAGTCTGTAAATCCTTCCAGTGCATCTGGCAGTAAAGGCAGAAGGGTTTCCCAGTCAACAACCAGAAAACAATGGTGAACCACTGCAGTACATCATGCACAAGCAAGGACCAACTCAGTGAAAGCCCATGCCCCAACCCTTGGAACATCTGAATGGGAGACAGCAAAAACGGACTGACAGCCTTTGTTTTACTGTAGAAGACATCATGCAATTTATGCACTGCAAACACCTAAATACAGTTTTCAGTGATGTTGATCAGATAATAAATCTTAGTCACTGCCTTCCTTGCTTTTCTTCAAAATTGGACCACTGGTAATTGTTGCAGCTGTAGTTGTTGGATAATAAAAGATCTGAAACAAAAAGACTGAGATGCAATTAAAATAGTCTTTTTTTTCTTCATATATAAGCTTGTTCTTTGTATTGAGTGGCATTTGTAAAAGAAAGACACTACCAAGTCTTGCGTTAAAGCTGAAACTGCTGAAGTATTAATGGTGGAAAGATATCATTTGATAATCTCAGGAAGAAAATTTCCCTTTCCCATAAAAATACAAACGTACTGATATCTCCAAACCCTTGAAGACACTCAGTGAGAGATCGTTCCAAACTCCAAAATCACAACATCATAGAAGAATTACAGTACAGAAAGAAACCATTCAGCCCTTTGTGCATGCATAGCTTTATTTAATGAGCATCATTATCTAGTTCCAGCCTTTTGGTTTTCTTCCCTGCACTCTTGTACCTTATTTTTATCTGGATAATCTTTCGATGCTTTCTTCAATGTCTCAAATGAAGGGAAATGAATGCTGGATGTAATGATTTCTCTCAGATGATTTAACTATAATTACTTTTTTTTCTAATCAGCCTGTTCAGAGATGTTATTACACACCTCTGGAGCAGGTGGTGTTCCTACATATTCAGGACAGGTAAGACCTGACAAGAATCACAAGTTAATTACAGAGTACAGCAAATTCCGGTCTAAAAAACAATCAATGATAATTATGTTTCCCAATCAAACTGTATGACTAAGATATAATGGACAACACAGAGCATTGATTCCTGAATACCAAAACACTTGAGATTGAGCTTTTAAATAATTTATAATCCAGGCATTTGCATTTTCCTTTGTGAGTGTTCGCTTACTCCCCTAAGCGTTTGTATATTCATCAAATGCAGAGTTCAGTCCTGCACTATGATGCCAATGTTTAAGGTAAAAAAAAATCAGTATTTGGCATAGCAAAGTAAATACCACCCTGAATACAAAACAAGATATTAAATGGATTTTCATGGCTACTCTTTCTGCATTCTGCCAAATGCTTAATAATTGACATTGGTTCTTACTGTATGAAAGTTGGGTACTTGTGTGCAAAGGACCTTTAGAAAATACAACTACAGAATTATGTTTGTGATGGAGATAAATGATGCTGCAGCCAAAAATACAATTTAAATCAGCTTGAAGTGTTGCAGTTTCAATGAGAATGTCTTTTATTAGGTCAGACGGAATTATGACTAGGACTGTTGTTTCTTCTTCACTGGCCCAGGACTCTAGCTATTGTTGAGCACTGCTGTATCTCAGTTGCTTTTGTGTATAAAATAGACAGGTTGTGGGTTCGGACATAGCATCTATAATGACATATTAGTACAGTGCTCAGGGAGCGCTGTATTGCAGGAAATACTGTTAATGGGACGAGTCATTGAACCAAGTTTCTGCCTGCTCACGCAGCTGGATTTAAAGCATTCCATGGCATTATTACACAAGAAACACAGGAGTTCTCTCTGGTGACTAAGCCAATGTTCTTTCCTCTCTAGAAAAGAAATAATTTATTCTTCCATTTTGCTCTGAAGCGTCGGCCTTGAGTAAAGTTCTGGAGTGAGACTTGAACTCTTGAGCTTCTGACTCAAGGGGCTGAAATTTTCCCAAGAACTTTCAGACCTTGACTTTGATAACAAACGGTGACCCAAAGCCCACTCTTGCTGGCAGTGGGAGCAGCTCAACAACTATAACCACCTCCAGCTCACTGTTCAGTTAAGGACAGAAGACAGGGTAGAAATGCAGGGCCACACTGACCCTTGCAACTCTGGAGCCCAGATCGAAAAGCCACCTTGAAATAGAATTACCCTGACACAGTTCCATGAAACCCCAGGGCGCAGAAGACAGATACTCCAGTCAGAGATATGGGGCAATCTTCACTGACCGCAGACCTTCTTTGAGCTATGAAGCCAGCAACTTATAGTTCTGCCACTATCCCCAGAGACTTCATGAAGCTTGCAATCTCGCTACATGGTGGAGGTTGGGATGATTTTGGGATAGGGGTGTCAATACACAGTAGCTTGGAACCTGGAACATCATCCTTAATGAGCTATCGAATTTTTGACATCAGCTTCTCATCTCCACTCGGCATGCACCTCTAGTCCCACTGGGATGGAACTACATTGTGGAGCATTCTTGCTGCGGATACCCACGATGCACCTGGATCCCCCCACTGCTGGCCTCTTAGCTAACTGTCCAGGAAGACATTGCTCAGAAAGATGAGGATGGTGCAGACTGAATCATGGAAACAGCAGCCTGCTTCATCTGGGCGGTCCCCAAAATACTAGATAATGCATCAAACAATGACACTGAAATCCTGAAGGTTTACTCTGTTTAATGGAGATTTACATCCATCTCCAACTGGTTCACCATGGAGGGATTACAGAATTCCAGCAGAATTCTCAGGTCAAAATAACACAAATGAAAGAGTGCCTTCAAAAGTAAAACTTGTGTGTTACACATTTGTATCATATACCAGGCTTTTCTCTGCCCTGTTCTTTTTCACCCCCTTCATGCATATAAAGGAATGTTAAATCATGAATGGTGACCCCCACCCCACTAATGCTATCAGTATTATTATCCATTGCCACAATTCATACAGACAGAGTTAAGCTGGTAGCCAGTTTTTGGATTTGCAGGCCGTCAAATATAGCTAGTTAGTTCAAAATTACTACAAACACTGGTGTTCATACCCCATCACAGCCTTCTCCCAGTTCACTTTATCTAACTCTGCATACGTCTTCCCTGTTATGTTTATCTCACTTCCCCCAAATACATCTTTATTATTCACTTTAGCTATTCCTTTTGATAGTGTGTTCTATGTTTTACGTTTTGAGCTGCCAACCACAACTATTTTATGATTGGGGTAGTTTGCTGCCACCAAGTGAGTTTTAAGGAGAAGTGCCTCTTATTTTGAACGTAGTGTAGTTTATTGCATGTTAGCAAGCAGGTATAAGTATTATTCCAAAGACTGTGAGGAGACTTCTGGATATAGTTCACACTCCTTGCAATGTTATTCCTCTTTCACTAGTCTCTGCCTAACCCAGCATCAGGTTGGGTGGAGCTTAATGCAATCTCCAATGCTTAAACTTTTCAGAACCTTACACAACATTCCACACTCCTGATATCTTCTGATTTGAGATATTCAGTTATGGGGATTTTCTTCACAAAGGAGGATTTTATTAATTGGATGGATAATAAATAAACTGGCGGAATGAGTTTACGTTTGCGACCATTCTATTTGCTAATCAATATGGCTTACATTCTGGTGCAATATAAGTCTAATGATTATTTTAAATTCCTTGGCAATTACGTCCTGCAATCAGCCAGTTAATTAAGCAGCATTGTTCGGAGCGTTGCTGGGCTAGTAAAACATTAAATCAATTTGGATTTCCTGCTTGAAATTAAGTCAAAAGGTTGCCTGTTTTCCACACCCCAGGAGAGAGAGAAATTGAGTTAATTATAGAGTTAGTGTTTTCAGGTGATGTGTTTTGTGTTGAAAGTGATCAGAGTAATGAGGAGAAACTGCTGCTGCAGGCAGGAGAGTCAGTAACCAGAGGACATAGATTTAAGATAATTGGCACAAGAATCCAAGGGGAGAAGGCGATATAAATATTATTTATGCAGCAGGTTGTTATGATCAGAAATGTACTGCCTGGAAAAGGGGTATAGGCAAAGCAGATTTAACAGATATTTCAAATGGCATTTGGATGTGCAGTCAAAAACAAACGTTTGCAGGACTGGGAGGAAGAATGTGGATAATAGGATGAATTAACCAGATATTTCAAAAAACCAGTACAGGGCGCAATGTGCTAAATTTCCTCCTTCAATGTTGCACGTTTTAATCATTTTTCGAAAGTGAGGTTAAGGAAAGATATGCAATATTTAATTTTACAAAGACTGCCTTACCTGATTTCCACCTTTCAAAGGAAGGCATTTGGATTTATACAATGCCTCTCAGTATCGCAGGATATCGCAAGGTACAGGTTCTCAGATAACTCATGTTCTGGCAGCACGATTTGCTTATAACATCGCTGAGGAATTAAGGAACAATATTTTCGAGAATGTTTACCTCTGTTCCAATAACGTGACTCTAGCTTGATTGGCGCATGTGCAGAATGAAGCATGTGAAACAATGCCCACATGGAAGTCCCCATGCCATTCTGGACATGCGCCAATATCAGCTGTCGACAGTGCAGCTTTCTGTGGGAGGTACTGTACAGAGAGCAGCTTTCTGAGAGAGATACATTGAGCAGCTTCCTGTGAACTACTCCTCGATTTTTCTTTTGAAAAAATGGAGGGACAGAATGACAAGAATGTTAGCAAGAAGTTTTCTGGTGATATAATCGCTGGTGGTGAAAGCAAAAGAAAGGCTATAACATTGGGTGAAAAGCTAGATATTATAATACATTTTGAGCATAAGGAGAGAATATGTGATAAAGCTCACTTAATAGGAATGAGGGAGTCTATCTGATACACCATGATGACCCTCATTCCTGCATTAACAATAGTTTTTACATGTAAAGTTACTTTCATTTCATTGATAAATATGATTCATACCTTCATTCAGGCTGTGCTATACTTTGTGTTGACTTTTGGGTGGTTTTTGAGCATTGTGAGTGATATTTTTGCTGGTCTGCTCCAACCCCACTTTTCCCCAAGGCCTCATTATTTATATTAAGCGATTTTCTATTAAGCGAAGTTTCAGTGGAACACAACTATGGCATTATAGGAGAACTGCCTGTACTTTACAACCAATTTAGATACTTTTCTCATTGCAGGGTGGGATACAACAGCCAAGATAAGATCCCACAATGGCATTCTGTTTCAGGGTAGGTGGCTAGCAGACTGGGGTAACTCCCCTGTTCGTCTTCAAAATAGTGCAATAAAATCTTTCAAGGCACTTGAGTTAACAAACAGGGCTTTAGTTTATCATCATGTGGAAAGGCAGTATTTCTGACCAAGTAACTTTCCCTTTGTGTTGCATCAGAGTGTCACCTACATTTTTAATACACAATCCCTGGAGTGGGGGAGTCCTGAACTAGAGGGCATGAGTTTAGCATGAGAGGGGAAAGATATAAAAGAGACCTAAGGGGCGACGTTTCCACGCAGATGGTGGTGTGTGTGTGGAATGAGCTGCCAGAGGAAGTTGTGAAGGCAGGTACAATTACAACATTTAAAAGACATCTTGATGAGTATATGAACAGGAAGATTTTGGAGGGATATGGGCCAGGTGCTGGCAGGTGGGACTGGATTGATTTGGGACATCTGGTCGGCGTGGACAGGTTGGACCAAAGGATCTGTTTCCATGTCGTACATCTCTATAATTCTATGACATTAAGTGTCTGGCATGGGACATTTTGATTCAGTGGTTGGCCATTGGATTCACTGGCTCTATTAGTAGCAGTGTTACCACAGACATAAATTGTGCTCATCCAATATTCTGACACCCAACTCCTGTATTGAATAAGCTCCTATTTGCCCATCATTTCTGCTTCACTGGCTCCATGTCCCAATGAATCATACTTAAAATTCTTGACTCTACATATGACCTCAACCCAACCATGATACTTTAAAGTCTGGCCTTACATTCACTCTGACCTTTTCCAGTTTTTTGGCTCTGGTTTCCTTTCTGAGTCCCCTGACCTCAGAGCAGATGACTAAGGTGTCAATGGGGGACAATTTGGGTCCAGCGACCATAAAACTATTAGATTTAAAATAGTGATGGAAAAGGATAGACCAGATCTCAAGTTGAAGTTCTAAATTGGAGAAAGCCAATTTTGATGGTATTAGGCAAGAACTTTCAAAAACTGATTGGGGGCAGATGTTGTCAGGTAAAGGGATGGCTGAAAAATAAGAATCCTTCAGAAATGAGATTATGAGAATCCAGAGAAAGTATATTCCTGTTAGGGTGAAAGGAAAGGCTAGTAGGTATAGGAAATGCTGGATGACTAAAGAAATTGAGGGTTTGGTTAAGAAAAAGAAGGAAGCACATGTCAGGTATAGCAAGGCAGCCTTTGTGTGGAGCTGCAGAAAATGGGGGAGATACTAAACGAATATTTTGCATCAGTATTTACTGTGGAAAAGGATATGGAAGATATAGAATGTAGGGAAATAGAGGGTGACATCTTGAAAAATGTCCATATTACAGAGTAGGCAGTGCTGGGTGTCTTGAAATGCATAAAGGTGGATAAATCCTCAGGACCTGCTCAGGTGTACCCTAGAACTCTGTGGGAAGCTACAGAAGTGATTGCTGGGTGTCTTACTGAGATATTTGTATCATCAATCGTCACAGGTGAGGTGCAGGAAGACTGGAGGTTGGCTAACGTGGTGCTACTGTTTAAGAAGAATGGTAAGGACAAGCCAGGGAACTATAGATCAGTGAGCCTGACGTCAGTAATGGACAAATTGTTGGAGGGAATCCTGAGGGTTAGGATGTATATGTATTTGGAAAGGCAAGGACTGATTAGAGATAGTCAACATGGATTTGTGCATGGGAAATCATGTATCACAAACTTGATGGAGTTTTTTGAAGAAGTAACACAGAGGATTGATGACGGCAGAGCAGTAGATGTGATCTATATGGACTTCAGTAAGGCGTTCGACAAGGATCTCCATGGGAGACTGATTAGCAAGGTGAGATCTCATGGAATACAGGGAGAACTAGCCATTTGGATACAGAACTGGCTCAAAGGTAGAAGACAGAGGGTGGTGGTGGAGGGTTGTTTTTCAGACTGGAGGCCTGTGACCAGGAGTGTGCCACAAGGATCGGTGCTGGGTTCTCTACTTTTTGTCATTTACATAAATGATTTGGATGGGAGCATAAGAGGTACAGTTAGTAAGTTTACAGATGACACCAAAATTGGAGGTGTAGTGAACAGCGAAGAGGGTTACCTTAGATTACAACAGGATCTTGACCAGATGGGCCAATGGGTTGAGAAGTGGCAGATGGACTTTAATTCAGATAAATGCGAGGTGGTGCAGTTTGGGAAAGCAAATCTTAGCAGGAGCTATACACTTAATGGTAAGGTCCTAGGGTGTGTTGCTGAACAAAGAGACCTTGGAGTAGAGGTTCATAGCTCCTTTAAAGTGGGGTCTCAGGTGGATAGGATAGTGAAGAAGGCGTTTGGTATACTTTCCTTTATTGGTCAGAGTATAGAGTACAGGAGTTGGGAGGTCATGTTGTGGCTGTAAAGGACATTGGTTAAGCCACTGTTGGAATATTGCATGCAATTCTGGTCTCCTTCCTATCGGAAAAATGTTGTGAAACTTGAAAGGGTTCAGAAAAGATTTACAAGGATGTTGCCAGGGTTGGAGGATTTGAGCTACAGGGAGAGGCTGAACAGGCTGGGGCTGTTTTCCCTGGAGCGTCGGAGGCTGAGGGGTGACCTTATAGAGGTTTACAAAATTATGAGGGGCCTGGATAGGGTAAATAGGCAAAGTCTTTTCCTTGGGGTCGGGGAGTCCAGAACTAGAGGGCATTGGTTTAGGGTGAGAGGGGAAAGATATAAAAGAGACCTAAGGGGCAACTTTTTCATGCAGAGAGTGGTATGTGTATGGAATGAGCTGTCAGATGAAGTGGTGGAGGCTGGTACAATTGCAACATTTAAGAGGCATTTGGATGGGTATATGAATAGGAACGGTTTGGAGGGATATGGGCTGGGTGCTGGCAGGTGGGACTAGATTGGATTGGGATATCTGGTCGGCATGGACGGGTTGGACTGAAGGGTCTGTTTCTATGCTGCACATCTCTATGACTCTATGTGAAAAGGGTGAGGGAGTGGGTTAAACTGGATTGCCACTTCAAAGGGCCAACATAGCTGCAATGGGTCAAATAGTTGCCACCTGTGCTGTCACTACTCTATTCCCATTATGTGCCTCCATAGCCTTCACTTCCCAGTCTCCATTACCTTTCCTATTACCTCTAATACCTTTCACTATCCCACTAATTCTCCTTTGAACTGCCAGCTCAAGCTTGTCTCTTCCCTTACCTCTTGCTGCACCCTCTCCCATTTCACATGTAAGCCACCCTGACTGCCTACCTACTCCCTCTCTCTCCACCCAAAGGATAACCCCCATTAGACTCCCTCCTCATTCTCACTCATCTTTCTTTTTTGTCTTCTCAGAGGCTCGACTTACTTTCAAAATTTAACTTGTGCTTTTAACAGGGATCATATCAGATTCAAACAAAAACAGAAATTTCTGGAGACTCAGCCAGTATGGTTTTGAAGCATCTGTGGACAGAAAGTAGAGTTAATGTTTGAGGTCCAGTGACCCTTCTTCAAAATGCTTTCTCTCCACAGATGCTGCCAGACCTGCTGAGTTTCTACAGTCATTTCTGTTTTTATTTCAGATTTCCAGTGTAGCCAGTCTTTTTTTTTGAAAATGAGATTCCTCTTGCTCCACATTCACCCCACACATTCTTGTGATAATAATCAATTAGTTTCATGAATCATTTGGTGTTGTTCAAAATGATAAAGGTAGGACAGTACAATACAATGAATGGAATTGAATTAGCACATAGATTGAGGGAGTTGTATCAGTAATAGACATATTCGGACAATACAATAAAGTACTTGGAAAGCTAATACAATGCTGGATGAATAACTACATCAGATAGTTAAATACAAGCTATAATGTGTTCTGTGCACTCTCTGTTAGAGAAAAAGCTGGCCTGAATTTAAAGTTTCTGTTGCCTGTGCTGATTTATGTGTGCTTTCACCACACAATCAACACTTTGAAATGACTGCTCTGCTAGTGCTGTTGATAAAGGCCTTGTTGTAGATGACACATGTCAAAGTTTGTTTATTGTAAGTCCAAAAATATGAAGCCAAGGCCCTTTCTGGGTACTTATATAGAATACATACTGTTGTTATGTAAGATGTTGCCCCCCTCCTCCAACGTCTGGCTAAGTGGGTAAGGGCCAAAGAGAGCGGAGAGGTAAGTGAGGTGATTCTCAGATCTGGGATCTCTATAGTTGGTCACTCTGCTGCTGGATTTGATAGGGATGTCAAATGATCCAGCGTTTTTCACTCCTCACTACCCACAGATCACGGGTAGCCATAAAATTAAAACCATTCGTGTTTAAATCACATCTTTAGTTATCTCAGGGTAGTTCAAAGTACTTTACAGTCGGTGAAGTACTTTTACTATGAAGCAAAGTACATACTGTCATTATCCAGGTAAACCCAGCAGCCAACTTGCGCAAAGCAAGATCCCATAAGTAAACCCAGATAATCAATTTGAATGTCAATGGTTAAGGGACAAATATTGGTGAAGGAACCAAGCAGAATTCCTCTACTCTTCTGCAGAATTGCACCATGGGATCTTTCACATTCACCTAGAAGGTAGACAGAGCCACAATTTAGCATTTAGTTTGAAAGACTGCATCTTTGACAGTACAGCACTCCCTCACCAGTGCAGTGGTATAACAGCCTTAGATTTTGTAATCAAGTGTCAAGAGTACAAGTTAAACCCACAACCATCTGGCTCAGAAGCCAGAATGCAAACTAGTAAATTGAAATGAGTACCTCAGCAGCAAAACCTCCAAGAATATGATGATTCACATTGTGATACACAGGAAATGGCCACTGAAATGAGCTATTCAGTGCAGGCCAGATACAAGGAACTGAATCCCAATAAGAATTGGTACAGTTGGTTCTTCTGTAATGCAATGGTTGTGTTCTTCTGCAACTCCATGTTATAGAAAATTCACGCTTTAGAAACAGCACTTAAAGTATTGGCGATGTAATTGCATTAGAGCCAACATACGTTTTAAATTTTGTGGTTTAGAAACAGCGACCTCAAGTTGTCAATTGCATTATAGCAAATTTGCATTAATCAAACATGCGTTAACGAAACACGCGTTATAGCAGAATAACATGTATGTTATAGAGAAGAGTGGACAAAGCAGAAAATGAATAAATTGAGTTACATTCTTGAGCTTTCTACTATTTTTGTAATATATTGATGAATGTCAAATGCAGCCTGATAGAAACATGCATTGTAATGATAGATTAGCCCAGTGGAGCCTGAATTGCATTGAGATAATACTTGACAGTGCTTGTTATCTTTCCACCAATATTATCTACGCTGTTTCCTTAGCAACTTAGGAA
Organism: Chiloscyllium punctatum; assembly: GCF_047496795.1. Taxonomy (NCBI): domain Eukaryota; kingdom Metazoa; phylum Chordata; class Chondrichthyes; order Orectolobiformes; family Hemiscylliidae; genus Chiloscyllium; species Chiloscyllium punctatum. Next base: position 112,165,723 of record NC_092741.1, read on the forward strand.
AATATGTACCTTGTTAGTATTTTGAAAAACAGCAAAAAAACTAACATCTTTTATAGTTGTCACCTCCAAATAGAGTCATTTGTTTTCCTGGTGCCATAACTGGTGATTTGACTTCCTTCCAGGTCGATATTCCACATGTGAAAATCAATAGTTGATGTACCAGCTTGTGGTATCTAGTGGCATCTTTATGTTTTCTTGACACATCAGTCATAAAACATCTTTTTCATCGATCAATGAAGCGAATAAACATCTCACAGAAAGTTGCCGAGTGCTTGTATGGATCCTTTTGAAATGTCTGTAGCTTAGTGAAACAGGAAACGGGAATGACAGTCCTTAGCTGCCAAGGCTATTGACTGATACAGAAAATGTGAAAAAAATATTTTTCATCCAGAGGGTGGTGGCAGTTTGGAACTCACTCACTCCTCTAAAGATGGTAGAGGTAGATTCATAGAGATTTGCAACACTGAGAAAGGCCGTTTGGTCCATCAATCTGTGTTGGTCAAAATAACCACGTAACTATTGATATCCAATTTTCCAGCATTTGACTTGTAGCCTTGTATGTCATAGAATCACAAGTGCACATCTACATGCTGCTTAAATTTTGTTCGGGTTTCTGTCTTTATCACCCATACACACACAGTGACTCCTGGATTACCATCAACCTCTGGGTAAAAAAGTGTTTCATTACATCTCCTCTCAACTTCCTGCTCCTTACCCTAAATCTATGTTCCCAGTCATTAATCCTTCCATCAAGGGGAAAAGTTTATTCCCATTTACCCTATCTGTGCCCCTTATTATTTTATAAATCTCAGTTATGGCATGGTTCAATTTCCTCTACATTTTGAAAAATGACTGCAATGTAATCAATCTCCCTTCGTATTTGAAATTATAGGGCAACCAACATCCTGGTAAATCTCCAGTGCGATCACATTCCTTCTATAATGTAGCCACTCTTAATTCTATACCTTGACTAATAAAGGCAAGTATACTTCTTAACCACCTTATCCACCTGTCCTGATACACCTAAGGGACCTGTATACATGCACACCAAGATCTCTGTGATCCTCGGTGCTTCCCTGGTCCAACTGTTCATCATGTATACCGTCTTTGTCCTGCCCAGGTGCATGACCTCACATTTGATTGAAATTGCTACTGATCAATGCCCCCTGACCATCCCGTATGCATCTTCTTGTAGTCGAAAGCAGTGTTCCTTGCTATTTACTACCCCACCAATTTTCATATCATCAGACAGTTCCGGATCCAATTATCCAAAAATTTCCTTGGATGAGCCCGTTGGCTCTTACTATTACTAGCATGTCTCTCATGCAGCATTTTACCAAAAGCCTTGCTTAAATCCAAATAGATTACATCCAATTCATTGCCTTCATACCGAACTACTGACCTCTTCAAAAAATGTAATCAAGTTAATCAGACATGACCTCCCCTTAATGCTGGCCATTCTTAATTAATCTCTGTCTCTCCAGAAGCCAATTAATTCTGTTCCTCAGAATTGCTTCCAGTAGTTTCCTTAACACTGAGATTAAGTTGACTGGCCTGATGTTTCTGGTTTATCTCCTGGTTACTTCTTGAATAACCATACCAGATTGGCTGTCTTCCAGTTGTCTGGTACCTTTCCTGTAGCCAGAGAGGAATTGAAAATTATTGCTATTTCCTTTCCTGCCTCACTTGATAATCTGGGATAAATTTCATCTATGTCTATTTTAACTTCCTTAATTGTATCGCAGACCTTTTCTCTGAATTATAGTGTGGGGGTTTTGGTTTGCAATTAGTTATTTTCTGATTTTTAAATGGTTTGAATCACCTCCAGATCCCTTGTTCGAGACACTGAACTTATTTAGGGCATGTGAGATGAAGAAAGCAGTAGACAGGTATTTCAATGCAAATGAATCTCTGTGTTCATTGAAAAAAAGCTAGGTATAATACAAGAAATATATGTAAATGGAATAAACAGGGAAATTTACACAACCAACTCTACAGAAGGTAGTAATGCTATTAAATACATTATTAGCTAGATTAAACACAATCAAAACCTAAAAACACTGTTTTAATTACAGAATCTTTAATCAGAATTCCTATCTTTGCCATCCCAATGCACTGTCACTACCCACCTTACCCTCCTTTCTAGCTAGGTCAGAACCTTAAGGTCTCAGGAGTTTATGTTCACCACTGAGCAACGCAATTTGGAAGTGTGCCTGGCTGTTCCTGCTTGCCATACCCGAAGCCTGGATGAAGACTTCAGGCTGCGTTGTCTTTTCGGTTTGGGTTGAGTTGACTGATGTGATAAGGTGCATAGTGGATTGGGTAAGTGTTTGGTTTTCTCTCCTTTCTGCTGGATTTACAGTTGAAAAGTGTGGTGCTGGAAAAGCGCAGCAGGTCAGTCAGCATCCAAGCAGCAGGAAAATCGACGTTTCAGGCATAAGCCCTTCTTCAGGAATTTACAGGCCCAGTTTTCACTTCAGGTTGTGTCTGAGACCTTGTGGTGTTGATCAGGTCAGGTGGTTTTCAAAGTTTGTTGGTTCTTGGCTGGTTGTGCACGGTTGGCATTGGTTCACCTGTTTCAGAACAGGCCTGTGTCTGATAGCTTTTGCTTAGATGTTTTTGGATAGTTCTTTTGTATTCCCCTTGGAAATAGGTACTGGAAATAACTCTCAGAAAATAGCTGTTGAAATTGCTCTTGAATTGCTACATTTCCACACTGTAAGTAATCTAATCTAATCTAATCTAATCAGGCAAGGCTAGGGCCTGCAATTATACTGATTTTGGGCCTCTTATCTTTGTGCAAAATCTATGTTATCCATTGTGTTTTTGGTGTTCTTTCTCAAGTCAATGATTTCCCAATCATTAAGAGTACTTGAATACCTGGTATCTCTGTAGCCCGAGGTGTAAAAGTTGACTCGGGCTAGAGTCTGGTTAATGTCAGTTATTGTTCTTTTAGAGTGGAAGTGTGAATTTGAATTCCAGCCAGCACAGTGGCTCAGTGGTTAGCACTGCTGCCTTACAGCATCAGGGACCCAAGTTTGATCCAGTCTTATGCTACTGTCTTTATGGAGTTTGCACATTCTCCTCGAGTCTGCGAGGGTTTCCTCTAGGTGCTCTGGTTTCCTCTCACAGTCCAAAGAAGTGCATGTTGAGTGGATTGGCCTTGCTAAATTGCCGCACAGTCTCCAGGGATGTCAAACTAGGTAGATTAGCCATGAGGAATGCAGAGTTACTGGGATAGCGTGGATGGGATGCTATTTGGAGAGTCAGTGTGGTACTGTACTGTAGGGATTCAATGACTCAGTAGTCTCAGAAATTAGGGCTTTTGCCCGAAATGTTGATTTCACTGCTCGTTGGATGCTGCCTGAACTGCTGTGCTCTTCCAGCACCACTAATCCAGTCTCAGAAATTCCCAAGCTGCTGGTTCTGTCCTGTACGTGCCACAGCCTGAGTCGAGGACTCTGCCCAGTATTTTAGATATTGGAAAGGTCCAGAGTCTTATCAAGTGATTTAAGTGATGGGAATTTTTTGCTCAGTCCTACATTACATTTATATTTATTTATTGTTAGTTTAGTTATATTATTTATATTTATATATTTATATTTATTTATTTTTATATTATTTATTTAGAGCCCTTCCTACATCATCTGGCTCCTTGCACAAATTACCACTGTGGTCCTTAATGGACCCTAATCATTCCTTCATTATCCTTTTATCCTTAATGTTTCTGTAAAATAACTTAGAATTTTCCTTTGTTTTAAAACTCTGTATCCTTTCATATCCTCTTTTAGCTTTGCTAATTTCCCTTGTAAGTTTCCTCTTGTACATTTGAAACGTCTCTAGGGCTTCCATTGTTTTGAGTCCTCAGCAGCTGTGATAAACCTTCCATTTTCTCTTAATTCAATGTGGTATATCCCTTGATATCTGGGGTTCACAGGATTTGATGGTCCCATCATTTTTCCAGATTGGAAAGTTTTGGCACTACATTGTCCATATTTCCTCCTGGAACACATTCAATTTTGCTGAAACAGGTTTACCTGAAAATATTTGTTCACAGTCCACTCTGGCCAGATCATCTGATCATTTTAAAATGAGCTTTGCCCCAGTTGAGAACTTTAATATCAGGGCCATCATAGTCCTTTTCCATAATCATCTTGAATCTAATGGAGTTATGATAGCTGTCTGCAAAATGCTTCCCCACCACTCTTGTGGGGCATTCTGCACATTGGCTTAAAGAAACTGTCTGGGATGCATTTTAAGAATTCTGCTCCTTCTAAACTTGCACTCTCTAACTACCCCAGTTAATGTTGGTGAAGTTGAAATCCCCTATTACCACTGCCTTATTACTTTTACACATCCTTGGAATTTACCAAAATATCTGCTATTCTATTTCTCTTGGACTGTTAGGGGACCTGTAGTATACTCCCAGCAATATGATTACTCACTTCGGTTTTGAAGTTTTACCATTTGGCTTCATTTGAGGAGCCTTCTAAGATGTCATCCATCTTTTCCTGCTGTAATAGATTCTCTGAGCAAAATTGTGACACAAACTCCCTTTACGTCCTTCCCTGACTCACCTGAAGAATCTATATCCTGGAATTTGGAGCTGCCAATCTGCCCATCTCTCAACCGAGACTCGGTGACGGCAATAACATCATGGCCCCTTGTTTTAATTTGTGCCCACAAATTGTCTGCTTAGTTCATCAGAATCCTCGAATTAAATTACATACTATCCAATCGTGCCAAACTCCCTTGTGCCTTAAATAGCCTGTAATGTCTATACCCTCCTGACTCACTTGCTGTCACTTCTAATTTCTGTCTGGATGTTCTGACTGGATCCCACTCCCTGTCAAGTTAGTTTAAACCTCTATAACATTGTTTTAGTAGATATTTTTATTAGAAATTTAACATTTTCACAAGTTTACAAAAATAAACAAAACTCTCAAATACAAACGTTGATATACAATTAAATCAAATATACAATAGCCAAAATTTAACAAAAGAAAAATTACCGAAAAATAAAAAAAAACAAAACTCAATTGTCTACTAATCTAACCTACAACTAACCAGAGTGTATATTTAAGTCTCTTACATGCTCGGAATGTGTTAACATCAAATGTAATAAAACCCGTATTCATGCAGGATTCCCCTCCTAAGGGGCTCCGGACCAGCCAGGTTTGTAATCTCAATTAAATAAAAGCCCTTGTTAGGATAGCCGAAATATCTGTATTTATGTAATTCAAGAAGGGCTGCCATATTTTTAAAAATAATTCAGTCTTTCGGTGCACCATATTTGTAAGGAAGTCAAGGGGAATATATTCCATAATTAATCTGTGCCAATTTGAAAGGCCAGGGGGGCCCTCAGCCACCCAGTTCACCAAAATATTTTTCCTTGCACAGAAAGAGAAAATAAAAAATAGTCTCTTCCCATACATGTCCAGAGAGGGAAAGTTCGAAAAGCCCAAAAGGAGAGATACAGGGTCCACTTTAATTTCCGTTCCTAAAGCCTCTAAAACATTTAAGTAGTCTTTAAATACGCGCTTGCAATGTCAATGCATGCAAGGCCATGGGCCAAGTGCTGGAAATTGGGATTAGGATGGTTAGTTGAATGTTTTTGACATGCATGGATTCAATGGGAGTGTTTTTTCTGTGCTAGAGATCTCTATGACTCAATGACACAAATTCCCTCTCCCTGACCTTAAACCATGAAAGAACTGAATGCTTCAGTTTAGCTAGTAAATAGAGGCTAATCTTCTTGGAAAAGACGATTAATTAAGTTGGGCCGGATCTGAATGATCTAAGAAAGGAACTTCTTCCCCAAATGTTGTCTTCTTCGTGTATAATTAGCTGCCCGATGTTTTCAGCCCTGTAGGCATTCATGTCTGTAGCCATATCCTGACAGTATGAATTAAGTAATAATTCTCTGTTTGACTATTCACTGAAAGAAGCTACCAAGCCAGCAATCTGTTTCAAAACCCAACCCAAAAAACAGCTGCGAATTAGGCACAGAGAACTACTGTAAAGCCAGTCAGGAAATTCCCAATCTAATGATTGAGATTGCAACCTATGGATAGCTGTGGTCAACATTTTTTGTGCTTCAGACTTAATTGTCTGATTGGAAATTAGATACAGGAGAAATGTTAAGTGGAATCTCTCTCATTCCCTTCCTTTCTGAGATTTCTATTTAAAAATTATGCCCTTACTGCACTATTCCTGCTATATTCTACTCTAAGATTTTTCTCCTTGTTACACTCTACTCAATATTTTCAGGTAGCCTCCCTTGCCCCACCATTCACTCCCCACCTCCTTTCAAGTCCTGAACTCTCAGTCTCTGCAACTTAAGTAAAACAAAAAGGGGCTACACTATATGCCATAAAATTAATGCCCCACTTCCTGATATCAGCTATGGCTCAGTGGTTAGTTAGGTTGTCTCTGAGTCAGAAGGTTGTAGGTTCAAATCACTTTGCTTGAACATACAATTGGGACATTGGTCTCAGAAGACTTGATATATAGACTGAGGTATGCCCCAGAACCCCAGGGAAGTCTCAATGCATTGAAGTCAAAGGGAATTGCACAAAAAGTTTCAACTTTTGATATTCAATTCTGTTGCCCATCATCACTCTCAGGATAATGCCCCACATTTGATCTAGAGTCTGAAACTTTGGACAGTTCCAATAGAAAATAGGAACAGGAGTAGGCCATTCAACCCTTTGAGACTGCTCCACCATTCAGTATGATCATGGTTGATCATCCAACTCAGTACCCTAATCCTGCTTCTTCTTATACACTTTGATCCCTTTAGGATTAAGAACTACATGTATCTCCTTGAAAATATTCAATATTTTAGCCTCAGCCACTTTCTGTGGCAGACAATTTTACAGGCCCACCACTCCGAGTGAAGAAATTCCTCTGTCCAAAATGGCCTACTCCATATCCTTAAACTGTAACCCTGATTCTGGATTCCCCAGTCATTAGATCAGCTAAGTTTAATCCTGTTATAATTTTATGGGTTTCTATGAAATCCTGCACATTCTTCTAAATTCCAATGAATATAGTTCTAACCGATTCAGTGTCTTTTCCCATGTCAGTTCTGCATGCCAAGGAGTCTGTCTGATAAATCTTTATTGCACTCCACCATAGTCAGAACATACTTCCTCAGGTATGGGACCAATGTTCCTGATGTAGCCTCACCAAGGACCTGACCAACTAAAGTGAGAATCAAGTGGATTGTTAGACATAAAAAAACGGTGTAACTACTGAGTAATGACACAACTGCCCCCCATAATCATTCACACTGACCTCTCAACTCCCCACCCTTCAACCCAATGCATTCCTGACACCATTACCTTCCCAAAACCAGACACAACCCATTCTGACCACCTCAACACAATCACCCAAATAAACCCCCTACAACTCAACTACCCATTCAACATTCTCCCCACCTCCCAGTGTCACTCACCACCTGTGACTCTACCCGTTTGCTGTCCTACCCAGCTATTCGCTCACCAACCATATCCTCACCACCATTGCCATCTCACCACCTACCCTTCCTACTATAGTAGCCATTCACTAATATTCACACAGAGCATTTAAACTTACTTTATGGCACACATGTCCTGAGGCTACTCTGCTACTATGAGGCCCTTCCAATGACTGTTCACTCACTGTTGCTGTGCAAGCCAGACTCAGGAAACCCAGTCACAAATCTGGAACTCCATCAGGATATGAAAATATTCAAGCAGAATGGCAATCTGACCATGACTGCCCCATCCCAAATGATCCAGATCATAAAATTAAGGTTCTGTCTACCTTGTTGGTTGATATGAAATACTTCTAGATACTCATTTGAAGCCAAGCAGAAAAACTTTGTGGAAAATCTCCACTCTATCTGCAAGAGTGACCCAAACCTTCTTCTGTGTTGTTGGCTAATTCACCTTGCTGTCATATTAACATTTCTATCCTGGACCTGCTGCAATGTTCAAACAAAGCACAATGAAAGCTCGAGAAATAACACCATATTTTCCACATTGACACTTCCTAAACGTAAGGCCTCAACATTCCATAACTTCAGAAACTGATCACATTATGTCTGTTTTCTGTTTTTCTTGTAGACTCTATCCGCCATCCCAACCATTTTCATGCCCTTGCACTTAGTCAGAAGTCATACCACACCAGGCTATGGAGTGCTGCTCCTTTGTCAGGTGAAGTGGATGCACTTACTTTGCACTTGGTAGAGAAGACACATTCTGTCCCTTTCACACCTTAATTCACATGCATTTTACATTTCTTTCATCAACATTAACATACCTTTACCTTTTTGCATTTGCCCCTCCTCTGTCCCTGTGAAAAGTATTAAAATAAACATTTTCCAACACCTTTCAACTAAGGTTAACATGAAGGCCTCTCGTTCTCAACCTTTCCATTGCTTGAGACACTGTGACACTCAGATTAAACTACCATTAGTCATTACTTTCTAGATGATCTAGTAGGACAATGGGGACTTTATCTTGCAATTCTAAACAAGAGTCATATTTGACTCAAAATGTTAACTTTCTCTCTCCAATAATGTTGCAGACCTGCTGAGTTTCTCCAGCATCCTTTGTATTTTGTTTAGATTTCTAGCATTGGCCTTTATTTTTGTTTTTAGAGAAGAGTTGTCTCTGCTATCTTGGCCAATATTTATCCTTCAATTAATATCACTAAAACAAATTACCCAGTTGCAAATGCTTTAATTTGCTATTTGTGGAAGCATGCTGTGTGCAAGTGCCTTGAAGTTTTTTCTCCAGTGTAACAATGACTATAATTCACTGCAAAGTGCTGTGAATGTGAATAGTATCTGCTTCTACCATTCTTCTTGACAAAGCCTTCTTAATCATAACAGCTCAAATCTGTAATCTCCATTGCTACCTGCCTGCTATTGTAAATTTAAGAGAAAATGTGCCTAGGTATTTAACTATAGGTAACTCTCTGTGCAGTCAGCGGCTTCGCCTAAGGAGAATGATTATTCTATTCATATCAAAACAAATTACTGTGATGCTGGAAATCTAAAGCAATCATTAAAAATGCTGGAGGGACCAAGCAGGTCTGGTGGCAACTGTAGAGAGTAAAACAGCAGTGTTTTGACTCCAATGTGACTTCTCTTCAGGCCTTCAGATCTTCTGAAGAAGAATCAGATTTCCATCATCCAAGACATTTTGCTTTGATTGTAATATTGTTATGGACCAGGCCAAACCCCCTCAAAACATTTCAAGAAAGTATCCTGGACCCCACCTTTGCTAGTTGTTTTAAGCAGGAACAACGTGGATATTCCAGGAAGGATGCAGTTGGTCAAACAAAACAAAATTCATTTATAAGATTACTGAATGTTACACAAACAAAAGAGAACAGAATACTGAATAACTTAACCTATCTGAAAGCCCAAAAGATCATCCCAACTTAATGATACTGTTCCAAATACTTGCAACAATCTCCACAAACACCCTTTAGCACAAAAGGTAAAATCAAACACAAGATCTTACAGGAGAGCTGTCGCAGAGAGAGGAGAATCAGTCTGGACCTGCTTCTTTGGATTCAGCAGCTTTTTCAACTGCCTGACTGCCTTCAGTGAATAGCCAAAAACCAAATCAAACCACAGAAAAGCTGAGCTGGGAGAACTGGCCGCTCCCCTTTCATTGTACAAGTGCTTTTTTTTAAAAAACAAAATTTGAAAACCTTTTTTCTGAGGCTGTATCTGTTAGCTCTAATCAAATTGGACTTAAAGTCCATCCAAGCCCAGACTTTTCAAAACCAAGGACAACATAACCTTGTTAATGGAGCAGCATCATCACATGATTACAATTTCTTCATGAGACAAAGGAATTTGGATAAATTATGTATTTACTTATTGAGAGTCAGCAACTCAAAAGATTTAAAATTGATGGGATTTCATCTTGATTTTGATTATCACGCAATGTTGGGTAACTGCCCCTGGGTTTCTGGAAAGATTTAAGTCTGTTTTAAAAGTGCTATCTCTGAATCAAAATATAGTGCAAAAGTCCTGAATGGCTCACCTAATGTTATGAATATGGTTTCTGGTGGAATTCACAAGTATGCCAGTTCAATGAACAAAGTTAATTTTCTGCATGACAGGTTCACCTCCTTTAATCCTCTTGGAAAATTCCTTATTGTCATTTATCCTCAACTACAATACTATGGTGAGATTCTTCCTCTGACTGAAACATTAGCTTTTGATTGGGAATCTTCCTTTTGAAAAATTATTCCCCAGGATCTGACACTAATCCTTTAACTCCTTAACAATATGAAGATTTTCAAACAGTGCTTTGTTCTTGCATCTAATTAGCAATCAAAAGGCACAGTGACAGTAGTGGATTATGCAGAAAATTGAACAGTTTTCACATCTGTGTCAAGAATGAAAAAATTATATCAGCATTAAAAGACAAGCAGGAGTAGCATTCCCTTCTCTAAGTCAATAATAAATCCAAAGAGGAATTTGGGAGTAATAGGAGAGGCCATCCCAAAGCGCTGCTTGGATATGAAGCCAGCTACCACAAAGAGTAATTGAGATAAATAGCATTGTAATAATTGTAATTAGGTCATCCAGGTAGACTTCATAGAGTTCCCTGATCGAGGCTGTTAATCTGGTCCAACCCAGGAGCTAACAGAGAAGGAGCGTCAGACATCCTGTTCACTCAGAGCTGGAACTGAGAGAGCTGTATCAGTGTCAAGGATTTTCCACATGTAAGTAATGGTGAATTGGAGATGGTGTATCGTGCAGTTATTTCAAGCGTAAATGCATTTAATAGAAAGCATGAGTTCATTTTCTGCATGACGAGTTCAACAACTTTAATCCTCTTGGAGAATTCTTTATTGTAATTTATCCTCAACTACAATACAATGTTGGGATTCTTCCTCTGTTTGAAGCATTAGCCTTTAATGAGGAATCTTCCTTTTGAAAAGCTATTCCCCAGGATCTGACACTATGGTTTTGTCACTGAGAAATCTATCGATTTCAGTCTTGAAAGTAATGAATGCCTGAGCCTCTGCAACTCTTTGGGGCAGACAGAATTAAGGTTTCCTTCCTTATCTCAGTGCTAAATGGTCTGCTAGCTGACCTGAGACTTTTCTCCAAAACCCCCTCCAATCAGGGGAAACATTCTGTCTGCATATACCCTGTTGAATCCAAAATGAATTTATAAATTTGAATGAGATCATCTCTTAGTCTTATAAAGTATTCTAAAATATTACTCTGTTATCTCTGTGTGTGTTCATACTCCAGCAATCACTTGTGGTGCATTCCTTTCATATTATATATTACAGCATAACACTCAGGACATGTCACACATGAAAGTATTAGTCTTCTGTAGCATTCATGACTGACCTTAATATAGTCGCAACAACCACTTCTGAATTAAACTTTAATGTATGGATATTTATTTCTAAATCTTACTGCAAGTAGACCACCTCATGTTCCTGTACATTTCTGACAGGAGTCTGTAAGGCAGCTTTGGTGAGTGAAAGCACGAATGAGTGAAAGTCACATGGTTGTGATATCCCCTACTACTGTCAGCCAATACAAACTGTTTGGGATCACAAATTATAATACATAAGATTTTGGAAAGGTGCAGAAGTAGCAGGATCGTTGTCACGGGTGACTTTAACTTCCCCAATATTCTTTGGAACCTCTTTACTTCAAATAGTTTGGAGAGAGTAGTTTTTGTCAGGTGTGTCCAGGAAGGATTCCTGGCTCAATTAGTGGACAGCACAGTGGCTCTGTGGTTAGCATTACTGCATTACAGTGCAGGGACCTGGGTTTGATTCCCACCTCAGGTGACTGCCTGTGTGAAGTTTGCACATTCTCCCCGTGTCTGCATGAGTTTATTCTGGGTGCTCTGGTTTCCTCCCACCATCCAAAGATATGCAGGTCAGGTGAATTAGCCATGCTAAATTGCCCATAGTGTTAAGTGTATTAGTCAGGGGTAAATATACGGTTGGAGAATGGGTCTGGGTGGGTTACTCTTCGGAGGGTCAGTGTAGACTTGTTGAGCCAAGTGGCCTGTTTCCATACTGCAGGAAATCTAATGTAATATGTGGAAAGGCTGACGAGAGGGGAGGCCATATTGGATTTGGTGCTTGGCACCAAACCAGGCCAGGTGTCAGATCTCTTGATGGGAGAGCATTTCAGTGATAGTGATCACGATTCTCTGACCATTACTATAGTCATGGAGAGGGATAGGAGCAGATGGTATGGGAAAGTATTTAATTGGAGGTGGTGCCTAAACTGGGAACCGACGTTCTCAGGGAAATGCATGACAGAAATGTGGAGGTTGTTTAGGGAGCTCCTGGTAATAGTGCTGGATAGGTTTGTCCCACTAGGCAAGGAAGGGATAGTATGGTGAAGGAACCTTGGATGACAAGGGATGTGGAAGGGCGGAACGGTGGCTCAGTGGTTAGCACTGTTGCCTCACAGCGCCAGAGTCCCTGGTTCGATTCTAGCCTTGGGCAACTGTCTGTGTGGAGTTTGCACATTCTACCATGTCGTGTGGCTCTCCTCTGAGTGCTCTGGTTTCCTCCCACAATCCAAAAATGTGCAGGTTAGGTGAACTGGCCATGCTAAATTGTCCATAGTGCATTAGTCAGAGGGGGGTGGGTTACACTTTGGAGGGTCAGTGTGGACTTGTTGGGCCTGTTTCCACACTGTAGGTAATCTGATCGAAAAAATCTAGTCAAGGGGAAGAAGGAAGCTTACTTAAAGTTGAGGAGGTAAGGATCAGACAGGTCTCAAGAGGGTTACAAGGTAGCCAGGAAGGAACTGAAGAATGGACTGAGGAGAGCTAGAAGGGTTATGATAAAGCTTTGTTGGGCAAGATTAACAAAAACCCGAAGGAATTCTACACTGATGTATTGAATTGAATTTATTGTCACGTGTACCAAGGCACAGTGAAAAGCTTTGTCTTGTGAGCAATACAGGCAGATCACAGAGTTAAGATCACAGGATGGCCAGAGCGAGGGTAGGGCCGATCTGGGATTGTGAAGTGAACTTGTGCCTGGAGTCAGAGGAGGTAAGGGAGGTCCCTAATGAATACTATGCCACAGTATTCACGATTGAGAGGGATATTGATATTTGTAAGGACAGCGTGAAACAGATTGTTATGCTCAAACAGGTTTATGTTAAGGTTGAGGATGTGCTGAAAATTTTGAAAAACATATGGATAGATAAGACCCCTGCCAGATGGGCTATACCGTGGATTGTTAAAGGAATCCAGGGAAGAGATTGCTGATCACCTTTGGCAATGATCTTTGCATCCTCACTGTCTTCTGCAATAGTGCCAGATGATTGGAGGGAGGCAAAATGTTATTCCATTGTTCAAGACAGGAAATAGGGATAATCCTGGGAATTACATATTTATGTCTGTGGTGAGCAAATTATTGGAGAGGATTCCGAGAGACACGATTTATGATTACTTGGAATACCACAGTTTGATTAGAGATAGCCAGTATGGCTTTGTGAGGGGTAGATCATGCCTCACAAGCCTTATTGAATTCTTTGAAAAAGTTAAAAATCACACAACACCAGGTTTTAGTCCAACAGGTTTAATTGGAAGCACTAGCTTTAGGAGCGACGCTCCTTCATCAGGTGATAGTGGAGGGCTCGATTGTAACACAGAATTTATAGCAAACATTTGCAGTGTGATGTAACTGAAATTATACATTGAAAAATTGATTGTCTGTTAAGCCTTTCATCTGTTAGAATACCGTGATAGTTTCACTTCTTTCACGTGTAAATCACAAAACCTTTTTTTTTAAAAGTTGCATTCTCGGGTTAGCTGTTAACAATGGTGATAGCTAGACAATATGTTGAACACAGGATTCTCCGTCTATGATCTGATGTTTAGATTGATTCTAATCTAAAAAGTGAGATAACAGAGTTTTACATAAATTCATGCAGTTTTTGAGCTCAGAGTTCTATATGAATGTATGCAGTTCATTGTGGAAGGAAACCCATGCAGACACGGGGACAATGTGCAAACTCCACAGTCAGTCATCTGAGGGAGGAATTGAACCCGGGTCTCTGGCGCTGTGAGGTTGATTATACTGCAAATCTATGGAATCCTGGTTAGGCCACATTTGAAATATTGTATTCAGTTCTGGCCATCATATTATAGGAAGGATGTGGAAGCTTTAGAGAGGGTGCAGAGGAGGTTTACTAGGATGCTGCCTGGACTGGAGGGCATGTCTTATGAAGACAGGTTGAGGAAGCTAGGGCTTTTCTCATTGGAGTGAAGAGGATGAGAGGTGATTTGATAGAGGTGTACAAGACGATAAGAGGCATAGATAGATTGGATGGCCAGAGATTTTTTCCCAGGGCGGAAATGGCTATCATGAGGGGGCACAATTTTGAGGTGATTGGAGGAAGGTTTAGGAGAGATGTCAAAGGTAATTTATTTGCACAGAGTGGTGGATACATGTAATGTACTGCCAGCAGTTGTAGTAGAGTCAGATACATTAGGGATATTTTAGCGACTCTTGGATAGGTACGTGGATGAGAGTAAAATGAAGGGTACATTGGTTACTTTGATCTTAGAGTAGGATAAAAGGTCGGCTCAACATCAAGGTCCAAAGAGCCTGTACTGTACTATACTGTTCTATGTTCTATATATAAGACACTTCCCAAAGATACCCTGGTCGGTGACCAGTGAGTAGCGAGGAGGCAAGACAATTGAATAAAAGGTAAAAGGTAGAACTAGCTAGAAGTACAACTTCTCCTGTCAGAAAATAGTTCATAATATTGCAGACAAACATTGAAAAATTGACTTCTGAGCTGCGCATTATTAAATGTAAATGTTATTGCTAAGCTTCTGCTTCAAGTACACATACAAGAAATCATCTATCCATAGACACTGACATATCTTTAAATGCAAAGCAGTCTTAAATGACCCTAACCCTAAAATAAACTTCATCCATGATTGATGATTCTTTTCAGCAGCAGCGCTGAGTGGGAGTGGTCGAATTGCCCTCTGGCAGGGTGAGTGAACTGATATATTTGGGCAGTCGCTATAACCAAGACACGACATGTGTAGTGGCTCCTACCAACCCTCTTCCTTTAACCAAATATTGCTCAGTAGTGTGTTGATAAGGTAAGGTTTTCCTTTTCTTTTTTATCGTGTCCTGGTAATTAGTGTGATTGGTATTTCTTTTTTCATTTCATTTCATTTATCTATTATTTGATATTATAGCTGGACTAGGTTAAGCTTGAGAGTAAAAGTGGCAGGAGATCTCATACCCGTGTTATGCTCCTCTTGCTCAATGTGGGTGCTCAGGGACATGGCTGATGTCTCTGACTCCTTCAGGTGCAGTAAGTGTGTCCAGCTGCAGCTCTTGTTATCCGCATGATGGCTCTAAAGCTGTGGATGGACTCACTTTGGAGCATCCGCAATGCTGAGGAAGTTGTGGATAGCACGTTTAGTGAATTGGTCACAGTACAGAAAAGGATTGCTGAGAAAGAAAGGGAATGGGTGACCAACAGCCAGACAAAGAGCAGGAAGGCAGTGCAGGTGTCCACTGCGGTCATCTCCCTCCAAAACAGTTATATCATTTTGGACATTGTTGGGGAGGTGGCTCACCAGGGGAAGGCAGCAGTAGCCAAGTTCATGACACTGTGGCTGGCTCTGCTGTACAGAAGGGTGGGAAAAAGAGTGGAAGGGCTAGTTATAGGGGATTCAATTGTAAGTGGAGTAGATAGGTGGTTCTCTGGTCGAAAATGAGACTCCCAAATGGTATGTTGCCTCCCAGGTGCATGGGTCAGGGATGTCTCAGACTGGCTGTAAGATATTCTGAATGGGGAGGGTGAACAGCCAGCTGTCATGGTGCATATAGACACCAGTGACACAGGTGAAAACTGGGATGAGGTCCTACAAGCAGAATTTAGGAAGTTAGGAGCCAAATTAAAAACTAGGACCCCAGAGGTAGTAATCTCAGGACTGTTACTAGTGCCACGTGCTAGTCAAAGTAGAAATGAAAGAATAGACATGTTGAATGAGTGGCTTGAAAGATGGTGCAGGAGGGAGGGGTTCAGACTTTTGGGACATTGGGACCGGTTCTGGGGGAGGTGAGACTATTACAAATCGGACGGACTACACCTGGGCCAGATTGGAACCAATATCATCAGGGGTGCTTTTGCTAACGTTGTTGGGGAGGGTTTAAACTAATGTGGCAGATGGGTGGGAACCAAATGAGGAGTTTAGTAGGAAGTCATAACTAAAGCCTGTAAGGAACTAGGTAATGAAGTCAGTGTGATTAGGGGAGGAATAAGCAGGGAGCAGATGATGAATACAAAGGGACAGATGATCTGAAGTGCATTTGTTTTAATGTGAGAAGTGTAGTAGGGAAGACAAATGAACTTAGGGCTTGCATTAGTACCTGGGTGTATGATATTATTGCTATTACTGAGAGTTGGTTGAGGGAAGGGCAAGATTGGCAATTAAATATCCCAGGTTATAGATGCTTCAGGCGGGATAGAGAGGGAGGCAAAAGGGGTGGAGGAGTTGCATTACTGGTCAGAGAGAATATCATGGCTTGCTGAAGGAGGGCAATATAAAGGACTCGAGCAGTGAGGCAATATAAACAGCTCAGAAGTAGAAAGGGTGTGGTAACAATGTTAAGGGTGTGCAACAGGCCTCCCACAGTGACCGTGAGATAAGGGTACAAATATGTAACCAGGTTATGGAAAGATGTAGTAGCAACAGGGTGGTAGTGATGGGAGATTTTAATTTTCCAAACATTAATTGGGATTCAGTTAGGGTTAGAGGTCTAGATGGAGCAGAATTTGTAAGAAGCATCCAAGAGGAGCTTTCAGAGCAGTATGTAAATAGTCCAACTCGGGAAGGGGGCCGTACTGGATCTGATGTTGAGGAATGAGCCTGGCCAGATGGTTGAAGTTTCAATAGTGATCACAATTCCCTAAGTTTTGGAATACTCTTGGACAAAGTTGGTCCTAAAGAAAGAGTATAAAATTCGGGGAAGCCCAACTAATCACAAAATTTAACAGGAGCTGAGGAATGTAGATTGGGAGCAGCTGCTTGAAGGAGGAGGCCTGATATGTAGGAGGTTTTTAAAGAGTGGTTGTTGAGAGTGCAGGACAGACATGTCCCTGTGAAAATGAGGGAAAGAAATGGCAGGGTTAGGGAACCAGGAATGTTAGGTGAAATTGTGAGACTAGCTAAGAGGAAAAAGGAATCATACATAAGTCTAGGTGATTGAAAGCAGACAAAGTGTTGGAAGAATATCGGGAAAGTAGGACCAGTCTGAAACGAGGAATTAAGAGGGCTAAAAGGGGTCATGAAACATCTTTAGCAAGCAAGGTTAAGAAAAATCCCAAAGCCTTTTATTCTGATACAAGGAGCAAGACAGTAACTAGAGAAAGGGTTGGCCCAGTCAAGGACAACCGAGGAAAGTTATGCATGGAGTCAGAGAAAATGGGTGAGATTCTTAATGAGTACTTTGTGTCGGTATTCACCAAGGAGTGGGACATGACGGATGTTGAGGTTAGGGATAGATGTTTGATTACTCTAGGTCAAGTTGGCATAAGGAGGGAGGAAGTTTGGGTACTCTGAAAGGCATTAAAGTGGACAAGTCCCCAAGTCCAGATGGGATCTACCTGAGGTAACTGAGAGAAGAAATAGCTGGAACCTCAACGTATATCTTTGTAGCATCCTTGAACACAGGTGAAGCCCTGGAAGACTGAAGAATTGCTAATGTTGTCCCCTTGTTTAAAAAGGGTAGAAAGGGTAATCAAGGTAATTATAGATCAGTGTGTCTGACGTCATTGGTAGGGAAGCTGCTGGAGAAGATACTGAGGGATAGGATCTATTTGCATTTGTAAGAAAATGGGCATATCAGTGATAGGCAGCATGGTTTTGTGCAGGGAAGGTCATGTCTTACCAACTTAATAGAATTATTTAAGGAAGTGACAGAGTTGATTGATGAGGGAATGGCTGTCGGTGTCATATACATGGACTTCAGTAAGCCGTTTGACAAGGTTTCCAATGGTAGGTTAATGGAGAAAGTGAAGTCACATGGGGTCCAGGATGGATGGAGCAACAGGAGACTGAGAGTCGAAGTGGAAGGGATTTTCTCAAAATGGGGAACTGTGACCAATGGTGTTCCACATAGATCAGTGCTAGGACGACTGTTGTTGGGGATATACATAAATTACCTGGAGGAAGGTATAGGTGGACTGATTATCAAATTTACTGTTGTCACTAAGATTGGTGGAGTAGCAGATAGTGAAGGGGACTGTCAGAGAATGCAGCAGAATACAGATTGATTGGAGAATTGGGTGGAGAAATAGCAGATGAAGTTCAATCCGAGCAAATGTGAGGTGATACATTTTGGAATATCCAGTTCAAGAGCAAACCATGTGGTGAATGGAAATGTCTTGGCGAATATTGATGTACAGAGAGTTCTGGGTGTTCAGGTCCATTGTACGCTTAAGATGGCAATGCAAGTCAATAGAGTGGTCAGGAAGGCATACGGCATGCTTTCCTTTATCAGACAGGATATTGAGTACAAGAGTTGGCAAGTCATGTTACAGTTGTATCGGACTTTGGTTCAGCCACATTTGAAATACTACATACAGTTCTGGTCACCACATTACCGGAAGGATGTGGATATTTTGGAGAGGTACAGAGGAGGTTCACCAGTGTGTTGCCTGGTATTGAGGCACTAGCTATGAAGAGATGTTGAGTAGATGAGGATTATTTTCATTAGAAAGATGAAGGTTGAAGAGGGACCTGATTGAGGTCTACAAGAGCATGAGAGGAAAAGACAGGGTGGATAGCAAGAAGCTTTTTCCCAGAGTGGGGGCTCAATTACTAGGGGTCACGAGTTCAAGGTGAGAGGGGAAAAGTTTAGGAGACATATGTGTGGAAAGTTCTTTACACAGAGGGTGGTGGATGCCTGGAATTTGTTGCCAGCAGAGGTGGCAGAGGCGGGCACAATAGCGTCATTTAAGATGTATCTAGACAGATATATGAATGGGCAGGGAGCAGAGGGATACAGATTCCTTTGAAAGTAGTTGACAGGGTGAGATAGAGGATCTGGATCAGCACAGGCCTGGAGGGCCGAAGGGCCTGTTCCTGTGCTGCAATTTTCTTTGTTCTTTGTTCTTTACTCTTTGATGTCCCTCTGATGATTTTGGGCACCAGAATTTATAAGCACTTGCATCTTCATTTCACAGGCTTTACAATATGGAATAAAGAGTAAAAATGAGCATTGTTATGGAAAAAATTGCATTATGATGTTAGTTGTAAGTATCACCTGCTCGTGAAGTATGGTGCATCTCTCTTGCAGTAGATTTTCCTATTCTAATATACTGAATGTATTTTCCTTCAAAAGAAATGCAATGCTTTACAAAGAGGAAAGTAGGCTATTCCAACTGTAATCAATAACAGCTCTGTGTCAGCCATGACTCCGTTGGAGCTCCCTCGCATCCATCAGGAAGTTGTGGCTTCAAATCCCACTCCAGACACTTGATGGCTTACTTCAGGCTTTCAGTACTGTTGGAGTGTTGCACTGTCACTAGTGTCATCTTCCTGATGTGATATTGAACCATGTAGGCATAAAGAAAACTTTCATCATACTAATTTGCAGGAGAGCAGAGAACTTCATTCCTTAACCAAAATCTGACAGAAAGTTATCTGCTCACTATCACATTGCTATTTGGATATGACGCATATATGTGTATTTATTGGCTGCAACATTTCCTTTATTATACACATTACTGCACCACAAAGTAGTTAATTGGTAGTGTACCTTTTGGGATGTCATAAGGATATAAAAACGCTACATGAATGCAAGTTCATTCTGCTTGAAGAATTAAGTATGCTGACAGTGAATCGCAGATTTACCAAGTGGGTTGTAATTGATCCCGCCATCTGCAGAGGCAGAAATAAGACTGCAATGGATAGATAGCGAGGTTGGCAAGCTGGAATGCCAGTGTCAGTTGATTGAGACATTGGCTTAGTTGTCATGATGAATGTCACTACCTCAGCCCCCCTTCACCGCTCCACACTTAATTGTGCTCTTTGAAGAAGTTATGAAGAGAATTAATGAGGGCACAGCAATGGACATGATCTATATGGACTTCAGTAAGGCATTTCAACAAGGTTCATCAAGGTAGACTGGTTAGCAAGGTTAGATCACATGGAACACAAGGAGAACTAGCCAGTTGGATACAGAAGTGGCTCAAAGATAAAAGACAGAGGGTAGTGGTGGAGGGTTGCTTTTCAGACTGGAGGCCTGTGACCAGTGATTGGTGCTGGGTCCACTTTTTTTTTTGTCATTTATATAAATGACAAAACATAGGAGGGATAGATAGTAAGCTTGCAGATGCCACCAAAATTGGAGGTGTAGTGGACAGCGAAGAAGGTTACTTCAGAGTACAACAGGATCTTGATCAGATGGATCAATGGACTGAGGAGTGGCAGATAGAGTTTAATTCAGATAAATGTGAGGTGCTATATTTTGAAAAGGCAAATCAGAGCAGCGTTTAGTGGTAAGGTCCGAGGGAGTGTTACTGAACAAAGAGACCTTGGAGTGCAGGTTCATAGTTCCTTGAAAGTGCAATCACAGATAGATAGGATAGTGAAGAAGGCATTTGGTATGCTTTTCTTTATTGGACAGAGCATTGAGTATTAGAGGTGAAAGGTCATGTTGCAGCTATACAGGACATTGGTTAGGCCACATTTAGAATATTGTGTGCAATTCTGGTCTCCCTCCTATCAGAAGGATGTAGTGAAACTTGAAATGGTTCAGAAAAGATTTACAAGGATGTTGCCAGGGTTGGAGGATTTGAGCTATAGGGAGAGGCTAAATAGGTTGGGACTGTTTTCCCGGAGCATCGGAGGCTGAGGAGTGACCTTATAGAGTTTTATAAAATTATGAGGGACATGAATAGGGTAAGTAGACAAGATCATTTCCCTGGGGTGGGGGAATCCAGAACTAGAGGGCATAGGTTTAAGATGAGAGAGGAAAATTTAAAAGGGACCTAAGAGGCAACTTTGTCACACAGAGGGTGGTGCGTGTATGGAATGAGCTACCAGAGGAGGTGATGGAGGCTGATACAATTGCAGCATTTAAAAGGCTTCTGGATGGGGATATGAATATGAAGGGTTTAGATGGATTTAGGCCAAGTGCTGGCAAATGGGACTAGATTAGGTTAGGATATCAGATTGGCATGGATGAGTTGAACCGAAGGGTCTGTTTCTGCACTGTACACCTCCTGACTCTATGACTCTGTCTTCTTATACGCTGAAAATGTGTTGCTGGAAAAGCGCAACAGGTCAGGCAGCATCCAAGGAACAGGAGAATCGACGTTTCGGGCATCAGAAGGGCTGATGCCCGAAACGTCGATTCTCCTGTTCCTTGGATGCTGCCTGACCTGCTGCGCTTTTCCAGCAACACATTTTCAGCTCTGATCTCCAGCATCTGCAGTCCTCACTTTCTCCTCTGTCTTCTTATACCACATTACGCCCTCTACATACATCTATTTATTTCTATGTCCCCCATGCATTCTGCTGCATTCACCTTCCTATATTACCTATACTCACTCCATGCTCCACATAGCCAATTAAGCAGTAGTGGTGTCCTTACATCTGAGCCGGGAAATCCAGACTTAAGTCCCACCTACTTCAGAGGTGTGTGATAATAACGTGGTTCGGAAATATCGACACCGTGGGCAGACTTCATGAGACATGTCTTTAAAATGGGGATGGAAAAGATTAAATTTGCAAGAATCCAATACTGCAGAGTTCCCTTTCAAACTGAAAAGTTAACAAAACATACTCAAAAAATTGTGTCCTATTAAGTGGTCAATGTTATTAAAAAAAAATCAAAGATTATTCACTAATCACCAGTGGGACTGTGAACTCAGAACCTGCTAAGAAGAGAGAACAGCTCAGGAACAGGCTTTTCAACCTACAATGTCTACCCTGACCATGATGCCATTTTAAACTAATCTCATCTGCCTGCATATAGTTTGCATCCATCAATTCTCTGCCTATTCCTGTGTCTAAATTCCTATTAACTTTGCTAATGTATCTGTTTCTACCACCTCCCCTGGCAATGCATTCCAGCACCAAATACCCTCTGCATAAAAGAACATTCCTTGCACATTGCTCTCAATTCTTTCCTTCTCACCTTAAATCTGTGCTCATAAGTATTTGACATTTCCTCCCTGGAAGAAAGACCCTGATCATTCATTCTATCCATGTCTCTCATAATTTTAGATATTTAAATCAGGTTATCCCTCCAATGCTCTCACAAAAACATTCCAAATTTACCCAACCTCGCTTTATAAATACTACACTCTAATCCAGGCCACATCCTGGTACTACACTCCAATCTAGGCAGCATCCTCTTTTGCACCCTCTCCAAAGCCTCCACATCTTTCCTATATAATGTGGAGACGAGAAATATGCACAATACTCCAATTGTAGCCTAACTAAAGTCTTATAC
Organism: Chiloscyllium punctatum; assembly: GCF_047496795.1. NCBI lineage: Eukaryota > Metazoa > Chordata > Chondrichthyes > Orectolobiformes > Hemiscylliidae > Chiloscyllium > Chiloscyllium punctatum. Next base: position 112,188,235 of record NC_092741.1, read on the forward strand.
AGCTGCAACATGACTTGCCAACTTTTGTGCTCAATGCCTAACCAATAAAGACAAACATGCCATCTGCCTTCTTTACTTCCTTATTCACTTGTGTTGTCACTTTCAGGGAGCTATTGACTTGGACACCTAACTGCACACTTTCCTCGCATTTGACCTCTCAAAATGCATCACCTCATATTTGTCCAAATTAAACTCCATCTGCCATTCCTCCACCCAACTTTCCAATTCATCTATATTCTGCTTTATTCTTTGATAATCTTCCTCATGTACACAATTCCAGCACTTTTCATATCATCTGCAAACTTACTAATCAGACAACCTACTTTTCATCTAAGTCGCCTATATATATTACAAACAATAGAGATCCCAGCAGTGATCCTTGCAGAACACCAGTGACCAAAAACATCTGGTTAGAATAATATCTGTCCACAAGGATGCTCTCTCTCCTATGACCAAGCTGGACCAGCCTACCATGAAGCACCTTGCCAAATGGCTTAGTGAAGTCCATGTAGACAACACCCACTGCACCACCCTCACTAATCATCGTTGTCACTTCTTTAAAAAAACTCAATCAAGTTTGTGAGACAAGACATCCCCTGCACAAAACCATGCTGGCTATCCCTAATAAATCCATTCTTCTCCTGTCCCTAAGATCTCTCCAATAATTTCCCCACCACAGATGTGATGCTTACTGACCACTGGCTATTCTCCAGTCTTCTGGGACCTCGCCTGTGGCAAAAGAGGATTCAGAGATCTTTGTCAAGGCCCCAACAATCTCCTCCCTTGTCTCTTCCTTGCCCCCTGGTATATCCTTTCCCTTGGTAAATACCAATGCAAAGCATGCATTATGGACTAGTTCACTTTCTCTGGCACCACATATAAATTCATCCTTTGCCCTCAAGTGGGCCTGTCCTTTCCCGAGTTACCTGCTTGTTCCTAATGCAGGTACAAAATGCCTTGGAATTCTCCTTAATCCTACTTGCCTAGGGCATTTTGTAGTCACTAATACCCTTTATCTCTTGTTTATGATCTTTTCTGCTTCCTTTATTTTCCTCAAGGGTTTTGCTTGATTTCAGTTTCCTAAAGTTTTGATTTGCTTCCTTTTTCATTTCCAATGAAACTTTTGATATCTCTTGTCATCCAAAGTTCTTGAATCTTGCTATTCTTACCTTTCATCCACACAGGAGCATATTGGTCCTGAACTCTGATCAACTAACCTTGAAAAACTTTCCTCATGTCCAAAGCAGATTTACCCTCATTTCTCCAATTCTGCATAATACTGTTATATTTTGCTTTTAACACTTCCACACTAGAACCAGTTTTATCTTTTTCCATAAATGGTTGTATTGCTTTTGAAACTCAGCCAACTAGTCATACTTGGTTCACCTTTTATAGTCAATCCTGAGCAATTTAAGCAACGGAATCTGCTGTAAAGAAAACAGATAACCTTTTTCTAAATTACACCAAATGTCCTGATAAGTTAATCTACCCAGAAGAAAGAGTGGGGCTTTTTTCTCTTTGTAAAATTTGTTTTAAATAAAAAGGATGCTAGGCATTCAAATCACTTCAAATCTTTTCATTAAAATTTCCAAGCTGTATTTTCTTTTGTTTTGTATATCAAAGAGTACAACTGTTCCCAGTGAGAAAAGTACTCTAATGCATCTTAATGCTTACTGATGCTGATCCATGTGATGATAGAAAGTCACAGTCAAAAAGTATGGTGCTGGAAAAGCACAGCAGGTCAGGCAGCATCCGAGGAGCAGGAGAGTCGATGTTTCAGGCATAAGCCCTTCATCAGGAATGTGGAGGGGGATTGGGGTTAAGAGATAAATAGGGGGTGGGGCTGTGGGTAAGTTGGGTGGAATGGCAATAGTTGCATACAAGTGGGAGGTAATTGTGATAGGTTGTTGGGGAGGGTGAAGCAGATAGTTGGGAAGGAAGATGGACAGGTAGGAGAAGTCAAGAGACCGGTGCCGAGTTGGAGGGTTGAATCTGGGATGAGGTGGGTGGGGGGTGCGGTGGCAGGGTTATGGAAACTGGTGAAGTTAATGTTAATGACATGTGATTGTAAGGTTCCTAGGCAGTAGACTCCATACTGTCCTCCTTGGTCTATGAACTCCCTATATACGTCCGGGACACCATCCATGCCCTTCATCTCCTCCATGACTTTCAATTCCCCAACAGCTCAACTTCACCATAGATATCCAGTCCCTATACACATCCAACCCCAAGGTGAAGGCCTACATCACATCCATTTCTTCCTTTCCCACCAACACAACCAGTCCTCCTCCACTGACACTCTCATTCAATTGGCAGAATTGGTCCTCACCCTCAACAACTTCTTCTTTGAATCCGCCCACTTTCTACAGACCAGATGGGTAGCCATGGGCACCCGTATGGGCCCCAGCTATGCCTGTCCCTTTATAGGATACATGGAACAGTCCCGCTTCCACAGTTACACTGGCACCATGCCCCACCTTTTCTTCTGCTGCATTGATGACTGCATCTGCACCACCTCGTACTCCCATGAGGAGGTTGAGCAGTTCATCAACTTTACCATCATCTTCCACCCTGACCTCAAGTTCACATGAACCACCTCTCTCTCTCCTTCCTAGACCTCTTTGTCTCTGTCTCTGGTGACCGACTGAACACTGACATCTATTTCAAACCCACCAACTCCCATAGCTGCATTGACTAGACTTGCTCCCCCACCCCCTCCTGGAAAAATGTGATTCCTTACCCCCAATCCCTCTGCCGCTGCCTTATATGCGCCCAGGAGGAGCAATTTCATCCAGGACATTCCAGATTTCCTATTTCAAGGGCCATAATTTCCCTTCGCACATGATCAACCATGTCCTCCATCACATCTCCACTTCCCACATCGCCATCCTCGAACAGCACTCCTCCAACTGCAATGAAGATAGAACCCCCAACCCCCACCCCACCCCCCACCCCAACCCCGCAGCCCCGGTTCTCACAAATCTCCAGATACAGTGCTTGATACTCCACCATTTTTGCCAACTATAATCAGACCCCACCACCAAAAATATATTTCCCTCCACACCTCAATCTGCGTTCCGCAAAGACCATTCCCTCCCCACCTCACTCGTTAGGTCCATCCACCCCACCAACCCACCCTTTATACCCGGCACCTTCTCCTGCCACCGCATGAGGTACAAAACCTGTGCCTACAGCTCCCCACCCTCAACCTCTGTCCAAGACCCCAAAAGATCATTTCAAATCTGGCAGAGTTTTCCTGCACATCTACCCATCTCATCTACTGCTCTCAATGTGGCCTCCTCTACGTCAGGGAGGCAGAATGACAATTCACAGAGCAGTTCAGAGAACATCTCTGTGTCACACACACCACACAACCCCACTGCCCTGTGGCCAACTACTTCAATTCCCCCTCACACTCCCCAAAGGACATGCAAATCCTGGGCCTCCTCCACTCATAGAATTTCTCATAGAACCCCTACAGTGTGGAAACAGGTCATTCGGCCCAACAAGCCCACAATGACCCTCTGGAGAGTAACCCACCCTGATGCACTCCCCTACCCTATTACTTTACATTTACCCCTGACTAATGCACTTAACCTTCACATCCCTGAACACTATGGGCAATTTAGCATGGCCAATTCACCGAACCTACACATCTTTGTGTTGTGGGAGGAAACCCATGCAGACACAGGAGGATGTACAAACTCCACACAGACAGTCACCTGAGGCTGGAATCAAACCTGGGTCCCTGGCGCTGTGAGGCAACAGTGCTAACCACTGAGCCACTGTGTCCACCACCAAATCAAAGCCACATGCCAACTGGAGGAAGAACATCTCATCTTCTGCCTGGGGATCCTAAAATGATACAGCATTAACATTGACTTCACCAGTATCAAAGTCTCTCCTCCCTTCACCTCATCCCTGATCCAACTGTTCTACCTGCCACGCAGTGTGTTTGAATTCTTAAATTCAGCAAAAGAAGTGAGTCAGTTCTTATAGAAAATAATATTCATTTATTGAACACAATTAATATTAGAGTAATAAAGTATACTATAAACTATCAAGAAAATGCTACAAACTATCTTATGCTTTAACTTAACTTGGTATGATCATATAACACCACAATAGAACTTGACCAGGCTCCACATGGTGATGTCTTCTTCTATCTTGGAGGTGTCTTCTCTTTCAGTGGTTATTCTTGAGTTACCACACTGAGTGGGATTTTGCAGTGATTCTTATCCTTCTGAGTCTTCATGCCCTTTTGGGAGGGTGTTGAGGATCTGCCAATGGAATGATAAGGTTCAATTACCCTGATCAATCAGACCCAACCAGGCATTGGCACATTGATGGCAGGGCGGCCCACAAATTTCCATTATGTTAGATGCTGGGTGCACGTAACCTCCTCCAAATAATGGTGCTGGGTGCCTCCGTGGTGAGCAAATGACTCACTGCTCCCAATTTATCCCTAGGGGGATATTCCATTGTCCCAGTCAAGTCCAATTCAAGTGTGCATTGCAGGGTCTGCAGCTGTCAAGTTTGTTTGCAAACCATCTGTGGGCAGTGGCAACCAATCTGAATTCTGCAGCATGTGGATTAGCACAGTCATTTTAGTTAAAGCTGGGATCTATTTCCCAGCAAGTTTTAATCATTGTCCATCTTTTGTAACTTCATGGTAAGTTTATTGTTGTCCATCGTAAGTTTATTATTTCTGGTGGCATGCCAGTTACACAACTGTCCATCCAGGCACCAGCCTCTTGACCTGTCCTACCTGTCCATCTTCCTTCCTATCTATCTGCTCCATCCTCCCCACCAACCTATCACAATTACCTCCCATCTGCATCCACCTGTCGCCATTCCACCTTCCTTTCCCCCAGCCTCCTCCCCCCCCCCGCCCGCATTTTTTTCTCAACCCCATTATCCTGCTTTTTGCCCATAATCCTTGATCCACTTGCTAATCACGAACCTATCTATCTCTGTCTTAAATATACCCAATGACTTGGCTTCCACAGCCCTCTGCAGCAATGAGTTCTACACTTTAGTCACCTTCTGGCTGAAGAAATTCTTCCTCATTTCAGTTCTAAGGGGCTCCTTCACTCTGTGATGAGTGGAAATGCCTTCTCCATGTCCACTCTATCCAGGCCTCTCAGTATTCTGTAAGTTCAGTTAGACACCACCCCCCTCCCCTCCCCCCTCCGCCCTCCCCAGCCCGCCACCCCACCTCCCCTAACCCCAAGCCTTGCAAATTCCACCAAGTACTGCTCCTCATGGGACAAGCCCTTCATCTCCAGGATCATTCTTGTAAACCTCCTCTGGACCCACTCCAATGCCAACACATATTTCCTTAGATCTGGAGCTCAAAACTGTTCACAATATTCCAAACACTTCTTACCACAGCATCATACAACCTTAGCAGCACATCTCTGCTTTTTTATTCTAGCCCTGTTGAAATACTTTTGCCTTCCTAACTGCCACTAAACATATGTATTAACCTTAAGAGGATCCTGATCTAGGATTCCAAAGACCCTTTGTGCTTCATATTTCCAAAGCCTATCACTATCGAGAAAATAGTCTATGCCACTATTCTTCTTACCAAGGTGCACAATTTCACTCTTTCCCACATTGTATTCCACTTGCCACTCCTTTGCCCACTCATCTAGCTTGTCCAAGTCCTTCTGCAGCTTCCCTGCTTCCTCAACACTTACTGGCCTCCACCTATTTTTGTGTCATTTGCAATCTTAGCAACAATGCCCTCAGTTCCTTCATCTAGATTGGTAATGTATAACATGAATAGTTGTGGTCCCAACAGTGAACCCTGTGGAACTCTATTAGCCACTGGCAAACCATAAAATGAGTCCTTAATCTCTACTGTTTGCCTCTGCCAGTCAGCTAACCATCTGTCCATGCTGATATCTTGCTCTTAATACCACAGACTCTTATCATATTTAACAGCCTCCTGTGCAGCACCTTATAAAAGGCCTTCTGAAAATCCATGTCTACCGTGTCAACTGCTCTCCTTACTCTCCTCCAAGAATTCTAACACATTTGTCAGTCATAACCTCCCCTTGAGAAAGCTGTGCTGACTCCACCCTATTTTATCATGCACTTCCAAATACTCTGCAATCTCATCCTTAATAATGGTCTCTAAAATCATAGGTCATGCTAAATGCCCAAATTTCCATGTCTTCTGCCTCCCTCCTGTCTTAAACAGGGGTGTTATATTAGCCATTTTCCAATCCACTGGAATCCTCCATCACCAATGCCTTGAGAAACTTCTCAGCTATCTCCTTCAGAACCCTGGGGTTAGGTTAGGCCATCCTCTCTGGGTGATTTATCCACCTTCAGACCTTTCAGCTTCCCCAGCACCTTCTCCTTTATGAAGACCACTTCACTCACTTCTTCCCCTCACTCTCTTGAAGTTCCGGTACATTGCTGGTGTCTTCCACTGTGAAAGCTGATGCAAATTGCAAATTCCTCCACCATTTCTTTGTTCCCTATTACTGCTACTCCAGATTCATTTTCCAGCAGTCAAATGTCCACTCTTGCACCTGCCTTACCTTTTAGTTATTTAAACAAAAATCTCTTGTAATCTTCTAAGCTTACTCTCATTTTTCATCTTCTTCCCCTTTATTGTTTTTTTTAGTTATCCTCTGCCAGTTTTAAATGCTTTCCAATCCTCGGGCTCCCCTCTCTAATCTTCACCACATTGTACATTTTTTCTTTTGCTTTTATGTTGTCCCTGACTTTCCTTGTCAGCCATGGTTGTCTCCCCTTAGCAGATTCCTTCTTCCTTGATGAATTTCTGCTGTGCCTCCTGAATTACCCCAGAAACTCCAATAAGTTCCCACTTCTAGTGGAGTTCAAAGCTGGAGGTTGTGGATATAAATAAGATGGTCACCAAATCATCCAACAGAGGATTCAGGAGAAACAGCTTTTTCTGACCGAGTGATGAGAACATGAAACTTGCAACCATAAGGAGTAGCTAAGACAAATAGCACAGATACCTTTGTGGATGCAATAAACTCATGAGAGAGAAAGAAAAAGAAGGGTCTGCTGAATATATTCAATGATGAGAAACTGAAGAGGGTTTGCATGGATTATAAGCATAGATATGAATCTGTTAGACTAGATGTTGTATTACTCTTCCGTACATTCTCCTCTCACCTTAAAAATACGTCCCTTCAACTTGAAATTGCCCACCCGAGAGAAAAGACCCCTGCCATTCACCTTATTTATACATGTCATGATTTTATAAACCTCCATAAGTTCACCTGTCAATTTCCTACACTCCAGAGAAAAGGTCCCAGCCTCCTCTTATAGCTCAAACGCTCCATTCCACACACATAATCCTGGTAAATCTTTTCTGAACCCTTTCCAGTTTAATAACATCCTTTCTACATCCTTCCTATAATATCCCGGGGTGACCAGAACTGCTCACAGTACATTAGAAGAGACCTCACCAGTATCCTATACAACTTCAATATGAAGTCCCAACTCTTACAGTCATAAGTCTATTTCATAGATGCTAGCAATTGTGAAATTCATTAAATGCAGACTTGCATCACTTGCTGAATTGGCACATTTTTGCCTCTGAATTGGAAGATTGTGGGTTCAAATCCCAGTCCAGAAATGTGACTGCAAAGCAAATCAGCCAGCTTCTAAAGACAGCAATGTAATAAAAGATCTGATAATCTTGAGTTTTGTGATGCTAGCTGAGGGAAAAGTGCAAGCTGGTGAAGGAGTACTGTACTGACAGAGGCAGCTTCTTCTGGATGAAACATTGAAGTAAGATTTCAACTGCATGTTCACACAGGTGTAAAAGATCCTTGGCATCATTTGAAGGAAGTACTGCTATCCCTTGGTCAATATTTATCCTTCAAGAAACATCATTTAACAGATTATCTGGTTGTATTTTGGAACCTTGCTTGCTATCAGGGACATTTCACTAATCACAATGCATGTTGGAATATATTGAGGTTATTGTAGAAATGCAATTTTTCTTTGTTACTTAATGTTTTGTAAAACCCAAGGATGTTCAAAAGTGCTATTACAATCAATGTCTTAGTTAGAGTTATTGTTGTTGTGGAGGAAACATACCAAGCAATTTGCGCACACCAAGCCCTCACATAGAAGCATAGAAAATAGGAAGAGGAGGAAGCCATTCGGCCCTTTGATACTGTTCAGTACTTTGTTCCTTCTCTGAATGAAGACATTTCTCTTAACACAGTCTTAGATGGCCTATCCTGTATCCTTAGACTGTGAGGCCTGATTCTGGAATCCACGGTCATTGAGAAAATCCTTCCTGCATTTAGCCTGTCTGGTCCTGTTAGAATTTTACAGGCTTCTATTAGATATTCCCTCACTCCTCTAAACTGGAAAAGTCAGTTTAAATCTACATAAGTAGCAAGGTAAGAAAATATCAAGTAACCTGTGCTCAATGAAGTCAGTTTAGAGATAAATATCCATTAGAGAGAAACTAACTGTTCATCTTCAAAATAGCCCTGTGGTATTTTCTACATTCACTTGAGAGGGCAGGCAGTGCCTGGGATGAACATCACAACCATACATTGGCACCTCCAGAGCCATACCTAAGTGACAGCTTGAACTGTGTACTCGAGTATGTGAAATGGAGTGTTTTAACATATGTTGAATCAGACAGAAAAATACTTCCAAAGATTTGCAAGCACTAGTTTCCATCTTCCCCTTCTGGAACATTCCCTCTCCAGAAAAGAACCTAGCTTTTTTATAATCTAAATAAACCTAAGAAATTACCCAAGAGCAAAATACAAACTCTGGCAACCAGGGCAGTGTAGCAAAAACAAAAGTACGTCACAGAGGGAAACAAAGTGAGAACAATATATTCAGGAAGAGAGAATGCCGTCCAGGCCTGCGTTGTCTACCCATCCTTAAATGCTTCAAGGGTACCTTAAAATGGAACGTATGGGCAAGGATGGGTAGTGGGTAAAGGAGAAGCAGAGGTGTGCCGATAGAGGAGGATGGTGCTCCATGGTAAACCCCCATAAGTCCTCAAGTAAGGAACCTACCCACTAAGGACTGGCTAGGAGTCTGGAAGATTTGGTCCAGTTGATTCTGGTTGAAGACAGGACCGAGCACATTTCCTGCATTCTCCATTGGTCAGCCAGGTCAGTGAACTTGTGTTCAGTGTAGGTGGAAAGCACTGCCTCCATGCCCAGGCTGCTCAGAGCCAATTCCAACAACTTCTTCTGCAAGAGGTGCAGGAAAGGGCTCACATACCTTTGCAGCACTTTGTGATGCTGACCTCAGTCTGAATGCACTAAACGTGAGAGAAGAAGTGGAGGTGATGATGTTGGACTGGAGCGGACAAAGTCAAAAATCAGAAGACACTGGGTTGGAGTCCCACAGATTTATTTGAAACTGTAAGCTTTCAGAGCCCCCGCTCCTTTCGTCAGGCAATGCAGTCCAGCCTTTAACCACTGTGTAAAATTGTTTCTTTCTTATGTTGGTTTTGATGCTATTTTGCTGTTTAAGCTTGTGCCCTCTCATTCTCAATTCTTTCATGAATGGGAACAGTTTCCCTGTAACTATTGTGCCTGGACATTTTGTGATTTTGAGTACTCTGATGAGATCTCCTCTTAACCTTCTCCAGGAAAAGCATCCCTAATTTATCAAATTTGCTTCCATAACAAAAGTTTCGCTACCCTAGAACCGTTCTCTTCATTTTTCTTTTCTCCCTGCATTCTGTATTGTCCTCTCATTGTTCCTAAACTTCTGTCCCCAGACCTGGTCACAATGCTTGAGTTCTGGCTAAACCAGTGTTTTATACAAAGTTCAGCATCAAATTCCTTGCTCTTGTACTTTGTGCCCCTATGAGTAAAACCCAAAATACTGCATTTTTCATTAACCTTTCTCTCAAATCGTCCATGCCAACTTCAACTTATTATTTATTCCCTTTGATCCCGTACACTCTTTAAAATTAATTTATTTAGTCTCTCAATATTCTTTCTACCAAACTAACTTACTACAAATTTCTTCACATTGAACTTTACCTTGCCACTTGCCCATCCAGTCCACCAACTTTTACAAGTTCTACACTATCCCCTGATAATTCACAATGCTTCCAAGTTTTCAATCACCTTCAAAAAATGAAATTGTGCTCAAAACACGAAGGTCTAGATCATTAATATGTATCAGGAAAGGCATGGGTCCGAAAACTGACCTCTGGGGAACCCTACTTCAAGCCCTCCTCCAGCCTGAAAATATTCAGTAACCACTACTGTCTGTTCCCTGTCTCTTAGTCAATTTTCTATCTAAATGATAACTATCACATTTATTTTACAAGCCAGAGCATTACTCACAAGCCTGTTGTGTGACACTGGATCAAATACCTTTTGGAAATTAATGTAACTTACCTCTTCTAAAATCTCCAAGTTAATTCAATACTATTTTTTTCTTAACAAATCCATGCTAGGTCTCCAACTTTACCCATATTTGTCCATATGTACTTAGTGTTATCAGGACAATTAACTCTCTTCCAACAGAGATCATTGAATTCCCAGGAATTAAGGAGAATTGGGCAGCTCATCGTGGTTGGATGTTTTTCAGATGAGGAGGAGGTTTGCAATGTTTTGCCTAAGGCTTAGATTTGAGTCTATTATCCCTATTTTTACTTCTCTTTTGGTAGAAATGACCTACACTTAGAGCAGTAGTAAAAAATGTTTGCAGATGAAAGGAAGTTAAGCAATACAGGAGTTGGTTATAATTAAAGACTTCTGGATCTATAGAGAGGATAGTTAAATGATCAAATGAAGCTTAACGAGAAGTAGAAAGTGATGCACTTCAGAAGGATAATATGGCCAAAGGCACACTAGAAATGATATGGTTTTGAAAAGACTAGATGAGCAGGAAGGTCTTGATGTCCACATAAATAAATTATTAAAGGAGGCAAGTCAAGTAAATCAGATTTTTTTTAAAATAAAGGGTTACTTAGGTTTATAAAGGGAGGAATAGAATATAAAAGCAAAAAGGTTATGCTAGGACTTTGTAAATCTCTGGCTAGGCCTTGTCTGGAGTAATGTAAATAGTTCCTGACAACCACACTTCAGAAAAGACAGAGTTCTCAGAACATATAGGGAGGTTACAGGGACTTCAGTCAGAAACAGTAATACTGATCTCCTCAGGACATGATGTGGAGGAACAATGTTGGACTGAGGTGGACAAAGTTAAAAATCACACAACACCAGGTTATAGTCTAATAGGCTTATTTGGAAGCACTAGCTTTCAGAGTGCTACTTTTTATGGAGTATACGATCATAAGACACTGAATTATTATTAAAAGATTAGTGTCGTTAAACTGAAATTAAATCCAGGTTTGTTTAATATATCATTTCAGTTTCATGACAGTTTATCGTTTCAGTTTCATGTAATCTTTTACTATAAATTCTGTATCTTATGATCTTATACCCCACAACCATCTGATGAACGAGCAGCACTCTAAAAGCTAGCGCTTTCAAATATACCTGTTGGACCTATAATCTGGTGTCGTGTGAATGTTAACTTCCTCCTCAGAACAAGTGTGGTTTTAATGAAAGTAAGAGGAGAAAAGTGATTCATTTGGTGAGACTTCAGGTGAAAAAGTCAAAATCCTTGAGAGAGCATCTTGAGGGATAATTCAAGAATCGATTTTCACACTGTAGTGATTGTAATGAGGTCAGCCAGATGGACTTCATGGAATATGAGTTCTCTAATTGGGCTGTTAAACTGATCCAATCAGGGAGCCCTAGCTGACAGATATAAATAGGAGTGTCAGAGGGTCTGTTCACTCTGAGAGCTAGCTCTGAAGGGGGCTGGATCAGTGTCAGGGACTCTCTATGTGTAAATAAAGAGTGACTTCATGACAGGATACCGGCCTCTTTAGTGTTATTTCACATGCAAAGAATTACCAGGATCTATCTGAAAAGGTAATAAGAAGTGATATGGAGTCATTGAGGTGTTACAGTATGGAAATAGGCCCTCAGTCTATACAATACTCTTCATAACTAAAACTCTAGGGCCCAGGCAACATTCTGGTACATCTCCTCTGTACCCTTTCCCACGATATCACATCCCTCCTGTCATGTGGATTCTAGAACTGGACACAATACTCCATCTGTGGCCTAACCAACAGTTTATATGGTTCCTAGCACAACCTTCCTACTCTTATAGTCTGTGCCTCAGCTAACAAAGACAAGTATCCAGTATGCCTTCTTGACCACTTTATCTATCTATCCTGCAACCTGAAGGTACCAATGATCATGCAAATTAATGTCCCTCTGATCTTCAGTGCTTCAGTCAGAGATGTGCAAGAAGTCAAAATTGGAGGAATCCAAGTTTCTCTGAGGGTATTAGATCTAGAGAACAAACAATGCAGGAACTGAAGTAGACCTTTCGGACTATCAAGTCAGCCCCACCTACAATGTTTTGATAGTTCTCAATGCCATTTTCTTGCCATTTCCCCAAAATTCTACATTTCCTTCCTGTCTGTCTGAGAATTCCACAGATTCAACATTCTCTTTGAGAAGAAATTCATCCTCATTTCTGTCCTAATTGGGCAACCTCTTACTCTGAGATTATGTCCTCTGATCCTAGACTCTCCCACAAGGGAAAAAAAAATTTCCACATCTGCTGTATTAAACCCCCTAAAAATCGTGTATGTTTCAATGAGATTGCTTCTCATTCTACTAAACTCTAATGAGCCCAATCTGCTCAACCTTCCCTGACAAAGCAACTGAGGAGAGAATTGGAAGCAAGGCTCAGGATATTAAAGTCCAGACCAGGACCCAATGGAGGTTAGTGTCCATAAAGATATTGGATGAATATGGCTTGGTGAGAGCAGAGATATAGAGAGCTGAGTTTGGATGGGCTGAAGTGTGCAGAGAAAGAAAGATGGGAGAATGATCATGTCCACTTCATGATAGGGAGGGGAATCTATCAGCTCTTATTACTGCCAGCACATAATGGCATTTTCTAATAGTTTCAATAAGGTTCCCCTCAAACCTTTTGGACGTGTCAACCTTTTTAAAAAAAACTTAAATAACAACTTCATCACTACATGTTTAGATTAGATCACTTACAGTGTGGAAACAGGCCCTTTGGCCCAACAAGTCCACACCAGCCCTCCAAAGAGCAACCCACCCAGACCCATTCCCCTACATTTACCCCTTCACCTAGCACTACAGGCAATTTAGCATGGCCAATTCACCTAACCTACACATCTTTGGACTGTGGGAGGAAACTGGAGCAGGAGGAAACCCACACAGACACAGGGAGAATGTGCAAACTCCACACAGACAGCTGCCTGAGGCGGGAATTGAACCTGGGTTTTCTGGCGCTGTGAGGCAGCAGTGCTAACCACCATGCCACCCACTTTTTTTTTAGCTGCTAAAGACTGATTCATTCTTATAGATAGTTGTGAATTATTTTTATGCGTTTCTCAGCTATAAACATCACAAACCCACTTCAATGGCACAGATAAATTTTGTTTTGCAAACTGCCTGGCTTACTCAATGATCCAAAATATCACCTTCTCTCTCCTTTGAATTTAGACTGAAATTTACCCTAGCATATCAAGATTCAGTCATCAGGGACAGTCTCGTTTTCAACACCAGGCAAGAGGGGCAAGGTAAGACATACTTGGGGATTAAGCAAAAAGGGGTGCTTTTCATAAAATAACATTCTGTATTTCAGAGATGACTGTCATGTTCTTGGGTGATGCAATATTCTTAGGATTTGTGAATATCTTGTGACACACCAACATATGTCATGCACAAGCAACAACACTGGTTTATTTTGCACACTATTACTACAGGACACAGATTTCTGCTGCTGTTTACTATGCTTTCTGCTGATGTTATTCTATATGACAACTTTAAGTGAACACTATATACAAATTGCATTTCAGAACAGTATATCACCACAGTACATCACCGCAGTAAACAGCTCGCAAAGCCCTGTCTAATGTCTTAGCAAAGCAGTGGTAATTTTTCTCCTCAAATCAAGGCAGTCCTTCTAGTGACAGCACTCCCATGATAATGTTAGGTAGGGAATTGTAATGTTGACTCAATAATAACATCAATGGGTCAGGGGAGAATGGCTGACTAAGGATGCTTTGTGTTAATATAGGGTGGGATAAGCTTTTAACTGAAGCTGGTGGGCAGTTTTTAATGTTGCTATGTATTCACACATGTCTTGTATTTTAAGAATACACAGAATGTACAGCATAGAATATGCAGCATAAAAACAGGCCACTCAGCCCAACTGTTCCATGCTAGTATTGTTGCTCCACCCACCTTACATCCAATTCCATCAGCATAGCTTTAAATTCCTACATGATATTGCATCCTACTCTTAAATAATGTCCAGGTTATTTGCCTCAACTACTCCTTAAAGTACCAAGTTCTGATTCCTCTATGATCACTCTTTTGGTTAAGTTATGACAGACCTCTATGGCAGGTGGGACCTTGGCCCAGATCTTCTGACCGAAGGGTACGGATGCTACCACCGTGCTACAAGACACCAAGCAATAAGTTCTAACAATTTTCTGGGCAAAGATCAGAGGTGACTATCATGGTTCTCCTATGATAGTGTGCGATATTGTTGCTCTTGCCCTCTTTGATGATGTAGATGCGAGATGGTGTTGAAGGAATAAGTAGGCCACTTGGCCCTTTGTACCTGCTCCCCCATTCAGTAAGATCATGGCTGATCTGATTATAACCTCTACTCTACAGTCTTACATATCCCTGATAGTCTTTTTTCCCCTCAATGAACTGGTGAACAATTGCAGTGCAGCTTTAAGCTATGCTTCCCACCCTGTTTCCCACTGTAGTCCCATTTCAGGGCTTTGCAATTGCCTTAGTAATCACTTGGTGCACAGGCGAGGGTGGGAAGGCGATGGGAAGCTATAAGGCTGGTTGGGGCTAGTGAACAAGGTGTTTAATGTTCAAGTTATTTTCAAAACCTACCTTTTCACTGGCTTTTTAGGAATTGGTCCTCAAAGATTGGTCAAGTAGGATGCACCTACCATTAAAAACAAAACACAAGCAGTCAAAAGAGCCTTGCAACAGTGATTGCTAGCTCCATGGCTGCCATTGTTGGCTTGTAGAGCATGAGCCAGAATCTCAACTTGTGACCCCACTGAAATGGAAGTAGTGAGGGATGATATCTCTCGCATGACTCATTAAGCTGGACCCTCTCTTTCCTACCCTGAGTCCACCATGTTGACCTGGACATGGTCCAAACCAATTTGGGCTGTCTTTGGAACAGGACCTTACTGGCATCATAATTGGCCTTAATCAGCTGTCTGCCACTCCACAGAAAGCTGCCAATCTGAGTCACACTCATGCAAAGTGCTTCCAGGTCAGAACATTTGCACCAAAATGGCAGTCCCAGATTGTGCCATCTCCTTCTCTATGGGATAGATTTCTACTCAACACGCTGCCACTCTCAACCCTTTCAATGGGGCGGCACAGTAGCTCAGTGGCACTGCTGCCTCACAGCGCCAGGAACCTGGGTCCAATTCCCACCTCAGGTGACTGTCTGTGTGATGTTTGCACATTCTTCCTGTGTCTGCGTGGGTTTCCTCTGGGTGCTCTGGTTTCCTCCCACAATCCAAAGATGTGCAGGTCAAGTGAATTAGCCACGCTAAATTGCCCATAGTGTTAGGTGCATTAGTCAGGCATAAACATAGTGTCAGGTAATGGGTCTGAGTGGGTTACTCTTCAGAGGATTGGTGTGGACTTGTTGGGCCAAAGGGCCTGTTTCCATCTTGTAGGGAATCTAATCCAACCTGAAACAAAGTCCCCACCATGCTCTCCACTCTCCAAAATGAATGGAGATCCAAGAGCTGGTCCAGAAATAGAAAACCATGAAGGGGTTAGCCAGAAAGGTTGATCCCCTTCCAAGGTGGGAGCATAAAACTGTTGCAGGTGCTGCTTTTTAGATGAGATATTAAACTGATACCCTATCTGGTCCCTCATGTGGATGTAAAATAACCTGTTTCACCATTTGTATGTGTTTGTATGTATAATATGCATATATTTATGTTAACTCATCTCTGTGTCTGTATATGTATCTGGAATTATCAGTCATAGAACACTGAATGGTCACAGGAGCACAGTGACTAAAATTTCAATGACTTAACTGAAAATGAAGTGCATGTACCCAAGAAGATTGGAACTGTTTTGCTGTGCTGTCCTTTTTTACACCACAAGAGGTCGCTTTCCAACAATATTTGCATCTGAGTTTGCACCATGAGCTTACACATTGTTCAAATTTGAGCATCAGAGATTTTGGATTTTGACATTGATTTTTTATTATTCATTCCTGGAAATGGGTATCACTGACAATTTATTGTCCATGCCTCCTTAGCTTAAGGCTCTTTGAATCCTACAGTTTGCATCAAATGTATGCCATCCATGAAAAAGCTGGCGAACCTTTAACAAGTGTTAACCATGAACCTGCAGATTTTTGGAGAATCATTTCTGGCACCATTAATTCACATTTCCCAGCATGAGGCTTTGTTACCTCCATAATCCAAGCTGATCAACTTTTCTTCTTCTGTAAAACTTGGACGTCCATTTCCCCAACCCATGTCAAGATTTATATTTATACATCTTCACTGAATTCATTAAATACCTTGGCAATTACCTTGATTTGATTATTCTTAAATATATTGCCTTTGCCTATCTCTGCTCTTTACCCCGTGTCTCTCCAGCTCTGGCTTCTTTGGCACCCCTAGGTTCACCACTGGTGGTTGGACAAGAACAAAGCTTTGGATATTTCCTTCCTAACCTACTCTCAGTGACTACTTGACTTCCTCCTTTAAAAAATGTCAAAGCTCTTCAAAACATACCTCTTCTGGTCACCCACTGTTAGAACTCTATAT
Organism: Chiloscyllium punctatum; assembly: GCF_047496795.1. NCBI lineage: Eukaryota > Metazoa > Chordata > Chondrichthyes > Orectolobiformes > Hemiscylliidae > Chiloscyllium > Chiloscyllium punctatum. Next base: position 112,205,132 of record NC_092741.1, read on the forward strand.
ATTGCCTGGTGTTAATGTTGTTGTGATAATGCCCTTTTGAAGAAGCTTGACATGTCTGTGTGGAGTTTGCACATTCTCCATGTGTCTGTGTGGGTTTCCTCTGAGTGCTCTGGTTTCCTCCCACAGTCCAAAGATGTGCAGGTCAGGTGAATTGGCCATGCTAAATTGCCCATGGTGTTAGGTGCATTAGTCAGAGGGAAATGGGTCTGGGTGGGTTACTCTTCGGAGGGACGGTGTGGACTTGTTGGGCCAAAGGGCCTGTTTCCACACTGTAGGGAATCTAATCTAATCATTCATCGAAATGAATGTTTAGGTGAAATCTGAATGCTTTAATTCGTACACACCTTCCTCCTCACTCTGTCCACTCCCCAGATGAAACTGATAAGGTCCTATAGCAGGCTGAGTAATATCCTACACTTCAGGGATGATGGCAACAATCTTCATCAGGAGCAGCAGCTTGTACTGAACACTGAGATAACATGCTCATGGAACAGAAGTGGGCAAGTCTTACACCGAGAATAGTTCTTTGTAAAATTTACCCTGGGCTGTTTTGTAGCTCAGTTCTTCACTGAAAGGCATAATTTCCAGACCAATCCCTCCACTGTCACTATCATAACCACATCCCTCCAACTTCTAAGCCTATATCCCAGATTTACTTTTACCAGGTCAAACAGTTGATCCACTGTGCTCAGATTAGGCTGGTAACCTTTGCAGCACAAAGGCTGGAGGCATTTTAATTTTCTGACATAGTTATTTTCATTCTAATCCTGTTTTCTGTTAACCATAGGCAAATGGCTTATATCATTTAGTTATCTTTCTCATATGGTTGCAGTGTGATCAGGAATCCGAACTACATCCCTAACCGTCTCTGACCTATTCTGCTTGTATCACCGTTGTTTCCTGAGTTTGGTCACACTGTTAATCTTTGTCCAATGATGCTGGAGAATAAGTCACACCAACTTTGTCCCAGGTTATCTTCTGTATTTGTGGTGTGTATCCTGTCAGTTTGAACCGAAGGAAATCATCAAATTAAAGGAATTGGGTTTTATCTCAGAGCCATACTGTGTGAAAGGTGATGGCTGCCACCTACTGTATCTTCGAATGTCCTGCACAAAGATGTGAACAAGTATTTCAAAAGTTGTTCAGGATACTGTTTGTACTTGTACTTTTTGGAATCAGATGGGTTTCAGTTAAGAACGTTTTCAATTCTGTGTTAACTGGTTGTGGTTCAAGGCCGAATCCAGATGCTTGAGCATATCATCTCAGTTCAGGGCTGGTGGAGTGCTTTGGTTCCCATGTACATATTTTAGATGAGATGTTGAAGAAGAGCCATTCTATTCTCTCTGGTGAATATAGACGTCCAGGAATGCATTAACTAGGCAGGAATTGCCTCTCAAATAACTTCACTGAAGCAATTTATCCAGCCTTTTTCACATTGCTGTTTGTTGGGCACAAGTGTGCTCTTTATTTCCTACATTTCAACAGTGCTAACACCTTAAAATGACAACGTTATATAAATACATGTTTTTCTCCTTTTTCAAGATCCGGTTGACTCCCAAGTACTGTTATAAAATAGTCAGAAAATTAACATCAAAGCATGCCCAGATTTTGACTGGGCAAGTCCTCCCACATAAGATACAAAATCTGAAAAGTTGTACTCTGACCACAGTGTGAGGAGCTCTTGGCTCATTTATTCAAAAAGAGGTCAAAACAAAACTAGCTTGTTCCTGGAGTTATCCTTTAAATTGTGATATTATGTCAGTTGCAAAATGGGCTTTGCAAATGTAGATGCAAATTGCAACATTATGGGTTATTAATGATTACATTCTGGGTGCGTTTGAAAGTTATGGTGATGAGAGAGCTCATAAACTATAGCACATGGTCTGCCCACTGCCTTCTAGCCACTCCCCCTCACCCCCACCGACCTGTCTCCAACATTACAGAGGGTTGGGCAGACTGCCCATTCTTGGGCATATTGAGACCCAGTTAATAGCCACTTAATTGTCCATCCAACCCAAGCCACCATTTTATTTTGGGGTAAATCTATGCCAAGTAATCAGCGCAATAGCTTCAACTGTTTTGTAGGTGTTGGGCAAAAGGATGGGTCTCCTTTTACAGTTCATCACATTTCAACTATAACCATTTCCACACTTCCACATACCCAAGCCTCTCAAACCCAACTTACCCCTACCAATTCCCTGGACTTGCTATGAGTGTGATCTCCGTTAGTTCCTATTCTTCGGGGCAGGCCACGGTCTCAGCAGAGGCCCCCACTCAAACCTAGTGTTACTGGAATGAGAGAGTTGCTGACCAACTTTCTAAAGATGGAGTTCACCCCCTTCCCTCTCACATGAGGGTAAGGTATCACAACTTAAGCCATTTCATGCCCCAATGAGTGTAAAATGGCTTCAAGATATCAGGCCCTCACTTAAGTTGGCACCTGATTGAACTTTCAGTCAGAGGTGAGTCAGGGAGCACAGTGCCCCACAAAGTTTGGAAATGTGTTGTCACCCTACTTAGTGATTCAGTAATATAAATAATTTATTGATTTCCTGTTCTTTTCTGAGATAATGACCATGAGACCTTTTACAGCTGCCTCAGAGGGGTAGTCAGGTGCTTGATTGGCATTATTTCATTTCAGTTGATCAGAATGAGACAGTATTTGTTTGTAAAGAGCAGATCAGGCCTGATAAATGTGATTAAATTTGTTTGAAAAGTAGCAGATGGGAGAATGTCTTTGGATAAGAGTCATATTGACTTACAGGAGTAATTTGACAGAAATTGTCATCTTAGTCCGTTACTTAAAGCTGACACCTACCTAACAGAAGGTATATCATTGATATCTCATATTTTTTTTAATTACATCTCTAGGGATGGGTAAAGCAACAGGAGACAGACATTAGTGAGCATGGTAGGTTCTTCAATTGTGCTATCCTGTTCGGACCTATGTTAGGACCACAAACTATGACCACTCTAACAATGAATTGAATATTTCGACAAAATTACATGTCAGAATTTGCTGATGGCATGGACATAGGCAGTATTGTGAACAGTGTAAATGAAAACATAAGGTTACTAAAAAGTGCTGAGTAGAAATAACTGGGCCAATTGCAACTTGGTATGGACTGCCCATGGACTGCTACAAGATTCCGTTCTTGGCCTATAAATACTAACAATCTATATCAATCTCTTGAATGAGGGCACCATGTGTAACATGAGATTGCAGGTTAAGTGATTGTACTTAACTGGCTACCTACTCACCCAATGTGGGTGAATGTGTAACTATCCATTTCAGCCAGAAGAATGGGAAAATAGGATGTTTTAGAAAGCATGAATTTATTAAATGTTGGTTCGCAGGAGGATTTGATTGTGCTTGGAAAAGAATCGCAAAAAGTCAGCATGCAGGTAGAAGTTATTAAGAAGGCAAGCAGTGCATTAGCTTTCTTTGGAAAGGCTTGGACTAAAAAGGAGGAAAGTCTTGTTGCAATTATGAGTGCTGTTACACTGGGTATATTGTTTAACATTCTGGTAACTTTCACTAAAGAAGGGTATACCTAATTTTAAAAGAATTTAACAACATTAATTAGAATTAACCCTAGGATGACAGATGTCTTTTGTGATTGAGTGTCAATTCTCAGGAAAAGGCCATGAATCACAAGGTTCTCAGTTCACATCCTATGTCTGACATTGAGTTGCAAAAATTGAGCCTATCATTGCAATACTAAGGAGGCATTGCACTGTCATTGGTGCTTGTTATGAATGGGATGTTAAAGCATAGGACGATTTGCTTGTTTGAGTGGATGTAGAAGATCCCAAGGCATTATTTTAGAGAAGACTAGAGGAGTTCTTCCCAGTGTCCTGGTCAATATGTCCCTCAATCATCGTCTCAAAAAAAATGATCTGGTGATTATCACAGTGATATTGGTAGAATATGAATACTGGTCTGAACGTGCTGGCACATTTGAGATGGAAGATTAAGAAGTGATCTCGTGGGAATGTATAACATCCTTGAAACTTGACAGGAAAAATTCTGGGATGCTGTTTCCTCTGGGTAGCATGGTGGCTCAGTGGTTGGCACTGCTGCCTCACAGTGCCAAGAACCCGGGTTCGATTCCACCTTCCAGTCCCTGTCTGTGTGGAGCTTGCACATTCTCCCTGTGTCTGTGTGGATTTTCTCTGGGTGCTCCAGTTTCCTCTGACAGTCTAAAGATGTACAAGTTAGGTGGATTGGCCATTCTAGATCGCCCCATAGCATCAAGGAATGTGCAAGCTAGGTGAATCAATCATGGGAAATGTAGGATTTGGGGTGGGTCCACGTTGGCTGCTCTTTGGAAAGTTGGTGTGGAGTCAATGGGCTGAAAGGCCCGCTTGCGCACTGTATGGATTCTATGATTCTCTGGTTGAACAAAAGGAAATAATCTCAGGAAGATAGTCATCCATTTAAGAGTGCAATGAGCAGAAAAGCATCTACGCGGATCTTGAGAATATTTGGAATTCTCTTTAGTCCTCACAGGTTCACAAAGGCCTCAGCCCTCAGAATTGGACAGGCCCTAGACTCCAGCAGTAACCGGTTCATAAAACCAAGGGACCGTGGAATGAATAAGAAATTATTTTTGTCTTAAATTTGTTCTTTTTCTTCTGTATAGTTTGTGTAATTGAATGGTGTTGTTCTTTAGCAACTTGTACAGATATTACTGTGTTTCCACAATTACAAATAACAATGAATTTCTATGTCTGTCTGTCTGCCTGCCTGCAAAATCATGAATGCTTAGGCATTAGGTTTATGCAAGACTAAGATTGATAGATTTTTGGGAACCACGAGAAATAGAGATTGGACCGGAAAGTGGAGTCAATGTAAATGTTCAGCCTTGATCTTATTAAATGCTAGAATAAGCTTCAGGGACTTGATAGATAACAGCTCTGATTGCCCCTCTTCCTTTCTCATGTACTTGACCGTGTATTTTGTTGAATGTCTTGTCTTTTGGTTCCTATCTTGAGAGAGAGTTTGCCCATCTCCTTTACCCCGTCCTCCCACCACCTCCTGTTCGCAGCTGCCCTCAGACACCGTCAACCATATGTACAAACAGAATGAGCTCGGTTTCAACAAAGTTAGAATGGGGCATTAGGGTGTGGGGGTCATATTACATGTCCACTCCTGCAATGAAATCATTTGTCTGCCCACAATCTGAAACTGTGCTGGTGAAGGTTCCCTGAAATCGAAATGGGGAGGTGGGTGGAATGGCCGTTTGGGGGGGAGAGTGCATTCCAGATTCTAGCTCTGCCTGCCAACTGTAAAGCCCCGCCCCACCTCGCACCTCGGCCCTATTTGGCTAAAGTCCAGGCTACAGACTGTTGTAATACATGGCAAAGCCCCAAGAAGCAAGCTTGACATTCTAAGCACTCTCCTGCTTCATGTTTACTGTTTGTTGACTGATCATTTGCTCGGTTGCTAGATGGTTTGTTTGTTGCAGTAGCCGGATATCCAGGTCTGCTTAGTATCAATTCCCAGGATACAGGAGATCATTTGCAAGAATGCTAAGCTTTGTTGTGGTGACTGCACATGCCTGATTTCACTCTTTATTAACAAGCTGACTATGTCTCACCATATTGCACGTAGTTCAGGCAGTGACTGATTACTTGTTCACACTTAAAAGAATATTTCGACTTTAAATGTTTGCTTGTTATGAGAGCTTTGATTCAGACATAAAGTATTGATGTTTGTGTCTGCAAACTTTAAAAACTGTGCCACCTATGGCTCATGTGGTGTTTTGTTTTGTTTCTGAGCTAGAATCTTGTGGATTTAAGTTCCCACTTCAGAGTTATGGATAGAGAATTGAGGTTGATACTCTATTGCAGTGCTGAGGGAGTGCTGCAGTGTCAGAGACCTCATCTTTTGCAGGAGACCTTAACTGTCTGTCTTCCCTGGTGAATACAAAAAAGTCCAATGACACCCAAACAGATCAAAAATGGTTGATTTTACTATGACTTGTTTACTTGTAAGGGTTTAATGTGTGCAATTGGCTGCTGTGTTCCTATCCAGCAACAGTCATCGCAGTAATTTCAAAAGTAACTTTGAGATTTCCTGCAGTCAGGAAAGGTGCCTTGTACGGTAGATATTCAGTATACATTACAAAAGTGCTCTGGTGCAGAAGGAGGCCATTCATCCCATTGTGCCTGCACCAGCTCATGAGATAAATGTCATTACCTAATGCAAACCACATACTTTTCCCCATAACCCTTGCATGTTATTTTTATCCAAATAATCACCTGATGCCTTCTTGAATGTCTCAGTTGAACTTGCTGCCACCACACTTGCAGGCATACTTGCAATGTAAAAGGTCTTATCTCATATCATCCTTGCTTCTTTTGTGCATGACTTTAAGTCTATACCTCCACTTGTTCTTGTTCCTTTCACAATCAGGAATAGGTTCTCCATAAATACTCTTATCCAGCCCACTCATGGATTTGAAAACCTCTTTCATATTTCTTCTCAGTTTCTTGTCTCCAAAGAGAACAATCCCAACCTCTTCAATCTCTTCTCTAACTGAAGTTCCTTATCACAGTTGCCATCTTATAAATTGTTTCTGCATTATCTCCAATGTGTTCACCTTCTTCCTATAGAGTAACACCCAGAACCATACACAATACTCCAACTGAGGTCTATCAAGTGGCTTATACAACACCTCCTTACTCTTGAATTCTATGCCTCTATTAATAAAGCCAAGAACACTGTATGCTTTATTAATAGTACTCTCTACCTGACCTGCTACCTTCAATGATCGATGCACAAGTACATTCAGGCTTCTCTGCCCTTGCACCCCTTACAATTAAATGCATTCTTTTATATTGTTGCTTAATGTTCTCCCAATAAGTTGGCCCTAAACATTGTAAATCTCTCCAAAAATGGAGGTGGGCAAGGAAGGGCATGAGATTTATACATTGAGTACGAACAATAGTGGAACACCGATGTGCAGGGGTTGTTATGTTTGTTGTCACCTTTCAGTGTGCGCTCTGTCTGGACTTGTCTTCAAAACCTGTATGCTTTCACATCCCAGGGAGAAAGTGAGGACTGCAGATGCTGTTTTTGTTCTGTGTGGGTGTCATTGGAATCTTTTATATCCACTAGGGAGGACAGACAGTTACGATCTCCTGCAAAAGATGAGGTCTCTGACACTGCAGCACTCCATCAGCACTGCAGATCAGAGTCAAAAAGTGTAGTGCTGGAAAAACAGAGCTGGTCAGGCAGCATCTGAGGAGGAGGAGAGTCGACATTTCGAGTGTAAGGTCATCATCAGGAATGTTTCACTACTTTTACATCACAGACCACGTCACATGCTTGACTCTTTATACCGAGCTATCTTTATTTATTGTTTATTTATTCATGGGATGTGGGCATTGCTGGCCAGTGTGGGAAGTGGGTGTTTTTTTTTTAATCTGGTCAAGAATTAAATAATGTTCTAGAGTAATCTGGACTTCACTGCTGAAGGTGAAAGCCAGGCTACCCCCAGAGCTGTTCAGAGATTACAGCAGTGATCTGTCCAGTTACCTTAGCCAACAATAATGGGAGTTATCTTGCATGTTAGGTCAACAGGGTAATGGTCTACAGGAAAACACAAGTCTTTCTTTGTGAAACCATGTGTATACAAAATCATCAAGCTAGACAAAGATTTAGTCACTGCATCTGATATGACATGCATTTGTGTTCGGCTATGTTGAATCACATAAATGTTCGAGGTTGGAAACCAGGTGATATGCAAGCACTAAGGTTGTTTGGTAGAACGTGTCACTCTCAGATGCCTGGTTGATCAGTTACCTCAGTTATGAAGCTGTGGGTGTTCCCTTCATTGCATGTTACCTTTATGAGCTTTACACAGTAAAATATGTAAGAAATATTATGGCTATACAAAGAAGCCATTCAGCCCATTAAGCCTACTCTTTCCATTGACCATTTACAATTATCCCCTCGTGGACTCTGCATAACTTGGCCAGTTGCCTGAGGAAAGTAACCAACCACATATGTGAATGTTGGAAAAGTACCAGTTGCCTTGGAAATGCTCTTAAAGTATTTTGTTCACATTGGCATAGAGCCCTTGTTGACAACAAGACTCTGTACATAGTGAATGTCAGCAACATCTGTAATGCCAATCTCAGCCTCATATATAGTAAAATTTATGCGGTTTTAAATTCTATTTTCCATTAAGTTATTTTACGATGAAAGAAATTTTATCTCAGCCCTATAGAATCAAAGCATGGTTACAGCACACAAGGACACTATTCTTCCCCCTTCCTCTGTGCTGGATTTCTGGAAGAGGAATTCACCTCATCCTACCTCCCAAAGCCCCAGAAAATGTTTACTTTTCAGATAATTATCCAATTGTCTTTGAAGTTTTTGATTGAATTTTCCTCCACTGCACTCCCAGTCAGGTATTCTAGATCCTAAACCACATTTATGTTAAGAAGTGTTCCCTTGTTGTTTCTTCTGATGTCAAGAACTTTAAGTTTGTGCCCCCGATTCTCAATTTTTCCACCAATGGGAGCAATTTCTCTCTATCTGCTCTGTCTGGATGCTTCATGATTTGGATTGTATCTGTCAAATTTCTTATTAACCTTCATTTCTCCATTCTCATGAATCTTTTCTACATCTTCTCAAGACTTCATAATCTTTCTAACCTGTGGTACCCAGAACTGGACACAGTGCTTCAACTGAGGTCAAACTAGTGATTTATATAGGTTCATCATAACTTCCTTACTTTTGCAGTCTATACCTCAAGTCATAAATCCCAGGATCCCATTTGCCTTAATAATTCTATCTCAATCCATGCTATATACACCCAGGTCCCTCTGTTCAACATAATCTTTAAAATAATGTATTTTGTTGTATATTGTCTCTCTCACTTTCTTCATACTAAAAAAGAATAACTTCACACTTCTCTGCAATTAATCTTGCCAGTTCCCATTTTCTATTTCTGTTACTTTAGATTGAGTTTTGAGTAAATAATTACATGGATTTTTATCACACCTTTCACAACTTTACAACACACTTTAGAGCCAGTGAAAGGCATTGGAAGTATAGATGCCTTTTAAATAAGAAATGGTGGATCCAAGTTTCACAGTCAGCCATACAATAATAACTAAACAATTTGTTTTTAGTATGTTCATGAGAGACAGATACATGGCACAACATAGAATTCCCTTCTTCCTAATACTGTCATGGGATCTGTTGTATTCACCTGAGAGAATAGCAGACAGTAGTTTGATATGTCTGAAAAACTGCACTAAAAACACTACAGTATACCCTCAGTATTCATATCACATTCTCAGAACCCCCAGCCTTTTGATTTTGGGACAAGTTCTACCACTGAAGCCATAGCTGACTTATTGGAAACAAAGAACTTCCATTTATGCTAGATGATGTACAATCCCCAAGCTGCCCGGACACTTTTTAAACAGGATCTCTTATCATGAACAGAAAAGAGAATGTCTGTTTGGTATCAGTGAATAGAATGCCTTTCAAATTGACTGTTCATCAGTACATTCATGTTGTCTCTTTGTTGCTTTATTTCAATGATATTTGTTAGTATTCTAAGCTGACTGTACAATATGCACTGAGCATTCCCAACAGAGTCCACTAATTGGAGATTTCAGCCTGTGAGTTTCTATAAGACATAGATATTTTGCTTTTACATCTGGATCTAATGATAATGTCTTTATCTGTAAAATGGTTTATTGCCCACCCACAGTTATTATAGGTATTACATGTCATTTCTTTTTATGTTTGGAATCTTGCACATAATGCAATAGGACTGAAAAAGGGTTGGGAAATTAGAACATACCTGATTTGTGCTCTGTTCCAATGCTTCATTGTACCATTTTATGTATGGACTTTAGTTCAAACGGAAAATTACAGCCATTCTTCTTTATCCGCACAAGCAGTTTTCGCAAATGCACCTATCCACGCCAAAAAATAACTCACCAATTAATCAACATTTGCAGGTAAAAATCACGTATCCATGACTACTTTTATGGCAACCCGAAAATAATTTTAAGACATATGGCCTCACGGAGATGCGCAGATGTGAATGGAAATGTAGGTACCCATTCACACACCCCCTCCCCCATCCCTTGCTTGGAAGCTCTCAGCATTTTCCACTCTCTCCCTTCTCTTGCTTTGTCTCACTGAAGTTGATTGTGTGCATCTATCTCTCACCCTCACCCTTGTGCCCTTTGAATTATCATAATGGCTCCCAACTGAAGTGGTTGTGCTAGTGTGCCTAAGTACAAGAAAGTGGCAATGAAGCATAGTGAAAAGATGAAAGTGTTAGAAACGTTACAAAGTGGTATGTCAATTAGGGCAGTAGGCCATGCTTTTGACTGCAATGAGTCTACCGTGTTATATAAATATTCTATTAAAGTATTAACATAAAGTCAGTAACATTTATTATGTTAACCCAAAAATAATAGGCAAGAAGTCATAATCTTGGGTCTATGAACCTAACCCTATTCTTATGGTAAGTTATTAAGCTCTGCACTCACAGAATTCATTAACCACAGAGGATTTCAGGAACGGAACTCTCGCAGATAGGAACCGAATGACTTTATAAAGATTGCAAAGCAGAATAATCGTTGTTTTGCAACTAGAAAATTCAAGCTAAAGAAGAACACTAGTGATTAGAAGTTTTCTATGCAGTTTAGACAGAAGTCAAAGAATAAATCTGCAAGCAGTGTAAAGCCCAACAAGTGGCCACAGTTGGAAAACTAAGTTGTGAAATACATCGATGAAAATCATCAGGATGGATTCTCAGTTTTTTGAAGACTAACCAAATCTTTACCCTGAAACAAACAAATTTCAAAGTTAACCCTGGATGTTGTACCACATTTATGAAGACAAACAACATTGTGCTTTGATAGAAGTCCAAGATATCACAGTGTTGTCCAACAGATCTAATGACAGGTATCGTCTAGAGTCACAGAGTCATACAGCTTGGAAACAAACCCTTTGATCTAACTTGTTCATGCCAAACTAAGTTAGTCCCACTTGCCTGCATTTAGCCCATATCCCTCTAAACCTTTCCCCTTCATGTACATATCTAAGTGTCTCTTAAATGTTGTAATTGTACTTGCATCTACCACTTCCTCTCACAGTTCATTCCATATGTGAACTATCCTTTGTGTGAAAACAGTGCCTCTCAGGTCCTTTTAATGTTCCTCCTCTCACCTCAGAAACTCCCCCTAGTTTTGAACTTTCTCACTCTAGGGAAAGACCTTTGCTTTTTAACTTAACTGTTCACGTCATGATTTTATAAACATCTATAAGATCACCCCTCAAACTCCTGCACTCCAGTGAAAAATGTCTCAGCCTATCCAGCATTTCCTTGTAATTCAAACCCTCCCATCATGGCAACATAGAGTCATAGAGATGTACAGCATGGAAGCAGACCCTTCACTTCAACTCTTCCATGCTGACCAGATATCCCAACCCAACCTAGTCCCATTTGCCAGCACTTGGCCTATATACCTCTAAACTCTTTCTATTCATCTTGGTAAATCTTTTCTGAATCCTCTCCAATTTAATACTATCCATTTATCCTTCTTATACATGGGGTCCATAATTGTTCACAGTACTCCAAAACTCCGGTACAACCTCAATATGATGCCCCAACTCCTATTTTGAATAGTATGAGCAATGAAGACAAACATCTTCTTAACCATCCTGTCTACATGTGCTAGAACTTTCAAAGAACTATGTAACTGAACTCTTACATCTCTGTTTGATAAGGCTACCCAAGCTCTACTAGACATTTAGTGTTTCCAATCAAATATTGACAAAAGACTGGATATGGATTGGCCTGTATTGAGAATATGGATGTGACTCCCATGAATTTTGACATGTTGGACACATTATAGAGAAAACATGGTGAATGAAGACAACTGACCATGAAAAGTATAGGTTTACCCTTGTGCTGGTGTGACCATCCAACTGGACAATGCTTAAGCCAATATTGATACTCGAGAAAAATCTCCCAAACAGCAACACACTAAAGGAGTTCATGTTCACCATAAAGAATGGATGGATGGATGAATGGATGGATGGATGAATGGATGGATGGATGAATGGATGGATGGATGAATGGATGGATGAAAATGTCTTGAAAACATAGCTGAAGCAAGTTTGGAGTTTCCAATCAGAGGGAGGGAGTAAAAAAGAAACGTCCTTACACATGGAGCATGTTCAGATGTACAGTCAGTTCTTCCATAATGTGATGGTTGTGTTCTTGTGCAACCCCACATTATAGAAGAATTGCCCTTTAGAAACAGTGTTTAAAGTGTTGATGCTGTAATCACATTATAGCCAACACATAATCTAAAAGTTTGCGCTGCAGGAACAGCGTCCCCAGTTCATCAATCACATTACAGTGTATTTGCGTTGATGAAATGCACATTGTAACAGAACGATTTGTACCATATTGACAATGTTGTACCTAAAACTAGGTTGCAAAACAGTGATATTAAAGTTCTTCCTAGTTATGAAACCAGACATATTCACCCATTGGATTGCTGTCTAACCAAATCCTTCAAGGATAGCATGAGGGGAAAAAAAGATGTTGAATCACTGGATGATAAGAGAAGAGAAGACAGGAAATGGAATCTGACATTAGCAATCCTGTATGAGTGAATTATAGAAGCCAGAGGTGAAATCAGAACAGAGATTTCCTTCAAAAAATAGAGAGAAAGTGAGGATTGCGGATGCTGGAGATCAGAGTCAGAACAGTGTGGTGCTGGAAAAGAACAGCCGGTCAGGCAGTATCTGAGGAGCAGGAGAATCGACGTTTCGAGTATAAGCCCTTCATCTGGCTTGTGGCTTGTAATGAGGCTTGTGGCCCAAGGGAGCTGAGAGATAAATGGGAGAGGATTGGGGCTGGGGTGAAGATAGCTGGGAATGCAATAGATAAATGAAGGTGGGGTGAAGGTGATAGGTCAGAGAGGGGGTGGAACGGTTAGGTGGGAAGGAAGATGGACAGGTAGGACTGTTCAAGAGGGCGGTGCCGATTTGGAAGGTTGGATCTGGGATAAGATGGGGGGAGGGTAAGTGAGGAAACTGGTGAAATCCACATTGATCCTGTGTGTTTGGAGGGTCCTGAGGCGGAAGATGAGGTGTTCTTCCTCCAGGCGTTGGGTGGGTAGGGTTTAGTGGTGGAGGAGGCCCAGGACATGCACTTCCTTGATGAAGTGGGAGGGGGAGCTAAAGAGTTCAGCCACAGGGCGGTGGGGTTGTTTAGTGCAAATGTCCCAGAGATGTTCTCTGAAACATTCCGCAAGTTGGCGTCCTGTGTCCCCAATGTAGAGGAGACCACATCAAAAGCAATGGACACCATCGATGATGTGTGTGGAAGTACAAGTAAATCTCTGTTTGATGTGGAACGATCCTTTAGGGCCTTGGATGGAGGTAAGGGGGGAGGTGTGGATGCGGGTTTTGCACTTCTTGTGGTGGCAGGGGAGGATGCTGGGAGTAGAGGATGGGTTGGTGGGGGGGGCGGTGTGGACCTAACGAGAGGGTGTTACAAAGTGAATGGTCACTGCAGAATGCAGATAGGGGTAGGGAGGGAAATATATCCCTGGTGGTGGGGTCTGTTTGCAAATGGTGAAAATGGACGATGATGCGATGTATATGGAGGTTAGTCGCGTGGAAGGTTCTGTCCTTGTTGCGAATGGAGGGGTGAGGTTCAAGGGTGGAAGTGCAGTCCCCAACGTCTCATCTTCATCATGGACATCCATTCCCTGTACACATCCATCTGCCATGATGAAGGCCTCCAAGCCCTCTATTTCTTCCACTCACGCCGACGCATCTAATACCATCAACTGGCACTCTCAGTCGATTAGCTAACCTGGTCCTCACCCTCAACGATTTCTCCTTTGAATCCTCCCACTTCCTCCAGACCAAAGGGATAGCCATTGGCACCCATATCAGCCCCACGTATGCCTGCCTCTTTGTCGGGTACGTGGAACGGTCCAGCTTCGGTTGCTACACCGGCACCATTCCATCTTTTTCTCCGTTACATTGATGACTGTTTTGGCACCACCTCGTGCTCCCACGAGGAGGTTGAACAGTTCATCAACTTCATTAGCACCTTCCACCCTGACCTCAAGTTCACCTGGACCATCTCGGACACCTCCGCCCCCTTCCTGGATCACTCCATCTCCATTTCCAGTGACTGACTCAACACGGATATCTACTACAAACCAAAAGACGCCCACAGCTACCTGCACCACACCTCCTCCCACCCTACCTCCTGTAAAAATGTTATCCCTTATTCCCGATTCCTCCACCTGCGCCGCATTTACTCCCAGGAAGACCAATTCCACCACAGAACACACCAGATGGCCTCCTTCTTCAAATACTGCAATTTCCCCTCCCACATGGTCAACAATGCCCTTCAACACATCTCATCCACTTCCCGCACCTCTGCCTTTGAACCCCCCCCCCCCCCCCCCCCCCCACCAAATTGGAACAAGGACAGAACTCCCTGGTCATCACCTTCTACCCCACCAGCCTCCAGATACCTAGCATCATCCTCTGCCACTTCCACTACCTACAAACGAACCCCACCACCAGGGATATATTTCTGTTCCCACACCGATCTGTATTCCACTGAAACCATTCCCTCTGCGATTTCCTTGTTGGGTCCATGCCCCCCCACCAACCCACCCTCCACTCCTGGAACCTTCCCCTGCCATCACAAGAAGTGCAAAATCTGTGCCCACTCCTCCTCCGTTACCTCTGTCCGAGGCCCCAAAAGATCCTTTCACATCTGACAGAGATTTACCTATACTTCCACACACGTCATCTACTGTGTCCGTTGCTCCCGACGTGGTCTCTTCTACATTGGGGAGACAGAATGCCAACTTGCAGAACGTTTCAGAAAACATCTCTGGGACAAATGCACTAAAAAATCCCCACTCACCTGTGGCTGAATGCTTTAATTCCCCTCCTACTTCACCAAGGATATGCATGTCCTCGGCCTTCTCCATTGCCAAATCCTAACCACCTAACGCCTGGAGGAAGAACGTCTCCTCTTCGGCCATTGGACCCTCCAACCACACAGGATTAATGTGGATTTTGCCAGTTTCCTCATTTCCCCACCCCCCCCACCTTATCTCAAATCCAACCTTCCAACTTAGCACTGCCCTCTTGAACTGTCCTACCTGTACATTTTCCTTCCCACCTATCCGTTTGACCCACCTGTCCGACCAATCACCTTCAACCCCACCATCATTTACTCTATCATATTCCCAGCTACCTTCCCCTGCCCCAAATCCCTCCCATTTATCTCTCAGCCTTCTTGGGTCACAAGCCTCATTCCTGATGAAGGGTTTATGCTCAAAACATCGATTCTCATGCTCCTCAGATGCTGCCTGGCCTGCTGTGTTTTTCTAGCACCACACTTTTCGACTTCAAAAAATATGAAATATGTAATGCACTTGATGGCACACAGTTTGTGGATTATCATGGCCAATGCTATTGAAGGTAACATTGATCTTCCATATGATGCCATACAAGAAGCAGATTGGGGGACATGATTTGATGCTTAAGCTAAGAAGGTGGGTGATTATGTCTTTTCTGGATTTTAATTCACATTTAAAGTTTATTCTGTTTTATAGTTTTATCTTCTGTTATATATTTTTCTGAAAAAAAGCTGAATGAAACTATATAAAAGTGTTTTTTGATGGATTTGATAAATGTGGTGATTTTGCTATCGAGAATTAATGTTTGTCTCCATGGAGTTTATTATTTATTTATAAATGGAAGTTTAATAATAAAATTGCCATTCCTCAGAGTGGAATGGTTCTCTTCGAGGTTTATGCGTTGGTCATTTCTGTTCATAACATACTAGAGGAAGAAAAGCAATAAGAAGCCCATTATCTTCCAACATTCCTTCAAATTCCTCTTCTTAGGCTCTTCCTCAGGATCGAAGATCACTTGCTACTAGCCCAATTCAATGAGTACAGAGATGGCTGATGTCAAACAGGTAGTTCTTGAGGGTTGAGTGGATGTGTTTGGCTGTGGTTTGTACTTCCTCTGACACCTCAACTTCACGCGTGCATGTACCTGATACAGTCTCTAAATATATTTGATACCTTCCTGAACGAACCTGCTCCATTTTGCACATGGCTTGGGAGACGACCAGACTTGCAGCGTCTTACACCGACACTGCTGGTAGTACTTCACCAGTGCTTCGTCATAGTTTGTCCAAGCTTCTGAAGCATACTGACATGGAGGAATGTGTGCTACCTGATTAAACGCATAAGTTGTTTGAGGATTTGAACCTCAAATGCTACTTTCCTCAGTTGGCCAAAGCCTGTAC
This sequence comes from Chiloscyllium punctatum, assembly GCF_047496795.1. Classification (NCBI taxonomy): domain Eukaryota; kingdom Metazoa; phylum Chordata; class Chondrichthyes; order Orectolobiformes; family Hemiscylliidae; genus Chiloscyllium; species Chiloscyllium punctatum. Next base: position 112,221,493 of record NC_092741.1, read on the forward strand.
TGGCATATTGACCTCAGTGATTAATACAGAAAATAGCTTCGAACCTCAGCCATAGGCTTAAAACTTAATGACAATGCACATAGATTAGTGAACATACTAACTTAATCAAACACAGTTCAATCAAACCATTGAACACCACACATTGTTAAATGGGAGATTTAATAGAGTTGCCCAAAAATATGAAAGGTATTACTCATTGGTGGATGAGTAAATAACCAAAGAACATAATTTTAAGATAATTGAGAGAAGGGTTGAAAAGGAATGTTTTTATGTAGTGTTATCCATGTTTTTGGACACTTTGACTAGTTTAAAACCACTTTACCCAAGTACTCTTGCTGGTGAGATGGACAAAGAGACACAGAATTCAAAAAACAGTTCAACATAATTTTATTGACAAAATATTTCCTATTAAAACTATGTCAACATTTCCCAAATTTCCTACATATTTAGTCTGTATCTAACTCTTTTGTCTAACAAAGGATATTATCCACAACGATCCATACATTTGAGCTGGGCCTTTAGAATTTTGTCCCTCTCCGACATAAGACTGGCTCTCTTCCACAAAGGTGTATCTTGCAGTTCAGAGCAGATCTTCTAGATTGCCTCATAGTCTTCCACCATGAGAATTACTGTCTTCATTGTGGGGGTGGCTTCCAGCTGTATGCTTCAATCTTCCTTAACCTGGATGTTCCTGAATGTTCTGTGGCCTTTAACCAATGGGATCATGAGCAGGAATTAAAGCATCAAATGGAGTTGTACCAACACCCTTCACTGTTGCCATGCCAGGGTGGGGGGGGGAGTAAAGTTCATAGCCTCAGGCACTGGCTTGAAGTCAAGGTGCCAGAAAGTCTAATCAATATTTCTTCAATACATAACCCTCAAGTTTGGTTGCAACTATATTCCCCCTAAATATTTGTGACATCTTTGACCTTGGTTTCCACTTTTCTCCATCGGCAATAGCTGGGGCTGCTGTTGAATCGAACCTGGCTGTTTTCTGGCAGGCCCAATTTCTCTGGCACTGAGTCAATTCAGAATGGCCAATTTTGGGCCCGTGGTTGTCTGATCACAGTAATAAGTTGCTGCCATCCAGAATGCACAATTTAAAAGATGAGTAACAGCAGATTCAATAACATCGTTTTAAAGGGAATTGAAAAATTGCTTGACAGGAAGGAAATTGCACAGCTTTGCAGAAGGAACAGGGGAGCGGGACTTAGCTCGCCAGCTGGTTTAGAGAGCTGGCTCATTTCCTTTAGAAAGAAACATTAGTTTGTTTTCTCCAGTTGGAAAAGATAAAAGGTAATGTGGAACATTCAGTGGCATTGTGTAGCAATATAAAATTTCCATCAGGGATCTGGAACATTCTGCAAACACTGCAGCAGAGCATTCCACAAACACTAGTAGTAGAGAGACACTGGTATAAAATAAATTGATAATTTCCAAAGCTTGCTAAAAGTCAGGAAATTCTTCACACAAGTGCCTTGAAAATAGGAAGCGTGGGGTGGGAGGACAAAGAAACAGGTCACTGCAAATGTGAGTTTGCGAATATAATCTTTATCATTTCCATTCCAGCCCATTATGAATAAAGCTTACAAGTAATTCCTGAGAATGGAATTGTTTTGAGCATTGTTCCAGCTTTCATTTATTTCTGAGTAAATAGTCTATAGACTAGTGTGGTTCGGCACCTGAAAGAATGATTTATCTGCCTGCCAGGTCATAGGTGACTATTTCTGGAGTTTGTGTGTGTGTTTGGTTTCCTGCCTGTTGGAAAAATAAGCAGCATAAAAGCGTCTCAAGAGGGTTCTCCTATCCAGACCCTTTTCTTGAGAAAGAAAATAACTCTTGTTTGTTTTAAGTGGACAACCAGAGGAATATAACTCGCACTTCCATGGACCTCAATGTTTCATCCGGTTTTAAGTGGGAGGCTACAGTGAGTACACCCCAGAACTCCTGCCAAACAGAGCATAGTTCAGCAATGATTTCCAAACTCCTAACTCTGCCAGTTGGACTTCAAATGGGTTTGTGGGAGAAAATGGACAGAAATGAGGTGAAAATGACTTCGTTTCTTTTGTTTTTAGAGAAGTTTGAGGTTTTCTTAATACAGTTGGGAGACTGGTCAGTGCATCGGGTGGGGAATTTGAATGATTCAGAGGTGTTTGGGGGTTTAATTCAGGAGCGGGTTAGTCACGTGCTCGGGAATGTTGGGTCAAGAAAAGACGGGTTGGTTTTGGGAAGGTAGTCGGGTGGGGAAGGGATATCAGGCAGTGTAGGTGGGGGGAGATGGATTAAGGGATAGTGGATAGTTGCGGGGGGTTAGTCAGATGGTTGGGATCTCAGAAGGAGTTAGTAGGAGATTCAGGGGGGCAGTTAGGTATTGAAAGTGCCATTGGGAGTTGGGGGTTAAATGTGAATGATTTTCAGGGGTAGGAGTGTAGTTTTGCAGTTACCTGGAGTTAGGCAACTGCTTGACTGCCTTAACCTATCCAAATATGTAATGTAGGGTGGAGGTTCGTGAGAATGTCACTGGATAAATAACTACAAGTTCAGTCGAATACTTTGGAGGACATAGGTACAAACACAATCAATTACTGAATGTAAATTCAATTCCTGAATTTGGAATTGAAATTTAAAGTCAGTGATGGTTGGTGACCACGATATGATCATTGATTATTGTAAAAGTCCAACCTATTCACTCAAGCCCTTTACCACCCTTACCTAGTCTGGCATTCATGTGACACACAGCAATGTGGTTGATTCTTAACAGTGCTCTGACATGGCCTGGACAGTCAGTCAGTTCAAGAGAAATCAGAGATAGATTCATTAAACTCTACAGTGCTTGTGGAGGCCATTTAGCCCATTAAATCTGTACAACCCCCCAATCTCCCCACCCAATCCCCATAACTCCACATTTACCGAAGCTAACCCAACTAGACTGCAAACCCTGAACACATGGGGCAACGTAATATGGCCAATCCACCTAATCTGCACAACTTTGGAGGAAATCAGAATACCCAGCAGAAACCCCTGAAAACTCAGGGCAAATGTGCAAACTCCACATAGATGGTCACCCAAGGCTGGATCTGAACCAAAGTACGTGGCAATGTGAGCCAACAGTGCTAACCACTGAGCTAACACTGCCACAACAAATGTCAGCAAATAGAGAAACCAAAAGAGAAAATGCTGGAAAATCTCAGCAGGTCTGGCAGCATCTGTCAGGAGAGAAAAGAGCTGACGTTTTGAGTCTAACTGACCCTTTGTCAAAGCTACTCTCTCCTTACAGATGCTGCCAGACCTGCTGAGATTTTCCAGCATTTTCCCTTTTGGTTTCAGATTCCAGCATCTGCAGTAATTTGCTTTGATTAAATGTCAGCAAATACTTGCCTAGACTGCATTGTCCACATCCCATGAAAAGGAGCTCATTCAAGGTTATTGGCCCTTACTCAGGATCAAGCAAGCTTTGCAGAGACCAGAGAAGTTGTCCATCGGAATTTAAAATTTCTCAGGCAACTCTCATGGAAGTCATTGGGCCAGGATTTCTATTGGGTTCCAGCACATATCAGGTATCCAACCTATTCATAGAATCCCTACAGCATGGAAGCAAGCCAATAAATCTATCAAGTCCACACTGACCCCCATAAGATCATCCCACCCGTACCCTAATCCTCTGACCCTGCATTTCCCATAGCTAATCCACCTAGACTGCATAACTCTGGACACTATGGGCAATTTAACATGGCCAGTCCCCCTAGCCTGCACATCTTTGAACTGTGGGAGCAAATCAGAACACCCAGAGAGTTGCCCAAATTTGGAATCAAACCTGGGTTCCTGGCTCTGTGAGGCAGCAGTACGAACCATTGGGCCACCCTGTTATAGCTATTACAGCCTGCAAGGTTAGGGCTACATTTTTGAATTTTAAGTCATACGCATGAACAGTATCATTTCCTTGTGAGAGGGCTGGCATTTTACAGGCTCAGCAATACTTTTTCTTGACTCTACTGTAATTGTAAAAGCTTAAAGTATCTATTGTCTTCATTGTTGCAAAACTTGGATAAACTGCTAAGAAACCAGTTCTGAAATTTTTGTCTACAGCAACAGCTAAGTGCAATAGTATGCAATTATACCATACTGAGCACCTTGACCACAATTTTCCAAAGCTCTTCCCAGTGTCTTGACCGGTACTCATCCTCAAATCAAAGTAACACTGATTTCATTTATTAATGTTTACTATATATGGATCAGAGTTTGACATATAATTGCCTTAATTCATGACTTAATCTACCTTCTCTATGCATGCAAATCCTTGTGCTCTTGGGGAGTCTACCAGAGAAAGACAGCATCGCAGTCTAGCACATTGCAAACTTCTTCCATAGTATCTTAATTCAGCTGACTCTGTGGTACTTGTACTCAGCGATGTACAGCTCCATGACGACATCACAATATTGCTCCAGGGTCCTAATATGTATACACAACAAACCTTATTTCCCAGGCCTTAGCCTTGGTCCCTAGGTTCTCAGCACTGATCCCAAACCTCCCTTCCTGGTCTCCATGGATGTGTACACCAGTCTCTCTCCCCTGTTCATCAATGTTGCTTCCCAACCCCACTGGCATTGTTGATTGCTGCATCTCACCTCACTCTCCCAACCACAGGTTGATTCATTTTTGCAGTTCATTGTGAGCCTATCAGCAATAAGCATCAAATAGAACCAATCTGTGATTGGGACAGTGTCCCTTCATCCATTTTCTTTCTTTCAATGTTTTGGAGAGATCAATTAGTTCAGTTGGCAGGGCAGCTAGTTTGTAATGTGGAGTAAAGATAATAACATGGGTTCAATTCCAGGACCTGCTGTAGTTACCATGAAGGACTTTTCTTTTCAACCTCTCCTGAGGCATGGTGACATTCAAGTTAAACCAATACCAGTTGTCTCATTGTAATAAGAGCCAGTCTTATGGCCTGGTAAGACTATGGTGATTTTACCTTGCCTTCTTATTTCTGAAAGTATATGCTCTACCATTCAATAAGACTGATCTGTATCTTAACTCCATCCACCAGATTGGTTCTGAACCCTTCATAATCTTGACTATCAAAAATATGTCAGCTTCCAGTGTTTGAAATTTTCAATTGATCCCGAGCCTCAGCAGCCTGTAGGGGAAGATTTCCAATTGAGAATGTTCCTTGATCTCACATCTGAGGACCGTAACTCTAATTTTAAGGCTATGCCCCCTTGTTCTAGCCTGCTTCACCTGAGGAAATAATTTCTTCTCATCCAAACCATCAATTTTATTTTTAATTATATAAAACATCTCAATTTGACAGTCTCTTAATCTTCCCTATTCAAGGGAATATAAGGATAGTCAATGCATATTTTTCTCATAATTTAACCCTGTGTGTGAGCACAATCAATCAGGGTTGGCAGCAAATCTATTAAAAGTGATTGTGTAGTTAGTAGCAAACAAAACTACATTATTATAGAAACCAGAATTAAATTGGTCAAAACCATTCAAATCCATATTTTAAAATCAATGCTGGGTTCATTTTAATTGTGTGATTCTATTCAGGTTGTATTTATTAGTTAAAACACTTGAGCTGGTACATACATAAGGTTCCAAGAACCAGGAATTCCAGTGGGTATCCAATGCAGGTCAGAGGACCATGCAGTTGCACAAAGTGTAGGAATGGAGGGACATGTGTGGAAAAAGCTTCCACAGTTTTGTAAGTATGAAAGTAGGCCAAAATATTGCTTGGAAAAAAAACTTGACTTTTTAGATAGGTAAAAACAAGGACTGCAGATGCTGGAAACCAGATTCTAGATTAGAGTGGTGCTGGAAAAGCACAGCAGGTCAGGCAGCATCCAAGGAGCAGGGAAATCGACATTTCGGGCAAAAGCCCTTCATCAGGAATAGAGGCAGAGTGCCTGCAATGTGGAGAGATAAATGAAAGGAGGGTGGGGGTGGGGAGAAAGTAGCATAGAGTACAATAGGTGAGTGGGGGTGGGGATGGAGGTGATAGGTCAGGGAGGAGGGTGGAGTGGATAGATGGAAAGGAAGATAGGCAGGTCGGACAGGTCATGGGGGCAGTGTTGAGCTGGAAGTTTGGAACTATGGTGAGGTGGGGGAAGGGGAAATGAGGAAACTGGTGAAGTCCACATTAATGCCCTGGGGTTGAAATGTTTGGGAGCGAGTCTGTTTCAGGACATGGTTGAAGAGCTTCAGGGCAGAGGAAATGACCTGAAAGTTGCAGTGGCAGTGGGACTCCCTGAGATTCTTGTAGAGAGAGGAGGAAAACTTCTTTAAGGCAGGCATCCTTGCAAGAGAATTCGCAGTAGGGTTAAAATCAACGAGGTAAAAATAAGGACTGCAGATGCTGGAAACCAGATTCTAGATTAGAGTACTCTGCCTCTATTCCTGATGAAGGACCTTTGCCCAAAATGTTGATTTCCCTGCTCCTCGGATGCCGCCTGAACTGCTGTGCTTTTCCAGCACCACTCTAATCTAGAATCTGGACTTTTTAGATGTCAATTTTTCATATCAAATATCAAGGAAGAGATGGGGGTAAGAGAAAATAGGTAAAGAAGCTGGCTATTTACGTTATCTGGTCTCCCAGGTTCCAGCAACAAGTATACAATTGAAAGAAACAGATTGGAGAATTTTATTTGTGAATTCCTCCCAGAGCCATGTTGGTCAATATACTGACATAACGACTTGCATTGGTTTAAAATTCAGTTCATCTTAATCGCACACAAGAATTGAGCAGAGCACAATGCAGGTCACAATTGTGACATTTCACTGTCTCTACTGGTCCAGGGAGCATTTCATTTTTTAGTGCATAGGTGAAGGTCGGTATATCATAACAATTTACTTTCCTATCAAAATATATTTAATTTACTAAGAAACTGACATGTTCATTAATGAAATGATTAAATAATTTCTTGTTTCTTTATGGACATTTTCAGTGACATTAAATTGTACTACATAACAGTGGAGTATTGGACATCATTATGAAGAATATTTATTTTGGAGATGAGCCCATTTTTTGAGCTTTAGCTGCAATAGATTACCACTCCTAACAATATCTAAGATATCTCTAATTGCAAAGGTAAAGACATGGTTACATTCTGTTACACTCCCTCGTTGTGCTAATCATTAACTATTTCATTTCAAGATTATTTCACCGAATTTCATCAGAAACTCCTTTAACTGTAATCTAGCCAATGAAAGTTTGAGTACACTTTGAGTGCAACTTCACAATGCCACCCAACACAGAAACTGTACTGAAGTGAGGCATTACAGGCATAAACACGCAGAATTACCATATTAGGAAGTATCATCGACTCCAAAATAAACTGGAAAGAAGAGGTAATGAAGAGGAAAGGGAATGAAACTTATACAGTGTGGTCAGAATTATTTTCTTGTACGGTACGTTAGAAACTGAACTAGAGAGGAAGCACTGCTCCATCTAATAATGGGAATTAAGACAGAGTGATAAGAGAATCATTTTATAGGGCAGTATCTAGGCAATAATAATCATAACACAATAAGGTCTCTTTTAAAATAAAATAATGTTTGAGAAAGACATAAGAAAGACAAAGTCTAAAGTAATAGATTAAAAAAGAAAGTAAATTTGAGGTTGGCAGTAAGGAAAGCAAACCAAGAAAAAGTAATGGCAAAGAGAGAATAACAAGGAGAAGTATTTAAAAACATTGTTAAATAGAATTTAGAAGACACATATGTTTGCAAATTTGATATCTACTAAAGTTAGAGTCCAGACATATGAAGGGATGAACTCTGTTTACATGGCTTTGGTTGTCTAGCTCTTTAAGTGTATAATAATTTTTTTTATATGTATGATCTCTAATATCAATGGTTCAATATTTATTTGCATAAGATTGAGAGATGCCAAGAGTTTGAAGTTTCTGTTGTTGGTATCTTAAAGGTCTGGTTGATTTACACTTCTGTAGCTACAAATCTTCTCAAAATTTGCTAACTTCTGTAGAGTTGAGGGAATAAATCTCTGTTGTCAAAACGTTGTGAATGGTTGTTTCTTTAAGCAGCTTCACACATGCCATTATTGCTACAGTATTCATTGGCTCTGTACAGAGTATATATTAGGTAATTGAAGAACTACTAGTTGGCCTGGAGACTATAAGGAGTCAAGGAGTTTGAGTTGAGGAGGGAGATGTATATGGTAAGAGTTCCATTGAGTCGGCATGGAGCTATAGGAGGCCATTATGGAGTGTGAGTATTAATTGGCACTGAGATACAGGGGTTGGGAGGGTAGTGATGATTTGTGAGAGGCAGAAGGCCAAAGATATAACCAAACAAGCCCTGAGACTAAATCCCAGAGAAACAAAATGTGCCTTTTGAGCTTGCCAATTCAAAACTGCTTCTGGGAAAGGCAAGCCGGCTCCATCTTGCCCACCATCTATTCCAAGAGTGATGAGCATTTCATTCAGGACATTTCTTATTAAGGCAGGGGCAGTAAGCCTGGAAATTCCCCGACTCCATCTATCCACCTTGAAAGTGAAAATTGGGCCAATCTATTTGGAATTTCAAAAGGACTTTGATAAGATATGGTACGTTTGTGACTAAGATCAGAGCCTGTGGAGATTGAAATAAAGTAGCAGAAAGTATAGCAATTCAGCAATTCACAGCAAACAGCAAGCGAGAGTTATGGGAATCATTCTGGTTCACAAAAGGTATGAAGTACTGTTCTGGAAGGGTCATTGTTGGGACTACTGTTGCTCACAATTTACATACCGGATTTATTCTTCTGAATTGGAAGGAAAATTCTAGAATTCATGGACAATGAGTTGACAAGTTAATAAACACTGAGGACAATATACAAGAGTGCACTAACAAAGTTGCAGAATTGCCATATAAACCACACTCCCACCCAAGAGTGGACAGGCATGGTGGTGGGTGGGCACAGAATTTCTCACCAATGGTTATGTGTCTGTTCCCTGGCTTTGTTTCACCACCTCCAGACTATTTTACCAAGGATTACGGGTGCCAGTGCTACCACATCCATCTCACAATGGGGATTTACATTTCAAACCTGCTGGCCTCTGTAGAAAGCAGTATGACTGCTTGGACGTAGCACCCTTGTGGCACACTAAGGGGCCAGGTAGACCTAGAAGCAATCCATTCCCTAACCATCTCCCAGATTTCCAGGCTTCAACATCAGACCTTCTGCAGGAGTTTTCACTTTAGTTGCTGCCACCAACCCACCTGCCTATGTCCTCATCACTTCTCCCCTTAGCCCCCAACAACTGTAAATGACATCTTTGTTCAAGATTTTAAATATTTGGAATCAGGCTAGTTCATTCTGAGGCGTCTTCTCCTTCTCTCTCTCTCTTTTTATCTATCTATCTCTATCTCTTTCTCTCTCTTTTTCTTTCCTGCTTTGACCCACTTCTGCATTTTCAAACTCTCTCACACACTCACAAACACACACACGTAAGTCTATGTAGTGAACTTGCATTTGCAGATTTGTATTTTCAGACACATTCTATTTTGTTCAAAAGCACAAAATCTATAGACAATCAATCAATGTGACATTTTATAAATTCCTACTTTGGAAATAAAACCAGTCTGACTCGAGGTTGGGACACAGGCACATTCTAACCTCACACCTTTAATGCATTATCTGAGCTCAGACGTCACTTTTATTATATACTACTAAATCTTAAATTATCTTGGAGCAGTGATTTCAAAGAAATGCTGGGATTTTTGTATTAATCAATTGAAACCTGCATCCCCATTCTAAACGATTGAAGACTTAACAGCCACTTTGGTTTGTCTAGTACATCGTATCAGTTGTATGACACTTTGATCTTTTACTTATAAATTCTGTGTTCTATGTATCTTGTCCACTAGTTACCTGATGAAGGGGCATCTCCAAAAGCTTGTATTTTCAAATAAACCTGTTGGACTACAATTGTGTTGTGTACCTTTTAATTTTGTCCACCCCAGTCCAACACCGGCATCTCCGCATCATGACTTTCAAACTGGATGTTCAATAGAACTCAGCACAATATGTTCTCATTCCCTAAACAAAGCAAAAACAAAGACCTGCAGTTAATGGAGATCAGAAACAAAAACAGAAATCACTGGAAAAAACTCAGCAGGTCTCATGGCATCTGTGGAGACAAAGCAGAATTAACATTTCAAGTCCACTGACTTTTCTTCAAAACCAACTCGCTGTTCCGTGTTCTCATTCCCCATTGGAGGTAACTGGACACATGAGCCAACAGTGAATCCTTTATATTTCAGTAAGTTAGATGGACTCGAACCACAGAACTGTAACTAAACCAAGCACAGGAATATGAAATGATTCAAAACCATTGACCTCTGCTTCATCATGGTTGTACCTAAGTGTGAAATTAAATCCTACGGCAATCTATTTTGCATTTTAGACTTTGTCTGGGTACAGGCATAAGCAAATACTAAATGGCCAAAGCTTGTTTCCCTGGTTATAACAGCCAAGACCAATGGGAAAAAGCATAATGATCTCTATTGCCAGTTTTATCATGTTAAAAATCACGCAACACCAGGTTATAGTCCAACAGGTTTATTTGGAAGCACTAGCTTTTGGACTACCGCTCCTTCATCAGATGGCCGTCAGAGCTTCACAACCACCAGATACAGAAGCAGCGCTCCGAAAGCTAGTGTGCTTCCAAATAAACCTGTTGGACTATAACCTGGTGTTGTTTGATTTTTATCTTTGTACACTCCAGTCCGTCACTGGCATCTCCAAATCCTGTTTTATCACGTCAGCCATTCCATCATGGAATTCCCAACAGACTGCAATGTTCAGTTTTGGATGTTGTTGAATGAAATACATAATTAATAGCCATTTTTGCTAGCCATAGGATTTTGGATTTTACAAGCATTGTGGTTTGTCTCTGTGCAATACTACAAACTGGGTATAATAAGAAACATTTTCCAGGTCAGCAATCAGTTCACTTAATGCTGACACAGGCCCTGCTGCTTTCCAGAGAAATTGCACTCTCTGCTCTCCATCAGCTTGAGCTCACAGCCAGTGTCCTGACTTGTACCAACGTCATCTTGGACCTGACACCCCATCAACTACATTTACATTCTTATTTTTGTGTTCAAATACCACCATGGCCTAGCCTCACCCTATTTGTGTAACTTTCCCCAGCCTATGACCCTCCAAGAGGAATTTGTTCCACAGTTGGCAACTATGCTCAGCTAATCTTTGAAATCTTTTCCTAAACCAGTTTCTTAACCTTGATCAAGGTTTTAGTTACCTGCCCTAATATCTCATTATTTGTTTCAGTGTCACATTTTGTCTTAGAATATTCCTATACCACATTTTAGGACATTTATTTTTACTACAATGAGGGCAATATTATTATAATTCCCTGCAGTGACCAATAACTTAAAGAAAATTAATTCCACCAATCAACAGAAAGAAACTGAATGACAAGATTTATTCTTTAAGATTTTTATCGTAACAAGCAAGTTACAATTAAAATAGATCAAGTATTACTTCGTAGATAACTAATAGATTGAACTAAATAAAAGTTACTCCCATGTTAACTAATCAAAGCAACCAAAGTTACATTTTACAAATAACTTCATTACACGCTGCTCTTCTGGCTGGTATGAAATATTGCAAGATCCAATTCCAAAGTACCCTGAGATTTCCAGTGGCTCAGTTCTCCCTGATAAACCATTTCAAAATTGCAGTGTCTTTCGAAAATCATCCCACTCCACTGAGTAAACAAACTTCTAGAGCAAGTTGCACCAAAGTGACAACGCATTCCTTAAAACTCCAAAAATCCAAATTTCTGTAATGTTTTCCAACGGGGAACAAGCTCCTATCATCATCCAACCGAGCTGCTAAAAGAAACACAGTCCTTCACTGCACTTCAAAGCCATAGCTTGTTGTCTGTTTTTTTTTTCTCTCTCTCTCTGTGTCTCTATAACCCAAAAAGCATCTGTCTTTTGATATTAAAGCGAAGAGCCATGGTTGACAGCCTGAGTACAACTGTTGTTAAGATGCAGAAATTTGGTGCTGTCGCAAAATAACCATTAACTATTGTTAATTCTGAATTTTTTTTCTCTCTTAAATGCAACTGTCATTGTGCCCCAGTTGGAAAGGAAGCATCTGTGTGGAGATTGTCACATTATGTGACCCTGAGCACAAACCACTTTATCAGTGTGTACCAGGAGCTCCCTGCATTCCGCTACCTGATGGTTACACCTGCCATTGTCTTTTGGGGACCATGGTAATACACTGCAAGTAAGTTAACCCTGCACAGTGCACCTTGCATCTGTCATTTTTATTACTTACATTTCATTGTTCCTTGACATTGAACATTCATAGCAAAACTCTGATGCACTAACTTCATTGGTATATACATGCATTGCTGAATGGGCCAGCATTTATTGCCCATTCCTAATTGGCCAAATGTCATCTATATTGCTGTGGAGCTGGAAACACACATAGGCCAGACTAGGTAAGGATGGCAGATTTCCCTTCCCTAAACGAAAGGTGTGTTTTTTTTCTGACAATAGGCAACAGTCTCATAGTTTTCATTAGACTCCTAATTCTATTTTTTAAAAATTGATTTCAAATTCCACCATCTGGCAAGGTGCGATGCAAACTCAGGTCCTGAGAAAATGACCAGTATCTCTGAATGAATTGTCTCCTATGTCAAGAACTCCCCTCAGTATCCTTTGATATCTGTAATATCTGGAAATCTATGAACCTCCATCTTGAACATACTGAGTGATTGAGCCTTTATAACCCGCCGGGGCAGAGAATTCCAAACATTCACCACCCTGAATGAAGGATACTCTCCTCATTTCAATCTTAAATAACTTATTCAGAGACTATAACCCCTGATTCTTGTTCCCTCCCAGCCAGGAAAAAAAATATTCTTCCTGTACTTATTCTGTTGATCCCTGTAAGAATTTTACAACTTTTAATGAAATCACCTCTCATTTTTCTAAACTGTATAGGATGTAGATGCAGTCTTTTAAACCTCTCCTTTTGGGACAACCCTGCCAACATAGAATTCAGTCCTGTGAACCTTTGTTACATCCCCTCTATACTTCTTTACAGAAGGAGACCAAACCTGTACATTATACTCCAAGTATGTTCTCACCATGGCTCAAAAGAACTACAAACAAAAACAGCTCAGCAGGTCTGGCAGCATCTGTGCAGAGAAATCAGATTTACCATTTGGTGACCCTTCCTCAGAACTGATGGTAGCTAGGAAAATGTAGGTTAATATTCAGAAGATAGGGTGGGAGAAGGGGATAAGGAATAAATGATAGGTGAGGATAAAGCCCAAAGAGAGAGAGGAACATTGGACATACAAAGGAATGGATAACGATCTAGTGAGGAATGGCTAACAATAGGTAGTGCATAATAGCAGACAATGTGATAACAAGGCCTGATGTGTGAGGTAGGGGGCTGAGAGCTGAGGTAGGGAAGCAGCACCAATGATATCATCGATGTATCGGAGAAAGAGTTGTGGGTGGAGGCTGGAATAGGAGTGGAGCAAAGAATGTTCTATGGGAGAGTTCAGGCGCTAAAATTATTGACTTTGGTATTGAGGCCAGAGGGATACAGGGTCCCCAAGCAGAAAATGAGATATTGTTCTTCCAGCTTGTGCTGAGTTTCACTGGATCACTGCAGCAAGCCAGAGACAGCAATGTTGGCCAGGGAATACAGTTGCATATTGAAGTGGCAGGCAACTGGAAGCTCAGGGTCTTTTATGAAGATGCTGTTTCACCTGGAAGGTATATTTGGGCCCTTTGATACTGAAGAGGGAGGAAGTAAATTATCAGGTGTTACACTTGTACTGATTACAGGCAAAGCTGCTATGGGGAGGTGGTAGAAGTGAAGGAAGAGTGAACTAGGGTGTTCTGAAGGGAACGGTCCCTGAAGGTGGACAAGGGAGTGGAGGAGAATATGTGTCCGGTGGTAGCATTTTGCTGGAGGTGGTGGAATGGCGGCTGATGATCTTCTGGATGTGGATGTTGGGTGTGATGGGTAGGTAAGGACAAGGGGAACCATATCAATGTTGGTGAAGGGAATAGATGGGGTGAGGGTAGAAGTGGGGGAGATGGGTCAGGTCCAGTTAAGGCCCTGTCAACAAAGGTACTGGGGAATCCTCAGTTGAGGCAGAAAGTCGAGACTTCGGAGGCTCCCTTGTCAAAGTTGGCCTCATTGCAACATATGCGATAGAGACAGAAGAACCGGGAGAATAGAATGGAGTCTTTACAGGAAACACAGCGCAAGGATGTATAGTTCAGGTAGCTGTGGGAGTTGCTGGGTTTATAGTGAATATTAGTGGCTAGTCTATCCCCAGAATAGAAACAGAGATGTCAAGGAAGGGAAGGAAGGAGTCAGTGATAGACCAGATAAAAGTGAGGGCTGGGTGGAAATTGCAAGTGGAATCGATGAACTTTTCCAATTCCAAATGAGAGACGGAAGCAGCACGATGATATCAACGATATTTCAGAGAAAGAGTTGTTGGTGGGGGCCAGAATAGGACTGGAGCAAGGAATATTCCAATAGCCACACTTCTGACCTGAAGAAAAGGAGAGATTTTAACAGAGAAGCTGTTGAGAGTGAGGATGAGCTCGGTCAAGCGGAAGAGCGTGGTGGTGGTGGGGACAGCTCAAACCGTTGCTCCAGGAAGAGGTGGAGAGCCCTAAGACCATCCTGTTCGGAGATGGACATGTAAAGGGATTGCACATCCATGGTAAAGAGGAGCCTGCAAACTGGAAATTCCGAACCTGGCGTTACGCATCAGAGGAAGCACAGGGATGTATGTTGGCAAGGCCGGGACAAGGAAGAAAGACTGCGTCAAGGTAGGAAGAGGTGAGTTCTGTGGGGCAGAAGCAGGCTGAAACAATGGGTCCGCCTGGGTTTTCAGAAGGAAGTAGAAGCAAACCGTATGGGGCTGGGGGGCTATCAGCATGGAGGCAGTGGGGTGGGAGGAGGTCACCAGATAAAATTAGGTCAGTTACCATAGTTGATACAATGACCTGATGTGCCATGGTGGGGTATTGGTCCAGGGGAACATAGAAGGAGGTATCTGAGCCACCAATAGTCTCCATTAACAACTATTCACCCTCTTAGCCAGACTTTTGCGCTCTATCCCCACCTATACTTTACTCCTTAGCCCTTCCCCATCCTATCTTTTGCATATAAATCAACATTTTCCTTGTTACCACCAGTTCTGAGGAAGAGTCATCGGACCTGAAACGTGAACTCTGATTTATGTTCACAGATCCTGCCAGACCTGTTAAGCTTTTCCAACAACTTCTGTTTTTGTTTCTGATTTAAAGCATCCACAGTTCTTTCGGGGGGTTTTCTAAAGAATTGCAGTTTATTGCTTAGCAATTCGTATTGTAGCTTAACTGGCAGCCAGGCTATTAACCAAACTGCTAAATGGGTGAGAAGTTGGGAAAATATGAGAGCATCTTCAACCAGTAGGACATAGGTTCTTAACTTCCATAAGGTGAGTATTTTGGGCTACACTGCTCACCTCCAAGCCAATACTTGTCAGGATTCAAGACCCACTGCAGAGATCTGAAAACAAATCTATGCAGGTGTTCCAATGTTGTACTGAGGAAGCCCTGCGCTGTCAGTGGTTCCATTTTGCAGATGAGGCACATCAAAACAAAGTTCTCTCTGCTCTCAGTACAGATTAACAGTCCTTTTGCAGTGTGACAGAGGGTAGTGGTTGATGGGAAATGTTCTTCCTGGAGTTCAGTTACTAGTGGTGTACCACAAGGATCTGTTTTAGGTTCACTGCTGTTTCCCATTCTTTCAATCGACTTAGATGAGGGTGTAGAAGGATAGATTAATAAATTTGCAGATGACACTAAGGTTGTTACAGTTGTGGATAGTGCTAAAGGATGTTGTATGTTACAGAGGGACATAGATAAGCTGCAGAGCTAGGTTGAGAGTTGGCAAATGGTGTTTAATGCAAAAAAGTGTGACGTGATTCATTTTGGAAGGAGTAACAGGAATGCAGAGTATTGGGTGAACGGTAAGATTCTTGGTAGTGTAGATAAGCAGAGAGATCTTGGTGTCCACATATATAGACCCCTCAAAGTTGCCACCCAGGTTGATAGGGCTGTTAAGAAGGCATATGGTGTGTTAGCTTTTGTTAGTAGAGGGATTGAGTTTTGGAACCATGAGGTCATGTAGCAGCTGTACAAAACTCTGGTGCGGCTGCACTTGAAGTATTGCGTACAGTTCTGGTCACCACATTAAAGGAAGGATGTGGAAGCTTTGGAAAGGGTTCAGAGGAGATTTACTAGTATGTTGCCTGGGATGGATGGAAGGTCTTACAAGGAAAGATTGAGAGACTTAAGGCTGTTTTCATTAGAGAGAAGAAGGTTGAGACATAACTTAATTGAGACGTATAAAATAATCAGAGGGTTAGATTGGGTGGACAGTGAGATCCTTTTTCCTCAGATGGTGATGTCTAGCATGAGGGGGCATAGCTTCAAATTGAGGGGTGATAGATATAGGACAGATGTCAGAGGTAGTTCTTTACTCAGAATAGTAGGGGCATGGAATGCACTGCCTGCAACAGTTGTAGACTTGCCAACTTTATGGGCACTTAAGTGATCATTGGATAGGCAAATGGATGAGAATGGAATAGTGTAGGTTAGATGGGCTTTGGATTGGTTTCACAGGGCAGCGCAACATTGAGGGCCGAAGGACCTGTACTGCGTTGTAATGTTCTATGTTCTATGCTTTTGAAGAACAGGAGATTATCCCCAATGTCCTCCAGCAAAAGCATGATAAAAAAAAAACAGATCATCTGGTTTGTGGGAGCTAGCTGTGCAAAAAAATGACTGCTGTATTTTCTGCATTATAACAGTTAACTATCCCTCAGAAATATTGCACTGGCTGTTAAGATAACGCAAATTCCTAAAGCTGCATTAATTTTAACTACACCAGTTATCAGATTTCAAATTTCCAAAGGAAAGTTTGAGGTGGATTCCCAATAGGAGATGAGTAGAACCCCCTTGGCAGGTGTCATTCATACCTCATGAAAAAAAAGGCACGTGCACTATTTAATGTTATTTTTTGCACGAAATTTGCTTGCACTTATTAGAAATGGTTTGTGTGGTATGGAACCAGGTTTGTGAACAATCTTCCTCACTGATAATTCTTTCAGACGCACTAGACAGTTCTGGTGAAAATGAAAGACACCATTATTTTAGAGTTGCATCTGTCAACTGTATTTTCTTTTGCCATTGGAACTCTGACAGAAATAACAAGGATAGAGAAAAGAATACTGTAGTAAGGGAACAGAAAATGAGAGCTTGTTCATTTCACATCCACAGAATGTCCAAAGCTCACAGTGTGTAGTGAACTACTTTTTGCAGAGCAGTCTCTAAAGTTAAGCAGTCACTTAAAGTAACCATTTCCCAGTGAAACTTCAAAAGTTGCAGCTAAATATAACCAGTCCATGTGGACTTGATGCTGTAGGTTGGAGATGAAACCTTTAGGAGTTGAAAGTATTCAAACCATTTGAACCCTTTGATTCTGTTTCTTCTCTCCTGCACCCCCCTTCACCCATCTCCCAATTCCCAAAGGGTAAGCACCTTCCAATCGTCTGACATCTCCCATCAGTAAAAACTATGTAAAATTCGGGTTGAGAACTCCCTGCGGGCTGTGTGCTAGGTCACAGCTCTCAATTTGACATGCAGAGCCAGATTTTCAGTTAGCAAGACATTTCATGCCTTTGAAAATGACGGGCAGGACCAAACAACTGAGGTCTTGACATTCTCTTCACCCCCCCAACTCTGATAAATCCCCATTTTGGTGAGTATTCTTTACATGAGAAATGAACCACTTGAGGAGATTTAAATATTGTCATGCTTTCTCATTGCATGTTCTCACTGCATAGTGACAGCAGTATTAAACTGTTAGAAGTTTATTATACTTCATCAGCATGTGGTTCCTGAGGTTTACCTTGGATGGCAAATATGAGAGTAACTATGAAGCTGGCATGGGGGAATGAGTGAGGGATAATGGGGGTTGAGTAAAGTTATGTATTGGCGTTGAGTTGGTGTGGTGATATGAGGGATCATTGGGTGGAGTAGGGAAATAGTGGGAAGGAGATGTGAAGGGATGAGGAATAAAGTGTCCAGTCATCTAAATCACCAAGGATGAAAGTGCCAAAGAAACAATCTAGGTCTTCTACTCAGGCCGCATCAACACTCTCTTCTGTA
This sequence comes from Chiloscyllium punctatum, assembly GCF_047496795.1. Classification (NCBI taxonomy): domain Eukaryota; kingdom Metazoa; phylum Chordata; class Chondrichthyes; order Orectolobiformes; family Hemiscylliidae; genus Chiloscyllium; species Chiloscyllium punctatum. The sequence goes on from NC_092741.1 coordinate 112,239,733, forward strand.
TCTGTCTATCCTTTGCTTCCAGGGTTATTCACCAACCCCTTGGCAAATCTCACACCCTTCCCCATCATCTCCAAAGAAAACACCTTTGCAAAGAAAATCTTTGTAATTTAGCACAGTTTTAAACAAGTTGAGCGATTGCTTTTCCTGCCTCAAACTTCTCATTTCAGCAACTGAAATGCCCTGAGACTCAAATTAAGTAGATTAGATTAAGTCACAGGATTTGTTTTTGTTAAACTGGGTAGTGAGAGATGAGAATGCTGCATGAACCTTGGGCGAACATCCCCCTGAATGAAGGGAGCTTTATTTTTGGGAAAGTTGCCAGGATGGAATTGGGTGCACCACCTCCCATATGCAGATGAGAGATGGCCACATGGCTATTTAAATGGGCCATCTCAGTTTTCTGGGAGTTAGTCCCAGTTGTTTTCAGAAACATGAATCCCTTGGAAAAAGAGATGAATTCAGAACCTCATGGAAAACACATCATCCTCTTTACACTGCCAATCAAGCACTGGATTTGCAACCCTCTCCTGAGATAATGATAGATTGGGAAAAGCAGCCAACCATTTAATAGTGTATAGTATAAGCCCTTATGGCTATGTTAACAAGCTGCTGCTGCAGGTTTTGTTCCATTTCTAAGACACAGGCAGCTATTTTTCATGTTTTTCAAGTATTGGGGATTTAAATAGCTTGACTACATGATTTCTTTTCTCTCTTACTGTTTTCTTTCAACTTTTAAAGGGCTGGAGATTTAAATAATTTTGCAACATGACTGTTGTATTTACCTGCTCCTTTTTAGACTACTCTAACAAATCATAGCTACCACACAGTAGCTTAAAACCTTTGCTATAGTGAAAATGATTAAAGTGACGCTAATGAGCTAAGGCTTCTGATATGTATGTCATTTTTCACCTCCATTCCCCTAAAGACAGAAATTGGATCTATCAGAAATGGAATTGGCATCAGGGTGATGAGGTTGGGGAAGAGTCTATCTCCACAGAGATTGCCGAATACCCCAAAATTCCAGTTCAACATCCTTCCTTGGGGCGGGAGGGAAATCCTGAGGTCATGAAGTAATTGAATTAATGTGAGTTGCTGTGCTGGATGTTCCTTTTGAACCATGGAAAGATGTGTGTGAAACTAACAACAAAGCTGATTATTTTAAAACTACAACCAGAGCTGTTTTATCACAGTCCACTGTTAATAATATACTACAGCACCACATCTGCATCTTATTAATGTCAAAGTTTTTGGGCCATGGTAGCTGTTAATGAGCTTACCTCATTCTGCTGATGTTATGTTCTGAATGGAATTACTAAATACACATTTACTGCTGTGGAAAGACCACTCCTGAGAGAGGCTGATTATTCCAGCTTCCTTTAAAGGGTTTCAGCCATGTACTGTAGTTCTGAGGTAGAAGATTGACAGTCCCACTCCAGAGACTTCACCACCTCATCCAGGATGACATTTCAGTGCAGTACTGACAGAGTGCCAGGCAACCGGAGCTGGAAAATTTGGACAAGACCCAAGCTACCCTCTCAGAAGACCCATTTGCATTATTTTGAAGAAGTCCAGGGGAACTATTCCAAGTATTCCGGCCAATATTTATCCCTCAATCAATGCCACACAAACAGATGACCTGGTCATTAACACAGTGTTGTTTGTGGGAGCTTGCTTGGCGCAAATTAGTTGCCTTGATTGCTGCATTATAACATGTCAAAAGTACCTTGTTGCCTGTAAAGCATGGTGGGTCATCCTGAAGTTAGAAAAGGCATCAGATAAATGCAAGTGTCTCTTTCTTTAACACATTCACTCAGCATCAGTTGAAGGGCTTTTGCCCAAAACATCAATTTTCCTGCTCTTTGGATGCTGCCTGGCCTCCTGTGCTTTTCCAGCACCACTCTAATCTTGACATCAGTTGTATCACAACCTATCAGTACAATAAGTGTATGTGGGTGCTCATTGATTGGGCTCACTGGCCGAAGGAGCTTTACTTTGTTATGTTTCGTGAAGAGGGTAAAGAAAACCTGACTGATCAATTGTACTAATGTGAATCTGATTACTAACATGCAAGCTGGCACAAGAGTAAGGGTTTGGTTGTTGATCCGAAGCTAGACAAAAGGACTATTGTACAGATGTTAATTGACAGTGGCGAGCTTATTCATTGCAATAAGCCTGTGCAGTTCACTCAAGGTAACAAATTTGACATGCATTCCAAAAAATGTCTTAGCTACAATGAATCAGCAACCAGGGAAAGAAAACACAGCTTTGAGTCTTGAGAATAAACTGCTGTTTACAGGGGATTTTCTGTTTCTGGGTAGAGGCACCAATAAAAAAATAAGTTTCATTTATTGAATGCCTTTCAAGACTGCAGGAAATGTAACACTTTTTATCATTATAAGGTTTTGGTAGTCAATTTTCACACAGCAAAGGTCCCAAGAAATAATAAACTAAATGGCCAGATAATCAGATCTTCATGATGTTGATCGAAGGATGCATATCATCCAAGCTACCTGGCAGAAAAATTAATTTCTTCTAAATCTGTCATTGGATTCAATAGATGAGAGGACATACAGAGCCTGCTTTTTAAAGTCTCACCCAAAAGATAATACCTCTGTCAATGCAGTATGCCCTTAGTACAACATTGGAATGCCAGCCTGGATCCTCTGTTCAAATATCTGAAGTGTGACCTGAACCCATAAGCTTCTAATTCAGAGGAGAAATTGCTGTAAGGGAGACAGTTCCAGCATTCTTACCCACTGTTTATGCAGAAATGGTAATATAATTTCAACTCAGAATTGTGTGGGGCTTGGAGGGAAATGTGCAGGTGGTAGCATTCCAATGCACCCCCTGCCTTAGTCCTTCTAGTAACATAAGACTTAAGAGCTGGAACAAGTTCTTCAGCCCATCTAGCCTGCTCCACCCATGGAATTAGATTGCAGCTGATCTGTTTGTGGTCTCAGCTCCACTTGTCTGTCTGTGCCCCATAACTCTTGGTTCCCTTGTTGATTAAGAACCTATCCAATCTACCCTTGAATATATTTAAATACACCACCTCCCATACCTCCTGGGAGGTGAATCGTGCAATCCAATTATTCTTTGAAAGAAAAAAAGTTCTACTCTTATTCTTACAAGAAGTTTCACAGTTTTACTCTGCCTCAGAATAGAATCACTTTCCGCCCCAATTAAACCCCCAAGGTTTTGCATGTTTCAGTCAGATCACTTCTATGGGATCATGCTCAATAGTGAGCGAGGTTAGTGAGTGATGAAAATAGCCTCTTTATTGAGCATCGCAGTGGCACAGTTCAAGGCAATGATGGAATCCAAAGTACAGTTTCACAGCACCCTCCTTCCGATTCGAATGAGATCCTTCAAAGAGAATCACTCAATTCTTACCATTACTCAAATGTACCACTTGGGTCTTTCAGATGTTGGAGGGGCCTGCAGAGGCATGGCTCATAGTTAGGGATCGTTCACACTTGTATTACTTTATTGGCTACTGCACTTTATAAAATAGAAAGCAACATACACAGCTACAATTACAATAATAAACATCATATATCCTTGTCCATTGGAGGTCCCTAAGGATCTCAGTCATCCTGCAGCCCAGCTCTACAGGGAGAGGGAGGAGATTGTCGGATCTTTTTGACCTCCTTCCTAATATGGTCGGCCAGGTTAGTAATCCTTTGGAGTTATCTGGGACATAGGTGCAGCATTCAAAGCCAATCAGGGCACAGGTGCCCTCTTTCTCAGCTAAAACAAAATTAAGGGCCCTTTGGTTCTGGAGTGCTACCATACAAATAGCAACAATTTCATCATTTATTCTGCTAAGGGAGGAGAATGCATCATTTCCCACCTTTTCCAAACCGAAACCAGGATTATACCTTGTCTGACCAGTTTGGTCTTACCAGAGAAAGGAAATGTAATAGCAAAGAAATGCTGGGTTTCAGAGATGGCTCTCTTATATCTCCAGCTAAGCGGTTTGGCAGAGTGATATATTTATGGGGAAACATACCCAAGATAGCATGACTCTCACCAGCAGGTGGGGAGTCACAGGTATGCTCTATGGCCACAGATGAAATAAGTGCCATTATAAGAGGTGAAGCGAGCAATAATCTAAGGATACCATTGCATGGAGAAAGTGCCTCCACTTGTACCCCTAACAAAATTGGTCAACAGACTTCACGAGGTTGTGCCATTGAAATACCGGGAGCAATTGCCCTGTCTCATCTCTTGTTCCTCCTTTGGAGGAGTTGACAAAACACATGGACCTATATGGTCTTCCCTTTTTGAGGTATTAGTGAGGGCCAGGAATGGAGGATTATGGGTACGACCATAGCAGGGCTTCATACGCCCTGTCATGTTTATGAGAGAACTGAGTTCCCCTCACTTTGGGTTATGAACATTGTGAACATCCAAGGACCTGGAGAGGGTTGGGATGTGAAATTTTGATAAACATATCACTCTGCTATTTCAGATTCAATAAAGGGAATAGGGTAGAGTGGGAATCCCCCTTTAGAGTGAGTGGGAACGTGGGAACATATCCAATACTTGGACAGATTAGAAGCTTTGGCATAGGTATAAGACATATAGCAGTCGGTACTTACATGTAACTCTGAATATCCTAATAGTATAAAAATTGCAATAACCATAATTGAAAAAATGACCGTAGACACCATGGTGGTCAGTCAGTCTTTGGTTCCACTCTATTGTGAGATGCCCGTTTGAAGTGGAAGGCATGAATCCAGGGCTTCTTTCCTCGGATCTTGACAGTCGACTGGGTGATCAGCAACATCTGGTATGGTCCTTCTCACTTCATGCCTAAAGGGTTTCTTGTCAATCATTTTTGCAAGAACCCACTCACCTGGTACAATGTCATGACCTCCCTCTGGCAGGTCCTTCCAGATAGTCAATACCTGTGAGGAGGCAGAACTTACAGCATCTGTGAGACAATAGCACATCACTGATAAGATGACATTCGACCCTCCGTAGGTCGATTGCCCCTGGGAGGGGCATTGCCTGCCTGTCATGATCTCAAATGGACTCAGACCTGTAATTTTGTTGGCGCAAACCCTGACCCTGCACAGAACTATTAGTAGGCCAGGGATTCCCTCCAAGTGGTATTTAGAGCAGTTGCTGTTTCATGGCCTGATCCATTCTTTCCACCTGCCCCAATGATTGTGGGTGATAGGGACAGTGGAAGTTCCAGTCATTCCTCAGTAACTGGAAACTTCTTGACACATTGTTCACGTGAAATTGGTTCCCTGGTCTGAGTCAATGTTTGTGGGTAGCCCTCACAAGGGGATGCAATCCTTACACAGTACTTTAGCTGTGTGATTGGCTGTGGCCTTTCTCGCAGGAGCAGCTTCCACCTATCTGGAAACTTTGTCCACTTTGTCTGAGGAACCTTGACAATGCGGAGGCAAGAAATAATCAACTTGCCAGTTCTGAAATGGCTGTGCTTGCAAGTGCTGGAGGCCCAGTGCTTTCTCAGTCGGGGAACTTACACTTTGGTTCCAGTGAGGCAGCAGTCCACAACCACTTGGGCATATCTTTTAAAATCTCATTCCTACCAGCTGCGCTGAAACTGGGCTATCATCTGTTCAGGACCCAAATGTCCCCATGAGTGGATTTGTTGTGCCAGATTTGGCATCAAGGCAGTGAGTGTGAACTGGTTAATTTGATTCCCAATGTCTCCAGACTCCAACTTTGCATAGTATGTGTTCATTTGTATGCGTTCACGGGCAGCACAGTGGCTCAGTGGTTAGCACTGCTGCCTTACAGCACCAGGGTCCCAGGTTCAGTTCCAACTTCAGGCAACTGTCTGTGTGGGTGTCCTCTGGGTGCTCTGAATTCCTCCCACAGTCCAAAGATGTGCAGGTCAGTTGAATTGGCCATGCTAAATTGCCTATAATGTTAGGTGCTGTAGTCAGAGGGAAATGGGTCTGGGTGGATTACTCTTTGGAGGGTTGGTGTGGACTTGTTGGGCTGATGGGTCTGTTTCCACATTGTAGGGAATCAATTAAATTTTTGATCCATTCTCATTTCTTCTCTTGGAAAATTGCATTCTGCATTGTTTGCGGATTTTGACTTGCTGTTCCAGTGTGGAGCCAGCAGATGTGTGCTTGATACTCTTGGCAGGATTGATTGGAGGTGGCCTTTTGGATCCCTGATCTGCCAGGGCACTACCCTTGGCTTCCATCATGTTTTTAGTATAAGTGCTGGCGCATGGCTGTAAGTGTGGAGCTGAGGATTCAGAGAGGGAGAGCCATTTCTGGAGGCTCTGGATTTGCTGTAGGTAGTGGTTGTCCAAACTGAGACAGTTTGAATGTAGTCTCGAGTCCTTGCAGGGTGAGCTGGTTACATAGGCAGGCACTGAGGGAGGAGACGTGGCTGTAGTAGCAGGATTGTTTCAGGATATGTTTGTACAGATTCAAGATGGCAGAGATGACTGTGGTGGGGCAGCAGGGGGGTGGTGGTTGCAGTTGGAGAGACACTTACTGAGATTCTTGTGGTGAGAGGAGGAGAACTTGTTCAAGGTGGGCATCCTTGGAAGAGTCCTTGCAAGAACTAGGAGTTGAGTCTCTCTCTCCAACTGCAACCACCCCCCTCCCCCAGTCATCTCTGTCACACTGAATCTATACAAACACATCCTGAAATAATCCTTCTACTACAGCTACATCTCCTTCTTCGGTGCCTGCCTACATAACCGGCTCATTCCCCAAGGATTCCAGACTACATTCAAACTGTCTCAGTTTGGATCCAACCAGGACAACCACCACCTACAGCAAATCCAGAACCTCCAGAAACAGTTCTCTCTCCAAATCCTCAGCTCCACGCTTGCACCATGTGCCGGCATTTATTCTTCTGAATTGCATTTGAATATGGCCACTTTGTTGGGCAGGTGGAGAGCCTCTAGCAAGTCCCTGACCTCCTTCCCATTTCTGATGGGGGTACCTGCAGCCATTAGGAATCCACACTGTTTCTATTATTGGCCAAAGTTATAGGCAACTCCAAAAGCGTAGTGGGAGTCTGTGTAGATGTTCGCAGACTGATCCTCTGCTATTCTGCAGGATTCAGTCAGAGCCTGTAATTCTGCCTACTCTGTTGATGCTCCAGGGGTAGGCTTCCCAATGCCATGACAGTGTTGGGTGTTGTGACAGCCCATCCAGCTTTCTTATAACATTTTCCATGCAAGAGTATCCATCGGTTTAAAGGGTGAGGTCTGGGTTTTGCAAGGGTTCATTCATCATTTGGTTATAGTCCTCCAATTCCTGCAGGATTCCACCACAATCATGGTCAACTTCTTCCCCTTCTGCAGACACAGTTAATAGTGTGACTGGATTGATCGGGCTCACATGAGGTATGTGTAGATTAGGGGCTTCTAGGACTACTGTCCATCGGGTTAATCATGCAGCATTTACCTGAGATACTTTGTTGATAATGAGCATAGTGTGTTGGGCATTTAGGCATTTAACTCTTTATTTCTGATTTAACACTAGTCTCGCAGTAACTTCCACCACCAAGCACATGGCTTGCATTGCTCTCAACAGCTCCCCCATCCAAGGGCTACACTGTCCAATGTCCCTGAGTAATACCCAACAGATCTTAACCTGTCCCCATGTTCCTGGGCCAGCACTGCTGTCATGTAGCCCTCCTATTCCGTTATTGGGGATTCCCAAAGCTGATGTGGAACAGAGTACTCTCTTTAGGTCCTGGAAGGCTTCTTCCTGTTCCTTTGTCAGTCCAATTTGTTCTTTCAAGTCTCATTCCTCCTTCAGGATGACGGTCAAAGGCTGGGCTATTTGGGTACACAAATCAACACGGCATTGATTAAAGTTGCACAGACCCAGAAAAGCCCTCAGTTCTCAGATTGTAGTGGGCTGTTTGGTTGCCTGTATGGCTGCAGTGCAGCTTTAGGTGATTTCCCTCTTCCCATGGGAGAGTTTCTGTCCTAAATAAACTGCCTCTTTCTGGGCGATCTGAGCTTCTTGTATACTGGCCTTATGATCTTTACGTTGCGGGTGGTTTCGAAGGGTCGTAAGGCCTATCTCCTGTTACTTTTCCATTTCTGAAGCTATCAGTATATTATCCACATTCTGAATGATAACTAACTCGGTTGGTAGCATTTCACGGAGATGATTTTGTAAGGCCATATGGTATACAGTTGGGCTGCTGTGGAATCCCTGAGGGAATCGGGTCCATGTGTACTATTGTTGATGTACGGTAAAGACAAACCACAACTGTACTTTAGGTGTCAGGGGTACATACCAGAAGCTGTTAGCCATATCTTTGACAGAGAACCACTTGTGGTCTGGTGTCAAGGCAATGAATATAGTAGAGGGGTCAGCTACTAGTGGGACTTTTTGATTGATGTATTGGTTGGCTTTCCTGTACTCTATAGTTAACCTCCATTCCCCACTTGCCTTTCACGTGGGCCACACCAGGCTGTTGGAGGAGCTTTCAGTTTTTATCAAAAGCAAACCTCTGAATTTTCAGGAGGATTCCTGCAATAGGCATTGGGCTGATGAGATACTGTTTAGTGCAAGGTGGAGGTGTTCCTGTAAAAGTTGCAGGTTACATTTGCAGTAACCCGCAGTCATCCTTGTCTTTAGTTTAGACGGGATGGTCTTTAAATTCTTCCTTTTGTAGGTTCTGATGGACCACATTATCTATCCACCATGAAGTGTAAAGATGAATTTAGTTGGGTGAAGATATCCATTCTGAGGAGTGGCTGGGCTACAGGTCCTACCCATACAATGGTTACTAACTTGTGGCATCTGATTGTAGTGTACATGGGTTTGCTCCTTTTAATTTCGATCCTGTCAGCTCCTGCTCTGTAGGCTATCTTATTGTCCCATCTAGCAGGAGTTTGGTCTCATACCTCTGGGGTAGACTCATCAACTGTGCTCCTGTGTCCAAAAGGTAATGTCCAGGTCACCCTCCCTCATGGTCACATACAATCTGTTTCCCCTCTCCTGGCATAAAGCCAGTCGGAGTGTAGAGGGGCACAGGGTATGCCCGCTCATTCTTTTGTCAGCTGCAGCTCCTGCTGGGTGGTTTGCTCTTTAAACTGCTCTAGGACTTTGGTCTTCCTCCCAGTTTTCAGGGTCTCCTCTTCCTTAGGGCTAATTGGGTGACTTTGCCCTTTTTCTCTTTGCTGGGACCCTCTGGCCCATTGGCCTTCCTTCTCACAGATATAACACTTCCCTGGACATTTGTCCCGGGCCTTTCTGGAGTTACTGACTGTCTGTCCCATTTGTCCTCTCTGTAGGGCTCACAATTTGGTCTCAGTCAAGTTGGTAAGCTTGGTCCACGAGTTCATAATAATTATTCCCGCTCTGGTCCCAGTCTGGTTTGGTGAGCTTTAGCATCAGATTTAAGAGTGGCCACAAATGCAGGCTTCAGCGGGCCATAATCACAACCTTCAAAATCCTTGTCATCCTGCACACTTGGGACTCCTGAATACTCTTTCCAGGTTATCCTAAACTTTTCCTCATTTTTTGGAACTTCCTCTGTAGCTTTTTGACAACAAGCCATGACTTGCGTCCAATTGGTCTCACCTCAGTGTTGTTCTCTAACCTTTGCTTTATCACTTTTTCTTGAGCTTTGAATAGGAGTTAGTCATAAATAAATACAATGGCAAATCCGGGTGAAATCTCTTTGCTCAGAAAGTGTTTAGACTGTGTAACTTACTACCACAGTGACTAGTTGAAGTGAACAGTTGAGATGTCTTTAAGGGGAAGCTAGATTATTACTTGAAGATTATGCTATTAGAATATTAGAAGGAAATCACGAGGTATCTTATTGAGCAAAAACAGTGACATCAATCAGTTAGTCTAAAGGGGCTTGTTTCTCTGTTGTAAAATCAACGTAATCCATGTAATTCTATGGAAATTTTAATCTTGTGGGTTAGACAGCATGGATGGTCTTTGAGAATTCTTTGCTGCCTTTCACGCAGTCTGATCGTGATTTTTATTCTTCTCATCCTTTTATCTGTGTATGAATTGACTGTCATTTCTATAGTCTCTGTGCAGTCCAACATTATGTCTGAATCATTCTGAAGCATCCCAAGTCCATCTTCTTTTCGTCAATAAATGTATTTATTTGATCATAATTTAGATAAGATTACTTACACTGTGGAAGCATGCCCTTTAGCCCAACAAGTCCACACCGACCCTCCAAAGAGCAACCCATGCAGACCCATTTCCCCCTTCACCTAACACTACAGGCAATTTAGCATGGCCAATTCACCTGACCTGCACATCTTTGGACTGTGGGAGGAAACCAGAGCACCCGGAGGAAATCCACACAGACACGGGGAGAACGTGCAAACCCCACACAGTCAGTTGCCCGGGGCGGGAATTGAACGCGGGTCCCTGGCACTGTGAGGCAGCAGTGCTAACCATTGTGCCACCGTGCCGCAAGTGCAAGCTTGTTGAGAAACAACATAATTTGTTATTGTCTTGTCCCTTCACTATATGTTTCCTTTGATTCCTTTCTAATGATGTGTCTCAGAACATCCATGCACCCTCTATTTGCCATCCTCTTTTTATTCAGTAATGTATTTTCGGGCTTTCCCAATGAGAAGTTTGAATTTTCTAGCTTGTTTTCTCATCTTTTTTCCAATACCATCGACCTTTGATCAACAATGAGTGGTGTTTAATAATATATCTACAATATCTGTCAATTTGTCCTGCTCTGTAATTCAGTATAAATTTAGGTTCTCTGTGGATGCTGTTTGGCCTACTGAACATTTCCACTATTTTCAGTTTTTATCTAAAATGTCTGGTCCTGACGGAATCCCTCTCGCCAAATACACCTTTTTTTCCTATTTCTTAATCTTTCACTCCCAATCCACCTTCCCTTCTGCTTTGGTTTATGTTTATCCTGTTTCTAAGTCAGATGATTCCTTACCACCCTGTCAGTTACTGTCTTTTACATGCATTTAATAACATCTAAAGTAATTAACATTTCTGTGAACCCAGAAATTATCCAAAACCATGATAAATGTAAAAATCACACAACACCAAGTTATAGTCCAACAGGTTTATTTGAACGTACTAGCTTTCAGAGCACTGCTCCTTCATCAGGTAGCTAGTGGAGTAGGATCATAGGACACGGAATTTATAGCAAAAGATCGTAGTGTCATTCAACTGGTGCAATATATTGAACAAACCTAGATTGGTTTTATATCTTTCATCATTTAGGATAGGCTGCAGGTTTCAATTCATTAATATATAAATCCCAAAACTTCTTTCAAGAATGCTTTAAATTCTGTGTCCTATGATGCTGCCCCACTAGCTACTTGACGGAGGAGCAGTGCTCCGAAAGCTAGTGCTTCCAAATAAACCTGTTGGACTATAACCTGGTGTTGTGTGACTTTTAATTTTGTCGACCCCAGTCCAACACCAGCATCTCCACATCATGATAAATGTGTAAGTGACAGGACCACAGATCTAACAATTACCTCACACTTTTGTTTCAAAATTTACTAATAACACAAAAATATAGCCCAGTCCTCTTTAAGCCAACTGGAGTATCCTAGCCTTAACCTTTATTCCAGATCATTTGTACAAGCTCACGCAACAAATTAATTAGAACACATTTTCAACCATTAAGTATTCAATAGGCAAAGGAAAACTGTATATTCATATCAAACTTTCATAAACCCAGGATGGCCCAAAGCAAATTTTAGCCAATGAAGCACTGTGCTTTTGAAGTTTGCTGACTGTTCTATTGTGGGGACATCTAGAAAATTAGATAGTGTAACATTTTGAATTGTTTATAAAGTTTCTATATGTTCAACTTAGTAAACATTGCTGACCTTGATCCCAGATAACTTAAGTTGATAACTCTGGTTCATTGATATGTCAAAATTTATGTTTATACATAATAGAATCTATAGCTAATTAATTTAGTCATTTTTTTCTGAATTTAGCAAAGGTTATGGCACCATTCTGCTTTGTCATAGTTCATGATAAGTAATTAGTTCTAGAATTGAAACATTTTACCATTTAGCTATTCTAGTCAGACAAACAGTCCGCTGTAAATTTAGGTTACATGGTAATTCCTCACAATAATACTCCAGTTGCATTACTAAAGCCACTGCATCATTTAATTTGGGAATGACAACGAAATAGATTGAATTGTAACCTTAACCCAATGCATTTATATCCCTTTCTCTAGAGCACTGTTCTTTTGCAAATAATTCATGATCATGTTGAATGGTTTTAAGTGCTGTCTTTAATTCCTTTATGAGTTATTTAGATCTTATTTGGCCAGCAGAGTTTTTATTTTAAAATGTTTGTTTTTACAAGCTCTGAATATTAGTGCTCCTTTCTTTAGGTATTTAGTCCTTTTAGCGTTTGCCATAAGACCTATATTAGGATGCAGTTCCATCCTCACTCACAAGGTGGCATCTTATTATACACTGCACAGCACCTCAGCTCTCACTCAGGTAAGGCCCAATCTCTCACTGTTAACCCTTGGCTGAACTATGCAGTCACCAGCACATACTAATAAAGACTGTAACGTGCTTCCAAAGGCAGCACTATATTTCATCTCGAAGTTGCTTTCAGGGAGATTATCTCTGAATTTCTAAAGGAAAATATCTTTCTCATCAAATGCTCCTTTTTTCTGTTTACCTTCCTCCTCAAGCTGCTGAATCAGACGTAGAAACAGGAGTAGGCCATTCTGCCTCATGAGACTGTTCCACCATTCAACTAGATCATGGCTTATCTAAATTTTAACTTCATCTACCCTTAATTCTTAATTCCCTTATCTGATGCAAATCTAATTGTCTAGAAACATTCATGTGACTCCCACCACCTCCCCACCACAGATTGGATAGCTGTTATGGAGGATAGAATCCCAAATTTCCACTCCACCTTTATGCAGAGACGTGCTTCATTACTGTCTCCCACCACCCCATTTCTAAGCCTGGCCCTGATTTTAAGATTGTGGTCCTTGGTTCTGAACGCTGCCTGGATAATGGGAAATAGTTTCTGTTCATCCACTCTTTCAAAACCTTTAACTATCTTAAAGATCTCAACAGGTCATCCCTTAATCTTCTATATACCTAAGGAAATACTAGCTTAGTCTGTGTAACCTGGCTTTATTATGTAACCAGTTTAGTGTTGGTGGTGTTCTAATGAACCTGTGTAGCACCAGTGTATCCTTTCCGAGATAGATTGCTCACAACAGAATCTCAAAAGTTTATGTTTCCGATAAATGTTGAAGATTGGGTCAGATTCCACAAGAGCTGTATACTCTCTCTCATTCCGTTATTCATTCTCCAAATAAATCAAAATTAATTGAATGGTTCAAATGTATATCTTTACATTTTATTCCTCCTACTATCAACAACAGCATCGTGTATTTACAGTCATAGAGTCAAAGAGCTCAACAGCATGGAGATAGGCCCTTTGGCTCAAACTGGTCCATGCTGATTAAAATGTCTATGCTAATCCCATTTCCCTGCACTCAGCCCTTATCCTTCCAAACCTTTCCTATCCATGTATTTGTCCAAATACTTTTTAAAATGTTGTTAATGTACCCGCCTCAACCACTTCTGGTGGCAGCTTATTCCATATGCATACCATCCTCTGTGTAAAAATGTTGTCCCTCAGGTTCCCATTTATTCTTTTCCCTCTAACCTTAAACTGATGTCCTCTAGGCCTTGATTCCCCAACCCTGAGAAAAAGACTACCATACCCATGCCTCTCATGATCATATACACAGTCTCCTATGCTCTAAAGAGAAATGTCCTAACTTGTCCAGCCTCTCCCTATAACTCAGTCCCTTGAGTCCTGGCAACATCCTTGTTAATTCCTTCTTCACTCTTTCCAGTTTAATAACATCCTTCCTATAGCAAGGTTACCAAAACTGAACACAATACTTCAAGTGCAGCCTCACCAATGTCCTGAACAACTGCAACATAACTTCCCAAATTCTATACTCAGTACCCTGACTGATGAAGGCCAGTGAGACAAGAACTTTCTTCACTGCCCTGTCTACCTGTGACTCCACTTTAAGGCCCTACCATTCATCATGAAATTCTCACCTCATTTTGATTTTCAAAAATGCAAGACCTCACACTTATCTATTTTCAACTCCACTTGCCATTTCTCAGCCCACTTCCCCAATTGATCAAGGTCCTGATGCAATTTCTGATAACCTTCCTCAGTGTCCATGATACCTCCTATGTTAGTATCATCTGCAACTTACTTGTACATTCTCATCCAAAACATTGATACAAACATTAATGGGCCCAGCACCAAATCCCTGAGGCACTCCACTAGTCACAGGCCTCCAATCCGACAACATCCTTCCACTATAACCCTCTGTTTCGTACCATCAAACCTTTCGTACCCTCTGTTTGCAATTTGCCAGCTCTCCTTGCATTCCATGTGATCTAACCTTCCAGAGCAGCCTAACATGTGGAACCTTATCAAAGGCCTTACTGAAAAACATATAGACTGCATGCCCTCATCAACCTTCCTGGTAACTTCATCAAAGAACTCTTAACAAATTTGTGAGACATGATCTCCCATGAACAAAGTCATGCTGACTACTTCTAACCAAATCCTATCTTTCCAAATACATTTATATCTTATTTCAGAACCTTCTCAAATAATTTACCTACCACAGGAACTACTTCAGCATCACAAAAGCTGCCAACATGTATCACAGTAGTGTTTTCAGGAAGAGGTCAAGAGATATTGGAACAGGTGACCTAAAGCTTGGTCAAAGACATGGGTTTTATGGAAAATTTAAGAGGTTTGTGGATGGAATTCCGGAGCACAGAGTCCAGGCAGCTGAAGGCACAGCCACAAATGATGGAGTGATTAAAATCAGAGGCATGTAAGAACAAGAATTGGAGGAGCACAGAGATTGGACTGGAGAAGTAATCTCCTCTGTGAAAAAAAATGTTTTTAAAAGCAGCAGAGTTTTGAAAAGAGCCTGACTTCAAAAGTGGCAGACTGATCATCAACTTGCCGTTAAAAAAATACACATCTTGGCTGAAATCTGTACAGGTTTAATGTATAGGTTTTCTTTAATCACAGCATACCATTGTTCACGCAAACTATTAAGTCATCAAAAAAAGTGGAAGACTTAGTGCACAGTCCTTTCTTAAGATATGGTTCACAAATAGCTTGTAGGTTGATGAAGGGTTTTAAAAAACGATTACGCAAAGGATTACCTGAGTCTTGAAGCATGTGAAAAAGTTGTTATGGTTTACTGTGCTTAGAAATGAATCATGATATTATATTGGTATCGGGGAATACTCTACATGTCAATGTTATGGTTTAAAAATAATGTGACCCTTTCAACATCAAGCTGTTTACTAAGCTAGGAATGCCTTGCTAATTATATCTAGGTGGTGGCAGTATCACAAGTCCTTAAATGTCAGGAGTTATAAATGCCTTTCATTTCAGCTTGTGTTTCCCTGCTTACGTTTGCTGCATTAAGAGAATTGAGGCTTGAACAAGCTGCAATTGTTCCCATAACCTGTTTTAATATTACACCATTCCCTTCAGTGAGCATTCTGGATACTGTTGGTATTGTAAAGTGTTCATCCTAAACAGGCTCCATGCTGATGGGTTGACACACAAAAACGGGACACTCTGTTCCAGAGAAAATGTTTCTAAGGGTAGATGCATGTGCACCATGATTGCCGAATTTTCCAGAAATTTCTGGAGAAGTTGGTGTTTAGCAACTCGCCATTCAGCACAACTGACCCATGCTGGTGTAAATATTCAACAAGGTCCTTCTTCCATATCCCTCTCTTCCTATTTCCTTTATATGTTTATCTATCCTCCCCTGAAAAGCATCTGGGGTCTTCTTTGTCTTAACAACTTCACATTCTCATCTCTCGGATATAAAAGGTTCTCCTGAATTCACCATTCAACTTATTCAACCTCATATTCATGGTCTCAGGTATTAAATATAAACTTAAAAGTGGGAACAAATTCCCCAAGCAACCTTTTGCAACATCCAAAGCAACTCCTGACATTTCATTTTATAGAAAGGAAAGATTTCAGCCTGCTTATTGTTGGGAATACATACTTATGTTTAATGGACTAGAATATGGCATTGTTTGGACATTCCCAATTTTAAATACTTTGTATTTTCTGGGAGTTGTATTCAGTAGTAACTACTAAAAAGCTAAACGTGAACTGGCTTTTTGGAAAGAATGGATGCCAAAGTTTTTCAGAGAGAGATAAAAGATTGGTTTTGTTACTTCAAAGGCTAAACAAACTGGAGGAAGAGGCCTTGGTTCTGACAGTTGTCTAGTCACAGCCGCTGAAGTAAAGTTGCTGTTTCAGGAAATACTTTGGTATGGCAGTTGAAAAAAAAGACACCAAGAAACTGACAGCAAAAAGGAAACCCTCACTCTCTTGTCAAAAAAAAAGAGAAAGCCTTTCAGTAAGATAAGCTGCAAAGATATCTCTCAGTGAAGCAAGTTCTGGGAAGCTAAGAAAGTTCCAGAAGGCAGTATCTTAAACATTCTCTTCACAGCTGGAAGGTGAATTGTTAATTCCAATTGATTCTCATCTGAACTGAGGTCTGATTTGAAGACCTCATGAATCCTACAACAATTGTCATTGTGACCTTGACAAAAGGATGTTCACTGGACCATGAAAGGTTTGTTATTATTTTAATCCTTTGATTTTTGGCATCTAAGAAACAACGTGTTTTTTCATTTTTGGGACTATAAGCTGAATTGAAATTGAGATTGCTATACGCTGGAATACCAGGAAATTGTGACAATTGAATAGCAGGTGCTGCATATTGTTGAGCTGTGCAACGCAACATTGTTGTTTAAAGCATGTGAGGGAGAATGCAAGACTGAGCGGAATGAGAACTTCTGAGGTAAGAAATACTGCTTAACAACAGCTCTCTGACTGAGGGTTAAATAGATGGATGAAGTGCGATGAACAGTGGAGGAGAAGAGTCCAGAGTCTGCAGATTGAAAGCATCCACTTCTTTCTCTTCTCCCTCTCTTTCTATCCATGTGGGAGAAAAGACAGAAACACCAAGTAAGCTTATAAGACAGAATTCATGCAAGAAAAGACCTAAGTTCTCCTAAGCAATCATCAAATTGAAGAACCTTGATCACTTTACAGAGAACAGCAAGCCAACATTGCAAAAATCAGAAGGATAACAAAAGTCCAGAGACAGTATATTCCTGTTAGGGTGAAAAGAAAGGCTGGTAGATATAGGGAATGCTGGATGAGAAATTGAGGTTTTGGTTAAGAAAAAGAAGGAAGCATATGTCAGTCATAGACAGGAGAGATCGATTGAATACTTAGAAGAGTATAAAGGCAGTAAGAGTATACTTAAGAGGAAAATCAGGAGGGCATAAAGATGAGATGACTTTGACAAATATAATTAAGGAGAATCCAAAGGGATTTTATAGATACATTAAGGACAAAAGGGTAACTAGGGAGAGAGTAGGACCCCTTAAAGATCAATAAGGCAGCTTATGTGTGGAGCCTCAGGAGATTGGGTGAGATACTAAAAGAATATTTAGCATCAGTGTTTACTGTGGAGAATGACTTGGAAGATATGGAATGTGGGAAATAGATGGTGGCATCTGGAAAAATGTCCCTATCACAGCGGAGGAGGTGCTGGATGTGTTGAAATGCATAAAAGTGGATAAATCCCCAGAACCTGATCAGTTGTACCCTAGAACTCTGTGGGAAGTTAGGGAAATGATTGCTGGCCCCATTGCTGAAATATATTTATATCATCAATACCCGCAGGTTAGGTGCTGGAGGTTGGCTAAAGTGGTGCCACTATTTAAGAAAGGTATATAGGAATTTTGGACTGGTGAGCCTGACACTAGTTAGTGGGAAATTTGTTGGAGGGAATCCTGAGGGACAGGATTTCCATGTATTTACAAAGGCAAAGACTGATTAGGAATAGTCAGCATGGCTTTGTTCGGGGAAATTCATGTCTCACGAACTTGATCAAGATATTTGAAGCAGTAACATTGATGAATCCTGTTGAAATACTCTTGTTCTTGATAATAAAGAGTAAATAAATAGTTGCATTTTTAATATGTTTCATTGAGGACTGGGAGAAAGTGAGGACTGCAGATGCTGGAGATCAGAGTCGAGAATGTGTTCCTGAAAAAGCAGAGCAGGTCAGGCAGCATCCGAGGAGCAGGAGAATTGATGTTTCGGGCATAAGCCCATTTCCTGATGAAGGGCTTATAACCGAAACGTCGATTCTCCTGCTCCTCGGATGCTGCCTAATCTGCTGTGCTTTTCCAGCACCACATTCTCGACTCACAGAGGACTGGGTCTTCATTACCAGTGCATTCCTCATGTTAGAGTTGTAACATTATGAGGTCAAACAATTTGCTTAGTGATAATCACATGGCTGCATAGTGTAACTCATTCACAGGATGTGGGCATTGCTGCCACACCACTATTTATTGCCCATCCCTGATTGCCCTTGAGAAGATGATGGTAGGCTTTCTTCTTGGACGGCTGCAGTCCATGTGCTAAAGGTACATACACAATGTCATCTGGAAGTTTCAGAGTTTTGATCCAACGGCATTGAAGAAATGGTGATATATTTCCAAGTCAAGATAATACATGCCTTGGGGGTTAGTTTTCAGATGCTGGTGTTCCCAGGTATCTATTGCCCTTGTATAGGCCATGATTTTGGACAGTGCTGTTGAAGGATGAGCTGCTACAGGACCCTTTATAGGTGGTGCACACTGCTGTCACTGTGTTGCTGGTGATGAGAGTGAATGTTGAAAGTGGTGGATGGGGTGTTAATCAAGAAGCTGCTTTGTCCTAGATGGTGTCAAGCTTCTTGAATGTTGTTGGAGCTGCACTGTGGAGACTATATTTCAAATCCTACCATGACAGTTGAAGAAAATTAAATTCAATTAGTTAACAACTCAGAATTAAAACACTAATTTCATTGTAATCATCATGAAATCACCAGATTGCAATAACCACTCATCTGGTTCAGAAGTGTCCCTTAAGGAAGGAAATCTGCTGTCCTTACTTAGTCTGGCCTACATTTGGGTCCTGACCCAAAGAATGTAGTTGAGCCTTGATGGTTCTCATAGCACAGACAGCACCACAGTGGTTTACTGTCAGGATGGAGGTTCACAATGAAGACACCCTCCATTGTAGATCCTTCAACATTGACCACATAGTCCATGATGTCTCATGGCATCAGGTCAAACATGAAACCTCCCTTATAATAACCACAACCACCCACCTCTCCTCCGCCCCCCCCAGCTGATAAGTCATTGGTTCTCCATGTTGAATACCATTTGGAAGAAGCACTGACAATGATAATGGCACAGTGTCCATCACCAAGAGTAGTTTGATAGCACTACTAAGATCGTTCTGACAGAGTCCTGGTAAAATAGATTCTCTACAGTGTGGAAATAGGCCCTTTGGCCCAACAAGTCCACACCAACCCTCCGAAGAGTAACCCACCCAGACCCATTCCCCTAGTGTATGCACCCTGACTAATGCACCTATCACTATGGGAAATTTAGCATGGCCAATTCACCTAACCTGCACATCTTTGGATTGTGGGAGGAAACCGGAGCACCTGGAGGAAACCCACACACTAACAGGGAGAATGTGCAAACTCCACACAGACAGTCGTCTGAGGCGGGAATCGAATCTGGGAGCTGTGAGGCAGCAGTGCTAACCACTGAGCCACCACACTGCCGAAAGGGCATATTTACCAGATTGTGCCTGCAGCAGATGTTGAAGGAAACAACAAGAGGGGGAGAAACCTACTTGACCTTGACCTGTCACAAACGGATCTATCCCTGACAGTATTAAGTCGTAATGACAAGTGACTTGAATAAGGCAGTTAGCATCTTTAATCACAAGACAACCTCCACCCATCAGGATTTAAAGGACTTTCCAGGGAGAAGATAACCAGTGCTCTGCCAGATCTCCATGTACCAGTTGCTGTGCCTGATTTGTCTCCAGAGACATTCATGTCTCATAGACATAATGTAACTAGTTGGTGTAATAATAAATAATATGCCTGTTATGGTTAACCAAGATGGAGTCTCTTTTCTGCCTAAGAATCTTGTGGACATCCAACATGGTATCAGTAGATCATTTAATATCAGGAGAAGAGTATGTGTTGGTGAATCTACCCAACATGTCTCAGTTAACAAAAGCCAACATTTACAGCATGGTAGCAGCAGTGGAAGTGGGCACCTGAAGATTTTATTTAGCCATACTTTAGAATATGCTGCACAGTCCTCATGGAAACCATATACTATCTTTATGCTGAAGACACCTTCCATTGTGTTGTATTCATCACAATTTCACAACACTCCTTCTAAACTACAATATCTAAATGGTTATTGTTTGCAGAATGAATCATGAGAGGATGTTTCCATTGGTAGGATAGACTGGAACTAGAGGACACTGTTTAAAGATGGAGATGAGGAATTTTTCTACTCTGAGGGTCTCTTCTCCAGAGAGTAGCTGAGGCAGCCATTGAACATCTTTTCCAGGCACAGGTGGAAATATTTTTGACTGAGGAGGAAATCCGAGATTTTGTGAGATGCAGTAATGTGGAGCTGAGGTAGAAGTTGGATTAGCCATGATCTTCTTAAATGGCAAAGCAGACTGGAGGGCCTACTCCAGCAAAATGGCCTATTCCTCTTAATTTTTATGTGCGTTCACAACTTCCACCTCTCTTGTCTCAAAGTGGGGTCATCAGCATTATCTGTGTGTTCAAGGTAAGGGAGTTTAGTGACTCATGAAATTTCCAAAAAACAAAGTGCCCAACTGAGCTGATGGCATATTTTGAATGATGTTCCCCTGAAGGAGATTAGCAACATTGGATGAGTTTTAATCACTTTGCTGTCTCTAATTTCCTCCCTCAGAGTCTAGTCAATTGACAGGGCTGTAGTTTCCAGTGATTCAGGGATGAAATGGGATGACAGGAAAACTTGGAATGTAGCTTTGAATTAATAATTGTCCACACAACTATGTGAATGAGTGTAGGAAGGCAGGATTATGACGCTGAGCTGCCAACATTTATAAGAGTTTGATGGCCTTTATGTTGTCATCTTTTGGCAGTCTGAAATGTCTTGTAGAAATTTTTTTTTTCAGTTCGGTAAGTTGGTGCGTTGTAATATACATCCAAATCGTAAATATCCCTTCAGGGTCTTTGTGTATCTCGTAAACGGTCATCAAAATCGAGGAGAAAATCTCCCTGAAGGCTGGCCAAATTTAACCCTCAATTGACATTGCTCAGTAACAGCACTACTGTTGTAGTGCTGGAAACACGATGGCCAGTCTATGTATATCAGCCTATACAAACACCAGTGTGATAATGACCTGATAATCTGTGACTGAGCAATGTCAATTGAGGGGTAAATATTGGCCAGCCATCGGGGAGTACCCCAACATGCTCTTCTCCAAAGTAAGAATATATGATTTCAAAGAGGGCTCTTGTGGCACAGTGTTACTGCCCCAGACCTCTGGGTTCAAGTCCCACCCGCCCCAGAGGTGTGCTGATATGTGCCTGAACAGATTGATTAAAATAACACTAAGAATTCAGAACAGAATGATGTAATCATTCCCTTGATCCTGCTCTATCTTATAGCTGGTATCAATTACTTTCCTGCCTCTCCCCATAACCCTGACTCCCTTGTCAACTCAGACTCTGTCTAACTCAGCCATTAATATATTCAGCGACCCAGCTCCACTGCTGTGTGGAGGAGAGAATTCCAAACACTACTGACCCTCTGAGAGAAGAAATTTCTCCTCCTATTTGTCTTCCGTGGAAGATCCCTTAATATGAAACAATGCCCCTGACATGGATTTGAGTTTTCCATGTTTGCTTTTAATCCTTTTTTCTTGGACATATGCCCCTTTTCTAGATTCGTCCTTGAGGTGAAGCATCTTCTCATCATGTACTTTGTCAAGCCTCTTCAGAAGCTAATTATGTTTCAATATGATCATCTTAAGTTTTTCCAAAGTCCAGTATCATAGGAACTTTTCTGAAGATATGGATTAGGAGTAGGCTGTTCAGTCCCTTAAGTCTGTTTGATAAGAGCAGAGCTGATCTGACTGCGGCCTTAACTCACTTTCCTGCCTACCACCTGATTCCTGATACCCCTTGATAATGGTTCACACATCCAGCAATGCAGATCAGGCCTTAGCTCATTATTCATCCAGTAGTCAACACTCTTGACAGTGCAGCTGTCCCTCAGTACTGCACTAGGTGTGTCACTCTAGATCTCCTTCTCAAGGTTCCAGAGTAGAACTTGAACTCAAAGAACCATAGCTGACACTGTAATCTCCAAGGAAAGCAGTCAAATCCCTCATTTACTGTCGGCCTAGATTTACAATCTATATAATATTGCTACGACAAAATATGCTGTGCAGTCATTTCTCGATTAAAGTTTCTTTCTTTTATATATATAGGTAATTTTCTAAGCATTGAACTAGTGAATGATTTTGCGCAGCTCTGTTACAACCTAGGAGACATAACAATTGTCTTGCAAATGGCCAAGTGAGTAGAAGCAAGTGGAAAAACTTGGTGCCTTGTTGAGCAGTTCAGACTGGAATTCATGGATACTTGGCAATGGATGGAGTCACTGTGACCAGACTGACCAGTGTTGGCATGACCACCTTGGACATCAAAACCCATTTCTTTGTGAGTGGAGTGCCCAACCTGAATGACATCAGTGCACTAGTCGTGGAAGATAAACCCATGAGCTTTCAAGCCTACATCAGGGAAGGAGTGGTCAATGATTTTGAACTCAAGTTGACTGAAAAGGGGCCAAAGAGGATGAACTTTGTGATGGGACAATTTGAGGTTACAAACGTGTGGAAATAGCGGAAGCTCCAGTTTGGGCCCAGCAAATGATATCACTTATACGTGCCTCCCACTCTGGGTTGGAACCAATTGTAAGCTTTCTGTCTACCAGCTCAACCACCAATGTGAACGTTGTAATCCTAATCCTGTCTCTGTATCATATAGCTGTGCTCTTTGAAGACCTTGACCCACACAGGAGATATGTTGCCTTGAATTATGGGGGAGTTTGCTACTTTGTTGGATTTGAGCTCACTAGGAAAGTGAAGAATATCACAGCTGGACCTTTTATTCAAGGATTGGTGGGCCAAATTGAAGATATCTTTCTGTTCAAAGATGCAGGCCAGGTCCAGTTTTGTAATGATACAGAAAGATACATTGTCCTAAATGGGAGTTTGAATTGAGTTCTATTCTCAAATACCAAATATAATACTCAGACTCAAGGTAGACATTTACACCAATACTAACGCTTTGAAAATGTGAAGTTTCAATATTTTAGTTCAATACGATTCAGTTTGGAAGAGCCCAATTCAGTCTTTGTTACGACACAGAGTGTCATTATTGCTGTTTTACTTAAAATGCTCAATTCAAATTACTGACTAATTCAGCAGTTTTTAGTGCAGATAACAACTTTGACCTAATGCTGTATTTGAGTTCATTATTTTCATTGGTCTGTAGTAATATTCATTTAAAAGCTAATTTATAACTAAATGGAAAATCTTGTATTAAGCTGAATTAAACTTTTGATTAAAATCTGCCTTGCTTTATGTGTTTGAATTATGCCTCTAGTGCATGTTCCGTTAAGTTTGCAATGCAGGCTAATAGGCGACAACTGAAATTAGAATGATAACAATGTGTATTTAGTGTTTATTTTATTATATATTTATTTTGAATCACAGAAAACCTATGCAATTTTAGAGACAATACTGGGCTTTTATTTTCAGCTGTGATGTTGTTTGAGTTACTGATGTTTTTATAATGGGTGTCTCTGGTAAGCCTATATAGTGTTCCTTTCATTACTTGCTGGAAAGCATACTGATGAACCAATTACACTGATGTTTTGAATAGATTTTTTCTAAGACTGAAGACATCAAACACAATAGCTGAGGCAGGTTCAAGGTCTGGCTGTTGATGTCAGCGAGAGCTGTGACTCATCTGGGGTGACATGTTACTGTTGCCAGGAAACACGGGCATTTATTTAATCATGCCATTTGAACGTTTGGACATGTTCTCTTGTTCTTGATGTCATCAATTAATGGGACACAAATGTTAGAGGAAATCACAAACTGCTCAAATTCAAAGACTCAGTGTTCCACATATTTTTAACATCTCTCCTATCTTTCTGATCCAGTCCTGATTCCAGTCTTGGGTGACTGTCTATGTGGAGTTTGCACATTCTCCTTGTGTCTGCGTGGGTTTTCTCCTGGTGCTCTGGTTTCCTCCCACAATCCAAAGATGTGCAGGTCAGATGAATTGGCAATTCTAAATTGCCCATAGCATTAGTTAAAGGGAAATAGGTCTAGGTGGGTTACTCTTCGGAGAGTTGGCGTGGACTTGTTGGGCTGAAGAGTCTGTTTCCACACTATAGGTAATCTAATCTAATTATAAAGCTTTGTGATGCACTGTCACGGTTCTCATGCAGTCACCTTTAGGTAAATTACCCAATAATTTGTTTAATCCTGCTCTTTTTGCTGCCGTGCAGTAGAGTGTTAATATCCACATGCTTGATTCAACTTCTCACGGGAAGGCAGGGATCCCCCAGCACTGCATCTTTCAGTAATGGTGCTTCATAACCAAGCACCCTCTCAATGTTGCATTCTGCTGGTCCCACTCTCCTGCCTTTTCCTCATAAACACTGCAAACTTCTTCTCATATCCAATTCCCAAGCGATGGCCCTAGTCTCAACTGAACCTGCTTCCAATGCATTCCAGACTCTAACTCACTGTGACAAAGAAATGTTTCCTCATGTTGCTATTACTTTTGCCAATCATCTTAAACTCCTATCAATGAGAACCATTTCTCCCTATCTCCACTGTCCAGAATCACCCATGAGTTTGAACCTGTATCAAATCTCTTTCTCATCTTCTCACGGGGAGACAGCCCCAGCTTCTCCAATTTATCTATGCAACTGACATCTCCTAACCTTGGCATCATTCTCATGAGTCTTTTCTATACCTTTCACATCCTTCCTAAAGTGAGCTGCTCAGATTTGAATACAGTGTTGAACTGAGGATAAATCAATGTTTATTCCAGATTTAGCATAACTAGAATCATACAATCTCGGCAGTGTGGAAAGAGACTATTAAGCATATCAAGTCTGTACTGACCCACCAAAGAGAGCGTTCCATTCAGACCCAGTACCCCCACCCCCTGCATTTCCTATTGTTAATCCATTTAGCCTGCATAGCCCTGACATTATGAAGGCAATTTAACATACTCAATTAACCTAACTGATACATCTTTGGGAGGAAACCAGAGCACCAATGGAAATCCACATAAAAGACCCCTGGGGAGAAGATTCAAACTCCACACAGACAGTCACCCAAGGCTGGAATCAAACCTGAGTCCCCCAACTAACTACTGAGCCCTGATTTCCTTTCATTTGAACTCTACTCTTCAATAAGTAGAGTAAAGCTGTATGCTTTATCTTCTTTCTGAATCCACCTTGCTACCTTCAATCGTATGCAAATATATATATTCTGAGATTCCTCTGAGCCTGCACTCACTTTAGAATGCTGCCCTTTATTTTATTTTGTTACGCCTCATTCTTCATACCAATAATTAAATACTTCACACTTGAAATCCAAACAGCATACTTTGATTCGTCCAAGCAACTTTCAGTCAACTAAGAATGAAAATTAAAATTGTGAACTTGACCATTATTTAATTTTGGGTTTGAAGTCACAACTTACTGACCTATAAGTGGAAGAGCTCTGAACTGAACAAGCCGGCACAGGTAAATTATATTGCATCTGGTATCCCAATCTTATCACTGATATTGCATAATTGTGAATGACATATTTCAATTTCACAAGGATTGATGAGAGGTTGTTCAGTTTAGGAGGTAATTGACTCACTATCAGATGCTAAACAAGAATTTTATTTGCCTGGATGTTTTCTTTTCTGCTGAGAGACAGAGAAAGAGAGATGGGATGGCAAAAATTAGTATTTCAATTGGATAAAATATATTAGAGAATAAATCATTAACTTAGAGAGTTACTAAGTCTGCAGGTTAATTAGTCAAATGCCCAAAAGCTGATTTTTCATATTGAACCTCAGCCACAACCCTATTTAAATTCTCCTTTTTAACATATGTTGAATGTTGGCTGAATCTTCAAAGGCATCTACTATAAACTCAAAGTCTGTGCTCACTGAAATTATTTGCAATCTAAATTCAAAATGATGCAAGACTTAGATCAAAGTGTAAGAGAGATGTGAGTTGGATAGGGGAATATTCTAGGCCAAAATCATAATATGTATTTTTAGGATTAATTATTAGTTCAATAATCATTAGAAGACAGTTACTAATTAATGTGTTTCAAATTACTAAGGATTGTAGCTTTAGTTGGACTGCTTTAGTAATTAGCTACACCTGAAATATTGTTCAGTTGTGTGTAGATTTTATTAGCTGATTGACTAGATATATTGCTCGAAATGGAGCCAGAAGAGAGAGGAGTGGATACAGTAGTTTGAAAGTTTCCCATTCTTGTAGTGAGGAACATCAATGTGTAATTATCTCTGTACCCTCCACATTTGAAGAAAGTGTTTCAAATTGAAGAAAAAATATCCAAAAGAGTCTCGGAGTGAAGATCAGCTTATTGAGAAGCTGCAGTTTAGCTCAAATATAATACACCATCAGAATAACTAGATATATGATGGGAATAAATGAGAATGGTTTACCAGTTTCAGATCATATTAAACACAGATGATTCCAAGTAGACTGATCTCAAAAGCTCCCAGTGAGCAACCTTTCTTGCCTTGTAGGGGAAAATTACTACAGGGACTGGAATCTGCACTGAAAATAATCAATACTGGAGATCACAGCAGGGTGGCACAGTGGTTAGCACTGCTGCCTCACAGTGCCAGAGACCCAGGTTCAATTCCTGCCTCAAGCAACTGACTGTGTGGAGTTTGCACATTCTCCCCGTGTCTCCGTGGATTTCCTCTGGGTGCTCTGGTTTCCTCCCACAGTCCAAAAATGTGCAGGTTAGGTGAATTGGCCATGCTAAATTGCCCGTAGTGTTAGGTGAAGGGGGAAGTGGGTCGGTGTGGACTTGTTGGACTGAAGGGCCTGTTTCCACACTGAATAATCTGAGATAGCATTCATAGAGAGCAAGCTAATGTTTTGAGTCCAGATGATTCTTCACCAGAGCTGGTGAAATGTGGAGGGTGCAGCACTTATACTATTGTTGTGGGGGGTGCAAGGTGTGGGTGTGGGGTGCTGGTAGAGAAAATATTTTGGTAGTTCAGATTAAGTGATCGGAACCGTGAGAATGGCAAAGCAATAACGAGCAGGGTGAGGAATGGATGTTGCAGGTTCCAGGGTTTAGATCTTTCATTAAAAACAGGCAAGGCGGTAAAAGAGAGGGAGGCGTGGCCTTGTTAGTCGAAGATAGTATAACGGTGGCTGAGAGAACTTTTGATGAGGGCTCGTCTACTGAGGTAGTGTGGGCTGAGGTTAGAAACAGGAGACGAGAGGTCACACATCTTAGAGTTTTTTATAGGCCCCCCGCAGAGTTCCAAGGATGTGGAAGAGAGGATTAGCAACATTATTCAGGGTAGGAGTGAAAGGAACAGGGTGGTCATTATGGGGGACTTTAACTTCCCCAACATTGATTGGAAATGTCATAGCTCCAGTACGTCGGATGGATCAGTTTTTGTCCAATGTGTACAGGACGGTTTCCTGACATAGTATGCCGAAGGGCCAACAAGAGGGGAAGCCACACTGGATCTGGTGCTTGGTAATGAACCAGGCCAGGTGTTTGATTTAGTTGTAGGTGAGCACTTTGGAGAGAGTGACCATAATTCAGTTACATTTGGTTTAGCGATAGAAAGGGATAGATCCATGCCACAGGTCAAGAGTTATCAATGGGGCAAGGGCAATTATAATGCGATTAGGCAAGAATTAGGATGCATTGAATGGGATAGCAAAATGCAGGGGATGCAATCGAAATGTGGAGCTGGTTTAAGTAACAGATATTGTGTGTCCTTGATAGGTATGTCCCTGTCAGGCATGGAGGAAGTGATAAGGAAAGGGAACCGTGGTTTACTACAGAAATTACATCTCTTGTTATGAAGAAGAAGGAGGCTTATGCATTGATGAGGCAAGATGGTACAGACGAGGCGATGGAGAATTACAGATCAGCTAGGAAGGATTTAAAGAGAGTGTTAAGAAGAGCAAAGAGAGGACACAAGCAGTCTTTAGCAAATAGAATAAAGGAGAACCCTAAAGCTTTCTATAGGTATGTGAGGAATAAAAGGATGATTCGGGGAGGAATAGAGCCAGTCAAAGACAAAAGTGGGAAGTTGAGTGTGGACACTGTAGAGATCGGAGAGGTGCTAAATGAACATTTCTCATCGGTGTTCACTCAGGAAAAGGAGAATATTGTAGAGGAGAAAAATGAGGTACGAGATATTAGACTAGAAAGGATCGAGGTTAGTTACGCATAGATGTTATCAATTCTAGAAGGAGTGAAAGTAGACAAGTCCCCTGGGCTGAATGAGATTTATCCAAGGATTCTTTGGGAAGCTAGGGAGGAGATAGCAGAGCCTTTGGCTTTGATATTTGAGTCATCATTGTCTACAGGTTTAGTACCAAAGGACTGGAGGATTGCAAATGTTGTGCCTTTGTTCAAGAAGGGCAGCAGAGATGACCCAGGTGATTATAGACCAGTGAGCCTTACTTCTGTTGTAGGAAAGGTTTTGGAAAGGATTATGAGAGATAAGATTTATAATCATCTAGCAAGCAACAATTTGATTTCAGATAGTCAACATGGTTTCGTCAAGGGCAGGTCATGTCTCACAAACCTCATTGAGTTTTTTGAGAAGGTGACCAAGCATGTAGATGAGGGTAGGGCAGTTGACGTGGTATACTTGGATTTCAGTAAAGCCTTTGATAAGGTTCCACATGGTAGGCTGTTGGAGAAAATGCAGAGGCATGGAATTGAGGGTGATTTAGCAGTTTGGATTAGAAACTGGTTTTCTGAAAGAAGGCAGCGAGTGGTGGTTGATGGAAAATATTCAGTCTGGAGTCCGGTTACTAGTGGTGTGCCACAAGGATCTGTTTTGGGATCACTGCTGTTTGCCATTTTTATAAATTACTTAGACATAGGCATAGGTGGATGGATTAGTAAATTTGCAGACGACACTAAAATCGGTGGAGTAGTGGACAGTTTAAAAGAATGTTACAGGTTGCAGAGGGACTTGGATAAACAGCAGAATTGGACTGAGAGGTGGCAAATGGAGTTCAATGCAGCTAAATGTGATGTGATGCACTTTGGGAAGAATAACAGGATGGCAGAGTACTTGGTCAATGGAAAGATTCTTGGTAGTGTGGATGTGCAGAGGGATCTTGGAGTCCATGTGTGTAGATCCCTGAAAGTTGCCACCCAGGTAGATAGTGCTGTTAAGAAGGCATATGAGGTGTTAGGTTTCATTGGTAGGGGGATTGAGTTCCAGAACCGCATACAAAATTCTGGTGCAGCCACACTTGGAATATTGTGTACAGTTCTGGTCGCCCCATTACAGAAAGGTTGTGGAAGCATTGGAAAAGGTGCAGAGGAGATTTACCAGGATGTTGCCTGGTCTTGAGGGAAGGTCTTATGAGAAAAGGCTGAGAGACTTGGGTCTATTCTCATTGGAAAGAAGAAGGCTAAGGGGGGATTTGATAGAGACATACAAGATGACCAGGGGATTAGATAGGTAGACAGAAAAAGACTTTTTCCTAGAATGTTGATGTCAGCCTGTACAAGAGAGCATAACTACAAATTGAGGGATGATAGATTTAAGACAGATATCAGAGGCAAATTCTTTACGCAGAGAGTGGTAAGGGCGTGGAATGTCCTACCTGCTAAGGTAGTCAACTTAGCTACATTAGGGAGATTTAAACAATCCTTAGATAAGCGCATGGATGATTTTGGGATAGTGTAGGGGGACGAGCTGAGAATAGTTCACAGGTCAGCACAATATCAAGGGCCGAAGGGCCTGGTCTGCATTGTATTGTTCTATGTTCTATGTCTCCTGCCAGACTTGAAAGGACACACAGTCCCACTGGGATAGCAGGAGGGGAGAGGACCTGACAACAAAATGTAACAAGCTAAAGAAAGGAAAGAAATAGTTCACAATTTGAAGATGTTGACCACAAGTTCAGTAGGCTGTAAAGTGCCTAGTCTGAATCGGTTCCTCCAGTTTGTGCTGTGATTCACTGGAACACTGCAGCGTGCCAAGGACTGCCATGTGGGCATGCAAACAGGATGCTGTGTTAATGATCAGGTACAGGAAGTTTGGGGTCATGCTTGCATGCAGAACAGAGGTGTTCCACAAAGCAGTCACACAGTCTACATTTGGTTTCTTCAATGTAGAGTAGGCCACATTGGGTGCAGCAAATACAATACACAAGATTGGAGGAGGTACAGGTGAAATGCTGCTTCACCTGGAAAGACTGTTTCGGGTCTTGAAAGGTGAGCAGGGAGGAGGGGAGGGGGCAGGTGTTTCATGGGAAGGTGTGATGGGGAGTTGGGGCTGGTGTTGGTGGTTGTTGAAGGGACTAAGGTGTCCCAGAGGGAACAATCCCTGCTGGACGTGTCTGAAATGGCAGAGAATAATCATTTGAATGTGAAGGCTGGTGGAATGAAAGTGATGATAAGGGGAACTAGATCTCACAATTGTAAATGATAGGAAGGGGCAAGGGCAGGATGAAGGGTGATAGGTCAGAAGAGGTTGAGGGCCGTGTCAACCACAGTGGGCGGTATACTATGGTTATGGAAGAAGCAAGCCATGTCAGCAATGTTATTTTGGAAGGTGTCATCATTAGAACAGATACAACATAGGCAAAGGAAATGGGATGGAGTCCTTGCAGAATGTGGGATGCGACGAGCTGTAGTGAAGATACCAATGGGAGTCAGGTTTTATAGTGGACGGCAGCGGCCAGTTTATTCCCTGAAATGGAGACGGAAAGGAAGTGTCAGAAATGGACAATGTGGAAGTTATAGAGGAGTGGAATTTGGAGGGAAAATGAACAAAGATTTCAAAGTCCTGGCAGGAGCATGAAGTGGTACCAAAGCAGTTGTCAATGTACTGACTAAAGAGTTGTGGTAGGGTGCCAGTGTAAGACTGTAACAAGGAGTATTCCACATACCCATAAAGAGGCAGCCATAACTGAGAGCCAGGTGGGTACCCATAGCCACTCCTTGGATTTGACAGAAGTGAGATGGATTAGAGGAGAAATTGTTCAGTGAGAGAACAAGTTCAGCCAAGCGGAGGAGAATGGTGGGTGGGGATTGTTCAGGCCTCTGTTTGAGGGAAAAGCCGAGAGCTCTCAGACTATCCTGATGGGGAATGGAGGCATGCAGGGATTGAACATCCATGGTGAACAGGAGGCAGTTACAGCCGGGGAATTGAAAATTATCAATATATTGGAGGGCATCAGAGGAATCGTGAATGTGGGTGGGCAGGATCTGGACAAGTGGAGAGAGGATGGAGTCAAGGTAGAAGGAAATGAGGTAAAATGGGCCAGGAACAGGATGGTACGATGAGCCTACGGGGCAGTCTGGTTTGTGGATTTTGAGAAGGTGATAGAAATGGCCTGTCAAAGTTTGGGAGACTACTAGATTGGAGGCAGTGAGGGGAAGATCTCCAGAGGTAATGAGGTCAGAGATGGTCCTGGCAACAATGGCTTGAATTTTGGATGTGGGTCATGGTCCATGGGGAGTAGGAAGAAGTGTCTAAGAGCTGGCATTGAGCCTCCACAAGGTAAAGGCTCAAGTGGTGTGCCCAAAACATTTTTGTCAGCCAGTTTGATAACAAAGCTAGGGTTGGACCTAAGACAGCGAAGTTTTGCAATTTCAGAAGGGGACAGGTTCGCATGCATAAGAGGAGCAGAGAAATTAAGATGTCATGTCAGTAGTTTTTATGAAGAGCTGAGAGGCCAAGGGAAGGTGCCCCCCACCAACACCCCCCACACCCCGCCATCTTCTTCAGGCCGGACATCCCCCCGCCCTTTTTCCACTGATCCCTTCACCTGCCTCCAGGATTCTCCTGCACTTGGACCCCTTCCCCAGCCTCTAATCTGCCCTCGATCTCTTCCTTGAAAACTGCCAACATGGCATCGGCCGTCTCAATTTCTCTCCCCCTTTTAACCACTCTAACCTGTTCCCTTCTGAAATTGCAGCACTTCACTCTCTTAGATCCAACCCTAACTTTCTTTATGAAACCAGCCAACAAAGGTGACACTGTTATAGTCTGGCACACTGACTCAAAACCAGCTCTCACTTCTTTCCACCACCCTCTGGACCATGACCCGACATCTGATCATTGAGCCATTGTTGCCAGGACTATCACCAACGTCATTACCTCCCCCCACTGCCTTCAATCTAGTAGTCTCCCACCCTGGACAGTCGGCCTCTACTTCCTTCCCAAAATCCACAAAACAGGTTGCCCTAGTAGGCCCATCGTATCAGCCCGTTCTTGCCCCATTGATCTAATTTCCTTCTACCTTGATTCCATCCTCTCTCCACTTGTCCAGACCACACCCACACACATCTGCAATTTCTCTGATGCCCTTCCCCATATTGATAATTTCCAGTTCCCTAGTCCTAACTGCCTCCTGTTCACCATGGATGTCCAATCTCTCTATATCTCCATTCCCCATCAGGATGGTCTGAGAGCGCTTGGCTTCTTTCTCGATTAGAGGCCTGAACATACCCCATGCACTACCACTTTTCTCTTCCTGGCTGAACTTGTTCTGTCACTTAACAATTTCTCCTTTATTTCATCTCACTTCTGTTAAATCAAATGAGTGTCTATGAGCACCTGTCTGGGTCCCGGTTATGACTGCCTTTTTATGGGACATGTGGAACAATCCTTGTTCAAGTCTTCCACTGGCTCCCTCCCACAACTCTTTTCTTGATACACCGCTTTGGCCAGAACCATGAAAACTTTGTTCATTTTGCCTCCAATTTCCATTCCCCTATAGTTTCCACATCATTCATTTCTGATACTTCCTTCCCTTGACCTCTCTGTCTCCATTTTGGGGAATAAATTGTCCACTGACATCCACTAAAAAGCCACTGACTCCCATAGTTACCTTCACTACAGCTTGTCACACCCCACATCCTGCAAGGACTCCATCCCATTCTCCCAGTTCCTTCACCTATGTCATATCTGTTTAGATGATGCCACCTTCTGAAACAGCACTGCTGACATGGCTTGCTTCTTCCATAACTGTAGTTCCCTGCCCACTGTGGTTGACAGAGCCTTCAACCTCTTCCGACCTATCTCCCGTGCTTCGGCCCTTGCCCCCTCCCAACACTCATAACAGTGTGATCAAGTTTCCCTGTCCTCACTTGTTATCCCACCGGCCTTCTCATTCAAAGGATAATTCTCAGCCATTTCAGATAACTCTAGCAGAACACCTTCACCAAACACAAAATCCCCTCTCAGCCATATCTATATTTTGCAGGGATCATTCCCTCCAGGAGACCCTGGTCCATTTCACAACCATCAACAGCAACTCCCTTCCCCATAATACTTCCCCATGTAACTGCAGAAAGTGCAACACCTGCCTCCTCACCTCCTTCCTGCTTACCCTCCAAGGGCTTAAACAGTCTTTCCAGGAGAAGCAGCATTTCTCCTGGACCTCGCTGCACCTAATGTGGCCAACTCTACATTGGAGAAACCAAACGCAGACTGGGTAACTGTTCTGTGGAACATCGCCAGTCTGTGCGCAAGCATGACCTTGACCTTTCTGTAGCCAGTCATTTTAACACAGCATCCTGCACGCACTGCCCACATGTCTCTTCTTGGAATGCTGCAATGTTCTAATGAATCACAGCACAAACTGGAGGAACAACAGCTCATTGTCAGACTGGTCACTTTCCAGCCTTCAAGATTTAATATTGAGTTCAACACCTTCAAATTTCTTCCCTTTCTTTTAACTTGTTATATTCTGTTATCATGTCCTCTCTCCCCTCCGGCAATCCCAGTGGGACTGTTTGTCCTTTCAAGTCTTGCATTGTTCTGCCATTGTCACATTCTGATCACTTAATCTGAACTATCAATACCTTTCTCCACCAGCACCCCACAACCACTACCCTGACTGCCCACACCCCCACCCCTAAACTATAGCATAAACTTCAGCGCTGATGAAGAGTTATCTAGACTCAAAACGTTAGCTTGCTCTCTGCCCATGGATGCAGTGCGAGCAGGATGCTGTGTTAAAATGGCTGGCTACAGAAAGGTCAGGGTCATGCTTGCACAGAGACTGACCTGCTCTGACCTGCAGCATTGATTGTTTTCAATATTTTTTCCTCCCTTGTTTAGCAGTTTGGTATCAAGTGAAGCTTTAGACTGTTTCTTTAAGCCAACCTTCAAAGTTTGAATTGCTCTTTCCACCAGACCATTGGATGATGGATGTCTTTACATGACGAAAGCCATTTGACTTTATGAAATATTCAAACTCCCTGCTGATAAATGGTGGCTTGTGGTCATTGGCCAGTGCCTCCAGGAGCCCATGTATTGCAAAAGATGCTCACAACTTTTCTATTGTCATCTCTATTGTTGAAAAATGTGGTGCTAGACAAACACAGCAGGCCAGGCAGCATCTGAGGAGCAGGAGAATCAACGTTTTGGGATAAGCCCTTCTTCAGGAATCATTCTTGAAGAAGGGCTTATGCCCAAAACGTTGATTCTCCTGCTCCTCAGATGCTGCCTGGCCTGCTGTGTTTTTCCAGCACCACATTTTTCAATTCTGGTCTCCAGCATCTGCAGTCCTCACTTTCTCCTATTGTCATCTCAATGTTTGACAAATGAATTCTATGCATGTCCAAACACTTTGAGCAGGTGTCTGTAATGCCTAAGAACGTTGAGCCCATAAGTTGACATGTAATTGAGTCCAGAGTTTACCCGGCCATTCCTATGAATGTGGGAGAGCTGGTGGCAGTAACTTTTGTCCATGTTGACACTCTAGGCACCTGCCCCACCAACACATCTATGTGTACACTCACTCCTTGGTACCAGACATAATGTCTGACCAACATATTTATTTTGGACACCCCTGGATGACCCTGGTGGTGTTCAGCCATTATCTGGAGGTGACCTTTGGACGGAATATTCACTCTTGCTCCCCATAAAAAAAATGCTGTCCTCGACAGCGAACTGGTTTCACCAAGTCCAGAAACGTCTCAATTCTGGTTTTTAAACTTTTGTTTCCCACATCACCACCAGCTATTTTAGTTTTGCCAGGACTGGATCTTTTTGCATCCATAGTCTGATGTTATCAGAGATGACTAGAAAGGTGTCCAGAAAATTTAAAACCAGAACAGACTCTTCCAGTGCTGGCACCACCAATGTGTGTGTGTGCCAGTGGGAGGTGGTTCAAGGCATCGTATTTGCTACTTAGCCTCCTGGATGGTGTTACAACTTGTAATTGTACGGACCTAGAATGAGAGCCCACTACTGAATTTGACCTGAAGCTGAGGGCAGCATGGTCTTGTTCTTTTTAAGTAGCCCTAGCAGGGGTTTATGATCTGTTACTATTATAAATTTACACCCGTAAAGGTATTTTGTCACACCAAAAATGACCGCCAAACCTTCCTTCTGGACATATTTGCACTCTGTGTCAGCCAAAGTCCAGGAAGTACATGCTATTGGGCATTCCTCTCCATCGGGTCATCTATGAACCAACACCACCCAATACCATAAAGAGAGGCATTGCATTTCAGCACCAGATCTCGTTTGGGATCATAGGGTACTAACACTTTAGACTATGACAGCTGCTTCTTCACTTCCTGAAAGGCTATATCTCGTATTTGGATTGTGCGTGGAAGGGGGGGGGGGGGGGGGGGGGGCGCGGGGGGAGGTGAGAGAGACAGTTTATTTCAGGAGCGTACTTTTTTTCCCATCGCCACTGATATAACTCCACAGAGGCCACTGTCCTGTCATCTAGTTACCCCTTATATTCACACGTTCACAGTGTTTGACACTGGTCCAGCTTCCTCAGAGCCATCACCTGTGGTTCAATGTGTGTACATGCTCAGTAAAAGACACCATTGCACAAGAATTTTGTTTTTCCTGGTGGTGGAAATATAAAATACTGATGTGACCAATGAACCATTAACAAGCAAAGCCCAATAAGGGCAATGCCTATGTGAAAAAAAAAATGAATGGAAGGGTAAAGACTACATCAAAGTAGTGTTGGAGGAAATAAAACACTCCATTCCCCATGTTGCCATCCTCTCCCTAAAGGCATCAACAGCCTTGGAAGACACCACATGCTCCCCCTCCAATGACATCCTGGCATGAACACAACTACACGCACTTGTGTTTATTTTCAATTTTTTTTTCTTTGTTTCCCCCATACTCCCACCTAACAGGAGTAGTGCTTATTTTTCCCCAGCACCCATGTTGCATGTGTGCAGGTGTTGGACACAGTGAAAATTAACAATATGTAAATCTTTATTTATATTCCACCACCAGGAAGAAAGGAAACAACAGAGTGGCCAGTGACAAGCTTCTTGACAAAGCTCAATGCTGCATGATTGAAATACTGAAGGAGAGGGCAGGGAATAGATCAATATAAAGTTAGAGGGGGAAATAAAACACTCCACTCCCTGCGCTGGGCACTTCTGTTTATATGTCAGCCAGGGTTTCCTGATTGGACCCATCAGGTAACTTGTATTCTGTGAGATTCACCTGGCTGACCTTGTTACAATTACTACAGTCATCTTTATCAATTCAATTGTTCAATTACAGGTGGACCCACCCAACCAGTCTCATGAAATCACATCTTATCTTGTTGCTACCCTCTAGGTTGTTTAGGTATGTGGGTTAGTCTGATTGAACTTCATCTTCAGTCCTTACAAACAGATCTTCATTAACAGCAGAAACAGTCTGATGGGTTGGGGACAGATGGATTCCTATTTCAATAATATTCAGTACTTGCCTAATAGGTTTGACATGAAAACTCAAAGGTATAACTAGTGGAGATTTGCTTTTGAATAGAGAATTATATTTTGGCATTATTTATGTTTGAGAAGGTGTAAATGCTATGATCAACTGTAATATATTGAGTTATTTTGCATTTAATAATTTACTGTGTAATATCCTGCTTTGCTGTTTTTAAGGTAGCTATGGTGTTACATGTTTCATTCAAATAAAGATGTGTCATGGAAAGAAACAAAACCTAGGCTGTCTTTGGTCTTATTTTCATTAGCACCGGGAATAAATGTGTATCAATAAAATTGACCAATAGGGTGATTTTTGATGATTTCATTCCCAGAGTGCATGCTTAACTTAGAACCAATGTACATCAGAAAACTGAGACCATCATCTTCGTAACATTATGACTGCTGTCATCCTTTCTTCCAGCAAGATTCCACATTGAGAAGGGATAATTAAAAAATGCCTGGTGTATCAAGAAAGACATTCAGTCAATTAGTATCATCATAAGCCCCAACATTCTGCTCTTGGATACCTGGCCACATTGTCTTTTTATATACTTTCATACTATGTCAATATCGCTGGCAAGGCCAGTACTTGTTGCCCATCCTAATTGCCCTTGAACAAGTGGCTTCCTGGCCATTCCAGAGAGTAATTAAGTCATTCAGATTGCTGTGGTTTAGAGTCACATATAGGTCAGATCAGGTAAGGATGGTAGATTTCCTTTCCCAAAGATCATCAGGTCAGTTCTTAGTGACAATCAATGATGGTTCCATGCTCACTACCTCAGTCTTTTCTTATTTAAAAGTTTTCATCAAAATAGCTTCTAACAAAGTATTGCATTATTCTTAACAACCTGTTACATAGAAACATGGAGCTCTCTCCCAAACTGGTAATTATTTGGAGTAAAAAGTGCAGGGCAATGAGGTAAAAGCAGAGGAGTGGGAGTAGGTTAATTGCTTTTTCAGAGAATTGCACTGATTTATAAAATTCTTTTTCTCATTCTCTCATCAGAGGTGGGCATTGCTGGCTGAACAACATTTATTGCCCATCCCTATAGTTGCTTTCTTGAACTACTACAGTCAATGTGCTTTTGAAGAACTCACAATATCATTAGAGGGGTATTTTCAGGATTTTGACCCAGTGACCGTCAACGAATAGCAATAGTTTTCCAATTTAGGATGGTAAGTGACATGGCAGTGGTGGTGTTCCCATGTAGCAGCCCTTGTCATTCTAGATGGCAAGTTTTGTCTGGTGAATTTCTGCAGTGCACCTTGCAGATCGTGCACACTGCTGCTACTGAGTATCGTTAGTGGAGGGAGTTGATGCTTGTGGGTCTGGTGCCAATTAAGAAGGCTGTTTTGACCTGGATGTCAAGCTTCTTAAGTGTTGTTGACGCTACACCAATCCAGCCAAGTGGGGAATACTCCATCACACTCCTGACTTGTGTATTATGGACAGACTTTGAGGAGTCAGGAGATGACTCATTAAACATATCGTCCTGCTCTTGTAGCCACTGTGTTTCTATGGCATTTGTTTGTGAAATGGCATCTTTAAACAATATTAGCTCAGAAATAATTGCACAGAGGCTGGTATCCTGTTACCAAGTCACCCTTTATTTACTTGTGCACAATACTGCGGCCAGCCAGCTCAGAGTCAGTCCCCTCAACTTAGGAGATTCTAAATGTCTCATTAATACTTTTTTTCTTTTTTTTATATTTCTTTACCCCCACACTACTACCTAACTGCAGTAGTGCTTATATTTTCCCCAGCACCCATGTGTGTGTACAGTTTTTTTATGGCTATTGGATAAATATATAGAGTCATAGAGACATACAGCATGGAAACAGACCCTTTGGTCCAACCCATCTATGCCGACCAGATATCCCAACCCAATCTCCCACCTGCCAGTACCCTTTCCATATCCCTCCAAACCCTTCCTATTCATATACCCATCCAAATGCAAATAGTGTAGGTTAGATGGACTTCAGATTGGGTTCACAGGTAGGCGCAACATCAAGGGCTGAAAGACCTGTACTGTGCTGTATTGTTCTACGTTTCTAGGGCAAGTCAACTTGTGTTTCTGTTAGTGATCACTCCAAGGATGTTTGTAGTGGGGAATTCAGTGAGAACAACATCTTTGAATGTCAAGGGACTGTGGTTAGAATGTCCCTCACTGGAGATGGTCATCACCTGGCATTTCTGTGGTATGAATGTTAATTGCCACTAGTCAGCCCAAACCTGGTTATTGTTCAGATCTTATTGCATTTGAGCACAGAGAGCTTTAGCATCTGAGTCGTCACTAATGGCACAGAACATCACACATTAATCAGCAAACATCTCCATTTCTGACCTTATGAAGGGATAAAGCAGCTAAAGATGGTTAGGCCTATGTTGCTACCCTGATGAACATCTGCAGAAATGCCCTGGAGCCGAGATGACTAACCTGTAACTATTCAACCATCTTCCTAAGTGCCAGGTATGACTTTCACCTATGGTGAGATTTCAATCTCCTCTCTTCGATTCCGTTTTTGCTAGGTCTCCTTGATGTCACATTCACTCAAATGCAGCCTCACAGTCACTTTCACCTTAGGAATTAAGCCCCTTTGTCTATGTTTGAAACAAGGCTGTAACATAGTGGACTGAATAGTCTACTTCAGTGCTGAAAGCATTTCATTAGATTAGTAATTATATTAAATTATTGCCTACTAGTTAGTCATCCATTGACCCTGCTAAATAAGTGACTTTGGTATCACTCAAATATTAATATTACACTTTGCCAGTATTTATTTAAGGTAAACTCTTCACACAACACAATACTCAGCAACTTAGCCAAGAAGAGTTCCAGCTGTGATCCTTTGTGAATATTTGCTAATCAACTTGTTGAAGGTGCTATTACACACCTCTGGAGCAGGTGAGATTGGAAGCTTGAACTCTTGTCCCAGAAGTAGGGACACTACTACTGTGCCACAAAGAACTCTCAATGATCTTTGCAATGTGCTATCTTAGCCAATTTATGCCAGGTCAGTTCTCTGCCTAACTGTACTGACATGTATACTACTTCGTTCCTCCTTTAGAACAGTGTCTACACCTCAGATGTACTTCATTGGTTAATCATTTTTGGAACATTGAGAATTCGGTGAAGATATCATTTGAGTGTGGCTTTTCTTTGGAATCAGTCTCGGCAAGTTTTATTAAATGTTCTGAAAGGAAATTCTACATTATGTTGCGTGCTCCATAACACAAAGTTATCAAAACACTTCACTAATTTCCTGGACCTTCCAACATACGTTTATGTCTTTACAATACATAATCAGACATTTCTAAATAGTTTTTTTTAAAACTACTGCAGTAACTGCATCAGTCTAATGTCTTTTGAAATTTTTCATTTTTTTCCAATTACCTAATGTTGAAATGCATTGAAAGAACAGTTGAAGAAGTTGATGTGACAGAAAAAAAAATCACATATTCAAAATATAAAACACTAGATTTATGAGATTAATGAGCTAATGATGCTCCTATTTTCACAAGTGGCAGGTGAGTCCTATAATTAAAGGTGAATATCCAGAAGTTGCTTGGGCTGATCTACCGTTATAACCCATTTAATAATGTGATATATTTATTATTGCTCTGCCACTAATGTGTGGGGATTCATTCCTTTAGATATTAATTGTTATTGGGAGACTTGGAGAATGTAAACCTTTAATTTTCTTTTCTTGCTTTTACAGTTCAATTCCATCTATACTTTCTATACCTGATTTGGCATGCAATTCATAATTCCAATTTCTTAGTCCTTGTCTTAGTTATTTTAGTTTGGTTTGTTTAGGAGTACAGCTATTGCCATATGCATTCAGGTCCCAGGCGCTTGGGTCCTTTCGCTGCAACTTCCAACAAATATCCACTCAGAAAAACTAATAAAACCTCAACATACAGGTGTGATTCTAGTGAATGGTGAATACATTTCAGCTCACTGGCTCAGTGAAGTCTAATCCACGAAACAAGGGAAGCATTTACCTTTCAGTTTCAGTGTTCCCCCCTCCACCCCCTCCACCCCCATAAACATTTAGTTAAAAATCACAACACCAGGTTATTGTCCAACAGGTTTAATTGGAAGGCACATTAACTTTCAGAGTGCTGCTCCTTCATCAGTCCAACACCAGTATCTCTAAATCATAAGCATTTAGAGCTATGAGGGAGTAAGTGCAATTTTACCAAACATATTTAAAGTCAAGTTAGATAGATAGTCCTCTGCTCCTTGAAACTTTTAACTATGAGGAACTGGCACTTTTTTCTTTTGACAAGCATTTTGCTCAACTCAAATACCCAATATAATTATTAATTAATATATACTAACTTGACAGTGTTCTGACCTCTGATTCAGAATGCCTGGATGAAAGCCCCACCTGCACTGGAAGTGTAGTAATATCCCTGAATTAGTCGATTTAAAAATCTTTTATAGAATTTATTGAATAGAATGTCTGCAGTGTGGAAACAGGCCATTCAGCCCAACAAGTCGACACTGACCCTCCAAAGATCAACCCACTCAGACCCAAACTCCAACAAAATCCTTGGAACCTTGCATTTCCTACGGCTATCCTAAATATCCCCGAATAGGTAAGTTAGTATGGCCAATCCATCTAAGCTGCACATCTTTGGACTGTGGGAGGAAACTGGAACACCCAGTGGAAACCCACACACCTGGGCAGAACATGCAAACTCCAACCAGTCACTTGAAGGTAGAATCAAACAAAGATCCCTGGTGTTGAGAGGCAGCAGTGCTAACCACTGAGCCACCATGCTACCCATTCTTTCCTTAGATGACAAACCTCTCTAACCAAGCTTTTGGTCATCTATC
This sequence comes from Chiloscyllium punctatum, assembly GCF_047496795.1. NCBI lineage: Eukaryota > Metazoa > Chordata > Chondrichthyes > Orectolobiformes > Hemiscylliidae > Chiloscyllium > Chiloscyllium punctatum. The sequence continues at coordinate 112,281,578 of NC_092741.1, forward strand.
AAAACATTCAATTTAGCTCAATGTCCAATTTTGTTCGATCATCCCCAACCCATGAAGCGGCTTGTGTCATCCTCCTACATAAAATGCACTATATGAATAACAGTTGTTGTTGTGAAGTGGGGTAACACCCAGTATGTCATGTAGAAGAGAAACATTTGAAGTAGATTAAACTGCAAGACTTAGGGAGAAAACAGGATGCAAGTTTAATATGCAGAGTTAAATTATTGACCTGTCTCTTCAAAGAGCCACTGCTTTCAAAAATTACCCTAAGCTGACATTACTGCATGTTTTTCACATTTTCCATTTCTAGCTTTCAAGGAATTACAGAATGTTGGCAAAGCCTGGACATATCACTTATTTTAAAACAGCATTAGCTGCACAATTCTATCTTAAAGAACATGTTTGAATGTTAGAATTCAGGTAGCAAGTGGGTAGGTGGATGGGTGTGAATTTGGATAAGCCTGCTTTGGTTTTCAAATCTGGCAAGGTGGTTAGACAGATCAGGCAAAGTGGTAGCTCGGTCAGTTGGGTGATAGTGGTCAGATTGGGGAAATGACAGTCATATGCTAGTTAGGTCAGGTAAGGATGGAGCAGAGTAATGTTGTAGTGCAACTGGACAGGTTGAAGTGGAGACGTGAAGTCAGGGTGAGTGCTCTGTTGGATGGCAGGGAGTGGTAGCTGAGGCAGCTTGGGTGTCACCTAGATGTTAGATGAGGTTTTAATCCAACTCAAACCATCTTCAGTAGATGCATATCTTGGATTTCTCTCAAGTCTTTTGAGTCTAACTTTGAATTTGATACATTCGTGGAGGATCCAGGGACAAAGCAAACTGTTCATTAGAAAGTTTAAACGTCTCTAGCAACTTCCAAACATTTGGACATCAACATATCCAGGATATAGATATCTATCTCCAGGTGTGTATCCAGCTCCTAAAAATCTGGAGACCACAAGGTTTGCCAGCCACTCTATATACACAATTCTGTAACTTGTAATATAAGCCATGAGCGATAAGCCACAAGTTGTGTAAGAAATGAGCTCACTGATGACCTCTGAGTGTCAAGAAATTCCTGCATTTGTGCTGTACCACAAATGCAAATCAAACTCAGTCAATTAATGGTGGAAATTTAACATTGTAAGGGATCTAGTAGTAATTAAATATTCTGTAGATGAAGATTTTTCTTTTGTTTTAAGCAAAAGGAACTTCAATTGCCTGAAGTTGCCTTAAAGAAGTTTCCAAATCGGTAAATAGCAAGCAGTCAAAAGTTATCTGGATCCAGGTGTATATTTATATATTAAGTTCTGAAAGGGATGTTTCTGGCTGGAATCTCAGTTAAATGTTAGCTTTACAATTACAAGCCTTTCCTTGTTGGTTTTCTTGGCTTTATGATTTTATAATTGAGAAAAATTTAGAACTTCCCAATTTTAGATTAAGCACCCACCATAGAATTCATTTGGATCAGGATAAAGTTCCCTCTACTGCCAAGCATTATACCTACCCAAAGACCTGACAAGAGACCCTGTGATCCTCAAGTTAGTTATATCTCATGGTTTATTTTTGGAAAAAAAATCATATTTGAAGATCTGCATATCAAAATCAGAACACAACTATAATGTGAAGAAAATCCATTTTTATAATCATTTACAATGAAAACATCATTTAAAATATTTACACAGATTCATCAGTAAAAAGATTGATGAAGAATAACAGAAAAGAGTAGTATACAAGCAATAGTCTACAATGTTGAAGCAACAAAGATAATAGCCAAGTAACAAGGTGACAATTTTACAAAATATAGTTGGATGTATAGATTTATTCTCAATGCACTCTTTATCTAAAACTTTAATACAACACTTACATTGTAGTGATTGCCTGTTTCAGCATCAAAACAGTGCAATAGTCAACAGCCAACTTTTGCAACTGGAATTAATAGATTGAAATAGAAGTGCAACATAAAACCTCAAATGTACAACCACAACTGGTCTGAATAAGAACATGATATCTTTGTATAATTATTCATAAGTGTGTGCCACTGCAAATTGCCTACAAAGCGTGCATTATTTTAGGAAAGAATCCATACAACAGAAACAGCAAGAGCTGTGGTTTTTCAACTTTTTTTTTAATTTTGAAATGTATAGTAGCTCATGCTAGAACCATCTGTTTAGCTAATAATCAGAAGTAATAAAACTACTTTAAAAAGTTCTACCAGCTTCTTGTATTGTTAATTAGTATTTAAGAGCAGCAAGACATGGTTGTAAATACTGTATGTTGTACAAGAAAACACACAAGTGAAATCATGTCATCATAACATTGCAACATGAACTGGCATCCTAGTTGACGAGTACAGATATACCACTTATTTCTGTTTCAAATTATCAGGACAAAGTTCACAGATTGGCATTTTTGGTTCAATACTGACGTGTTAGTCAGTAGTACACTCTGGAGAATTCTTTCTCCTCTTGCTTCTATCAGTGTGGTCCCTTTTATCATGGTCTTTATCCTAGTCTGCATCTTTTTCTTTTTCCTGGACCTTCTCACTTTGCTTTTCCTCACAGCTTCCACACCCTCCAGTTTTATCAGTCTCAGGATCTTCATTTTTAGATATACCCTTTTCTGTCTCTCTGCTTCGCTCCCTTCTTGAGTCTGCCCTGTCATGGCTCCTCTCCCTTTCTCTGCTTCGTTCCTTTCTCGAGTCCGCCCTGTCATGGCTCCTCTCCCTTTCTCTGCTTCGCTCTCTTCTAGAGTCTACCCTGTCACGGCTCCTCTCCCTTTCTCTGCTTCGTTCTCTTCTAGAGTCCGCCCGGTCATGGCTCCTCTCTCTTTCTCTGCTTCGTTCTCTTCTAGAGTCCGCCCTGTCACGGCTCCTCTCTCTTTCTCTGCTTCTGTCTCTTCTAGAGTCCGCCCGGTCATGGCTCCTCTCTCTTTCTCTGCTTCTGTCTCTTCTAGAGTCTGCCCTGTCATGGCTCCTCTCTCTTTCTCTGCTTCTCTCTCTTCTAGAGTCTGCCCTGTCATGGCTCCTCTCTCTTTCTCTGCTTCGTTTTTTTCTTGAGTCCGCACCATCATGGCTCCTCTCTCTTTCTCTGCTTCGTTCTCTTCTCGAATCTGCACGATCATGGCTCCTCTCTCTTTCCCGATACCGGTCCCGATCTTTGTCCCTATGCCTGTCCTCATGGCGACTTCTTTTCTCTCTATCTCTCCCTTTATCGTGATCTCTGTCTTTATATTTGTCCTTGTTTCGTTCTGAGTCTCGGTCCCAGTATTTATCCCTCTCTCTTTCTTTGTGTCGATCTTTTCTTCGATGATAAGAATCACTATAAAATCTATGTTTGTGATGGCTGTCATACTCCTTACTAAAGTCATGTCCAGAACGTTGGCTATATCTATCCCAAATATCACAATGATGCCTTTCTTTTCTATGATCATTTTTGTTCGGTTGAAAATTTGACATTCCTGAATTTGGTGCATATCTGTTGACATCAATTGGGTGGTCAGAGTTGAAAGGTGACATTACTTGGCCATGTGCATGATGCATAAGACCCAAGTGGTGTTGTGGAGGACAGCTAATTGCTGGTAGCCAAGGCATTATGTGGTTTGGAACTAAGGCATGGGTTGCACCAAGATCAGGAGAATGGAATCTCAAATGGGGGTCATTTTGTAGGCTGAATGGTGGTGGAGGAAGTGGTGGGGGACGAATTGGCATGAATGAGGGCATCAAATTACCTGGCGGTTGAAAATTTGCATTAGGTGGACCACGTTGAAATGGAAAACCAGGAGAGTGACCTTGAACTTGGGAAAAGTTGTGCAGCTGGGGTAATGGAGGAGGAAATACATTTCCACTGGGTATTGGGCTACCTGAAGGACCACTTGGCAATGACGCAGACACTGCTGATTGAGTTTGATTTTGCGCAGGTAAAGCATTTGAAGAGAATTCAAAATGTGAACTAGGACGTGGACCATGGAAAGAAGGCAATGGGGTAGTTTCTCTGCGGATTGACTGGACAGTCTCAATAGTGTGAGTTTCTACCATTTCTGTTTCAGAATGAGTTTCTTCTTCATGCGAATAATCTGTCGGTTCTGTTTCTGGTACTGGTTTTGGGATATTGTGAAAGACTGGTTGAGAAACTTCTTCAATACAAGGTACTGTGCCTTGCACCAGTTTACTGGATTCCTGATGTGTTGTACTAATTAGGTCTGTAGGAATTTGCTTCATGGTTATTTCTTCTTGTTCCGTTTCTAAGGCTTTCTTATCAACTTCCTCCACATCCTTTATGTTTACAATATCATCGTCACTTTTATCTTTCCTGTTATCCGTGTATTGTTCATCAGTACTGTCCTCCACAGACTTGCTTATTGCAAAACTTTGTTGTTTGCGAACAGCAGCTTGTCTCGGATCTCTACTTATGTTGACGACCTGTGAGACTCGTGTAAGAGCTTCTGGTGTAGAATCTACTTGTTCAGTATTTGTAACAGGCTCAAGTGGAGAAAGCTCAATCTTAGGGGTCCCAGGCTGAGATGGTGAACTTCCTGAAGCTTCTTTTTGCTCTCTTGAGTTTTCCATTTTTGCCTTCTTTACCTTATAGTGATGCCGTAATTTCTCATGCTCTTCTTTGTGATTTGGCTGTGATTTTAAAGTTGCAAGACTTGAAAGAAATGCTTCAGTTGAAACATCTGGTGGCTTGTCTTTTAGTGTGAGAGTTGTAAGGAACTCACTTGTCTTTGAAGTTTCAGCAACTTGGACATCCTCTGGGACATTATCTGCGTTCTCATTTTCCTCTGGGGGATCATGTACAGAGGAATCTTTAGCATGTTCTTGATCATCAATTGTTTCTTCAGGTTGTGACATTTTAAAATCTTTACTAGCTGGAGGCTCCCCTAGCCCAGGTTCAATAATGGGGACAGACTTCTCTTCAGCTTCCTTCTCTGCATCTCCCAACAAACTTTGAAGAATATCATCCAGTGGTCTGTTGGATAATTCAAGAGATGTGGACTGGTTTTCCCAACCAACTAAAACTCCAGGAAGAAATCGTAATGGTTTTGTAGACAGCATAGGAATAGGCTCTGCTGGTGATGAAGGTGGTGTTTTCAAAATCTGAGGTTCAACCGGTGATGACTGTTTGGGTTTGTTTCTAAATTTAGGCAACACCGAAGTGAAGGAATTAAAGAACTGATTTTCTTCATCATCGTCATCGTCATTTTCACCTTCATCTTCCACATATTCTGGTTTGATTTTCTTGTCTTGAGGTAAGCTACTGGGCATTTTCTCGGTTTCAGAAACTTCTTCAGAAGGTGAAGCACTAAATAATCTCTTTATTCTTTGCCGAATTATTAACCCAAGAAGGAGATTCTGGCGAACTACTTCGAGTCCTGTCAATAATAATTAATGAGTTGTTATTGCAATAAAATGATGTTGCATTTACTTTTAAAAAAATGCTGATGTCAATAAGATAACTGTAGAATCCTGTAAGAAGAACTGAATCAACTACTTTAACTGTGCATTAAATTATAATCGGACTTTAATTTTGACATACAAACAAGAAGCATCTTTAACATAAAAGCATTCCATGTACCAAGGCATAAACTAAATAAAACTGAAAATTAATATTAGATTTTACATAATTTGTGGGACATGTATCACGATAAGTATGTAAGTTAGCTCACTGAGGTGGAAGGTTTGTTTTCAAATATTTTATCACCACACTAGGTAACATTATCAGTGAGAGTCTCCAGTGAAGTGCTGGTAGTATGGCTTGCCTCTATATTTATAGGTCTTGGTTTTTTAAGGTGGGTGATGTCATTTCCAGTTCTATTTTTCCAAGGGAAGGTAGATAGCATCTAAATCGTGGAGTTCTAGTTAGAATGCCATGTCTCTAAAAATTGTCGTGCATGTCTTTGTTTTGCCTGTCCTAGGATGTGTGTTGTTCCAGTCAAAGTGGTGTCCTTATTTGTCTGTATGTATGAAAACTAGTGATAGTGGTGGCAAGTTTCCGGCTTGTTTGTCCAATGTAGTGTGTTTTTTTCCACAGTTCTTGTATGGTATCTTTTAAATGACGTTAGTTTTGCTGGTAGTATCTAATGGATCTTGCAGGTTCATTAGTTGCTGCTTAAGTGTGTTGGCAGGTTTGTGCACTACCATGATGCCAAGGGGTCTGAGTAGTCTGGAAGTAATTTGTGATAAGTCTTTGATGTAAGGTAATGTGGCTATAGTTTCTGATTGTGTTCTGTCTGCTTGTTTGGGCTTGTTTCTAAGGAATTGGTGGATTGTAATTATTGGTATCCGTTTTTCTTGAAAATGTTGTATAGATATTTGTCTTCTGCTTTTTGTAGTTCTTGGGTGCTGCAGAGTGATGTAGCTAGTTGAAATAACGTCTTGATGCAGCTCTGTTTGTGGGTGTTGGGATGATTTATTTACAAGATACCATGCAAGAACTGTAAAAGACATGACCCATTATCAGTAGTTTCTATACATAGAGAGAAAGAAGGACACCACTTTGACTGGGACAATGTACACATCCTAGTACAGGCGAAACAAAGATACGCATGAGAATTCTTAGAGGCATGGCGTTCTAGCCAGAACTCCATCAATAAACACATCGATTTAGATCCTATCTACCTTGCCTTGAAAAAAAAACCGGACATGACATCACCCACCTTAGAATAGAGAGGCGGGACATACCACCAGCGCTTCATCGGAGACTCTCACTGATGATGTTACCTAGTGTGATGACCAAACATCTGTATACAAACCTTCCACTCAGTGGGCTAACTTACATAGTTATCATCAACCTGAGCTACAAATCTTCTCAAAAATCACTAACATCTATCATGAGTTAGGAATTTATTTATATTTATTTCTCACGTTTAAATACAAATAATCTATTGTTTCAGGTAACAAGATCTGCTAAAAAAAATATGTTTACTAATGGCCTTTCGAGAAGAAAATCTGCCATGCTTTCCTGATCTGCCTAAATGTGCTTTCAGACCCACAGCAATGTGATTCCAGAACTCCTAACTACTCTCTGAAATAATCCTAGCAAGCCAGTTTGAGGGCAATTAGGAATGAGCAAAAAATGCTAGCCAAGCCAGTTATGTACACATCCCATGAACTAAAAAAAACAAAGGACACACATTGGTAAAGGATCAATAGTGTATTAGCTATGTTACTGGACCAGGATTCCAGAGGCTGTTTTCATTGTCAAATTTTCTCCTCTTTGGATTTGTTATTTTCCAACATCATTCTAAATTACGGATTCACCTCAGACAAGTGCTCCAGCTTCCCTCCAGGGATAGAAAGAGGTACAATCTCAATCAGGATTCCTCTACACTATTCACTGACTTAAAAAAAATCAGGCTATATATGTGCACAAAAGAAACTTTTGCCTTTCACAATAATTTGATGCCCTCATATGCAATACAGGCAATGATTTACTTCTGAGCTACCATCATTGCTAAATCGTAGGAAACTGGGCTACCAATATGTACATAAAACTCCTACAATCATTATTGCACTGATGAACAAATAATTTCTTTTTGTGATGTTCACTGAGAGATGAATAGTGACCAAGACCGTAGGTACAAATTTTTATCAAAATATTGCCTTTTATGTCCAACTGAGTGAGCAGGTGGATCTCAATTTAATATCTGATCTGGAAGACAGCATCTGCAAGCAATGCAACACTCACTGTACACTGCACTAAGAACTCAAACTTGTTTTTTGTGTCCATATCCTAGAGTGCAATTTGAGCCCACAATCTTCTGAATGAGAGGCAAGTGTTGTCAACTGAACCACAGTTGACTCACTCCCATTTACAAGTCAATTAAAAATTAAACACTTTTAAATTACAGCACTTTAATTGCAGGATTGCTGGGAATGGAATCATTTATTTATGGATTTTATTAATGATATCAATTACTATGTTTAATCATAGATTAATTGACTTATTATTAATCTATTAACTAAACAGTCAAAAAGGGGAAAATTACCACTTGACATCTGTACTAACCTCTTAGAACATCAGGATGTAGCCTTCTTTAACATTCCACAAATCAACAGAAAAAAACATTAACTGTTGTACGAACTCACCAGGTCCATCAAATGGTAACAGCCGATAAGGAATTTTTTCTGAGGCACCCAAAGGAATAAGGTACATGTCCTTAACTTGCTTCACATTGTTGGCTACCACCCCATAACGTTGCCTGCTGTTGAAGTATGCATACAATGATGTGTAGGTTATCTGATCTTCCTCAGTTACTGGACTAAAACGAATCACACATATCTCCTGTTAAAAAGATGAAGAAAATTAACAAATTAACATTTGAAAAGTCTACAATTTGGTTTACTAACACACTACAGATTAGTTTTCCATGTTAGGGAGCTGCTTGCTATAACTATTATTAAATGAATAAAATACCAAAATTATTCACAGTTTTAAATGGGCATTTACTGAATAGCAAGCAAGTGCAGCACAGTCCTGAATAAGACAGCTGATTTAATTATTCTCTAAATAATACAAGAAAATTTCTCTAAGCTTATTTATCATATTTTCAATTACAGCTGTCATACTGATATGCTTAGAACGGAAACAAATGATTTTATGTAGATATGTCTATAAATCTTTATTTGTTACAAATCCAAAGTTTGCTACATATACTTTATTCTGTTATTACTCATGATAGAATCATGGAATGGCTTGGGGATAGCGAGAACTGCAGGTGTTGGAAAGTCAGCGTCGATAAAATGTGGAGCTGGAAAAAGCACAGCAGGTCCAGCAGCAGAGGACTGATGAAGGATCCTCCCCGAAACATCAACTCCCCTGTTCCTCTGATACTGCTTGACCTGCTGTGCTTTTTCCCGCTCCACACAACCATAGAATGGCTACAACATAGGCAATGTCGATTCAGTCCAACATATCAATGGTCTCTAAAACTGCAACTCAGCAAGTCCTACTTCACTATCTTTTCCCTATAGCCCTACAAATCTTCTCTCCTGAGATACTTAACTTACTCTCTTTTTAAAGCCCTGACTGGATTTGCCTTTGCCAAACTATCAGGCTGTACATTCCAGATCCTATCCACTTGCTATGTAAAACGTTTTCGTCTCACGTCAATGACTGTTCTTTTCGTAATCACCTTAAATCAATGTTCCGGACTCAAGATGGCGGCGACCCAGTAGGTCTGAGTCGGCAGAGCTCTGCCCAAGACTCAGGCAAAGTGGGGTGCCCACCCTCACCTTACCTGTTAAATTACTCCAAATAGCTTTTGCCAAGCACTCTTGGCCATTTTGCTTCAAACTTTAACAGTTTGGTGCTTTTTTAAATGACAAAAATCTTTCTCAATTCACAACATGCAGGGACCCCTCTACGCCCCCCACCCCTACCCCCACAATGGGTCCCACAACTACTGAAATTGGAGTCGAATAATGGAGTCGGAGCTGGGCCGAGTGCGGGTTGAGCGGGCCCACCGGGTTGCTATGTGCAGGCCCTGGTCGGACCAATACCCCCACCCGGTTCTAGTTTGACTTCAATGTTACAGGGAAAAACAAATGCTGCTGGAGGCCTCCAGAGTCTTGGGGAAGGATCCCCATGCCATGATGTACAAGGGCTCCAGGATCATTTTGCTTCAGGACTTTTCTCCGGTCATGGTCCGCAAGAGAAGGGCATTCGACTAGGCAAAGAAGTGTCTGAGAAACTTGAATATTCAATATTCTACGCAACATCCGGCAATGCTGCGCTTCAGTCATGGATATCTGTATATAACTTTGGATCACTGAAAAAAGTAAAGGAATTCCTGGATGCTGTCAAATAGATTGTGGGACTTGAACTGTATGGATAATGACTTTATTTTGCTCCACCTCCCGCCTTTATCTATCCTTATTTTTTTTGTCCATCTTTGACAGGGTGGGGGTAGGGGGGGCTGTTCCTTACTCTTTCTTTGGTCTCTTATCTATCGCTCATGCGGTTTATTTGATTATTGGGGGATGTTTCTGTGTGGGATTTTCTTTCTTTTCTCTTATTTAGTTGCCTGATACTTGCTGGGTTTGTAATTTTGTAATCTTACATAACTCTATTTTGTGTTGTTTTGTAAAGCGTATCTAGGTGTGTGTGTGTGTGTGTGTGTGTGTGTGTGTGTGTGTGTGTGTGTGTGTGTGTGTGTGTGTGGGTGTGTGGGTGTGTGTGTGTGTGTGTTTGGGGGGGGGGGAGGAATTGGTTACCCACTTTTAACTCCTGTTTTATCAGTTAGATTAGATTACTTACAGTGTGGAAACAGGCCCTTCGGCCCAACAAGTCCACACCGACCCGCCGAAGCGCAACCCACCCATACCCCTACATCTACCCCTTACCTAACACTACGGGCAATTTAGCATGGCCAATTCACCTGACCTGCACATCTTTGGACTGTGGGAGGAAACCGGAGCACCCGGAGGAAACCCACGCAGACACGGGGGGAATGTGCAAACTCCACACAGTCAGTTGCCTGAGGCGGGAATTGAACTCAGGTCTCTGGCGCTGTGAGGCAGCAGTGCTAACCACTGTGCCGCCGTTACTGGAATTTATTTACTCTATTTTGTAATGCGTGGGCACAGGGCAGGGCCCTAGCTGGGAGAGGTTACGGTGGAGTTATTGCAAGGTAGTAGTGCCTCCTGTGAGCTGGGGGAAAGTCTCCTTTTAAATATGCTTTATGTTATTTTTATTTAGAAGTAGTTTTTAATTATTTTGATTTAACGGTTTTAAATATTTTTTTTTGGTCTTTATTCAGTGTCTTTTAGGTGGGGTTCTTCCTCCTGGGGGGGTCTTGGGCCTGCCTGAACGATCATGGCTAGCCATTCGTTTAGGTGGTGCATGTGGAATGTCAAGGGGAGCCATTTGCCAATCAAAAGGAAAATGATATTATCAAGTCTTAAAAAAGAAAGGGTTAATGTAGCTCTTTTACAGGAGACACATCGGATAAGGAGCATTCGAAGCTGCAACAGGTTGTGTTTGGCCAGGTGTTCTTTTCATCTTTCAGCTCAAAAGGATGAGTCTGGACAGTATATATTGATTAAAGCCCTAATATATGGAGAGGATTACAGGATTTTGAATCTTTATAGCCTCACAGCACACTCTTTTAAATTTGTAACGGAAGCGTTCTCTAAGTTGATGGCTCTCGGGGTCCGCCATACAATTATAAGGGGAGATTTTAATTGTATTATTAACCCAGAGACGAACAGGATACCTAGGAGCTCTGCGGGCATATCCCTGAGATCTGAACATGGAGCAGGGGCTCCCTGTTGTGTGGAGGTTGTGTAGATGTGTGGAGGTGTCGCCACCCTGAAGGTAGAGACTTTACTTTCTACTCTAACCCATACAAGTGCCATACCAGAATCGACTTTGTCCCCTCGACCCTTTTGAACTCAATACTGTCTTGTAAAATAGGTAATATAACTTTTTCTGATCATGCCACAGTATACATGGAAGTTAAGACGAGTGATGATGGGATAGGTCCCCGACATTGGCGTACGGACCCTGTCTTATTAAAGGATAACAAGTACTTTTCTCAGGAATTTAAAACCTTCTGAGATATCAACTCAGGTACGGCCAGTAACCCTTCGATGTGGGAGGTTGCCAAGGCATACACGTGAGGCTTGATCATCTCATATTCTGCGACCCGGAAAAGACAAAAGGGAGAGCAACAGCATCTGCTCAAGGCTTGCCTGAAGGCAGCTAAAACTGTGTATGTTGATAGGCCCTCCATAACTAAGCTACAGAGGATCACAGCCCTTAGGGCAGCCTTGAATACCACACTTACTCAAACAGCAAAGGGGGAGATATTGTTCGCGAAGCAGATATTATTTGAATACAGTGACAAGCCTGGCAGGTATCTAGTGTACACTGCCAGAAAGAAAAAGGATCCCCAAGCCATTACGTCTATTAGAGAGAATGCTGATACCCTGACTTGTAATCGTAAAAAGACCAATGCTGTTTTGAGAAAGTTCTATTTTGAATTGTATGACGCAGGACTGTGAGGATGGAACTAGGAAGATGGAGTCTTCCTTTAAAAATCTGGCCCTCCCCGGCCTAACCTCAGAGCAGGTGTCGCTCTTGAATGTCCCGCTGACAACCCAGGAAGTACAGGAGGCTGTTAGGCAGCTTCAGAGTGGCAAAGCGCCTGGACCAGACGGATTCCAGGCTGAGTTTTATAAAGAATTTATAGGGGAATTGGCCGGGCCACTCATAAATATGTAAAACTATTCACCGTCAGGGCTGCCTCCCGCCTTCGTTGAGAGAAAAAAATATTTCACTCATCCTTAAGAGAGGAAAGGCCCCAGAAGACTGCTCTTCATATAGACCAATATCCTTGTTAAATGTGAATTTTAAAATTCTCTCAAAAATGTTAGCATTAAGACTGGGGAGCGTTTTACCATTCATTAAAGAAGAGGACCAGATGGGGTTTATAAAGGGTCACAGGTTAACTAGTAACATTAGAAGAGTCTTAAATATGGTACACGCCTGCCAACAGGGAGCAATATCGGGCTTAGTTGTCTCCCTTGATGCAGAGAAGGCATTCGATCGGGTAGAATGGCCATATCTTTTCTATACGCTGGAACGGTTTGGTGTTGGAGAAGTCTTGACTAAATGGGTTTCAGTACTGTATAATGATCCCAAAGCAGTGGTGATCACCAACGGTTTAAATTCAGATAGCTTTAGAGTTGGCAGTTGTTGCCAGGGATGCCCTCTCTCACCATTATTATTTATGCTAGTGATTGAACCACTGGTGGAAGCTACATGAACTGACCCAAACATAACGGCCCCGGAGATTGGATCAGGCAAGCACAAAATTACTCTCTCTGCTGATGATGTCCTCCTTTTCTTAAGTGATTTTTTGACATCTGTGCCCCGCTTAATTCAAGTGGTCAATTTATTTGGTACGTTTTCAGGTTACAAAATCGATTTTGTGAAATCGGAGGCCATGCCGTTTGGAGGCTTTGCCAGTATATCCAATTTTCCGGATGGATCTCGTTGTCTCCTTCTGTACTTAGGTATTTTTATTACTCCGGTATTTGGTCAGTTATAAAAAGCCAATTATACACACTTATTAGAGGAAATAAGGCAACACTGGGAAGATTTCCCAATATTTTGAGAAATTTGTGGGCGGCACGGTGGTACAGTGGTTAGCACTGCTGCCGCACAGTGCCAGAGACCCATGTTCAATTCCCGCCTCAGGCGACTGTGTGGAGTTTGCACATTCTCCCTGTGTCTGCGTCGGTTTCCTCCGGGTGCTCCGGTTTCCTCCCACAGTGCAAAAATATGCAGGTTAGGTGAATTGGCCATGCTAAATTGCCCGTAGTGTTAGGTAAGGGGTAGATGTAGGGGAATGGGTCTGGGTGGATTGCGCTTCGGCGGGTCGGTGTGGACTTGTTGGGCCGAAGGGCCTGTTTCCACACTGTAAGTAATCTAATTTTGGCTAGGCAGAGTAGCCTTCGTTAAGATGAATATTCTACCTCATCTTTTATATCCTATGAGAATGCTCCCTTTGATGCTGCCGAGACAGGCGTTGTATAAGCTTTACGGTTGGCTCGGCTCCTTTATTTGGAATCATAGACAGCCCCTAATCAAATTAGAAAAGTTGCAGCTTCCACAAGTAAGGGGAGGGTTGAACTTTCCAGATTTCAGGAGGTACCAATTGAGCTCCCTATTAACATATGTACCTCATTGGGTCTCATGTGACTCACAGTCAACCTAGTTAGATATTGAGACTTCCCAAGCAAAATGTTCCCATATCAATCTACTATTTATGGACAAGATGAGAGTTATTACAGACTTTTGTAAAAACCCTATTGTATACAATCAAAGCCTGGAAGATAATGCGATAAGATGAGGGCAACCTGTAAAAAACCTCCCCTTGTACCCCCATAGTGGGAACATTGGGATTCCAAGGTAAAAACAAGGTAAAAACAATGACTGCAGATGCTGAAAACCAAATACTGGATTAGTGGTGCTGGAAGAGCACAGCAGTTCAGGCAGCATCCAACGAGCAGCGAAATCGACGTTTCGGGCAAAAGATTCCTGATGAAGGGCTTTTGCCCGAAACGTCGATACATTGGGATTCCAGCCAGGGTTGACCGAGGCTACATTCAAAACTGGGGAGTCCAGAGGTATCTTCTGTTAGAGAGATTTGTTTGATGGGGAGCTCATGATGTCCTTCGAGCAGCTGCGCCAGAAGTTTGGATTGCCCAGCAAGGACCTCTTTCGGTATTTCCAAATACAAGACTTTATACAAAAGAAGACCACACTGATAGTCAATCCTTATAAATTGGATAGGGAAAGGAGAGTGCTTGGCTGATGGGGCCACCCTCGATTAGTACTCTCTACCACTTACTATGCAATAAGGTATCGAAGGACATGGAACAGTTATATAAAACCTGGAATCAAGAATTAGGGTTGGAAATCTCTTTAGAAATGTGGGAGGACATCTGGGAAAATGCCAGGAAGGTCTCTATCTGTAACAAAACTCAGGCTACTCAACTGAAGTTACTACACAGGGCTCACATGACACCTGAATGTCTCACAAAGTTCAAGGCAGGAGTGTCCCCAATGTGTCCTAAATGCAAAATTGAAGTTGGTACTCTCATGCATTGTCTGTGGACATGCCATAAGGTCCACAGGTATTGGGACAGAGTAGCGAATGCCTTGACAAAGGCTTTGGGTACAGAGATTGGATTGGATTCAGTGTCCCTACTTTTGGGTTCCCCAAATTTTCCTTCTCTGGACGTAAATGGGAGGAAATTATTTACTATCCTTTCCTTTTGTGTGAGGAAAAATATTTTAGTGAATTGGGTATCCGAAGGTCCCCCAGGACTTTTAAATTGGCCCAGGATAGTCATGGAATATATTCCCCTTGACTTCCTTACGAATATGGTGCACCAAAAAATGGAATTATTTTATAGAACATGGCAGCCCATTTTGAACTACACAGACACAGATATTTCAGCTATATTGTCCAGGGCTTTTGCTTAGCCATGGTAATGGTCCCGGCTGGTTCAGGGGCCTTGACTTGATATAAATCTATTTTGAGGAGAAAGTGAGGACTGCAGATGCTGGAAATCAGAGCTGAAAATGTGTTGCTGGAAAAGCGCAGCAGGTCAGGCAGAATCCAAGGAGCAGGAGAATCGATGTTTCGGGCATAAGCCCTTCTTCAGGAATCGATTCCTGAAGAAGGGCTTATGCCCGAAACGTCGATTCTCCTGCTCCTTGGATGCTGCCTGACCTGCTGCGCTTTTCCAGCAACACATTTTCAGCATAAATCTATGTTTAGCGCCTATTTAGTTATTTATTTACCTTTTTGTTTATTGTTAGTAATGTATGATATCCTATTTTATGGTTTTGTCGTTTGTAGAACAGATTAGTAGTTTTTAAAAATTTTATATTGGTGTTGTTATATTGTAAAGTGGACTACATTACTTTGTATTGTTTTTGTAACTTTGTAAAAAAATTTTAAAATCTTTCTTAATAAAAATATCTATTAAAAAACGTCAATGTTCTGTGGTTTTTACTCGACTACCAATGGGAATTATTTCTATCTGCTCAGTGTTGACTCTTCATGAAGTTGAATACTGCCAAATAAATCTAAGAGTTTACAAATAGCGCATTGCAAATGAACAAACAACAGCAACACCAGTCAAAGAACAAAATAAACCTCTGAAAGCCCAAGTTCTCTTTCCACAGACATATATTTGAATTTGCACCAAATTAACAGTGAAGACTATTTAGTGTCCAGGTAGTATTTAATTCTGCACAAGTATATTTAAATTCATTCCAAATATTTTATTTGCTGTATTTCTGGTCTTACTGCTTCACCAACCTCTCAAAAGTTTAATCACAACAAAAAATGTAGACTGACAATAGATGTTACCTCACTCAAAACTAGACTAATTTAAAGATAACAGATTTTATGCTGCAGTGATGCTGCCACACTTACAGTATTCTGAGCATTTTCAGTTTCGATTTCTGATTTCCATCATCTGCAATGGTTCCCTTTTTTGAAATGCAAATTGATCAATCCCTATGTTATATGTGAGTAGAACATGTTCATCAGGCAATCTCTAGTTTATAATACATGCTTGTGACGTAGAACACAAAGCATTCATGACTGAATTCATTCGAAATATTGGACTGATTGGCTTTGGTTGAGAATATGGGAGAGAGGACAACAGAGACCTCAATGTCTCTGATACTACCAGAGAAAGAAAATTACCTCTTGAAGTTTTAAACTCCAGAGAAATTACACCCATCTCTCCTCACATTCATGGTGTCATCCCAGGAATTAATCTAATGAACTATTATTAATTTATTCTCCAAGACCATCTTATCCTTCCTTAGGTGCAGAGATCAAAACTGTACACAGTGGTCTAAATGTAACATGAAAACACTGTACAATTTCAGCAAGACTAATATTCTTATATGTCTACCCACTTGAAATAAATTCTGCCATAAGATGTATGTTCCTTGCTATAATTGCTTGCTATACCCACCCATATAACATGCTGCATTGCACATACAAAGTACTCTGTCCCCTCTAATGCATAACGTTTACAAAGTTAAAAAGAAGTTTTTGTATTCAAAGTTAATAATTTCAAATTTCCTGTGTTGCACTCCATATGCCACTTCATTGCTTAGTTAATCTAAATCCTTTTGCAGATTTTGCATCATTTTCAGAGTTTGCTTCCCCACACAGCTTTGTAACATCAGCAAAATTAGATGAAGTGCAGGGTTTCATTTATACATATATTGTCAATGGCTAAGATGGAGCATTGATCCTTCTAGTAACCAGTAACTGACCATCAAGCTGAAAATGGAAAACAGTTCTTAAGTTTTATAAATGGTATAACAATCGAGAAAAGCTGAATTATCATTCAAAAAACCTTTATATATCACAACCAACAGGCAATTCAATTTGATTCTTAGCCAAAATTAAAATGTACAAGTATATCTAATTTCAGCTCTTTGAGCAGAAGTCAGTCAGCAGAAGAACAAGCGGAAAAACTATGATTATAATAGGAGATACCTCCCGCTTCCGCACCGCCCCACACCACATTGTCACATCACGAGATTCATCAATAGATACTAAAGTTATAGGTTTCTACAGTGTGATGTGCACTTTGTTTAGGTGATGGGTGATTATTCCATTTTCACACAAAATTGCACTATATATAGCATCCTTTCCTCTCTCATTGTTATCATAAGCTTCTTGACGAATTTCGCTATTACTACAGCTCCAGCCTTTGAATTAATTTACAATTAGTCTAATGTTTTTAATGTAAAATTCTGAAAAACCACTATGAAGAGTCAATAATTTGTTTTATTCCATTCAACAATATGAGATTTTCTTAATCACAAAATCTAAATTTCTAACTGTTATGCTGTGCAACAGGAAATAAAGTTTAAAAGTCAATTGAATTTTTAGCGTATGGCATTGAACAACCCTCAAGATTGTGTATGTCATTAGTTTTCCAAGATATAGAAATGCGAATCAGAAATATAAATGGGAAAAGAAACCTCTACGCAAACAAATGAAGAGTACCGATTAATGAAATACTTTGCATAACTTGATGAAATGAACTTCAATACTTGCAGCTGTTGAATTATTTAAAACTTGGTTCTTTAGTTCTGTAACGATATGCAAATCTGCAGAACTTGAACACTTTACGTACAAAGAACTTTTTTTGGAACAAAATCAGTTCGGAACACAAGAATAAGAGTAGACCATTCAGTCCCTCAAGCATTTTCCACACTTACTGTGATTACAGCTGATCCGTATTAGGATTCTATTGACCAATAAAAAAATTGATTATTTCATTACTGAAAATCCCAATCATCTCAAAACCTTTTGGGGAAGTAGTTTCCACATTTGCATGAACATTTCTGTGGAAGTGCTTCTTGACTTTACCCTTAAATGGTTTAACAATCTTTAAAACTATACTCCCTTGGTCTAGATTTTTCGTTCAGAAAAAAATAGATTTTCTGTATCTTATCTATTTGTTATTTTAATTATCTCTATGAGATCATCCATCAACTTTTTCAATTCATGGAACAGAAACTAGCCTTTCTTAATAATGCTATACACCTCAATATAACTCTGGTGTATACATGCAGGACCCTCTACAAAGACAACATTTTTGTATGGTCCAATGTCCAAAGTGAAAGTACTTCCTTACTTTCATACTCCAACTCATGTGATAATAAAGTAAAATTCCATTACTCTTTCTGATTACTGTTGATATGCATGAAGACAGGGTTTAATGAACTGAGCGTAAATCTCTCTGCCCCCTATGGTTCCCAGTCATTTAACATTAAGAAATTAATTCAACTGGTGTTCCTCAATATCAATGCAGATTAGGCAGAGCTTAAAATTAAACTAATCTGTTATTGCTTTACCCATGTAAAGTATTTTAGTTTGTAACAATGCCTTCAAACTTGGTTACGCAACTCCCTCTTGCCACATACAGTCAGAAACTTAGTCATTAGGTAGTCATATAGTGAGAACTATTAGGAAGGGTCACTGAACCAGAAGTGTTAGCTCTGATTTCTCTCCACAGATGCTGCAAGACTTGCTGAGCTTTTCCAGCAATTTCTACTTTTGTTTCAAAATGGATACAGACTGAAATTGTCTTGTTAATTCATCATCGTTTAGTAATAGTCTCCCCTCCACTTCTTTTAAATGGGTCCACATTCACAAACTTAGTTTTCCAAAATATTCATAAAACCATTTACTGTTAACTTTCATATGATTTTTAAAAATATTTTTTACCACTCTAATAATTTCACAAAGCTATAGTTTCTCTGGCTTGTTGGATTTCCACATTTCCTTGGAAGGCTTGTCTTTTCACTGAATCTCAGAATTATTTTGGTGCAGAAGGAGGCCCATTGAATTTCTCCCTACTTCTAACAAATCTCTTTTTCTCAACTGCTTCAATGTGTCCTCATTATCGAAGTGTCTCATTCATGGAACCATTTTTGTAAACTGCCTCCCCATTCTCTCCAATGCTTGTTCTTATAGTGCAGTGCCCAAACCTGTTCATAATACTCCTGCCAACATCTAACCAATGTCTTACATAAAGTTTAACATAATCTCATTGCTCTTGTGCTCCAACTCTATTTATGAGGTTTAGAACACAGTGTCCTTTATCAACAGTTCTCTATAGGAATCCTACCACCTTTAATAATTCGTGCACGTACACGCTCAGGTGTCTCTGCTCTTTTTATAGTAGTCTATGTTCGCTGTACCAAAGTGCACTCTTTACCCCTCTATGCGTTGATGTTCATCTACCATCTATCTACCCATTTCACCAAGGTTCAATGTCTTTTTGAAGTTCTACACTGTCCTCCTCACAATTTATAATTATAAGTTTGGTGTTGTCCACAAACTTTGAAATTATTCCCTGCATACCAAGGCTTGGACCAGACATGCATAGGTCTGTATTCCAGCCCCAAAAAGTACCCATCAATCACCAATGCTTCCTGTTCTCCAGCCTGTTTTGTATCCACATTGCTACAGTCTCTTTTATTTCATGACCTATAACACTTCCTAAGTCTGCTGTCTATCACTGTATGGAGCGTCTTTTAGAAATCCATGTACACATCA
This sequence comes from Chiloscyllium punctatum, assembly GCF_047496795.1. Taxonomy (NCBI): domain Eukaryota; kingdom Metazoa; phylum Chordata; class Chondrichthyes; order Orectolobiformes; family Hemiscylliidae; genus Chiloscyllium; species Chiloscyllium punctatum. The sequence goes on from NC_092741.1 coordinate 112,301,190, forward strand.
ACAGCATTGCCCTGATCAACTCTCAACTTTTCAAAATACTCCACAACTTTCCCTTGACATATCCATGCTGACCCTTCCATATTAACCCACTTTTTTTCCTGAAGACTATTATTATATCCCAAATAATTATTTTGAAAATTTCTCAAAGTTAAACTGATTAGTCAAGATTGCTTGGGTCAGCTTTACAACCATTTTCCAAAAAAAGGAAATAATTAAATTCCCTACAGAGTGGAAACAGGCTCTTCGACCCAACAGATCCACACTGACCCTCCAAAGAGTAACCCGTCCAGACTCATTTCCCTACATTTCCTCCTGACTAATGCACCTAACATTATGGGCAATTTAGCAAGGCCAATTCACCTGACCTGCACATCTTTTGGAATGTGGGAGGAAACCGGAGCACCCAGAGGAAACCCACGCAGACACGGGGAGAATGTCTGTGTAGAGTTTGCACAGTCACGCAAGGCGGGAATTGAACCCAGATTCCTGGCGCTGAGGTAGCAGTGCAAACCACTGGCCACCGTGATGCCTTTAACATCTACCATTTTCAAATTCTCTGGAAAAAAACCTTTGCAGTGTTTTATCTGGTGACCGCTTCCCCCCTGTTTCACTTTTAGGTTTGCTGGCTGTCTTTGGGTTCTCCTCTTTAACACTCTCTTAAGCTGGACACTATCACTTGCCATAATCACGCTCCCTGGCTCTTACTTATTTTTGTTAAGCCTCTGTCTTTTCAATCACATACGCATTTTTAATTGCCCCACCTTGTTCTTTTTGAATTAATATCAACATTTTCCATTTTCACTTACTACAGTTTACATCTTGTCCTTTAGCTGCAAAGACAAAGGTTTGTCCTCAGTTTAGAGAAGACCATCCAGTCTGAACAACATTCTCAATTGCAAATATAGCTCCAGAATTCCAACAAGCCAATCTCCTCCCTTCGTGCACTGACAATTTTAATCTTGTTCTCTCAACACATGGTACTTGAGAGCACTCCAGAGATTACTATCCTAGAAACACTTCTTTCTAGACTAGAACTTACGTTGCCTAGAACCAGTCCTTTCACAAACACTCAAATTTGCTCCAGTCACAGTCATTGTATTATCAAGCATTTCATGATATTTAGTACACATTTTTGGATTTCTGAGCAGGAAGCAAACATAACATTAAACAATCTGATCCACGTCACAAAATAAACTATCTAGAGCCCTGATTATAAAAACCCTACAACCATTTAGTACTCTATTGATTAATGCATTTACATATAGTGACCCTCCTCTAACATCACTAAAACATATGAAGCTGGTTCAGCTCCACAACTATCCTCTGTCTTCCCTCACCTTCCATTGTTCACCCTGTCTGCCAGTCCTCCTTACCATTTCCTCCACTGCTTGCAACTTGTGATGTGATCTCCCTCTGGAATATGTTCTCCAAAATGTTTTCTCCCTCACAAATTTCACAGAGCATGTTCAGTTTGTTCTTCAGCAGGGCAATGCTCTGCTCAAGAAGCACAAACATCCTATATTTTACACATACTTATTACACAAGTCCAGCTGTAAATACATCATGCATGCATGCTACATCAATCACTCTAGTCTCTAATCCATTCCTTAAGTTTTTTAAACCAATACATTGTTTTTAAACAAGTCATGGTTTTTGCTCATGCTAATTTATCACGTTGAGTAAATAAATTTTGAAACTATCTTTCTGTTGTGTTCCTGAAACTTTTAGAAAATAAAATCGAAGTAGAAATCATCAAATTAAATGAACACTTAACTGTTGATGGCTCTCATGACTCCTTGATGATGGAATACAATTTACTATTCTTCTAAAACTTCATAGTGGTGAAACAATATGTAAATTTCTGATATATGATTCAATTGAGTCTCACTGTACTTAGCGAATCCAAATAGCAGGGAAAATCCCATTATTTATTTACTCAGAAATGCCTTGAAAAAGCAGAGTCGCCTTGCTTGATGGCAATCTAATTGGTAGTGACTCCATATGCAAATTTCTGCTTATATTTAGTTTATGAGTTCAACTACAAATATACCTTATTGTCATTATTAGAACTAGTTTAATATTCTTCCTACCTATTTAACCTCAGACTAAAGAAACTTTATATTTCCAAATATTTCTTCAGTTAACGATACAAGAAAAATCTAACCATTATAGTGTATCATGAATTCACTGGGAAGAGAATCCCAACAATCAGGACCCTTTGTTCTACATGTCATCACAAATTGTGCAAAATCTCAAGTAAACCACAAAAATGGTTAGTTTGCCTGACGGACGATTATTTAGGACAAAAACTATTCAACACTAAGTTTTGTAATTATAGATAATTATTTATTGTAATCACACTTTAATAAATGGCAGAGGAAAGAAAAGATTGTCAACTTACTACAATGTGATTTAAACTACACTCTATAAAACCTTAAACACATGGACACACATCGAATCACAGTCAAGACAGACAAAAGCCAAGATGGTTCGCACTGCTGCCTCACAGTGTCAGGGACCCAGGCTTGAATCCAGCTTTGGTGACTGTCTGCGTGGAATTTGCACATTCTCCCCGTGTCTGTGTGGGATTCCTCCGGGTGCTCTGGTTTCCTCCCACAATCCAAAGATGTGCAGGTCAGGTGAATTGGTCATGCTAAATTGTCCATAGTGTTAGGTGCATTAGACAGAGGGAAATGGGTCTGGGTGGGTTACTCTTCGGAGGGTCAGTGTGGACTTGTTGGGCCTAAGGGCCTGTTTCCACACTATAGGGAATCTAATCTAATCAGATTCATACAAATATTGTATGGAAAATATAGACAGGGAGAAATAAGATTATGAAGATCAAAAGTCCACATCTCAGGGTTGAATTAAATTGACTATGTCAGTACCTTTTGACTTTATCAGTTGTGACACAGCATTGTATGTAAGCGCCATTCTTCACTTCAACAGTTGATCCAGTGGCCCTAGATTTTTCCTTATATTACAATTCTTTGTAAGATTCTTCACTGTTCTGCCTTTTCACTCACACCAAGAGAAGAGAGAGAGACAAATTTTTTTTCAGTCTGCTGATTCTGGTGGTCTGTGGCTGATCTGCACTTAAATCTGCAAAAAACTACAGCTTAACCAATCTGGGGCTGACATCAGGCCACCTTTCCTTACATCAGACTCCTGGTGCCGATCTGTCCCGTAGTGTTTTGAAAAACAATTTTGTCTTGCAGAGTTCAAAATGAGCATTGTTTGATTTTCCAACTTGCAAAACTCTTCTGGTATTTCAGATGTACAGTGGTCCGACTTGCATTCTAAATGATTATTCCAAAATGAAATAATGTGTGGGACCTTACATCGCTCTACTCTTAGAGACATGAACCACCATTTTGAATGTGCTTCATCAGGTAAATTTAAATATTGAAAGAAAAAATGAAATCATATTCATTTGTCCTCCCTCATTCCTTGTGCAGCATATAAACAAGTTTTTTTGTCATTTCCTCCCAAACTTCTAATTGATTGCAGCACAATTATATTTTCAATAATTTGTAGGCTATTACATTACCTTATCTAGCTTTGTGAATAATTATTAAATTAATCAGATTTATTATAAAACAACAATAATTTTAACACAGTACGTTTTTTAAATAGTAAGAAAGCTGCTCTCTGTATATTACCTGCTCTGTTGGCAGCTGACATTGCGCATACACAGAACCACACAGAGACTTCGGAGCAGACATTCAAGCATGCGCAGAAAGGTACTGAGATTTCGATGCGAATATCAGCAAATGCGCAAAACGAGTTGATCCCCTCTGGAATTGCTCTATTGCAAACAGAGGTAAGCATTCTCTAAAATACTGTTCCCTATTCTTCAGCGACATTATTGACAAACCGCGCTGCCAGAATGGGCGTTATCCAAGAATTACCTATACTGGACTTCAGATTGTGACATACTTCCCCCTCAAAGATTGCTTTGCCATCTGCTGTCTTCCTTAATTGCATTGTTTTAAAGCTTGTATTCCCTATCTCTTTCTTTCCTCCTTTCCTTTTTCTCTGCTTTTTCATGAAATGCTCATTCTCTCTCTTCTCTGAAATTCAGGTTTCTTTCATCGCAATTCTTTTCAATTCCAATATTCTTCCCTTCTCCATGTCAAGCACTAATTTCAATTATATCCTTGCTACTTGAAGTGACTCCTATATTTTCATCAATCCCAGATGCTTGGTTAATACTTCAAGTGAAGTATTGACCAAGTATTATCCAAGAAGGAAAGGACTGTAAAAATGACTCTGGATAGGAGAGAGAGTAACAGGGTAGTTGTTATGGGGACCTTTAACTTTCCAAATATCAACTGGAAATACCTTAAGGGGCGAAGCCACATTGGATTTGGGCAATGAACCCTGGCAGGTGTTAGATTTGGAGGTAGGTGAGCACTTTGGTGATAGTGACCAAAATTTGGTTATGTTTACTTTAGTGATGGCAAGGGATAGGTATATACTGCAGGGCAAGAGTTATAACTGAGGGAAAGGTAATTATGAAGCAATTCGCCAAGATTTAGGATGGAGATGGAAACTGCACAATTGAAATGTGGACCTTATTCAAGGAACAGCTACAGCGTGTCCTTGATGAGCATGTACCAGTCAGGCAGGGAGGAAGTGGTCGAATGAGGATGCTGTGGTTCACTAAGCAAGATGAATCTCTTGTCAAGAGGAAGAAGGCTGCTTAGGTTAGGATGAGATGTGAAGGCTTCAGAGTTACAAGCTAGCCAGGAAAAACCTAAAGAGAGAACTAAGAGGAGCTGGGGGGGGGGACAAAAGAAGTCGTTGGCAAACAGAATCAAGGAAAACGCTAAAGCTTTCTATAGGTATATAATAAAAGAATGACTAGAGTAAGATTAGGGCCAATCAAGGACAATAGTGGGAGGTTGTATGTGAAGTCCAAGGAGATAGGAGAAGCGCAAAATGAATATTTTTCATTGGTATTGACACTGGGAAAAGAAAATTTGTCAAGGAGAATACGGAGATACAGGCTACAAGACTAGACGGGACTGAGGTTCACACGGAGAAGGTTTTAGCAATTCTGGAAAGTGTGAAAATAGAGGAGTTCCCTGGGCCCGATGGGATTTACCCTAGGATTCTCTGGGAAGCCACGGAGGAGAATGCAGAGTCTTTGGCTTTGATCTTTATGTCGTCATTGAATACACGAATAGTCCTAGAAGACTGAAGGATATTAAATGTTGTCCCCATGTTCAAGTAGTAGAGGTGAGACAACCATGATAATTACAGACCAGCGAGCCTTACTTTGGTTAAGGGTAAAGTGTTGGAAAAGGTTATAACTGGTAGGATTTATAATCATCTAGAAAGGAATAAGTTGATTAGGGATAGGCAACACGATTTTGTGAAGGTTAGGTCATGCCTCACAAACCTTATTCAAGTTCTTTGAGAAAGCGACCGAACAGGTGGATGAGGGTAAAACGGTTGATGTGGTGTACGTGGATTTCAGTCAGCCATTTGATTAGGTTCCCCACGGCACGCTATTGCACAAAATACGGAGGCATGGGATTGAGGGTGATTTAGAGGTTTGGATCAGAAATTGGCTAGATCAAAGAAAAGGGTGTTGGTTGATAGGAAATGGAGTACCTGGAGTTCAGGTACTAGAGGTGTACCGCAAGGATCTGTCTTGGGTCTACTGCTGTTTGCCATTTTTATACACTACCTGGGTGAGGGCGTAGAAGGATGGGTTGGTAAATTTGTGAATGAGACGAGGATTGGTGGAGTTGTGGGCAGTGCCGAAGAATGTTGCAGGTAACAATGGGGGGAGGGGGGGGGGGCGGAAAAGAGGGAGATGAGAGGTAAGGGACATGGGTGTGGGGGAACAGAGATTGGGGGGAGAAGTGAGGGTATGGGGGAGAAGTGAGGGTAGGGGGTAGTAGTGGGGAGGAAGAGAGAGAGAGAGAGAGAGAGAGAGAGAGAGAGAGAGAGAAAGTAACGGTGCACATAGAGGGGACAAGGGGGGAGAGACACAGAGAGAAAGACAGTAAGAGAGAGAGATAGGGAGGAGAGAGAAATGGGAGAAGAGAAAGAGAAAGATGGGTGGGGGTGGAAAGAGGGAGAGGGGAGAGAGAGAGAAAAAGAGTGAGAAAAGGGGTGAGAGGGAGAGAGGGAAGTGAGCAACAGATTGAGGATGGGGGCAACAGAGTGAGGGTGGAGAGAAAGGATAGGTGGGAAGGAAGATGGACAGGTAGAACAGTGTTGAGTTGGAGGGTTCGATCTTGGAAGAGGTGGTGGGGGGAGGAGGGGAGATGAAGAAAGTGGTGAAATCGATGTTGATGCCATATGGTTGACCTGTCCATCTTCCTTCGCACCAATCCACTCGATCCCCCTCCCAACCTATCACTCCTCTCCCCGGACCCCGCAACCTGCATCCACCTATCGCCTTCCCATACTATATTTGGTTGAGATTTCAAGAAGGTCACTGGCCCATATGCTTAGCTTGATTTGATGCTGTAGGAAAATGTTGAAAAAGATATGAATACCAATAAGTAATTAAGAATTAAAACGGAAGTTACAATGGAATGGTCAAACTCTGTTTGGAGAGTGGTTCTCCTGAGAACAGAAAAGAAGCATAACTACCCTTTCCATCTTTTTGGTGTTAGCTCTCCTGAATCAGGTAAAGTCTGCAATGTCACTGTATCTGTAAAAGTGTAAGAATTATTTGCTTCTTTCATTGGCCAAACATTCAGCATCTTCACTGAATGACATTATTCATCTGGTACCATTTTATGCCCAATAGCCTGCAGTTTTGTGTCATATTCACTCAAAATTGGTTTCACACTTCCACATTGAATATTTGAATCAATAAGATTGGAAGTCAAGTTTACAGATTTGATCTCAAACCTCAGGGATGAACTAAAGTGTGCCAAAGCAGTGATGTCTTTTGACCAGTATTCTAGAGGCCTAGAAAAATGTATGACAATTATGAAATATAAACACAGTTTTTAAAAAAACTGGAACCAAAATTGCAGCACCAGTAATGGTGATCTTAAAAGACCACTGGATTGTCAAAAATGCAAATCATTTGCTTCACCATTGTTCTTTGGTAAAGGAGACTCTTCACTATTATCCAGTCTGGTTTCTGTGTTACTCCAGGAGCGTAGCAACATCGTTTCTCACTTCTAACCACCATGCAATGGTCGAGCAACCCATGCTGTTGTTTTCAAGAAAATGCTTACTCTAGTGAGCAGAACTGTCCATGTCCATAAGCAGCTATGGCAACTGCTTTCCAAAAATTACATCCAGCAATTCTTTACAGAACACAAATACATTGTATGACACTATAATTTCACCATTTGTTTAAAAAGAACTGTTCTGCAAATGACTTGATCTAACCTGTTTAATGCAGTAAAAAAAATTCAGAATAACTGTTTACTAGGAATTTGCACATGGGGGTAGTTCGCTATATTATAGTCCCTTCTCACATTATGCCATATACCTACAGCTCATTAGAATCAAAAATAGTTATCCAATGATAGGTTTAAATTTCCTCTTGGATTTTATAGTAAACAATAAACCAGCGCACTTTTAAAAATTGGTTTTCAAATTGCTGAGTGCCATTAGTATTCTTAAACTGCACTTGTTTTGCTTCCATAATTAATAACATTAGCCTTAATGCTGACTTGTAATTTAGTGTTATCTCCTGATCAATATTTCCTAAGGTGAGCAGCCACTCAGACTCTACACATGTTGGTTGGCATGCTGACTTCTGCTTGCAGAACTAACTGCCATGTCTGGAGCTCAAAAGTCTATGCAGCAGAAGCAGAAATTAGAGAATCTTGCTCTTGGTTAACCTGGACATTTGCTTTCAAAGTGAGATTAGAAGAGTTATAAATAATATATTTTATTTTGCATTTTGAAGTAGTAGCATTTAAGTTTTGGTCTGTCTGAATCAGAGGTTTAATTTCTGCAGCCATGAATTTTTAAAAATCAGAACGAGAGGGGTAATTCCTGGAATTCAAGTGTTTGTAGTGGAAAGGTTTTATGAATGAATAAAGTAAACATTGAATAGCATTAGGCTGTTTTACGTTAGATGGATCAGAAATCAACTTTTCTTGTTTTGAGGAAAACATCCATAGCTTGGAAAGCCTTTTGCTTGTAGTTCACAAAACTTCTAATTAAAAGTGAATGTGTAAAAGTTCCTCTTCAGAGAAAGGACTTAGTTCAGAAATTTAGTAAACAGGTTACCTCTGTGTAAGGGTTATAGGTTGAAAATTCAGCACCAGAAGCGTTTGATAGGACCCTAAAGGGATTATTCAAAGTTGAGAAAGACCAAGCTCAGCAATATGAATACTCAAGGAGGTGACAAACAAATCCGTAAGTTTGGGAATTGAAAGGAACGATTAAGTCTAACCCTATAGACATGGCAGACAAATTTAATTAGAGTCAGAGGCCTACAGAATAGAAAAAAAGGCCTTTCAGCCAATCAAATTTGTGGCAGCCAAAACTAGCACACAACTATTCTAATTCCATTTCCCTACACATAGCCCGTAGCCTTGTATATCCTGTATTTCAACAGCAAGTCTAATTACTTCTTAAACATGGAGGGTTTCCTCATTTACCACCCTTTCAGATAGCAAGTTCCAGATTCCGACTATCTTTGGATGAAAAAGATTCACCTCACATCTCCTGTAAACCTCCTGTCCCTTATGTTACATGATTCTTTTGTCATAGCTACCTATCTATGCAGCCTGATAATTTTATACATCTCAATCATGTCTTCCTTCAGTCTCCTCTGCTCCGAGGAAACAATCCCAAACTATCTAATCTCTCTTCAAAACCAGAACTCCCCAGCCCAGGCACTATCCTGGCAAATCTCCCCTATACTCTCTACAGTGCTATCATATACCTCCTATATTGTGGCTTAAAGACTACACACAGAAGTCTAGCTGTGACCTGACCAACAGCTTATACAGTTCCAACATAACCTCCCTGCTCTTAAACTCTATGCCTCAACTAATAAAGACCAAGTATCCTAAAACCACTTCTATTAAATTTAAGTTGCCATATTGGATTACTGTGAAGAGGTGGTGTTGGGACAGATAGAATAGTGTCTTTTTACTGTGGGTTTCAAAATCTTTCAAATGGTATGACATGCAAATAGTTTGGTCTATTCTATTTTATTTTGTATAACAAACTTTTGCTTCATTTTTGAAACCAGATCTACAGCATTGCGTGCTTGTGTTTCAGTGAAAGATCACCTCATTAAATGTAAAAATATAGTCTACCCACCCAGATTTCAGATTGGAATCTGGCCAGTCCAGTAATAGCATCAGCTACTCTGTATTAGTGCTCATGACACAGCTTTTGTGATGCAGGAGTATATTAAGAAGTTCAGATGTAGAAGCCAGTGTATCCTATCCAATTTGCCATCCAGCATAGTTATCCAAATTCCAAAACTTGAGCACTGACTCATAAATCCACCCTTCTAAACGTTTATATACTAGCGAACTGTTAAAGGAGATATCAATTAATACATTGATACGTGATCCATGGAACCCACATTTCTTAACATTTTAGACAATTACATTCCAGCCTAGACCATTCAACTCCATTTTCAAAGCATACCTTAGTTCCTGAAGCTTTTATCTTGTCCACATAATCCCAAACCATCTGGGGAGGAATCCTACCTCCGACTTGTATGGTATCTGGTAAATCCTTTCGGAAAGGAAGATGTTATAGTGTATTAATTAAACAACTTATAAAGGATACAGTATCGTTCAAATTTATTTATTCTCTACGCCCCATAGTCCCCTTTTGCTCCTACAACATTTCTCTCTTCCAGAAATTACAATATTCGCCAGTCACTAGAACAGAGCTTCCTAAACTGTGAGCTGCAAGCTTTGATGGGGTCATTGGTCAAAAGTTTGGGGTCATGAGCTGTGGGACAGCTCTGGTTTCCTTGGAGCTCCTACTAAGTGCTGAAAGCTGTGTTGATCCTTTAACTTTTCACAGCTTTTTTAATAGTGTGTATAGGCCAGCAGGCCAATTAGAGTCATAGAGATGTACAGTACGGAAACAGACCCTTTGAGTCAACCTGTCCATGCCGACCAGATATCCCAACCCAATCTAGCCCCACTCGCCAGCACCCGGCCTATATCCCTCCAAACCCCTCCCATTCATATACCGATCCAAATGACCTTTAAATTTTGCAACTGTACCAATGTCCACCACTTCCCCTGGCAGCCCACCCCATACACGCACCACCCTTTGCGTGAAAAAGCCACACCCCCCCCCCCCCCACCCCAAGGTCTCTTTTATATCCTCCTCTCACCCCAAACCCATGCCCTCCAGCTCCGGACCCCCCCGACTCCAGGGAAAAGACTTTGTCTATTTATCCTATCCATGCCCCTCATAATTCTTGAGGCCTGATTACTGTCTTGAAAAATCTCCACGGAAAGGAGATGCTTTTTGCTTAAAATACTGTATTAAACAGTATCGTTGCCAAAATCACAGGTTTTGCCTTCTTCCTCCATAATTCTTGGTGTCACTGGTCCCTCAACACCTCCCCTACCCCTTCCACTGATTCCACAACTGTAATGGATTCACCCACCAGAGCAATTTTCAAATGCCAAAATGGGTCCATGACTTCAATAAGTTCCATAAATTGGAGATGAAAAGGATCAGCTTTAGCTATAATGACCCCAAACCCCTCCATCAAACAGTCTTCATCATTGGAACTCTCAAATGGCCTAACAGTGAGGCACATATGGACAAATGCCACCTCTCACCTGCACTTCAGCAATAGATTATCACCTTCTAAACAGCAAAAACTGATGAAAAATGCAATGACTATAGCTTTGCTGTAACAAGTTGTATCTACTATTCATCATTCTGAAAGTAAAATTTAACTTGAGTTTTCATTTTATAATTACAAAACTGAAAGCCATTTCAATAAATGTTGGACAAAACAAAACAATAAAGTTGGACAAAGCAACGCAATGGTTTGTGAACAATGAAAATGCACATACTTTGAAATATTGCAAAACAACATGTTAACTGTACTTGTAAAATTAAAATGACACAAGATGAGAACAGTACCTCTGTTAAGTGTTCAGCTGAGCCAGAGACAGGATAAGCTTTGGTAACAAACTTTGCTACACTGGGCATGTTGATAAATCCCTTCCAGAGAGAATCTAATCGAGCTAGAAACCTTGATTCATCTTCCGTGATATCATATGCATCTGACCTGAATATAAAACAAAATAAAACCCCAAAAATTAACTCTCTAGAACTAGTCTTATTTCTACATTAAAGCAAATATCATGTTATAGTTTCTCATGTGGCATGCTCTTCTGAACAACAATTATGCATACATTGAGAATAGTACAGTGTAACCTCAAATAGATGTTTCTACCTTGTCACAGAGGAAGTTGCTAGCTGTGGTGATTCAGGTCTTTCTTCCATTGTTGCATCAAAGGAGAGAATGCTGGAAGCAGAGGAAAGAGCATCGGCCAAAAAAGCCATTTCAGCATCAACATCTGACTGACGTCGCATGACACTTGTTGCCACTTTGGCTTTTGGCAGAGGCAGTTCCTCGGTGGGTGGAGCCATTCGACCTGAAAATAAAATCGTATTATAACGACTCCCAATGCAATTCATACTGTTTTTAAAACTAATCAATAAATGATTTGGATGAGAATATAGGAGGCATGATTAGTAAGTTTGTAGATGACACCAAAATTGGTGGTATAGTGGACATTGAAGAAGTTTATCTAAGATTACAAAGAGATCTTGATGAATTGGGTCAATGGAGGCTGAGGAGTGGCAGATGGAGTTTAATTTGGATAAATGTGAGGTATTACATTTTGGCAAAACAAACAAGGGCAGGACTTATCACTTATTGGTAGGGTTCCGGTAGTGTAGAATAGAGACACTTAGGGGCTTAGATGCATCATTCCTTGAAATTTGCATCACAGGATGGTTAAGATGGCATTTAGCACACATGGCTGCATTGCTCAAACCTTTAAGTACAGGAGTTGGGACATCATGTTGAGATTGTACAGGATGTTGGTGATGTCTCTTCCGGAGTACTGAGAGAATTTCTGGTCGCCCTAGTGTAGGAAGGACATTATTAAATTGCAGAAGGTTTAGAAAAGTTTTACCAAGATGCTGCCAGGAAGAGAGGGTTTGAGTTATAAAAATAGGCTAGATAGGCTGGGACTTTTCTCACAGCAGCATATGAGGTTGAAGGGTGACCTTCTCGAGGTTTATAAAATCATGAGGGGAATAGATAAAGTGAATAGCAGGGGCCTTATCCCCAGGGTGGGAGAGTTCAAAACTGGAGGGCATATTTTTAAGGTGAGGGGAGAAAGTTTCAAGAAGGGGGCAACTTTTTTTTTAAACACAGGGAGCAGTACATGTGTGGAATGAACTGCCAGAGGAAGTAATAGATGTAGGTACAGTTACAACATTTAAAAAGACATTTGGACAAGTAAATGAATTGGAAAGGTTTAGAGGGATATGGGCCAAATGCAGGCAAGTGGGACGAGTTTATTTTGAGAACATAGTCAGCATGGGCTATTTGGACTGAAGGGTCTGTTTCAATGCTGCATGACTCTAAATCAAGGAATGCGCAAGGTCAGACACACTGACAGCTTAAACTTAAAGTTGTTAATTTTGCCAGGAGCTTAAGTGCCTTAAAAGCTAAACAATTTTGTAATACAGTTTCCAATGTTTAAGACTATAAGAAACTGGAGCAGGAATATGCCATATGGCCCATTGACGCTGTTCCACCATTTATCAGGATCACAGCTAATCCAAAATTCCTCATGTTAACTCTCATCACAACCCATGATTCCCCTGCTGATCAAAATTTATCTCAGCTTTAAAGACTCAGCACCAAGGATCCCTCCCTCTACCCCCACCGCATACCCCAGGTTCACTGTTGCAAGGAGCTCTAAAGATTCTCAATCCTCAAAAGAAATTCCTCCTCTGTTCAGTCTTAAATTGGTACCCATTATTCTGAAACTACGCCCTCTCGGCTGAGAATCTCCCATGAGGAAAAACATCCTCTCAGAATGTATCATGTCCAGATCTTTAAGAATCCCATATATTTCGATCAGAGCTTCATCCATTCTTCTAAACTCGAGCACAGTCCGAACCTGGTTAGCATTTGCACATAAGATAACCTCTCCAACCAGGGATCATTCCAATGAACCTCCTCTGAATTGCCTCAAACTTTCTTGAAACTTTCTCCTCTCACCTTAATGCCCTTAAATAAGGGAATCGAAACTGCTCTAAGTATTCCAGATGTGGTCTCAACAATAGCTTATACAGTTGCAGTAAGACTTCCCTAATCATACTGAAACTTCCTTGAATAAAGGGGCAACATTCCATTAACCTTCCTAATTACCTGCTATATCCATGTCCTAGCTTTCTGTGCTTCATTCACAAGTGACCCCACTCCCTTTGTGTTGCAGCTTTCTGCAGTTTTTCTTCACTTAAATAATGCTGTTCTTTTGTTCTCCTGTCCAAAATTAACTTCATATTTTTCCACATTATGTTCCATCTGCTTTTTGCCCATTTACTTACCCTGTCAATATCACTCTATATACGATCTTTCTTGCAGATGCCCTTTCACCTATTTTTGTATCATCTGCCAATCTGGCTATAGTTCATTCACTTCTTTCCTCCAAGTCATTCATAAATATATAGTCACTGTCCCAGTACTGGTTGCCAACCTGAAAAGGACCCCATATCTCCAATCACTGCTTCCTACTCAATATCCAATACTTTATCAATGCCACTACCTCTAATATAAGACTTGACCTTTTGTGAAGTACCTTGTCAAATACCTTCTGGAAGTCTAAATACAACACATCTACTGATTCGTCTCTATTCACTCCGGTAGAGATTTCCTAAAAAATAATCATTCAGACTCCATTTTCCTTTCATTAAACTAAGTTGACTCTGCTTGATTACATTATGATTTTTCATTATGATTTTTCAAATGACCACCCCCTACCCCAACCCCATGCTGTCATCGTTCTATGAGATAATTAATTTTAAAATAAATTTGCCATTACAATATCTTTTCCAGTCATATATGTATGTTATAGGTATCTTCTAATCAACTTGCTGAACACCTCTGGAGCAGGTGGAATTGTAATCTGAGCCATCTAGCTCAAATGGAGGGACACAACTATTGGACTACAAGAACTCTTCTTTTCCACACATAACCCTAAATCAATTTTCATGTCCATTACCTGTGCAAATTTTGCAATTCAAGTCAAAGAGGTGTTTCTTGTGCTGACAAGTAGTGTCCTCTGTCATATCTGTTGATGTTTCTTCTTCAGTCTCTTCCCATTTCTCAACTACAGATTTTGGCTCTATAGGTTTTAGTTCAGCCCCCTAATAGAGATCACAATGAAAATTTCCACTTTATTTGAAAATATGGATCATGCATCAGTTCTTTATGCACTAGGTTATAGGTTCAATAAAAAAAATGACTAGGTTATTTAAATATATTTGGTTAAAATCTAATTGAAAATATAATGTCCTTTAAATTGTTCAATAAATTCAAAACAGATGTGAAGGACAGATTCCAATGAAGACATTGTTCATAAAATTGTCAATAACTGACCACAAAGAAAAAAAAACAATTAGCTTACAAAAGTGAAAAATCATGACCACTTGTGGAATGAAGACAGGTTTTATGAAATCATGCCATGATACAAGATTAAAGTGTTTCACATGGTTTCCCATCCATTAATTTAAATGGATAGACAATAGGACAGGGTGACCTCCATGCTTAAATTATAACCATAAAGCGTTAGTAAAATCTGGATACTTTATCCAGGCTAACATGTTTCTTTATCTTCTTATATTACTGCTGTAAATGCTGGAATTAATCTATGTCATAAGATGCTTTAGCAACAGAAAATTTGGCTGTAACACAATGGCCAAATGCAAATAAATTAGTCAATACACATGAAACAGCCAAGGTATTTACGATATCTGATTTTACATAAAATATTGATGATCTTCCCAAAGTATTTTACTTGATCATGTTTTTCATTTACCTCTGTAATTACTGTCTCAGATTCCTTTATTGGTGCTTCACTTTCAATTTCTATTTCTCCTTTGTGAGTTATTTTCGTAATTGGTCGTCTTTCAACCTCCCTTTGTTCCTTTTCTATCATTTCAATCATCTGTGCGTAAAACAAGAATATCTCCGTTACACATGAAAATGAAAAGGAAAGCTTATGAATACATAATCTGTCAACCTACATGCTGTCCAAATGAATTTTATTAACATTAAATGAGATTGCCCTACTGTGAAACAATTAGACAAGGATGACATTTTTAAAGTGCATCCAGGAAAATCTTTTGTGTCAGTGTCCTCACCCTAGGGAATGAAGCTGGTCAAGCCATTAAAAGTTTCTGTGGGCAAGCATTTATGTTATAGTGGCTATACATTTCAAAGTCATTATAGAAAGGGATAAGGACGCTGCAGAAGTGCCAAAACTGGGGAAAGTTGAATTCCAATATCATTAGACAGGATGTGGCAAACTGACTGGAAGCAACTACTTGCAGGTAAGTTTACATTTGGGAAGTGGGAGACTTTTAAAAATTGCACAATTAGAATCCAGGGCCAGCATGTTGCTCTAAAATGAAGGACAAGGGCAGCAAGTTTAGGGAACCCTGGATGTCAAGGGATATCCATAGTTTTTTAAAGAAAAAGAACGACGGTTATGTCAGGTGCAACACATTAAAAACAGGGAAGGCTCTTCAGAAGTATAGAACATGCAGGGGGTTTGTGACGATGATATTACTTTAACAAGGTTATTTTGTCCTTGGGATTTCTTTTGAGAGACTGTAAAGGCAGAGGGGCCGAAATGTCTGGGAAGGGCCTAGCTTAACAATGGCAGTTGAGTGGTCTGTTCAGGTTTTTAATAATTTTTTGTTAGTTGTAACAGTGAGAAGCTGGTACAGTCCATAGAAAGGTCCCATGCTTCAGCAGATGATTCTTGACTGACCTCTTTCTCCTGCCTGTAAGAACCTGCATTTTGAATTTTGCCAAGGGGTGTGTTTGTTTTTTTTAAATTCGTGCATGGATTGAAGACACCACTGGCTAGGCCAGCATTTATTGCCCACCCCTAAGAGTCAACCACATTGCTCTGGGTCTGCAGTCATATGTAGGCCAGACGAGATAAGGATTCTTCCCTAAAGATATTAGTGAACCAGATGGGTTTTTCCAACAATCGACAATAGATTCATGGTCAGCATTAGACTCCTAATTCCAGATTTTCGTTGAATTCAAATTCTACCATCTGCCATGGCAGGATTCGAACCCGGGTCCCCAGAACATGACCTGGGTCTCTAGATTAACAGTTCAGTGATAATACCACTAGGCCATCGCCTCCCCACTGCATCAGCTGCAACACACCTGAAATATCCACTGCACATCTGCCTTTAAAATAAGTAGTTAGGGTCGAAGCTATCTTCTTGAAATATTTTGAGGGGGTCTGGCTTAGTTCATAAAAGGTTGCTTAAGTAGTAAATTAGGAGGGCACAGAGGAGCCACAAATTATCTTTGGCATTCAGAATTTAGGAAAATTCCAAGGAATTTTCAAAGAACATTAAAGTAAGAGAATTACTAGGGAAAGAATGGAACCTATTATATACTAAAGGGACAATCTGCGCATGAATCCATTTGACATGGGTGAGGTCTTAAATGATTATTTCTAAATGGCATTCACAGGAGAAAGACATTGCAGCCAGGAATTTCAGTTGGGATTGTAAGGTTCGAGAATACGTTAACATTAATAAGGAGGCAATATGTTTTAGGAGGCAAAAACGTACATAAATCCCCAGGGCCTGATGTGATGCATCCCAGGTTGCTATGGGGGGCATGGCATTGATTGAGCCTTGACAGAAATGCTTAGTAGTTTCCTGGTCGCAGGTGAAGTGCCAGATGACTAGAGAGAGCAAATATGCCTCCTTTTTTAAGATCAGCAGGGATCAGCCAGTTACTACAGATCAGTAGTTTGATATCAGTAATAGGGAAATTATTGGAAAAAAATCTGAGGGTCAGGATTAATCTGTACTTGAAAAGGCAGGGATTGATCACGGATAGTCAGCATTAATTTTATAAGAGAGAGATCCTGCCTGGCTAATTTAGCTGAGTGACTACATATATTGACAAAGGTAATAAGGTTTATGTGATTTACATGGATTTTGACAAGGTCCTAAGTGGAAGACTGGTCCAAAAGGTAGAGGCTCATTGAATACATGGCAAGTTGGCAACTGGGATAAGGTATGATGGTGGACAATTGTTTTAGAGATTAGAAGCCTGTGATCAACGGTGTTCCACAGGGATTGATTCTGGAACCCTTGTTGGTTGTATATATGCATGTTAATGACTTGAATGTGAATGCAGAAGGTATAATTAGTAAGTTTACAGATTCAACAAAATTAGTGGTGTTGTTTACAATCAGGAGGATGGTCTCAGACTACAGTCAGATACTGACCAGCTGGTTAAGCAGAGCGATGGGATAGGGAATTTAGTAAGTGCGAGGTGATGCATTTTGGAGGCATAAAAAGGAAGGATATATACAACGAATGTTAGGTCCCTAGGTAGTGCTGAGGAACAAAGGGACCTAAGTCCACAGATCGCTAAAGTATCAGCAAAGGTAGACAGGGTGGTGAAGGAGGCACACAGGATTCTTGCCTTCAGTAGCCATGGCACAGAATATAGGAGCTGAAAATGTGTTGCTGGAAAAGCGCAGCAGGTCAGGCAGCATCCAAGGAGCAGGAGAGTCGACGTTTCGGGCATGATCCCTTCTTCAGGAAGAAGGGCTCATTCCCGAAACGTCGATTCTCCTGCTCCTTGGATGCTGCCTGACCTGCTGCGCTTTTCCAGCAACACATTTTCAGCTCTGATCTCCAGCATCTGCAGTCCTCACTTTCTCACAGAATATAGGAGCAAGGAAGTCTCGTTACAAGTGTATTAAACATTGGTTAGGCCATAGATGGAATATTATGTGTAGTTCTAGACGCCACACAATCAGAAGAATGCAATTGCATTCAAAAGGAGACTCACCAGGATGTTGCCTGGGATAAAAAGTCTCAGTTTTGAGGAGACACTGGATAGGCTGGGTTTTTTTTTGTTGCAGTAGAGGATGCTGAGAAGGAATCGGATGGAAAGATACAAAATTATATGAGGCATAGACAGGGTCAATCATAAGAATGTTTTCCCATGGCAGACATGTCTAAGACCAGTGGACACAAGTTTAAGGTAAGGATTAATTGGTTTAGTGGAGATCAGAGGAAGACTTTTTCATCCACAAGGTGGTAGAAATATGAAACGTGCTACCTGAGAGGGTAGTGGAGGCATGTACTTCCACAAAATTTAAGCAGCACCTGGATGAGCACTTAAAATGTCAGGACATAGTAAGCTATGGATGGAGTGCAGGGTTTAGTGTAGGTTGCCGTTTGTTGGTCGACATAGACATAGTAGGTCGAAGGACCTATTTCTTGGCTGTACACCTCTCTATGACTCTAGGAGATAACAGGTACAGAAATTAATGCAAATTATTCCTAGAAAGGGAATATGCATCAAAGTAAACAACAACCAAAACAGATCTTACATGTCTATTCTCTCTTTGTCTCCATGCCGCTAATTCCTTGGATGCCAGTTCTTCTGGACTCATACGAATTAAATGATCAGGTACAATGTCACCCTTTAAGACTCGCTTGAATAAGACCTGAAATATTCAATAGTTTTCAGATAAAAGTTCGAACCTATATTTAATATAAAATTACTTTTTTTGCACAGTAAAGAAGTGTACTTAAATCACATGAACGATTAAATGAAGAAATTGAATTATTGACCATTCAAAGTAAGAGGCCTAATCTTCCAGTCCAGATTGTCAAAGACTGGACATCTGACAGAAAATATAATCGAGACCATATGACAGGCCTGACATGAAGGGACATTGAATATCTCATGGACAATTCTCTTTCTCCTCAGGATCCTTTGTGAAACAGCTTTGTAATAGTTACCTGAGCAGGTAATCTTAGACTAAAATCCTGTCTAACTATACAAACAAATGACCCATTTTAAGTACATTTCAACAACAGTTGGGGTTAGAAGCAGTGCAGAAAAATAACAGAGATCTATCAAAGATTTAAAGAAATAGATTAGAGAAAGTAAAGCACATTATATAAAATAGGATAATACTTTACCAATTTAATTCCTGCCTGAAGGAGGTCACAGAGCAAGTTTCCAATATTAAGAAAAACACAAAAAAACTTGAGCTGTTTCTGTGTAAATTATGTAAGAAACTCAGGGCTGCTATTACTGGAAGAAATTTGAGCTACTGAAGGGGTCCAGAAGGTGGCTACAGGGCAGATTCATAAAATTTAGTGTCCTTTACAACGAAAGACTATCCAGTCCAGTATCTATACTCTGGAAAAGGAATGATTTGGAGATGCTGGTGTTGGACTGGGACATACAAAGTTAAAAATACAAGAAAATAAAAACCTGGTGTTGTGTGATTTTTAACTGGAAAAGAAAGGGTGCAAGGAACGTTGTTAAGACATTTTTTAAAATTCTTGAATGCATTCTCATAGGATAATGTGGATCCAAGAGTTTTCTAATATTGAGTTCTTTGATATAATTTTAAATATTAACAGCATGTAAACAGAGGATCTGTTCTATCACTAATGAGTGTTAAACACAACAGACGGCAAAATCAGTTGGTCTTAGCTTACCTCTTCCTATTGCTTACAGAAACACAATTTGAATGGCTCGTAGGTAGCTCACTGACATATTTTTACAGCCTCCAACAGAGTTAAAGCAGATTAATTACTTTATTTCTGGGTGCTTTCATGTAAATTTATAAGGATTGGAGAGTTTCAGCTATAGGTAGAGGCTGAATAGGCTGGGGTTGCTTTCCCTGGAGCATCGGAGACTGATGGGTGACCTTGTAGAGGTTTATAAAATTTTGAGGGGCATGGATAGAGAAAATAGACAAGGTCTTTTCTCTGGGTTGAGGGAGTCCAGAACTAGAGGGCATAGGTTTAGGGTGAAAGGGGAAAGATTTAAAAGGGAGAATAAGTTTTCCTAGATTATGAAATTTTATTTTTCCTGAAATAACAGTTGTTTTAATTATGCACATATTGTATTTGTATGCTTTGAATTACATTTTTATTTTCTTGTATTTGACTATGTTTCAAGTTTTTTATTTTAGTAATTTTCCTAACCAATTACAGAGAAATTATTACAATCCTTTGGAGCAGGTGGGACTTGAACCCAGGCTTCCTGGTCCAGGACTAGGGACATTGCCACATGAGGCCTCCAGCATCACTACTCTAAATTATCATTTTTTAAAAAAAGTAACCTTTTTTTAAAAAAAATCAGCCACTACTGCTCTAAATTAGATTTTATTATTGTTGGTGCATCTATCTAATTAGAAGTTATCCTGATGATTAATTATTTAAAATTGATGAAAGAAACATGACCTAAATTTGATTGGCATTAGAGTCATAGAGATGTACAGCACTGAAACAGACCCGTTGGTCCAACTCGTCCATGCCGACCAGATATCCCAACTCAATCTAGTCCCACCTGGCAGCATCTGGCCCATATCCCTCCAAACCCTTCCTATTCATATATCCATCCGGATGCCTTTTAAATGTTGCAATTATACCAGCCTCCACCACTTCCTCTGGCATTTCATTCCATACACGTACCACCCTCTGCGTGAAAATGTTGCTCCTTAGGTCTCTTTTATATCTTTCCCCTCTCACCCTCCAGTTTTGGACTCCCCCAGCAAAAGACTTTCTCTATTTATTCAATCCATGCCTCTCATAATTTTGTAAACCTCTATAAAGTCACCCCTCAGCCTCCGACGCTCCAGGGAAAACACCCCCAGTTTATTCAACCTCTCTCCATAGCTCAAATCCTCCAACCCTGGTAACATCCTTGTTAATCTTTTCTGAACCCTTTCAAGTTTCACAACATCCTTTTGATAGGAACGAGACCAGAATTACACGCAGTGTTCCAACAGCAGCCTAACCAATGTCCTATACAGCCACATGCCCTCCCAACTACAGTACTGAATACTCTGACCAATAAAAGAAAACATACCAAACACCTTCTTCACTATCCTATCTACCTGCGACTCCACTTTCAAGGAGCTATGAACCTGCACTCCAAGGTGTCTTTGTTCAGCAACATTCCCTAGGACCTTATCATTAAGTGTATAAGTCCTGCTAAGATTTGCTTTCCCAAAATGCAGCAGCTCACATTTATCTAAATTAAACTCTATCTGCCACTTCTCAGCCCATTGGCCCATCTGATCAAGATCCCGTTGTAATCTGAGGTAACCCTCTTCGCTGTCCACTACACCTCCAATTTGGCTGTCATCTGCAAACTTACATCTCTTATGCTCACATTGAAATCATTTATATAAATGATGAAAAGTAGCGGACCCAGCACCGATCCTTGTGGCACTCCACTGGTCACAGGCCTCCAGTCTGGAAAAACAACCCTCCACCACCACCCTCTGTCTTCTATCTTTGAGCCAGTTCTGTATCCAAATGGCTAGTTCTCCCCGTATTCCATGAGATCTAACCTTGCTAATCAGTCTCCCATGGGATCCTTGTTGAATGCCTTACTGAAGTCCATAATTTTCACATCTACCGCTCTGCCCTCATCAATCCTCTTTGTTACTTCTTTAAAAAACTCAATCAAGTTTGTGAGATATGACTTCCCACGCACAAAGCAATGTTGACTATCCCTAATCAGTCCTTGCCTTTCCAAATACATATAATCCTGGCCCTCAGGATTCCCTCCAACAACTTGCCCATCACCAATGTCAGGCTCACCTGGCTTGTCCTTATCACCCTTCTTAAACGGTGGCACCACGTTAGCCAACCTCCAGTCTTCTGGCACCTCATCTGTGATGATCGACGGTACAAATATCTCAGCAAGAGGTCCAGCATCACTTCCCTAGCTTCCCACAGAGTTCTACGGCAGACCTGATCAGGTCTGGGGATTTATTCACTTTTATGCGTTTCAAGACATCCACCACTTCCTCCTCTGTAATATGGACATTTTTAAAGATGTCACCATCTATTTCTCTACATTCTACATCTTCCATGTCCTTTTCCACAGTAAATACTGCTGCAAAATACTCGTTTAGTATCTCCCTATTTTCTGCAGCTCCACACAAAGGCTGCCTTGCTGATCTTTGAGGGGCCCTATTCTCTCCTTAGTTACCCTTTTGTCCTTAATGTATTTGTAAAAACCCTTTGGATTCTCCTTAACTCTATTTGCCAAAGCTATCTCATGTCCCCTTTTTGCCCTCTTTATTTCCCTCTTAAGTATACTCCTACTGCCTTTATATCCTAAGGATTCATTTGATCTATCCTGTCTATATGTGACATATGCTTCCTTCTTTTTCTTAACCAAACCCTCAATTTCTTTAGCCATCCAGCATTCACTATACCTAGCAGCCTTTTCTTTCACCCTAATTGGAATATACCGTCTCTGGACTCCTGTTATTTCTGAAGGCTTCACATTTTCCAGCCGCCCCTTTACCTGCAAACATCTGCCCCCAAACAGCTTTTGAAAGTTCTTGCCTAATGCCGTCAAAATTGGCTTTTCTCCAATTTAGAAATTCAACTGTTAGATCTGGTACATCCTTTTCCATCACTATTTTAGAACTAATAGAATTATGGTCACTGGCCCCAAAGTGCTCCCCCACTCCCACCTCAGTCATTTGCCCTAACTTATTTCCCAAGAGAAGGTCAAGTTTTGTACCTTCTTTAGTAGGTACACCTACATACTGAATCAGAAAAAAATTCTTGTACACACTTAACAAATTCCTCTCCATCTAAACCCTGAACACTATGGCAGTCTCAGTCTACATTTGGCAAGTTAAAATCCCCAAGCATAACCATCCTATTATACTTATATCACCCTATTATACTATCATACTTATAGATAACTGAGATCTTCTTACAAATTTGTTTCTCAATTTCCCTCTGCGTAGTAGGGGGTCTACAATATAATCCCAATAAGGTGATCATCCCTTTCTTATTTCTCAGTTTCACCCAAATAACTTCCCTGGATGTATTTTCAGGAACATTTGTAATGCTATCTCTTATCAAAAACGCTACTCCCCCACCTCTCTCGCCTGCCTTTCTGTCCTTCCTGTAGCATTTGTATCCTGAAGAATTATATTTGCAGATACATTCTATTTCGCTCAAAAAATGCACACCCTGTAGGCAGTCAATATAGACAGTCAATCCATATAATATTTTGTAAATTCCACTTTGGAAATAGAACCAGTCTGAGTCAAGACTGGATACAGACAGACTCTGACCTTACACTGTGAATGCATTGCCTGAGCCGATACGTCACTTTTTAAAAAGATAATACTCTAAGTTATTTTGAGAATGTGACTTAAAAGTAGTTCTTTAATGAACTACATATTAATGAACCAATACCTGTAACCCATTATAAAAAATGGAAGACTTAACAACAATCTAAGTTTATTAAATATATCATTTTACTTGCATGACAATGTAATATTGTGCGATAAATTCTGTGTCTTATGGTCTTGCTTCACAACCACCTGAAGGAGCAGTGCCCAAAAGTTAGTGCTTCCAAATAAACCTGTTGGACTATAATTTGGTGTTGTGTGATTTCTACCTTTGTCCAACCCAGTCCAACACCGACTCCTCCACATCATTGCTTCTCAAAGATTGCCGTGACACAGAGTGCTGTGCTAAACCAGCATGACAGCAAACAGTGTTGAATTCTAGGATCGACTATCTACAATCGCATCCACATCCAAGCATGCTTTTTAAGCGACAGCCAGAGGTATCAGTAAAAACGTCAAGTGCTAGCATTCTTCCACTCCAGAACTGCACAATGAGTTAACACCAATTGTCATTATGCCTCCCTCAAACCCACATTTTGAAAGCTAATTAGAGGTCACTCTCTTTGATTTTAGAAATCATCCTGAGAAACCTAACCTTCCACATTTACCCAAAAATAAATTCTCTTTATGCTCAACCTCTGCAACCAACAATAAACAAGAGTCTGTCGAGTAATTCTAAGCTGTATTTTGGAATCAGCAGACCAAAACTACCAGTAAGACAGCATCAACTTCTGTGCAATTTTTCATAATTTTCTGTAAAGAAAATCCCTTGAAATATTGGTAATTCTAAGTTAAAAACAAATAAAGAAAAAGGCTTAACTATTCACTTCTGATAAGAAATAAAACTGATCACAATGCAAGTTCACACTATATACAAAATATGATGTTGGAGCTGGGATACTTCATGCACATTAAAGTGTAGCTAAAAACTGGATATCAGGATATAGGGAAAGCATGTACCATTACACTTGATACTTGCCAATTGAACTGTAATCAAAGAAACCTATAAGTTCAAATCATGGTGAGGGAATGCTAGGGAGGGGGGTTGGTGGTGGTGGTGGTATCAAGAAAGCAAAGAGTGACTTGAAACATTGTGTTTCTCACTTGACAGCTGCTGCCACATCGGCTGAGATTTTATAGCTCTTTCTGTTCTTATTTCAGATTTCCAGCATCTGCACAATTTTGCTTTATAAAAGAAAAGCAAGCTTGCATTTATAGAATGCTTTTCACAGGAGATCCTAACACCAATTTATAGCCACCCATGTACTTTTGAAATATAATCACTGTGGTCAATTTGAAAATGTGAGAGCAAACTTGTACGTAATAACAAGATAATTTCTTTCAGTGGTAAGGAAAAAATATTGACCACATAACAAGATATAACCACCTTGCCTTTCTTCAAAATAGTGCCATGGGATTGTTCACATTCACCTGAGGGTCTCAGTTTAAAATCTCATTCAAATGATGGCATGCCCAACAATGCCACATTCTCTCAGTACTTCACAGGAGTATAAACCTGCGAAGTAACTGTGCGATCTTCTAAGTCTGGGGTAAATGTGCTACTAACTGAAACATAGCTGACACTGCAGAAGAAATGGAAATAGAATTTGTTCACTGATTCAGGAGGGGCATGTGCAGGCATAAGACTGAGGAAAGAATGTGCCTTGAATGGAATAACATAAGTGATCTGTTACAAGAATACAAGACAGTTAACTATATGGTAACAGTATCAAAATAGCAAATCTGGAAAAAATGAAGTTGCATGACTTGGTCAACGGGAAAGAGGATTTCAGACTGGTGGTCACTGGGAAAGAAAATTTCAAATGGGTTCAAAGCAAATTTAGGAATGGTATCAGAAAGATAGTTTTTACAATGGATAATCAACAAGTGGGATGGACTTTCAAACACAGTAACTGGGCAATCATCTAATAATTGAATTAATTTCACAGTAAGTCACTTTTAAGGTCTATGTGGATGAATGACTAAGGATGAAATAGCATCCAATATTATCTTGTGAAAATGATGAGTTTAATATTAGCATTAGTCAATAAGCTCATTGCACCTGATAAATAACTTAGTCTATATTTCACACGGATATCTGCCAACACAAACTGAAACAAAATATATTTCGTCTGTTTAAGACATTGTAACATAGGAAACAGAAAAATAAAACTGACATGAATCCAAACATCTAAAGTCAACTTTGAAGAACTCGATTCCATAATATTAATCTTACAAATAAGTGCTCAAAATTCAGCATAAAGCAACTTTCTCTTTCAATTTTTTTGGAATAATTGCTATTTACATACTTGATTTTTTGGATCTTTGAGGTTAAACATCAAACTTCTGTATTTGCTTTTATATTTAGTATCAGTGTCTCCATAAAAAGAAAATAGTTTTCTTTCAATCCTGGCTGCAACCTTTGTTGCTCGCTCCTCTGGAACTTTCAAATCCGATTCTGAGAGCCTGAACAAAAGTAAAATGTGTTTCATTGTTAATATAGCCATAATTATAAAGTTAGTAATGGGCAATATTGTATTTCTTATGAGACTTAACACGGAGAATCATAGAATCAAACAGCACTGTCGGCTGCTCCACCCATTGTGTCAAAGAGCTATCTAATTTAATTCCATTCCCTGATCTTCCAGCATTGCCCACCCTTCCCCCTTTAATCCCTTCAATTTATTTTAAATGATGTTGAATCGACATTCACCATGTTTTCAGCAGTGCAATCCACGTGCAACAACCCTCGACATATTGTTTTCTTCCAGTGACCTTAAGTTCTTTCAAATGGAAACATTTCTCTTGATTTATTCTATCAAGACCTTTCATTGAACACCTCCATCAAATTTCTCTTTAATCCCACTCATTTGTTCTCTCTCAACATAACTCTTGCAAGCCTGGTACCATTCCAATTAAATTTATGGTCACTGTATAATAATTGAATATTAATAATGCTTGGTTGATAGGCAGTAACTGGAGATTAATTCAATCTTCAAGAGAAAGCAGCAATCAAACTGTCAGTGTCAGATGAGGTGGTGTTTGTAAGATAGATATTCTACAAATTGCAGTACAAAGAAGTCTGTAACGATTGGGTTTCAGCTCTATCCCTCATTACCCGATTTTGTGAAAAATGCTGCATGTAGCCTTCCTTAATATTTTGATATCATTCCTGAAGTTTGGCACCCAAGATTAGACACAATACTTGAGTTGAGGTCTAACGAGAATTTTTAAATAATGAGCACAAATTCCATTGCTTCTGTACACTGTACTACTATATCTAAAACCAGGAAACACACATAACTGCATCAGATTTATCAAGAAATGTTAATCACATATTAAGAGCAAGCTCCAGATTTCAATGCTGACAGATTACAATCAAGAGTTCCGTCAGGAATACAGAATACACTTTAAATCTGACAAGTCCTTGTAGTGCAGGATAATGGGCAATGCAAACCATGCCCCTTTTTTCCACAGTGGTCAGGTGCCATATTGTGAGATTAAAACCACTTGGATCACAGACAGCCACTTTGACAGCTCCTGGAAAAGGTTTATGTAGTATGATAAGTGTAATGGTAGGGTGTCAGGTAAATAGGACATCAAGACACAAGGTGAGGAGGGGTCCAGGTAAGTGATTGTGTCTTTAGCGTAGGCTAGGGGAAGACCATCCCCGGGAGAGAAACAGATGTCAGGTCCTAGGGAGAGGGAGAGGGAGAGGTGCCCGTTTCAGTAGGACTGGGGTTGTTGGGACTCTTGGGAGAGATGGTGTCAGTTCCAGGGACCCAGGAGAGGAAGGGGACTTTAAGCTGGAGGGGGAGGGGTTTAAAATTCCAAGTAGTCTAACGGCCAATGGGAAACAAAGCAGCAGGTTAACCTCTATGGAGGTGGATTTAACTGTGTGGTAAAGTATGGGAAAAAAAAATGAACAGAAAGGAAAACTCAGGGGAGGGTATTAAAGCCTCTAGAACACAAAATAGGTCAGAGTGTTTGGAAAGGGTTAGGAATCAAACGTCAAGTACACCGGATAAAGGAATGACAATGAGAATAAGAAAGGTAAATTCAGGACTGAAGGCGTCATATTTCATATAGTGTGCGCATTCAGATAAGGTAAATGAGCTTGTGGCGCAGACTGAAATTGACAGGATGATGTGGTGGGCATCACAGAGTGGCTGCAAGGGATCAGGATTGGGAGCTAAATATCCAAGGATATACACCCTATCAAAAAGATAAGCAGGTGGGCAGAGGCAGTATGGCTGCCTTATCAGTAAGAAAAAAAATAAATTAATAACAAGACATGACTGAGGATCAGATGATGTAGAATCTGTGTGGATAGAGTTGAGGAACTGCAAAGGTAACGAAACCATAATGGAAGTTATGTGCAAACCTCCAAACAGTAGTCAGGACGTGGGGTGCAAGATACACTAGTAGATTGAAAAGGTGTGTAAGAAAAGCAAGGTTACAGTGATCATGGGGGATTTCAATATGCAGGTGGACTGGGAAAATCAGGTGGGCAGTAGATTGCAAGAAAGGAATTTGTGGAATGTTTACCAAATGGTTTTTTGTAGCACTCATGATGGAGCCAATGAGAGAACAGGCAATTCTAGTTTTAGTAATGTACAATGAGGTCGACTTGATAAGGGAGCTTAAGATGAAGAAACCCTGAGGAGGCAGTGACCATAATATTTTAGAATTTACCCTGAATTGACTGGGAAGACAAGCCTAGCTGGAAAGACAGTAGAACAGCAATGGCAGGAGTTTCTGGGAGCAATTCGGGAGATGCAGCAAAAGTTCATCCCTAGGAAAAAAAAGTATATTAAAGGGAGGATGTGGCAACCATGGCTGACAAGGGAAGTCAAGGACAGCATAAACGCAAAAGAGAAAGCATATGATGTGGCACAGGGCAGTGGGAAGCCAGAGGATTGGGAAGCCTACAGAGACCAACACAGGACAATTAAAAAATAAACAAAGAGAGATTAAATACGAGGGCAAACTAGCCAGCAATATAAAAGAAAATTGCAAGAGTTTCTTTAGATAAACCAAGGGCAAAAGTGGACACTGCGCCACTGTGGATGTGGTAATAGGGAACAAAGAAATGGCACAGGCACTGAACAAGTACTTTGAGTCAGTATTCACGGTGGAAGACATGAGTAATATGCCAAAAGTTAGAGTTGGGGGGACAGAGGTAAGTATGGTGGCTGTTACCAAGGAGACGTTGCTAGAAAATCTTTAAGATCTGAAAGTGGATAAATCACCTGGACCTGAGGGACTATACCCCATAGTTCTGAAGGAAATAACTGAAGAAATAGTGGAGGAATCACTGGAGTCAGAGTCATAGAGATGTACAGCATGGAAACAGACCCTTCGGTCCAACCCGTCCATGCCAACCAGATGTCCCAATCCAATTATGTCCCACCTGCCAGCACCTGGCCCATATTCCTCCAAACCCTTCCTATTCATATACCCATCCAAATGCCTCTTAAATGTTGCAATTGTACCAGCCTCCACCACATCCTCTGGCAGCTCATTTGTACACTTATCACCCTCTGCATGAAAAAGTTGCCCCGTAGGTCTCTTTTATATCTTTCCCCTCTCACCCTAAACCTATACCCTCTAGTTCTGGACTCCCCCACCCCAGGGAAAAGACTTTGCCTATTTATCCTATCCATGCCCCTCATAATTTTGTAAATCTCTATAAGGTTACTCCTCAGCCTCCGGCGCTCCAGGGAAAACAGCCCCAGCCTGTACAGCCTCTCCCTGTAGCTCAAATCCTCCAACCCTGGCAACATCCTTGTAAATCTTTTCTGAACCCTTTCAAGTTTCACAACATCTCTCCGATAGGAAGGAGACCAGAATTGCATGCAATATTCCAACAGTAGCCTAACCAATGTCCTGTACAGCCACATGCCCTCCCAACTACAGTACTAAATACTCTGATGAATAAAGGAAAGCATACCAAACACCTTCTTCACTATCCTATCTACCTGCGACTCCACTTTCAAGGAGCTATGAACGTGCACTTTGTTCAGCAACACTCCCTAGGACTTTACCATTACATGTATAAGTCCTGCTAAGATTTGCTTTCCCAAAATGCAGCACCTCGCATTTATCTGAATTAAACTCCATCTGCCACTTCTCAGCCCATTGGCCCATCTGGTCCAGATCCTGTTGTAATCGGAGGTAACCCTCTTCACTGTCCACTACACCTCCAATTTTGATGTCATCTGCAAACTTACTAACTGTACCTCTTATGCTCTCATTCAAATCATTTATGTAAATGACAAAAAGTAGAGGACCCAGCACCAATCCTTCTGGCACTCCACTGGTCACAGGCCTCAAGTACCTCTGTCTTCTACCTTTGAGCCAGTTCTGTATCCAAATGGCTAGTTCTCCCTGTATTCCATGAGATCTAACCTTGCTAATCAGTCTTCCATGGAGAAACTTGTCGAACACCTTACTGAAGTCCATATAGATCACATCTACTGCTCTGCCCTCATTAATCCTCTTTGTTACTTCTTCAAAAAACTCAATCAAGTTTGTGAGACATGATTTCCCACGCACAAAGCCACGTAACTAAGCTGAATCACTCCCGAGTCAGGGAGAGTTGCAGAGGACTGGAAAATCACGAAAGTAACCCCATCTTTAAAAAGGGTAAGTAACAGATGGCAAATTACTGGCTGATTAGCCTGACTTCAGTCATTGGTAAGATTTAGGAGTCCAATGTGAAGTTTCATCAAGGAGAGGTGATGCATGACAAATCTGTTAGAATTCTTTGAGGACATATGGGTAGGTTTGACTAAGAAGAACCAATGCACGTTAACTACTTGGACTTCCAGAAGGCCTTTGACAAGGTGCCGCACAGGAGACAGCTGACCAAGTTAACAGCCCACGGTGTTAGAGGCAAGGTACTGACCTGAATAAAGCATTGGCTGTCTGGCAGAAAGCAGAGAGTGGGGATAAAAGGGTCCTTCTCAGGATGGCAGCAGGTGACTAGCGGTGTTCCACAAGGCTCTGTGTTGGGACCACAACCTTTCTCTTTACACACTAATGAATTAGATGAAGGAACTGAGGGCATTTTGGCTTCGTTTGCAGATGATAAAACGTTAGGTGGAGGAAAGGGTAGCATTGAGGTGGCAGGGAGGCTGCAGAAAGATTTGAACAGGTTAGGAGAGTGGGCAAAGAAGTGGTAGATGGAATACAATGTGGCAATATGTGAGGTCATGCACTTTGGTAGGAAGAATAGAGGCATAGACAATTTTCTAAATGGGGAGAAATGTGAAGTTCAAAAGGACTTGGAAGTCCTAGTCCAGGATTCTCTTAAGGTAAACTTACAGGTTGAGTTGATAGTTAGGAAGGCAAATATAATGTTGACATTTATTTCAAAAGGACTAGAATATAAATGCAGGAATGTACTTGAGGCTTGATAAGGCTCTGGTCAGACCACATTTTAGAGTATTTTAAGCAATTTTGGGCCCCATACCTCAGGATGTAATGGCCCTTTTGCAGGTCCAGAGGAGGCTCATGAAAATGATCCTAGGAATGAAAGGCTTGACATATGAGGAACATTTGAGGACTGTGGGTTTATGCTCAATGGAGTTTAGAAGGATGACGCGGCATCTAATTGAAACTTACAGAATGCTGAACAGCCGGGTAGCGTGCAAGTTGGGAAGATGCTTCCATTAGGAAAGACTAGGACGCAAAGGCACAACCTTAGACCAAAGGGAAGGCCCTTTAGAACGAAGATGAGTATAAACTTCGTCAGCCAGAGGGTGGTGAATCTATAGAATTAATTGACATAGACGTTTGTGAAGGCCAGGTCCTCGGGTATATTTAAGACAGATTCTTGATTATCAAGGGGATCAAGGGTTACAGGGAGAAAGCAGGAGGATGGGATTGAGAAATTTATCAGCCATGATTGCATGGCAGAGCAGACCCAATGGGCCGAATGGTGTAATTTCTGCTCCTGTGTCTTATGGTCTCATAGGTTGCTGAATCCAGTGACAAAGGGTGAGGACTTTGGGTCTGGACCATTGTGGGAATGTTGGGACAAGTAGTAACTGGTTGGGTAACAGGTTCTTGTGAGCAGAGATGGGTGCTGGGTGCTGGGCACTGAGGAGTTTCAGTTCCAGCAGCAGGGATGTGGATGTCATATCCATAGGGAGATAGAAATGTCAAATCAAGGTCTGGAGGGTGTAAGTGGTCTGGTGGAGAGGTGATGGGGATATCTATACTAAGTTTAATAGTGGTGCCAGTTTAATAGCTACCCATGACTTCAAGTAATCATTGAACCTATCCTGAGTAATGATTTGCTTAATAGCAGTGCAGCCCTCCAAATTCAGCAATTTAAATGGACACTTTCAGATTGGCCCAGTGTAAGGGAATTACCCAGTGGAATTTTCAATATACCCAGGCAATACCTCATATGTTGAGAATTCTGCAGCGTCCTGAATTATCAGCACATCAGTAAATCCGAGCAATCCTTTTAAAATACCTTTAGAACTCATAGTCTTGTCCTGCATCGCTTACTTTATACTGTGTCTCCTCATTCTTCTAACCAAATCAAATCACTTCACACTTCTCTGGGTTAACTTTCATTTGTTACGTATCATTTGTCTGACTGTATCCTCTCAAAATGTGTGACTATCCTCATAATTTAGTTATTTCTTCATTTTGTGTCATCTGCAAGCTTTTACATTATGCCCTCATACCCAAATCTAGGTTATTTATATTAAAAAGAGCAGTGATCCCAATGGGAGCACCATTTCAATCTTCCCAGTTTGAAAAACACTTGTTCTTTGCCTTCTACTACTTAGCCAATTTTGTATCAGTGCAACCTTTAATCCCTTGAGGTACAATTTTGCGAGGACATCAATTATATGGCATTTTATTTAACTTACGAGTTTGTTGCATTCAACCCTCATCACCTTTAATGTCATTGGAATACTTGATTTTAAGGAGGTTAGTCCCTCAGCCATACATGTATTAAGTATGCCAAAAGATCAGGTGCACATCTCTCAAGCTATGAAGAAGAGTCTTGAGAATTTAACAATACATAATTTATTTTTCTGTGATGGTTGATATGCTGGATAGAGCTTTCCTCCTCCTATGCTCGCCAACGCTTATGTTTCTTCCCACACAAAGGCAGAAAATCAATTGCTCCTGTTGATGTATACGTATGGATTAAAACTATTTTTACAATAATAGTGCTGTTTTCCTTCAGTAACTGGCATTGCCCATTAAAGGTTACGCTCGAGGTCTTTACAATTTATGGTGACTAGCAACAAAACACATCATAACAAATACTTAAACTTAAAAAAAGATCATTTAAGATAAAGAAATGATAAAAACCAAACACTTACTGAACTTTTCAACAATGGCACAGTTTTGACAGACAATTTTACTATAATTTAACTGGATACCATTACAAATGGGCAAGAAATATTACTGCACCAAGGCTGCCTTCTCACCTTGGGTTTTTGCCTTCAGTTTCTAAAGAAAATAAAGATAATCTGATCTTATTCTAACAGCTTTGAAAAAATGCCAACCAAATTTGTTTCAATTGTACCTTTTTGCCAAAATATCCATCAGAGAATGCCGGACATTCTGTCTTATTTGCTCTACAGTAGGCTGAGGTGCAGTAGGGCTAGTTGGACCTGGTGCACTATTTGATCCTCCTTTCTCTGCTTTCTTCTTCACAGGTTGTTTGTCCTTTAAATCTGAAATAAATGTCAAAGAAAACACAATTAACATTGGTCTGAATTCTCTAAAACACAGGAGTACCTTTTTTAGATAAAAGTTGCATACAGGTTTATACAACTGCTTTCCCAGTCTGCCCCTAAGAATGACAAACACTCTGAGGAAGGGTGATACTCGAGTAAAATCCAAAAAAGGCAGTTAAGCCAATGGAATATTCATGACACAGACACAACCATAGAAAAACCATACCAGCACTTAATTGAAGTCAACAATACTGGCATTTTTATTAAAGCAATAGCAATTGAACGTCAAGATGTGGCAACAAACATCATTAATCATCCATTACTTTGTACCTCCTTATTTCATAAAACTCTTTTCTATGAGGAAACAAACTTAGATGTTCTAAGTATTCAGATACTAACCATCAGTTTTCTTTGAATTATTTTTATCCATTTAAATTATTTTCATGACAGGTATTATTCTGTAAGTACCCAAGAGATTCCTTTCTGTTTTGCCTAGAGTACTTCTCCAACATTTGAGTATATTTATAATGGCTATCTTGTCTGTCAGTACACATCATTGCCATGAAGAATTGGAGTTTTTAGATTTTTCTTCGCTCTTTTCCATCCATCTCTTTATCTGTTCACCTTGCAAAGCTGAACAGACATTTAATTTCTGCTTTTAAGTCATTGAAGATTCAGAAGAAACATACAGCACAAAATGCTGTGTTACCTCAGGATTTGAATTCCACCATAGCAGTTTGCAGAAATGAAATTCAATTAATAAAATCCAGAATATAAAGCTGGCCTTAGTAATAGTGGTCATGGCAATTATCATCAATTATTGTAAAAATGCAACTTATTCACTAATGATCTTTTCGGAAAGGTGATCTACTGTTCTCACCTTGTCTGGCTTACAAACGACTCCAGGCATACAGCAATGCACTTGACTCTTAAATGCCCTCTGAAATGGCTTAGCAAACTTCAAAGTTCAAGAGCAGTTAGAAATGGGCAACAAATGATGCAGCACATGTCTTTGATCTGTACGAGGAGAGTCTGCTGGGAAACCAAAACACCCACACATCCACACCTTGACAGTGTGTGGACATTCCGAATCAGCCCACCTTCAAGCAGCCAGCCAACAGATTTAACACTAGAGCAGGATAATCAAGCTTATGCCTCTTCTCCAATTCCTCACTTTGGGCTCTTGCTTTATTGGATAATTTGCCAGCTACAGTCAGTCGGTTCACCATCTCAGAATCCTAGTCCAGGTACAGATGGTCATAAGGACTGTTGGACTGAGAAGTCATGCCTCAACTCTCCAGATCAACAACAAAGGATCGTCCAGAGCCCAAATAAGATGGTCGGAGGGAATTTTAAAGTAGTCTCAAAATTCCATGGGTACAGCACAGAAACCATTTGGCCCAGCATGAATATACTAGCTCACTTAAGAATAATTCATCTAATGTCACTCTTTCATCTTCCTCCACCCCAGATCTGCACACTATTCCTTTTCAGATAATAATCCAATTGTAGCTTGAATGTCTGAGCTATACCTGCTGACAATACACTCAAGCAGTGCATTCCAGGTCCTCACCATTTAGGACACAAAAAGTTATCTCCTTGTCATAACTTGTTCTTTTGCCAATTTGTTTGTGCCTCTTATTCTTCATCCTCCCAGACAGGAGCAATTTCAGTCCAGAGACTTCATGAATTTTGAATACCTCTGTCAAATCTCCCCAAAATCTCCTCTCCTCTACAGAATCACCCAAACCTCTCTCATCTAATTATGTAACTGAAGTAACTCATTTCCCCAAGCCATTTTGATGATTTTTGTTTTTCTGCAACTTTTCAAACACTTCCACGTTCTTCAGAATGCAATTCCCTGAACTGATGTAACAAGGTCAAATCAGAACTTTACAAAGGTTCTTAAAGGTAACTTCCATGCTTTTGTACTCTATTCCCCTACTAAAAAAAAGAAAGCCATTTATTCTACGACTGCTCTTTGCACCTCTTTCTATTTATACACTTCACTTCATAATACCAAAAGTGAGTCAATTCACATTTCTCTGCACTAAATTACACCTGCTACTTGTCCACTAATCCCATCAACTAGTCAAATGTTCTTTTGAAGTTTTTCTATATCCTATTCTCAGTTTATAATATGGTTCTATTTTATAGTTTCGAGAAATTTCAAGATTCCACCCTCGACAGAAAGGTCTGGTAAACAAGGTCTGGGGAACTCCACTATTAGCTTTCCACCATTCTTAGAATTAACTGCTACCACTATTTGCTGTCATGCAATAAATTTCATACCCGTGACACTCCTGTCTCTTATTCTTTGAGCAAATCTGCTGTGCAGTATTTTATGAAACACTCTATTAAAACCATCTGCCTCAAAACTGTAACAGATAGACCTTTTCCATTAAAAATTCAATATTTTTATTATAAAACCTTGAATTCAAGAAGATTAGCATCTGTCCAGGAGTAGACTTCAACTTGCCATTGAGAGTTCAATAAAAACACTTGCCACAATTCTTGTTGTCAAAACCCCGCTTTTCAATGAATGCTGCATCCCTTTGGTCTGGCTGCCACAGCACAGGTACTTCTTGCAGTTTTCCTCCCAGCATGACAAGGTTCAGACCTCCAGTCATGGGAAAGATGTGTAGTGTAGGATAGTGCACAAAGGAAATTGTGATGTCAGGTTGTTTAGTGGATTACGATGAACAAACCAGATAACCAGCCAAGTAGAAAATTATTGGTGTTCCTCCAAATCTGCAGTTATCCTTCTCATTCCATCTTGAGCTGAGGACAAAATTTTGACATTTGACATGACAAAACACACCATTGTCCCCTACACCTGTACAATCATCAATTTGGGTGGACCTCATAAATCTCACTGCATTCTTATCTAATGGTAACTAGAGAATCACCACAATGGCCTGTCTTCTCCTTACACACCATTACCTCTCCTGAGGTTCTATTTTTGACAGCTTATTTCCGATCCAAATACTATTCCTCTAACATGATTTTTTTTAAAAAATGCTAGTTTTCACATGTACATAGAGGATTCCAAACTCTCTCAATCATTACTGCTCCATCAGTCCTCAAACTCTTGTCAGTGCCCAGTACCAGATGAGCATAAATTTCATCTAATTGAAAGGCGAAAGTAATTGTCTCCTATTTAGTTGCAAACTCCTCTCAATAACCAAATTCATTTTTTTCTGTCATCTGAGACTAACAATATCTTTAGCAAGCTCATCAAGTTTGACCCAGAGATGTGCATCTGATCACCTCTCCCCAACATCAAGATTATCTATTTCCACTGCTATTGCATCACCTGACTCCAACTCAACCTCAGTTTCTGTTGCTCAAATTTTCATGCATTACTGTTTTATCTCCAAACATGTTTGTTCCAAACTCTTCTGACACCTACCCCTTCCCTTCCATACTCAATCCTCAATATAACTGAGATAATATAAAACTATTGATCATATCCAAATTTGCACCACGTCACTCACTGGTTCCCAATTAAGCTACACTTTTCAAATTCTTCCTTGGTCTTGCCCATCCACATTGAATTTCCTGCAGTCTTCAAACCACCTGATCTATCTGCATTCTAATTCTACCCTCCTGAACTTGCTAGATTTCAATTATTCAAACATTGGTGGCAACACCAACACCTTCTTGCATTCTCTGCCTTCTTATATTCTTTATTACTTTATTACTTTATTCATTTAAGCCACTCCTTAAAACCTACCTTGCTGACCAAGTTTATAGTCATCTATCCTAATATCTCCATTTGTGGTTCAATCACTTTTTGTCTTTCTAAAGCAATTAAATCTCATTTGTTTCATAATGAGTGCTGTATTACACTAATTACAAAAGTAGAATGGGTGCAGGACAAAGGGAGCCCATCGTGTAGGTGCTGCTCTCTGAAGGAGCAATTCACCTCGTGGCACTATTGCCATCATATCCCCATTGTCATGCACATTGTTTCTTTTCAGATAACAATCCACTTCTCTTCTGAAAGTGTCAACTAATTCAGCCCCCACCAGATATTCAAGCAGTGCATTCCAGATCTTAACCATTCTCTATTTGACCCAGAGATGTGCATCTGACCACCTCTCCCCAACATCAAGATTATCTATTTCCACTGCTATTTTGTAAATTATCTTGAATGCCTTTGGATTCTTGATCATTCCAGCAATGGGACCCAATTTTCCCCTTCTATCTATCCAGAAATCTAATTTTGAATTATGTCTCCAATCCACCTTTTATTCAAAAACAACAGTTCCAATTTATTCGGAGATTCAAAGAGTCATACAACATGAAAACCAACTCTTCCATCCAACCAGTCCATGCTGATCATAATCCCAAACTAAACTAGTTTGCCTGCCAGCTAGCGCTTGGTCCATATCCCTCCAACCATTTCTTATTCATATACTTATTCAAATGTCTTTTAAACATTGTAACTGTACCTGCATCGACCACTTCCCTTGGAAGTTCGTTCCACATAAACCACTCTGTAAAAAATGTTGCCCCTCATTTCTTTTCAAAACGTTTTTCCTGTCACCTTAAAAATATGCTCCAGTCTTGAGATCCCCCATCCTAGGGAAAAGACATCTGCCCATTCACTTTATCTATACCCCAATGATTTTATAAACTTCTATGTGGACAACCCTCAACCTCCTACATTCCAGTGAAAAAAGTCACAACCTATCCAGCCTCTCCTTATAATTCAAACCCTCCATTCTTGGTAACATCCTGGTAAATCTTTTCTGAACCTTCTCCAACTTAATCATATTCTTCCTACAACAGGCCAACCAGAATTGCACACAGTACTTCAGAAGAGACCTCACCAACGTCCTAGACAACCTCAACATTACATCCCAACTCCTATACTCAAAAGCAAGGAAGGCAAGTATGCTAACAGCTTTTTTATCCACCCTGTCTACACGTGATGCAAACTTCGAAAATTATGTACCTGAACCCGGAAACGGCTCTGTTCTACAACACTACCTAAGGCCCTACTCTAATTGTACAAGTCCTGTCCCTGTTTGTTTTATCAAAGTGCAATACCTTGCATTTATCCAAATTAAAGTCCACCTGCCACTCCTCGGCCCACTGACTGAATTGATCAATTCTCTAATCTTAGATAAGCACTAACCACTAAATCATCAATTTTGATGTCATCCACAAACCAATTGATCATGTCTTCTATATTCTCATCTAAATTATTTATATAAATGACAAAAGTAGACCTATCACTGATCCACGTAGAATACCGCTGGTAATAGGCCTCTAGTCCAAAAAACAACTCTCCACCATTCTGTCTCCAGCCATTAAGCCAATCTTGTATCCAATTTGCAAGTTCACTCTGAATTCCACATGGAACCTAATGAAAGACTTGACTAAAGTCCAAGTAAAGAAAGTCTAACACGCCGCCCTCAATCTTCTTGATGACTTAAAAAGCTCAAACTAGTTTGAGAGATATGATTTTGCTCACACAAAACTATGCTGACTATCCCTTATCGTTCCTTGCTTCTCCAAATGTGTAAAAATCTTATCTTTCAGAATCACATCCAACAGCTTATCCACTGAAGTCAGACTCACGGGTCTATAGTTCCCAGGCTTTTCCCTACATCCCTTCTTAAAGAAGTTCTACACACCTAGAAACATTTGATTTATTTCCTGCACCATAATGCTGCCATATCCTGTCCAATGTGTACCTTGACTCAAATCAGCCATTTTATTCATGCTAGAAGAAACCAAAAGGCGTTTCCACTTTTAGGGATCTATGTTACATAGATTGAAGCTTCAGGTCATCTTGGAGTTCTTCAGTCAACTGATTACTTTCTTCTATGAAGGATAAACAGCTCCTTAGACAGCCTCTCTGGGCAGGGTCCTGACAAAAAAATGGACCCTCTGCAGTGATGCTCAACTCTTTGGGCCTCCTCTTGTGAGGACCAATCTCTTCAATATCATTTTAAAAAGTAATCATAGAATTGTAGAGTCATAGAGATGTACAGCATGGAAACAGACGCTTCGGTCCAACCCGTCCATGCCGAACAGATATCCCAACCCAATCTAGTCCAACCTGCCAGCACCCGGCCCATATCCCTCCAAACACTTCCTATTCATATACCCATCCAAATGCCTCTTAAATGTTGCAATTGTACCAGCCTCCACCACTTCCTCTGGCAGCTCATTCCATACACATACTACCCTCTGCGTGAAAAGGTTGCCCCTTAGGTCTCTCTTATATCTTTCCCTACTGACCCTAAACCAATGCCCTCTAGTTCTGGACTCCCCGACCCCAGGGAAAAGACTTTGCCTATTTATCCTATCCATGCCCCTCATAATTTTGTAAACCTCTATAAGGTCACCCCTCAACCTCCGACGCTCCAGAGAAAACAGCCCCAGCCTCTCCCTGTAGCGCAGATCCTCCAACCCTGGCAACATCCTTGTAAGTCTTTTCTGAACCCTTTCAAGTTTCACAACATCTTTCCGATAGGAAGGAGACCAGAATTACACACAATATTCCAACAGTGGCCTAACCAATGTCCTGTACAGCTACAACATGACCTCCCAACTCCTGTACTCAATACTCTGACAAATAAAAGAAAGCATACCAAACACCTTCTTCACTATCCTATCTACCTGCGACTCCACTTTCAAGGAGCTATGACCCTGTACTCCAAGGTCTCTTTGTTCAGCAACACTCCCTAGGACCTTACCATTAAGTGTATAAGTCCTGCTAAGATTTGCATTCCCAAAATGCAGCACCTCGCATTTATCTGAATTAAACTCCATCTGCCACTTCTCAGCCCATTGGCCCATCTGGTCCAGATCCTGTTGTAATCTGAGGTAACCCTCTTCACTGTCCACTACACCTCCAATTTTGGTGTCATCTGCAAACTTACTAACTGTACCTCTTATGCTCTCATCCAAATCATTTATGTAAATGACAAAAAGTAGAGGACCCAGCACCGATCCTTGTGGTACTCCACTGGTCACATGTCTCCAGTTTGAAAAACAACCCTCCACCACCACCCTCTGTCGTCTACCTTTGAGCCAGTTCTGTATCCAAATGGCTAGTACTCCCCGTATTCCATGAGATCTAACCTTGCTAATCAGTCTCCCATGGGATCCTTGTTGAATGCCTTACTGAAGTCCATATAGATCATATCTACCGCTCTGCCCTCATCAATCCTCTTTGTAACTTCTTCAAAAAACTCAATCAAGTTTGTGAGACATGATTTCCCACGCACAAAGCCATGTTGACTATCACTGACAAACTTTCAGTTTTCCATGTTACTTTGCACATGTACAAGTTCTAGAGGTTGTTGTTAACATGAAGAGAATAATGGTGGCAAACACTGAAAATTGTATCATGATTACCACAGCAAAATCAGGACCAGGACAGCTGTCAGCACTGTACCTCACATTCTCACAATCCAAAGGAGCAATGGTTTTGTTTTTTGTTTGAGGTGTTATATTTTTATTCTGAACCCCTCAAAATTTTTGACAAACAGATGAAGTTTGAATAGGTGCTTGTTACTGTTGGACATTACCAATAATCCTTCTTTGACAAGCAATTTGAAAGGAGAGTGTCAGTGCATTGAATGTTTACCCCCAGTTTAATTTCCATTATAATCAAACACTAAGAGGGAAATATATATCTGGAGGACATCAAATGTGGAAATTAAATCAATAGATAGTGATTGTGATAGCAGGTTTGGTGTCAAAGGCCTAATTGTTTAAGATGAGATCATAAAGATATGAAAAAACAAAGTGTAAAATCCAAAGGTCAAAAATCAAATCTAAGAAAGCAAAAAAAAAGGATAGTTTAAAAGGAAGTAAAACCACAAAAGTGTGACTATTTGCTCAGTACAGGAGACTTTTCTTTCCTTATTCATAGGATGCAAATACGTCAATCTAGACCAGCATTAACTCTGCATTCAAAAGATCATTCTTCCCCCATTTCAGACAAACTCCAGTAGAATGCCACCACCAGACACATCTTCCTCTCACTTCCCCTTTCTGCATTTCACAGGGAATGTTCCCTTCAGGACACCAGAGTGCAACACCTGCTCCATCACGTTCTCCCTGCTCACATTCCAAAGGCCTGAATAGTCTTTCCAGGTGAAACAATATTTCACCTATACCTCCTTCAATCTTGTGTACTGTATTCGCTGTACCCAAAGTGGCCTACTCTACATTGGAGAAACCAAATGCAGACTGGGTGACTGCTTTGTGGAACATTTCCAGTCTGTGCACAAGCATTACCCTGACCTTCCAGTAGCTGGTCATTTTAACACAGCATTCTGCTCGCATACCCACATGTCGGTCCTTGGCCTGCTGCAGCGTTCAAGTGAAACACAGCACAAACTGGAGGAACAACATCTCAGCTTCAGACTAGGCACTTTACAGCTTTCTGGACTTAATACTGAGCTCAATGCCTTTAAATTGTGAACCATTTATTTTAGCTTGTTATCACGTCCTTGTCTCCCCACCCCTCTTACCATCCTTTCAAGTCTGGCAGGAGACACACTATCGTTCTGCCATTCTCACATTCCAATCACGAAAGGTAAATTACTAACATCTTTTTTGCACCAGCACCCTATGCCCTATTCCCATACCACTAACCCCATCCCCATCACCCCTCCAAATTATAGGAGAGATGCTGTCCCCTCCATACTTCACTTCAGCTCTGATGAACTCAAAAGACTAGCTTGCTCTCTCTACATGGGTGCTGCCTGACCCACTGTGATCTCCACCATTTGTTGTTTTCAGTAGTGAGGTGATAAATCATTTACTTGAATGTAGTTGTTTAGATCATTTCAGAAGACAGTTAAAAGTCAAAAATATTTTCTTGGATGTGGAGTCATACACGTGAAAGCAGATAAAGCTGGGAGATTTCCTTCTCCCAAAGAATATTTTACAATTTGGTAGTTAAGGGCACCATTACCCATAATAGTTTTTAAATTGCAGATTTATTTCAAAAACTGAATTTAAATGTGATGCATTTGAAACTGTGTCTCTTAAACACTAATACAGTAGTATAAACATTACGCTACCATGCTACCTCATTTTGTTACAACCCAGAAATAACATTATTATATTTAAACAAGCTAATAAAGCATAATTTAAGTTTTAAATTTTGTTTGATTGAAGCCAGTTCCAAAAAATATTAAGGTCCATAATCAGTCAACAGTTCAAATCAGGAACAATAGCGATGAGCACTGTAGAAAGTTTGTTTGAAAGAAATCAAGTGCCCATTCCCACTCCCCCATAAGACCACAGGATTCAGTCAAGAGTAGCACTTAGGCGAAGGAGCATACAAAGGTGAGAGGGACGAAGGTATGAACATAG
The DNA here is from genome assembly GCF_047496795.1 of Chiloscyllium punctatum. Lineage (NCBI taxonomy): Eukaryota > Metazoa > Chordata > Chondrichthyes > Orectolobiformes > Hemiscylliidae > Chiloscyllium > Chiloscyllium punctatum. The sequence goes on from NC_092741.1 coordinate 112,343,695, forward strand.
AACAGCTTTATTTCAAGTCAAATTTCTATTCGCCATTGGTAATGGGGAACAATAGGGTGACAAACTTACCAAAGGAGTTTCATAATAAACCTGGATATAGGAATTTATATCAGAAAAACTGTATAGTAATATTCAGCAACAAAAAAAAACATAGTAGATCATATAGACCAGGAAGTCTGCTCTGCTACAGAATATAATAATGACCTAAATTCTTCAATTACTTCCTATCCTCATATTTTTCAATTTCAAGAAGGGTCTGTTTCCATGCTGTACATCTCTATGACTCTAAGAGATCAAAAAAGTCCAGCAACTCACATTGAATATGTAAATTATTGGGGAAAGTTCCAAAACTTTATAATCCCGTGTAAATAAATCACTCATCTCAGTCCTAAACAATCACTCTTTTATTCCAAGTACAAAATACTGCAGATGCTGGAGATGTGAACTAAAAATTGCTGGAGACACTCGGGTCTAGGCAGCTTCTGCAGAGCCAAAAACAGAGCTTGGGTTGAGTCTAATATGACTCTTTGGATTTATTGGTCTCAAAATTATAATTTGTGTCTCTCTCCAGAAATGCTGCCAGACATGAATGTTTCACCACTATTTTGTCTTTACCTTTTATCTTGTATGCATGTGTTCTAGATCCACTATCCAAGGTGCAAACATCCTGTCAAAATCTATCCTATCAAGTCCCTTCAGAATGTTAAATGAGGACATGAATTTCTTAGCCTCTCAGTTTCTCACCCCAGAAACAATCTAATGAATCTTCTAATGGGTCACTGGACCAGAAACATTAACTCTGCTTTCTCTCTACAGATGCTGCCAGACCTGCTGAGTTTTTCGAGCAATGTCTGGTTTTGTTAGAGACTTTGTACTGTTTCCAAGCAAAGTAAAATTTTTAGATTGGAAGTGGTAATAAAATCAAATTTTAAAAACCTTTGAACGTCTAAACAGTGCTTGCAATTATAAATAGTAATGACTGGACTGTACAGCAAAGCTCACCAAACCATGAGTCATGACCTTAACTTAGCCATAGATCTCATATCAGGGTCGAGAGTTGTCCCTCTTCCTTTGGGTCTAAGTCTCTCCTGCTAATGGAAATATCTTCTCCATACCCTGAATAGTCCTTAGGTTTTATTCTTCTAAACTCAAAAGCAAAAATGCTAATTAAGTTCTCACTTCTAATCCTTGTTTCCAAGAAAAATTATTTTATTAATAAACAAAACGATCAACGCAGCTGCAACAAATCATAAAGTCTACTTTAATTTAGGTTTCAAACTAATGATTCACTGACAAATAACTACATAATTAAAGAACTGCTATTACTTTCGTTTTTTTAGAAAATGTCCCTCTTCAGCTCAAACACAAGCTTACAGTGTTAGGCTAGAAATCTTGCACAGAGAAATAAACATTAGATTAGTGAAGTAGACTGTACAGACATCATAATTAATTTTTCTCTTGTACAGAATAATTTAATGGAACAAGATCAAATTAAAATCGAAAAAGTATCTGGAGCTGATTGTTAAATGGCTCTGCAATTTTATAATTGTGACGATTAGAACTATCAAACTTAAGTTTAATGGTGCCTGACACATAAATCACTTCAATTAGCTAATTGCTTTATAATGATTCCCAGGTATTTATTATTCAAGACATGATTCATAAGCACTATTTAAAATTATTTTACGTCATCCAACTTCTATGTTCAATCTTTGGAGTCAAAGATGACTAATACCAAAAAGAAATTGTGAATTGAAATCTAACGTGGGCCAAGTTGAATCTTTTGAGACTCAGATAAACAATGAAAGGCCATCAACCTGAAACGCTACACCTGCTTCTCTCCACAAATATTATTTAATCTTCCTGGATTTTCCCAGCACTTTTTTCTGTCCCCTTCACATTTCCAGCATTTGCAATTTTTTTGTTAATTTTTGACAACTGGAATATTTTGAGTTCATAACTCTGTATTCAAGTGTTATTAATACTCTATATAGGACATTTATGAATCATCACTGGAAATTGCAACATTTATCCCACAATTCTACATTTTCATGCTGCAACACTGGTCTTACTGGCAATGGTCACCAAACCAGTAAACTGAAAAATAAAACAGACCCCACAAACCTGCATAAAAGTGTATATGTGAATAGATAGATAATCCTACTGTATTGGCTGACCTCCAGTGGGGATGTGGAGGATATGATCAAGTCTTCAAGGTGAGGAATTAGAATTGGGTTATGACAAAAGATCTAATTTAGACATTAAGTTAAAGTTCTGCAGCATGAAGTTATAAATCGTATGTCTTATAACCTTTTCCAACACCTTACCCACAACCGAAGAAAGACTTACTGGTTTATAATTACCAGGGTTGCCCAGACTCCCCTTCTTAAACAGGAGATCAACATTTGTTATCCTCCAGTATTCTGGCACTACTCCTGTCGACAACGATGATATAAAGATCAAAGCCAAATGTCCCTGGCTTCCCAGAGAATCAGAGGATAAATTCCATCCGGCTCGGGGGTCTTATCTATTTTCAGATCTTCCAAAACTGCTAAAGCCTCCTCTTTGTCAACCACAATCCCATCTAACTTTGTAGCCTGTATCTCCATATTCTCACTAACATTGCCCTTTTCCAATGTGAATACTGATGAAAAATATTCATTAAGTGCTTCCCCTATGTCGTCAGACTCCACACAGAAGTTCCTACAACTATCCTAAATTGGCCCTAATCTTACTCTAGTCATTCTTTTATTCCTGATATACCTATAGAAGGCTTTAGGGTTTTCCTTGATCCTATCCACCAACAACTTCTCATGTCCCCTCCTGGCTCTTCACAGCCTCTCTTTAGATCTTTTCTGGCTAACTTATAACTCTCAAGCCCCCTTAGTGAGCCTTCACGCCTCATTCTCACATAAGCTTTCTTCTTCCTCTTGACAATAGCTTCAACTTCTTTAGTAAACCATGGCTCCCTCTCTCAACTACTACTTCCCCCCCTGAGAGGTATACACTTATTAAGGACCCGCAGTAGCTGTTCCTTGAATAAGCTCCACATTTCAAGTGTGCCCACTCCCTGCAGTTTCCTTTCCCATCCTATGCATCCTAAATCTTGCCTAATCGCATTATTATTCTTTCCCCTAGTTTTAGCTCTTTCACTGCAGTATATACTTTTCCCTGCCCATTGCTATTGTAAACATAACTGAACTGTGGTCACTATCGTCAAAGTGCTCGCCTACCTCCAAATCTAACACCTGGCTAGGTTCATTCCCCAGTACCAGTACCAAAGGGGCATCACCCCTTGTTGGCCTGTCTACATACTGTGTTAGAAAACCCTCCTGGACACATTGAACAAAAACTGACCATCTAAACTACTTGAAGTTTAGTATTCCCAGTTAAGATTGGAGAAGCTGGAAGTTCCCCAGAACAACTATCCTGATAACTCTCGCTCCTATCAAGAATCATCTTTGCTATATTTTCCTCTACATGCCTGGAACAATTTGAAGGCCTTTAGAAAACTCCCAACAGGGTGAACTCTCCTTTCCTGTTTCTAACCTCAGCCCAAATAACCTCAGTGGATGAGTCCTCAAACGTTATCTCAGCTGCTGTAATACTACACTTGATTAACAATGTCACACCGTTCCCCCCGCCCTTTTACCATCATTTTTGTTCTTACTGAAATATCTAAATCCTGGAATCTACAACAACCATTCGTGTCCCTCCTCTAGCCTTGTCAGTGAAATGGCTATAACACTGAAATCCCAGGTACCAACCCATGCTGCAAGATCACCCACCTTATTCCAGATGCTCCTGGCATTGAAGTATATACATTTCAAACCAACATCTGATTGCCGGTGCCCTCTTGTGACCTTATAAACCTAGTCATGAGCTTACTACCCTCAACGTCCTTTACACTGGAACTACAATTCAGGTTCCCATCCCCTTGCTGCATTGGTTTAAACCCCCCCCTCAAAGAGCATTAGCAAAAGTGATTGAGCGGTTTGGATCAGAAATTGGCGAGCTGACAGAAGACAGAGGGTGGTGATTGATGGGAAATGTTCATCCTGGGGCTCAGTTACCAGTGGTGTGCTACAAGTATCTGATTTGGGGCTACAGCTGTTAGTCATTTTTATACATGATCTGAATGTGGGCGTAGAAGGATGGGTTAGTAAATTTGTGGATGAGACTAAGGTAGGCAGATTGTGAATAGTGCCGAAGGATGTTGCTAGTTACAGAGGGACATAGATAAAATATAGAGATGGGCTGAGAAGTGGCAAATGGACTTTAATGCAGAAAAGTGTGAGGTAGTTCACTTCAGAAGAAGTAACAGGAATGCAGAGTACTGGGCTAATAGTAAAATTCTTAGCAGTGTAGATGAACAGAGAGATCTCGGTGTCCAGGTGCATAAATCCCTTAAAGTTGTCACCCAGGTTGATAGGGTTGTTAAGAGGGCATATAGTGTGTTGGTGTTTATTGGTAGGGGAATTTAATTTCGGAGCCACGAGGTCATGCTTCAGCTATACAAGACACTTGCAATGCCACACCTGGAGTACCGTGTACAGTTCTGGTCACTGCATTATCGTAAGGATGTGGAAGCTTTGGAAAGAGTTCAGTGGAGATTTACTAGGATGTTGACTGGTATGGAAGGAAGGTCTTACGAGGAAAAGTTGAGGGAACTGAGACTGTTTTCATTGGACAGAAGAAGGTTGAGAGGTGACTTAAACGAAATGTATAAGATAGCCAGAGGGATAGATAGGGTGTACAGTGAGAATCGTTTTCCTCAGATGGTGAAGGCTAACATGAGGGAACATAGATTTAGAACGGATATCATGGGTAGTTTCTTTACTCAGAGTAATAGGGGCGTGGAAAAGCCTGCCCGCAACAGTAGTAGACTCGCCAAAATTAAGGGCATTTAAATGGGCATTGGATAAATATATGGATAATAATGAAACGGTGTAGGTTAGATGGGCATCAGATTAATTTCACAGGTCGGCGCAACACAGAGGACTGCACTGTAACGTTCTATCTTCTATGAATTTCTATTAGAGTCAGGACAGATAGAAGTGTGTTAAACAAAAAGGCTGGAGCTTTCCAAAATATATATTTTGGTCAGGGAGCTTTGAAAATGTATTTCAACAAAAATATCACGGGAGGTGATGAACTAATGACTAGAATACTAATTCAGTGACTCAGGTAACATAATGAGTTCAAATCCCACCACACCAGATGGTGGAATTTGAATTCAATAAAAATCTGGAATTAAAAGCCTTATGATGACCATGAATCCATTAATGACTGCTGGAAAAACCTATCTGGTTCACCAAAAGAAAATGCCATCCTTACCTGGCCTAAATGTGACCCCATTCCCACAGCAATGTGGTTTACTCTTAAACTGTCCTCTGGGCAATTTAGGATGGGCAGTAAATACTGGTCTGGCCAGCGATGTCCCCTTACTTCATAAATGAACATTTTAAAATGCAATAAAAGGAAAACACTTTTTTAAGCTTTGAAAGGGACCATCGTTAAAAGAAAACTTTAAGATAGAAAATCTTATGAAGCAGTGCCAGTTTCTCTAGGTCTGCTCTGGAGATAAAACAAAATTAATGGTGTTAAAACAGCTCAACATTTGACATGTTTCACAATACACCTATAGGTGTAACCAGTAAAGCAGGTGTGTAGACACTTCTATAATGAGGTCATCCATAGGATCAATTAAAGTATGATTTACCTTTCATTTTTTATGTATAAAGTTGCTACTTCGATGAAGAAAGGATTTTCAGAAAGTGGAAGGGAGCAAGGGCTGCGTTTTGTTAGATATAGCATCTAGCGTATTTTGTCCTGGGTTCAATTTAATGATCTGGTAATTTATAAAGTTTGATTAGAAGGAAGATGTGACAACATGAGATTATCATTTCAGTGCTGATGTAAATGCAGACCTCCCGATTTCTGAAATAGTCTACAAAGTAAAGCAAAGTAAAGCAAAAGTTTCCTTAGATAAATGAGATAAGATAGTGTACATCCAGCTCTTTGGCATTAGGCTCTTCACCTCTCATGTGCCAGAGAGAGATTAGACAATTTCTACACAACAGCTAATAAGAGCTTGAAGCAGGTGACAAATGGTAGTAAAAGGGTAGTGTATAAAACAGCTTAATAAAAAGTTGAAACCAAAAGAGAAAATGCAGGAAAATCTCAGCATGTCTGGCAGCATCTGTAAGGAGAGAAAAGAGCTGACGTTTTGAGTCTAACTGACCCTTTGTCAAAGCTACTCTCTCCTTACAGATGCTGCCAGACCTGCTGAGATTTTCCAGCATTTTCTCTTTTGGTTTCAGATTCCAGCATCCGCAGTAATTTGCTTTTATTTCAATAAAAAGTTGGGCTGGTGAGGAGGGGGAATGTGGAGCAGCATCTCCATAAGACAATATATGAAAGCTGAAAAAGTATCCAATAAAGAAGTCTCACAGCAATAAAATAAGGAAACAAAACTTTATGTACTGAAGAAAAAATTATGCAAAACCAGGAGATAGTAAAACAAATAAGTGGAAGACAAAAAGACAGACTGAGAAACAAAGTCAAATTTACAGGAATAAAGTCAAAATTAGGAAAAAGGTGACTTTTTAGCAGTAGTAGAAAATCAACTTAGTGTGGCAATTCTGATACAGGAAATGTCCCAAAGCATTTCACAGAATAATAAAGTAAATGCTGACCAAAGAAATGTACCAGATTCTGTCAAACAGATCACATGCTCCATCATGAAGCATTCCTGCCATAAAACATTCCTTGGGAGATTCACAAGTTTACCAAAATGGTAAACATTTTTGTAATGTGACCCAAGCTCATTAAATATTGTACTTAAGATTGCTAAACATATTCCAAACTAGTGCTGTGCTTGATAAGTTGTAACTCTTTATCTCCAACAGTTCAGAATCCCACTAGAGATGGGCGTAACAGGCTACAGATAAAACAAACAAGAGGATAAGTCCGTACCATTCTATCTACCTTCATCACTAGCACAGACAACGTAGGAAGACGAAAAAAGTGAATCCTATAGGTTATTTCAAAATTCAACTGTGGGATGTGGCTCTCAGTGCCAAGACAAGCATTTGTTTTCCATCTCTAAATATCCTATAAAAGTAGGGGCGAGTCGCCTTCATAATCAGCTGCAATGTGTACGAAGTGATTCTCACTATGTCATTAGCAAGCTCCAGGACTTTGTCACTGGGTCTAAGAAAGAACAATTTTATATCTTGAAGTCAAGTTGGTAGGTGTCTTGGAAAACTTAAGAGGCAGTTCTGTTCCCTTCAGCTTACTGCTCTCTGTGGTAGAGGTCATAGTTTTAAGATGATGCAACACGAGTCAAGGTGAGTTGGTAAAATGGAATTGAATAAACAAAATAAAAAAACGAAAGAACTGCAAATGCCGTAAATTAGAAATAAAAACAGAAATTGCTGGAACATAAATTGCTGAAAAAGCTCAGCAGGTCTGACAGCATCTGTGGAGAGAAATCAGAGTTAATGTTTCTGATCAAGTGACCCTTCCTCAGAAATGGTTGAGATGCCAGACCTGTTGAGCTTTTCCAGCAATTTACGTGAATGACTTAAGGTGTCTGTAGGTCCAATAAATGGGTTTCTTCGTCCTGGATGGCGTTGAGCTTCAAATTCACACATCCAGTTAAGTAGATAGCTCCCCCCATCACATTTTTAACTTTTACTTTGCAAATTCTGGTAAGGCTCTGAGGAATAAAGAGCTCAAGACTGAGTCCCTAGTCACAGAATGTCCAGTGTCTAAGCTGTTCTGTAAGCTATCAAATTTTATACATCCAGTCCAGTTACATTTATGTTGAACACTTAGAATTGCTACTGGACAATTTGACAATTGAACAACTAATGGGAGGTCAATAAACACCTTCTTACTGGAGATGATCATTGGCTGACACAAACACTATTTGCCATTTAGCAGCCAGAGATCACATATTGGCCAGATCTGTCTGCTTTAAAATACAGACAAACTACTTCAGATTTGAGTCGCTGCAAATGATGAACAATGCACAGTACAGTGAATAAACCCTAGTCTGACGATGTCATGGAAAATCATTGATGAAACAGTTGAAGATAGTTGGCCATTGGACACTGCCAACAGGAATTCCTGAATCAACATCCTGAGACTGAGATAATTGGCCTCAAACAACTAAAAACATTCCCAAATGCCCAATCCCGCCCAATACGATTAGTTTTACCGTCATTATAATGGCTACAAATTCAGTGGTTTCTTGATGCCGCATAATCAAATGTTGCTTAATGTCACTTCAGTTGAAATTCAGCTTTTCTTTCTTCCATATTTAGGCCTAGGCTAGAATGAAATCTCAAACAGAGCAGTTTTGACAGAACACAAAATGGGGATCATCATGTTCAATTATCAATGAGATGGTGAATAAAACAATGGGACAAATTACTGAAACTTTATTTATCCTTTTTGCAGACAGGACATATTAGGGCAATTTTCCACTAATACGTCAACTACCAAAGGGAGCATTATGACTTTTAGAGCATAAGCCTTTGGTACTTTAGCAACTGTTGTTGCCGCAAAATTGCTACAAGGGAAGTACCAGAAAGCAAGTTAAAACAGAAGAACCATGAGATTCAAAATGACCGCCTCGCCAACATTGCCATTTTTGGACATTATTTTTAATATTTAGCTTAATTAGGAAATATTCTGCATAAATCCCGAGCTGTAAGAAAATGTTTGTGATTTTCAGAATGTAACTCCTAGCAGTCATGGGCCAAATAGTGAGGCTTAAGATTAAACTGCACACTAACCACATCCTGGGCTGAGTTCAGATGTTTGTTTGGGACAGAATGAAGTTTGCCACTGTGGGTTGGGACACAGGGTGTGAGGAAGGGAGATTGCTACACTGTAAAAACAACTTCCAAGATTAGCTCCCAGGCCCATCCAGAGCATGCATAACTAGTACAGGTTTAAAAACATCTGATGTTTTGCTCCTTATAGTTTCAACAGACATATGAGGTTGACTATATGCTTGGTTTCCTTTCCAGCAGCGGCTTTCCCACAATGATTTCAAAGTACATAACTAGAAGTGCATAGCATGAAGTCAGTCACTCAGTCTTCTCTACTTATGTCAACTCTTTAGACAGCAATTCAAAATCACAAGCTCTTGCTCTCTCCCCAATTCAATATTTTTTCGCTTCAAAGATTTAGCCAATTTTCCCTTAAAAGACTGCTGTCTTAACTGCTCACTCTAATATAACCTGATTGAAACAAAGTTTTCTTCATATTTTTCAGTTTACATGGTGGGTTACAATTGAGCTACAACATATTTAGGTTTAGTTTGAGAAAAGAAATCAAGATGAAGAGCCAAGACCCATAATACAGCAAAGTATCAAACTTGAAACAAAATAAAAAGACATTAACTTTAGATTTCAACAGTCTTAAAATTGTGCAGAAACAGAAAAACAGATTTGTTGTCAGCTGGAATAGAGTGAGTTAAAACAGGACACAATTTTGACACAATAAAGATATTGATGGATAGGAAGAGTGCATGGGATGAATTTGGCATCTTTATTAAAATTTTTATCAACTGGCATAATGTTTCAAAAATTTAGAAATTCAGCCTTCCCACTGAATCACAATATTTACATTTTATTTTCTCCATTTAACAAATGTCCTGATTTGTTCAATCATTTTCACGCACCTAGTTTAGGAAGCTTTTCTCCTTGACTAAGCCGACTAGCTGCAAGGTCTTTCAGTGGTTTGCTTTTCTTCTGTTCAGGTGTCTGTGAGGTTCCTGTTACTTGTCCAAGATAGTCATTTCCTAAACGTGTTTTTTTTGCATTCTTGTTCTGAGAGTCCTTCGAATCAGTAGAACCAGTTCTTATGTTAGACACCTAGGAACATGATCTCAGAATAAATACAGCATATGACTAACATTAAATATTTAGCATTTCAACTTCAAAAAATACAAAATATGCTTTATTGATATACCATAATTTACGGGATGTGCCAACTTCAATTTTCTTCTGCCAAATATTGGATAATGGGTCAAAATTGTGTGTTACAACCAAGTTTGCCATTGGATCCAGTCAGACATCCAAGCAGTTTAATTTCCAAAATTTTCACTACAATTTACTTAAGCAGACTTCATTTTAAGCAAGCACAAGACTGCATTTTTAAAAACTGGATACTATAAATCAAACACACAGCATATCTTGACTATAGGAGTTAACTCAAAAGCAGTCGATGAATATATTACCTCTCAGATAGTACAAACTCTGAAAAGTTCACTCTCGGTTTATGTTTTCAGTTAAACACTATTAGAAAGGTACCAGTTACACAAATTAATCTCCCAATTATGTAGCAATTAGAAACTGTTGGTTTAGTTAAATATTCATCATATTTACATTCTAAAGCAAATTGCAACAGTCGTGGGAGCAATGAGAGTGAGAACCAGGGGACTGCCAGGAAGGCAAATTTCACTCTAAAAGAACTTACCTTGAGAGTCAGCAGCCTCCATTTTGAAGCAACAGCGGGAGAGGTGAGATCAAGGAACTGAGTAGGGGCAATCGAATTGCACTCTGGCAAGGTGAGTGACCTGATCTATTTCGGCAGTGGCTAAACCAGAGACACTGCACGTGTAGTTTCTCTCACCCGTCCTCCTCCTCCTCTAACCAAAAGAAAACTCTGGTGTGTTGATAAGTTAACGTTTGTCTATTTCTTTTTTATTGTGTGATGGGTAAAAATTTTTCTTTTATCGTTTATCTATTATTTAATAATACAGTTGGACTAAGTTAAGCTTAAAAGTAAAAATTGCAGAAGATCTCAGACCAGTGTTATGCTCCTCTTGTTCAATGTGGGGGCTCGGGGACACAGCTGATGCCTCTGACTCCTTCACACATAGGCCATGGGTCGAGGTGCAGCTTTTGTTACTCTGTATGACCGCACTGGAGCTGCAGATGGACTCACTTTGGGAGCATCCGAGATGCTGAGGAAGTTGTGGATAGCACATTCAGTGAATTGGTTACACCACAGATTAGGATTGCTGAAAAAGAGAATGAACGACCAAAAGGCAGAGAAAGAGCAGGAAGGCAGTGCAGATGCCCCCTGTGGTCACCTCCCTCCAAAACAGGTATACCGTTTTGGACACTGTTTGGGGGGGGGAGAAGAGAGCGGGTAAGGGGATGGCTCACCAGGGGAAGGCACTAGTAGCCAGGTTCATGGCACCCGTGGCTGGCTATGCTGTAGAGGAGGGCAGGAAAAAGAGTGGAAAGGCTATAGTCATAGGGGATTCAACTGTAAGGTGATTAGATTGGTGGTTCTGAGGTCAAAAAAAAACTTCCAAATAGTATGTTGCCTCCCAGATACACAGGTCAGTGAGGTCTCAGATCAGCTGCAGGACATTCTGCAGGGGAAGGGTGAACAGCCAGGTGTCGTGATGGTCATGGGCACCAATGATATAGGTAAAAAGTGGGATGAGATCCTACAAGCAGAACTTAGGGAGTTAGGAGCCAAGTTAAAAAGTAGGCCCTCAGAGGTAGTCATCTCAGGATTGCTACCAGAGCTACGTGTTAGTCAGAGTAGTAATGAAAAAATAGGCAGGATGAATGTGTGGCTTGAGAGATGGTGCAGGAGGGAGGGGTTCAGATTTTTAGGACATTGGGACCAGTTCTCTGGGAGGTGGGACTATTACAAATTGGACAATCTACCTGGGTCGGACTGGAACCAATGTCCGAGGGGGTGCCTTTGCTAACACTTTTGGGGAGGGATTAAACTAATGCGGCAGGGGTTGGGAACCAAATGAGGTGGTTAGTGGACAGTAAGGAGGTTGTAACTAAAGCCTGTAAGGAACTAGATAATGAAGTCAGTATGACGAAAGGGAAGAGTAGGTAGGGAGCAGATGATGAATGCAAAGGGACTGGTAGTCTGAGGTGCGAGAAGCGTAGTAGCTAAGGCAGATGAACTTAGGGCTTGGATTAGCATCTGGGAGTATGATGTTATTGCTATTACTGAAACTTCGTTGGAGGAAGGGCAAGATTGGCAATTAAATATCTCAGAATATAGATGCTTCAGACAGATAGAGAGGGAGGTAAAGGGGTAGAGGAGTTGCATTATTGGTCAGAGAGGAGATCACAGCTGTGCTGAAGGAGGGCAATATGAAGGACTCAAGCAGTGAGGCAACATGGGCAGAGCTCAGAAATCGGAAGGGCGTGGTAACAATGTTGGGGCTGTACTACAGGCTTCCCAACAACGAGTGTGAGATAGAGGCACAAATATGTATACAGGTTATGGAAAGATGTAGGTGAAACAGGGTGGTGGTGATAGGCAATTTTAATTTTCCCAACATTGACTGAGATTCACTTAGTGTTAGAGGTCCAGATGGAGCAGAACTTATAAGGAGCATCCAGGAAGGTTTTCTAGAGCAGTGTGTAAATAGTCCAACTCGAGAAGGGAGCCATACTGGACCTGGTGTTGGGAATGAGCCCAGCCAGTGGTTGAAATTTTTGTAGGGGCTTACTTGTGGAATAGTGATCACACTTCTTTATGTTTTAGAATAGTCATGGACAAAAAAACAAGAGTGGTCCTAAAGGAAGAATACTAAATTGGGGAAGGCCAACTATAGCAAAATTTGGCAGGAGCTGGGGAATGTGGATTGAGAGCAGCTGTTTGAAGGTATATCCACATTTGATATGTAGGGGACTTTTAAAGAGAGGTTGATGAGAGTGCAGGACAGACATATCCCTGTGAAAATGAGAGATATAAATGGCAAGATTAGGGAACCATAGACGACAGGTGAAATTGTGAGACCAAGAGGAAAAAGGAAACATTCACAAGGTCCAGACGACTGAAAAGAGACAAAACTTTGGAAGAATATTGGGAATGTAGGACCAATCTGAAATGAGGAATTAAGGGGGCTAAAAGGTTCATGACATATCTTTAGCAAACTGCGGTTAAGGAGAATCCCAAAGCCTTTTATTCATATATAAGGAGCACGAGGATAACTAGAGAAAGGGTTGGCCCACTCAAGGACAAAGAAGGAAAGTTATGCGTGGAGTCAAAGAAAATGGGTGAGATTCTTAAAGAGTACTTTGCAACGGTATTCACCGAAGAAAGGGACATGACGGATGCTGAGGTATTCTCGAAGGCGTTAAGATGGACAAGTCTCCAGTTTTGGATGGGATCTATCCCGGGTTACTGAGGGAAGCGAGAGAGGAAAAAGCTGGAGCTTTAACAGATATCTTTACAGCATCCTTGAACAGGGGTGAGATCCCGAAGGACTGGAGAATTGTTAATGCTGGTCCCCTTGTTGAATGGTAGCAAGGATAATGCAAGTAATTATAGACTGGTGAGCTTGACATCAGTGGAAGGGAAGCCCCTGGAGAAGATACTGAGGGATAGGACCTATTTACGCTTGGAAGAAAATGGGCTTATCAGTGATAGGCAACATGATTTTGTGCAGGTAAGGTTAGGTCTTACCATGTCTTTAAGGAAGTGACAAAGTTGATTAATGAGGGAAGGTCTGCTATATACATGGACTTTAGGAAGGCATTTGATAACGCTCCCCATAGTAGACTAATGGAGAAAGTGAAGTTGCATGGGGTCTATGGTGTACTAGCTAGATGGATAGAGTACTGGCTGGGCAGCAGGAGACACAGCAGTAGTGGAAGGGAATGTCTCAAAATGGAGAAGTGTGACCAGTGATGTTCCACAGGGATCCGGGTTGGGACCACTGTTGCTTGCGATATACATAAATTATCTGGAGAAAGGTATAGGTGGTCTGAATAGCAAGTTTGCAGATGACACTAAGATTGATGGAGTAGCAGATAGTGAAGGGGACTGTCAGAGAATGCAGCAGAATATTGATAGATTGAAGAGGTGGGCAGAGAAATAGTAGATGGAGTTCAACATAGGCAAATGCAAAGTGATGCATTTTGAAGATCCAATACAAGAGCGAACTATACAGTAATTGGAAAAGCCCTGGGGAAAACTGATGTACAGAGAGATCTGGGTGTTCAGGTCCATTGTACCCTGAAGATGGCAACGCAGGTCGATAGCAAGGTCAAGACGACAGATGGCATGCTTTCCTTCAATGGACGGGGTATTGAGTACAAGAGTTGCCAGGTCATGTTACAGTTGTATAGAACTTTGGTTCAACCACATTTGGAATACTGCGTACAGTTCTGGTTGCCACAATACCAAAAGGATGCGAATGCTTTGGAGAGGGTGCAGAGGAGGTTCACCAGGATGTTCCCTAGGTTGGACGGTGCTAGCTATGAAGAGAGATTGATTAGATTTGAACTATTTTCATTAGAAAGACAGAGGTAAACAGGAGACCTGATTGAAGTCTACAAAATCATGACAGGGTAGATAGCAAGAAGTTTTTCCCCCCCACAGTGGGGGACTCAATTACTCTGGTTCACAAGTTCAAGTTGAGAGGGGAAAGGTTCAATGAAGACATGCGTGAAAAGTTCTTTACACGGAGGGTGGTGGGTACATGGAATGCATTGCCAGTGGAGGTGGTAGAGGCTGGCACAACATCACTTAGACAGATACGTGAATGAGCAGGGAGCAGGGGGACTGAGCTACTCCTAATGGAAATCCTGATGAAGGGCTTTTGCCCGAAATGTCGATTTTCCTGCTCCTCGGATGCTGCCTGACCTGCTGTGCTTTTCCAACACCACTCTAATCTAGACTCTGATCTCCAGCATCTGCAGTCCTCACTTTTGCCTAAGGAGCAGAGAAATACAGATCCTTAGAAAATAGGCGACAGGTTTAGATTGAGGATCTGGTTTGGCGCAAGCTTGGAGGACCAAAAGGTCCGTTCCTGTGCTGTAATTTTCTTTGTTTTTTGATTCAATAGTATCAATTTAAAGCAAATGACAATTATTATTTCAGATGAATAAAATGGTTGCTCAACTCGGGAAGATTAGTAAAGAACTTAAATTAGTTGACATTCTCCTAACCTGGCTACATCAACCACTACTTACACTATCTCAATTGAATTAACTTTTTGGTAAACAAATAGAAAATATTAAAGAAATTACTTCATAAGTTATTTGAAAATAGTAAAGAGATTTGACAAGGCAAAAATAATTGGTTCTGTAACAACATATGTAGGTGCAGATATTTAAGAGCATTTCAAAGAATGAAAGTTCAGCTCAAAATAACAATAATGCATTCAAATTTCCAAATGAAGGCAATGCAAGTTATCAGGAACATAACAGCAACAAGGCAGTGGTTTGGCATCTTGTGATATAAATGGGATTGCTCTGACCAAAACAAATGTAACAATTAACATAAAACAACCATCACACAAATGAAATAAATCCTGCAATAAATAATAAGTTAAAATCTGAGATTATGTTTCCTTCATTTCAATGAAAAAGGATCATTTTAAGTGGAATAAATAAACTCACTTCTCACCAGATAAAAAGATTTTAGAGATTCTTGATAAATAGTACATAACATATACGTAAACAGTGCAGATATTTACTCCATACTAAAATATTTCCATTGAGCCCAATATGATCTTTAGCATGGAGTCTAGGCTAACGCTCCATAGGATAGTGTTTGATCAAACAACATTCAGCTTTTCCAATGGCCTTCCCTCCATCACTAGGTCAGAAGTGGGAACATTCGCTGTAGTGATTTTCACTGTATATTGCACAATATTCTACACCATTCACAACTCCTCAGACACTGGAGCAGATCATGTCCACATGCATCTGGATAACATTCAGGTTTGGGCTGCTCTGTGGTAAGTGACATTTGTACCACACAAGTACAAGGCAAATACTATTTCCTGTAAGACAGAATCTAACTAACTTCTCTTGACATTTAGTATACCATTGCTGAAATCCCACACTGTTAATAATTTAGGGGTTACCAAAAATAAACGACTTGACCAGTAATGTAAATGCAATGCAAACAGATTAGAGGCTGGAACTCTGCCGCCAGTTACTTACCTCCTGACTCCCAAAGCCTGTCCACCCACCTACAAAGCAGTGAGAGATGGAAAACACTTGGCTTGCCTGGATAGGTGCAGTTTCAACAGTACTCAAAAAGCAGCCCATTCAGTCAGCAACATATCCATCACCTTAAATATTCACCACTCAAATAGTTGGAGCAATACACACTTTACACAAGATCACCGCATCAAATCATCAAGGTTTCTTCAATGACAGTTTCCAAACTCATACCTTATACTGCTTTGGAAGCATAAAGGCAGCTGAGGTGTGTGTAACTATTCCATTGCTCCAACCACTATGCTATCATCCTGCTGTATTAGCTGATCTCATCAGGCTTGTTACAGGGATTCTACCACACAAAACAAGCTCGAGTTTTGTATCTTATGAACAATATACTCCTTAGGCGAGTGTCTTTGGAGGGAACTGCACTTGTTCACTTATTACAAACACTGCTGTCACTAGGAGAGTTGTTAGGTAAATACACCATCAGATGTGTTGGAACTGAAATCTATGACCACAGTATCTTTATTATTGATCATAAAAGACAAATTGATAGATGGGACTAGGTCAGATTGGGGTGTCTGGTCACTGCAGACAAGTTTCCATGCTGTATGACTGTATGAGCACGTCACTATCTACATGATCCCTGCTAAGTAACAAGTTCTTTGATTTGAAACTACAGTGCTGTTCCTTCACTGTCATTGACAAAAACCTTGGAATTTCCTTAATAGTGCTTTGGTTGTACAGATTATCTGAATTTCAGATTATCCGAACAAGACTGCAAGGTCCTGATGCTTAGCTAAACTCTGTTATCCAGCATTCGATTATCTGAATAAAATATTCCCCGCCTGTGCTGTTTGGATAATCAAGGTTCCTCTGTATTTATGCCGCGTGGAATTCAGCTGCTCACCATCAGGAATGCCAGTAAGCATTGCCCTCATTAGCAATGCCCACATCCCATAAGGAATAAGGGCTATTACAAGGCAGCATCACAGCAAGAGTGTTGCATTATCCGCAATGACATCCTTCAGACAGATCATCAAACTAAAGGCCATGTTGTTCTTTCAGCACAATGTCAACAAACATATTACACTATTCAGACAGAACATAGATGTTCCCTGCTGTTTTGCCCTATGTTACTTCTGCTAATTTTTACTGGCAATCACTATTCCAACAAGCCGCCTCAGGCACAGCAACGTACCAGAACAGCAACCAGCCTGGCCTAAAAAGATCTATTTTAAATCTTATTGAGTATATCATTTCCCTTTCTCAATGTTTAGAGCTATCCATACTTCCAAGGAGAAGTCTCCTGATGTAGCCATTATCTACAAATATGATTAGAAAACCAAATCAAAAATCACCTGCTTTGATGGTTTTAGATGAATAAATCCTAATTATAATTGAACCAGTCAATATTTCAATATTAGTACATTGAAATCTTGATCTTATGCATCAGAATGTTCTTCAACATGTCTGTCTATATTTTACAGTATGCTATTGGGTTTAATGCCTTTTATATATATTATATATATTGAATTCCACCTACAGCCAACGCAATTCACTCCATGTGATATCAAGAAATGGTTGGAGACAGTGGACGCTACAAAGGCTACAGGCCCTGACAACATTCCTGCTCCAGAACTTGCTGCTTCCCTAGCCAAGCTATTCCAACACTGTTACAACACTGGCATGTACCTGACAATGTGGAAAATTACCCAGGTATGCCTGGTACATAAAAACCAGGACAAATCCAACGCAGCCAATTACTGTCGACTCTCAATCATCAGTAAAGTGATGGAGGTTGTCATCAATAGTGCTACCAAGCAGCACTTGCTCAGCAATAACCTGCTCAGTGACAGCCAGTTTGGGTTCCGCCAGGGCCACTCAGTTCCTGACCTCATTATAACCTAGGTTCAAACATAGATAAAAGAGCGGAATTCCAGAGGTGAGGCAAGAGTGACAGCCCTTGACATCAAGGCTGTTTTCAACTGAGTGTGGCATCAAGGAGCCCTAGCAAAACTGGAAACAATGGGTATCAGAGGGGAATGTCTGATGGTTGGAGTCATACCGAAAACATATGAAGACAGCCATGGTAGTTGAAGGTCAGTCATTTCAGCTTCAGAACATCTCTGCAGGAGTTCCTCAGGGTACTGTCTTAAGTCCAACCATCTTCAGCTGCTTCAATGACCTTCACTCCATCATAAAAGGTCAGAAGTCTGGACGTTTGCCGACGATTACACAACGTACAGCATCAATCATGACTCCTCAGGCACTGAAGCAGTCCATGTCCAAACGCAACAGGAGCTGGATGATATCCAGACTTGGCCTGACAGGCAGCAAATAATATTCACTCCACACAAATGCCAGGCTATCACTGTTACGAAGAAGAGCCATTCTAATCACCACCCCTTGACATTCAATGGTGTTACCATCACTGAATCCCCCAGTGTCAACATCTTGGGAGTTATCATTGACCAGAAACACAACTGGACTCACTACATAAACAAAGTGGTTACAAGAAAAGGTCAGAGGCTAGGAACAGGCTATGTGGTGAGTAGCTAACCTGACTCCCCAAAGCCTGTCTACGATTTACAAGGCACAAGTTAGGGATGTGATGGAATATTCCCAACTTACCCGAATGAGTGCAGCTCCAATACTCAACAAGCTTGACACCATCCAGGAAAGCCCACTTGATTGGCAATACATCCATAAGCATCCACTCCCTCCACCAACATTCAGGCACAGCTGTGTGTACTCTCTCTAAATTGCACAGCAGAAATTCATCAAATGTCTTCAGATAACACCTTACAAAACAACGGCCACTTCCATTTAGCAGACACATGGGCGGCACGGTGGCACAGTGGTTAGCATTGCTGCCTCACAGCGCCAGAGACCTGGGTTCAATTCCCGCCTCAGGTGACTGACTGTGTGGAGTTTGCACATTCTCCCCGTGTCTGCGTGGGTTTCCTCCGGGTGCTCCGGTTTCCTCCCACAGTCCAAAGATGTGGAGGTCAGGTGAATTGGCCATGCTAAAATTGCCCGTAGTGTTAGGTAAGGGGTAGATGTAGGGGTATGGGTGGGTTGCGCTTCGGCGGGGCGGTGTGGACTTGTTGGGCCGAAGGGCCTGTTTCCACACTGTAAGTAATCTAATCTAATCTAATCTAAACCACCAAAACATTCCGACTTAGAAATATATTGTCATTCTTTCACTGTCACTGGGTCAAAATTCTGGAACTCCCTCCCTAATGGCATTGTGGGTCTACCCACAGCAGGTGGAGTACAGCGGTTCAAGGCAGCTCACCACCACCTTCTCAAGGACAACTTGGCACAGGCAAGAAATGCTGGCCAGCAAGCAACGCCCACATCCCTCAAATGAATAAAATAAAGTGTGAGGTTGTCCATTTTGGAAGAACAAATAAGAATGCGGAATACAGGGTTAATGGTAGGGTTCTTAGTCAGGTGGAGGAACAGAGGGATCTTGGGGTCTATGTAGATAGATCTTTGAAAGTTGCCACTCAGGTGGATAGAGTTTGTAAGAAGGCCTATGGTGTATTATCATTCATTAGCAGAGGGATTGAATTCAAGAGTCGTGAAGTGATGTTGCAGCTGTACAGGACTTTGGTTAGGCCACATTTGGAGTACTGTGTGCAGTTCTGGTCGCCTCACTTTAGGAAAGATGTGGAAGCTTTGGAGAGGGTGCAGAGAAGATTTACCAGGATGTTGCCTGGAATGGAGAATAGGTCGTACGAGGATAGCTTGAGAGTTCTCGGCCTTTTCTCGTTGGAACGGCGAAGGATGAGGGGTGACTTGATAGAGGTTTATAAGATGATCAGAGGAATAGATAGAGTAGACAGTCAGAAACTTTTTCCCCGGGTACAACAGAGTGTTACAAGGGGACATAAATTTAAGGTGAAGGGTGGAAGGTATTGGGGAGATGTCAGGGGTGGGTTCTTTACCCAGAGAGTGGTGGGGGCATGGAATGCGCTGCCCGTGGGAGTGGTAGAGTCAGAATCATTGGCGACCTTTAAGCGGCATTTGGATAGGTACATGGATGGGTGCTTAATCTAGGATAGAAGTTCGGCACAACATCGTGGGCCGAAGGGCCTGTTCTGTGCTGTATTGTTCTATGTAAAAGTTGTTACAGCAAGTGGAAAATCGCAAAGTGAAAACTACAAAATGTATAAGTTCTTCAGTCTTTGCAAAGAAAAGTATCAAACAAAGCATAATAGTAAAGTGGTTCAAATGAAAACTAACTATAAAGTAAGTGTGCACACCACGTGCATATATGCTTAACAGAATGAAGCTCATTTCTGCAATCAAAGCATGACTATGTTAGCCAGTTTGGATACATTTCAAAGTGTTAGCAGCTTGATATTTACATCTCATCTTCAAGGAACTGTAGGGGGCTGGGGTTTAAATAAATCTGGCATGACAAAATTAGCTTATTTGAAAGGACAAAGTATTGCTCCTGGAGAGCTATCAGCAGTATACAGGGCCATGTATGCTGTACTTTAAAATGAGAACATAAATTAAACTTATCTGCCAAGCTTACAGTCAAAAACAGATTGAGTAAAAAATTGAGAATTGTAAAAACAGTAGCTGTACATATTAATAGACCAGAGAGGGTTTAAAACGTGTAGAACAAGCAGTTTCTGGTTCCTGACTTTTTACATTAAAAATAGATTATTAGTTCACATCTTGCACAATGATTTCTCAGAATTCATTTGTAGGCTCCACAAGCATGAGAGCCAGAAAGCTGACTTAATTCATATCTCCACCTGTCAAATTCCCTCACCTTCCTTCCCCAACAGAATCAATGACATACAGAGTGTCCAATACACTGAAAGATACAAACAGAAGTTAGGTTGCCCTCGAATGGTACCACCAGCCGGTAAGAGCTAGTAAGGACTGCAGATACTAGAAAGTCAGAGTCAATTAAGTACAGAGCTAAGAAAGTATTGCAGGTCAAGCAGCAGGTATCCTATCGTCTTGAAGCTGGTAATTTTCTGTAGTATAATCTGTAACAGTATACAAGCTTCTTTTGCTCAAAATATGCAGCTACAGTACTATTTTTTTCTCTTCACTTGCTTTTTTTCCTCCTCCCTTTACAATGAAGTGAGGGGAAGGGTATGCTGTGTAAACACCTTCTGCTCAGAAAAAACATGAATTTGTAGAGGATAGGTTGTGACTAATAAACGTGACAAAGTATTTGAAGAGTTAACAAATTAACGGGCAGGTGGTGTTTCGGGAGGTTATCTATATTGACTTTCAGAAGGTATTTGAATAAATCTTCACAACAGACTACGAGCTAAAGCTGAAGCTCATAGAATTAAAACCAAATTATTGACTGAATTTTTAAAAATTGGCTGAGTTGTAGGAGAGAGAGGATAGGGTAAACAGGTATGTGTTTGGTTCTCAATTCTGCATCATGTTCACTCTGACACCTATAAAGGTTAGAACAAGATATCAATGCAATGGACCCTCTTATGGCATGGTGTAAATGTCCTTACCTGGTTTCAAGTCCCACCCTGCTCCAGAAGAGTGTAATAACATTACAAACAAACAATGTAGGTCAAAGTGACATTTGGGTTCAGATACACAGATTAAAGTGTCATTGATGACAAAATAATGAAAGACTTATTGGAATGCCATTTTTTATTTCACGATAAAATAGAATACAGCAGGTTAAAATCATGTTGTACCACACAGAACCCTGGTTAGACCATACCTAGAATATTGTGAACAATTCAGGACATCACACTCTAGGAAGGGTGTACTGGCCTCAGGAAATTATACTTGAAGTCTTGTCAAATTCCAAGGAACTACACAAAATTTGTGTTCCCCAAAATTTTGAACAGAATATAAATCACCTGGAACCAGGGCATATCTAAAATCTAGTGCCAGGCCTTTCAAGAGTGGAAGACTTGAATTATATCAAAGATAAAGGAAGATAACTTTGATGTTGCTGAAGGCCAATTATTTTAGCCCTATTCATCTTCAGTTGCTCAAATAACATTCCCTCCATCATAGCAGATGTGGAGATGGCATGAAGGATCATGGTATTCCGTTCCAGAGGCCGGGCACTGTGTCCTAACTCCCCAAAGCCTGCTCACCATCTACAAAACACAAGTTAGAACTGTGATCCAATACCTTCTACTTGCCAAGATGAGTACCCCAGCTCCAGCCTTCCAGCTCAGCACCACCCTCATGACCTGTCCTACCTGCCTATCTTCCTTTCCACCTATCCACTCCACCCTCCTCTCTGACCTATCACCTCCCTCCCCACCCCTATTCACCTATTGTACTCTATGCTACTTTCTCCCCACCCCCCTCATTTACTGCTCCACTCTGCAGACAGGTACCCTGCCTCTATTCCTGATGAAGGGTTTTTGCCTGAAACGTTGATTTTCCTGCTCCCCAGATGCTGCCTGACCTGCTGTGCTTTTCCAGCACCACTCTAATCTAGACTCTGCAGTCCTTGTTTTTACCAAGATGAGTACTGTGCCAACATTCAAGAAGCCTGATACAGTACTAGTCCCAAAAACAGGTGTAACATTGATTTCAATTCCTGATGCTGTGCAAAACTTTACAAAGCCTTTCATGTTTTCAGGATGCTGCAAAGTGCTGCTTCACAGCCAACACTAAAATGCAATAGTGATTTGTAAGCAAAAGTAGCAGCTAATTAATACGTCCGAAGAATCAATGAACAGTAGACAATGGCCAAGATACAAAATAAAAGACTTTTGTTTTTCTTTGAACAGAGCTATATTTTACAAGGCACACAAGACCTTGATATAACTAGTCTCTGACAATGAGACATCCAATGCTCAGCTCTGGAGTGCAACTTGAATTACGTAACTGCTTTTTAAAGTAAATCCAAGAATACATCTACTAAACTTCATTGTGATTTAAAAACACAAGGAGGAGACTATAGCCCCATCCGAATGCTAACGTGAGACTTCTTTAAAACCTCAACACTGAAGTACTGGTCCCCAATCTTCCTTTCCAAAAATGTTTCTGGATGACAGCAAGCATTATAGTTGCAGGCAGTTATTAGGGAACTGAGTAAATGATATGTGGCGCTCACATTCAAAGACTTAACATAATCACCTTATGCTTGGACTCATCAGGAACTGACTACCAAAAAACAACATTTGCTCAATAACACATGTTCAATAAGGTTTCTCACTTTTCCACACAGGTCCCTCCACAATCCTTCTGCAAAGTTAGAACACTATCCATCTAAACAATTCAATTTATATCTAAAGCAATAAGTAGTACTATAGCTTAACTTTTGGGAAATTGCACTGGGTAGCTCATCAGAATCTACAACAGAATTGCAATTGCTTTTGTCTGGAAGCCAATCACAGACCAACTCAGGATTAGATAAATTGAGGATTAAATCACTTCCAAATAGAATAAAAGCAAATTACTGCAGATATAACTATACAGCTTTGACAAAGAGTCAGTTAGACTCTAAACATCAGCTCTTTTCTCTCCTTACGGATGCTGCCAGACCTGCTGAGATTTTCCAGCATTTTCTCTCCAAATAGAATACCACTTCTTTCTCAGTTTAAGGGCAACTGCTATTTGCTTCCACAGTTTAAGATACAGGGTGGCTCAGTGATTAGCACTGCTGCCTCACAGTGCTGGAGACCTGGGTGCGATGCCAGCCTCGGGCAACTGCCTGTGTGGAGTTTACGCATTTTCCCAGCATCTGCATGGGTTTCCCCCAGGTGCTCCGGTTACCTCCCACAGTCCAAAGATGTGCAGACTAGGTGAGTTGGCCGTGGTAAATTGCCCATAGTGTTCAGGTATGGTAGGGATAGATGCATTAGTCAAGGAAAATGTCAAGGGGTAGGGGAATGGCTCTGAGCGGGTTACTCTTCAGAGGGTCGGTGTGGACTTATTGGGCCAAATGGCCTGCTTCCACGCTGTAGGGATTTGATGACCTATTCTGTGCTGCATTTAACAAAACTATATAGATCAGCTATCATAATGAGAAATTTAACTTAATGTCAAGGCCTGCAGATCAAATTCACTCCAGCTGCTAGTATACTAACCAAATAGCTTGCCCAGCTCCTCTCAGTTCAATTGCACATGAATCCAAAGCAAGCCATAAAGATCAAATTTCAAATTTAGTGTATTAAGAGCTGTTCTGATCAGAGTAATAATCATATTCCAGCTGCTTTATGGTTACTCAATATCGGACATCAATGGTTCAGGACCAAATGAAACCTTTTTTGCAAAAACAGAAAATGTACAAGTTCCATTTCTAAGAGCTTTGCATAGTTGTGTAAAAGCCATATGGAAACCACTGCCATTATTATGGCTACGATACATAAGTAATACCATGTACATAATCCTCAAACCTATCCACTAAATCACTGCAAAGTGTCTGCTGAAACAATAAAGCTCATCACAACATAATACATGTAAAAGTTGACTGTCACTGGGGACAATCATTGCAACATTCCAGTGCTGACTTCAAAGCAAGGAGACACATATAGTCGAAGTTCAAGTTAAGGTACAATGTGGCAAGCTAATAAACAAGACAACATTTAATGTGAAATAAAGATTTCATAAAATCAAATTAATTCAAAAAACTTGAAGGAAACAGGAGCTATAACGGAGTCACAAGATAAACACACAACCTGTAATTTCCATTTGTTATTAAAGGTAGGAATTCTCCTCTGTACTTTTCTGCCTAATTGAAAATCCAATTTCAGATTGCGAGGCCAGGAAATTCAGGTCTTTAAGAGAGTGTAGCTCATATTACTTTTAAAATCAGTTATAGCAATTTTTGAAACGATCACTGACTAATACATTTTGAAGTCAGAGCCCAAGATATGGTTTTAATATTTAAAAAAATTAAAATTTGCAACAATAAAATTAAATTGAACTTGATTACATGCTACACAAACAGAAAACACATCTTACCTTTTTTAATATTTTGTCCTTTTGCTTCTTATTCAGCAATTGCTCAGTCTTCTCTATTATTTCTGGTTTTGATTTTACACCAGTAATATCTGTTGCAGTTATATTTAGTTCATCTGAATTACTCATCTTTTCATTTTTTAAATGGATTGTGTGCTCAAGAGTTAGTTCAGGCTTGGCTTTCTCCATGTCATTTTGAGCACACTGATGTTTTATTGTGTAACTATGATTAACTGATGGAGCATTTTTGTCTTCCATAGCACAACATTTGAAACAAATAAATTCTTTATCCTCTTTCTCCAGTTGCTGTGCTTGGACAAGTGTCAATCCAACACACTCTCCATGAAACCAATCATCACATCTTCCGCAACCTATCATAAACCTGAATACAAACAAAATCTAGGTCAATTGAATGAAGGATGAAAAAGTGTTCAGCAATATTTTACAAAAATATTAGAACATTTCACTGCTTGGATTTGTAATCAGTACATGCTAACAGAAGCACTTTTTCTAATATTATTTTTCAATAACCTACATTCCCTGGTCAAAAGTTGCTTACTGCACTTTGAAGTAAAAAAAAACTTGCATTCATCCTTTCAAATACTCATGTAACCCTCAAATCTCAAACAGACTGAAGCATTTCTGAAATGTTGTCATTGATATAAATGTTAAAAACAATTCAGATAATTCTCTTACAGCAAGGTCCCAACAGAATTCAATATATAAAATAATCTGTTTGTGATGTTGATTGATGGGTAAATATAACAAGGTCTGCAGGAAGAACCTCCATGCTCATTTTCAAAATAGAACATTGAATCTTTTACCTCAGGAGATCAGATTTGTTCTAATATCTCTTTCACAACACAGCACCTCCACCTAGTACATAGTAATAGAGGGTGTACTGTGATAACAGTGCTCCTAGGCCTCGAAACCCCTACTCTCTGACTCAAAATCAAGAGTGCTACCAATAAGCCATGTTGGCATCTCAAAATAAC
Source organism: Chiloscyllium punctatum (assembly GCF_047496795.1). Classification (NCBI taxonomy): domain Eukaryota; kingdom Metazoa; phylum Chordata; class Chondrichthyes; order Orectolobiformes; family Hemiscylliidae; genus Chiloscyllium; species Chiloscyllium punctatum. The sequence goes on from NC_092741.1 coordinate 112,369,595, forward strand.
AAGTTCTTTATCTACTGTTCACTTGAAAGAAACGTACGTAGAAAACACACACATTACAATACAAGGTTCGCAAGTCATTCAACCCAAACAGTCTGAGAGTGTATTTATTCTCTGTAAATGCATAATTTCCATGCTGTGGTCCCAAGCACATTTATCCACCTTTGAATCACTAACTTTTCTATTCCTGTACAAATTCAAAATGCTGACACAGCTTCTGCATCAACCACTAACCCCAGATGGGAATCTCTCAGTCTCAGCTCTGTGTAACAAGTATATATTTCACTCTTCTATTTCTCGCATCTTATTTTGCAGATATAACACTGAATTCCAGATCTGCCAATTACTGGAAATAGGATGTGTTTATTAATCTTGTACCATCCTTTAATAATCTTAAGCAAGGGTGCAGAGGAGATTTACCAGGATACTGCCTGAATTGGAGGATATGTATTATGAAAAAAGGTTGAGGGAGCTACGGCTATTCTCATTGAAGCGCAGAAGGATGAGAAGATACTTGATAGAGGTGTACAAGATAATGACAGGCATACATAGAATGGACAGCCAGAGAAGTTTTCTCAGGACAGAAATGGCTATCACATGGGGGCATCATTTTAAGGTGATTGGAGGAAGATTTAGGGGAGATGTCAGAAGTAGGTTCTTTACACAAATACTGGGTACGTGGAATGCACTGCCAGCAATGGTAGTAGAGTCAGATAATTAGGGATATTTAAGCAACTCTTGGATAGGCACATGGACGATAGTGAAATGAAGATAAATAGGTTAGTTTGATCTTAGAATAGGATACAAGACCAGTTGAGGGCTGAAAGACCTGCACTGTGCTATACTGTTCTATGTTCTACATCCAATAAATTGCACAGTAAGCTGGATGCTAAGCTTAGGGGGATTTGGATTTTGCAAGCAATTTAAAATAAGGAATAAAAATACATCACTTGGAGTCTGCTGAACATTCTACATTCAAATTTTAACAACATGAGAATCCGGCATGTAACAGCCAACCACAAAAGCAACAGTCATGTTCACCTTCATATTTCTAGTTCTGTTGAAATACAATTCCCGAAACATCAATACCTGTACAACACTAGAGATAAGCTCATCAACATGTTCACTTCCAGCATTTTCTCCTTTAGTGTGATTACTTACAGCAAAACATTCCACATTCTTATAATTATTTGCAGTTTTTTCTTTGATCTGTTACTTTAACATTCTGTAGTTTATTTGGTAATTACAGCTCTCTCTATTCAACTTATCTAGCAATGGAGATAATCATCTTTCATCTCTGGCAATATAATGAAAAATTAGATTTCTGCTTGACTGTAGGAGCATGAGGAAATCAAGAGGCTGGAATGGTCACTGCAAAAACAGCAAGCATAGCAAACTAACTCTTTGTCACCTGCAGTCAAACCTCAACACCTGAACTAATCTTCTGGGTGTTCACTCCAAACCTGAAGGAAGGGATGGCAGAAGGTAGTTCAAACTTGACATTAAAAAATAAAATTGATAATTAGGCAGGAATACTGTACGGTATTACACAATTTCAATAATTTTATATTCCACTAGGTCTAAGAATGTATATTGCACATAGTACACACACCAGTCATGATTATCTATTTCCTGTTAGGCTTCCACAATTCATCCAAGTAAGGGCATTCTAAGAGAGATATTTTTGCTTTGAAAATTAAAAACAAAACTGTTTTAAAAGCATGTACTAAATGTAAAAGCCATTTAACACTTCAGATCAAAGAAGAAATGATAAACTGAGGATAATTATTCCAAGTTCAAAAATTGCCAAGAGCATGCCAAATCATCATGGAGACAGGTGAAGCTGAAGATGATTCTCTGGTTTGAATACATTTAGATTTTATTTAAAGACTTAATTGCATCTTGGACTTTGTGCAGTTACAGTTTACGAAGATGATAGGTTTTAAAAAAAGTTAGATATGGCTCAACTCTAAGCAGAGTAAATACCTAACTTCAACAATCATATTGTGGAATGCAGGTAAGGCTTAATCACAGTTTGAATTTTGTTTACAAGGGCACAGAAGGTAGAAGATTGCCCAGTTTGAAAGTAATGGAAGAATCTACAATCGTCCTCAGTAGATATTGGTGACAAAGCAACAAGCAGATTAGCATGAATATGTTAAACAGCAGTCAAAGGAGGAAATGTAATATGTACAAACAAGTGATGGTAACTAAAATAAATTTACCTCAGAATAGCTGGAGCTGAAGAGGATTCTCAAGAGGACTGTTGCATAATAACAAATAACTCAAGACAGATGTAAGAATTTTTGGAAGAAGTAGCAGAATATCAGAATACATAACAGTATGGTTTGTAACTGCCTACATAATCATGCCTATGTTTAACTTTTATACAATAAAGTTTGTGTTTTGTTTAAAGTGAAATCTTGCAGTATGGTTGAAAGTTAAATGAGGTGCTTGACACAACTCTAAGTGTACGTAGTCTCAACAGGATCAAAACCTTATAAGTTGTGTTTTGCTTAACCAAAAGGGACAATACAGTGACACAGTGGTTAGCACTGCACTCCACAGTGCCAGGGATACAGGTTCGATCCCAGTCTTAGGTAACTGCAAGGAGCTTGCACATTCTCCCAGTGTCTGATGGGTACTCTGGTTTGCTCCCAAAGGGCAAAGATGATCAGGTTAGGTGGATTGGCCTTGCTAAAATGCTTCATTATTTCCAGGGAAGTACAAGCTTGGTAAATGCAGGGTTACAGTGATGGAGTGGAGGGCGAGTTGGGTCTAGGTGGAATGCTCTTCGGACAGTCAATGCAGACATGGTGGGATGGCCTCTTTTTGTACTGTAGGGATTCTATGATTTTGTTAAAAGGTATAATTGCAATGTCTAGCTATATTTAAAGCCAATTAATTTACTTTAAAATTCGTACCAGTTGGGTGAGAGAATGGTGCAAACATCCTGAATTTACAATGGACTCTGTACACCAACTACATCCCCATTCACAGGAAAGCATCTCTGCAGTCTTCGATTTTCTACCAACATAGAATAGTATCTGGATGTCATTCATTACATCTGGTTCTGAAATCAGGTAACATTTCTTGTACTTTCTGTTTAATCTATTTACATGCTTATTTTGGCTTCTGCTGACCTGGACTCTCTACTCTATTTCCACCTTGCTTTTAATCCCCACTTTTCTTTTTATTTACCTTCTTAGCTTCTATTAACATGCATTTCACTTCTCTACTTCCTGTACTCTACTCTACTCTCCCAAATTCCAATAGCAATGACCATGTCTTTTCATTTTTTGGTATTTTTGATTATGGACTGAAATTGAAAATAACTGCTTTAAAAACCAAAGACTGTTAAGGAATTGCTGCACATTTTAAAGAAAATAATCTGACACAGATTGAAAGTGCTGGTTCAAGCAGTGGTAATGTCACAAAATTAGTGTGTAAAAATGGTAAAATTGCAAAATTAGGAATTTAAAGGTCCCTTTAAGAGGAAAAATGCTCTTTAAGCTTAGAGTTCAGCAGAGAAGGGGGTCTGTGAGCAGCTGTAGAAGACAGACTGTTCTAAAATGGAAACATGTTACAATTGATTCTGTTAATAGATATCTCAGGTTTGTTGCTGTTTTGACAATAAGTCGAATTTGACCAATTAATTTAAAGCAAACAATCAGCCATTCAAAGTCAAGTGAATTTAAAAACTGAGGGTATTTCCAGCCTGAAACCAAACATGTTGTAAGAATTTGGTACATCATCAGGAATATTTAAAGCAGGTTTTTTTGTTGAAAATTGGGGGGAGAGCCACTGCCATCCAAAGAAATAAACATTTGGCTCACATAAGAAATCTTTAAGATCTCTAAGAAAAAACACCATCATTCTAACATAGTATTTCCAACTCAAAACCCTCAGAGGAATTATCAGAAGAAAGGTGTTTGTGACGCAAGATCAACAGAAGGAAGATTGGAGATGAAGCAGAGAAGACAGATTGTGCAAACTTGAAGAGAATAGGTTTTATTTTATTGTTTTCTTATTAATTGGGTTTATACAAGTGGGCCTTGTGTTTATTTGAACAGCATTCATTCCAGTAAGTACTGAGGGGAAAATTGTCCAGTTTGATAGCAATTCTGTTAAATTACTTACTGTTAGAGTTAAATAAATAAGTTGTTGTTTGTTAATTATACAGTGGAGATCAGGGAGTTTCTTTCCTTTTAACCCACTTTAACAGATTTCAAGGGACAAGCAAATTCTTTTGGGTGTTTTGGATTTAATTATTATTAGAAGGGAACTCATGTCATATACGATTGGGGTTTGTGTGGTAGTTAATTATCGGAGGGGTTCAACCTTCCCCCATTTCGTAACAGTACATGATCTGTAGATGAGCTGTGCTAACAGTTATATAGAAATGGCGATTCAGTCAGCAACAAGTAGCTGATTCGCCTGTGCAGCAGTGACCAGTTAACAGTGACAAACGCCTACTGTCTGCCAACAACTAGTATTTGTGATTGGATCCCACGTAGCTGAAAGCTTGGGTTGTGAAAACGACAGTGAAAACCTCTCAGATCTCCACATTTTGGAGCTGTCTCAATTCTCTGAAGTATAAGAAAACACTAATCCTGAAGAAAACCAAACTTGTTTTTCCTTCAGCAGTTCCTGTAAGCTGTAACTTTTAAGTCAGAGACCGATATCAGTGAATCAGTTATCCTGCGTTTCCTGTAAACAATTCAAGCATCAGGAGAATGATCAAGAAGCGACATGATCAATCAGCCCATGAAGCACCTCACCAAATCCTATGAACAGAGATCACTGAACTGTTTCCCAGTCTTTCCCTTCATCCATAACACCTATGTTTTTAAATTCCTCAATGTCTGTGTGCATTACTAAGTAGGAGTTTAAAAGAAAGTTATGAGTTTTATGTTATGAGTTTTAACTGTTATGTGCTGACTTTTAATATTGCTCATCACAAACTAAAATCTATTTATTTGTAATAAAGTTATTCTTGTTAAGTACAAAAATCTGGTCCAGGCTTTGTCAACCTGGATCTAAAATTAGGGACTCCTATGTGTTTTTGAAAATTGTTGTGCATCTGGAGTCACATGTAGGCCAAACGACACAAGGATGGCAATTTCCTTCTTGAAAGGAGATTTGTAAACCATAAGAGTTTTTCCAACAATTGACAATAGTTTCACAGTCATTATCAGACAGCTAATTCCAGATATCTGTCTTCAAATTCTACTACTTGCCATGGCAGAATTCGAATTGACATCCCCAGAACATTACCAGGGAATGAAATAATACTCCAATGACGATGCCATTAGGCCATCACCGCCACTTGGCGCACATATAAACCAAAACAAGTAAGGATTGCAAGACATCCTTCCCTAAAGGATGTTTGTAAATCAGCAGGATATTTTGTGACATCAATGATACCATGGTCAGCATCAGACTAGCTTTTAACTGTTAAATGAATTTGAATCCCACCTGTTGGCACAGTGCGAGTTTAGCCCATGTCCGGAGTATTAGTCTGTATCTCCAAATTGCCGGTCCAGTGGCATTACTACATCACCATTCCTGATGAAGGGCTTTTGCCCGAAACTTTGATTTTCCTGCTCCTCGGATGCTGCCCGACCTGCTGTGCTTTTCCAGCACCACTCTAATCTTGACTCTGATCTCCAGCATCTGCAGTCCTCACTTTTGCTCTACTACATCACCAACTCACCCATAATTCCCTTGTGTTTTTTCAGATAAGCTTACAGATTTCCTTTGTTTTTGATCTCATTATCCTTCTTCAAGAAGGTTTACTAAGGGACTCAGCGCTCCCTCACGATGAGCCGAAACCCCAATTTGCCCACTCTTAAATTTCTCGTCCAGTGCACAATGGACCCAATCTTACCGATCTTCTTTCTATCCAACATACTATCTGAGTGTTAACCTTGTGAGCATCTAGCAGAAGATCATGTCACTAAACATCTCCATCCAGAATGCTTGTTCACTTTGTGTTTCACAAACCACATCTCCCTTCCCATTCTCCATTTCTGCCATTTTATGCATTTCCTCCAGGAAAACCATCATCCATTTACTTAAATGCGCTTCCAAAACCCAACTATTTCATTAAAAAATTGAGGTGCAAGTGTCACTGAAAAAGACAGCTTTTGCCATCCATTCCTAATAGCCCTTGAGAAGGTGGTAGCGAGCTGCCATCTTGAACCACTACAGTGCACATGGGGTAGGTACATTCACAGTGCTGTTAAGAAGCTATTGGTCCTCAGTTTATCACATCATTTCTGCAGCTATCATGTTCATAACTGCACATTTACCACCAGCAGTTGAAATGTCCTAGAATCATTGAAACCATTAATCTGTTCAATTATTCCTTTCACAATACCCTAATTTCCACTCTCTTAAGTTCAGGAGGCCCAAACCTGAAAGGATATTGCACATCACTGGTTTAGTCATTCACCAACAGACAAGCCAGACCACATAAAACATTACCGAGTCCTGCTCTCCTTCACACTTCCATGATCATCCTAGAATGCAAGCGTAATTCCAGACCTCTTTTTGGCACGGACAAGTCTTCTTAAATGCCCTTTCCATCTCCTCCAATGAATGCGGGTTTACAGTTTAATTCGTCATTAACATTGAGACCATCGGAGTGTGTGAGAAATGTTCTACAATTAAACAAAAAGGTAGCTATACCCATGGTCTCCGGTCTCTGCTCCAAACTCTTTTCCCAGCTTCCTGTCCCCATCTCCAACAACAGAAAGATATCAGACTGTTTGTAATCTTGGAGTTCAAATAATTGGTTGACCTTCCAAATTAAATCCATGCTATTATCAAGACCAGCCCTTTCTCAGTACAACTTGTGGAAACCATCATATACGACTGTTCCAACACATTTCTGCCTGGTTTTCCCACATGCTTAGCTCTGCGAATGCAAGATCACCTAAAAACCTGTTTCAAATGTCTTCACCTAGAGCAAGTGCCTTTCATTAATCACTCTTCTGCTTATTCCGTACATTGGCTTCTGGTCCAGCAGCATCTTCACAACAAACCTCCTACAGAGCCTTGCCCCTTCCAACCCCAATTCTTCTTCAGCCTCCATAATGTCGCAGTTACCTACTTCGAGCCTCTCATGCACTGCCAACCATATTGCTCCACCAGTGGTGACCATGCCTTCATTTGCTTTTTTAGCACTGGAAATCATTCCCTATGCTTCTCATGTCTCTCTTTCTTACTTTCATTCTTTAAAATATAGCTTTTTGACCACAGCTCCTGTCCAAATATCTGACATGATTTCATAGAATCACAGAATCCCTACTTTCAACCAATCGAGTCCACTCTTCTCCTTTGAACAACATCTGACCCAGTCCCACCACCTACTTCAATATTTGCATTTCCTATGGCTAATCCACCTAACCTGCATATCCCTGGAATGTATGGGCAATTTAGCATGGCCAATCTACCTAACCTGCACATCTTTGGATTGGGTGGGGGGGGGAAGAAAGAGAACTGGAACACCCAGAGGAAACCCTCGCAGATACAGGGAGAATGTGCAAACTCCACACAGTTGCCAGTGGCTAGAAACAAAATTGGTTCCCTGATGCTGTGAAATGTAGTGCTAACTACTGTGTCCCTCCAGTGCTGCATTTTGTTTTATTATGTTTCTGAGAAGTTCTGGGTTTTTTATTATATTAAAGGCACAATGTGAATACAAGTTATTACAAACATTGCCAGTGTGAACATCTGTCATATTAATAGCTTTAGATATTAAAATCTCTAGTATTAAAGGGAGCAGGGAAGAATTAAGTACCATCATCATCACTACAGAATAAGTATTAGACAAACTAAGGGGCTAAAGGCAATCTGGCCCTGATTGCTTACATCCTAGGATCCTAAAAGAAGTAGCTACAGAAATAGCAGATACATTGGTTGCAATTTTCCAAGAATCCATGGATTCTTGAGAAGTACCAGAGGATTGGAAAACTGCTAATGTGACACTCTTATTCAAAAAGGCAGGGAAGCAAAAAGTGGGTAACCTTAGGTCGATGAGCCTCATCTATTGTTAGAAAAATGTTAGAACCAATTATTGAAGGAATAACAGCAGAACATGTGGAAATTCATAACCTAACCAAGCATGGTTAGATTATGGATAGTCAGCTTGGCTTCATGAAAGGGAAACTGTGCCTGACTAATTTATTAGAGACTCTATGAGCAAGTCTCAACCAGAGCGGATAGCAGGAAACTAATGGATGGATTGTATTTGGACATCCAGAAAGGATTCAACAAGGTATCTTACAAAAGGTTGAGAATCCATGGTATTGGAAATAACATATTGTTGTGAATAGAGAATTGGCTAAATGGACAGGAAAGGTTCTTTTTCATCTTGGGGCTCTGCAACGAATGGGGTTCCACAGGGATCAGTGACTGCTTACAACATATATTAATAACATGGAGGAAGGAAGTCAAAGTACTGTAGCCAAATGTGCAGATGACCAAAATAAGTGTCATCCCTGGGGAGGTGATGGCCTAGTGTATTATTGCTAGACTACTGAGCCAGAGGCCCAGGAAATGTTCTGTGAACCTAGGTTTCAATCCGACACAGCATATGGCAGAATTTGAATTCAATAAAAATCTGGAATTAAGAATCTGATGATGACCAGAGATCTGTTGTCAATTTTTGGAAAAACCCATCAGATTTACTTACGTCCTTTTAGGGAGGGAAACTGACATCCTTAACTGGTCTTGCCTACATGTAACTCAATGTGCTTGACTCTTAATTGCTTTCTGGGTAATCAGGGATGGGTAATAAATGTTAGGCTAGCCAGTGACTCCTTCATGTTGTGAATGAATAAGGAAAACAATAAGGTGTAAAGACAAATTGCAAGACAGACATAATAATTTGTAGAGAGATATCAATAGGTTAAGTAAGTCGGGGAAAAATGTTGTTAAGTGAGGAAATGTGAATTTGTTCATTTTGGAAGAGAGAACAGGACAGCAGTATCACTTAAGTGGAGAAAAACTGCTACACAAATGGACTTCAGGGTGCTTGTACACAAAACACAAGTACATAGGTGCAGCAGGTCATCAGCAAGGCTAATGAAATGTTGGCCCTTAGACAACTAGGTTGGAGTATAAAAGTAGGGAAGTTATACTGAAACTGTACAAGATGCTGGATCCACAACTGGAGAATTGAGAGCAGTTTGGTTGCCTTATTTAAGGGAAGATATCAATTCTTTGGAAGTAGTTCAGAGAAGGTTCACTCTCATGATTCTGATATGGAGGGATTGTCTCATAAGCAACACTACTCACTGGAGTTTTAAAGAATGAGAGGTGATCTCATTAAAATCACAGAATCAAAAGAATCCCTTTAGTATGGAAGCAGGTCATTCAGCCCATCAAGTCCACACCGACCCTCCTAAGAGCATCCCACCTAGACCCAACCCCTATTCTATCCCTGTAATTCTGCATTTTCAATGGCTAAATCATCTAGTCTGCACATATTTGGACCACAAGAAGAAATCCACACAGACAGCCGCCCAAGGCTGGAATTAAACCTGGATCCCTGGTGCTGGGATGCAACGGTGCTAACTACTGAACCACTGTGCCGCCCAAGAACAAACAAGATTCTTAAGGAGCCTCATGGGTTAAATGCTGAGATGATGTTTCCTTACACGGGAGAGTTTAGGACCAGAGGGCAGAATCTCGGAATAGTCGGGTGCAAAATTAAGACTGAGATGAGGAGAAATTTTTTCTCTCAGAGGGCTGACCTTCTTTGAAACCCCTTTCCCCAGAGAACTGTAGGGGTAGAGCTCTTGTGTACACTTAGGGTCTAGCTAGAGACTTTCTTGATCAGTATGGGAATCAAGGGCTATGAGGACAATGCAATGTCAGTTCAGCCATATTCCTACTGAATAGCAGAGCAGGCTCAAGGGCCAACAGCGTAGCCTGTTCCTTATACAGTCTTATTCTGATCTCTGCAATGTAAAATTATTGCAGTCTACCATAGCACATTTAAAGCTCCCAAAATAAAGCAGCTTTAACAAGTTGTTACATCAATTGTCAAGAGACTTGACAAAATACCTTAAATGCCAATACAATTCCTTTCGCTTTACAGTTTGTATTAAGAACCAAGAAAATGGATCTCTAGGAAAATTTGCGGAGGGCTTTGGTTATGCAGAAGCTCACCTGCTGTGGTGTGGTTTCCTACAAAATCCACATAGTTTTTTGGGGTCCCATAAATCTGAAGTAGCAACAGGGGTGGAATGGTCCATGTCAGTTTCATCCTTTTTTACTACAGGTAAATTATCTGGGATAAACAATGGTGGTTCATCCAATGAAAAACTTTTGCTGCTTCGTCTTTGCCTTGGTAGAATACTCTTCTCATTTTTTCTAACTTTCAATTTGTCTTTATCATCTTCATTAGAATGTTCCATAATCTTTCCCTTGTCTTTTTCCTTTATATTGTCTAACTGTTGGGAAACTACTCTAGCCGTTGAAGAGATAGGTTTGTGGCTAGAGCGAGTCACCTGCTTTGCTGGTACCTCATTCAGCTTCAAAGTCGAATTTGAATTATGCTTAGGTGCCGGAATTGTTTTCCTTAATTTTTGCCCCGCCATGGTCACTGATACAATCTTGTTTGGTGACTGTGTTTTTGCTGTTTGCTTTTGCTCTTGGTCCATTTTCAATTTAGCAATTTGTATAATCTGTGTTTTCAAGCATTTAGCAGTCCTGTGATGATGTTCATCTTGGTCAACCGCTTTCCTTTTACTAGCTAATGTCAAACTATGAGACTTGGATTGTTTAAGTACTTCAGAGGACTGAATATCCAACTTAGGTTTTTTCCTATTGGAGTAAAAAGTGTTTTCACTCTGTTCAGGTTTTGGATCTTGAACAAGTTTATGCTGAGGAGTCAATACTGACTTCTCATGTTTTGAAGTCTGGTTCTTGAATTCCATTGCACCAGCCTGCTTTTCAGAAATAATTTCCTTGAGGTCTTTAAGTTTAGAAAGGTCCTGCATTTCTTCCTTACTGAGGCCCAAATTCTGCTCAGTTGAATTATCCTGCTCAGTTACATTGCTCTGCTTCTTACATGCCACATGATGAGGAGAGTTATCGTTTTTTTCAGATTCACCGATATCACTGCCAATTATTTTTGAAGAGTCAGATCTTGCTACTTCAGGTTTGACTTCTTGTGCCACAGTTTCAAGCTTTGGAGAAACAGCCATCTCAAGATGAATTGCCTTAATATTCCCAGAGTCTTCAATTAATCCTGGAGTATCTGAAACGTTCTCATTTATAAGAATGCTAGCATTATTATATGCAGTTCCTATATCTGGCAGCACGTTAAGGTCTTCTTTTGCTTCTACATAATTTACAGAAGCATCTAGTTCAGAGGATATCTGTAATTCTTCATTCACTGACTGCTGTAGATTTTCTTGTTTTAGCAGAATGTCTGCCACCTTGTTTATAGATGGTGTAGTTTCAGTGCTTGGTACAACAGAATCCAACTCAGCTGGCTTATCTTTGTGTTCAGTAATAATGTTACTATCCACAACTTTCACTCCATTTATTTCTACATTGTGTCCTTCCTCTACAGTCGTCTTTAACTCCTCTCCAGCATCACTGACATTTCCAGGAGGAAATGCACATGCATTTTTATGAAGATCAGCATCCACTCCGACTGTATCTTCGGGCATATCAATACATGCACCAATTAATGATTCTGTAGAGCACTGCGTTTCCAGCACAGATTTAACTGGACTTTGGGGTCTGTCTGTTGTTTGTTCATTTTTACAGTCCATGAGTTGTTGCGCATCATCATTCTGTACCATACACTCCTGAACAGTTTCAGGTAACAATTCTGCAGATTGCTGTGATTCCAAGGCAGGCTCAATTGGATGTTGGCTGACTGATGCAACTGGTTGCGTCTTTGCGCAACTGATATCGTTTACATTCTCTGTTGTTGCATCTTGAAGGACTCCTTCTGTCCCTAAAGCAATTATTGGCACTCTAGAACAGAGTGGTTCTGATGCAGACTCAAATGCATTCTGTCCCAATGATTCTACTACATTATGTTTAATATTTCCACAAGGTATTTCAAGTGTACTTTTGGGTGTAACGCAACTTTCCATTTTCAATTCAGGGTTTTTTGAATTTGCAGGTTCAGACTGTACAGAATCACAAGGAGTTTCGGCAGTACTTTGTGCACTTGCTGATACATTCTGTTGCTGCAGTTTACTTTTTCCTCCAGGCTTTTGTGGACTTTGTTTTTCATGCCGATCTGGCAGCTTTGTTGAGCTTGCCCCAACTGAGACATATTTTACCTGTTCTTTCTTTTTTGTGAGAGCTACATTTGCTGGACTGGGCCGCTTGGCTAAGGTACTGTTGCGCAGACTTCGAATTGGTTCTTTAAAAGAAAGAAAGAAGCATTAGCCACAATTTTGAGCTTTTAAAACCTTCACATTTCAATTTAAAATACTTAGCACTGGTGTTCAAAAATATTACAAATGTGAAGTGCCTATAATATTAAACAAAGTTTAATCTTACAGCACAGGGAGTCAACCAGTTTATAACTGGATAAACAGACGTAACAAGCAAACTATTTAAATATGTCTCAAAATATTATGAAATGAAATGTTATTTTACTTCAGAATTAAATTAATTAGTTGAAATTACATTTATTCTACTAAAAGATTTATAAGCTCCAAATTCTGGAATTATGAACAAACTTCTTTTGGGTCTGTAAATCAACTGATCTCGTGACTAATAAAACAACAGATACTTTAAAATCAATATTAACCCTTGAAAAATCTGAACTTTAAAAAAATCACACCAGAGTTTCATTGTAAACCCAAGTATCAAAGACACATTCAAGTACTATATCAGTCAATATAATTATTTAAATACAACAGTACCATGTATTTAATATTTTTCTAACATACACATTTGCATTTGAGGATTCTCCCAACTGAACAGAAGAGCTGCACAGTGTAGAAGGGCTTCAAAATTTTGATAATCATTGTGAGCTTAATTAGTTGATCACAACAATAGAAATGTTACAAACAGGAAGTAGAATCAGCTGGGATACTCATTTCTAACAAGGCAACTACAGATTCAGCTTCAATGATAGACTTGATAGACTTCAAAAATAACTGAAGTTGGTGCAGAATTCATTGTGCCCAAAATTAACAGAAGGCTTTTAAATTTTGAAATTCTATAGCCTAAAAAGCTAGCAAGACTTGGGCACATTCCACTGGATTAGAGGGGAGGTGATGGCCCAGTGATACTATCACCTGATTGTTAATCCAAAATTTCAAGTGATGTTCTTAGAACCTGAGTCTGAATCCTACCATGACTGATGGTGGAATTTGAATTCAATAATTATCTGCAATCTTGTAACCCATGAAAAGCCCATCTGGCTCACTAATGTCCTTCAAAACGAAATCTGCCATCCCTCTGTTGTCTAGCCTACATGTGACTCCAGACCCACAGCAGTGTGGTTTACTCTCATTTGCCCTCTGAAATGACCTAGCAAGCTATTCAGTTGTAATAATCTCTACAAAGTCTCAAAGAAACAAACCATCTGGCACTGACATCAGCAACAGAAAAGAGTCTAGATTAGAGTGGTGCTGGAAAAGCACAACAGGTCAGGCAGCATCCGAGAAGCAAGAAAATCGACGTTTCGGGCAAAAGCCCTTTATCAGAAAGAGAGGCAGAATGTCTGCAGAGTGGAGAGATAAATGAGAAGGGGGTGGGGGTGGAGAAAAAGTAGCATCGAGTACAATAGGTAAATGGGGGTGGGGATGGAGGTGATAGGTCAGAGAGGAGGGTGGAGTGGATAGCTGGAAAGCAAGATAGGTGGGTAGGACAGGTCATGAGGGCAGTGCTGAGCTGGAAGGTTGGAGCTGGGGGAAAGGGGAAATGAGGCAGAGGAGATGATCTGGGGGGGGTTGCAGTGAGAGAGAGACTCACTGAGTTTCTTATTGAGAGAGGAAGAAAACTTCTTCAAGGCAGTCTCCACTCTGCAGGCACCCTGCCTCTATTCCTGATGAAGGGCTTTTGCCTGAAACGTCGATTTTCCTGCTCCTTGGATGCTGCCTGACCTGCTGTGCTTTTCCAGCACCACTCTAATCCAGGCTCTGGTTTCCAGCATCTGCAGTCCTTATTTTTACATCAGCAACAGAAAAGACAATAGCGAAGACAGCCCTATCGACCACCCAAAATCCTGGGGGACAGTGCCAAAATTGGGACAGCTACCTCACAGACTAGTCAAGCAACAGCCTGACAGTCACACTAACAGAATCCTACCTTCCCAGATAATGTGCGAGATACCACTGGAAACGTCTCATGGCACCAGGCTGAGCAAGGAAACGTTCCACTAATTACCACGTATGTTGATTTATACTTGGAGGAACCACTGACGTTCGCAAGCAAACAGAATATACTCTTGATAGGGGATTTCAACGTCCATTCAGAATGGCTTGGTAGCAGTACCACTGATCGAGCTACTCATGATCTAAAGGACTTTGCTACTTGTCCTGGTCTGCAGCACATGGTGAGGAAAACAACAAAGGGAAAAGCATACTTGACCTTATTCTCACAAATCTATCTGTCACAGATGCACCTACCCATGACAGTGTTTCGAAGAGGGACCACCATATAGTCTGTGAAGACAGAGTCCCACCTTCACACATTGATAATATTTTGGACTGTATTGAGTGGTACTATCCCCTTGACAAATGGGATAGACTTTAAACAGGTCTATCAACTCAAGACTGGGAATTTGTCAGGCACTGCGAGCCATCTGCAACACCAGAATCACACTCTAGCAGAATCTGCAAACTCGTGGCCTAACATATCCCCATTCTACCATTACCATCAAGGCAGAGGAATCAATCCTGGCTCAATGAAGAGTGCAGAAGGACAGGCAAGGAGCAGGAGCAAGCATACCTAAAAATGATGTGTTAACTTGGTGAAGCTACAAACAGGACTAAATGCATGCCAAAAAATAAATAAGCAGCAAGTGATAGAGTTTAAAAGATCCCACAACCAACAGATCATAGAGTCATAGGGATGTAAGCATGGAAACAGACCCTTCAGTTCAAATCGGCTATGCCGACCAGATGTCCTAATTCACATTTACCACCACTTGGTCCATATCCTTCCAAACATTTCCTATTTATGTACCCATCCACATTCCTTTTAAATGCTGTAATTGTACTAGCCTCCTCTGGCAGCTCATTTCATACACGCACCACCATTTGTGTGAAAAAGCTGCCCCTTTGGTCCCTTTTAAATCCTTCTCCTCTCACCCTAAACCTATGCCCTCTAGTTCTGGACTTCCCAACTGTAGGGATAAGACCTTGTCTGTTTACCCAATCCATGCCCCTCATGATTTTATAAACCTCCATAAAGGTCATCTCTCAGCCTCCAATGGTCCAGGGGAAACAACCCCAGCCTATTCAGCCTCTCCCTATAGCTCAAACCCTCCAACCCTGGCAACATTCTTGTAAATCTTTTTTGGAACTCTTTCAAGTTTCACAACATCCTTCTTATAGGAGGAAGACCAGACTTGCACACAAAAGTGTCCTCTCCAGCCACAATATGATCTCCCAACTCCTATACTCAATACTCTGACCAATAAAAGGAAAGCATACCAAACGTCTTCTTCACTGTCCTATTTACTTATGATTCAACTTTCAAGGAACCATGAACCTGTACTTTAAGGTCTCTTTGTTGGTCCCCAGGACCTTACTATTCCTGCTCTTATTTGCCTTTCCAAAATGCAGCACCTTACCTTTATCTAAATTAAACTCCATCTACCATTCCTCAGGCCATTGGCTCAACAGATCAAAATCCCATTGTACTCTGACGTTAACCTTCTTTGTAGCCCACTACATCTCCAATGTTGTTGTTATCTGCAAATGTACTAACTATACCTCCGAGGTTCACAGCCAAATCATGTATGGAAATGACAAAACGCATTGGAACCTTCCCCCATCCTTTGAGTGCCTCCAAAGTACCACCAACACATCTCCTGCCCTACCAAATGACCGACCATGCTAGACCACTGCTACACAACCATCAATCATGCCAATCGTCCATCACCTACCCACACTTTGGAAAATCAGATCACCATGCTTTGTTTCTCCTCCCAGCTTATAAGCAGTTGCTTAGATCTAAGCTCTGCAGTCATGTCACAACCAGTCGACAACTACTTGTAGGAGGCTGCTCCACAATTATTCCCAACCTCAATGATAAGACAGCCCAGCATATCAGTGCAAAAGATAAGGCTGAAGCATTAGCAACCATCTTCAACCATAAGGGCCAAGTGGATAATCCATCTTGGCTTCCTCCAGAGGTCCCCAGGATCACAGATGCCAGTCTTTAGCCAGTTCAATTCATTCCACATGATATGAATAATGGCTGGAGGTACAGGACACTGAAAAGTCTATAGGCCCCAACAACATTCTGGCAATAGTACTGAAGACCTGTGCTCCAGGACTTACCACAGACCTGGTCAAGCTATTCTAGCACAGCTACAACAATGGCATCTACCTGACATATGTCCTGTAGATATAAGAAAAGAACAAATCCAATCCAGTCAATTACCACCTAATCAGTGAAATCTTGATCATCAGTGAAAGTGTCATCAATACTGCTATCAAGCAGCACCTGCTCATCAGTGCCCAGTTTGGGTTTTGATAGGGTCACTCAGCTCTGGACCTCATTACAGCCTTGATTCAAAGAAAAACTAATGAGCTGAATTATCAAGACGAGGTGAGAGTGGCTGACCTTAATTTCAATGCCACAACTGGTCAAGTGCAATATCAAGGAACCCAAGCAAAACTGGAGTCAATGGAAATTGGGAAACTATCCAATGGATAGAGTTATACCTAGGAAGATGGTTGAGAGTGCTGGAGATCGGTCATCTCAGTGAAGTGTCCTAGGGTAAACCACCCTCAGCTGCTTCAATGACCATTTCTCCATCATAAGGTCAGAAATGGGTCTGTTTGCTGGTAATGCGAAATGTCTAGCACCGTTCACAACTCCTCAGATACTGAAGCAGTATCTGAACAATATCCAGGCTTAAGCTGAAAAGTAACAAGTAACATTGATGGCACACAAATGCCAGGCAATGACCATATCCAGTAAGAGACAATTAACCACTGACATTCAATGGCAGTACCAACACCAAATTGCCACTATCAACATCCTGGGGTTACCAAAGACCAGAAATTAAACTGGACTCACCATATACAGCAGCTACAGCGATACCATTCAGGCTAAAGCAGCCTGCTTGACTAGTACCATACCTACAAACATTCAGTCACTCCAAAAAACAATGCTCAGGAGCAGTAATGTGTACTATTGGCAAGACACTGCAGAAATTCACTAAACATCCTTAGATAGGATCTTCCAAACCCACGAGCTCTTCTATCTAGAAAGGAGGTCAACAGATACATGGAAACATCACCACCTGCAAGTTCCCTTGCAACCACTCACCATCCTGACTTGGAGGTATATTGTCATTTCTTCAATGTCCCTGGGTCAAAATCCTGGAATTCCTACCCCAACTGTACTACGTATCTCAAGGTGCAGCTCACTAACACCTTCTCATGAGTAACTGCAGATAGGCATTAAAATGTCTACACCCCATAAGTGAATATTAAGAAACAAAAGATTACTCCTAAAGCTCAAACAAGTCAAAAACAGATCTCTTTGCATGAGAAATGTTCTATATAAATCATTTCCAAACAGCTCATAGCACAGAGAAAGGAAAAAAGAACTGTAGATGGAATATTGCCAAAAGGAGTTTTAAATAAAACTGAAGACTTGAAAACAGAAATTTAAGCAAGTTCTAGAAGTTGGGGCATGAGTAATTGGCCAACTTGAAATGTTAACTCTACTGCCCTGTCTGAATAATTCTGGAATTTTCTGTTTTTATTTCAGATTTCCATTTGCAAATTCTAAAAGCTAAAATACTAAAAAGTGTATTCAATTTATCATTTTGAACATTTATCTCGACTGAAACTTTTACAGATGTTGCACTTGGCTTAAAAATCCCCAAAAAAGGTGTAAATAAGAAGGTTAGTCAACTTGAAAACCCAGAGAAATATTTTATAGTTTCTTACCCTGGGCCAATAAACGGGGAGACTTTCGAGGTGACTGCACAGGTGATTTTTGAGATTTACCCTTATTTTTTCTGCTAGATAATTCTGATAAATCTTCTTCCTCCATAGTATCAAGGTCACTTTCCTTTATGTCGCTTTCATCAGTGAATTCAAGTTCAGCAACTAGAAAAATAAAAACAGGAGAAAATCTCATGTGATATATACTGCAGTAGTGGATACAAAACTCTTCCCAAACCTTGAACTTCTGTATTCTGAATTCACAATTAACAACAGGGATCTGATGACAGACAATATAATAGCATCAATACATATCAACTATTCAGCACCTTATTGCACAAGAAACACAGAAGACTACTTTATAAGTCACACAAAATGTCTCCTATTACCTCATCTAGAGGAATGCCAATTAAATATCCTGAAATGCCACAGTTTTCTGCTTTTAAAAGTTGTAGTCTAATGAATTGTTGCAAAATGCCTATCCATTTTTTAAAAATGGGAGCCATACAGATGTATATTTTGAAACATGGCATCTGAATGCATTTTCTGCCCATTAATTCATAAGTCACACACCAGGTCGTGTAACTTGTGACTTAGTCCACCCCAATCCAACACCGGCGCCTCCACATCCTGGCTATAAAGCATTGGAAAAGATCAAAGTGACTCTTATCAAATTTACCATTACAAACTCCTGTGTAAAATCTGTAACTGCAACTGCATGTGTGAACTCTCAATAATTACATCCTCCTGCCGCTAATATTAAGCATGTTTTATAGGTCCCACCTCCTCAGCATGAACTGCAAAGACCTGCACACTAACCAGTTCTACTGCTTCCAATACACTTCAGCCTCATTATTCACTAACATGATGTTCACGGATCCACATACTTGCCAGGTACCTTTTTTTCCTAATTGGCTCACCTAGTCTGACTGCATGGTCTTTTACGATACATGAGAGCATTATATAGGAACAGTATCTGTTACCCACGAGTAGTCTTGGCACCTATAACGCATGGATAAAGAGGATTTGTGTGGCACCACTTAGTACTTTCATTTGTAAATATAACTAAATGAACAAAGTGACAAAATGTGATATTAAAATAAAGCCTATATTACATTGTATACCCTACTTCAATTGTCTTCTCAAGCCTCCTCCAATAATCTACTCTCTACTGCCTACAACTACTTGGTATCTGTGCAGATTTAATGAGCCAAGGACCTCTTCTGAGTTCTATGACTCTAGCCTAGCCCCAATTCACCTGTTGACTACATTTGGTCTTGGTTTAACAAACAAACAATATCACTGGAGATCTGGCAATTACCAATGTCTTTGCAATATTTCCATTCCGGTTTAATAGCAAGAAGGTAAACTTCAAGATGGAAAAGTAGTAAGTTCTATACAAGTTGCTATGATAGCATTTCTGAAACAGATCATATTGCTGGAGCATTGCAATATGCATGGAGTCTGGAAGCAGATATCATGCACATATCATAAATACAGCTGCACACAGACATATCAGAAAAAGTACAAACATTTTCAATTATAACATTCAGGAATTAAAGGACAGCAGATTCCCTTTAGTCTTAACCCTCTCCATTGCAATGTCAATACTAAATATAATGAAGAACAAATCATGGAGGCAATAAATAGTTTACAATAAGACATGAAACACAAGGAATGCACTTGATATTTCCCTGGTAAACAACAAAAGACTTACTGGACAAGAGCATATTTCTCACCAGAATTTTATGACAAAGCTCAAAAATATTAACATAAATTGTTGGAAAAGGTCAGCAGGACTAAAAGCATCTGCAGAGAAAAATCAGAACTGATGGTAGCTCAGAAAATGTTGGTTTATATGCAGAAGATAGAGTGGGGAAGGGGTGAAGAGTAAATGATAGGTGGGATAGAGCCCAAAGAGAGAAAAGAGCAGTTGGACAGACAAAGGAGTGGATAACTATCTGGCAAGAAGGTTAATAGCTATTTCTGGGGAGATTAGTGGCTAACAATGGGCTGTGTATAATAGCAGACTACGTGACCACAAGGCCTGGTGAGTGGGGGCTGATTACTTCCTCCTTGGTCACTGTGGAGGTGCCAGTGCAGGACTGGGAAGGACAAAGTCAGAAGTCACACGACACCAGATAATAGTCCACAGGTTTATTTGAAATCACAAGCTCTCGGCATGCTGTTCCTTCATTAGGTGAAGTGGAGGGAAGTGCAAAAGCACAGATTTTAGGGCAGAGATAACTGAAAGATAATTCCAGATATTTAAGAATGTCAAAAGATAGTACAAGTGGTGTGAGTAAAGAGTTGACCATCAATTCTGATTTTTCTCCGCAGATGCTTTTAGTCCTGGTGACCTTTGCAGGTGAACAAAACTGTGAACAGCTCAATAGCAAGTGAAGGGGTGACCTATGATCCAATTAATTGAGGCAGAGAGAGAGAACAGAAAAAAAATCGAAAATAAAATAGTTTTAGGATCAAGCCAAATGGCTGGAATAACATGACAGGTAGAAGAGCCACATGACAAAGACCTAAGTAAAGGAACAACTAGTTTGTATGGTTTTGCATTACTTAAGGTAGAGAGATCATAAGTTATCAAGATGACTATGTCAGAACAGAACAATAAGGAAAATTTTACAAACACAAAACAGTATGGTGAGGTTACTTGAAGCCTGACATTAACCCAACATCACTGTTGAGGCTGTCTTCATGGGTAGGGCACTTAGCAATCAATTTCTGCTCGGCAACTCTGCATTTAGACCATAAGAAATAGGAGTGGATGTAATGCCATTTGGCCCATCGAGTCCACTCCACCATTCAAACATGGCTGATGGGCATTTCAACGCCACTTACCCGCACTCTCCCTGTATTCCTTAATTCCTTGCGAGATTTAAGGATTTATCAACCTCTGCCTTGAAGACATTTAATGTCCCGCCATCCACTGTGCTCTGTGGCAATAAATTCCACAGGCCCACGTTGTGGTGTATCTTGAAGACTGCCTTGGAGGATGCTTAACCAGAGATCAGAGATTGAATGTCTTTGTCCACTCAAGAGTTCCCCGACTGGGAGGGAACACTCATGTCTGGCAATTGCTGCGTGTTGTTGTCTTAGTGTCACCAATATATCATTTCCTGCAGCGTATGAGGTAGACAACATTGGCTGAGTCACAGGAGTATCCACTGTGTAAGTGATGGGTGGTGCTCCCACGTGATGGTAGTATCCATGTTGATGATCTGGCAAATCTCGCAGCAGTTGCTGTGATAGGGTTAAATGGTGTTGTAGTTGTTGCTCTCCTGAAGGCTGAGCAGTTTGCTGCGAACTATGGTCTGTTTGAGGTTCTGCAGTTGTTTGAAGACAAGAAGCGGAAACACAGGGACGGCCTTGGTGAGGTGTTCATCATCAGCGATGATCTGTTGAAGGCTGCGAAGAACATGGTGTAGTTTCTCCCTTCCAGAAAAGTACTGGACGAAAAGTGTACTCTATCAGTTGTGTCCAGTATCTGTCTTCAGAGGTCATCATTGTGGTTTTTCACTGTGGCACATCAGAACTGGCAATCAATGAGTTGAGCATTGTATCCCGTTTTTTAAGAGAGTCTTTCAGCGTTCCTCCTCAGCTAGCAAATCCTGCATATACGCAAGGCTTGTCCATAGGGGATGGCTTCTCTGATGTGTTTAGGGTGGAAGCTAGAGAAGCGAAGTATTGTGAGGTTATCCGTGGGCTTGCAATAGAGTGAAGCACTGAGGTATCTGCCCTTGACAGAGATGTGTGTGTTCAAGAATGAGACAGCCTCAGGCGACTCTCTGTGTGGAGTTTGCACATTCTCCCCGTGTCTGTGCGGGTTTCCCCCGGGTGCTCCGGTTTCCTCCCACAATCCAAAAATGTGTAGATTAGGTGGATTGGCCATGCTAAATTGCCCGTAGTGTTAGGTGAAAGGGTAAATGTAGGAGAATGGGTCTGGGTGGGTTACGCTTCGGCGGGTCGGTGTGGACTTGTTGGGTTGAAGGGCCTGTTTCCACACTGTAAGTAATCTAATCTGATTCTGAAGAGTCCATGGTAAGTTTGATGGTGGGGTGAAATATGTTGATATCATCATGTAGTTGTTTCAGCGATTCCTCGCCAGGTCCAAAGGAAGGCAATGTCAAAGTATCTTGTGTATAGCGTTGATTGGTTGTCCTGTGCAAACAAGAAGTCTTGCTTGAACATGTGCATGAAAATGCTGACATATTAGGGCGCAAATTTTGTCCCCATGGCTGTTCCATGTGTCTGGATGAAGAGGTAGTTGTTGAAAGTGAAGGCATTGTGGTCGAGGACAAAGTGGATGAGTAGTAGGATGGCATCTGGAAATTAGCAGTTGCTAGTGTTGAGTACTGATGCTGTTGCAGCTGTCATCGAGGTGGATGCATGGTGTGCAGTGTTGAAATATCCATTGTGACGAGAAACGTTCCTGGTTCGACTGGTCTGCGGGTGCTGAGTACTTGTAAGATTCTGCAGTGTTGCAACAGAAGCTAGGGGTTCCTTGGACAATGGGTTTCAAGATGCCCTCAAAATAACCAGAGGTTCTCACACAGGGTCCCGCTACCTGATATGATGGGATGCCCTGGTACAATCTTTTGACACTCTTAATTACCTGGAATTATCTTGCAATTATCTCTCCATATATTAATTTTACACCTGTGCACTTCCCTTCACTTCACCTGATGAAGGAGCAGCCCCCCTAAAACTTGGGATTTTAAATAAACCTTCTGGGCTACAGAGTCAGAGTCATAGAGATGCACAGCACGGAAACAGACCCTTCGGCCCATGCCGAGCAGCTATCCCAACCTAATCTAGTCACATTTGCCAGCACTTGACCCATATCCCTCTCAACCCATCCAGATGCCTTTTAAATGTTACAATTGAACCAGCCTTCACCATTTCTTCTGGCAGCTCATTCCATACACGCACCACCCTCCCTTGAAAAAGTTGCCCTTTAGGTGTCTTTTATATCTTTCCCCTCTCACCCTAAACCTACAGTTTAGATTACAGTGTGGAAACAGGCCTTTTGGCCCAACAAGTCTACACCGACCCTCCGAAGAGAAACCCACACATATCCCTACACCTAACACTATGGGCAATTTAGCATGGCCAATTCACCTAACCTGCACATTTTTGGACTGTAGGAGGAAACTGAAGCACCTGTAGGAAACCCATGCAGACACGGGGAGAATGTGCAAACTCCACACAGACAGTTACCTGAAGCAGGAATTGAACCGGGTTTCTGGCGCTGTGAGGCAGCAGTGCTAACCACTGTGCCACCATGCCACCCACAAATGCCTTCTAGTTCTGGACTCCCCTAGCCCTGGGAAAAGACCTTGCCTATTTATCCTATCCATGCCCCTCATGATTTTATAAACTTCTATGAGGTCACCCCTCAGCTTTCGACACTTAAGGGAAAACCTGGCATCTTCTAACTTGCTTCCCTCAGTATCCAAGAGCCCAAACACTTCACGCAATCTAGTCTATTACATTTGCTACTCACAATGTGGTCTCTTCTACATAGGGGAAATGCAGCAAAGAGGTGATCACATTGCAGAACACTTGCATTTCAACACACCACCTTGTTTTGTGGCCAACATCTATGTCTTAAGCTTGCTGCTGTGCTCCAGCAGAGCTCAGCAGGAGTTGGAAAAATGGCACCTCATTTTCCACTTGGGGACCCTGTAGCCTTCTGGACTCAACACCAAGTTCCATAACTTTAGGGCTGGAGCTCTCCCATGTCCTTATCCCTGGTCTTGTTATTACATAGTTTGCTACTCCACACAACCCACTGTCAGGCACTAACAGTCCCCATTAATAGCTATTGATCCTCACAGCAAGATCATTATTCACTCATTTGTCTATCCAACTGTCTTTGGGCTCTATCCCCACCTGTTGTTTATTCTCAACCCCTTCCCCACCCTATCTTCTGCAGATAGCTACTATCAGTTCTGAGGCAGGGTCACTCATCCCGAAACTTTAACTCTGCTTTCTCTTCATAGATGCTGCCAGACCGGCTGAGCTTTTCCAGCAATTTCTATTTTTTGTTTCTGATTTACAGCATCTGCAGTTCTTTCGGTTTTTATCAAAAATATTAACAAAGTTCTTTTTAAGATGATTAGGTGGTGAATGTTTTGATGTCTTCTAGCCTGAACACAAATTTTCAATGTTTTTGCCATCCATAACAAAATTATTCCTATCATTCATAAGCTATGTTCTCAGGAAAACTAACACTGCCAATCCACCATCCATATCTTAAAAGAACAACAAATCTCATGGTCAAGGAATCGGCCCAGAGAAACAACGCGGCAACAATGCATTTGGAAACATGCACACACTCTCTGAATGAATGCTTGGTCTTCTTACTACAACCATTAGCACTAGTCTTTTGCCAGTTCTTCATGAAATTTGATGTTTAATTTCTCCACCTTCTACCACATTCCATATCTTTCTTTTTGAGGCATACAAACCATCTGGGTTCTACCCTCCATCAAACAATCTTGAGTCAGATGAATGGATGGAAGTAAGAAATGAAAAGGGGAAGACAAGATTGGAAGCAGTCCATAGGCCTCTGTGACGAAACTTGGGTCAGAGACTAAATCAGGAACAATGAGGGCAGAAAAAAAGGCAGGACATTCATCAGGCAATTTTAATCTTCATGCAGATTGGAATAGCCAGATTGACAAAGGAAGGCATGAGGAAGAATTTGAGTCAATTCCCTTGTACGATATGTTGTGGATCAACAGGAATCAGGCAATGTATAATGAAGCCACTTTACTCCAAGATGTCAGAGTTAAAGAATCCCTCAGTAACAGAGGCCGCAGCACGGTAGAATTTAGCATTCAATTTACCCCTTACCTAACACTACAGGCAATTTAGCATGGCCAATTCACCTGACCTGCACATCTTTGGACTGTGGGAGGAAACCGGAGCACCCGGAGGAAACCCATGCAGACACGGGGAGAATGTGCAAACTCCACACAGTCAGTTGCCTGAGGCGGGAATTGAACCCGGGTCTCTGGCGCTGTGAGGCAGCAGTGCTAACCACTGTGCCACCGTACCACCCACAAATGTAATGTAATCTAATGTAATCTAATTTGAGAGGGAGGAACTCAAGTCAGGAATAACCATGCCAAGATTAAATCAGGATATTAATAAAGAAATAAGGGCAGACCTGGCTGAAGTATGCTGAAGAAGGAGATCAGCAGCAAAATAGATTGAAGATGAATGGCAGACATTTTAAGAAAACAGTTCATAGCTCACAGGAAAGATATATTCCAGTAAGAAAGGAGGATTTAGGAGATGATAAGTGAACCATGGCTGGCCAGGAAAGTTAAGGGTAGGATCAGATTGAAAGAAAAAGTAAACAACGTGACAAAAATTGTGGTAAGCTAAAGAATTTGGAAACTTTTAAAAACCAACAAAAGAACCAAAAATAAAGGCAGGTAATAAACTTTGAGGGCAAACTCGCAAATAATATCATTGATGTGGAGGTGCCAGTGTTGGACTGGGGTGGACAACGTTAAAAATCACACAACACCAGGTTGTAGTCCAACAGGTTTATTTGGAAGTATTAGCTTTCAGAGGTTGACAAGACTACAAGAGCTTCCTTAAATATATGAGAAGAGAAGCCAAAGTGAACATGCGTCCCTCAGAAAATGAGATGGGGAAATAATAATGGGGAACAAGGAAATGGCAAAGGAGTAAAACAAATACCTTGCTTCAGTCTTCACAATAGAAGACAAAAACAACAACCAAAAATTACTAAACATTCAAAAGGCAAAATGGTAGGAACTAAATACAATTGCTAACATTAGAGAAAAAGTCCTAGGGAAACTAATAGGGCAAAAAAGCAATAACAAAGAACAAAGAACATTACAGCACAGGCTCAGGCCCTTCGGCCCTCTAAGCCTGCACTGATTCAGATCCTCTATTTAAACCTGCCATTTATTTTCTAAAGATCTGTATCCCTTTGCTCCCTGCCCATTCATGTATTTGTCTAGATACACCTTAAATGACGTTATCATTCCTGCCTCTACCACCTCCGCTGGCAATGCATTCTAGGCACCCACTACCCTCTGCGTAAAGAACTTTCCACGCATATCTCCCCTAAACCTTTCCCCTCTCACTTTGAATTTGTGACCCGTCATTGAGTTCCGTACTCTGAAAAAAAGCTTCTTGCTACCTGCCCTGTCTATACCTCTCATGAGTTTGTAGACCTCAATCAGGTCCCCCCTCAACCTCCAACTTTCTAATAAAAATAATCCTAATCTATTCAGGATTGATGAGAGCGGAGTGATAGATGTGATCTATATGGACTTCAGTAAGGCATTCGACAAGGTTCCCTGTGGGAGACTGATTAGCAAGATTAGATCTCACTGAATACAGGGAGGACTTGCCAACTGGATACAAAACTGGCTCAAAAGTAGAAATAGAGGGTGGTAGCGGAGGGTTGTTTTTCAGACTGGAGGCCTGTGATCAGTGGAGTGGCACAAGGATCAGCGCTGGGTCCTCTACTTTTTGTCATTTACATAAATAATTTGGATGTGAGCATAAGAGATACAGTTAGTAGGTTTGCAGATGACACCAAAATTGGAGGTGTAGTGGACAGCGAAGAGGGTTACCTCAGATTACAACAGGACATTGATCAGAGGGGCCAATGGACTGAGAAGTGGCAGATGGAGTTTAATTCAGATAAATGCACGGTGCTGCATTTTGGGAAAGCAAATCTTAGCAGGACTTATACACTTAATGGTAAGGTCCTAGGGAGTGTTGCTGAACAAAGAGACCTTGGAGTGCAGGTTCATACCTCCTTGAAAGTGGAGCTGCAGGTAAATAGGATATTGAAGGAGGTGTTTGGTATGCTTTCTTTTATTGGTCAGAGTATTGAGTACAGGAGTTGGGAGGTCATGTTATGGTTGTACAGGACATTGGTTAGGCCACTGTTGGAATATTGCGTGCAATTCTGGTCTCCTTCCAGAAAGGGTTTTGTGAAACTTGAAAGGGTTCAGAAAAGATTTATAAGGATGTTGCCAGAGTTGGAGGATTTAAGCTATGGGGAGAAGCTGAACAGGCTGGGGCTGTTTTCCCTGGAGGCGTCGGAGGCTGAGGGGTGACCTTATAGAGGTTTACAAAATCATGAGGGGCATGGATAGGATAAATAGACAATGCATTTTCCCTGGGGTCAGGGAATACAGACCTAAAGGGCATAGGTTTAGAGTGAGAGGGGTAAGATATAAAAGGCACCTAAGGGGAAACTTTTTCCATACAGAGGGTGGTACGTGTATGAAAAGAGCTGCCAGAGGAAGTGGTGGAGGCTGGTACAATTGCAACAGTTAAGAAGCATTTTGATGGGTATACGAATAGGAAGGGTTGGTGGGGGGGGGGAGAATGGATATACGAATAGGAAGGGTTTGGGGGGGGGGGGTGCGGGGGAGAATATGGGCTGGGTGCTGGCAGGTAGAACTAGATTGGGTTGGGATATCTGGTCGGCATGGACAGGTTGGGCCGAAGGGTCTGTTTTCATGCTGTACATCTCTATGACTCTCTTCATAGCTAGTGCCCTCCATACCAGGCACCATCCTGGTGAACATCCTCTGCACTCTCTTCAAAGCAGCCACATCCTTCTGGTAATGCGGCGACCAGAACTGTACACAGTATTCCAAATGCAGCCGAACCAAAGTAACTGTATAACTGCACTACTGAACAACTGTAACATGACGTGGCAACTCTTTTACTCAATACCCTGTCCGATGGAGGAAAGCATGCCATATGCCTTCTTGATCACTTTACTGACCTGTGTTGCCACCTTCAGGAAACAATGGACCTGAACACCCAGATCTCTGTACATCAATTTTCCACAGGACATTTCCATTTACTGTATAGTTCGTTCTTCTATTGGATCTTCCAAAATGTATCATCTCGCATTTGCTTAGATTGAATTCCATCTGCCATTTCTCTGCCCATTTCTCCAATCTAATATATTTTGCTGCATTCTCTGACATTCATCTTCACTATCTGCTACTCCACCAATCTTGGTGTCATCTGGAAACTTACTAATCAGGCAACTGATAACTTTTTCCTATATCACAAACAACAGTGGTCCCAGCACAGATCCCTGTGGAACACTACTGGTCACAGGTCTCCATTTTGAGACACTCCCTTCCACTACTACTCTCTCTCTCTCCTGTTGCCCAGTCAGTTCTCCATCCATCTAATTAGAACACCCTGGATCCCACGTGACTTCATCTTCGCTGCCAGCCTACCATGGGGAAACTTATCAAATGTCTTACTGAAGTCCATGTATATGACATCTACAGCCCTTCCCCCACCAAACAACTTTGTCACCTCAAAGAATTCTATTAGTTTTGTAAGATACTACCTTCCCTGTGCAAAACCATGCCGCCCATTCCTGATAAGCCCATTTTCTTCCAAATGGGAGTATATCCTATCCCTCAGTATCTTCTCCAGCAGCTTCCCTATCACAGGCATCAGGCTCAATGGTCTATAATTATCTGGAGTATCCCTACCACCCTCCTTCA
This sequence comes from Chiloscyllium punctatum, assembly GCF_047496795.1. Lineage (NCBI taxonomy): Eukaryota > Metazoa > Chordata > Chondrichthyes > Orectolobiformes > Hemiscylliidae > Chiloscyllium > Chiloscyllium punctatum. The sequence goes on from NC_092741.1 coordinate 112,398,279, forward strand.
ACAAAGGGGACAATACGAGCAATTCTCCAGTACTCCAGGACCTCACCATGTTCAAGGATACTGCAAAGATAGCTTTTAAAGTCCCATTGACCTGGGGACTTGTCTACCTTAATGCTTTTTAGAATATCCAAAACTTCTTCCCTCCTTATGCCGACTTGACCTAGAGTACTCAAAGATCTATCCTTAACCTCAACATCTGTGATATCCCTCTCCTCGGTGAATACCGACGCAAAGTATTCATTAAGAATATCACCCATTTTCTCTGACTCCACGTATAACTTTCCTTCTTTGTCTCTGAGTCGGCCAATACTTTCTCTAGTTAACCTCTTGCTCCTTATATATGACAAAAAGGCTTTGGGATTTTCCTTAACCCTGTTTGCCGAAGATATCTCATGAGCCCTCTTAATTCCTAGATTCCCGATATTCTTCCAAAGCTTTGTCTGTCTTCAACAGCCTAGACCTTATGTCTGCTTCCTTTTCCCTCTTGTCTAGTCTCTCAATTTCACCTGACATCCATGGTTACCTAATCTTGCCATTTTGGTTCCTCATTTTCACAGGAACATACCTCGCCTGAATTCTAATCAACCTCTTGTTGAAAGCCTCCCATATATTGAATACGGATTTACCCTCAAACAGCTGCTCCCAATCTACATTCCCATCTCCTGCCGAATTTTGATATAGTTGGTCTTCCCCCAGTTTTGCACTTTTCCTTTAGAACCACTCTTATGGTTGTCCATGAGTATTCTAAAATTTATGGAATTGTGATCACTATTCCCAAAATAAACCTCTACCAAAACATCAACCACATGGCCAGGCTCATTTCCTAACACCAGGTCCTGTATGGCCCCTTCCTGAGTTGGACAACTTACATGCTGCTCTAGAAAACCCTCCTGGATGCTCCTTACAAATTCTGCTCCATCTAAACCTCTAACACTAAGCGAGCCCCAGTTAATGTTGGGAAAATTAAAATCTCCTACCACCACCACCCTGTTACTCCGACAGCTTTTCATAATTTGGTGTACATATTTGTATCTCTATCACACACTCGCTGTTTGGAAGCCTACAGTACAGCCCCAACATTGTTATTGCACCCTTCCAATTTCTGAGCTCTGCCCATATTGTCTCACTGCAAGAGTCTTCCATAGTGCCCTCCTTCAGCACAGCTGTGATATTTTCTTTGATCAAAAATGCAACTCGCCCATCCCTGTTACTTCCCACTCTATCCCTGAAGCATTGATATCCTCGGAAGTTTAGTTGCCAATCAAGCCCTTCCCTCAACCAGGTCTCAGTAATAGCAATAACATCTTGCTCCCAGGTACAAATCCAAGCCCTAAGTTCATCTGCCTTACCTATGATACTTCTTGGATTAAAACAAATGCACCTCAGACAACCATTCCCTTTGCATCATCATCTGCTCCCTGCCTCCTCTTCCCCTTAATCACCCTGACCTCATTATCTAGTTCCTTACAGACTTTAGTTACTGCCTTCCTTACCGTTGTCTAACCTTATTTTGTTCACAACCCCCTGCCACAGTAGTTTAAACCTTCCCCAAACCTTAGCGTTAGCAAAAGCACTCACAAGGACATCGGTTCCAGTCCAACCCAGGTGGAGACCATCTACTTTGTAATAGTCTCACCTTCCCAGAACCAGTCCTAATGTCCCAAAAATCTGAACCTCTCCCTCCCTCCTGCATCATCTCTCAAGCCACGCATTCATCCAGTTTATTCTATCAATCATTCTTAATCTGACCAGCACGTGACACTGGTAACAATCCTGAAATTACTACTCCTCTCAGGACCCCTGGAACTGATGGAACCTTTGGATATGAAAAGAATTAAAGGACATTAAAAGAAGGACCTACAGATAGTGGACACACTGGTACTTATAAGAACATAAGAAATGGGAACAGGATTAGGTAATTCAGGCCCATGAGCCTATTTCCCAATCTGTTGTGATCATGGCTGATCCAACATTTCTCACACCCTTTCCCTATAATACTTGATTCTCCTATTGATCAAGAACCTATCTTAGCTTTAAATATACACAAAGACTCTGCCCCGAGTGTCATGCTGTCTCCGTATCAGTCAAAGCAAACACTCAGGGACACAGTATGGCTCTACCTTCTTCATCTTTATTCTGAGACCTGGAGAGAGTGATCGCCTACGTACACAAAGACATGAGTTCTCTGTCTTCTCTTGAACAGCAGATTCTTAAGGAACTATATGGTCACTTACAGGAAGTAGCATCCAAATAAGGCAATATCTGTATTGATTGGGTAACTGTTACAATCAGCAAGCATCAACAGTAAAGATTAAGTCATCTGGCATTACACGACAGATGTTCTTCCCTTTGTTAACTGGCATTACACAATAGATGTTTTTCTCTTCATTAAACCACTACCCTTGCCTCCAGCACCTCATTGTTTACTGCAAGTTCTTATCTGGTCCGAGTAATGTTGGCTGAGCTTTTGTCATGCAACCCTAAACTTAAAACTTTCCCTATTTGCTCATACCTTAGACACATTCTCATGAGGGCTCTCTGTGGCAGAATTCCAAGGACTCTCAATCCTCAAAAGAAACTCCTCCTCACCTCAGTCTTAAATTGGTAACCATTAATCTGAGACTATAGCCTCTAGTCCTGGACTAGAGGAGAAATATCCTCTCAGCATTTAATCTGTCAAGCCTCTTAAGAATACTATATTGGGAAAATGTTAGAGTCTATTATAAACGATGTGACAGTGTTAAGCATTTCTAAATGATGCATTATCAAGCAGATCAGTACGCCCTCATGAAGGGGAAACGATGCCTGACAAGTTTACCAGACTTCTTTAAGGGCTATAACAAGCAGGATATACAAAGGGGAAGCAGAAGATAATATTTGTAAGATTTTCAGAAGACATTTGATAAGGTATTTTAATATGTATATCCACTGGCACCTTCTGGTAGCAGCATACATAAAGTGGTAAACCAGAGTAGAATAGAACAGGACATCTCGTTAGTATCGACAAGTTCAACCAAAGAATCTGGTTCGGTGCTGTATGACTCTACAACAAACATCAGTAAGTTGCATCTGAATCAGATGGTCATCTTATCCAATGGATGGCACTTCTGACAGTGCAATTCCTCTCAAGTACTGCACAGATGTGTCAACTGGATCATGTTTATCTGTCCCTGGGATATAACTTGAAATCACAGTTTGACAATTCAATTGAGGGTTCTACTCGTTCAGCTCATGAATTGGTCACAGGATTGATAATATAAGTTTGAGCATCATGATGCTGCTGTACAACAAATTGATGGGCCAATTTTCAAATACTGAGTACAATTCTGGCCACCCTATTAAAAGAGGGATGCTGCAAAACTCAAACGGGTACAGAAAACATTTACAAGAATGCTACTGAGATTGAAGGGTTTTTGAGTTATAAGGAGAGGCTGGATTGGCTCAGATATTTTTTTCCCTCGGAGTGTCAGAGGCTGAGGGGTGACTTTACAGAGGTTTATAAAATCATGAGGGGCATAGATAAGGCAGATGTCTTTTTCCCAGGGTACAGGAGTACAAAACTAGACGGCATAGATTTAAGAAGAAAGGAACAATTTAAAAGGGACCAGAGGGGAAATTCTTTCACACAGCGGGTGGTGTGTGCATGGAACGAGCTGGCAGGCAAAGTGGTAGAAGCGGCTACAATTACAACATTTAAAAGATATTGGATGGGTACATGAATAGGAAAGATTGAGGGGAATATGGACCAAATGCAGGCAAATGGAACTAGTTCAGTTTGGGATACCTAGGCAACATGAATGAGTTTAGACCAAGGGTTATTTCCATATTGTACGACTCTATGGTTAAGAATGAGATACTTGCCTTTACTAGCCAAAACGTGGAGTTTAAGTGCAGGGAGGTTATATCGGAACTGTAAAAAAAGTTGATCTGGCCACAGCTAGGGGATCCACATTATGGGTGGGATGTAATCTCTGCCATAGTGTGGGCAAAGAAGATTTATCAGGTTGCTGCCTGGACTGGGCAGTTTAAGGTAAGAAATGAGATTAGACAGACTGGTATTCTTTTCTTTGGAGACTTGTGTCGGAGGTTTGGAGGTAGGAGAGTTTAAGATGAGGGGCACAGATAAGGTAGATAGACAAAAACTTTTCCCCTTGATCAAGGGATCAATGAGAGGGAGCATAGATTTAAGGTAAAGGGCAGGAGGTTCAGTGAGGACATGAAACAACATATTTTCACCCAGACAGTGGTGTGAATCTCGAACTCATGGTCTGCAAGGGTGTAGAGGTAAATACCCTCATAACATTTAAGTCATATTTAGACGTGCAGTTGTGATGTCAAGACATGAGTGCTGGAAAATATGATAAGAATAGTTAGATGGTGGGTTTTGACTGGCGCAGACTCAATGGGCCAAAAGGGGTTTTTCTGTGCTGTAGACCTTTATGACAGTAACATAGTCAACCGAAATGTTAATGGTTTCCCTCTCCACAGATGCTGCCAATCCTCCTGAGTAAGTCCAGCACATTTTCTTTTTATTTCTGATTTTCAGCATCCACAGCATTTTGCTTTTGTTACCTTAGAATACCCTGTAAAGAATGACGAGGTATATGTCAATCAAACAGGGAAAAGTCACAGCTAAAACACAATTCTGCCCTACCAAAGCTTAAGTTTACATTCTTTCCAGAAGAGTCTCAAAGGAATCAGGCGTAAAAATTGTAGCTGATTTTTATTTCTTTCCCTTAAGCCAAATGTAATGCCACAACCAAGACGAAATCAACTAACTCAAAGAATCTAGTATCTTTGTTTGGCAGGCTCAACCATCACTGAACAATTATAATCTCTCCTCCCTCCGACTGCCACTGTTCAAGAATTTGAATACCTTTTTTGACACCTGCCCATAACACCTGTCCAAAATAATCAATTCTAGTTTTTCTGCATTATTGTAAGGCTATAGCATTAAAAATTCTACACCGAAATTAAATTGTTACCACAAGTGTTATGCCCAACGAAAATGGAATCACAAAAGAAAAAGTTGCAGTAACATCCAAATGTCAATTTCCCTTACTAAAGTCAGCAATCTAATTTTCTATTTTGTTAAGACAATAGAGTTTTAAAAAATTAGGTTAGGAGAAAATAAAATCAAGATGCACTAACTTTGATAGGTAAAATATGATCATTTGCAAATAGTTACTTTCTAAACACATCACATAAGCATACATACAGCTTTGAAGAAAACTATTTTTCCCTAATGTGTACCATCAGGTATCATGGGCTTCAGAAACATGCCTTATAAAAAAAGAAAGAAACAACAAAGCACTAGGCAACAGTATAAAACAAATTCTATAGTCAGTGTTCCTCTTTAGGATTAGGTATGAAGTGTACAGGCTCTATTACATGTATAGGATTATGCTTTACACACCAATGTTCAAATGAAATAATGCCCTTCAAAACTTCAAAGCTTCCATTATTTGAAAAAATGGTAAAATATTGCTGACTTGGATTAACCATTATAATCTAATGCATGGACACATACTTTGAAGGCTAAATAATTATACACCATTCTTTATATTATAATTCTGAATTCAACTAAATGGCACATAATTGATTCTGTCACTTCAAGGCGCACAGCTCCAACTCAATTTCCTTTCTTTTCTACTACTCAATAACTGATATCGACTACCTCCCAAGCCTCCTCCTTATTATTAAAATCAGCCCAATTTTAATAGGATTTATGTACTAAATATTATAAGTGGCCCAAACTGAAATTATGCACGATAATATATCACTGAAAACAACATGCTTCAGAGATGTTCCACACAAAATTGAAAATAAATGAGTGACAATTTATCACATTTTTGCAAAAATACCTGCTGGCTATAAAGCAGTTCCCTAATCTTGCATAGTTATGCCAGTTTATTTTTTTTTAAAAACTCACCAGTATAAATACAGACATTTCCCCCAGTGTAAAAGTTGTAATAATCATTTTAAAGAGGTAGAGTTAGACATTTTGGCACTGTGCAAAAGTGGCATTATGTAAAGGAAGGTGTGGCAGGGGTTTGAGGTGGGAGGAAGCCTTTCCACCCATTCATACAAGTACTACATGGCTACATTAGCCCACATTACTTTTGCAGGCATCGCAGCCAAAAAGCAAGTCAGACCTACCTGTTGAGCATGTTAGCTGAAAGTTGCCATCTTCATTATCTGAAAAGGGCAGGCTGAATTGTGCACTAGCAGATCCTAGCATAGGATCTTTGTCACTCAGCATGTTTCTTAAAGAACCTCCCAGGATGTCTGGTTCTGTGCCACAATCACAAACTTCACTTTCTAAGTCTGGCTCTAAAATCAGAGTGTCATCCAAGTGGTCGGTGGCTAGCAAAGGGTTAAATATATCAATAATATCCATGAAGACATCCACTCGGACTCCTGCACAGATAAAAAGCATGACATATTTCAGATATTAATTGAAGTGCATTCCTAGATCCTCTAACAGGGTTCAACATTTTCACTAAGTTTATACTCAATTGCAAATTTTCTTTACTAAAATATGGCAAAATAAAGACCAAAAACCAGGATAACATGAATAATACTAGTGTATAACTGATTTAGTAATCTTATGTGGGATTGAAGGGTTTGTGGACAATCCAATGCTTGCCAATCAGAAGCCAGTGGGTTAAATTCGAGCTTTTCCAGAAGCAAGCGCTTTTGATGTGACCCTCCAAGTCACTTCCATCCCATTTTTCCCTCCCTTGGTTCAACTGACCTACATTTCCTCCCCATTCTAGATAATATTGCAACATATCCCTAAATCCTTGAATTGTTAGGTTCGTCCAAGACATTTTTGTCAACAATTTACCAAATTTCTGCAGCAGGGGTAGAAAACAGACTCGACTCTTGTTCTTAGAAAGCTAACTTTATAACAATCATTTAAATACATATCACTTAAATATTAGGACAAGAACTAAGAGACATGTCAATTGGCTCAATTATTTTTAATACAAGTAATTAGAACAAGGTGATGATTGCAAGAACAGTAATGCTTCAATTAACTTAGCATCACTTGTTAATGAAATGGTTCCCACTTAATCACCATCTAGCGACTTGTTTTTGGAATGAAAAAACAGGAAGAATCAAAGTGTGTATGGCTTTCACACCCTATCAATACACTTGATTGAACTCAACATCAAAACTCCTCAGTAAATAATAGAAAATTAAAAACCTATAAAAAAGGGACAGTTACACATGAATCTGTATCCCATCAGTTTTTACAAAGTGAAAACTGGTGAGAAAATTAAAATGAAAATAGGAAGAAATTGCTATACAGAAGACTTGTTACACTGCAGGCAGGCACAGTGCAACTGTGGAGTTTGTTTTAAATGTTAAAGTTAGTGTATTTGCTATCATTGTCCCTTTTGTTTAACAAATGTGTTATCTTAAATCTGAATATCTAAGTGGAAAATATTAGTTAAAATATTACAAATTGTAGCTAAACATTACCGCTGGCAATAAATTAAATCTTTTCCATATCCAAGCTGTAGCAAGTCCACATCACTAATTACAATGTGAGATGAAGAGAGACACCATGGTCATCAAACGGTATTCAATATTTCATGAAAAATGTGTATAGAAGTTATAAAAATATTATTCCACTAATTGATAAATAGGAAACCTGGTGAAAGGATATGCAAGAACTTAAAAATGACTAAAAGCAAAGTATGTTTAATGCCTATTTGGCAGTTGTATTTACTACAAATACCATTCAATAAACAAAATAGTTAAGTAAGTATTAGAACTTAGGATAAGATGCCATTATCAGTTGCCACAGTAGTCCAAATTAAACGTGCAACTTATTCGGGTCACGCAAAGTTCAGAACCACTTGTGTTTCAAAGTCAAACAAAACACATTCATTCCAAACCCTGGACTCCAAATGTTACAGTGAGTTAGATAAAAGTGACTAATTTAGTTTCCCCTCTCCCCCAAAAGACTAACAAAAATTCAGAAATGGTTCAACAAGTGGTTTAGCTCGTTATAATTAAATTCAATCTACTCTGCTTTAACTGCTAACATTTAGACCTGACAAATGCACAATTCTACAGGTTCAATTAAGTCAGACATTGTACGAATTCTAAGAAATTACATTCAAATACTTCTCAGAAAACACTCTCCTGGCCCAAGATAACTCATGACAATTCCCAGCCAACACTTTGTTCGACATCTGTTACAAATTTATCAACTTTTGTCCAGGAAAATTTCTGATTCTTGTCATACAAAATTAAATTCATACGAGGGGAACCAGGTACTTTACAGCTTATTTACAGGTTGCAAAGGCTCTTGGTTTAATCATTCCTCATTTAGATCATTACTAATATTACTAAACATGCAATTTTGAAGAAACATTTTCTTTCATGGATTGGTAGCATTGCTGCCAAGACCAGCAAGGCTTGTTGCTTGTTAGAACGTGGTGGTGAACCACCGTTAACTGATGCTGTCACTCGAGTATTAACTTTCCCAGACAGTTTAGTCTTGATTGTCATCTGAAATGGCACTGCAAGACTTAGCTACATTGTCTCCAGATTCAAATCACATGAAGATCAGGTTAGGTAAGGTCATGGAAAATGTGTAGTGGGGTTTTATGACAAATCCAACAATTTTGCAGTTCCATTACAGAGACAAAGTACAGTATTTCGATACTGGTTTCATAGCAGCCAACTCATTAGATTTTCTACTGAAGTTAGACCCACACACAAATTTGAACTGATGGAGCTTTATACTCTGTTTAAAAGAAATCATGAACACTCCACTAGCCCTACAAAGTCAATAAACATCTGGTGTAATAGGAATGACAAAAGCAAAGCATGTTTACTGCCTGGTCAGTATTTTAAATCTGAGCTACCTTTTAATTATCTTGAGCTTTTAGATCAAAAGAGGAATACACATTAGAAACCACAGCTCCTACTCATTATCTAATAGCCACCATTAAGCATAGATAAATTAGAAGGTGAGTTTGTGAAGAACAGATTCATCTGAACCTCATGCTCTTGCAACTGCAATGTTTCTGTCACTGGATAGGCCATAATGCCAACTACACTCACAATTCAAAATTAAATGCTGGATGCAGTACTAGAAGAGTCAATGGCTACAGTAATAAAGGTTGGGGTCACCACCTCAGTTCACATTGTGTGCAGAAGTGCACCCTAGATCGGTACAAAGAATTAGATTTGAATAACATTATGGAAAAGATCCTTTGGACCAACTCATCCTTACCAATTAGATATCCTAAATCAATTGAACCCCATAACCCTCTAAACCTATTCATATTCACAGACCCATCCAGATGCCTTTTAAATATTGTAATTGCACCAGCCTCCACCACTTCCTCATTCAAAACATGTGTAAAAGGGGACCGAACAAGTAACGGTTTCATGCAGAGGGTAGTTCATGTATGGAATGAGCTGCCAAAGAAGTGGAGGAGGTTGGTACAATAACAACATTTAAAAGGCATCTGGATGGGTACATAAATAAGAATAGGTTTAGAGTGATATAGGCCAAACGTTGGCAAATGGGACTAAATTATATTCGGATATCTGTTCGGTACAGACGAGTTGGACTGAAGAGTCTGTATCTATTCTACACCTCCAATCCTGGCAACCTCCTTGTAAATCTTTCCTGTACCTCCTTTAGCTGGAGACCAGAATTGCACACAATATTCCAAAAGTGGCTTGACCAATGTCCTGTACAGCCACAACATGACCTCCCAACTCCTATACTCAATGCACTGACTAATAAGGGCAGGCATACCAAATGCCTTCTTCACTATCCTGTCAAGCTTGAGAATGTGTACAAGGTATAACCAGGGCCTGGAATAAAGATGAAGGAGGTAAAACTATTCTGTATCTCTGTGTATTGCATTGATTAAGAGGAGAATGGGACAACAATATTGGCGGGAAAGGGGATGACAATACTGGCGCAGTCGACAGGATCCAAACAAAGAGTTACGAATGGTGTCAGTGGCCGCCCAGAACATCGGTGTTTCAAGACAGATGGGGCCACAAGGTAAGATTTTAAACCTTGGTCCCTCTCGATATTCCTGTGTGCCAGAGACATCCCTCAATCGATCGCTCTCTATTCCATGATTCCTCAAACAGTAATTAGTTCAGTTGAGAGACACAGTTTCGCAAACGTGCTGGCAGGCAGAGGTCCAAGTCCTCTGCACTGCATTAGGGGGAGGGGCTGTAATTGAGATTAGAGTCCCCTGGGTGGGTTTGGTTGAGGATCGAGTCCTCCGCACTATGCTGGGTTCCAGCTCTGTGTTTAAGTGAGGTTTGAGCAAAGTGAGAAAGGGGTTAAAGTCCCCTATGGTGAAATTCGAGGCTCTGTGAATCTTTGTTCTGGGGGAAGAGAATGGCTTGGACTGCAGCGCCACGTGGTCCACTGCGAGGGCATTCTTTTTATTAGTGTAATCTCAGTAAGAGGATGCAAAACAAAAGAGAAAACGCTGATATTAAGGCCATACTAATACTTGGGTTGAAAAGGGAAAGTTTCAATGTAATTTGGGCCATGCTGAGAGTGTTTGATGTTTAAAAATATTGATCTGTTAAAATCCTAGTTCAGAAAATCCTTTTAAGTAACTGCTTTGCTTTGTTTAAATCAGCATCTCAATTCAATGTGTTTTGTAATGGGGTAGATTTTATTTTTAAAATCTGTCCTTTTTAAAATATGTCCTTTTTAAAATTATCAAACTTGTAACCTTGAAACAAACTGATTGCGTGCCTTGAGCCCCTGATTTGTTTGAAATTCTACAATGCCGGTTTAAAAAAAAGTAGGGTCAGTGGTCATGTTTTAACCAGATGAGAGTCCTGTATTAAAATATCTCTGCTGCTCTGCTGCTAATGCAGAGTAGGCAAAAGTGAGGACTGTAGATGCTGGAAATCAGAGTCTAGATTAGAGTGGTGCTGGAAAACCACAGCAGGTCAGGCAGCATCCGAGGAGCAGGAAAATCGATGTTTCGACTCTCTTTTACTGCACTGTTCACAAAAAGAAGGCTGCATTTTTAGCTTGATGTTTCGTTAAGATTTTGTAGAGAATATTAGAACTGGAGGCTGAGTTGCTTAGATGCTGTTAAATATTGTTAAGACTTCATTAGCCCCCTTCATATTGTAAATTCAAAAAAATGTTGATCTCTACCAAAGTTGCTACTCGAATTCCGACTGTTTTGTTTGGCAAGTTTCATTTGGACAACATATTTTAATATATTCAGCATTTGTTTCCCATGAATATTTGAGATTTAAATCTGAACTGAAACGGCCTCTACAACTGCTAAACCACAGGAAACATCAGTGTTTTCCTGCTGTTCCATACTTTTGAAATACTTTTCCTGGCAGGTTTCATATTCCTTTCATATTAGCCAGGTATCAATTTATTAAAGAAAAATAATTTTTGAGCAACCTGAATGGGGTTCCCCAGAGGGTTTGACTTTAGGACCATAGATTGTTGTTTATAAATGACTGAATTGTTTGGGCAGTACAATTTAGAAGTTTATGGATTCTATAAAACTTGATAATGTCATAAATGATTAACAGAATAACAGACTTCAAGAATTCGAAAAATGTTGGAATAGGCAGACACAAATTAGTGTAATTAAATGTGTAACTGTCTTCATACTGATAACCACCTTGGCAAGGGTAGGAACGAGAGAGGAAGTGCAAAAATACTTTCAGCAGCTAACACTGTCTCTGGAATATCTCCATTCAAAGGTAAAGCGCGCCTTCGGACCACTGCCCAACCCTCCACAACCTGATCTCACGGATTCAATCAACTCCCCAGTCACAAGCACGAAAATTGAAGAAACTAACAAGTGAAGAAGTCGTTACTTTTTTTTTGTCAATGGCCTTCCTACAGTTATTAAACCACGTGAGCTTTACCTTGTCTTTCGATCATTTAAGGGATATGAAGGTTCACTGATCAAGCTAAAATCACCACAGCCAGTTGGCTTTGTTACATTTAACAGCAGAGCAGGAGCAGATGCAGCAAAGAATGCTGCATTCACCTAGCCTGCAGTGCAGCTGCTGCAGTGCATGCTCAGATGTGCTGAGATCCTCCATCTGAAGCATCTCCTAAAGGATGGAAGTCTCGTCAACTTTTAAGTACTTAACTGCTCTTATCCAAGAATTCAGATTTCTCAGAGGAGTGATGCATAAGGACAGACTGAATTTTGTTTTCAGGTTGGACTTTACTGAAGGAGACGTGGGAGAACTGGCTCATTTCCACTCAACTTGGAGGGGATAGAGTGGTCACTAAGGACTGTGGATTTAAGAACTTTACTGGCGATTTTTTTTCCATGTGGGAGGATTCTTCAAATTCTACTTTCTGTAACTGATTAGTATTTTTTGTTGTTATAATCATTGTATGTTGTGTGTCAATAACTTGCTTAAATACTGGGTGTCAGAGTCTTATGAAAGCTGGTAGTACCATCGAGGTGGTTATCATGTAATGATAGAAGAGGGAATGAGAACGTGTATAGGGTATAAGCAGGCAGGGAAAGAGTCAAGTTGAATTTTGTGAAACAAGAGGTTCAGCTGAGCATGACTTAGATTAGATAAGATCTTACAGTTAACAATAGGGTGTTGGACGTAAGGGTAATGGGTTAACAAGGTGGAAAAGCATTCATTATGTAAAACCATTTAACAATATTGGAAGCATTCAGTATGCAAGGTCAGCTAACAAAGGGAAAAGTATCCACTGGATGAATCCAGTTAATAAGGTTAAGAACATTCAATGTGTAACAGTAAAAGGCTTGGTCTCTACCACTGACATTCGTTGATTGTAATGGTCACCCAATTAATATGTATGTTGCCTTATCTGGATGCTTCTCCCTGTCAAATGACTATATAGTTCATTGAGAAACTGCTGTTCCAGAGAAGACCGTGAACTCATGTCTCTGTGCACACGGATGATCGCTCTCTCTCCCTCCAGGGCCTGGAATAAAGATGAAGGACATAAAACTACCGTGCCTTTGAGCGTTTTGCTTCGACTGAGGGGGGAAACAGGATGACAATATTGGCGGGAAACAGGACAACAAGCTGGGACTCCACTTTCAAGGAATAATGAACCTAACCTGCATTCCAAGATCTCTTTGGTCAGCAATACTCCCAGCTGAGACTAATAAGTCAGTTTTCATAGCACAATTAAAAGTATGAGATTTAGAATAAAGGACAGGAGAAAGTTCATCAGAGTTGAAGTTGTTCAAGTAGTAAACGTTAATATCCAAGATTAAACTGACAGGTGAATGAAAGAAAATGGGGACAAGGAAGCAAAGAGTAAATGTAATTTGGACTGTTCCCTTATGAAGGGTCAACAACCATGTTGTCTGGTTGGTCCAAATAGAAATTATCTGGAAACTGGCTAATGAAAAAATGTTAGATTTTTTTGGCACCATTTTGCAGAATTAAAAAAACTGTACAATAAATACCAATTTCCTATTTTCATTCACTACCCATCTCGAAACTTCTGTCAGACACACGTTAAACCAAGACGATGCCAATGCATTGGTTTCACAATGAAGAATCAAGAACTTGTCGAAGATATAATGTCTCCCCTAAAGGCTTTGCTCACTTGTCTGCAGTTGCACGTTCATGCTTTCAGGCTTTACAGGACAAGAGAGCCTAAGAAATGAAGTGTAGAATGAAACTAATAGACCTTTATTCCAAACAACTGCACCCAGAAATCAAAATAGATATACTTGCTCAAAGGCTGGCCACTACGCTTAACTTCGCTAAGCAACTTAAATTAAAGAACACATGCCCTCCAAGCATTATGAACAGATAGAAAAATAAAGTCAGACTTACAAATAAAAGAAAAACATTATTCATTATATTTTCTAGCTTCACAAACTATAAAAACGTTTTCAAGAGATCCTTTCAAGTTGGAACTGGCAGCTTTAAAAGTTTGCATCTTGAATTGAATGTCACTGGCTAGGCCCACATTTATTACACATCCCTATTAACCCTCAAGGACGTAGTGTTGAGCCACCTTCTTGAACTGCTGCTATCCATTTGTGCAGGTACACCTAGACCATTGTTCGGTGAATTCCAGGATTTTGATCCATCAGCAGTAATGGAATGACAATATAGTTTCAAAACAAGATGACATGTGGCTTGTTGGTGTAATCAGAATAGGTAGTGTTCCCTTGCATCTCAAGGCCTTGCCCCTCTATATGGTATAAGTCATAGGTTGGAAGCTATTGAAGGAGATTTGGCCATGTGTTATGGTGCATTTGGTATGTGATGCATACCACAGTTGAGAGAGTCAGGGGTGGAGGAAGTAAATGCTGTTAGAACTGCACTCATCCAATCAAATGGTGGGTTTTCCATTACTCTTCTGACTTACGTCTCGTAGATAGGCTTTGGAAAATCAGATAGTGAGTTACTTGCCTCAGGATTCCCAACCCCGTGACCTGCTTTTCTCACCACACATGTCTATGGCTGGTCCAGTTAAGCGTTCGGCCAATGATAATCTCCAGGATGTTGAGAATGGGAGATTCAGTGATAATAACATCACTGACGGTAAAGATAAAATGATTAGCATTGTACTGCACTAATGTTACCGTCCACTTATAAGCTCAAGTGTGGATGTTGTTGCTCACGGACAGAGACCATTTCTGTATCAAAGGAGTCAAAAATGGTACTGAACACTGTGCAATCACCACTAAACATATCCATTTCTGAACTTATGAACCAAGTGAAAACCGTTCTGATGAGAGTACTTTGAGGAACTCCTGCAGTAATGTCCAATGGCTGAGATGATTGACCTCCAAAAACACAACCTTCTTCCATTATGGTAGGTATAATTCCAAAAAGTGGATATTGTTTCCTTAATTCTCAATAACCGTAGCTGCACTCTGGCTGCTCAATCCCAGACTGTCAAATACTGCCTTCATGATGAGGGGAGTCACCTCTCAAGTTCGGCTCTTTTGTCCATTTTTGACCAAGGCTGCAATGTGGCCAGGAACAGAGTAGTTCTGGCAGAGCTCAAACTGGGTACACAGCAAGCATGATATTGCTGTGTAGTAAGGTAAAAACAATGACTGCAGATGCTGAAAATCAAATACTGGATTAGTGGTGCTGGAAGAGCACAGCAGTTCAGGCAGCATCCTGCTGCCTGAACTGCTATGCTCTTCCAGCACCACTAATCCAATTGCTGTGTAGTAACTGTATGATGACATTGTCAACATCTTACATCACTTTGCCACTGACCAATGAGTGCATTGATATCAATGTAATTACTCAGGTTGTAATTATCCTGCTTTTTGGTAAACAGGGCATACCTGAACTATTCACCACACTGTCAAGACAGATGCCAGCATTAATCAAAGATTGCCCATCAGTTAGTATTGCTACTAACCAGCTTAAAAGTGCAAGGATGGGGAGACAATTGCATCTGTATAACATGATGAATTCTTGAGAAGGGACACAGTCCATACATTAACGCTCATAGAGTCATAACTAATAAACTCCAGGTCAAAGTAGGAAAACATTGATAACTAATGCTGGAGACATCTTGTTCAGCAAAATATGCACTCTTGCATTTGAGAAATGAAAATGAATCATTCAAGCTGTAGTGATTGGAACCAGATGGACCTCACTGACTATGTGACCTTGGTCAATCAGGAAAGCCTTGGGTGGCTACAGCCAGTGTACTGTGCAGTAATAAATAAAGGGTGACTTGATGACAGGAACTGGCCTCAGTTTGTTATTTCAGTGGCCTCAGTGTGGTTATTTCGCATAGAGGACTTGTACACAAAGTTGGCAGAGGAGGAGGAGGACTGTCCTTTATGAAGCTGCATGTGAGCCATGCCTAGCTGCAATTGCAGCTAAGTGAGGAGTCCCAGAGGTACCCTCCAATTATTACCCAGAAGGGTTTATATCAATACACAAGGCTGCCATATGAGGTATCATCAGCCTGCACTCTTTTCCAGCTGACTATGGAGAACATTTTATGAGGGCTACCCCAGGTGGCCATTTATCTAGATATCATGCTAACAACAGGGAAGACCAATAAAGAGCACTTGGAGAACTTGGACAATGTTTCTTCCAGATGGGCGTACACCTTAAATGGGGAAAAATGTGTCCCCCTGGTATCCCATGTGACCCACTTAGGTTACCATCAAAAAGACTAGAAGAGAAAGTGAGGGTGATCAAAGGAGCCCTGCACGTCTGAACCAGAGCTTAAGTCTTTCCTTGAGTTAGTGAACCATTATGGAAAATTCACATGTAACCTAGCCTCCATCTTGGCACACTGACACCTGCTACTGAAAAAGGGTGAGCCTTGGAAATAGTCATGTAGCCAAGAAGCAACCTTTAGGGAAGCAAAAAAGCAGTTATTGTCTTGTGTGTTGGCACATTACGATCCCAAGCAATGCCTCCCTGTACAGTATCAAGGGAGTGTTGCTCACCAGTGGCCCAAATGAGAGGAATGCCCAATAGCATACACTTCCAGACTCTGTCTTATGCTGAATGCAAGTATGCCCAGAGAGAGAAGGAAGGTTTAGTAGCCAGCTTTGGTGTAAGGAAATACCTTCAGGCACAAGAATCTGTCATTGTAACAGACCACAAATCCCTGCTAGAGCTACTGAGGGAAGACAAGGAGCTGCTGTCCATAGCTTCCAAAAGAATTCAGCGTTGGGCTGTTATTCTCAGCACATACAAGTTAGAACACCATCCAGGAAGCCAAGTGACTAACGCAGATGTCTTGAGCCGCCTCCTACTGGCAGATACTCCACCCGTGGTGCATACCCTGGAAAAGTCAATTTTAGTTTTAAACTTTCTGGACACCCTTTCAGTCACCACAGACAATATCCAACTGTGGACATAAAGATCCTGTCCTAGCAAAACTGAAACAGCTGGCAGTAATCAGGGAAACAGAAGGGTTTTTGGATCCAGCAAGACCAGACCACTGTAGAGGACGGCACATTACTGTGGTGAGGACTGAGTCTGAGCTGGCTGGCCGCAGCCAGGGTGATTGTCCACAGTAAAGATTGCTGTCAGATACTGGCCGAACTCCACCAGGGCCATCCAGGGGTTTACAAAATGAAGATGCTGGCAAGAAGCTATGTCTGTTGGCTAGGGTTGGATGCCAACATAGCTGCATTGACTGGGCAGTGCCCAGAGTGCTAACAAGGACAAAAGCTGCCACCATCAACACCCTGACTTTTGTCCTTTCATAGGCTCGATGTTCCTGGTCATTGTGGATACCCATTCAAAGTGATTGAACGTGCATAAAGCCATTCAGCAAACTCGGATGATAACTGAGAAGCTGCGAGCATCGTTCGCGATACAAGTACTCCCGAAAATACTAGTCACGGACAATGGGACATCACTTGTCAGCACGGAATTCAAATATTTCCTAAGGTCCAATGGACAGCTCCATATGGTCCATTGTTCAATAGTCTAGCAGAAAGAGCGATTCAAACATTGATGGCAGGCTTAAAGAAGCAGCCTACAGCATCAATTGCTACCAAACTGTTCCAGTTCAATTTGTAGGACTACCTCACTCACACAACACGGATAGCTTCAGCAGAGTTGCTAATGGGATCCAGGTGGAGTCCAGACCTGATGGAGGGCTGGGTGAAATGACACCAGGAATGCTAATGTTGGCCAAATTGTCTCTCTAAGCAAGAGAGAGAATTTAATTCAGGGACAAATTTTAGTGCCAGAACTATGGAAATGATCTCCTATGGGTACAAGGCAGGTTGACAAGTTCAGGTAGGTGATACAGTCCTGAACAAACACGTTGATCACTTGAAAGCTGTAACATCGCAAACAGGGCAAGAGCAAAACATACCTGGACCCTCAGAACAGGAGGCCTGTCAGAAACCGCTTGTGTGTCCTCCTCCATTTAGTATCAAGGTAGCCTCAGTTTCTGAAATGGACACAGCCTTGATACCATTACCACCGGAAGAGGAGGACTAAATTCTCCTGAGATGTTCTGGCCACAAGGGGTGGTGATGGTCCCGTGTACGCCACCCATATCTGATGTGAGTCAGAGGAACTGGACCTGGGGTGAAAACATCGCAACAGAAACAACAAGCAAAAAATGAGGCCAATATCCCAACCTGTTGGGGAGAGGGAAATGTCGTGATTGGAACCGGGTGGTCCTCATTGACAATGAGGTTCTTAATTTGGTATTGTTAAACTGGGCCAATCAGGAAAGCCTTGGCTGACCAATATAACTCAGAGATAGCACTACCGCATAGTGTGGGGGAAAAGAAAGTGAATCTAATATAAAAATATAACACAGAGATGCCTTCCCTTGAATCTAATGTTTAGGATTCAGCGCTCATCACCGTGGCACGGATTCACTTCCCTGTGAGGAGACATATATTTTGGGATTTGAGGTTTGTCCTCATTTTTCTGAAAACTGGTTGAACGGTGGGGTTTGGGGTCTGGTTTTGCTGCTCCTCTCCCTTGTGAATTGCTGTTTCTCTGTATACAACTGTTAGCGTTAATAGTTTTGTAAACCGTATTGTTTAATAAAATTTTAAAAACTCAGAATAGAATCTTTTCGGTTGCGGACAGACTCCGAGCTAGCTGGCCGCAGCCAGTGTAATGTGTACTAGATAATAAAGGTAACTTGGTGATGGGAATCATCATCTGTGTGGTTATTTCACAAGCTAACAATGCTGAAATCAATGCAGCAAAACCATGAACAGAAATCAATCCTGAGTTTGGAAATGCTCTATGATTGCAAACCCCACTACCAAGAATAGCATTAACAGAAAGATATTTCAAATGACCAAACTAGTGACGGCTTTGATTTGTACTAATTATGTTCTTGACATATTCAGAAGGAAGATGCTGGACCTGAAATGTTAATTCTGCTTCTCTCCACAGATGCTTCCAGACCTGCTGAGTTTCTCTAGCAATTTCTGTTTTGTGCTTCAGACCTCCAGCATCCACAGTCCTTTGTTTTATAATAATGTAGTCTGCTTGTCAAAGCTAATTCTCTGGAATAAGTCTCTTCAATAAAGAAATCATCCAAATTGGGAACTACCTGAGACTGAGAAGGTCATATTCAAACAATCTCAACAGCAAATACTTTCTGTTCTAACAAAACTCAATGGCATCTCAAATCGAAGACATACTTTCCTAACAGCCAAAGTGCCAACAGAAGTAATGCAACCTTAAAAAGGTAGGGATAAAGTAGGAGTTAAGGTTACAGCACCAGACATCACAAGAGATCCTTCTACACAATGACTTAAGACATCTTGTCAATGCAGAGAGCAAAGAATCAAGAAGAGGAACATTATCCCAAGAATGAACATAAAATATAGGCATCTTAACCACTGGATCTCAACAGTTTTGCATACATGTTCAGTACTAATTGATTGGTTATTCTGACCTCAACACTTGTCGGTTCAACACTAGTTGAGTTCAGCTCTGCGTGAAGGTTCAACAATGGTTGAGTTCAGCTTTGCATGAAGGTTCAACACTGGTTGAGTTCAGCTATCTTTTCTGAAACAAGAGGAACAAAATAAACAACCTTTTTTTCAAAACAAAAGTACATCTTCAAAAGGGAAATGTAGGGGAAAGTAGTTAAAACATCTTGTTGTTTTACATTATTGAGAAAAAACAGAACTAATTACACTAAAGGGAGGAAAGAAGCCCTGAAGTATATACAGCACAATTCTCAATGGAAATGGAAAACTAAATTTACACAATATAGTGCCAATGTAGCATGGCATACATGTGTATAGCACTGGCTCATTTGCAATGGATTATTTCTGTAACAGCACTATTTTAAATTCTTTCTCAGAAGGCAATCAGATCTTATTCAACTGCAGTCAATCATCAGTGAGAGAATCTCTCTCATTCCAGATTAAAGCAAAAATGTCACAAATTCTAATTCTAGTTAGATTACTTTTCCGATTCTATACATCATGCAAAATAAGCTGTAGTACACTTTTAGGGGTGGACTCCTAGAGCAGCTGTCAGGCAGATTTGAAGTTTTCTGGACAGCTCCTCACCATGACTAACATTACTAAAAGGGCAGAGTGATTGTGACTCTATGTCTGAGCCAGAAGGCCTGGGTTCAGTTCTCACCTGTTCCAGAAGTGTATGATAGCACCTTTGAATAGATTAATTTGACCAGCAAGTGGAATGCTAGAATGTGCTCAAAAACATCACACTTTCTTTTTTAAACAGAATACTCGTTTAAGAGATATCTTGCTTTTGTTTTAACTCTAAAACAAGCACTTTCATTGAAAACATTCTTAGACCATAGTTGCTATCATCGTGCGAACCTTTAGCCATTAAACATTTGTTATGCATTACTCAAGAAATGCAATGCAATCCTAATATTAAAATAGATGTTGTATTCCACTTGGTTCATTTTTTTTTATATCCCCTAGGGATCCATTTTCTAACACATATTAAAGACAGTCCAACGCTAGCAGAGGACAGTTGCAAAATATCAAAGTGCTAAAACTATGATGTTTCTTCTCTGTTCTCATCCTAGTAATTTAAAATCAAATTCTCTTGAAGCTTTACTTAGCTTTCTGAGTTATTAATGTTGCACAATATTTTAAATTGAAGGAACTGACTACCCTAAAATTAAGCAGCTATTCAATGAGATAAGCTATACCAGAGACGTCTCTAAAAATTTGGTCATAGATCAGCCATTATCCCAACAAATAAACCGGGTTGAGATGCCAAATAATCTACTCTTGTTTCAATGCTGGCATCATTTATGTAGAGTTAGCTGATCACAACAGAGAAACATTACTGCTTTTCACAACAATTTCAGGAATTATAAGTTCTTTAGAATTGATTTAGAACTAGATTCTTTAACCTGGTCCCATCCCAAAATAACAAAATGGATGACTGTCTCATTTTAGCTCTCAAGGATCCCAAAAAAAAACATGCTGGTGCTGAATATAAACTCATATTTCAATATACTCCAAATAAAGAAGGTGAAGAACTAAAATACTCCAGAGGACAAAGTTGAGGAAGTGTTAAATCAGCAACTAATCAGTCTAATTCTCATCCAAGAATATTATTTATAAAATGTTACATGGGACAATGGACAGAGAAGTCACAGATTGTGCTTAATTTAGATAAATGCAATGTGTTGCATTTTGCTAACAGAAACCAGGGCAGAACAACAGTTAATCGTAGGGCCCTGGACAGTGTGTTTTAACAGAAGGACCGAGGGATGCAGGTTCATAATTCCTTGAAAGTGGTGTCGCAGGTAGATAGTGTGGTAAATGCAGCATTTGGCACTCTTGCTATCATTGGTCACAGCATTGAGCATAGGAGTTGGGACATCATGTTGCAGCTGTACAAGACAATGGTGAAGCCACTTTTAGAATACTGCGTATAATACGCATTGCCCTACTATAGCAGGGATATCGTTAAACTAGAAAGGGCTAAACAGAAAAAGCTACAAGGGCATTATTGACACTGAAGGCTATGAGTTGGGAGGAGAGGCCAGGATAGGCTGGGCCTCTTTTCCCCCCAGAGCATCAGAGCCTGAGGGGCATAAGTGAATAGCCAAGGTCTTTTTCGCAAGGGTAGGGGGTCCAAAATTAGAGGGCACAGGTTTAGGATGAAAGGGAAAAAGTTTAAAAGGGACCTGAGGAACAACTTATTCACAGAGTAGTGCATGCATCGAATGAGCTGCCAGAGGAAGTGATTGAGGAGGGCACTATCACAACATTTAAAAGACATTTGAACAGGTACATGAACACTTCAGTTTAGGATACCTGGTCGGCATGGATGAGTTGGAATGAAGGGTCTGTTGTGTGCTGCATGACTCTATGGATAATTAATTTGATCTGCAATACTGACCTCTAATACCCCTCTTGATCTTCATCTTGCTAAATAAAACTTAACGTGAATGACTACAATGCTGCATTAAAGCATGAGGCAACACCACTCTACAAAATGAGGTTTGATTCCAAATTTTTAGCCATGGCCATGTGAGAAATAGAGAGTCAATAACAACAGCTTCTACATTAGGTACAACTAATAGTTTACTCATATTTGGTTTATAGATCCACGTTCCAACTCACTATTCTTGCATATTATCCTTAATTTATTAAGGAACATAAGAATGTAAGGTCAAAAAGTTGAAACTCCCAAGATAACAGATCCAGATATGGCAGCCCAAACTTGGTACAATTGCAAGCATTTGAACAATAAAAGCCAACATGTGAAACATATGCACGCTGTTGAGAATCTATTTATTGCCAGGAACTATAATTGCAGAGGTGTAAATAAAATTATAACCATGAAAGCTAAACATTTCCAGAACACAGCCAACAGGACTTTACTGCCCGCATTATCAAACTTATTTAAGTATTTGCTCACATAACAAATCATCATAACCCTATGTGTTTATTTGAAGACCCTGGACTAAATCTCCTCAGTCAAATTTCAAATTAAATACAATTGCTTCTGGTCAGAGGCTGCTCAATAACAATGATGATGATCTCCACTAATCAACCTTGATAATACTTGTCCCTGCACAAACCCTTTTTTTTGGTTCATCAACATGTTAATCACAGAACATACTAGCATCAAAAAGGAACAGACTGAATTGTACTTTTTAAAAAAAGTGCTTAGGTTTTAATCAGTGGAAAAACTTTACTGTGCTTTTATCTTTTTTTAATGTTTAATATTCATAATATACCATCTCAACTGTGTATTTCTTTGCAGAAAATCCACCAAACTATTTTGCCCCTCTCTCTTTTTGGTGATGGATCAATTACTGCAAAACATATGAATTAAGAACAAGAACAAGCCATTAAACCCGTTGAACTGCTCCACTATTCAATAAGATCGTGGCTGATCAAATTATATCTTATTAGTAATCTTTCACCCTTGCTTATCAAACTTTTATCTATCTCTGATAATATTAAGTTAAAAATCACACAACACCAGGTTATAGTCCAACAGGTTTAATTGGAAGCACACTAGCTTTCAGAGCGCCGCTCCTTCATCAGGCGATTGTGAACTATCACCTGATGAAGGGGTGTCGCTCTGAAAGCTAGTGTGCTTCCAATTAAACCTGTTGGACTATAACCTGGTGTTGTGTGATTTTTAACTTTGTACACCCCAGTCCAACACCTGCATCTCCAAATCATAATAATATTAAGACTGTTTCTACCACCTACAGAGGTAAAGTTCCAAAAACCCTCAAAGAAAATTAAATTCTCATTTGCCTTAAAATGAAGACAAACTATTTCCATTGGAGATTTGAGCATAATCTAAAATTTAGAGCTAGATTATTCAGGAGAGATGTTACAAAGTAGTTCGCCAGAAAAAGTGGTAGACATCTGGAATTCTCTCCTACAAATGTCAGATGATGCTAGATCAGTTGTTAATTTTAAATCTGGAAAAATAAATTTTTATTAAGCAAAGATATTAAGGAATATGCCTTGCACTGACATCAGATAGCGCCAGTAAATCAAATGCCGTGTCGATTGACACCTCACACAGAAATCTATGCATTGCTTAATTTCACACACATGCCTTTAAATGATTTGGCTCTACATGGTACAGCTGTGAACAGATTGGTACACGACAAGTGACACCAATTATCAGCAAACACTAGTTTGGAATAATTGCAGGAATCAAACAAAAACAGGCTTTGATATAAGCTGCAACTAAGGCTTAAGGTCTATCCATCTTTAACTCTTTTCACTGCAAAGGGGGGGGTTGCCAAGAGTCTGGCCAGTGAACTATTCCATTTCTCAGGGTGGTGAGACTCTTGCACTCTTTATTTGAATGCACTCTTTATTTGAATGCATGAAACATTCCCAACAAAAACAGATGAATAAATAGCACAGAATATCACAGTGATAAGATACTGACTATCCATTTGCAAATTCCATTCATCTGATTTTAATATCTGGAAGCTCAGACCTCCATGGACTAAAATGGATTTAAAGATAAAAAGTGGCCTCAACAATCAAGCTGACTGTACAGATCAGTTTGTGAAACTACACAGAATGAATAAAATTGCCTAAACTGAAATTAACATTTTTGAATCAAAAAACAATATAAACTAGCCAGGTGTGAAGAAACCCTGATCTGCTACTATTATTTATAACTGTTTGATAAGCTTTACATATTGGAGACAAAAAAAATACACAATTATGAAATTTGGAACAAAAGAACTCAGATATTGAAATAACCAAACCAACTGTATTTCAAGGAGCCACTTTTGGCAGAGTAAGGACGTCGATTTGAAGCTAAATGAACTGAAGAATGCAGCCACTTCTGCTCATCAGGTGGAAAAACAGAATTAATTGTAAAGAAACAACAGAATAGAGAGAGCTCAAAGAACAACTGAAATATTTCTGACTGTTGAAAACAGAAGACCTCAATGAAACAACAGTGTCGCAGATTAAAACAATTTCTAAGGATTTTAAACCGTATCCTCCTGATCACTTACGTTTGAACTAGGGCTTAAATCGGCTTCTTTTTTTAAACACCCTTAGTTGCCTACACACATTAAATGCTTTTTAGCACACAGCTATACCACTTTTCAATTAAAACGCAGTACTAACTCAAATTAAGCAAACAATTTCAAGACTTTGTCAAGTGAAAGATAGAGATAGGTTACTTTCTAACCCCAAGAAAAGTGATAACACACTATATAAAGATACATAACCAATACAGGAATACACTTTAAAGCAAAATAAATTAATTAAAACTTCAAACTTCTTTTAGTCCTGTGAGAAGTTTTAACCTGAGAGCACGGTTATTTAATCATCACCAGGAGCAAAATTCATAGGCACAACTGAGTTCAGAATGGGTGGATTTTTCTCAGTTGTGCTTTAATCAACAGATCACCTCCAAAGGCAGCAGCGAGATGGACTGTTTCCATGCTGCATATCTCTATGACTCAGTAAATGAGACAGCAAGAACACAAGAGACAGTGAGAAGAATGGAGGGCAGAGAAAGAGAAAAGGAAAAGAAAACAGAGAGATGTTGTGCAAGGTACTACCTGGAATTGTGGTGAAGGCAGGTTCAATTGAGGCATTCAAGAGCACACTGTTTAAGCAGTTTTGCAATGTGCAGGGTTCCAAAGAAAAAGGCATGAATTTGGCACAAGGTGAAAATGCTCAGCCAGTAAAGTTACCAAATGCCCTCTTTCTGCACCTCGACAATTCTGCGATTCTGAGAGGCAGTTTACAGGAAGCCACAGATAAATAGAATAAGGAAAGCAGAGAGAAAAAGAGAGAAAAGGTAGGGATAGAGAGCAAAAGAAAGGTTGGATAAGAGAAAGGGAAGGAACACAAAAGGAAAGAAATATAGCTACTGAAATACAGTTCTTTTCCATATTCCCAAGTCAAACATCATTTTCATTCCAAGATGGATAAACTTTGATGTCCAATATATACAATTTTTCATACAAGAGTAAAATAAAAGTATGAATTTCCTAATTCCTAACTGAGGTGACTGTTTTCAATGTCTAGATAAAATCATTTGGTTCAGTTCAGACAATTTTGTTCACTCCACATTGGAATCTTGAATTTGTCAATCAATGGTCAGATGATTGCTGCAGCCAGTTTTAGATCCATTTACCTTCCTCGTTAAAACCATTGTGGATCAGCACACTAAAATCAGATGATCAAAGTTGAAATTGATAGTTCATATTAAAGCACTATGGTGATAACATGCAAGTGACAATACGTCTTCATAAGTTTCTCAGGGTTAGATAATTATAAAATTGCACTTTCAAGAAAATCTTGTAATTGGCTCCCAGTTAGCCGCATCTTAATTGGAATGGTATAGCTTTATGCTAAAAAGAACACAAATCCTTGTTGTGGCCAACCAAAATGACTGACCAGAGGAAAGCTGATTCACCTTTCCTCATTTGATGGTAACAGAAATTTAATCTAATTGTCATTACTGAGACATAGGTACAGCTTGACCAAGGTAAGAATTTAAATATTCCTGGAGGAAAAATTTAAAAGGAGAGCAAAAGCTCTGATAATGAAGAATGGGATAAAAGCAAAGATAAAGGATTTTAACTCTGAAAATCAAGTTGTAGAACAAATACCTGTCATGATAAGAAACATTGTGTAGAAAATAATTCCAAGAGTCATTTATAAGCCCAGTTTCAGTAAAACAAAATCAGAGAAAGGAAAGGTACATGTAATCAGGGAAAGGGAGCAATCACAGACTGAGCAAACCAAATTTACAGTAAAAATGCAAGGACGAGTTTGTGGAATACATTAAGGATAATTTTCTGCATTAAATAGTCAAGGAACAAGCTATTTTCACTCAAGTATTTTGAAATGAGACAGGGTCAATTAATTACTTTGTTAAAGAAAAGTCTCAGAAAAAGAGTAACGACATGATAGAATAGCTTCAGAATGACTGTGTGAAGGCCAAAGCTGGGATCTTAAACCTAACAAATAAAAACAGTACATAGCTCAGACGGCTGCACTGGGTGAGGGAGACGGTGAAATTAAAATGGTACAAAAGCAAATGTTAAATGTTTAAAAAATATAGAATTTGTCATAAATTTAATAAAATTAAACAAATGTAGTAAATACTTTCTTTTCAGAAATAAAACAAATTTCATAAGAGAAGCAATCAAACAATGGTTAATAAGGAGTCAAAGATAATATTAAGACTCAAGGAATGGTTTCTAATGTTGCTACAAGTAGTAAATCCAAGGACTGGAAGGATTATAGAATTCAAAAGGATTACCAAGAGAAAGTAAAATGAGCATATCCTAGCGAGACAAAACAGATTGCAAAGGTTCTTGTAAATACATAAAAGCAAGAGATTAGCTAAAGCAAATTTGGCATACTGGAAATAGAGGCATGTCACCAAGTAGAAATAAAAATTCTCAAATAGAGGGGAGCACAAGCTACCGAGAAGGAAGTTAAAGCAATGTTTAGTAGAGAAAATACTCAAAAAATAGGAGATAGAAGACTAACAAGTCATATGAGCATACACCACAGGATTTGAAAACGAGCTGCTTCAGACATAGCAGGTGCATGAGTTTTGGGCATCTAAAATTCTTGAGAATATGCTAGCCTGCATAGATTTGAAACTAGCTCGCATAACTTGCTGCTCAAGAAAGAAGGGACAGAGAAAACTGGAAGCAGTAGACCAGTTAGACTGACATCAGTAGGGAAAACATTGGACTATCTAATCAGGGATGCAGTGATAAGACCCTAAGAAAATTGTACGGTTGGGCAGAAACAACACAGATTTATTAAAGGGGAACAGGGTGGATAGAATTCACGTTTTTGAAGTCTCAAAACAACAGTTCAAAAAGGGAGCACATAACAGGTTGTTGTGCATTTTTAGATCAGGGTCTGCAGTTTGGCTAACAGACAGAAAACAAAGTTGGAGCATACAGGTTACATTCAGCTTAATAAGCTGTAATTCATGAGATACACATCTGGATTCCTTTATCCGAAAACCTTGGGGTGTAACATTCAGTATATAAAACATTCCAGATGCAACCTAATGCTGAGTAGTGTGACGTTATCAAGGTTAGTAGAAAAAATAGAAAAGTAGAATACTATTTTTAAGTTGAGACTAAAATAATTTGGAATTCAGAAGGACCTAGATGATTCTTTTACATAAGTGACAGGAAATTAATACACAAACAAAGCAAAAAAGTAAGACAGCAAACAGCATGTTAGCTTTACAATAGTGATTGGAAGACAAGGATAAAGAAAGATAATTACATACAGTTTTGGTGAAATAATAACTAGAGTACTATCGTCACCAGCAATCACTCATTAACGAGTATGATCTTTGACCAAGGAAATTCATAAAGATCATGGATTCTGTGGATTCTCATAGGGCTGATGTACCAGATCCTATAGCCACATGTCTGACCATAAACTTGGCAGTGTTTCTGTGAAGTGGAGGTGATCCTTGGCCTTGAGATCTTTGGAATTTCTCTCTCTGGTTCCTCTTCCGTACTGACTCTTGCAGACGGATGTTCTCAAAGAATTGTGGACATTTATAAAGGAGTTCATCCAAATCAGTTTCTTCTGAACCAGGGTCTCCCACGCGCTGACATGTGTGTTGCATTTCTTGAGAGAAACCTTTAATCAATCTTAGAACTGCTTTCTTTGTCCTCTCCTTTGAGTGCCTTCCTCGAGCTGAGCAAAGGGGATTGCTTCAGCAGTCAAAATACAGGCATCCTAAGCATATGGTGTTGATTTCTGATTATCATGGCCTCAACACTGGTGCTATTAGCTTCTTCAAGGACCCTGACATTAATATTCCTGTCTTCCTAACTGACGCAGAGAATCTCTCTCAAACATCATTAATAGTAATTCGCAATGATCGTGAGGTAGAGACGCTATATAGTCCAAGTTTCAGAACAAGTACAAGAGATAGAAGGTTGACTGCCTTTATATACAAGCATCTTAGTAACAGCACAGATGTCAAAGAGACATACAGCACAGAAACAGAACCTTTGGTCCAACCCATCCATGCTGACCGTATATTCTACATTAATCCAATCCCATTTGCCAGCATTCGGCCCATATTTTTCCAAAGCTTTCCTATTCATCTACCCATTCAGATGGCTATTAAATGTTGTAATTGTACCACCTCCATCACTTCCTCTGGCAGTTCATTCCATACACACACCACCCACTGCATGAAAAAGATGCCCCTTATGTCACTTTTATATCTTTCCCCTCTCACCTTAAAACTACACCCTCCGGTTTTGGACTCCCCTATCCTGGGGAAAAGATCTTGACTATTCACCCTATCAATGCCCCTCATGATTTTATAAACTTCCATAAAAGTAACCCCTTATTCTCTGACGCTCCAGGGAAAACAGCCCCAGCCTGTTTAGCCTCTCCCATAGCTCAAACTCTTCAGCCCTGGCAACATCCTTGTAAATCTTTTCTGAACCCTTTCAGGTTTTACAACCTGCATTCCAAGTTCTTTTTTGTTAGGCAATATGTCCCAGGATCTGAGCATTAAGTGTAGAAGTCCTGCCCTGATTTTCCCTTCCAAAATGAAGCACCTCATGTTTATCTAATTAAACTCCATCTGCCACTATTCAACCCATTTGCCCATCTGATCAATGTCCCATTGTACACTCAAATAACCTTACACATTGTCCACTACACTAATAACCATACTAACTAACTTACTAACCATACCTCCAATGATCACATCCAAATCATTTATAATAGACAAAAAGCAGTGGACTCAACAACGATCCTTGCAGCACATCATTGGTCACAGGCCTCCAGTCTGGAAAAACAACCCTCCTCAAACACTCTGATTCAAAGGTAAAAGGCAATTTTGCAACCAAATGGCTAGTTCTCCCTGTATTCCATGTGATCTAACCTTGCTAGCCAGTCTATCATGCAGAACCTTGTCAAAGGCCTTACTGAAGTCCATGTAGACAATGTCCACGGCCATGCCTTCAATGTTTTTCTCCTTCTTATCGGAAAGATGTTGTGAAGCTTAAAAGGGTTCAGAAACAATTTACAAGGATGTTGCAAGAGTTGAAGGATTTGAGCTATAGGGAGAGGCTGAACAGGCTAAGGCTGTTTTCCCTGGAGCGTCAGAGGCTGAGGGGTGACCTTATAGAGATTTACAAAATCATGAGGGGCATGGATAGGATAAATAAACTGAGTCTTTTCCCTGGGGTCGGGGAGTCGAGAACTAGAGAGCATAGGTTTAGGGTGAGAGGGGAAAGATAGAAAAGAGATCTAAGGGGCAATGTTTTCACACTGAGTGTGGTACGTGCATGGAATGAGCTGCCAGAGGAAGTGGTGGAGGCTGGTACAATTTCAACATTTAAAAGGCATTTGGTTGGGTATATGAATAGGAAGCGTTTGGAGGGCTGGGTGCTGGCAGGTGGCAGGTGGGACTAAATTGGGTTGGGATATCTGGGTTGGCATGGACAGGTTGGACTGAACGGTCTGTTTCCATGCTGTACATCTCTATGACTCTATAACTCAATCAAATTAGCGAGATATGACTTCCCACACACAAAGTCATGTGAACTATCCCTAATCAGTCCATGCCTTTCCAAATACATGTACATCCAGTCCCTCAGAACCTCCTTCTACAACTTACACACCACGAACGTTGGGGTCACTGGTCTATAGTTCCCTGGCTTTTCCTTTCCACGTTTCTTAAATAATCATGATCAAAGACTTTGACAAGACCTCGAAATGCCCTTAGGCCTCTGAAGGTGGCCCTTACACATTGAATGAGACATTGGACATTTGCAATGTCAGCCTTAGATGAGATGTATTTTTCCAGGCTAGGAAAATATTCCATGTTTGGGAGGATTTCTCTACTGATCTTAATGGAGGGATGGATTAGAATTTGACCTGGGATGGGATGGAATAGAACAGATTGGTAAAAAGCAGTCTTGAAGTTAAGGCTAGGACCAGTTCTTCAATACGATTCCAAAAGCACGAAGCAAGGCAGAGATGACATTGTCTTCCAGATAGTGAAATTCTACAACTGAGGTTAGTATGGCTATTCTCTTGATTTGAACTGTTTGAATTTGGAGAAAAGGGTGGGGCCAGCCAACGACACTTTGGTGCTCAAACTCTAACAATTGTCATATTATTGTCAGTTACAATCATCACCAAGTTCTTCTTGTGGAGGAGATGGAGGACATTGATGACAAGGCTGTTGACAAGGTCTTCCACAGCACTTTCCAATTTACTGAGTCAAAGTCTTGGTCAGATCAGTGAAGACCACGTAGACTTGTTGGTGGTGTTTCTGACATTCCTCTTGGAATTCATGTCCATTCTCTTGAATGTCCATTGTTTCACAGTTTACTCCAAAGATACACTGGCTTTCAAGATGGATTTCCTCAGGCAATGAGAGAAAGTGCCTAAGCCAGGTGACAGGAGAGTAGGGAAATTCCTTGGTAGTTCCCAGTCTTCTCTGTCTTATTTCTTGAAGACGGTGGTACAGACAGCACCCCAGTGATCAGAGATTCTTTGTCCCAGATTTTCAGGAATAGTTGATGAAAAGTAAGCTCTGTTACCCAAAGTTTGAAAATCTCTGCTGGAATCCCATTTGCTCTTGCAGCTTTTCCATTCTTCACGTGCAACTCTGCCACATTAGGTAGGAATTAAAGATCATCTTTGATGGGGAGTTTGTGGACCAGTGGGGGGGGGGGGGGGGGGGGGGGGGGGGGGTTTCTTTAAACACACCCTCAATGATTGTACCACTGTTTAAGAGATTCTTTGAAGTACTCACTCCATTAGAAGCTGACGTTTTCTTTGTCTCTCAAAAGGTGTTCCCCATCCTTACTCCGCACCAATTTGAGGCCAAAGATGCTGGGTCAGTAAATTCGCTTGGTCGCACTGAAGAAACCCTGGGTATTGTGCTCGTCAGCAGCTCCATAGCTTGCTCAATCTATTATCAGTTCTCGATTTCACTTATTCTTCTTTATAACTGCCTTTGCTGTTTGAGTTCTCCTCTTTGCCTCGCTGGCAATGCTGTTTTGTCAGACATGGAGAGCTTTCTTCTTCTTAATGAGGTCTTGGATGATGTGGTCATTCTCAGTTAAACATCATACAAGACCAGGTTATAGTCCAACAGGTTTATTTGGAAGCACTAGCTTTCGGAGCGCTGCTCCTTCATCAGGTGGTTGATGTAGCAATGCTCCGAAAGCTAGTGCTTCCGAATAAACTTGTCAGACTATAACCTGGTGTTGAATGATTTTTAACTTTGTCCACCCTAGTCCAACACCGGCTCCTCAATAACTTGGTTATTTCTCATCAAACCAGTCTTAGTGTTTCCTGACCTTGTAGTCAAAAGTTTTTACATAACATGGGAGAATAGCTCCCTTCAGCTTCTTCCAGATTTTCTCAACTCCATTAAAATTAAGTCTTTGGAGATGTTGGTGAAGAAACTGTTTAAAGTTTGTTAATCTGCTTGGCTTTTAAAGCTACTCAACATTTCGTTTTTTTGTGAACTGTTTCTTCATCCTTAGCTGCTTCTGCTGACATTATTGATAGAGGAGCAGATGAGCCAGTGATCTCTCCAGCAGTGTCTGCACTGATAACAAGGACATCCGTTTGATCTTCGGATGAGATGGTTGATCGTGTGCCAGTGCTTGATCGTGGATACCTCCAAAAAATCCTGAACCTGTCTTTTTGATGGAACAATGCACTGATGACATACCACTTAGGTTCCACACATTTGATGAGTGGGACGATCCGGTTGGTGTTCTAATTTCCAACTCCTTCTTTTCCAAAGTTGGGGGTCCTTTCTAACCCTGGTATTAGAAGTTCCCAAGGATAATAATTCCTCAGGGATACTGGTGAGTAGAATCTTTCTTTGAACACATCTATGCATCAAGAGTTGGAGCATTTAACAGCTTATCTTTGGCAAGTTGTAGACAAAGTCACAAGGCAATCATTAATGCCAACAGGAAGATCAGAGTCAGTGAATGAATTTAGTCTTGGCATAACTAATTCCACGCATCTTTGGTTGATCCTCAGGTTTTCCACTCCATAAGAAGGTGTAACCACTTCAGCTGCTTTACACCCGCTCTTCAAAATCTCCTGCAGGATTTGTATATTTCAGGTTCAAAGATTGTATTCAACTTTGGTTTTCAGACCATAGGTCATCAACCATGCTGGATGTGATTTTCCAGCCAGGTTGGTAATGCAACAGACTATATTTAAGGTATCTTTTCTAGTTCCTTCCCCAGGGAAGGTGAGCAGAGCAGATCCTGAAAAGGGCAATTTAATTGTGAATAAAGCTGGCAAAATGCTCTCCTGTTTCAATTCCAAGTGCAAAACGACTGAATCAAACTCTACTGTCTACACGCCAGCTTGAAATTAGGGACTTCCAGATCTCTCAATCCTGTCCCCATCATCTCTCTCCACAGGGCTTGTGTTGTGAACATATGAGAAAGTGTATAAGATAGGGCAAGAGTTATGTTGACTTTTGTGAAACAAGAGGTTAAGCTGAGAATGACTCTGATCAGATAAGAGCTTGCAGTTAACAATGGGGTGCTGGAAGCAAGGGATTTGGGTTAACAAGGTGGAAAAGCATTCATTATGTAGAGCCATTTAACAATATTGGAAGCATTCAGTATGTAAGGTCAGTGTAACAAGGTGAAAAATATTCATTATGTGAAGCCAGTTAAGGTTAAGAACATTCATTGTGTAACACCAGATGGCTTAATCTTTACTATTGACACTCGCTGATTATAACAGTCACCCAATCAATATGTATGTTGGCTTATCTGGATGCTCCTCTCTGTAAAATTATAATTCATTAAGAAACTGCTGTTCCATACAAGACCGAGAACTCATGTCTCTGTGCACACGGGTGATCGTTCTCTCTCCCTCCTGGGCCCAGTATAAAGATGAAGGAGGTAAAACTATACTATGTCTCTGAACATTTTGCTTTGACTAAGGGGGGGGGGGCGGGAAATCAGGACGACACATGGGGGACTGAATTCCTTCTAGAGAGACACCTTCTGCAGGACATCTTTTAACTGCGAATGTTTTTGCACATCAGCAGACACATGGTCTATGACAGAATGTGGATCCAATTCCAGAGGCAAGGAAACCTCAACAATTGGGACTGCTGTAGCCTTCATCCGCCATTGATTGCATGTGAATATCTTCAGCTTGGATCGCTGTTGAAGAATTGTTCTAGTTTACATTTGTCTGGTTCCTCCCTTCTTATGTAACATCATGGGAAGCCCTGCCCAGGAGCTGAAATGCTTGACAGTATCACTCTCAGGATCAACAAAACTGTCAAGCCCCTACACCATTTTCAAGTGGCAATCCACGGAAAGGAATACCATGTACAGTTTATGTCCCTTATATCCAAAATAATATTTCAAAAATATTATTTCATGGAATGTGAATGGTACTGACACAGCCAGCATTTATTACTTATACTTAACTATCCTAGAGAATCTGGAACAACCCAACTTTCCTGAACAGCCCAATCTACCTCATGTGGGTCCACCAGACTATGGTGTGCAATGGTCAATTTCAAAGTTGGTGGCAACACAAATCTTGAGAATTGTAAGCTGCCACAGGGCAACGTAGAATTTTAAAAAGACATTGACACATTGGTTTAGACAGATAGATGGAAGATGAAGGGCATGCAGGTGCAGAGATACTTGGGCATAGATACACGTAAGTTAAAGGTAGCAGGACAAATATAGTGTTAATAAAATATACAGCATTCTTGGTTTCTCAAATAGGACGAATAAAGAACAGAGCTATGGTAAACTTTATAGAAGGCAGTGGTTAAACCTCAGTTGAAATACTGCATATAGTACTGGGAATCATACTATAAGAATGATATGAACGCATTGGAGAGATCACAAAGTAAGTTTCCAAGAATGGTTGCAGGAATCTAAAAAGATGGGAGAAGTTGGGACAATTTTCCTTGGAGAGGAGACATGACAGAAGGTTTCAAAATTATGAAGGGTTTAGCCAGAGTGGATACAGAAAAAACTGATTATAAATGGGTCAGAATCAAAAAGGGCATAGTTTTACGGTATTTTGCATTAAAAGCAAATGCAGGACAGAAAAAAAAACTTATTTTGTAACGTAGATACAATCTGGAATACAATGTCTGGAAATGCAGTGGGGACAGTTTCAACTGAGTAATTCAAGAGAGCCTTAGGTGATTTTTTTAACAGAAATAACATGTTTGAGAAAAGGCATCAAGTTAAAATACTTGAGAGTTAATGCAGACCCAATAGACCAAATGGCATTCTTCTGTGCTGCAACAATCCTGTACTTCACCAAAGTTAATTTTTAGGAAGGAAGCTCCAGAATTTTGACACAACATTGAAAAAACAACATAGTGCCAAGTCAGGACAGTGCACAACTTAGAGGAACTTTCAGATGGAGATGTTCTTATGCATCTGTTACGTTTATCCTTCGAGGTGTCTAGGTCATGGATTTAGAAGATGCCTTCAAAGGAGTCTTTGGAAATTGCTGCAGTGCATCTTGTCGATGGCAGACATTGCTCCCATTGTGCATCGGTGAAGAAAGTGAATGTTTATGTAGTTGACAGGATGCCAGCCATGCACCAAAGCTGTTTTGCCGATCGATTGATCCCAGAGATGAAAGGAATGCCTTAGGAGTGGATTAGTTTATGCACCATAGAGTTTAAAAGCATCAAATAGTTTCAATGAAACACAGTTCATGGACTTGATAGGGTCAATGCTCAGATGTCATTTCACAGAGTTTGAGAATCTCGAATTAGTGAGTCAAAATAGCAGATTACCCATATTGAACAAAATCAAGGAGGCATTTCACCACTCAAAAGAGTTGCACATCTTTATAATTCTCTACCCCAGGGGACGCACAGATGCTTTAGTCATTTGAGCACGTTTAAGTTAGAGGTCAACAGGTTTTTTTCATCCTACAGGAATTTAAGAGATATAGTGAAGGCTGAGTTCAGGGTAGATCAACCACAATCTCATTAAATGGCCGGCTAACACTTAATTCTCATCTTTTTAGTCTTGATTAATTCTTTCTGAGATGTGATGCCCAGACTAGTTGCACCTAAACACAGGCTAACCAGGATGGAGTGTCAA
The DNA here is from genome assembly GCF_047496795.1 of Chiloscyllium punctatum. Taxonomy (NCBI): domain Eukaryota; kingdom Metazoa; phylum Chordata; class Chondrichthyes; order Orectolobiformes; family Hemiscylliidae; genus Chiloscyllium; species Chiloscyllium punctatum. Next base: position 112,433,839 of record NC_092741.1, read on the forward strand.
TGAAGCTTCAAACCATCTTGAGAGTATTCCAGCATTTCTGCAGCCTTTTTCAATGATTTTTGTGCCTCTATAGATGTGGATTGTTTTTTATTCATTTATAATAGATCAGTGTCCAGTCAGACTATAATTAATGAGAAAATGATATCCATCAAGGTGACCTTTTATAAGATAAGGTAAAAAGTATTTGTCTTAATATAGACGATAGCATAGATTAATCAAGGGTCAAAGAAAATGCATCCCAAGTTTCTTTATAGGTGTTTGTTTCTTTCAGCACTTAGATACAATTCTAAACGCACCTAATATTGCCACAAATAATGCAAATGGAGAATTAAATCAAAACAACATTCTAAAAGATAAAGTATGTGGAATCCATGAAAGGTGAAGATTGTTTTTTTCTAAAAGGGGTAACAACTAGATATGTAATGCTACATCTGTGCGCATCTGCATACCATTTATTCCATCATTGTTTCCAGGAGTTGAACCATGAACCTCTAGTGGACTGGTCCACACACTACAATGGATTACCATTGTCCTAATGCAATGCCAATATAGGGAAGGCAGATGAGTTTACAGCCTGAATCTGTACATGGGACTATGATGTTTTGGCCATTACAAAGACTTGGTTAAGAGTGGAATGGAACTGGCTGCTCAACATTCCAGCGATTTGATGTTTTAGACAAGATAGAGAGGAAGGGAAAAGAGATAGAGAAGTTGCATTACTAATCAGGGAGCATATCACATCTGCATTCAGAGGGCCCATTCACTGAGGCAAATGGGTACAGCTCATAAATAAGATGGGTGCAATCACTCTGATAGGATTATACTATAGGCCCATCAGCCAGCAGGACATGGAGGAACAAATATATAGGCAGATTATGGAAAGATAAAATAACAACAGGACAGGGGACCTTTAACTTCCCCGGTACTGACTGGGACTCCCTGGCAACAAGAGGCTTAGATGGGGCAGAATTTGGTAAGTGCATCCAAGAGGGATGGTCCAACTAGAGCAGCAGCCATACTGGACCTTGTACTGTTTCATGAAACTGGCCAGGTGGCTGGTCTTTCAGTGGGAGAGCATTTTGGAAACAACTCCTTTTGATCGCAACTCCTTAAGTATGAATAAGTCAGGACCTTGAAAGAAGATACTAAATTGGGGAAGTCAAATTACATCAGTATTAGGCAGAAGCTTGTAGTGTTAATTGGGAGGAGCTGTTATTGGGCGAGTCCACATTTAACATGTGGGAGTTGGTTAAAGACCTACTGATCAAGGTTCAGGACTGGCATTTTCCAATAAGGAGGGAGGACAAGGATGGCAAGGTAAGGGTCCCCTGAATAACATGGAGGTTGTGAATTTAGTCAAAAAGGAAAAAAAAGCAGATTTAAAGTTTAGGATGCTAAAATTGATCAGGACCCATCAGAGATTGATAGATTCTTGTTGTCTCAGGGAATTAAGGGCTACGGGTTCAATGCGGGTAAGTGGAGTTGAAGTAGCCATCAGCCATGATTGAATGGCGGAGTGGACTCGATGGGTCAAATGGCCTTACTTCCACTCCTATGTCTTATGGTCTTATGGAATATAAAAAAAGCAGAAAAGAACTCCAACAGGGAATTAGGAGAGCAAGAAGGGACCATGAAATGAACTTGGCAAGTAGGGTTAAGATTTCCAAGCATTCTATACATGCATTAAAAACAAGAAGATAACTAGGGAGAAGGTAGGCCCACTATAGGATAAAGGAGGGAACTTGTGCTTGGAGGCAGAACACAGAGGCAAGGCCTGAAACAGAGTCAAACATATATTCCGCACAGAAACACGCTCTTCAGTTGAGCATGTTAATGCCGACCAGATATCCTAAACTAAACCAGTCCCATTTGCCAACACTTGGCCCTTATCCCTCTAAACTCTTCCTATTAGTACACCCATCCAGAAGCATTTTAAATATTGTAATTGTACCAGACTCCATCACTTCCTCTGGCAGCTCATGCATGCAGCACCGTCTGCTTGAAAATGTGCCTCTTCGTTCCTTTAAAACCTTTCCCCTTTCACCCTAATCCTATGCCTGCTCGTTCTGGACTCCCCCACGCCAGGGAAAAGAATCTTGTCTTTTTACCCCATCAATGCCCTCATGATTTTATAAACCTATAGGGTCACCCCACACCCTCTGAAGCTCCAGAAAACAGCCCCAATCTATTCAGCGTCTCTCTACAGCTCAAATCCTCCGATTGTTGCAAATCTTTTCTGAACTCTTTCAAGTTTCACAAGATCCTTCCAATAGGAGGGAGATCAGAACTGCACACAATATCGCAAAAGTATTCTTGTACAGCCACAACATTAACAATATGTATAGGGTATAAACAGTAAGTCCTCAGTTTTGTGAAACAAGATTAAGCTAAGCATGACTCAGATCAGGTAAGAATTTGCAGTTAACAATGGGGTGCTGGAGGCAAGGGTAATGAGTTAACAAGGTGGAAAAACATTCATTAAGTAGAGCCATTTAACAAGATGAGGTAGCATTCAGTATATAAATTCAGTTAACAAGGTGAAAAGTATTATGTGAAATCAGTCATTCGTTGTGTAACAGCAGATGGCTTAACCTTTACTGTTGATAATCATTAATTGTAACACAGTCACCCAATTAATATGTACATTACCTTATCTGGATGCTCCTCCCTGTAAAATGACTATATAGTTCATTGAGAAACTACTGTTCTAGAGAAGACCATGAATGCCTGTCTTTGTGCACGTGGGCAATTGTTCTCTCTCCCTCCAGGGCCCGGAATAAAGATGAAGGAGGTAAAACTACAGTGTCTCTAAGCGTTTTGCTTCTACTGAGGGGGGCAAACAGTAGGACAACATGACCTATCAACTCCTAAACTTGATGCTCTGACCAATAAAGGAAAGCATACCAAATAGCTTCTTCACTTAGTGAGTTTTGAAAAGATTTATATAGACTAAGACAATACATCCATCCTAAGACAAGCCAAAGAAAGACACGCTCGTGAATTCCTGGAAGCATGGCATTCCAACCGGAACTTTATCAACAAACATATCGAGGTAGACCCCATCTACCACCCCCTGAGAAAACAAACAGGAAATTACTTCAGCATAGTAAATAACATCACCAGAGGAAATGACATCACCAACCCAAAGAAACCCAAACATATAAACAGAAAGCAGGAATTTTCAGAATTGCTTCGCCTGAGGCCCACTGAAGATGTTACCTAGTAGGGTAACGAAACATCTGGAAATGAACCTTCCAGCTCAGCGAGCAAACCTACATCCAAAACCTTCTTCACTTTCCTATCTGTGACCGCACTTTGTATCGGTATTCATCCAGGAGAAGGATACGGAGGATAGCGAGATTAATGTGGGGCATGCTAATACGTGAGAGCGTTTTGAGATCAAGAAAGAAGTGGTGTTGGCTCGCTTGAAGATGATTAAGGTGGATAAATCCCCAGGGCCTGATAGCATCTATCCCAGGTTATGGAGAGGGGTAACAGAGATGATTTCTGGGGCCTTGATCAAGATCGTTGTATCCTTCCAAGCCACTGGAGACGTCCAGAGGACTGGCTGGTAGCTAATGTTGTTCCTTTGTTCAAGAAAGAGAGATAATTCAGGAAATTAAAGGCCAAGTATTCGCACATTTGTGGCTGAGAAGCTATTAGAGAGCATTCTTAGCTGTAGGATTTATGCACATTTGGAAAAGCACAGTCTAATTACGGATAGTCAGCATGACTTTGTGTGGGGCAAGTCTCGATTGATATTTTTGAAGAGGTGACTAAGATGATCAATGAGGGTAGAGCAGTAGATGTTGCCTAAATGGATTTTAGTAAGACTTTTGACAAGGTCGCTATAGTAAGCTCATCCATAAGATGCATTGGATACATGATCACTTGGATGAATGGACTCAGAGTTCGCTTGCACATAAAAGGCAGAGGGTCGTGATAGAAGGGTGAGTTTCTGGTTACAGTGGTGTTCCGCAGGGATCCATAGTAGAATCTCTGCTGTTTGTAATATATCAAGGAGAGAAATCAGAAGAATGAGGTTGCGAAACTTATGTGCCATGATTGAATGGCAGAGCAGATTCGATGGGCTGAATAGCGTAACTTCTGTTCCTATGTCTTGTGGTCTTACATATAAATGACTTGGATGAAAATGTAGATGAGTGGGTTAGTAAGTTTGCAGGCAACCAAAGATCAGTGGAGGTGTGGATAGTGTAGAAAATTGTCAAAGGATACAGCAGAATCTAGATCAGTTGCAGTTACGCAGAGAAATGACAGATCGAGTTTAATCTGGGTAAATGTGAGGTACTGCACTTTGGGAGATTATATGTTAAGGAAAAGTATGCAGTTAATGGCAGGAACCTGCACAGCACTGACGTACAAAGGGATCTTAGGGTTCAAGATCATAGCTCCCCAAAGGTGGTCACATAAGTACACAGGATGGTAAAGGAGGTATATGGCATGCTTGCCTTTATTGGTCAAGGAACTGAGTACAAGAGTCAGCATGTCATGTTGCAGCTTTAAAAGACTTTGGTTAGGCGGCACTTAAGGGTATTGTGTTCAATTCTGGTCGCCACATTACAAGAAAGATGTGTAGGCTTTGAAGAGAATGCAGAAGAATTGTACCAAGATGCTGCCTGGATTAGAGTATATGAGCTAAAAGGGGAAGCTAGAAAAACTCAATGTTTACTCTGGAGCAGCAGAGGCTGTGGGGAGACTTGATAGAAGTCTATAAAATTATGAGATGCATAGGTAGGGTTGATGGTCAGAATCTTTTTCTTAAAATTGAAGCATCTAATAAGAGGGGGCATGTATTTAAGGTGAGGGGGAAGTTCAAAGGAGATATGAAGGGCAAGTTTTTTTTTAAACAAAGTGGTACTGAGAAAGCCTGTAGCCTTAGATGTGACACATCTGCTACAGGATATGCAGGAAAGCGCTAGACCAGGGGAGTGGGGGGGGGGGACATTTGTTCAGAAGGACACCCACTCTAATCTTAATTAGTCAATCTTAACCTGTCAATTAGTTCCTCTTCCTCTACAAACTTTTGCCATTTTATTGCTGCTTATCTGATTAAGGACATGTGGTGTTTTTGTAATCTCAGTACCAATTTCTGTATAAAGACCGCTTGTTTGCAGCAATAAGGGGAATAGCTTGAGAGAGCTCTTAGGAGTAAGAACTGGCGCCACTACTCTGCTAACAGTTTATAAAAGCTTAGATCAAGCCTGGTTTGGAGGTACCTATGCTATAGTGTGTCATTGATGCCATTGGTAAATAAAAGGCAATTCCAGACTGCCACAGAGTACGATCTCCGGGACGAACCAAAAGAGGCTTACAGGTAGAGTCCATTAGGATTCCCTGAGCCACCTCGAATAGGTACTTTTAACAGTTGGTAGTCTGGAATGCACTGCCAGAGGTGGTGGTGGAGACAGACAAATAGGGGCATCTAAGGGACATTTAGATAAGTATATGAATATGCAAGAAATGGAGGGATACGGACCAAGGGCAGGCAGAAAGGATTTGTCGGTTCTGCTATAATGTGATAGTTCCATTCCTGTGCAATCTCATGTTATAAAAAATTGTGTATAGGAGCACCATATAATCTAATGGGGCAGGAACCACATTGTAACCAAGACATGCTTAAAAAGTTTGTGCTTTAGAAAGTGTCCCCAATTCGTCAATCGCATTATTGCAATTTTGCATCAATGAAACCCGGGTTAAAGCAGAACAACCTGTATAGAACATAGAACAGTACAGGACAGGACCTTTGGCCCACAATGTTGTATGAGGTTTAATCCTAATGTAAAATATAATAATTTAACCTACACACCCCTCAACTCACTGCTATCCATGTGCATGTCCAGCAGTTGCTTAAATGTCCCTAATGACTCTGCTTCCACCACCACAGCTGGCAACGCATTCCATGCATTCACAACTCTGTGTAAAGAACCTACCTCTGATGTCTCCTCTATACCTTTCTCCTAATATCTTAAAACTATGACCCCTTGTACCAGTCAATCCTGCCCTGGGGAAAATGTCTCTGGCTATTGACTCTATCTATTCCTCTCATTATCTTATATACCTCGATCAGGTCTCCTCTCTTCCTCCTTCTCTCCAGAGAGAAAAGTCCCAGCTTATTCAACCTTTCTTCATAAGGCAAGCCCTCCAGTCCAGGCAGCATTCTGGTAAACCTTCTTTGCACCCTCTCCAAAGCCTCTGTTTCTTTCCTGTAGGAGGTCGACCAGAACTGGACACAATATTCCAAGTGTGGTCTCACCAGGGGCTTGTAGAACTGTAGCAAAACCTTGTGGCTCTTAAAACTCGATCCCCCTGTTAATGAAAGCCAAAACACCATATGCTTTCTTAACAACCCTATCCAGTTGGGTGGCAACTTTGAGGGATCTACATACTTGCACACCCAGATTCCTCTGTTCCTCCACACTGCCAACAATCCTGTCTTTAATCCTATATTCAGCATTCGAGTTTGACCTTCCAAAATGCATCACTTCGCATTTATCCAGGTTGAACACCGTCTGCCATTTCTCAGCCCAGCTCTGCGTCCTGTCTATGTCGCGCTGCAGCCTGCAATAGCCCTCGATACTGTTGACAGCACCTCCAACCTTTGTGTCAAATTTACTAAACCACCCCTCAACCTCCTCATCAAAGTCATTTATAAAAACTTCAAAGGGCAGGGGCCCAAGAACAGAGCCCTGCGGGATCCCACTCAACAATGTCCTCCAGGCAGAATACATTCCACCTACAATCACTCTCTGCCTCTGTCAGCCAAGCAATTTTGAACCCAGGTAGCCAAATCTCCCTGTATCCCATACTTTCTTACTCTATGAATGAGCCTACCATGCGGAACCTTATCAAATGCCTTGCTCAAGCCCTTATACACCACATCTACTGCTCGACCTGTCTTGTCACCTCCTCAAAGAGCTCAATAAGATTTGTGAGGCATGACTTGCCCCTCACAAAGCCATGCTGACTGCCTTTAATCACACTACACTTTTTGCTAAATAGCCACAAATCCTATCCCTCAGAATTCTTCCCAAAACTTTGCTGACCGCAGACATTTGTTTAATTTGACATTATGTTCAGCACATTGTGCGCCGAATGGCTGTACTGTTCTATATACAAGGAGAAAGTTAGGGCTGCAGATGCTGGAGATCTTCAGCAGATGGCCAATCAGGAAACTCAATTGGTCTTACCATCTGCCATCAAGTGTATTGATAAATATTTGCTCGTAAGCATTCAACCTTCTGGCCTCATTACAAATGCATTTTCCATGGTCAGGTCCTAGTATGGGACCCAAACCTGGAGAACCAGGCCCAGAGATTGGGATGCCAACTACTGTGCCACAAGATCTCCCAAACTGTTACATAAGTTGGAGTAATTCAAAGCTGCAGCACTCTACAGTTGTCAATTTTCTCATGTTTATACGTAACTAAATTTATACATGGGGCAAATCTCAGGAACATGAAGTTTGAACATGTATTGACCTCTGTGCCTTGCTACTATTCTCCTCTTTAACCACTTAAGAATGAAGGAAATGAAATGACATATGATAAAGCAAATCTGTGCTTTAAAATATGAATCAAAAGATTCTTTTAAAAGCCAAATAACAAGGCAAACCACTCATTCATTTTGAATAAATTATTTCCATTATCCCAAATTTACCAGCATTAACAAAATTGTATATTGATGCTTCTTGCTTTCCCTAATGTTTTCAAAGTATTGTCACACCGACTTCCTGAAGCAAAACGTTGGTTTTGAATAGCAAACAACTGCATGCTATCAGCATTCATAGCTATGCCGCTCCAGTCCTGACATTGAAACGAGCTTCCTCTTTGGTACAGTGAAAGGTGTCTCATGGCAAAGAAAATACTTGGCGTCCTATCAGACATTAGCACAACTACAGATTTCCTCTAATGCACCACTTATTGGTTTGAAAGGTTTAAATCACCATTTCTTGTCATTTGATTTTCAAAAAGACTTTTGATAAAATGAACAAACTTAAAATTTGCTATATGTGGACATCACCCAGTTCAACACGATACCCTTGGAATCACTGAGTCAAAGGCACCAAAATATGCAGTCCTTCAAGCAAACCCTAAGGAAAAGTCCTTTCCATCTGTGCAAATGGGATAACAGCATACAAAGCCATTTAGCCCACCATGTTTATGTTCACTCATAATTTAAAATCCTACTGTCCTTCCTTAGTTCTATGTGTTTCAAACAATTATCAAAACTTGCAATATGATGCAACTGACACTACCTTTACCACTCCAAACTTTAACTCAAAACTTCTCTGAAGCTCTCAGCTCATTCAGTCAAAATAACTTAATTTCATCATTCACCATATCCAAGCTCCCCAATTATTAAATTTAACACTGTTGCTTCACAATGCCAGGGACCTGGGTTCGATTCCAGCCTTGGGCGACTGTGTGGAGTTTGCACATTCCCCCTGTGTCTGCGTGGGTTTCCTCTGGGTGCTCCGGTTTCCTCCCACAATCCAAAAGATGTGCAGGTCAGGTGAATTTCCCATGCTAAATTGCCCGAGTGTTAAGTCAGAGGGAAATGGGTCTGGGTGGGTTACTCTTCAGAGGGTCGGTGTGGACTCGTTGGGCCGAAGGGCCTGTTTCCACACTGTAGGGAATCTAATCCAATCTAAATCTAAAATCTTCAATGCCCATTGTTGACAAAGTACTCTGTGCCTAACATTAAACCAATTTAAACCCTCTTCCCCAAAAGCTATTTATTACTTTATCTGCCTGCACATGCAATAACCTTGGGCGACTGTCTGTGCGAAGTTTGCACATTCTCGTGCGTTTCCTCCAGGTGCTCCGGTTTCCTCCCACAATCCAAAGATGTGCAGGTCAGGTGAATTGTAGTGCTAAGTGCATTAGTCAGGGGTAAATATAGGGTGGGGGAATGGGTCTGGTCGGGTTACTCTTCAGAGGGTCGGCGTGGACTTGTTGAGCCAAATGGCCTGTTTCCATACTATACGGAATCTAATCTAAAAAAAAACGATGTTTACATATGCTCTTCCTCCACAAGCATCCAAAGTAAAATTGAAAACTTTACAACCAAGCAGGCCTGGATAAAAATCAAACTAGACAGTGTGGTTATGATCATTATCAGTCTGCTTTTACAATGCCATGAAATACATAAGACAAAGCAACAGATTTGAACATGTCAGAAGGTCACAGGTATGAGATACCTAGCAGCCCAGCAACCAGAACCTGCTGGTAAAAAAAATTGACACAGTGATAAAGAAGCGTAATTGTTAAATAATACACCTACTGGAAATCCTGAATACATATACCACAAATGGCTCCAGAAACATGTTGCCACTTTGTAGGACAACTTGTAAATCTGAAAAAGCTTTACAACTGCAGAAACCTGCCTGATAAACACTCCATTTTTATCAATAAATCAATTAAGTAAGACGGCATCCAACATCATTGCCTTCCTAATAATACCTTGGGTAAAAACGACCTAGGTAATAAACTCCAAGAAATTGTACAGATTGATACAACTGATCATTCACTATTTTCTGGATTAGTGGTACTGGAAGAGCACAGCAGTTCAGGCAGCATCCGAGGAGCAGTAAAATCGACGTTTCGGGCAAAAGCCCTTCAAAAGGATGAAGGGCTTTTGCCCGAAACGTCGATTTTACTGCTCCTCAGATGCTGCCTGAACTGCTGTGTTCTTCCAGCACCACTAATCTCGAATCTAGTTTCCAGCATCTGGAGTCATTGTTTTTACCTGATCATTCACTATATCCACTGTTCTCAAAATAAAAGCTAACCATCAACAAGCAAGTTCACAAACTTAAGGATGAAGTTATAAGCAAGGTACTGCTTGAACAGATCCTGTTCACACAATGCATGGACAATGCACCTCCCTTCCTCCATTACCACTCATCTGCAAAATTATTTCTCCACTACACCTATGCCAAGTACTCATTACCCCTCACCCATCTTCAACCCCACTCCTGCCTCTAACACACTGAGCCCTCCAGTGTACCCAGACATCCTCATAACCTCAATTTCCTGCCTCAGAACTCATCTTTCCACAACCCCCAGCCCCAAATCACCTCATAACCAATCTCCAAACCCTAAACAGCTTCCTCAACCCACATCTGCTCCTAAGGCCATCCTTACACTGCTGCCTTAGCCCCAGAATCCTGATCTCACATGAGATCTCCTCCTGAAACTCCTGTCCTGCCCGGGACCCAGACCTTAACCACTCCAACCAGATCCTAAGACTCACTCTCAACCACCTGACCTCCAGCCACCAATTCTGTATCCAGACCCACTGACCACCCTTTCGCATGCCAGTCACACCCCCCTTCCCTGTTCTCCCACCCCGAAAAACCTTTATCGCCGTGCTTTCCTCTCCCAGACCCCTCCCCCCTTTGCACCAGACCCTCTTTGGGATCCCAGGTCCCCTCCTTCCAATTCTTCCCCAGACTCCTTGGGTCCTGCACTCACTTACCCCCAGACCCACTCCTCTCCCATCACTCCCCCGTCATCGTCCTCCCCAGGGTCACGGGGAGCTGTCCTCGGTGCAGGGAGAGCCCGGGGCCCTTCCTTTCCTGTACGCCTCACCGACCAGCCCACATGCAAGCGGCGCGGCCGCAGCCCCGGCCCCGAGGCCTACTCCGGGGCCTGGGTCGCTGCGGCGAGCGGGAAGCGCCGGGGCCTAGGGGGCAGCTCAACGACGACCCTGGTTTTGGAGATGGGGGGGTGGGGTGGTTAGTGGCGGGGGGGGGGGGGGGGGGAGGTGACAGAGGGCGATCCAGCTCCCCACCCCCGGGGGTCCGGGCTGACGGGATTGGACCGGGCCGTCCTGGTTCCCCCCCCGCACTATAAAAAGCAAGGCTGCTCACCGAGATGCTCCTCCAGCGGACCGAGTCTGCGTCTATCAGACAGTGCAGCTCTAACCTCTCCCTCGGCCCGCACCGAGCCTGGCCTGGCCGCACCTCCTAATCCTCATCGCCATCACCGCCATTGGGGAGGGGGAGGGGAAAACAAACCGTCTTCTGCGGTCACGTGGACAGGCTTGGCCCCCTCCGGGGGGGGAGAGGGGGAGAGAGGAGGGAAAGGGTAAACCTGTGTATACTGTGTGTGTGTATCCTGTATGTGTGCAAAAACACCCTGTACGTGTACACCAAGTCAGATAACTAGTGCGTATACCCTGTGTACACCAACTGTATCTAGCTAATGTGTGTAAACACCATGTATGTGTGTACACCAAATGTGCCTAACTAGGGTGTATATCCTGTTTGTGGGTACACCGTGTGCCAAACTAGTGTCTAAACACCCAGTATGTGTGTATGCCATGTGTGTAACTAGTATATGTAACCAGTGTGTGTGTACACCAAGTGTGTGTATCTATATGTATGTGCGTACACCAAGCATATGTATCCTGTGTATGTGAATACCTTGTATGTATGAACACAAAGTGTGTCTAACTAGTGTGTATACCCTGTATGTGTGAACACCAAGTATTTCTAACTCATGTGTCTAAACACCCAGTATGTGTGTACACCATGTGTGTGTATACCCTATATATGCGAACACCAAGTTTGTCTAACTCGTGTACACCATGTGTGTGTGTAACTAGTGTGTATATCCTGTATGTCAAGTGTACCAAGCATACAAATTGGACAGCACAGACTACACAATCGTACATAGCACAAAGAGCATAAAAAGTGCAAAACACGCAAGTTACAGTGTAATAGAAGAATGATAAATAATAGACATTTTTCGAGCAGCATTTCGAAGTGGTGCAAAGAATTTTAGATGGGAAAGAGACCAATCATATTGTGTTAAGGACCCTGCTGGCTTGGGGGAAGAAATTGTTACACACTCTGGCTGTGAGAGATTGAATGCTCTGGTATCTTCTGCCAGATGGCAGGAGGGAGAAGAGTTTGAGGGATGTGTGGGGTCTTCCAAACTACTCTTCCTTTCAGATGCAGCATGTGGTGTAAATGTTTGTAATGGAGGGAAGAGAGACCCTGATGATCTTCGCAGCTGTCGTCACTATTAGTTTTAGGGTCTTACGATCCTAGATAGTGTAATTCCTGAACGAGGCAGTGATGCAGCTGCTCAGGGCAGTCTCGATGAACCCTCTGTAGAATTTGGTGAGGATTGGGGGGTGGGGGGGTGGGAGGTGGGCTTTCCTCCGCCTGCACAGAAATTGGAGATGCTGCTGGGCTTTCTTGGCTATGGACCTGATGTTGATGGGCCAGGTGAGATTCTCCGCAAGATGTATGGTAAGAAATTTGGTGGTCTTGGCCATCGATGTCCAACAAAGAGTGGTTGCTCTGTGCCCTCCTGAAGTCAACAACCATCTCTTTCATCTTGGCTATGTTTAGAGACTGGTTGTTGGTTCTGCACCAGTCCGTTAGCCGCTGCATCTTCTCTCTGCGTGCTGACTTGTTGTTCCTGCTGATAACACCCACTACAGTCGTATCATCAGCAATATTGATGATGTGATTTGACCTGAACATTGCTGCACAGTCTTGTGTCAGCAGGTGAACAGTAGTGGACTGAGTACACAGTCCACTGAGCACCCCGGGGGGTGGGGAGGAGCCTGCTCAGTATGAGGTGTTGGAGATGCTGTCCCAATCTGGACTAACTGAGGTTTCTCAGTCAGGAAGTCCAGGATCCAGTTACAAAGGGAGGTATTTAGGCCCACCAGACTCAGCTTTCCAATCAAGTGCAGAGGAATGATAGTGTTAAATGTAGAACTGAAGTTTATGAACGGTGGTCTGACGTAGGTGTCCTTCTTCGCCAAGAGGGTGAGGGCCAGTTGGAGGGTGGTGGAAATGGCATCATCTGTTGAGTGGTTGGGTCCTTACTCGAACTGCAGGGTGGCCAGTGACAGGGTGCAGCAGGGTCTTAATATGCCTCATCATAAGCTTCTCGAAGCACTTCATGATGATGGGTGTTAGCGCAACAGGGCGATAGTCCTGTTGCACCAAGTGTGTGTAACTAGTGTGTATATTCTGTATGTGTGTATACCAAGTGTGTGTATATCTTACATGTGTATATACTGTGTGTGCACATCTTGTATGTGTTTACACTAAGTGTATGTAACTAATGTGTATACCCTGTATATGTGTACACCAAGTGTGTGTACTCTGTATGTGTGTATCTTGTTTGTGTGTACACTAAGTGTGTGTGTGTGTGTGTGTGTGTGTTCACCAGTTGTGTGCAACTAGTATGTATACCCTGTATGCTTGTAACTAGGAGAAAGTGAGGACTGCAGATGCCGGAGATCAGAGTCGAGAATGTGGTGCTGAAAAAGCACAGTAGGTCAGGCAGCATCTGAGAAGCGGGAGAGTCGACATTTTGGTCATAAGCCCTTCATCAGGAATGAGGCTTGTGGGTCAGGGGGGCTGAGAGATAAATGGGAGGGGTGTGGGGCTGGGGAGGGGGGGAAGGTAGGAGAAAGTGAGGACTGCAGATGCTGGGATCAGAGCTTAAAAATGTGTTGCTGGAAAAGCGCAGCAGGTCAGGCAGCATCAAAGGAGAAGGAGAATCAGGAATGAGGAGGGTGTGCCAAGCAGGCTGAGATAAAAGGTAGGGAGGAGGGACTTGGGGGAGGGGCATTGGGAATGCGATAGGTGGAAGGAGGTTAAGGTGAGGGTGATAGGCAGGAGAGGGGGTGGGGGGGCGGAGAGGTCGGGAGGGAGATTGCAGGTCAAGAAGGCGGTGCTGAGTCTGAGGGTTGGGACTGAGAAAAGGTGGGGGGAGGGGAAATGAGGAAGCTGGAGAAATCTGTATTCATCCCTTGTAGTTGGAGGGTTCCTAGGTGGAAGATGAGTCGCTCTTCCTCCAGGCGATGTGTTGGGAATGTGATCGATAGAAGAAGGTTGGCGATAAAAATGATTGGTCAGAGAGAAGGGTGGAGCAGATAGGTGGGAAGGAAGACTGACAGGTTTAGAGGGCAATGCCAAATTGGAGGCTTGGGACTGGGATAAGGTGGGGGGAGGGGAAATGAAGAAATTGGTGAAATTCACATTGATCCTGTGTGGTTGCAAGGTCCCAAGACAGAAGATGAGGCATTCTTCCTCCAGGCATCAGGTGGTTAGGGTTTGGTGATGGAGGAGGCCCAGGACCTGCATGTCCTTGATGGATTGGAAGGGGAAGTTAAAGTATTTGGCCATGAGGCATTGGGGTTGAGGGTTGTTGTGGGTGTCCCAGAGATGTTCGCTGAAACGATCCGCAAGTTAGTGCCCTGTCTTCCTGATGTAGAGGAGAGTACATTGGGTGGTACGGATACAGCAGATGATGTGTGTGTGGAAGTATAGGTAAGTTCCTGTCAGATGTGGAAGGATCCTTTGGGCCTTGGATGGAGGTGAGAGGTAGGAGATGAATGTGCGCAGGTTTTGCACTTCTTGCATTGGCAGGTGAAGGTGCCGGGATTGGGGTGTGGGCTGGTGGGGGGTGTGGATCTGACAAGGGAGTCATGGAGGAAATGGTCTCTCTGCAACGCAGGTAGGGGTGGGGAGGGAAATATATCCCGAGTGGTGGGGTCTGTTTGCAGGTGGTGGAGGTGGCGGAGGATGATGCAATATATCTGATGGTTGGTGGGGTGGAAGGTGAGGACCAGGGGGATTCTGTCCTTGGTGTGATTGGAGGGGCGGGGTTCAAGGGCGCAGGTGCTAGTAGTGCTGGAAGGCATTGTCAACCACGTGGGAGGGGATACTGCAGTCTTTGAAGAAGGAGGGCATTTAGGATGTTCTGTAGTGGAATTGGTCCTCCTGGGAGCAGATGCAGCAGAGGAATTTTTACAGGAGGCAGGGTGAGAGGAGGTATTGTCCAGGTAGCTGTGAGAGTCGGTGGGTTTGTAGTAGATGTCTGTGGTTAGTCGGTCACGAGATGGAGATGGAGAGGTTCATGACGGGAAGGGAGGGGAGGTATCCCAGATGTTCCAGGTGAATTTGGGGTCAGGGTGGAATGTGTTGGTGAATTTGATGAACTGTACAACCTCCTCATGGGAACACAAGGTAGCACCAATACAGACATCGATGTCGTGGAGGAAAAGGTGGGGAATGGTGCCGGTATAGCTGTTGAAGATGGACTGTTCCATGTACTCAACAAAGAGGCAGGCATAGCTGGGGCCCACGCGATTGCCTATGGCTACCCCTTTTGTTTGGAGGAAGTGGGGGGACTAGAAGGAGAAGTTGTTGAGGGTGAGGACCAATTAACCCAGGCGAATGAGTGCGTCAGTGGTGGGGTACTGGTTGGGTTGGCATGAGAGGAAGAAACAGGGCTTGGAGGCCTTCTTCATGGCAGATAGGTGTGTACAGGGACTGGATGAAGATACAGCGTTAGGGGTCAGGGAAACAAATGTCTTGGAGAAGGTGAAGGGTGTGGGTGGTGTCGCGAATGTGTGTGGGAAGTTCCTGGACTAAGGGGGACAGGATGGTGTCAACATATGTAGAGATGAGTTCGGTGGGGCAGGAGCCAGCGAGACAATGGGTTGACCAGGGTAGTCAGGTTTATGAACCTTGGGGAGAAGGTAGAATCAGGAGGTTCGGAGTTCTCAGACTTTGAGGTTGGAGGCTGTGGGTGAGAGATCCCCAGAGTTGATGAGGCTGTGGATGACCTGGGTGTGTACCTAGTATGTATAACTGTGTAACTAGTGTGTATATCGTGTCTGTGTGCTGAACACCAAGTGTGTGTAACTAGTGTGTATATCCAGTATGTGTGTGTGTGTACATCAAGTATGTTGTACGTGTTCGCACCCAGTGCAAGAGGAGACATCCTGTGTATGTGTGTGCACCCTGTGCAAGAGGATCACTCCTGTGTGCACCTGTGTGTGTGTCTGCACCTAGTGCAAGAGGGTAAATTCTGTGTGCGTGTCCACCTGCTATAATAGTGCAATCCTTGTGTGTGTGTGTGTGAGCGCGTGCATGTGCACCTTATGAAACAGGGGCAATCCAGTGTTTATGAAATGAATGCAAAAGGACAATTCTGTGTGTGGAGTTGCTCCTACTAGAAGGAGGGACAATCTTGTGCATATGCCCAGGGTGAGAGAGGCCATCCTGTGGCTCTGTATGCACGCAGTGTGTATGTGTGTGCACATGTGCATGCAAATCCAAAGCAAAAATGGCAGTTCTTTATATGTGCATGTGCATCCAGTGCAAGAAGAGCAATCCTGTGGGGTAGGTGTGCCTGCAGCCAGTGCAACAGGGCAATTTGTGTGTGTGCGAGGGCAATCCTGTGTGTGTGCGCCCAGTGCAAAAGGTGGCTACATTGTTTATTTCATCCTGTGCAAGAGGGCCACTGGGCACCCAGTGTCACGGGCAATTTTGCTTGTGTGCACCGTGAGGTAAATGGCAATCAAGTGTGTGCGCACCTGATGTGGGAAAATACAAACTACTGTGTGTGTGTGCCCCTAGTGTAAGGAGGAGAATCCTGCATGTGTACCTGATGCAAGACAAGCAATCTATTGTGTATGTGTGCACCCAGAACTAGGAGATTCATTCCAGTGAATGTGCACTTATTGCAGAGAGATGCAATCAATTTTGTGTGCATCCTGTGCAGGGCATTCAGTACAATGTGTGGGCACCTAGTACGGTGAGATTCAATACAAGGTGTATGCACTCAGTACAGGAAGGCATCGTGTGTGTGCGTATACACCCAGAGCAGAGAGATGCTATCAGTGTGTGCACCCATTGCAACAATCTGCAATCTCGAATGTGCACACATTGCGGGCACATGCAGTGCAGTAGGTATACCCAATTCAGGGAGGTGCAATCCTGGGTATACACCCACTGCAAGTATCTGCAATACAATGTGTGCACCCAGTACATGAAGGTGCAATCTAGTGTGAGAATGTATACAATAAATTCCATGGCTGACCTTGGGGAGAACGATATAAAGCTACAATAGTGAAGAGAGTGGGTTCTTTTTTGATTGTATGCTTTATTCAGATCTGTCTCACGACTAAACTTAAAAAATAAACATAGGTACTAAATTAGCTTGGAGCAGACCCTTTTAGAGCAGTAAGACTGTGCTATTTTCGGAGTCTGTAGATAGTTAAGGTGAGAAGATGGCCTTCAGTAGAGTGATGTGTTCTTCCTGTTGAATATGGGAGATAAGGGAGAGTTTCCATTTTACTGATGGTTATGTCTGCAGGAAGTATAGTTATTGGATAGCATGGATTGTTTGGAGCAGCAGTCAAAGGCAATGAAGAATTTACAGAAGCCAGGGTATAATGGATAGCTGCTGTATGCAGGGAGTAAAACCACAAATATAGTCAGGTAGATGGGTTACTACCAGGAAAGGTAAGAGAGGGAGGCAGGTCATGCAGGAGTCTTCTACGGCTATCTCCATCTCAAACCAGTATGTTTTGGAAAATGTAAGGGGAATGTGGCACACACAGCGAGGTTTCTGGTACTGAGACTGGCTCTAATATAACGAGGGGTATGGCAGGTTCCAAGCAGTCAGTTGTGATAGGGGCTCTCTAGTCAGACATTTTGGTGCTCAACAGTGAGAAATCAAATGATGTGTTGCCTCCCGGGTGCCAGGATCAAAGATATCTTGGAGAAAGTGCGGAATATTCTCAAAGGGGCGAGGGACCAGCAGGAGTTCATTGTACACATTGAAATTAATGACATAAAGAGAAAAGGATGAGATTCTGAGGAGATCCTATAGGAAGTTAGGAAGGAATTTAAAAAGGAGGTGCTCGGGTGTAGTAACATCTGGATTACTTCCTGTGTCATGAACTAATGAGGGTAGGAATAGGAGGATAGAACAGATGAATACTTTGCTGTGGAGCTAGTGCAGGGACGAAGAATTCCCATATTTGGATCATTGGAATCTCTGAGAGTCATAGAGATGTAAAGCACAGAAGCAGACCCTTCAGTCCAATTCATCCATGCTGAGCAGATATCCCAATGCAATCTAATCCCACCTGCCAGGACCCGGCCCATATCCCTCCAAACCCTTCCTATTCATATAACATCCAGATGCCTTTTAACTGTTGCAATTGCACTAGCCTCCACCACTTCCTCTGACAGCCCATTCCACACATGAACCACACTCTACGTGAAAAAGTTGCCCCTTAGGTCTCTTTTGTATCTTTCCCCTCTAACCCTAAACCTATGCCCTCTAGTTCTGGACTCCCCCACCCCAGGGAAAAGACCTTATCTATTTACCCTATCCATTCCCCTCAGGATTTTATAAACCTCTATAATGTTACCCCTCAGCCTTCGACGCTCCGGGAAAAACAGCCCCAGTCTATTCAACCTCTCCTTATAGCTCAAATCCTCCAATCCTGACAACATCCTTGTAAATCTTTTCTGCACCCTTTCAAGTTTCACAACATCTTTCCGATAGAAAGGAGACCAGAATTGCACACAATATTCTAACAGTGGCCTAACCACTATCCTGCACAGCCACAACATGACCTCCCACCTCCTGTCTCAGTACTCTGACCAATAAAGGAAAGCATACCGAAGGCCTTCTTCACGATCCTATCTACTTTCAAGGAGCTTTGTTCAGGAACACTCTCTAGGACCTTACCATTAAGTGTGTAAGTTCTGTTAAAATTTGCTTTCCCAAAATGCAGCACCTCACATTTATCTAAATTAAACTCCTCAGCCCATTGGCCTATCTGATTAAGATCCTGTTGTAATCTGAAGTAACCTCCTTCACTGTCTATTACACCTCCAATTTTGGTATCATCTGCAAAATTACTAACTATACCTCTTATGCTCACATCCCAATCATTTATATAAATGATAAAAGTAGTGGACCCAGCACCAATCCTTGTGGCACTCCACTGGTCACTGACCTCCAGTCTGAAAAACAACCATCCTCCACTACCCTCTGTCTTCTATCTTTGAGCCAGTTCTGTATCCAAATGGCTAGGTCTCCCTATATTCCATGAGATCTAATCACGCTCACCAATCTCCCATGGGGAACCTTGTCGAGCACCTTACTGAAGTCTATATAGATCACATCTACCATTCTGCCCTAATCAATCCTCTTCGTTACTTCTTCGAAAAACTCAATCAAGTTTGTGAGACATGAAGTCCCTCGCACAAAGCCATGTTGACTATCCCTAATCAGTCCTTGCCTTTCCAAATACATGTACATCCTGTCCCTCAGGATTCCTTCGAACAACGTGTCCACCACCGACATCAGGCTCACCAGCCTATAGTTTCCTGGCTTGTCCTTACCACCCCTCTTAAACAGTGGCACCACATTAGCCAACCTCCAGTCTTCTAGCACCTCACCTGTGACTATCGATGATACAAATATCTCTGCAAAAGGCCCAGCAATCGCTTTCCACAGAGATTTAGGGTATACCTGATAAGGGCCTGGGGATTTATCCACTTTTATGCGTTTCAAGACATCCAGCACTTCCTCCTCTGTAATATGGACATTTTTCAAGATGTCAACATTTATTTCCCCACATTCTATATCTTCCATGTCCTCTTCCACAGTAAGTACTGATGCAAAATACTCGTTTAGTGCCTCCCCCATCTCCTGTGGCTCCACACAAAGGCCGCCTTGCTGATCTTTGAGGGGGCCTATTCTCTCCCTAGTTACCCTTTTGTCCTTGATGTATTTGTAATAACCCTTTGGATTCTCCTTAACTATTTGCCAAAGCTATATCGTCCCCTTTTTGCCCTCCTGATTTCCCTCTTAAGTTACTCCTACTGCCTTTATACTCTTCTAAAGATTCACTCGATCTGTCCTGTCTATACCTGATATATGCTTCCTTCTTTTTCTTAACGAAACCCTCAATTTCTTTAGTCATCCAGCATTCCCTATACCTACCAGCCTTTCCTTTCACCCTAACTGGAATATACGGTCTTTGGACTCACGTTATCTGATTTCTGAAGGCTTCCCATTTTCCAGCCGTCCCTTTACCTGCGAACATCTTCCCCCAATCAGCTTTTGAAAGTCCTTGCCTCATACTGTCAAAATTGGCCTTTCTCCAATTTAGAACTTCAGCTTTTAAATCTGGTGTATCCTTTTCCATCAAATTTTAAAACTAATCAAATTATGGTCGCTGGCCCCAAAGTGCTCTTCCACTGACACCTCAGTCACCTGTCCTGCCTTATTTCCCAAGTGTGGGTCAAGTTTTGCACCTTGTCTAGTATGTACATCAAGATACTGAATCAGAAAATTTTCTTGTAACAGTTTAACAAATTCGTCTCCATCTGAACCCTTACGGCAGACTCAGTCTATGTTTGGAAAGTTAAAATCCCTACCAATACCACTCTATTGTTCTTACAGATAACTGTGATCTCCTTACAGATTTGTTTCTCAATTTCCTACTGACTGTCAGGGGGTCTATAATACAATCCCAATAAGGTGATCATCCCTTTCTTATTTCTCAGTTCCACCCAAATAACTTCCCTGGATGTCTTTCTGGGAATATCCTCCCTCGGTACAGTTGTAATGTTATCCCTTATCAAAAACACCATTCCCCCTTCTTTCTTGCCTCCCTTTCTGTCCTTCCTGTAGCATTTGTATCCTGGAACATTAAGCTGCCAGTCCTGTTCAATCCTAAGCTTCTGTGGTAGAAATGACCTGAAAACAAGGACAGATTGAACCTGAATTCAAAGTGGACTAATATACTGGTGGGGAGATTTGCTCAAGTTGCTTGGGAGGATTTAAACTAGTAATAGGGAATGGTGAGACCCAGACAGATAATGAGGAAAGAGCTCATTCTGAGACTGGTACAGTTGGGAAAGGGAGCAACTCAAATTGTCAGGGCAGGCAGGAATAAAGCAGAGAATGAGGTAGGATTGATAAACTGCATTTATTTCAAGAGACTTAACAGATAAAGCAGATGAACTTAGGGCATAGTTGGGAATAGGGGACTAGGAGATCATAGCAATTACAGAGATGTGGCTCAAGGATGGACAGGACTGGCATCTTAATATTCCAGGGTAGAGATGCTAAAGGAAGGTTTGAAAGGGGGCAAGAGAAGAGGGGGAGTGTTGTTTTGATTAGTGACAACATTATGCCTGGGAATATGTCCAGGGAAGTTATTTGGGTGGAACTGAGAAGAAAGGGATGATCACCTTATTGGGGTTGTATTATAGATCCCCTTAATAGTCAGAGGTAAATTGAGAACCAATTTTTCAGTTATCTCTAAGAGTAATAGGGTGGTTATTATAGGGGATTTTAATTTTCCAAACATAGCCTGGGACTGACATCGCTTGGATGGAGAGGAATTTAAGTATGTACAAGAACATTTTCTGATTCAGTATGTGGATGTACCTACTAGAGAAGGTGCAAAACTTCACTTATTCTTGGGAAATAAGGCAGGGTAGTGACTGACATGCCAATGGGGGAACACTTAGGGACCAGCAATCAAAAGTTCTATTAGTTTTAAAATAGTGATGGAGAAGGATAGAATGGATATAAAAGTTGAACTTTTAAATTGGAAGAAGGCCAATTTTGACTGGATTAGGCAAGAACTTTCAAAAGCTGATTGCGGGCAGATGTTTGCTAGTGAAGATGGGAAGCCTTCAAAAACAATATAACAAGAGTCCAGGGACAGTATGTTCCTATAAGGGTGAAAGGCAAGCTTGGTAGATGTGGGGAATGCTGGATGACTAGAGAAAATGAGGTTTTGGTCAAGAAAAAGAAGGAAGCATATGTCTGGTATAGACTGCAGAGATTGAGTGAATCCTTCGAAGAGTATAAAGGCAGTAGCATTATACTTAAGAGGGAAATCAGAAGGGCAAAAAAGATGACATGAGAATACTTTGGCAAAAAGGGTTCAGGAGAATTCAAAGGGATTTTATTTTTAAAAATTAAGGACAAAAGGGTAACTAGGGAGTGAATAGGGCTCCTTAAAGATCAGCAAAGTTGCCTATGTGTACAACCGGAGGAGATGGGGAAGATACTAAAGTATTTTGCATCCATGTTTACTGTGGAAAAGGATATGGAAGATATAGAACTTGGGGAAATAGATAGCAACATCTTGAAAAATGTTCATATTACAGAGGAGGAGGTGCTGGCATTCTTGCTGCTATCCTGATGAACGCAAGGTGAAAAAAATCAAAGCAACGGATCTATCTTTTCAGCAAAAAAACAATAAAATTAAAAAATATCAAACATTCAGTCCAGAATGTGAAACCTAAAAGAGTTAGTTAGGATATCTAGTTGGCATGGACAAGTTGGGCCTAAGGGTTTGTTTCCATTCCGTACATCTCTATGACCCTACATGCAATCCACTGTGTGTGCCCATCACAAGAATGTGCAATCCAGTCTGTATAAGTATATGTACACTCAGCACAGGGAGACGCAATCCATTAACATCCCCCTGTACACAAGATATTATAATGTTATCCAAAAAGTTTCTATTTTAATGCCATTTCTAAAGAAGTAACACACACAAGATTGACCTGTAGATACATTTAAACAATTTCCAGAGCTTTGCCTCTATTCCTTATGCTTCCTTTTGGGCACTATATGAATACATCGCTCTCGAGCTGGTGCACTGATGGGACACTGCTTTGATATCTGTAGAGTTAGACTTCCAAGAAGAGATTGTTAAAATAGCTGAAAAGATGTTCAAAATCACCTAACCAACTGTAGAAGAGTCTCCCTAATTTCTTACCCTCAACATTCCTCAAAGCCTCTGGCTATCTTAGCTTTATAGATACCATCTGTAGGAGCTACTCTATAAAAATCTACTGTTGTGACAAGGCAGGTTGACCCTATCATCAATTTATGAATATACTGCAAATTCTTTCCAGTTCTTTGACTGTCTCTTAGTTTAGCCTCTTTTATCATCCTAAAACACCTCCTGATGATATAGCCCTCTATTTTTATTCCTCATCCAAAATGTCTCTCTACTACCCATGTGACCTATTCGCTACACCTGATTGCATCCTCTTTCCTTACATTGAGATCTCTTTGTACTACAACAATCGGGATATTTGCTAGAAATCCTGTCTTCTGTAAGTGACCTTTTCCTCCTGAAGATATTTCCCCAAACCTGTACCTTAAGTATAAAGTGGAGGAGTTATTGTGCTACTTGGCTGGATAATTGGTTTGCAATGCAGAGGGACACCAACAGTGTGGTGTCAAGTGAAACCCAGCAGGCGGGGAAGGACGGCTCAGAAAGCAAGGTAATGGCTATACCTTTCTCTGGGAAGGCAAGGCTGAAGAAGAGTGCCACTGCATGGAATCAGCTACGCCACCAAAAACAAATTAGTGCACCAACTCAAAGGCTCCCCTGTGGAATAAATTAATGTCTCATGACACTCCAATTCATCCTTAATTGGAACCAGTATATCATGATATTCAGTGCATATGCACCAATGCTTGATGCAGCAGAAGAGGACAATGAGAAATTCTATTCCAGTTTTGACCAATCTCTCCCATGGGTCCCTGCAGCGAACAAACTAATCATCCTTGGTGATTTCAAAATCAGATTTGGCAAGAGTGCAGACTTTGAGCTACATAGAGAGGCTGGAACGGCTTGGGCTGTTTTCGTTTGAGAAATCGGAGGCTGAGGGGTTGACCTTGTAGAGGTTTATAAAATCATGAGGGGCATGGATAGGATAAACAGATAAGGTTTTTTCCGTGGGCTGGATGACTCCAGAGCTAGATGGCATTGGTTTAGGGTAAGGGGAAAAATTTAAAAGAGACCTAATGGGCAACTTTTTCATATAGACTTTGGTCCATGAATGGAATGAGCTGCGAGAGGAAGAGTGGTGGAGGCTGGTACAATTGCAACATTTAAAAGACATTTGGATTTGGATTTGAAGAGGCAGGGTTTAGAGGGATATGGGTCAAGTGCTGGAAAATGGGACGAGATTAATTTAGGATATCTAGTTGGCATGGCCAAGGTAAACCGAAGGGTCTGTTTCAGTGCTGTACATCTCTGTTGGGGTGATGTAATCAGGAAAGAGGGAGTTGGGAAGCAAAACTCCAATGGCACCCTTCTCCTGACCAAATGTCGTGAACACATCCTCCTCATCACCCACACACTGTTCCGCCAAAGGGACAAACACAAGACAAAGTGTCAGCACTCACACTCCAAACACTGGGAGCTCCTTGATTATCTCATCGTCAAAACAAGGGATCAGAGAGACATTAAAATTTGTTAAGACATGGCAGTGAATCCTTCTGTTAATTAAACCAAACATCCAGAAAAGTTCACCTTGCCTTGTAATCTGTTAAAATATGAGTCACAGAAAACTCCACTATTTAAAGAAAATAATATAAATTTAATTTTTAACTCTAAAAGTGAACATTAAACAATAACTATTCACAACTCTAAGCCCTTCTTTCTTTTAATTGTTTATTATCTGCCTCTAAATCTATAACAATATGCTATTCCAATAAGACACTTATTAAAATTACATAAACTTAATTTAAAAAGTACAGAGCCACTGTCATCTTCTGTAACTTCACTCGTTTGGCTGCTAGTTCTCCGGGTCGTTTTTTTTTAACTGTGTGTATGTTTCATATGAAAAAGTATAATTGATAGAGAGTGTTTCCTAATTTCTTGGGTCTCTCTCGAAGGCAGTTGCTCTCCCTCTAATTTTCAAATATCCGCATTTTTATATCACCAACATTGGATCATCTCATTGGCTCGATATTGGCTAAACAATAAATTCAAACTTGATTTGGTTTTAGTATCCTGGGGCATAATTTAAATTGATTGGTTAAATGTGATTTGGTGTCAAATCAGCAACCAACTCAGGTATCAATTTCACAGCCAAATGTTGCTTATTTTAAATTCTGAATGTAAGTTTCCTTGCTGAGCTAGAAGGTTCATTTCCAGACATTTCATAACCATACCAGGTAACATCATCACTGAGCCTCTGGTGAAGCACTTGTGTTAGTGACCCACTTTCTATTTATGTGTTTATGTTTCCTTGGATTGGTAATGTCATTTCCTGTTCTTTTTCTCAAAGGGTGGTAAATGGGGTCCAAGTCGATGTGTTTGTTGATAGAGTTCTGTTTGGAATGCCATGCTTTGGAGAATTCTCATGTGTGTTTTTATTTGGCTTGTCCTAGGACAGATGTGTTGTCCCAGTTGAAGTGGTGTCCTTCCTCATCTGTATGTAAGGATGTTAGTGAGAGTGGGTCATGTCTTTTTGTGGCGAGTTAATGTTCATCTGTCTTGGTGGCTAGTTTTCTGCCTGTTTGTCCAATGTAGTGTTTGTTATAGTTCTTGCAAGGTACTTTGTGAATGACATTAGTTTTGCTTGTTGTCTGTATGGGGTGTTTCAAGTTCATTAGCTACTGTTTTAGTGTGTTGGTGGGTTTGTGGGCTACCATGATACCAAGAGATCTGAGTAGCCTGGCAGTCATTTCCAAGATGTCTTTGATGTAGGGGAGAGTGGCTAGGGTTTCTCGACACATTTTGTCTGTTTGTTTGGGTTTGTTGCTGAGAAATCGGCGGACTGTGTTAATTGGGTACTCGTTCTTTTTGAATATGCTGTACACGTGATTTTCCCCTGCTCTCTGCTCTTCATAGTTCTTCTGTGCTACAGTGTGTGGTGGCTCATTGAAATAATGTTCTAGTGCAAATGAAGCTTTCACACATATCAGACAGCTGCAGGAGAAATGCGGAGGAAAGAACCTATCCCTATATATGGTCTTCTTCGACCTTCCAAAAACCTTTGTCACCATCAATCGGGAAGTGTTTTGAAGCATCCTTCTCCACTTTGGTTACACGAGAAAGTTTGTCACTATCCTTCACCTGCTCCACAAAGACATGGAAATTGTGGTAATGACAAACGACTCCACCACTGAACCATTCCCCATTTGGATCAGTGTCAAGCACGGCTGTGTCATCTCCCCAACACTAATGTTGATCAACTTTGCTGCAGTGTTTCACCTCACTGCTGACATACTTCAGCTGGAGTGGAGCTAACTTACAGGTCCCACGGGAAATTATTCAACTTCCACTACCATCAATTCAAAGCCAAAGTCATCCCAAGCAGTGTCTTCGAGATGCAGTACATAGAACATAGAACATAGAATAATACAGCACAGTACAAGCCATTTGGCCCTTGATGTTGCACCGATCCAAGCCCATCTAACCTACACTAGCCCACTATCCTCCATATGCCTATCCAATGCCCGTTTAAATGCCCATAAAGAGGGAGAGTCCACCACTGCTACTGGCAGGGCATTCCATGAACTCACGACTCGCTGAGTAAAGAATCTACCCCTAACATCTGTCCTATACCTACCACCCCTTAATTTAATGCTATGCCCTCGTAATAGCTGACTCCATACGTGGAAAAAGGTTCTCATGGTCAATCCTATCTAAACCCCTAATCATCTTGTACACCTCTATCAAGTCACCCCTAAACCTTCTTTTCTCCAATGAAAACAGCCCCAAGTGCCTCAGCCTTTCCTCATACGATCTTCCTACCATACCAGGCAACATCCTGGTAAACCTCTTCTGCACCCGTTCCAGTGCCTCCACATCCTTCCTATAGTATGGCGACCAAAACTGCACACAATACTCCAGATGCAGCCGCACCAGAGTCTTATGCAACTGCAACATGACCTCAGGACTCCGGAACTCAATACCTCTACCAATAAAAGCCAGTACGCCATATGCCTTCTTCACCGCACTATTTACCTGGGTGGCAACTTTCAGAGATCTGTGTACATAGACACCAAGATCCCTCTGCTCATCCACACTACCAAGTATCCGACCATTAGCCCAGTACCCCATCTTTTTGTTACTCATACCAAAGTGAATCACTTCACACTTACCCACATTGAACTCCATTTGCCACCTTTCTGCCCAGCACTGCAGCTTATCTATATCCTGCTGTAACCTGCCACATCCTTCCTCACTGTCAACAACTCCACTGACTTTCGTATCATCTGCAAACTTGCTCACCCAACCTTCTAGCCCCTCCTCCAGGTCATTTATAAAAATGACAAACAGCAATGGTCCCAAAACAGATCCTTGCGGAACACCGCTAGTAACTGCACTCCAAGATGAACCTTTACCATCAACTACTACCCTCTGTCTTCTTCCAGCCAGCCAATTCCTAATCCAAACCTCCAACTCACCCTCAATGCCATACCTCCGTCTTTTTTGCAGTAGCCTACCATGGGGAACCTTATCAAACACCTTACTAAAATCCATATACACCACATCTACCGCTTTACCATCATCCACCTCCTTAGTAACCTTCTCAAATAATTCAATAAGGTTTGTGAGGCACGACCTGCCCTTCACAAAACCATGCTGACTATCCTTGATCACATTATTCCTATCCAGATGTTCATAAATCCTATCCCTTACAATTCTCTCTAAGACTTTGCCCACAACAGAAGTGAGGCTCACCGGCCTATAGTTACTAGGGTTATCCCTACTCCCCTTCTTGAACAAGGGAACCACATTTGCTATCCTCCAGTCTTCTGGCACTATTCCTGTAGACAATGAGGATATAAAAATCAAGGCCAATGGCTCTGCAATCTCCTCCCTTGCTTCCCAGAGAATCCTGGGATAAATGCCATCACCCCCAAGGGACTTATCTATTTTCACCCTTTCCAGTATTTCCAACACCTCTTCCCTACATACCTCAAAGCCATCCATTCTAATTAATTGTGACTTAATATTCACATCGGCAACAATGTCCTGTTCCTGAGTGAATACTGACAAAAAGTATTCATTCAGTGTCTCCCCAATCTCTTCAGCCTCCACTCGCAACTTCCCACTACTATCCTTGACTGGACCTATTCCTACCCTAGTCATTCTTTTATTCCTGACATACCTATAGAAAGCCTTTGGATTTTCCCTAATCCTACCAACTAAGGACTTTTCATGTCCCCTCCTTGCTGCTCTTAGGTCTCTCTTCAGATCCTTCTTGGTTACCTTATAACTCTCAATCGCCCCAATTGAACCTTCATGCCTCATCTTTACATAGGCCGCCCTCTTCCCTTTAACAAGGGATTCCAATTCCTTATTAAACCACGGCTCCCTCACACGACCCTTTCCTCCCTGCCTGACAGGTACATACTTATCAAGGACACTCAATAGTTGCTCCTTGAACAAGCTCCACATATCAATTGCGCCCTTGCCTTGAAGCCAACTTTTCCAAGGCACGCATTCTAAGTCGTGCCTCACCGCATCATAATTTCCTTGCCCCCAGCTATAACTCTTGCCCTGCAATGCACACTTCTCCCTCTCCATCACTAGAGTAAAAGTCACCGAATTGTGGTCACTGTCCCCAAAGTGCTCACCTACCTCCAATTCTAAATTTGGTTCATTACCCAGAACCAAATCCAGTATGGCCTCACCTCTTGTTGGCCTGTCTACATATTGTGTCAGGAAACCCTCCTGCACACATTGGACAAACACCGACCCATCTAACAAACTCGAGCTATAGCTTTCCCAGTCAATATCAGGAACGTTAAAGTCCCCCATAACAACCACCCTATTACTTTCACTCTTCTCCTGAATCATCCTCGCAATCCTTTCTTCTACATCTCTCGGACTGTTTGGAGGCCTGTAGAAAACACCTAACAGGGTGACCTCACCTTTCCTATTCCTAACCTCAGCCCAAACTACCTCAGATGGCGAGTCTTCATCCATCGTCCTTTCCACCGCTGTAATACTATCTTTGACAAGCAATGCCACACCTCCCCCTCTTTTACCCCCACCTCTGACCCTACTAAAACATTTAAACCCTGGAACCTGCAACAGCCAATCCTGTCCCTGTTCTACCCATGTCTCCGTAATAGCCACAACATCGAAATCCCAGGTACCAACCCACGCTGCAAGTTCACCTACCTTATTTCGTATACTTCTTGCATTGAAGTATACACACTTCAAGCCACTTTCCTATTTACAGGCACCCTCCTTTGAGATTGATGCCATGTTCCTAACCTCCCTACACTCCAGGTCCTGCACCCTAAAGTTACAGTCTAGGTTCCCATGCCCCTGCAGAGTTAGTTTAAACCCCCCCCCAAGAGCACTAGCAAACCTCCCTCCAAGGATACTGGTGCCCCTCAGGTTCAGGTGTAGACCATCCTGCTTATAGAGGTCCCACCTTCCCCAGAAAGAACCCCAGTTATCCACAAACCGGAATCCCTCCCTCCTGCATCATCCCTGTAGCCATGCATTTAACTGTTCTCTCTCCCTATTCCTCGACTCTCTATCACGTGGCACGGGTAACAAACCAGAGACAACAACTCTGTTTGTTCTAACTCTGAGCTGCCAACCTAGCTCCCTGAAAGCCTGCCTAACATCCTCAGCCCTCCTCCTACCTAAGTCGTTGGTGCCAGTACACAGATGATGCTTATGCAATCTCAGAGGACACACTCCAAATCATCATCAGCACTTTCAAGGAGGCATGTGAGAGCATAGGTTTCACCATGAACATCCTCAAGACCTGGCCTAGCATTGTGGAGCAAACTCCCGATTATCAAGGTCCACAGGGAGAGGGCAGAGTCCTTGTGTACAATTAAGGTGGAGATAGATTATTGATTAATAGGAAAATCAAGGATTATGGGGAAATGACAGGAAAGTAGAGGTGTACTTCTAGCTACACAAGAAATAGCTAGTTGATGTGTTACTACTAATTTTCAAAAATGGATTCGTTTAGAGAATGTTGACCACTTCCAACACCTCGTAAGCATCCTATCAGCCAAAGCAGCTATTGATGAAGACATCCAGCATCTCCTCCACAACACTGGCACAGCCTTTGGCTGCATGAGGAAAAGGATGTTCGAGAACAACATCAGATCTGACACCAAGAATATGGTTTACAGAGTGTGGTGATTCCGTCCCTCCTATATAGCTCTGAAACATGGACTGTTGACAGCAGACAGCTCAAGGCACTGGAGCAGTACCACCAATGCTGCCTGTGCAAGATCCTGCAAATCTGTGGAAAGAAAGACACACCAACACCAGCATCCTTGACAAGGCCAACAGTCCCAGCCTCAAGGCACTGACCACCCTTCTTTGGCTACAATGGGTTGGGCACGTCACCTGCATGACTGACAGGGGACTCCCTCAGCAGGTGCTGTATTTCCAGCTTTGAAATGGCAGGCGAGCCCCAAATGGACAGAAGAAGTGCTTTAGTGATACTCTTGAGGCCTTGCTGGTGAAATGCAGCATTCTCACAGACATTTGGGAAGTACTGGCCCAAGACCGTCCAAAGTGGAGGAGGAGCATCCGAGAAGGTGCCGAGCACCTTGAGGTTTGCCATTAGGTAGGAATGGAAGCCAGTCGAAAACAGTGAAAGAAGTGCGCTGCCCCACCAATGCCCCACCCATCTCTTCCCATGACCATCACATGTCCCAAATGTAACAGAGCCTGAGGTAGCAATGTTAGTCTGTACAGCTACCCACCGATTCACCCTGAGAGAGAAAGAGGGTCATCCTTGTCTGTGAGGGACCAGCAATGATGATAATCAACAATTCAAGTTACTTTCTCAAAGAACTCCAATAAATTAATTAAGCATGATTTCTCTTTGACAAAACCATGTTGGCTGTGTCTGATTACCTTGAACATATCCAAGTGCCCTGTTATAACGTCCTCAGGGTAAATGTTAGAAGCTATTACATGGCAGATGTTAAGCTAACTGGACAGTAGTTGCCTGCTTTCTGCCTCCCGTGTCAACCCTATTCCCCTTTTGAATAACAGAATTACATTAGGTATTTTATATCCTAAAGGAATCTTCCCTGAAGCTAATCCATTTTTGAAAATTAATAGCAACACATCAACTAGCTATTTCTTGTGTAGCTAGAAGTACACCTCTACTTTCCCCATAATCTTTGATTTTCCTACTAATCAATAAGCGATCTCTACCTTAAATGTACACAAGGAGTCTGCCCCCAATTTGTTGCTGGGAGTTTCAAAGACTGTCAACCTCTCAGTCTTAAATTGGCACTCCTTAATTCTGAAACCTTGAACACTCATTTTTGATTTTTCCATACGGAAAAACATCCTCTCAGCATTTACTTTGTCAAGCCTTTTAAGAATCTTACATATATCAATGAGATCACAACTCATTCTTCTAAATTCCAGTGGGTAGAGTCTCAACCTGGTTAACCTTTGCTCATAAGACAATCTCTCCATACCAGAGATCATTCGAGAGAACCTTCTCTGAACTGCCACCAATGAAATAATATCTTTCGTTAAATAAGAGGACCAAAACAGCTCACAGTATTCCAGATGTGATCTCACCAGTACCTTGTACGGTTGCAGAAGACTTCCTTACTCTTACACTCCAATCTCCTTGAATTAAGGGTTAACATTCAATTTGTCTTCCTGATTACCTGCTGCACCTGTGTGTTAACTTTCTGTGTTTCGTGCACAAGGATGCCCAAGTCCCTTTGTATTGCAGGTTTCTGCAATTTACATACATTTAAATAATTCTCCAATCTTTTCTTCTTCCTTCCAAAATGAACAACTTCATGTTTTTCCACATTATATTCCATTTGCCAATGATTTTTCCACTTAACCTATGATATCTTTCTATAAACTGTGTCCCTCTCACAACGTACCTTTCCACCTACTTTTGTGTTGTCTGCAAGTTTAGCTACAGTACATTTGCTCCCTTCAAGTCATACATTAAATTAAATCAATGAAATCACGTTCAGTCAAATTGGTTTTGCAGAGAAGGTAAGAATTCAGCTTTTATTTTAGATTTATTTTTGAAGACCAATCCCACATTAACAAATTACAAACACTGCCCACCAAGGGCAGTATAACAATAGCGGAAATTTTGAAAAAAGGAAAGAAACAAGGTCGGAACCTAAGTTAAAGTAAGTCAATGGGTGAAATAATTTACATCTATTTAAATAATACTCTTTAAATAATCTGTAAAACTCACATTTTTTTGTTTAGGAAGCCCACTACCAAATCAAACAAGTAACTAATACTGACCAGAGTCAATAGAACTCAGCTTCTTTTTTTGTAATCAACCTGTTCAGGTGTGTTATGACATATCTCTGGGTTAAGTCCCAAAAAGTGGGACTTAACCCAGACTCTGGCTCAGAGAAAGGGGCATTTACATTATACCACAATAGCTTCAAACCCAATTCTTTTTTGTTTGAAACTGAACTCAGCTTTTAAAGAGTCTGCTCTCAATAAAATATGGAACTGATCTGTTTGATGCTTAGAGAAACCTACATTTATAACACGTACAGCAGGGGCAGATGAAGGTGTATTTGGATTTTGAAAATCTATTTGGTAAGATTCCAAATAAAAGATTACTAAGATAAGAGCTCTGAACTGCAGAAGGATCTGCAAATTCCCTCATAATCCTGTATGTTTCAATAATATCACCTTTCTGCACAACCACCTGATGAAGGAGCAGTGCTCCGAAAGCTAGTGCTTCCAATAAACCTGTTGGACCATAACCTGGTGTTGTGTGATCTTTAACTTCATTCTTCTAAATGTCACAACGTTATAGGTTCTACCTTCTCAACATTTTCTTATAAAAGAATAATTACTTCTCAAACATAAATCTTTGCGGAACTGCTTCGAATTCAAGCACATGTTTTCTCACATAAGAAGCCCAAAACTGTGCATTGTACTTCAGGTACGGTCTTATCAATCCATTAAACAGTTAGAGTCATAGAGTCATAGAAATGTACAGCACGGAAACAGACCCTTCGTTCCAACTTGTCAATGCCGACCAGATATCCCAACCCAATCTAGTCCCACTTGCCAGCACAAACTAAAAGAAAAAAACATACAAGATTTTATCAGGAATCCTGGTGATGGGAAAAATATAAAGGAAAGAAAAGGGTGACAAGAACTGATAGCAATTGTGATAGAAAAGGGTTTCAGAAAGAAATTTGAGACAGAAATCTAAATCAACATGCAAAAATCCTTACTATTATACTAAACGTTTGGAAGGTGGTCATCTGGGCTGCTTGAAAATAGGCCTCTTGTCAATTAAAATGAGGAAATAGCAAACATGCTGAACAATTATTTTGTATCATGAGTTTGCATGTTCTTCCTATGTCAACATAGCATTCTGCAGCATGGTCCAGTTTACAATTAACCATGGTAAATGTGGGAATAGGGTGGGGTGCTGGGTCTGGGCCGGATGCTGTTTAGACTGTCAATGCAGACTCAATGAACTGAATGTCTCTTTCTGTATCATAGAGATTCCATAATTCTGTTATTAATCATGAGATATAGTGTTGCTAGCAAGCTCAGCATTTATTGTCCATCCATAAATGTCACTGAGAAGGTGGAAAAGATGCTTTCATGAACTATACCAAAAGTGCTGTTAGGAATGGAATTCTCAGCAAGTGGAGAATATTCCATTACACTCCTGACTTGCACCTTGTATATGGCAGACTGCCTTTGGGGATTCAGGAGGTGATTAACTTGCTGCAGAATCCCTTAGCTCAGAGCTGCTGTTACAGTCACAGTATTTATATGGCTAGTCCAGTTCAATTTAAATTTTTTGGTCACACCCAGGATGTTGATAGTGAGGGTTTCAATGATGGTAATGCCATTGATTACTAATGATGTGGAGGTGCCAGTGTTGGACTGGGGTAGACTAAGTTAAAAATCACACAACACCAGGTTATAATCCAACAGGTTTACTTGGAAGCACAAGCTTTCAGAGCACTGCTCCTTCATCAGGTAACAGTGCTCTGAAAGCTTGTACTTACAAATAAACTGTTGGACTACAACCTGGTGTTGTGTGATTTTTAATATTGATTATCAAGGGGAGATGATCATTGCCTGGCATTTATGCAGCACGTTATGCTTGCCACTTATCAGCCTTACTGATAAGCAATTCAGTAATTTTTAAAAAATGTTGTTTCAAGAGGAATGAAGCATTGTAAAGCTGATACAGGAAATCACACAGAAAAGCAGAGAAGATTGTGGTAAATGTTAACTTGTTTATATTTCTGAGGTAAACCAAACTAATCTTCAGTAATCAGTATTTTCTTGCATCAAACAACTTCTCACAGCTTTCAATTAAAAGTTAAAGAAAGATTGACACACGGAAAATAACCATTATTTTTTGGAACATTGAATCCAGTTCTGGGCACCAACCCTTAGGAAGTAAACAAAGACATCAGAGAGCTGGAGGAAACGTTCACAAGAAAGAGTTGAGAGATGAGGAACGTCAGTTGTACAGATTGGAGAAGTTGAGGGTTTTCTCCTTGTTAAAGGGAAGCCTAAGAGGAGATTTAGAGGACTCAAGTTTGTATTGGCAAAAGGGTCGAGTGCCTGAGGAAGCTGATACAAGATTTTTACTAAAAGAAGATAAATTGGAGGAAAATCAATTTGATGTAGCCGGTTCGGACCTGGAACACACACTGCCTCAGGGTATGTTGGAGCCAGATTGTTGTCATGGTTTTCAAAAAGGAAGTGTGTTATTATCTAAAGAAGTAAAATTCCTGCACTAATAGAAATAACACACAGAGACAAAGTAAGGGAATTGGTCTTGCAGAGAACCAACATAGATAAGATGGGTGAATTGGCATCCTTCTATTGTGAAAATGTTCCTTGATTAGTCATTTGAGGGTAGTGAACTTATGTATTAATGAAAAAGAGAATTCATTGAAATTTATTACACCTTGCATTCATCAGGACAATTCAAAAGAAATAAAACAAGGAAGAGCAGTGTTGATTCACAAATGGACTCTGACTGTTAAGATGTTACCATGGAGTTGGCTGTTGACTGATGATTAACTGCCAAGCTTTGTTTAAATTTTAAAATAGGCAGGTTGACTTGGATATGGCTTGAAAAGGTCAGGAATTCGTGATGATGGGTGAAAGATAAAAGGGTCCTTCTCAAGATGGCAGATGGTGACAAGTGGTATTCTGCAAGACTCAGTGTTGGGATCACAAACTTTCACTTTATATATTAAAGATCTAGATGAAGGTACTGAGGGCATTCTGGCTAAGTTTGCAGACAATACAAAGATAGGTAGAGGGACAGGTAGCATTGAGGAGGCGGGGAGACTGCAACAGGATTTGCACAGGTTAGGAGAGTGGGCAAAGAAGTGGCAAATGAAGTACAACATGGGAAAACGTGAAGTCATGCACTTTGGTCGAAAAAAATAGAGGCATGAACTATTTTCTCCTCATTTTCTAAATGAGGAGAAAATTCAAAAGTCTGAAGTGCAAAGAGACTTAGGAGTTCTGATCCAGGATTCTCTCAAGGTAAACTTACAGGTTGAGTCAGTAGTTAGGAAGGCAAATGCAATATGGCATTTATTTTGAGAGGACTTGAATATAGAAGCAGGGATGTACTTCTGAGGCTCTATAAGGCTCTGTTCAGACCACATTTGGAGCATTCTGCACAGTTTTGGGCCCCATATCTCAGGAATTTTTGTTCCTATGTCTTATAGCCTTATGAAGAAACAATAGAATGAAGAGAAGCAATGTTGACCTAAGAGGTGCAAGTATAAGATATGAGTAGAGAGAGCGAATAGAGTAGCTTTTTATTTGTCATTTCTACCATATACAACAGATACAGTAAAATTGAGACAGCATTCCTCCAGGAGCGAGCGTGATACATGGAGAGCACAAACTACGTAATCGTACACAGCATAAAGAGCATAAGAAGTGCAAAATACTCAAGTTACAGTGTAATAGAAGAATGATAAATAATAGACACTTTTCTGGCAGCAATTCGAAGTCATGCAAAAAATTTTAGATGGGAAAGAGACCGATCATACTGTGTTAAGGACCCTGCTGGTTTGGGGGAAGAAACTGTTGCACACTCTGGCTGTGAGAGACTGAATGCTCTGGTATCTTCTGCCAGATGGCAGGAGGGAGAAGAGTTTGAGTGAGAGGTGCGTGGGATCTTCCACAATGCTCTTAGCCTTTCGAATGCAGCGTGTCGAATAAGTGTCTGTAATGGAAGGAAGAGAGACCCTGATGATCTCTTCAGCTGTCCTCACAATCCATTTTAGGGTCTTACAATCCAAGATGGCACAATTCCTGAACCTGGCAGTGATGCAGCTGCTCAGCGTACTCTCAATGAACCCTGTGTAGAATGTGGTGAGGATTGGGGGATGGGAGGTGGGCTTTCCTCAGCCTATGCAGAAAGTAGAGATGCTGCTGGACTTTCTGGGCTATGGAGCTAGTGTTGGGTGTCCAGGTGAGATTCTCCGGCAAGTGTATGCAAAGAAGTTTGATGCTCTTTACGATCTCCATGGGTGATCCGTCGATGTCCAGCAGAGAGTGGTCACTCTTGTGTCCTTTGAAGTCAACAACCATTTCTTTGGTCTTGTCCACATTCAGAGACAGGTTGTTGGCTCTGCACCAGTCTGTTGGCTGCTGCACCTCTTCTCTGTGTGCTGACTTGTCATTCATCCTGATGTGACCCACTACAGTCGTATCATCAGCGCACTTGATGATGTGATTCAACCTGTGCATCACTGCACAGTCGTGTGTCAGCAGGATGAATAGCAGTGGACTGAGCACACAGCCCTGGGGAGCCCCCGTGCTCAGGGTGATGGTGTTGGAGATGGTGTTCCGATCTGGACTAACTGAGGTCTCCCAGTCAGGAAGTCCAGAATCCAGTTATAAAGGGAAGTGTTTAGGCCCAGCAGACTCAGCTTTCCAATCAGGTGCTGAGGAATGATAGTGTTAAGTGCAGAACTGAATAAATGCAGTAGTCTCATGTAAATGTCCTTCTTCTCCAGGTGGATGAGGGCCAGATGGAGGGTGGTGGAAATAGCATCATCTGTTGAGCGGTTTGGTCGATATGCAAACTGCAGGGTGTCCAGTGAAGGGGGCAGCAGGGTCTTAATATGCCTCAATATGTCTTAATATGCCTTAATATGAGGGGTGCAGGGTCAGAGAGACCTGTTGATATATACCTCTGAAGTAGAGAAGGCTTGAAATTAGTTGACAGAAACCGAGCATATCATAGCAAGGAAATAATTTTAAATGTTCATAGGCACTGACTTATGCATTTGCTGAAACGTCATTCTGGACATAACACTTTTGGAAGGATGTCAAATACTTAAAGAGGGTGCAGAGGAGATTGGGAAGAGTGTCTTCAGGTGATGTGGAGAAACCTGGGGACAAAGTAAGAGTACTGTATTTTGTTTCCACCGGCATTCAGTACATTGAAATATTAGAACCCATCAAACAATGACAGAATCAGTTTGCAGAGAGACTGAGTTACAGAACTTTGCTGCAGGCAGAGCCAAACAATATTGCAGATCAACTGTTGGGGTGGTGGTGTTATCTTGACTTCTGAGGGGGCTGTCTGGTCAAATCCATAACAGAAACAGACAGCAGTCGATACTTTGCTTCTTCATTTCTGTCCCATTCTTGTCTTTTCCACTTTTGTTTTGTTAACAGCTGTGGTACTATAGGACATATGGAGCACTGGATCAGAGAGAGTATGCATCTTTCCAATCACTTAAAAGAAACACCAATAATTTCATCTGTTCACAATCACACAGAAGGATAGAAGTGAAGTCCTCAAATAAACAGGGGATTTGGTGCAAAGGACTTCCCAGTTATTTGATTCAAAAGGAAGGATAAATGCTGCTGGGCCTTCCTCTCATCAGCCTGAATTTTCCAGAGTTCACTGATTGTGTACATGTTTGTGTCAGGGTCACTGAGTTATTACAATAATTAACCTATTTTTATTCTTCCCTGTAACATTGGTGTTATACAAGGCCTGAAAGAGTTAACTCGGAAGCTTTAGAATAACTCCACTCACTAAGATATAAATGACTATCTCTTGGAAGATCTGGTCTGTTTGTTTTTAGTTGTTAATCTGTTCTTTAGGCTACAGCCATGTAGCAGTGACCTGATTACTACCTGGTGAGAGGTAACAAAGTCTCTTATCCTGTGTTAATGTGGTTAACCAGTTTTAAAGTAATGTAACCTATTATTGTACTTCTATGTAATAAATTAATCATTGTTACTCAAATACAAACCTTTTCTGCTGAAGATTTATGAGGGATCAAGCTAAGTGCTTTGCTGAGTACAGGTCTTTTAGCATCAGAAAGGGAAAGCCATAATGTGGAGGTGCCCATGTTGGACTGGGGTGGGCAAAGTTAAAAATCACACAACACCAGGTTATAGTCCAACAGGTTTATTTGGAAGCACTAACTTCCAGAGCGCTGGTCATTCATCAGGTAGCTGTGGAACAGGATCATACAAACATAATTTACTATGAGTACGACCCTTGGATGAGTGTTATAAGAAAGGTTAGTGGCAACAAATCTGACCAAAAGAGGTCCTTGCACATCCAAGTACCAGTATTTCTAACCATCAGTGTTGTGGTATAAAGGGTTAATAGCTATGATGTGGAGGAGACGCTTTTGGACTGGGGTGGACAAAGTTAAAAATCACACAACACCAGGTTATAGTCCAACATGTCTATTTGGAAGCACTAATTTTTGGAGCACTGCTCCTTCATCAGATGGTTAATAGCTGTTGTGCTGATAGACAGAGTGCATCATTAGTAATGTCAAGTCACATGGAGTTCTCTATAACCTCTCTGGCATTAATAGCAATCTAGCAAAATTGTTTCAGTTGCATGACACTGAGAACTTTTGTTATAAATTCTGTTTGTATGATCCTGTTCCACAGCTACCTGATGAATGACCAGCGCTCTGGAAGTTAGTGCTTCCAAATAAACCTGTTGGACTATAACCTGCTGTTGTGTGATTTTTAACTTTGCCCACCCCAGTCCAACATGGGCACCTCCACATTATGGCTTTCCCTTTCTGATGCTAAAAGACCTGTACTCAGCAAAGCACTTAGCTTGATCCATTTACACCTCCATATCAATGAATTTCGGCATAATCTGATGTTGAACTCTTCTTTTGTTGTCATTGCTTCTGTGCCCATTTCTTTGGATTAGGGGTCTCTCCCACTTCCCAAGCCTTTCCATCCTCTCCAGCTGGATACCTCCGTCTGGCCTTTTACTTGCCACCTGAAGTATGTAGTTGGAACACTTTGTAACTGAATAACTTTAATGTTAGCCCAGACAATGATTTGCTTGTGGATGTAGCATTTGCATATTTTAATAAGCTCAAATTAACATCTTTCAATGGATTGTTACCCACCATAGTTTCTTATGTTAGAAGGGGCAATATAAACACTGCCACATCAGGTAAAGCTATCTGCTGGGGACGAATCTTTGAACCAGGCTAGTTCTTGAAAACAGTACTTAAAGGGACCAAGGCATGTAAGAGGATACCATCAAAAAAAAATGACAAAGGGAAATAGAAGCAAGAATGAGAAAACTGGAAGGAGGAGAAACAAAATGAATACTGCCTTGTACCCTATGTCAATTTGAAATAAAGCAAAGAACTTCAATGAGAAATAGAAGCAAACACTTAATTATGGACTCAGCAGCCAATTATATGTTCAGACTTAGAATGCAAACAATACATGCATTTTTATTCGACAGATCTTGTGAAATATGAACCTATGAGACTACTGAAAATCGGCCTTGCCATTTGCAAAGAGGGTCTTTGCAGGATTAGTACTGAAATGCATTCTCAATACCAGTCTTTTTGGAGATGTTCAGAAAGATCCTGAGAAGATCTGCAGACTGCCAAGGATCAGCTTAAGTTAAGAATTCACTTAAGACTCCAACTCATGTCATACAGACAATAATTCCAAATGTCTGGAACCACAAGTTATAGTCTCAGGATATGGGGAAGACCATTTAAAAGTGAGACAAGGAAACATTTCTTCACTCAAAGGGTGGTGAACCTATGGAATTTTCTGTGGACGGCTGTGGAAGCCAAGTCATAGAAGGTATAGATCAGTTTTAGATATTAAAGGCATCAAGGAATATGAGGAGGAAGTGAGAATATAGTGTTGAGGTAGATGATTCTCAATAATCATATTGAATGGCAGAGGGGGCTTGCATAAATAGCCTATTTCTGATCTTTTTTTCAGTGTCTCTATGTAAGGATGAATTGACCAGTTTGACCAGTAGATGACACAGCAAAGGACATGAGTGTGACTTTTCCAGAGACGAACTCTCATAGATGTTATACTTCATGTCTTATACATGATTTTGGTGCAGCCAACATAATTGATCAGTAAAGTACACAAAACTACGGAACCTGTTACTGATGCAGTATGCTGCATGGATGATTGAAAATTTCCTTCTCCAATGCATGAGTTATTCAGATGAGTTTTTGCAGAAATGAATGATAGTTTCATAGCCAGCGTTACTGAGACTAATGTACAATTCAAGATTTTATAAATGGCATTGAAACTCCATCATCAGCTGGAGTTGGATTTGTATCCCCTCTTTCCAAAACATTATCCTAGGCTTCAGATTAGTAACCTTTTAACACAACCACTATGCTACCATTGGTGAGGTGATGGGCTAATGGTATTTTCTCTGGACTATTAAGTCAGAGACCCAAATAATGTTCTGGGGACCTGGGTTTGAATCCCACCACAGCAGATGGTGCAATTTAAATTCAATAAAATCCTGGAATTAAGAGCTTAATAGAACATAGCACAGTACAGGCCCTTTGGCCCTTGATATTGTGCTGATCTTTTACCCAATCGAAGATCAAACTATCCTTCATATCCTTCAACTTATCATCATCCATGGGCCTATGCAAGAGTTGCTTAAATGTCCCTAATGTATCTGACTCTACTACCACGGCTGACAGTTCATTCCACGCACCCACCACTCTCCGTGTAAAGAACCGACCTCTCACATCTCCTCTAAATTTTCTTCCAATCACCTTAAAATTCCAACCCCTTGTGATAGCCATTTCAACCCTGAGAAAAAGTCTCTGACTATTCACTCTATCTATGCCTCTCATCATCTTATACACTTCTATCAAATCACCTCTCATCCTTCTTTGCTCCATTGAGAAAAACCATAGCTCCCTCAACCTTTCTTCATAAGACATGCCCCCCACTCCAGGCAGTATCCTGATTAGTCCCGTCTGCTCCCTCTCTAAAGCTTCCACATCCTTGCTATAATGAGATGGCCAGAACTAAACACAATATTCCAAGTGTGGTCTAAACAGGGCTCTATAGAGCTGCAGCATAACCTTGCTGCTCTATAGAGCCCCCTGCTAATGAAAGACAACACCCCATATGCCTTCTTAACAACCCTACCAAACTGGGTGGCAACTTTGAGGGATCTATGGACATGGACCCCAAGATCCCTCTGTTCCTCCACACAGCCAAGAATCCTGCCTTTAAGCCTCTATTCTACATTCAAATTCAACCTTCCAAACTGAATCACTTCACACTTTTCCAAGTTGAACTCCATCTGCCACTTATCAATCCAGTTATGCATCCTGTCAATGTCCCATTGCAACCTACAACAGCTCTCCACACTATCCACCACACCACAAACTTTTGTGTTATCAACAAATTTACTAACACACCCTTCCAGTTCTTCATCCAAGTCATTTATAAAAATCACAAAGAGCAGAGGTCCCAGAACAAATCCCTGCAGAAAACCACTTGTCATCGAACACCAGGCTGAATATTTTCCATCTACTACCACCCTCTCTCTTTTATGGGCCAGCCAATCCTGTATCCAGACAGTGAAATTTCCCTACATCCTATGCCTCCTTGCTTTCTGCATGAGCCTACCATGGGAAACTTTATCAAACGCCTTGCTAAAATCCACATATACCACATTGACTGCTCTATCTTCATCAATGTATTTTGTCACATCCTCAAAGAATTCAATAAGGCTTGTGAGGCATGACTATTAATCCATTGTTGATTGTTAGGAAAAAATATCTGTTTCACTAATGTCCTTTAGGGAAGGAAACTGCCATTGTTACCTAACCCACATGCGACTCCAGACCTGCAGTAAATCAGTTGACTCTTAATTGTCTTCTGGACAATTAGAGATGGGCTAGCCAGTTATGTCCTCATCCCAAGGATGATTTTTTTAAAAATTACATGCTGCTAGTTTTCTTCTGAAAAATGAATAATTATCTTACTTTTACATTAGTCAAACAAGATCAATAGTGACATAAATCTTGTGATAAAACTTCATTGTTCTTGTTTGCACTTATAATGAAACATCCTGCATATATGCAAACTTGTCTAGCTCTGCGATAACTTGTGGGTGTGATGACCAGTGTGGGATGGTGAGAGTTCTGGACTGTTGCCTTGTATGGCTTCAACTATGATATCGATTGCATTTTGGACCATTTCATGTGGACTATCTGTCATCTGTGAACAACAATTTGGGAACTCCTGCTGGCTACCTGTGTACACCAATGATTTCAATATTTCCCTCTGAGTAAAGCATAGAAAAGCCATTTCTATTACAAGGATTTACATTGAGCCCTTGAGCTTTGAACTTAGCTTTTGGTTTCCATTTGGTTTTACTAAGAACAAAATCAACAATTTGTACTGTTAGTAAGTATATGCTTAGTAAGGTATTAATGGAATATTATAGGTGGAAATGGTTAAATGGTTAAATGATAGAAATGTATTCCCTTTGATGAACTGCATTTTTACTCTAAATGCTGTGGGCACAGGACAGCTGATAGTTGTTGACTCCTGGAGAAGAATAGGAGAATTTTAGATATTGTACTTTATAAATTGTGCATGGGATTTAGGGAAGTAAAGAATCAACTATTAGTATGTGAAGAGCATTAATTGAGTTGGGTGTAATTAAATGACTGGAGATACTATGTTGTATGAGACTAGACATTTATAGAGACAAACGATAAGTTAGAACAATTCAGAATGGCAATGCTAGAATTACAACTGTTTGAAATGATTCTGTGTCGGTGAAATGTGAAAAAGTGTGAATCAATGCTCTATTGATGCAACTGTGAATGCTGTATCGATGGTTTCTTTGATGTAACTGTACTATCAAGGACATTGATGGTTTGGTAGCCATGTCACTGGACTGGTAATGTCATTGGACTCGTAATCCCAAGGTTTATACTATTTTTCTGAGAATTTGAGTTCAAATCCCATCACAACAAATGGGAATAACAAACCTGGAGTTACAAAGCTAGTCCAATGGTGACCATGTTACCACAGTAATGTGGTTGAATCTTAACTTTCCTCTGAAATGGCAGAGCAAAATATGCAGTTCAAGAGTAATCAGGGACAGGCAAAATTGCTGGACAGGACCAATTCTCATGAACATTTAAACAAGAATAATGGTTTATTGATGTAACTTTGAATGGCATACTGATAGATTATTTGTGTTGTGAATGACTCTCATTCAAGTACCAGGGACCCAGATTCGATTCCAGCCTTAGATGACAATCCGTGTGGAGTTTGCACATTCTCCCCGTGTCTGTGTGGTTTTCCTCCAGGTGCTCCAGTTTCTCCCCACAATCCAAAGATGTGCAGGTCAGGTAGACTGACAATGCTAAATTGCCCATAGGGACTGGGGATATGCAGGTTATGTGAATTAGCGATGGGAAATGCAAGGTTACAGGGATAGGGAAGGAGAGTGAATCTGGGTGAAATGCTCTTCGGAGGTTTGGTTTGACTCAGTAGGCTGCTTCCATGCTCGAGGGGTTCTATTAAAATCAGTAGAAAATCCTGGGAACCAGATCTAGAAAGACTGCAACTATCTCTCGGAAAGGGTCCAGTACATAGTTGCACAAAATCACAGAAGAAAGAAGATAGAAGAGACAGAAAAACAAAGAGAATTTAAAAATCAGACCAGTCTAGAACCAGCGTCACCCAGTGGCTGGATCACTTTGGAGAAAAAAGATCACGTGTGACTCATACATTATCAACTGGTTGTTAACTATTACTCCATTACTTAAGGAGTGATAGAGTCATACAGCATGGATTCTATGAGTGTACCAACACTACATAGGCTGCAGTGTTTCAAGAAGGCAGATCATCACTACTTTCTCAAGGGGAATTAGGGTTAGGCAATGAATGCCCAGCCAGTGAAGCCCACATCACTGAACAAATATTCAAAGTGCTAATGTAATATATAGTAAGG
Organism: Chiloscyllium punctatum; assembly: GCF_047496795.1. Classification (NCBI taxonomy): domain Eukaryota; kingdom Metazoa; phylum Chordata; class Chondrichthyes; order Orectolobiformes; family Hemiscylliidae; genus Chiloscyllium; species Chiloscyllium punctatum. The sequence continues at coordinate 112,477,727 of NC_092741.1, forward strand.
CATCCAAAGCAGCTTTACCAAGCAAAGACATCCCATTGCTCCCCGAAAGGAATCAAGTAAGAACAACATTTCAATCAAATACTGCAATCATTATTATTCCATCCAGGTACTTTTCTGTAATCTTCAGATCTCTGCAAGAGTATATTTGCTCATCCACAGCTCAGAGCTGAAAACGTGTTGCTGGAAAAGCGCAGCAGGTCAGGCAGCATCCAAGGAACAGGAGAATTGACATTTCAGGCATCAGCCCTTCTTCAGGAATGAGGAAAGTGTGTCCAGCAGGCTAAGATAAAAGGTAGGGAGGAGGGACTTGGGGGAGGGGCATTGGGAATGCGATAGGTGGAAGGAGGTCAAGGTGAGGGTGATAGGTTGGAGTGGGGTTAGGGCGGAGAGGTCAGGAAGAAGATTGCAGGTTAGGAAGGCGGTGCTGAGTTCGAGGGATTTGACTGAGACAAGGTGGGGGGAAGGGAAATGAGGAAACTGGAGAAATCTGAGTTCATCCCTTGTGGTTGGAGGGCTCCCATTCGGAAGATAAAGCGCTCTTCCTCCAACAGTCGTGTTGCCATGGTCTGGCGATGGAGGAGTCCAAGGACCTGCATGTCCTTGGTGGAGTGGGAGGGGGAGTTGAAGTGTTGGGCTACGGGGTGGTTGGGTTGGTTGGTCCGGGTGTCCCAGAGGTGTTCCCTGAAACGTTCCGCAAGTAGGCGGCCTGTCTCCCCAATATAGAGGACGCCACATTGGGTGCAGCGGATGCAATAGATGATGTGTGTGGAGGTGCCGGTGAATTTGTGGCGGATATGGAAGTGTCCCTTGGGGCCTTGGAGGGAAGTACGGTGGGTGGTGTGGGCGCAAGTTTTGCATTTCTTGCGGTTGCAGGGGAAGGTGCCGGGAGTGGAGGTTGGGTTGGTGGGGGGGTGTGGACCTGACGAGGGAGTGACGGAGGGAGTGGTCTTTTCGGAACGCTGATAGGGGAGGGGAGGGAAATATGTCCCTGGTGGTGGGGTCCGTTTGGAGATGGCGGAAATGACGGCGGATGATACGTTTGACATGGAGGTTGGTGGGGTGGTAGGTGAGGACCAGTGGGGTTCTGTCCTGGTGGGGGTAGGAGGGGCGGGGCTCAAGGGCGGAGGAGCGGGAAGTGGAAGAGATGTGGTGGAGGGCATCGTCGACTACGTCTGGGGGGAAATTGCGGTGCTTGAAGAAGGAGGCCATCTGGGTTGTACGGTTTTGGAACTGGTCCTCCTGGGAGCAGATGCGGCGGAGACAAAGGAATTGGGAATATGGAATGGCGTTTTTACAGGGGGCAGGGTGGGAGGAGGTGTAGTCTAGGTAGCTGTGGGAGTCGGTTGGTTCATAATAAATGTCCATGTCTATTCGGTCACCCAAGATGGAAATGGAAAGGTCTAGGAAGGGGAGGGAGGAGTCTGAGACGGTCCAGGTGAATTTGAGGTCGGGGTGGAAAGTGTTGGTAAAGTGGATGAACTGTTCAACCTCCTCGTGGGAGCACAAGGCAGCGCCGATACAGTCATCGATGTAGCGGAGGAAAAGGTGGGGAGTGGGGCCAGTGTAGCTGCGGAAGATGGACTGTTCCACATAACCTACGAAGAGGCAGGCATAGCTGGGGCCCATGCGGGTGCCCATGGCTACTCCTTTGGTTTGGAGGAAGTGGGAGGATTGGAAAGAGAAGTTGTTCAGGGTGAGAACCAGTTCAGTCAGTCGAAGGAGGGTGTCGGTGGAAGGGTACTGGTTGGTACGGCGGGAAAGGAAGAAGCGGAGGGCTTTAAGTTCTTCGTGATGGGGGATGGAGGTGTACAGGGACTGGATGTCCATGGTGAAGATAAGGCGTTGGGGACCAGGGAAGTGAAAATCATGGAGGAGGTGGAGGGCCTGGGTGGTGTCCCGAACGTAGGTGGGGAGTTCTTGGACTAAGGGGGACAGGACCGTGTTGAGGTATGCAGAGATGAGTTCAGTGGGGCAGGAGCAGACTTAGACAATGGGTCAGCCGGGGCAGTCGGGTTTGTGGATTTTGGGGAGGAGGTAGAAATGGGCGGTGTGGGGTTGTGGGACGATGAGGTTGGAGGCGGTGGATGGGAGATCCCCTGAGGTGATGAGGTTCTGGATGGTCTGGGAGATGATGGTTTGGTGGTGGGAGGTGGGGTCATGGTCAAGGGAGCAGTAGGAGGAGGTGTCTGCGAGCTGGCGTTTAGCCTCAGCGGCGTAAATGTCGGTGCGCCAAACTCCTACCGCGCCTCCCTTGTCTGCTGGTTTGATAGTGAGGTTGGGGTTGGAACAGAGGGAGTGGAGGGCTACACGTTCCGAGGGTGAGAGGTTGGAGTGGGTGAGAGGGGTGGAGAAGTTGAGGTGGTTAATGTCGCGGCGACAGTTGGCTATGAAGAGATCGAGGGCGGGTAAGAGGCCAGCATGGGGTGTCCAGGTGGATGGGGTATGTTGGAGGCGGGAGAAAGGGTCATCAGAGGGTGGGCGAGAATCCTGGTTGGAGAAGTAGGCACGGAGGCGAAGGCGGTGGAAGAATTGTTCGATGTCCATAGCTTATCCATAGTTCAGCAGGACAATTTGCTCAAATCTGCAGTTGTACAAATCATAATATTTTTGTGGTGTAACTAATTTTCCAATAGCTGTATAAGGTGGGACATTATAAAAGATATATTCAGTGCTGGCCTTTCTTCCAAAATAGTTGTTGCATTAAGTTCCTGATTACTAACTCAGTTCCTTTCTGTCTGACTGGTGTGAAAATGTAGGATTCGATGGCCAGCCCCCTTTAAGTATGAGTGGCAAGTTAGGTCTGACTGACAATTGGCACATCCATTACAGTGACTGAGGTGATCCACTGGCCGCTAGTGGCACAGGCCACCATCTGACACTTCTTTGTTCTGGAGGTGTATTTCCGGCTGCCTTATTGCTCATTGCCAATAACGCTGGGCCTTGCCACAGTGCAAGCTGCCAAGGCTTTGATCAGCATGTGGGCGGACTGAGCTCTACCTGATCACGACTCTTGAGCAATATCAGTCGAAGCATCGGCTGTTCTACACCCTCGATACTGCACAACTTGCAACATGTAAATGAGGTTTCCGTTTTGATACATCACACAAACTTTACAACATAGGAGCAGGTCACTCAGTCCAAAGAGTTCTGTTCATGCTTATATTTCATTCAAGCCTTTTTCCACCCCTTCTGCTCTCACTCTATCAACTTAAAATTTATCCAACTTCAACTTAAATACACCAATACTAATCATCTTAATTACACCTAATGGTCGTGAGTTTTAAATTCTCCCCACTTTCTGGGAAAAAAAATTGAATTCTTCAGTGCAATGAATATTTAAACCCTTTTGTTGATCTATCTCTACATGGCAGCATATTTCTACGATGACCCATCAACCCTTCCACAATCTTAAATATCTCTTTCAGGTCAGCCTTAACCATTCACTCTTACAGCAAAACGTGTCCCAACCTGTTCAGCCTTTCCTGACAGGTTTAACCTTTCATTCTGATACTAATCTTGTAAGGTATGTTATGATGCTGTTTTTATCTAGATTTCCATCATAAAATAATTGTTGGTACTTTTTGTGTAGGTTTAGTTTGGCCCTGGGTGCAATAAATTTGGTCCTATAAAGTCATAAAGGGAATGACAGTGTAATGATTATGTTAGTCCTCTGGTGATCCAAAGGCCTGCATTAATGAACCAGAGGCATGGGTTTTAAATCCCATCAGAACAGCAAGGGAATCTAAATTCTGTTCATTAAATACTATGAATTATTATGTAAAATTCATTCAATGAAGCTTTGAAAAATCTTCATAAAAATGGAGATTGGATTATATGTTTAGTATAAAATGGTTACGGCTGGTATTTGTCAAGTTGGTTGCCATTTTGAAATGTGAAAATAACCCATCATTAATTCAAATTAAATCAATGTGATACATTTGATATAATGAAACAGTTCTACAATGATAGTTTGGACCACAATCACGGTACTAGAAAAACTGTTAAGCACATTATCTTTGATTTTCAACACAAAAAGTTCATTCTATTTGAAATAACTTCACTGAGGCTGATATCCTGTCACCAAGTCACCCTTAATTTACACATGGAGAGCCAGTTCTCAGTGAACAGGATGTCTAACACTACTTTTATATCTGTCAGCCAGTGCTTCCTGATTAGATCAGATTGATACCCCCAATTAGTGAACTCATATTCTATGAGGTCCCCCTGGCTGACCTTGTTACAATCTTCACTGATTGTGGCCTGTGGGTCAGGAAACTGAGGATCCAGTTGCAGAGAGTGGGGCTTAGTCTGAGATCACTAAGTTTAGTAATCAGTCTTGAGGGGATAATAGTTTTGAAGGCTGAACTGTAGTCAATGAGTAGGATTCTTACGTAGCTGTCTTTGGTGTCAAGATGCTCTAGGGAGGAGTGAAGGGCAAGTGATATGGCATTTGACGTGGATCTATTGGTCCGATAGGCAAATTGGAGTGGATCAAGAGTAGTGGGGAGGCTGGAATTGATTAATGTCATGGTAGAGGCATTGCCTTGTACCTGCTGCCCTTGTCCTTCTAGACAGAAGTGATCGTTTGTTTGGAAGGTGCTTTCTGACTATCTTTGATGATTTTCTGCAACACACCTTGTAGATAATACACATTGTTGCTACTGAGCATCAGTGATGGAGTGACTGAATTTTAAGGATGTGCTGCCAATCAAGTAAGTTGCTTTGTCCTGGATGGTGTCAAACTTCTTGAATTTTGTTGGATCTGTTCTTCAGCCAGAGGGTAATATTCTATCACATTCCTGACTTGTGCCATGTAGATGGTGGACAGGTTTTGAGTAGTCAGGAGGTGAGTTACTTGCTGCAGTATTTGTGGCCTCTGACCTGCTCTTGTAGCCATTATGTTTATGTAGCGAGTCCAATAGAGTTCTGGTTAATGGTAACCACAAGGTTGTTGATAGTGAGGGAGACACTATTAAATGTCGGGAGACTGTGATTAGAGTGTCTCTTAATGGAGATGATCATTGCCTGGCATTTATGTGATGCAAATGTTACTTGCCACTTATCAGCCCAAGCCTGGATATTGTCCAGATCTTGTTGCATTTGAACATGGACTACTTCAGATTCTAAGGTGTTGTTAATGGTGTTGAGCATTATGCAAGCATTATGCAAGCATTGGTGAGCATCCCAACTTCTGATGTTATAATGGAGGGAAGGTCATTGATGAAATAGCTGAAAATGTCTTTTGTGCCAGGTGTGATTTCAACCAGCAGAGAAGTCCATTGATCCCAGTTTTGCAAGGGCTCCTTGATGCCACACTTGGTCAAATGCAGCCTTGATATCTCCCCTCCTTTCTGGAATTCAGCGACTTTTTCCATGTTTAAACCAAAGCTGTAATGAGGTCAGGAACTGAGTGGCCCTGGTAGAACCCAAATTAGGCGTCACTGGACAGATTATTGCTGAGCTGGTTTGTAGCACATTTGATGACACTTGCTATCACTTTACTGATGATTGAGAGCAGATTGATGGCCGGGTTAGATTTGTCCTGCTTTTTGTGTACAGGTTATATGGAATTTTTCACATTGTCGGGTAGATGCCAGTTTTGTAACTGTACTGGAACAGCTTCGCTAGGGGAGCAGTACATTCTGGAACACAGGTCTTCCATACTATTGCCAGAATGTCATCATAGCCTTTGCGTTATCCAGTGCCTCCAACCATTTCTTGATATCAAATAGAGTGAATCAAATTAGCTGAAGACTGGTATTTGTAACGCTGGGGACTGCTGGAAGAGGTCGAGATCGATCATCCATTTGGTTGCAGTCTTTTCATTTACATTTTTATGTTGGGTTCTTCCATGGTTGAGGATGGGGATAATTGTGGACCCTCATCCTCCACCATTTCGCAGCACTGCAGAGCTTAGTTCTGATACATTGGTTGTGGGATCACTTAGTTCTATCTAGCACTTGCTGCTTATGATATTTGGAATACAAGTTTGACAGCTTCACCAAGTTGACCTCAGCTTTAGGTATGTCAGGTGCTGCTCCTGCCATGCTCTCTTGCATTCTCCATTGTTCAAAAAAAATCACACAACACCAGGTTATATTCCAACAGATTTACTTTGAAGCACTAGCCTTCGGAGCGTTGTTCCTTCATCAGGTAGCTGTCCCAATAAGCTAACCGATGATCCAGAACAATCAACAGAGGGACCCGTAGAGGAATGACCAAAGAAGGAGTTGATGTGGACCCGTCGGAGAGTTGCTGCCCTGGGCTTGACATGTATGTTCAAATTGTCAGGAAATGTGTAAATGCCAGATTCATCAGTTACACCCGATCACAACACAATGCCATCCATACTTTCAAAACCAATCGTAACTCTGTCATCAAACCAGCAGATAAAGGAGGAGCCATCGTCATTCAGAGAACAGATTACTGCAAGGAGGTGTACTGACACCTGAACAACCAGGAACACTATAGGCAACTATCAGCCAATCTGACCAAAGAACACACCCATGCATTAAAGATATTGATCAGGACTTTTGATTCAGTCCTTCAGAGTTCCCATGCACTCTCATCCCACATACCTTTTGCTTAGGGGACTTCTTCTGCCTTCTGAAGATACCTTGACTTCCCATCATGTCTGGCAATGGGACTCTTTTGTGAGAACCTCTCTGGCTATGTCGAAGGCATCTTGAAATCTATTGTACAGCAGAACCCCAGCTTCTGTTGCAACACTGCAGATTTCTTCCAGTCGAACCGGGAATATTTCTCATCACAATGAATGTTTTAGCACTTAACACCAGCATCCCCCACCATGACAGCATTGCTACAACAGCCTTAGTACTCAAAACAATATTTGTTGATCTATAACCTGGTGTTGTGCCTCACTCCTGATGAAGGGCTTTGCCCAAAATGTTGATTCTCCTGCTCTTCAGATGCTGCCTGACCTGCTGTGCTTTTCCAGCACCACACTCTTGACTCCTTATCTCCAGCATTTGCAGTCCTAATTTTTTGCCTAGTTGATTTTTAACTTTGTCCACCCTAGTCAACCCCGGCCCTCCACATCACTCTCCATTGAACCAGGTTTGATGTCCTGGCTTGATGGTAATGGTTAAGTGGGAGATTTTCTGGGCCTTGAGATTACAAATTTTATTGGTATTGATGGCCCACATCTCTCTATGGATGCCCAGTCTTTAGTTGCCAGATCTGTTTGAAGTCTGTCCCATATAGCATGGTGATGGTGCTACGCAACATGATGGAGGGTATTCTCAACGTGAAGGCATGTCTTTGTCTCTACAAGGACTGTGCAGTGGTCACTCTTATTGATACTGTCATGGACAGATGTACATGCAGGTAACAGATTAGTATGGATGAGATCAAGTATGTTTTTCCCTATTATAGGTTCCCTCACCTTCTGCCACAGACCCAATCTAGCAGCCACATCCTTTGGATAAAGTGATATTATTAGATAAGCTGTCTGTACTTAAGTTGTTAAGGTACTGGGACCAGTTAAAATACTTCCATGGAAGGAAGTGAGAATAGAAATAGCAGAGGCATTTTTAATTACCTTTCAATCTTCCCTGGATTAATGGGTGGTGCCAGAGGGTTGGAAAATTGCAAAGATTACACTTTTGTTCAAAAAGGGTTCTAAATATTGACTCAGCAATTATTGATGAATCAGTTTAAATTTGATGATGGGAAAACTTACAGAAATAATTATTTGTAATGAAATTAATTTTCACATGTAAAAGATAGATTAACCTGGCAGAATCAGCATGGATTTTTAAAGGGAAAATTCTGCCTACCTAACTTGGTAGAGTTTTGTTGAAGACATAACAGGGGTTGTCTGAGGGTAATTCTGTTAATGTGGTGTACATTGACTTTGAAACAATGCCAAAAGATGGACCTGTGAGAAAAGTTATAAGTCATGGATTAAAAAAAATGACAATAACAATTTGGATCCAAATTAACTGAGGGATAGAAAGCAGAGTGTAATTGTTAATGGGTATTTTCAGGCTGGAGGAGGTTTGTAGTGGAGTTTTCCTAACACAGATTAACTATCTATACCTTGGTATGCAAGGGACAATTTAAAAGTTTACAGATGACACAGAACATGGGAACATTGTAAACTATGTAGAACTTCAAAAAGAATTGAAAGGTTGGTAGATAGATGGCAAATAATGTTCAGTCTAAGAAAATATGGACCAATTAGATTTTGGTGCAATAAGGAGTCTATTGTAAAGGCTGTGGTGGAGTAGAGAGACCTGGGTGAACATGTACATAAGCCATTAATGGTGGCAGGAAGTACAAAAAACTATTAGTGAAGCATTCAGTATTGTAGGCTTCATGAATAGGGACATACAGAACAAGAGCAGGGATGTATATAATCATGAATGTATATAAGACACTAGTTAGATCTCAACAGCAATATTGTGTATAATTCTGGATATTGCAGTATATGAAGGATATTAATGCATTGGTGATAGTCTGGAAGAAGTTTACAAGATAGTTCTCAGGTGAGACACTTGAGTTATGAGTATAGATTGGAGAAGTTGGGATTATTTCCTTGAAAAAGTGTTGCCTAGGGGAGTTTGATAGAAGCTCTCAAAGACATGAGGGATCTGGAAAGCGTGGATAAGGAGAAACAATTACTACCTATAAAAGGATCAAGTACCAAAGAACACAATTTTAAAATGTTTTGCAAAAGAAATAAATGCAGGATAAGAAAAAAAAGCATTTCCAACAATGCATGGTCCCAATTTGGAATGCATTGCCTGGAAGTGAGGTGAAGACAGGTCCAAATGAGGAATTCACGAGGGCATGGAATGATTATTTAAACAGAAACAATGTACAAGATAAAAAGGAAAAGACAGAAGATTGACACTAAGTTAAAATGCTCAGAGACCCAGGGCAGACATGATGGGCTGAATAGCCTCCTCTGCACCTTAACTAATCTGTGATATGCTGAGGGAATGATTTATCTTGGCCATTGCTGAAGATCACCAGCATTAAACAGGACAGTCTCCTGCTACAACACAAACTGAAATTGCTGAAGAAACTCAGCAGGTCTGCCAGCATCTCTGGAGAGAAAACAGTTAAAGTTTTCAGTCCAATGATCCTTCTTCCAAATTATGAGGAAAACTTAGTATATCAGTTCTGAAGAAGGGTCCCTTGACCTAAACATTAACTCTGCTTTTTCTCTTTGTGTGCCACCAGACTTGCTGAGTTTCACCAGCAATTTCTGTTTTTATTTTGGATTTTCAGCATCTGCCATTCTTTGATTTTTTTTTGTACAGTTTTCAATCATTTCAATTCACTCCATGAGATATCAAAAACAGTTTGAGCACACTAGATACAGCAAAGACTATGATCTTGCTGCTCCTCTAACTAATCTGTTCTCGTATTACTACAATGCTGACAACTACTGTACAAAGTGGAAATTTCCCAGATGTGCACTTTGCTTAAAAATCTGGACTGCTCAAACTTGGCCAATTACTGTCACAATAGTCTATTCTCGATCATCAGCAAGGTAGTGGATGTTATTTTTAATAGTGCTGTCAAACACTGCTTAGTTGCTCAGTTTTCATTTCATCAGGTCCATTTATCTCCAGGTCTCATTATAACATTGGTCCAAACCTGAATTTCAGAGGTGAGGGCAAAGTCATTGCATTCCACATCTAGGTAACACTTGATGGAGTGTGGCATCAAGGAGCCCCAGCAAAATTGGATTCAATAGAAATCAGGGTGATTACTTTTCACTGGTTTGAATCACAAAAGAAAGATGAGCTTGGTTGTTGGAAGTCAGTTGTCTCAGTTCAGGACATTTCTGTAGGAGGTCCTCAGGGTAGTAACTTGGGCTTAGCCATCTTCAAATGCTTCATCAGTGACCTTTCCAACAGAAGTGGGGGTGTGTGCTGACGATTGCATAATGTTCAGCATCAGTCACAAGCTCTCAGATAAGTAAGCCTGTCCCTGTGTATGGTAAGGCTTGAATGACATCCAGGCCTGACTGATAAGTGCCAGTGATATTCATGTCATGTAAGTGCCAAACAAAGCCATGTCCAATAAAAGTGTGTCTAATCATTTTCACTTCATATTGAATGGCATTGCCTGGTGGTTACTATTGATCATTGGACCAGCTGAAACAGGTACAAGAGCGAGTTGGGCGTTCTGTAACAGGTAACTCAACCTGTGAGTCACCAGAGACTTTATTTGCATAACGGACCTGTGATAGCAGGTGTGTTCTGGTAAATTATTAGATGAATGTTAAATTTAGAATTAATTTAAATTTAAGTTGGGAAGGGTTAACTTACATATCAATTTAGGATATAAAAGGTAGCGAGTTTTTTGAACGCCTTCATCATTTTTCTGCAGCAATATATCCTAGGGCCAACAACCAGAAAGGTCATACTAGATTTAATCATGAGTAATGAGACAGATTTAAGTAATTGCCTAAAGCACATGAACATTCATGTAATATCAATCATGATATGATCCAGTTCAAAGGTAGAAATTCAAAACAGCTACTCATATTCGAGATTTAGAGAAGTCTGAGTGCAATCTGTTGAGGTAGAGCTGTCCACAGTATAGTGGATAAAACTTTTAATGGATTAAATAATGGAAGTATTTAGAAATGGATATAATTCAGTTCAGAACCAGTTTATATCTCTAAGGAGAAAGAGTCCTATTTACTAAAATAAAAGTAATGATGTCAAAAGAATTGAGAAGCAACATAAAACTAAAAGAAAAAAACATACAAGATTTTATCAGGAATCCTGGTGATGGGAAAAATATAAAGGAAAGAAAAGGGTGACAAGAACCGATAGCAATTGTGATAGAAAAGGGTTTCAGAAAGAAATTTGAGACAGAAATCTAAATCAACATGCAAAAATCCTTACTATTATATTAAACGTTTGGAAGGTGGTCATCTGGGCTGCTTGAAAATAGGCCTCTTGTCAATTAAAATGAGGAAACAGCAAACATGCTGAACAATTATTTTGTATCAGAATTTACAATTTAGGAAGCAGTCTGCATGTCATCTGAAATTAGCAAAAATTGAATTAGGAACAAGAACTCTCCAAAATTAACAGAAATAAAGTAACAGTAATGAAGAAAATAATGAGAGTAAAGCATGACAAATCTACAAGGCCAGGTGATTTCTTTCTTAGGGCTCGAAAGGAAGTAGGCAAGAACAACGTAAATATCCTATGATAATCATTCAAAGTCCTCTTGAATTCAGCAACCATTCCTTCAGATTGGATAATTGTGTTGTGTCACTTCGCTATATCATAAAGACAAGGGAGAGAACAAAAGAGTAGTATAAATCAGATTGCCCAACATCTGTTATTATGAAATTATTACAGCCTATGACTAAGACTTGTGGGTAGATACATAGAATTTTTCACCCAGTCAAAGAGAGCTAAATAGACTTGTTAAGGGTAGGTCACTGCAGATAAACCTGATTGGAATGTTTGAAGATATGACTAAAGAAGTGAAAATCTAAGGTACATGCAAATTGAAAGGATGTGTGACATGCATTTTCAGTCAGTATAGCAAGACAATTTAGTCCTATAAGTGGAAAATGTGCAGGATAGGAACATAGAAATTAAGAGCTGGAGTAGGCAATTCAGCCCTTTGAGCCCACTCCACCATTAAACATAATCATAGCTGATCTTATCCTGATCTCAACTCCACATTTCTGCCTGCTCCTCATTGTCTTTATCCTGCTTTTCATCAGAAACATATCTATTTTGTTCTAGAATATGTTGTTTGATTCTGCCCCCATTGAACGCTGGGGGCAATGATTTCCACAGATTCACAACCCCCTGAGAGAACTAGCTTTTTCTCCATCTCATTTTGAACCCACCTCCTACTCTATATCTGTGACCTCCTGTTTAAGACTGTCTCACGAAGGGGAGCATCTGTTCAATGTCCAACTTATTAATCTCTTTTAGCATTTCATATACCTCAATCAGATCCTCCCTCATTCTTCAGAACTCCAGCGAAAACAAACCCAAGTTATTTAACTGATCTTTGTACAACTGAACATTTATTCCTGGAAGCAACCTGGTAAACGTCCTCTGAACTGCCTCCAGTACCATCACATTCTTCCTCAAATAAGGAGACCAAAACTGGACACAATATTCCAGGATAATAAATCTGGATGGTTTGAAAGTGGACAGAACCATGTCATAGCTTTAATCTGATTTGAATTTCAAACTGGGTGTGTTAAGAATAGGTGAGGTAATTTTAGTTTCATTTTTGAAGTTTGTGAGTGGAAATGAGTTGTCTGGAAATTAGTTCACATTCATTTAAATTAGGCTTTGAAAAAAAGCAGACAGTAAAAAGAGAGAAGAAATTAGTCTTCTGCCTAGCATTGAAGTGTCTGCCTCAAAGAGATAGTGATAGAGAAATGTTATTTGAGAAATGTGGACGATCTCCAGTAGATTCGTGAGTGTGAAGATTATTTCATAAGAGAGAAGCATGTAATTAAGAGATAAAGGGCCTGTAAAAGTAGGGGTGCAGTTTCCAAAGAGGCCAGGGCAGAAGAAAATAAATCTTAGAAAGTATAGCCGTAAATAAAAGAAAAGCTCCAGATTAATAGGCTTTAATATGCCAGGAAAGAAGACATCGTATAAGGCTGTTGAATGCATGAAGTTAAGGAACACATATTAAGGAGTAAATGAACTGTTAGCAGTTTGCTTAAAGATTTCATGAAGTGGTGTTTGCCAGAAAGAAACCAAGCACACTCATGTATTTGAAACAGGTTTGAGTATCTGTAAAGTTTTTGTGGACAGTAAAAGAAAATCTCTTCATCTCTGTTAGTGGTAATAACTAATAGTTATAATAATTTCAAATAATCCTTACTCAAAGTGAAATAGTTCATTTTTCCTCTTGTGGAATAAACTTTGCTATTTTAATAAAAGTACGTTAGCAGAATCTTATATATATTTTCAGTGACTAATCACCATAGTAAACAAATTATGTTCTCTCAAACCAGATGTCACTGTGGCATCCAACGCATCCAGTATTACTATCAACTGGGATTATTACAAATTGTGTATGCAATTATGTACAGTTAAAAAGAAAGCATTGTATTGAAAGAGTTTGTGTAATTTTATTTATGTGGGAAAGAGGGCTCAGAAAAATAGTGTTGAGAAAAAGTACATAATTTTTAATCAGTCTAAAATATTAGCATAATCATCCACAATGTATCACAATTGATGTAATTCTATGGCCCATTACTTACCAGCTTTTGTTTTCAAACAGTATAATAGAATATTTACAGGTGTGGTAGACTATCAAACAATACATCACAATGATGCTCTAATGCTAATTTTATACTGGTCATTATTTTGGTTAAACGTCACCAAAGTGAAGCCTGCTGAGAGTTTGTGAAACAGGATACAACAGCTGGATGTAACAGAAAATAGTTCTAAAATCAAAATGAGAAGTGTTGCATGCAAATGAAACAATACAAAAACTAAGAAATAAAACATTTTGCATCTGGAACTTAACCTTTCATGTTTAGCAATGTGCTTATCAACCTCCCCCCATAATACCTCAATTTGGTTATAGCTCTATAACATACTGCCAGGCAGTAGGATTCTCCAGGACTCCAATTAATTTGGCAGTCTAGTTTATGGGGGAAAAGATTATACTCTTAATTGAAGTGGTTGCCAACGTCATCAATTTCAGTCAAATGTGCTCGTGATTTTATCCAATTAAAAAAAATGGCAGATACAAATATAATTTGTAAAAATTATAATACAATTTATCATGGTAGTTTTATCCATCATTGTCATTTTGTAGTCATTTAACAAGAACTGTAAGTGACAGGTTGTATGTACAGCTCTCAGTCTAGAGACTCATTCCCTTGTGTAAGGACCTTTTTAACTACAGAGACCTTGGCCTGCAGGACCAAGACCAATAGTGAGTCCACAGATCTTTATGAGATGGGAACCAGGAGTCCTCAAACTGTAAAGGTGAGAGAAGTTGTTTCTTCAGAGCTGAGGAGGTTAAGTGGAAATTCAAAATTACCGGGTGTTTTGATGGGGTTTGTCAAGAATAAACAGCTTTCATTGACAGGAGGACTGTCAACCAGAGGGTATACCTTCAAGCTAATTGGCAAAAGATTAGATTCCCTAGAGTGTGGAAACAGGCCCTTCGGCCCATCACATCCACACCGACTCTCCGAAGAGTAACCCACTCAAACTCATTTCCTTACATTTACCCCTGACTAATGCACCTAACATTATGGACAATTCACCTGGCCTGCACATCTTTTGGAATGTGGGAGGAAACCCACACAGACAGTTGCCCGAGGCTGGAATCAAATCCAATCCCTGGTGCTGTGAGGCAGCAGTGCTAACCACTGAGCCATCATGCCACCCGGATTAGAAAGACGTGAGATGTAATGATGCTCACAGAGTAATGTGTCTTCGAGAATGCATAACCTGAAAGGGTGGTTGAAGCAAGTTCAACTGAAAAATGTCAAAAGAAAATTGGACAGATGCTTGATTTACAGGAAGATTTACAGAACAATGAGGAAGAGACAAGGCAATGGATTTGTTAAGTATTTGTCTCAAAGAGCTAGAACTGGAACAACAGGCCAACCAGAATTTTACAGTGCAGAAGGCATCCATGACCTTGGGGATTACAGCTTACTATTAAAGAAAAAGTTGTAGGTAGCAGGGAAATGAAATAATTGTGCAAGGTGGCATAGTAAAGCTAGATAAGCAACATTCCTTTATTCGATTAAGAGTTAGACTTTGATGGAGTCATCACAGGTGTGCAATGCCTACCAAAATGGCTGCAAATAGATCAGGGTGCTACTGATAAAGTAAAAAGCAAAGAACAGAGGAGATCCATCCAGAGAGGATCAGGGGTCCATGTAGACACATCACTTAAAAGTTGCATAATGAATGTGCCCAAAATAAATTGAATTAATGATTATTAACCTTTGTGCTTTAAAAGGTTAGTTTGTAAATTGGGAACAATTTCATTAAACTGTTTAAGTATCAATTATAAAAGTAGAGATAGCGGGTAAGTTGAAGACAAGAAGAAATCATTGAGCAATGAAGCATTGAAGACACGGCAAGATGTGTGCTCCAGTTAAGCTGTTTCGGTACAGCTAGAACATTGACATCTACCTCCCTGTGGAAAATTGCCCAGGTATGTTATGTAAACAAAACACAGGACAAATTTTATATGACCAATCGTTGCCCATTAGTCTACTCTTGATCTTCAGTAAAGTCATGGGAGGTGTTATCAATAGTGCCATCGGTCAGCACTTGCTTAGCAATAAACTTCACTGACACTCACTTTGTGTTCTGCCAGGGTCGTTCAGCTCCTGACTTCACCACAACCTTGCTTCAAATATGGCTAGGCAGAGGGATCTGTGGAAACACAACAAGGACTTAATTAGGGAGAAGCAAGGTCTTTTGTATATGGAATTGTTACAATTCATCACTCTGGGACTTCAACATACTAACACACAGCCCAGGCAGAAGAGGCACCACGAGCTCTTCTGTACCAAATGATTTTATGAGGGTGTGGAAGAGGGTGTACCTGCCAAAATGTCGCAGAAGTAGTGCAATTTAATTCAGAAATAGGCCCTTTCAAAGAGCCCTAGACATACCCTTTTCACAACAAATCTGCCCAGAGAAGAGGTTTTGCCATGACCAGTAAGGAAAAGCAGGAACAGAACCCAATTCCACACCCAGTATTAGCCTGAGTATGGAAGTCTATGGTCCCAGGGAAAATGAAGAATAGACTGGGATCCCAGCAGTGCTTCAGCCAAACATAGAGGCCCAGGAGCAACCACCTATTAACTATGAAAGGCAGTTTAGAAAACCATTCAACAGTAAACCTGAAAGGCATTGCTCAAGAGCCGAATTCCGGAGATGAAGAGAAACTGCCCTTGCAATCTAAGCAAAACTAGAGTCACTGGGAATTAGAAGGAAAAACTTCAGCTAGTCGGAGTCATACATGGCATAAAGGAAGATAGTTGTGGTTATTGGACGTCAATTATCTGAGCTTCTGACATCTCTGTAAGAGTTCCTCAGGGGTATGGTCTCAGGTCAAAATATCTTCAGCTGCTACATCACTGATCTTCCCTCAACAGAAGATTCAATGTCAGGATGTTTACTGATGATTGGACAATGTTCAACATCATCTGTGACTCTTCAAATGTTAAATCAGCCTATGTCCAAATACAACAAGATCTGGGCAATTTCCAGGCTTGGCCTGTCAACTGGCAAGTAGCATTTGCATCACACAAGTGCCAGATATAAGCATTTTTAACAAGGAGTATCTAACCAATACTGCCTGAAGGTGGATAAACCACTTGGACCAGAACAACTACACCCAGAGTTCGAAGGGAGATAGATGAAGAATTAGTGGAGACGTCAGTGGTGATTTTTCAGGACATGCTAGAATCAGGGAGGATCCCAGAAAACTGAAAAATTGCTAATGTGACACCCCTGTTTAAAAAGGGAGTAAGACAAAAGATGGAAAATTACAGAATTACAAAATTAGCCTAACCTCAGTTGTGGACAAGATCCTGGAATCCATTGTGAAGGATGAGATTCCTGAATACTTGGAAGTAAAACAGGGCAAAGTCAGCATGGTTTCATCAAGGGAAGGTCATGTCTGACAAATCTGCTAGAATTCTTTGAGGAAGTGACAAGCTTGTTAGACCAAGGAGAGCCAATGGATGTTATCTACCTGAACATCAAGATGGCCTTTGACAAGATGCTGCACAGGAGGCTACTGAGCAAGGTCAGGGCCCATGGTGTTAGAGGCAAGGTGCTCACATGGATAGAAGCTTGGCTGTCTGGCAGAATGCAGGGATAAAAGTGTCCTTCTCAGGATGGTAGCTGGTGACAAGTGAAGAATTCTGGGTAATCCAAGATGGAGGACAAGAAACATTTTGGGCTGTAACAAGCTGCTCCCTTTTTGAGGTACTTTAGATGTTGTACGTGATTTTCTCAAATTCTAGGAGCACCAATTACAGTTGCATTGTTTGGAATTTTGGACCAAAACAACGGCACTTTTAGAAGGGAGAAGAACAGACAATAGGCAGTACATGGTCTGTGCAGGAGAGAGAGAGAAAGGAACCTGCACTGCTAACTGACACAGCAGTGAAGCTGCACAGTGACTGCCTTTGCTGTTTGAATTCATGTATCGATGGACATTGGAGTGCATCTAGGAAAACTTAACAAACAGTGAAATTCACAACTGATCTTGGAGCAACCTGTTTGGGAGAGGTCACAGCACAGAAACAGATAAGTGAATAGTTTTAAGTATAGCCTTGCTGAAAATCTACAATGGTGAGTAGAGTGGGTTCTTTCTTCATTATATGTTTTATTGAGATATGTATCTTAAGTTGTAAGTGTTAAGTTAGCCTGGACCAGTGTTTTGTAGATGAGTAAGACAGTGCTACTTTCGGGATCTGTAGATTGGAAGAAGCAAAAATAGCCTTTAGTAGAGTGATATGCTCTTCTTGTCAGATGTGGGAGTTGAGGAAGAGTTTATGGGTTACTGAGGATCATATCTGCAATAAATGCCATTGGTTGCAAATCATATCAGACTGAATGAATCGGTTGGAGCGACAGTTAGAGGCAATGAGGAATTTACAAGAGTATGGAGGTGTGATGGATGGAAGTTATAGGAAGAGAAAAAAGCTGCAGATACAGTCACATAGATGGGTTAACTCCAGAAAAGCTAAGAGAGGTAGGCAGGTAGTGCAGGAGTCTTCTGTGGCTATCCTCATTTCAAACAGGTATGCTGTTTTGGAAAATGTAGGAGGTGATGGATTCTCAGGGGAATGTAGCATGAACAGCCAAGATTCTGGGATCAAGAATGGCTCTAATGTAATGAGGGGTACGTCGGATTCCAAGTGATTGATTGTGTTAGGGGACTCGGTAAAAACAATGACTGCAGATGCTGGAAACCAGATTCTGGATTAGTAGTGCTGGAAGAGCACAGCAGTTCAGGCAGCATCCAAGTAGCTTCGAAATCGAAGTTTCAGGCAAAAGCCCTTCATCAGGAATAAAGGCAGTGAGCCTGAAAGTGTGGAGAGATAAGTCAGAGGAGGGTGGGGGTGGGGAGAAAGTAGCATAGAATACAATGGGTGAGTGGGGGAGGGGATGAAGGTGATAGGTCAAGGAGGAGAGGGTGGAGTGGATAGGTGGAAAAGAAGATAGGCAGGTAGGACAAGTCTGGACAAGTCATGGGCACAGTTACTGAGCTGGAAGTTTGGAACTAGGATGAGGTGGGGGAAGGGGAAATGAGGAAACTGTTGAAGTCCACATTGATGCCCTGGGGTTGAAGTGTTCCGCGGCGGAAGATGAGGTGTTCTTCCTCCAGGCGTCTGGTGGTGAGGGAGCGGCGGTGAAGGAGGCCCAGGACCTCCATGTCCTCGGCAGAGTGGGAGGAGGAATTGAAATGTTGGGCCACGGGGCGGTGTGGTTGATTGGTGCGGGTGTCCCGGAGATGAACCCTAAAGCACTCTGCTAGGAAGGGACTCTCTAGTCAGAGGTACAGGCAGACATTTCTATGGCCAGCAGCGAAAAATCAGAATTGTGTGTTGCGTCCCTAGGGATGTCTCAGAGAGGGTGCAGAATGTTCTCAAAGGGGAGAGGGACCAGCAGGAGGTCAATGTACACATTGGAACCAATGACATTGGAAGGGAAAAGGGTGAGATTCTGAAGGGAGAATATAGAAAGTTAGGCAGGAATTTAAAAGGTAGGTCCTTGACGGTAGTAATATCTGGAATTCTCCTGGTGGTACGAACGAGTGAGGGTAGGAATAGAAGGATAGAATGCATGGCTGAGGAGCTGCTGTATGGGAGAAGGATTCACAACTTTGGATCATTGGAATCTCTTCTGGGGTAGAAGTGACCTGTACAAGAAGGATGAATTGCATCTGAATTGGAAGGGGACTAATATACTGGCAGGGAGATTTGCTTGAGGTGATCAGGAGGATTTAAACTAGTAAGGTGGGGGGTGGGACCCAGGAGATAGTGAGGAAAGACATCAATCTGAGAATGGTACAGTTAAGAACAGAAGCGAGTCAAACAATCAGGGCAAACAGGGACAAAGCAGAGAACAAGTTAGGACTGATGAATGAAATTGCATTTATTTCAATACAAGTGGCCTAACAGAGAAGGCTGATGAACTCAAGGCATGGTTAGGAACATGGGACTGGGATAGTATAGCAATTACAGAAATGTGGCTCAGGGATGGACAGGACTGGCAACTTAATGTTCCAGGATACAAATGTGACAGGAAGGATAGAAAGGGAGGCAAGAAAGGAGGGCGAGTGGCATTTTTATAGCGTTAGAGATGTACTTAGGGGGGATATTCCTGGGAATACATCCAGGGAAGTTATTTGGGTGGAACTGAGAAATAATGAAGGGACAATCACCCTATTGGAATTGTATTATAGACTCCCTAATAATCAGTGGGAAATTGAGAAACAAATTTGTCAGGTGTTTTCTGTTATCTGTAAGAATAATAGGGTAGTTATGGTAGGGGATTTTAACTTTCCAAACAGAGACTGAGACTGCCATAGTGGTAAGGGTTTAGATGGAGAGGAATTTGTTAAGTGTTGACAAGAAAATTTTATGATCCAGTATGTGGATGTACCTAGAGTCATAGAGATGTACAGCATGGAAACAGACTGTTTGGTCCAACCCGTACATGCCGACCAGATATCCCAACCCAATCTAGTCCCATCTGTCAGTGCCCGGCCCATGTCCCTTCCTATTCATATACCCATCCAAATGCCTCTTAAATGGTCCAACTGTACCAGTCTCAACCACTTCCTCTGGCAGCTCATTCCATACACATACCACTCCCTACGTGATAAAGTTGCCCCTTAGGTCTCTTTTATATCTTTCCCCTCTCACCCTAAACTTATGCCCTCTAGTTCTGGACTCCCTGACCCCAGGAAAAAAGACCTTGTCTAATTATCCTATCCATGCCCCTCATAATTTAGTAAACCTCTATAAGATCACCCTTCAGCTTCCGACACTCCAGGGAAAACAGCCCCAGCCTGTTCAGCCTCTTCTTGCAGCTCAAATTCTCCACCAATGGCAACATCCTTGTAAATCTTTTCTGAACCCTTTCAAGTTTCACAACATCTTTCCGATAGGAAGGAAACCAGAATTGCATGCGATATTACAACAGTGGCCTAACCAATGTCCTGTACAGCCGCAACTCCTGTACTCGATACTCTGACCGATAAAGGAAAGCATACCAAACACCCTCCTCTCTATCCTATCTACTTCTGATTCCACTTTCAAGGAGCTATGAACCTGAACTCCAAGGTCTGTTTGTTCAGCAACACTTCCAAGGACCATACTATTAAGTGTATAAGTCCTGCTCAGATTTGCTTTCCCAAAATGCAGCACCTCACATTTATCTGAATTAAACTCCATCTGCCACTTCTCAGCCCATTGGTCCATCTGGTCAAGATCCTGTTGTAATCTGAGGTAACCCTCTTCACTGTCCACTACACCTCCAATTTTGGTGTCATCTGCAAACTTACTAACTGTATCTCTTATGCTCGTATCCAAATCATTTATGTAAATGAGAAAAAGTCGAGGGCCCAGCACTGATCCTTGTGGCACTCCACTGGTCACAGGCCTCCAGTCTGAAAAACAACCCTCCACTACCACCCTCTGTCTTCTACCTTTGAGCCAGTTCTGTATCCAAATGGCTAGTTCTCCCTGTATTCCGTAAGAACTAACCTTGCTCATCAGTCTCCCATGGGGAACCTTGTCGAACGCCTTACTGAAGTCCATATAGATCTCATCTACTGCTCTGCCCTCATCAATCCTCTTTAATACTTCCTCAAAAACTCAATCAAGTTTGTGAGACATGATTTCCCATGCACAAAGCCATGTTGACTTCCCTAATCAGTCCTTGCCTTTCCAAATACATGTACATCCTGTCCCTCAGGATTCCCTCCAACAATTTGCCCACCTTCGATGTCAGGCTCACTGGTCTATAGTTCCCTGGCTTGTCCTTACCACCCTTCTTAAACAGTGGCACTATGTTAGCCATCCTCCAGTCTTCTGGCACCTGTGACGATCAATGATACAAATATCTCAGCAAGAGGCCCAGCAATCACTTCTCTAGCTTCCCACAGAGTTCTCGGGTACATCTGATCAGGTCCTGGGGATTTATCCACCTTTATGCATTCGTTAGATGGGTCGGTGTTTGTCCAATGTGTCCAGGAGGGTTTCCTGACACATAATGTAGATAGGCCAACAAGAGGTGAGGCCATACTGGATTTGGTTCTGGGTAATGAACCAGGCCAGGTGTTAGGATTGGAGGTAGGTGAGCACTTTGGGGACAGCGACCACAATTCGGTGATTTTTACTTTAGTGATGGAGAGAGATAAGTGTGCACTGCAGGGTAAGAGTTATAGCTGGGGGCAGGGAAATTATGATGCATTGAGGCATGACTTAGGATGCGTGGCTTGGAAAAGTAGGCTTCAAGGCAAGGGTGCAATTGATATGTGGAGCTTGTTCAAGGAGCAACTGTTGAGTGTCCTTGATAAGTATGTACCTGTCAGGCAGGGAGGAAAGGGCCGTGTGAGGGATCCGTGGTTTAATAAGGAATTGGAATCCTTTGTTAAATGGAAGAGGGCAGCCTATGTAAAGATGAGGCGTGAAGGTTCAATTGGGGCAATTGAGAGTTATAAGGTAGCCAGGAAGAACCTGAAGAGAGAGCTAAGAGCAGCAAGGAGGGGACATGAAAGGTCCTTAGTTGGTAGGATTAGGGAAAATCCTAAGGCTTTCTACAGGTATGTCAGGAATAAAAGAATGACTAGGGTAGGAATAGGTCCAGTCAAGGATAGTAGTGGGAAGTTGCGTGTGGAGGCTGAAGAGATTGGGGAGACACTGAATGAATACCTTTCGTCAGTATTCACTCAGGAACAGGACATTGTTGCCGATGTGAATATTGAGTCACAGTTAATTAGAATGGATGGTTTTGAGGTATGTAGGGAAGAGGTGTTGGAAATTCTGGAAAGGATGAAAATAGATAAGTCCCCTGGGCCTGATGGCATTTATCCTAGGATTCTCTGGGAAGCAAGGGAGGAGATTGCAGTGCCATTGGCCTTGATTTTTATATCCTCGTTGTCTACAGTAATAGTGCCAGAAGACTGGAGGATAGCAAATGTGGTTCCCTTGTTCAAGAAGGGGAGTAGGGATAACCCTAGTAACTATAGGCCGGTGAGTCTCACTTCTGTTGTGGGCAAAGTCTTAGAGAGAATTGTAAGGGATAGGATTTATGAACATCTGGATAGGAATAATGTGATCAAGGATAGTCAGCATGGTTTTGTGAAGGGCAGGTCGTGCCTCACAAACCTTATTGAATTCTTTGAGAAGGTGACTAAGGAGGTGGACGAGGGTAAAGCGGTAGATGTGGTGTATATGGATTTTAGTAGGGCGTTTGATAAGGTTCACCATGGTAGGCTACTGCAAAAAATACGGAGGTATTGCATTGAGGGTGAGTTGGAGGTTGGGATTAGGAATTGGCTGGCTGGAAGAAGGCAGAGGGTAGTAGTTGATGGTAAAGGTTCATCTTGGAGTGCAGTTACTAGCTGTGTTCCGCAAAGATCTGTTTTGGGACCATTGCTGTTTGTCATTTTTATAAATGACCTGGAGGAGGGGCTAGAAGGTTGGGTGAGCAAGTTTGCGGATTATACAAAAGTCGGAGGAGTTGTTGACAGTGAGGAAGGATGTGGCAGGTTACAGCGGGATATAGATAAGCTGCAGTGCTGGGCAGAAAGGTGGCAAATGGAGTTCAATGTAGCTAAGCGTGAGGTGATTCACTTTGGTAAGAGTAACAAAAAGATGGGGTACTGGGCTAATGGTTGGATACTTGGTAGTGTGGATGAGCAGAGGGATCTTGGTGTCCATGGACACAGATCTTTGAAAGTTGCCACCCAGGTAAATAGTGCGGTGAAGAAGGCATATGGCGTACTGGCTTCTATTGGTAGAGGAATTGAGTTCCGGAGTCCTGAGGTCATGTTGCAGTTGTATAAGACTCTGGTGCGGCCGCATCTAGAGCATTGTGTGCAGTTTTGGTCGCCATACTATAGGAAGGATGTGGAGGCACTGGAACGGGTGCAGAGGAAGTTTACCAGGATGTTGCCTGGTATGGTAGGAAGATCGTATGAGGAAAGGCTGAGGCACTTGGGGTTGTTTTCATTGGAGAAAAGAAGGTTTAGGGGTGACTTGATAGAGGTGTACAAGATGACTATGGGGTTTAGATCGGGTTGACCGTGAGAACCTTTTTCCATGTATGGAGTCAGCTATTACGAGGGGGCGTAGCTTTAAATTAAGGGGTAGTAGGTATAGGACAGATGTTAGGGGTAGGTTCTTTACTCAGCGAGTTGTGAGTTCATGGAATGCCCTGCCAGTAGCAGTGGTGGACTCTCCCTCTTTATGGGCATTTAAATGGGCATTGGATAGGCATATGGAGGATAGTGGGCTAGTGTAGGTTAGGTGGGCTTGGATCAGCGCAACATCGAGGGCCAAAGGGCCTGTACTGCGCTGTATTCTTCTATGTTCTATGATTGATGAGGGCAAAACAGTAGGTGTGATCAAAATTGACTTCAGTAAGGCGTTCAACAAGGCTACCCCATGGGAGACTGGTTAGCAAAGTAAGATCTCATGGAAAACATGGAGAACTAACCATTTGGATAGCGAACTGGCTCAAAGGTAGGAGACAGTGGTGGGGGGTTGTTTTTCAGACTGGAGGCCTGTGACCAGTGGAGTGCCACAAAGATCGGTGCTGGGTCCACTGCTTTTCATCATTTATATGAAGGATTTGGATGTGAACATAGGAAGTATAGTTAGTAGGTTTACAGAGGGCACCAAATTGGAGGATGTAGTGGACTGTGAAGAAGGTTACCTCAGATTACAATGAGATCTTGATCAGGTGGGCCAATGGGCTGAGGTGTGGCAGGTGGAGTTTAATTTAGATAAATGCGAGGTATTGCATCTTGGGAAAACAAATCTTAGCAGAACTTACACACTTAATGGTAAGTTCCTAGAGAGTGTCGCTGAACAAAGAGACCTTGGAGTGCAGGTTCATAACTTGAAAGTACAGTCACAGAAAGATAGGATAGTGAAGAACACATTTGGTACACTTCCCTTTATTGGCCAGAGCATTGAGTAGAGGAGTTGATAGGTCATGTTGCAGCTATACATTATGTTGGTTAGGCCGCTTTGGAATATTGCATGCAATTCTGGTCTCTTTCTATCAGAAGGGTGTTGTGAAATTTCAATGGGTTCAGAACAGATTTACAAGGATGTTGCCAGAATTGGAGGATTTGAGCTATAGGGAGAGGTTAAATAGGCTTAGGGCTGTTTTCCTTGGAGCATCAAAGACTGAGGGGTGACTGTATAGAGGTTTACAAAATCATGAAGGCCATTGGTAGGATAAATAGACAAAGTCTTTTCCCTGGGGTAGGGGAGTCCAGAACTAGAGGGCATAGGTTTATGGTGAGAGGGGAAAGATAAAAAAGAAACCTAAGTGGTAACGTTTTCATGCAGAGGGTGGTGTGTTCATGGAATGACCTGCCAGAGGAACTGTTGGAGGCTGGTACAATTGCAGCATTTAAAAGGCATCTGAAGAGGTATATGAATAGGGAGGATTTGGACGGATATGGGCCGAGTGCTGACAAGCGGGACTAGATTATTTTGGGCTATCTGGTCGGCATGGACGACTTGGACCGAAAGGTCTGTTTCCTTGCTGTACATCTGTGTTACTCTATGACTCTATGATCCACAAGGCTCAGTGTTGGGATCACAACTTTTCACTTTATACATTAACAATCTAGATGAAGGAACGGAGGGATTTATGGCTAAATTTGCAGATGACACAAAGGTAGGTAGAGGAACAGGTAGCATTAAGGGGGTGGGGATGCTGCAGAAGGATTTGGACAGGTCAGGAGAGTGGGCAAAGATGTGGCAGATGGAGTACAACATGGCAAAGTCTAAGATCATGCCTTTGGTAGGAAGAATAGAAGTATGGACTATTTTCTAAATGGGGAGAAAATTTAGAAGTCTGATGTGCAAAGAGACTTGGGAGTTCTAGACCAGGATTATCTCAAGGTAAACTTGCAGGTTGAGTTGGTAGTTGGGAAGGCAAATGCAATGATGGCATTTATTTTGAGAGGACTTGAATATAAAAGCAGGAATGTACTTCTGAGGCTCTGTAAGGACCACATTTGCAGTATTGTGTGCAGTTTTGGACCCTATATCTCAGGAAGGGTGTACTGGACCTGGAGCGTGTTCCGAGGAGGTCAACGAGAATGGTCCCAGAAATGAAAAGCTTAACATATGAGGAACGTTTGAGGACTCTGGGTCTAAACTAGATGGAGTTTAGTAGGGTGTGGGGGTGGGGAGGAGGATCTAACTGAAACATACAGAACACAGGATAGCCTGGACAGAGTCGATGTTGGGAGGATGCTTCCAATAATAGGAGAGACTAGGATCCGAGGGCATTGCCTTAGAGTAAAGGGAAGACCTTTTAGAATGGAGATAAGTTGAAAGTTCTTCAGCCAGAGAGTGGTGAACCTATGGATTTCTTTGCCACAGAAGGATGTGGAGGCCAGATCACTGAGTATATTTAAAACTGAAATGTATAGGTTCTGGACTATAAAGGAGATCAAGGTTACAGGGAGAAAGCAGAAGAATGACGTTGAGAAACTTAACAGCCATGATTGAACAGCAGAGCAGATTTAATGGGCCGAATGGTCTAATTTCTGCTCCTATATCTTATGGCCTTATATCCAATACCATAACCATCACTGAACACCCCACTATTCACATTATGGGTGTTATTGTTGTCTAGAAACTGAACACTACCCTTACAAATACTGTGGCCACAAGAATAAGTCACTCACCAGGAATACCACAGTGAGTAGCGAACTTTTAACTCCCCAAAGTCTGTCTACCACTTACAAGGCCCAGGTCAAATGTTGATGGAAAACTCCCCAATTACCTGGAAAAGAATAGCTCAAAGAACAGTCAAGGAGCATTGTAGGACTATTGACACATAATTACTGCAGCAGTTCAAAGTGGTAGCTCACGACCATCTTGAAGCCAACATCCACATCCTATGGATGAATGAATTTAAAAAAGCCAATTAAGGATGCATATTAAATGAGCCTTTTGGAAAACAGAGGCAAGTGTTTTCAAATATGAAGATGGATCTCTATTGATTCAAGCCTGACAAATCTCGTTAGAATTTTTTGAGGAGGTAATGAGCAACTTAGACAAAGGAAAGTTCTTGGGTGTGACCCTTATAGATTTCCAAAGGCCTTTTGCAAGGTGTCACGCAGAAGGCTGCTAAATAAGAACCCAGGATGTTGGGGCCAAGGTATTGGCATGGATAGAGTATTTGCTGACTAGCAGAAGACAAAGCGTGGGGATAAAGAGGTGTGGCATCCAGTGACTTGTGGAGTTTTGCAGGGGTCAGTGTTGGGAGGACACTATACTTGTTACACTTTAACAATCTGGATGAAGGAACTGAGCATTGTTGCTAAGTTTGCAAATTATACAAAGATAGGTGGAAGAGCAGATAGTGTTGAGAAAGTGAGACTACAGAAGAACTTAGGCAGGCTATGAGTGGGGATAAAGAATTGGCAGATGCAATACAATTTGGGAAAGTGTGAGCTTATGCACTTTGCTGGGAAGAATATAGGGACAGACTGGGGAAATGTTTTGGGGATCAAAAAGACAAAAGGACTTGAGTCCTAGTGCTCTTGAGGTTAACAGTAGATTCAGATAGCAGTTACAAAAGCAAATGCAACATTAGCATTCATTCCAAGAGGGCTAGAATACAAGAGCAGAGATGTACTTCGGAGGCTCTGGTGAAACCACATTTGGAATATTGAGAACAGTTTTGGACCCTGCATCGAAGGACGGATCTGCTGGCCTTTGGGTTTGGGATGGTGAAGCAGGGTTGTTCCAGAGGAGGCTCTCTAGAAAATCCCAGGAATGAAATGCTTCTCATGTGAGGAGCAGTCAAAGACTGAGTCTGTACTCAACTTGAGTTTGCAAGGGTGAGGGAAATCTGACTGAAACCTACAGACAGCGGAGAGGTCTGGCTAAAGTGGATGTGGAGATACTCTTTCCTACTAGTGGAAGTGCTAAGACTTGAGGGCACATCCTCAGAATGAAAGCACAACCCTTTCGAGCTAAAGCAAAGAGGAATTTCTTCAGCCAGAGGAATCTGTGGAACACATTACCACAAAATGTTGTGGAGGTCACGTCATTGTGTCTTTACTGATCAAGTATCTATTGATATTGTAAAGGAATCAAGTATTGCAGGGAGAAGGTAGGAGAATAATGTTGAAAGGCATCAGTCATGATTGAATGGGAAACTGGATGGGCTGAATTGCCTAATTCTGCTCTGATATCTTATGGTGCTATGGCTCAAGGGTTCACCATATACAGTCAAACAGAATGGAAATGGACCCTTTGATCCAACCAGTCCATACTGAACATAATCCCAAACTAAACTAATCCCACAAAACCTTTGCTATTCATGTAATTAAGAGTCTCTTAAATGTAAGTGTACCCACATTCATCACTTCCTCAATGTTCATTCTACACAAACCAGTGTAAAAAGGTTTGCCCCTCATCTTTTTTAATCTCTCTCCTCTCACCTTAAAATATGCCCCCAGTCTTGAAATCCCAACCCCCGTGATATTTTAGATGTGACATATCTAATGCTAATAAGATTGATTTGTCACTTTAGAATTCCTTTACCTCTAGGATGATCAAATAGCAGCTATCAATAACAAAAATATTGGCAAGACTAAATGTCAGTGTCTGACAACGCAGCTTCAACAACAAACATCTCAAAACAAATCACTGAGAAGCCAACCTTTTCAATTTCTATATAAAGTAAAGGGATTCATTGAAGTCAGAACTTAAGTTAACATGGGTACTAATTTGTATTTATCTACACAACTGAATGCAGGTCACGTGCATCAGCAGCATAGCCTCAAAAAATTAGTACAATACAAATGCAACCCAGTAAATTAGATGTGGAGGACCAGTTGTGACAGCATCAGTTAACGGTGGTTCACCACCACGTTCTAACAAGCAACAAGCCTTGCTGGTCTTGGCAGCAATGCTACCAATCCATGAAAGAAAATGTTTCTTCAAAATTGCATGTTTAGTAATATTAGTAATGATCTAAATGAGGAATGATTAAACCAAGAGCCTTTGCAACCTGTAAATAAGCTGTAAAGTACCTGGTTCTCCTCGTATGAATTTAATTTTGTATGACAAGAATCAGAAATTTTCCTGGACAAAACTTGATAAATTTGTAACAGATGTCGAACAAAGTGTTGGCTGGGAATTGTCATGAGTTATCTTGGGCCAGGAGAGTGTTTTCTGAGAAGTATTTGAATGTAATTTCTTAGAATTCGTACAATGTCTGACTTAATTGAACCTGTAGAATTGTGCATTTGTCAGGTCTAAATGTTAGCAGTTAAAGCAGAGTAGATTGAATTTAATTATAACGAGCTAAACCACTTGTTGAACCATTTATGAATTTTTGTTAGTCTTTTGGGGGAGAGGGGAAACTAAATTAGTCACTTTTATCTAACTCACTAACATTTGGAGTCTATGGTTTGGAATGAATGTGTTTTGTTTGACTTTGAAACACAAGTGGTTCTGAACTTTGCGTGACCCGAATAAGTTGCACGTTTAATTTGGACTACTGTGGCAACTGATAATGGCATCTTATCCTAAGTTCTAATACTTACTTAACTATTTTGTTTATTGAATGGTATTTGTAGTAAATACAACTGCCAAATAGGCATTAAACATACTTTGCTTTTAGTCATTTTTAAGTTCTTGCATATCCTTTCACCAGGTTTCCTATTTATCAATTAGTGGAATAATATTTTTATAACTTCTATACACATTTTTCATGAAATATTGAATACCATTTAGATTAACAGTAGCGTTGGATTGGGCTGAGCTTTGGACAGGATCTTGCAAATGACATCCAAATGCATCTGCTGCCCTTTATGGTGGTGGTAAAGGTCAGTTTTGAAAGTGCTATTTTAATAACAGTGGGTGACTTTCTGCAGTGCATCTTACAGATGGCCACATTGAATGGAGTAGATATGGTGCCATCAAGTAGGTTGCTTTGTCTTGGATGGCATCAAGCTTCGGTGTCTCCTGAATGCGTAGCTCCCAATAAATGGTCCATTACCTTCCTGACTTGCATCTTGTAAACGATAGATTGGCTTTGGTGAGTCAGGTAGTGAGGTTCTCTGCACAGAATTCAAGCTTTTGATTGCACTTTTAATCAGTTTTTTAAAATCCCTTTTAAACTTTTAAAATAAGTTCAAGATACTGCATGAAGAATTCAGCAATGGTGATTGGTTGTGGGCAGTTGGTTAGATCCTCTTGAGATAGTCAGTTACCAGTACTTGTGACAAACCTACTCGCCACTCAACAGTCCATGCCTCACTGCATATTGACATGGATGACTTCAGTATAAGTCACATGTAAAAATGATAGCATAAAACTATACATAAAGGGCATCATTGTATGGGCCCAGAAGGAAAACTTGAATCACAAATACAAACACTTGATGCTTTTTTCCCCATTTTTTATTTCAGATGACAAGCTCTCGCACTAGATTTTAAACAAGCTGGTGAATACTGGCAAATTACTCCTCCCACAACTATACCACACGTTCCCAAGACAGTATAAATATGGTTTATCTAACATTAATACAACATTGCATCAAATTACATAATTAAATGATCAGGTATCCAAGTATTATGCATTCAAAAGGCATACAAAATATTACAGACATCAGGGCCTGCATAGTTTAAGCAGAAACTCAAAAATCACGCTTCTGACAATTGGTAAACTTCCAATAATACATCAAAAGAAAGATTACAAGTTTCAGAAAGTTACTGTACAGTATGAATTTAGCTACAACAAAGCATTTCTACTTTTTAAAAAATTACTTGGTACATCATGGGCAAACCCCAATATAATTTTCTGCACAAGACAAAAAGGCAACATACTAATATTAAACATCCCCCATTCCCCCAGTTGTTTCAGGCCCTCCCTAATCAATTGCAGAGTGCCAGTGTTCTCTTGTAAGGCTTTATTTTGAAAGTCAAACCAAAGTGTGCTTATGTACACTATGAACATTACAAGGTGTACAGTCTAATGAACTGATATGCCCTTTCAGCCACTAACAACTGCATAGTGGGGTGAGAAGTTAATGGTATGTCACATGATTTATAACAAAATTAAATGCATTGCAAGCCTTTTCTAAAAGGTAATATACATCAGAATGTGGGCATTCAAAAGAACTATTATGACATTAGTCAGTGATAAGTTTAAAAAAGAAACTTAGATGCAGTACTGCTGTGCAGCAAATAGTTCTAGTGTGATTGTGGGAGGGCATGTAAACAGTGTTGAGTGTACAGAGAGCAGCCAACTGAGTTAAATCTTTGACACTAACGTGCAGGATACTCATCTGAAAGAGCTGTGGACAAGGTTCATGTAGCATTGTCCTATTCAGAAATAATTTTCAATGACATTGAAAGGTTAATGATAGTTTCACAATTCAAGTGACTCAAGACAGGAAGTTGGGATAGAGGGCATGGGGACAGTGTAGAGGAATAAAGGTGTTCAAAATTATTTGCAAGATTCCAGCTTCACATCTGTTTAAAAAAATCAGGCACAATCTCGTGCTTAATTTAACCGTTGTATATCTTTGCTTTGCATCTGTAAACAGCAATAGTGCACTACATTGTACACTTATGTTGTATCTCATCCATGTTAACTGTCTTGAGTCAAGTTAAACTCAAACCAATTGGGGAAGGACCTTCTTATTCTAGTTTAGAAACATACAGCAGCAACATTTTAGCTCACAAAGGAAGTGAATCTGAAGGCAAGAGAATCTCAGGTCTTAAAACACAACACTATCTCCAACTCCCAAATCCTACGGAAGCACCAGTTTACATTATAAGCACATCTAATATTTTGCATTCCCCGGTCAAACAGCCCAAGTTGGCAATCTCCTCTGCCTTCAGATGAATTAAGCAATTAATCCTCTGATATTACTGGATGCAGCAATTATTTCGGTGGCCATTGGAATCTTTAAAGCGCAGACGCATTTTGGGACGGTATTTCTCCAGGTACAGCAACTGCTTGCTATTGAAAGCTCCACGTCTCTTTCTGCAATATGAAAGGGAAAAAAAGTTTAAAAGTGTTTTCATGATAAGTTTGCACTGCACAATTAAAAATTGACTCAATTTTTTTTACAAGTTTGTTCAACATCCCTCAAGTCCTGAAAAAGGTTAGTACATATACTGGCTGAAATTTCTGTTCAATATTGATGTGATGACATGTTGTAGCACGATTTGGAGATGCCAGCGTTGGCCTGGGGTTTGCAAAGTTAAAAATCATGCAATACTAGGTTATAGTCCAACAGGTTTAATTGGAAGTAAATCTTTCGGAGCACTGCTGCTTCATCAGGTGGTTGTAGAGTATGATAAGACAATCATGTACTCCACAACCACCTGAAGGAGCAGCGCTTCGGAAGCTAGTGCTTCCAATTAAACCTGTTGGACTATAACCTGGTGTTATGCTGAAACATAGTTAAAAATTGCACAAGTATTCCAATTCAAGCACCATTTACAAATAAGGATTATGAATATCATTCATGATAATCTATAAATCTGCACCAATAAAACAGGGAAAGAATTAACAGTATGTTGACTGGATGAGGGGAAGCAAAATATATAGTAAATCATTTGTAATCATAACCAGTATAAATTGTTTGTCATAAATTATGTAAAAAATTAAATTCAGTTAAATTAAGCATTTGAAATTGAGGAAATATTGTTGCTCAGATTACAATATAGACAGCAGATTAACATCAGTGTGCAAAATGGATATATCTTTGATCCCAGCTAGCAACTTGCTAACAAAGTATTTTATTTTTAAAGATATTCAAAAAGACTAAGCAGCACAAAAATTCTATTTCCAGATACAGAGGCTTGCCAATTAGAGGAGGGGTTGTTAGTTGAGGGACACATATACAACTTCAAGTATACAGAATCTGAGATACTGGTTAGACAGGAGACCAAATGTCTGATAGAACTGCAATTTCTTACTCAAGGTGACTGAGTGTTTCACAGACAACAACTCAAGTTGAATTCAGGCAATTATCTCATTTGAACATTAAACTAAAATGAGGTTAAAAGAATCAATCCATTAGGGACAATGTGGATAATCCACTTGCCTGGATGTGGGCAGCTCCGATAACACCAGCTTGACAACATCCTGAACAAAGCAGCCCACTGGTTTGGTACCACATCCACAAACATTCACTCCCTCCACCACACTACGTAGCAGCACTGTTGACCTCCAATAAGATGCACAGAAGAAATTCACCAAGACTCCTTAGACAGCACCTTCTAAACCCAGAACTAGAAGTGGAAAGCAGAAGGTGCAGGGAACACCACCAGCTGCAAGTTCCCATCCAAGCAACCACTTATGCTGACAAGGAAATAAATTGTTGCTCTTTCAAACTTTGGGTTAAAGTTCTGGAACATCCTCTCAACAGCATTGTGGGTCAATACAAAGGGACAGCACACCACCAGCTTTGGGGAAAACTAGGGATGGACAATAAATGTTGGCTCACCAGTAATGCCAATATCCCACGAATAAAAACATGCTGGAGCTCAAGTAAATATCACTCAAACATCTGTATTTGCACAGAATGTGGCAGAAGTGAATGACAAATACACAAACTTTACTTACTGTCGAATGAACTGAACAGCATCTTCGTACTTCATTCCACATTCAATTAGTGCCAATGCCACCAGAACTGGAGCTCTGTGCAAAGGAAAAAGATATAGCAAGTAATATCACTTTCACTTCATGAGAAATTCAGACAGGTTTTGCCAATTAGCCTATGGAATTTATAACTATAAACCAATCTGGGGCCAGATTAGCAGTCCCAGTTTCTTGCAGTGCACACACTGAAGAACATTTGAGACAACTGCATTATGGATGTAGGTTTGCTTGTTGAGTTGGAAGGTTCATTTTCAGCCATTTCGGCAACATACTAGGTAACATCTTCAGTGAGCCTCTGGACGAAGCACTGATGATTGCTACTTTCTATACGTTCGGGCTGGTGATGTCATTTCCTATTCTTTTTCTCAGGGTGGTAAATCAGGTCCAAGTCAATGTGCTTGTTGGTGGATCTACCAACAAACATCGACTTGGATCCAATTTACCATCCCTGGAGAAAAAGAACAGGAAATGACATCACCAACCCAAAAAACCCAAACATATAAATAGAAAGCAGAAATCATCAGCAGTGCGTCGTCCGGAGGCTCAGTGAAGATGTTACCAAGTATGGTCACTAAACGTCTGAAAATGAACCTTCCAGCTCAATGAGCAAACCTACATCTAGAACCTCAACCTGAATTACAAATCTTCTCAAAAGTCACTAACACATGCGTGAGTTATGACCAAGGTTCTATATGTAGTGCAACACTAATAATTCCCACCTCAGTATGTGCCCTGCACTGTAACCACATTGGACTGTTCTCCTCAGAGGGTTGAGAGAAAATGTGACAAGAGAATACAGATGCATAAGGATAGATGACAAACAAAAGACAACCCTATAAAAAACTTAAGGACCAGATAGAAGATTAATAAATTGAAAAGGATGTCATTTCCAAGAGTCTGATTATCAGTAGTGCCACTAGACACAGCAGAGCTATGATGCTGAAGCACAGTAAAAGCCACAGCATGAATGGGTTAGGACATAAGCCTTGGGGAATAAGGCTTTGATGAGTGGCAAGTTTGTCCAATTTTACAACTGCCCATGTCATCAAGTATTCTTCTGATTATATTTAAGTCCTTTCAAATAGTTGAAAAAAAGGAATGAATTAGTTCATTAATCTATTCTTGGATAGAAAGCAAATTTTATTTCAATACTGAACTCTCCATAATTTGGAGATGCCGGTGTTGGACTGGGGTGTACAAAGTTAAAAATCACACAACACCAGGTTATAGTCCAACAGGTTTAAACCTGTTGGATTATAACCTGGTGTGATTTTTAACTTTGTACTCTCCATAAACAGAGTACTATAAGACTCTGTTGTCAGTATTCAGCTCACACCAGCAGCATCCCTCAAATAGCCACAATCGCTCATTGTTCCCACCTCCAACACCCTATTCTTCGGCTTTCTATCCTTTCCTTCTGTTTGACTGAGGGTGCTCAGCTGCCTATGTTGCATTCTGTGAATTCCACTTTCTTAATCTTCATAGAGTCTCCAGGAAACAATATTCAGCCCAAATCCACACCGACCCTCCAACAAGCATCTCAGACCCATTCCCCCTACCCTACACCTGTAACCCTGCAATTCCTATGGCTAATGCACCTAACCTACACATTCCTGAACACTGAATAATTTAGCACTGTACATCTTTGGACTATGGGAGGAAACCGGAGCACCCAGCAGAAACCCATGCAGACAGGGAGAATGTGCAAATTCCACACGTCCGAGGTTGGAATTGAACCTGGGTCCCTGGCACTGACAGACAGTAGTGTTGACTACTGAGCCAACATGTCACCTTAAGCATGTACAACATCCTATCTTTGTTCAATGCAGATTATAACATCAATTACTCCTTTACTCCAAGACTTTTCTCCCTTCAAAACAGTTTCTATATTACTACACAAATGCAAGCTGAGCTAGACTATGGTAAAAAGTTAATTTACAAATTTTAGTCTCAACTAAGCACATTTACACTAGCCTGACTGACAACCATAGTATGAATCACATGCAATAAAAGCAGGAGGAATAGTACATACCGTCCAAGACCAGCTACACAATGGACAGCAATGCAACAACCTGGCTCTTCACGGAATTTCGCTCTCAAAAGGGTAAGCCAATCATCCACAATCTGGTTGGAAGGTGGAGCACCATCATCAAATGGCCAGTCCTGTTAGAAAAACAAAGTTCCCATTGTGTTTTGATGTACCAATTCACCATTATTTCAAACACTTACTCAAGACCTCCCTGATGCCTTTAGTAGGCATTTTTAGCCTTGTGTCAGAGTCAGAGGTACAGCATGGAAACAGACCCTTCGGTCCAACCTGACCAGATATCCCAACCCAATCTAGTCCCTCCAAACCCTTCCTATTCATATACCCATCCAAATGCCTCTTAAATGTTGCAACTGTACCGGCCTCCACCACATCCTCTGGCAGCTCATTCCATACAAGTACCAACCTCTGAAAAAGTTGCCCCTTAGGTCTCATATCTTTCCCCTCTCACCCTAAACCTATGCCCTCTAGTTCTGGACTCCCCGCAGATCCTGTGAACTGACAAAGACAAGGATTCTAACATATTGAATGCAAGGATTCCCGTCCAAGCACATTTTCCAGAAAGTCATGATGAAATCAACTGCCCTACCCCCATTTAAGTAGACATCTGAAAAATGGGGAATTGCATGCTCAAAGTAAAGATGGTTACAGATGGAAAATGTAACATTTTTCCCTATTATAGGTATCTTACATTCTGAAAGCATTAATTAAATGGATTTGGATAGGAATTGGACAAACTACCCAAACTATCCCCCATATCGGAATATGAATGCTCTAACATTGTCATTATGTCGTTGGATTAGTGATCCAGAGGCCTGAAGTTCAATTCAGTTAAATAACAATCTCAAAGTATTTGTATTAATAACCATAAAATTGCAGTTTTGAAATAGACACCCATCTCGCTCTTCAGGGTTCTTTAGAAAAGCCAAATGCCATCCTTAAAGTGATTCCAGATCCACAGCAACATGTATGACAACTGCTCTATAAAGTTATTCAGTTGGATTCAAAAGGAGTACTTTTCCTGCATTGGTGCCATCCTTGTTGATGAGGTCTATATCCCATGATTTAAACAAATACAGGTTTCAGTATAGCTTGTGGTGCAGTAATGGTATCCCAATCTCTGAGATAGTAGATCCATGCTCAGGTCCCACTAGTGCTAAAAAGGTATAACATCTCTGAACAGGCCAATTAGAAAAATATCTAAAAATCAGAACAAATCTAGACTCAAGTGCAAGAACCAGAAGTGTACCAGCCAAGGTTAGTTTAGCAGCTACAATATAAAACTGACTGCACCTCAAGCTTGCCAGAGTATATTGGACTAAAACTGTTCGCAAAGTGAATATGATACTATGATAGATTGGTGTAGTCAAGGATACTGTACTAGATAGGAAAAGTGCATAGTGAAAAGTGATGCCCCAAAACTAACGAGCAATAACAATCAGATGTTAAACAATAGTTACAGTAAATCTTTTAATATAAGACTGAAATTGGACTATTTTCACCCTGTTAACAAAAATACAGATGGCAAGGTATTTTGTACTTACCAAAAACTGAATGCCTTCTTTTTCAACTGGAGAGGTGTCGTAGGTTGCTTCACATACTCGAACTACTGTGGTGACACTGTACTTTTTCAACTCCTGAAAAAGTAGATAAAGTAAACAAGTCTATCTTGGATATATATGTTAAAAAGTACACTATTTTAATAGTTCAATATTTGCAATTTTGAAGTCGGAGATTCAGGTCAAAAGCTAGATTTTGGAACAATACCAAGTCTAGACTTTGAGGCTTTCAAACATCTTGCTTATCCTTATTTAACTTCCATCACAATTAGGGAGATAACTGTCTGCAACTAGACATTTAATTTCTGTTCACATGTTAAACTAACATATGCAATACATTGTTATTCAGCAAGCATTTCTATTAAAACAAAGACCACACCTCTTTGGTTTTCTAATTAAACCAAGGCCTTGATTCAAAGAAAGCTGAAAATTGGAAAGAACATCGTGTGTGGTGCAAGTTGGTTGGGTTTTTTTTTGAGGAGTACAAAAATGGGAAATAATGAAAATATTTTTGAAAAGCAGACCAAAACAGGATTCAGTGGTTTCAAACCACAAAGT
Source organism: Chiloscyllium punctatum (assembly GCF_047496795.1). Lineage (NCBI taxonomy): Eukaryota > Metazoa > Chordata > Chondrichthyes > Orectolobiformes > Hemiscylliidae > Chiloscyllium > Chiloscyllium punctatum. The sequence goes on from NC_092741.1 coordinate 112,514,772, forward strand.
ATTTTTTAAATGTACAAACTTAAAAACTACAACAGACTTTAATCTTCCAATCAACATATCCAAAAACATATAGCTCAGATACAAGTAGAAAAAGACACCAGTTGTTTTCAAAAATCAAATCAGTAATATTTAACAATGACCACAGGTTTAAGGGAATCAATCACCTGCTTTCTCACTGCCTTTTAAAGCTTTTGCTGCAGACCCCCAGCTGCTCAACCTACAGTGAGCAATGTCATCTGAAACAGTCAACTGCACGTGGCATGCTGCATTCCAACTGCCAGAAAAAGTATGCAGTCTTGCAAAGACTTGCTTCAACCAGTCACAGTGGACATCAAACTAAACTAAGGATCTCGATAAGCAAAGCACTGGAGAAAAAAAAATCCTTAACTGTCCAAGGATTAAGATGTAAGGGGTCAAAAGCCAGATTGCTATAAGCACATTCAGTTTTTTATTATTTAATTAGTTTGAGTTGTTAAAATTACAAGGTTTCTGCTTTCAGAAAGTTGTGTAAAATGCCTGCTTTGGTGAGCAGCATCTCAGACTTGAAGTTATTAAGTGCACTTAAAATAACCCCATTTGTCTGAAAATCTGTACAATACTAAACTCAATGTAATGCCAAAATTTAGTACCCTGAAGAGATCTCTCACCTCTATGAATTTATTTAAGGTTGCATTGGTAGGGTTGTGTGTGATCAGAAATCTCATGTTCTTGTAGGTAATTTCCACAGGTGCTGGACGATTCATCCGAGCCATTTTCTTATAAAAAGCGCAAAACCTATAAAGTGAAAACAATGCCTTGCAAAAGCTGAAAATTAAAAAGTCCAGTTTTGTCAAATTCCACCAGAATGTATGCACGTACAAAGGCTTTTGATGATGCTTTTAACAAGCAGCAAATCTTCAATCCAGTAATACTGTGACCAACAAAAAAGAGCCCACTTGGTTACCCCATCCAGATATGGTCTTCGATGAATTATTATTCCCAGCCGCTGGTAACCTGCTTGAGGGGTTTCTTAAGTGGAATAGTAGTAGACTTTTACAGTTCACTTGTCTGCATAGATGTCGTGCTGTGCCTGGCAGTAGTCTCCACTGCCCTTCAGAAACTCCATAAATGTGCGACCTAGAACACCACAGAACTGCTGCAAAAACAAAACAGAAATATTAAATAGAGCACATGTTGGAATTTTGTTCTCTTCACTATGCATCAAATGTTTAGTTAAAACAACAAGCCTAGTGAGCTTCAAGGTGTTGCATGGCCAACTTGCAACTTAGGTTACCATGAATCTGGGTGCAAAGCAGCCAGTGGAGTTACAGCCTTCTGCCAACATCTGCTTAAGAACTACACTACCTCAATCAACCTTAAACACAAATAAATCACTTATGGCTTTCATGTGCTCCAAGATTCCACAAGCAGCAATTGATAAAGATTTCAAAACATAGCCCCATTAACTGGGATTCTCCTTAAAATAAAAAAAGCATTGTTTTCAATGTTCAGGAGTATGACCTTTTAACTTATTACAGCACATTTGAATTCCACACAGGCAGGCTGTCAGAACCCACGTTATGCTTGTTTCTTTGACGACGTGCTAGAATGTAGACTAGAAGTCACTAGCTGGGTAGGAATCAATGGAATATAACAATGCACATATCATAATTAAGACATCACAAACTTCTTTTAAACTCTTTTAAGGAAAAGAAATTTAGACAAAAGTACCAGTTCTAGAAACAGTTTGTTATGGTCTTTAGAGCATCTTTGGCATTGGAGCAGTAACTGGACCTCAATTTCTAGATTAGCTGTATCACTGACTTACGAAGCACTGAAAGCAACTATATGCAGGATGTATTCAATCTCAGTAGTTCTAACATCTCAGTACATACATGTTTGTTAATTCAAGCATTATTGCAAACAGCGACACTGCACCAAGAATTTACTTCCCTCGTGACATAAATGAAGCATGCCCAATTTCATCTGGTTGCATCACATTCAAACTAAGATCAGAAAAACTCAACTACCACAAAGAAAACCTTTCCTGAGGCACATTAAATATAGGCCTGATAACGTAGGTTGAGGGCAAAACATGGACAAAAACTTTGAAATAAACACCCTCTTCAAACAGTGCTTGGGAACACTTCCTTCCTATTTAAAACACCAGAAACTAATGTCACCTGGAACAGAAGTGGCTCATTGTGCTTCAGCTATGGAAAGCTCTACTTTGACTAAACTTGAGATTTTTTACAGACATAATAGCATGCTAAAAATAAAGTCCACTGTAGATCTGCAAGTTATTCATGCAAGATTAAACAAATTAGGGTCGTCAACGAAAGGTACTGTCTTGAAATTAAGAAATTTAGAATATTATTTGACCGATACACTAAAGATAGTAAGGGATGGATATAGAAAAGTTATTTGGTGAGTCTGCGACTTGGAAACTGAAGGGACTTTTGAGGACAATTTGTGAAACACCACGTACAGTTTGAAGGGTCTTGGAGTTATTCTGTAGAATGCAGCAATTGTGAGATCAATTACTTCTATAACAAATGGAGTGCAAAAAAAATTGAGATATGGGAGAAAGGTGGGGAAAGAGATTTGGGTAACAGGTCAGCCACTGAAAAGAGGTGGTGCACAGGGCTAAATGGTTTAGTCTAGTTTTATTGTTCATAAACATCTAGCACATTATTTGATAAATGAGTGACAGATTTAGCATTAAAGTACTGTAGTCTGATTTTAAACAGCACATCTACAATACGTTGACCGGTTGCTTCCACTGCTTATAAACTGAAAATTTATAGATCACTGAGGATGCACATATTGAACAGGGCAGTAGTGACTGAGCACATTTTTAATGGGCCAGATGGAAGTAACAAAGTCACAAAGACCAGTGACAATTATTCCTACAGGAAATTGGAACCTAGTAACTGCAGTCTTAACTTGCAATAGCAGTCTTGCTTCAGTCAGAAATTATACATTACAGCCCTATTCCAAAGACTTGAGTCTAAAAACTAGGCTGACACTTCCACTGAAATGCAGTGACAGTGCTGTACTCTACTGGGGGAAAGCATGCTGAGATATTAAACTGAGGCCACACACACACCCAGTTGGATATAAAATGCTCCACAGGACCATTCAACAACCCCACTAGCATTCTCCCCATGTCCTGGAAACATTTGATCAATGCTATTGAAGACAAAGGTATAATTATTAAGCACACTGCTATTCATGGGATCTGGCTAGCACAAAATTCTGAGTCTACATTCACTACCCCAATATAAATCTCTTATTTCTTGTGTACACAATTTATCCATAGATCGAAAATAAATCACTTGTTTATGTAACAGCTAAAGAAATCAAACATCTTATTACTTCGCCATTAAATATTTAAGCTGCTCTTTTCCAGCCCATTAAACAGAATATTTTCTTAATAACAATACATTTCATTTTGAATTGAGGATCAGAATACTGACAGTAACACAACTCACCTAAAATACATTGACACATTCACTGGCTCTACTTGACATGATGGAAAATCATCCAGGTATGTCCAATGTAGAAGAAAGGACAAAACTAACTCAGCTGATTACTCCTCCATCACTTTACTGATGAGTACGCTGATGAAGGGGTCATCAGTGCTATCAAGCAGCACCTATGTAACAACCTGCTAACTGACACCAGGTTTGGTTTCTGCCAGGACCACTCAGCTCCTGACATTACAACTTTGGTTCAAAAATGGACAAAACAGAAACTCCAGAGAAGAGGTGAGAGTATAGCCCTCATAAGTGCAGCATCAAGGAGCCTAGCAAAATTGGAATCACTGGGATCAGGGGGCAAATTCTCCACTGGTTGAAGTCATACCTATATACAGAAGATAACGTCCTGGAACCAACCATCTGCAGCTGTTTCATTTGTACACTGCCTCCATCATAAGGATGAACTGGGGATGTTCAATGATTGCAATGTTCAGCACTACTTGTAACAACTCAGATTCTGAAGTGGTCTGTATTCAGACACAACAAGATTTGGACAATGTCTAGGCTTAGAATGTCAAGTGGCATTTGCATCACAGCTGCCAGGCAATGACCATCTCCAATAAACAATCTAACTAGTGCCCCTTGACATTCAATGTCACTATCACTGTGTCCACAACTATTGAGGGCCAACCACAGACCAGAGATGCAACCGGACTTGTCACAAATACAGTTGCTACAAGAGCAGATCAGAGTGCAAGAATGCTAAGGAAGGTGGCTTGCCTCTCCAAGGACCAATCAACATGTAAGACCATGGGTCAGAGCTGTGGAGGAGCGATCCTCATTTGCCTGGATGGGTGCAGCTCCAGCAGTGCTGAAGAGGCTCAACACATCTGGTATAAGATGACCCACTCAACTGGCATATCAAAAAATGTCCACTGTTACTACTCAGTGATAGGAGTATGTACAAGACATGATTAACTGCAAAAATTCTTAAGCAGCATCTTCCAAACCCATGGCTACCTCCATTTGGAATGACTGTGCAGCATAAACATGGAAGCAGGTTCCTCTCCAGGCAACTCATCTTGACTTGGAAGTGTATCACCGGATTGGGATCATGGAATTCTCTCCATATGGCTATTGAGAGTCTACCTGAAGCACATCGCCTGCTGTGGCTCAAAGAGACAGCTCACCGCCATCGTAAGGACAAGTGGAGATAGGCAATAAATGCTGGCCAGTCAAGTAAATAAAAAGGGACATTCGGAGCAATACAAGTTGACGACAATAATAAAGTTTACAAACGTATGATAGTATTAGAGGGGCAAGAGTTACAGATTAAACATCAACAGCAGTGAGAGATACCAGGATCAAAGGACACAGCCAAAACCTATAAAGTGAAAGTACAGCTCCAAATGAATGAGACACAGGGCAGCTTGACAAGGCATGAAGTTAGATAATGAGGAAGAGGAGTGATGGAGGGAAGACATAAATGAAGATCGTGGTGTGAGTCATTGTGCTGCAGATGTTCTGCTATTGATGTGTGTATTAAGGGAGGTTGGAAGAAGAGAGACTGTCAGTCTGGAACTATGGCTGGTTAGGGACTGCCAATTAAGGCAGATTGGAAGTAATATGGTAGTGCATGGTCTAACTATGAATCAGACACTAGTGTAGAAGCAGCTAAGATTGATTCAGAGAGTTTTATTCCATAAAGTACATTTTGGGTTAGGCTAATCTTGAGACTAAAAGCAAACATAACATTGCTTGGGAGGAAAATGATAACTTTGGACCAACTAGTTTCCAAAGTTCCAGTGTGCAATGCAACTGACAGGATATTGTTTCCCCAACCAGCAGCTGCTTGTAGACAATAGGGGAGGTAACAAAAGCAATGAGCAGATTCTGGGCTGAGGATCCTAGTACAGGGTTGGCCAAAAGGACTTCAGCCAACAAATCAAGCAGCAGGACAACTTGGATCAAAAATACTAAGTAAAGTCTGGTGAGTAAGAGCAGAAAAAGATACAAAATAATACAATACTGGAAAGTCGATCCAAAGATGTGCAGGTCCAGTAGACTAGCTATGCTAAATTGCCCATAGTATCCAGGAATGTGCATGCTAGGTGGGCTAGCTATGGGAAATGCAGGGTTACAGGAACAGGTCAACGGGGTAGATTTGGGATGGATGTTCTTCAGAGGTTTGGTGTTGACTCTGGGCTTAATACCTTGCTTCTACATTGTACTTTTTTGATAAAAGAACAGCAAGTGCTATAAAACATTAATGTAAGAAAATTGCGTAGACGTTGGAATTGCTAAAACCTTGATGTATGCCTTTGTTCCTTTTTGACTAATATTTCAACACACTGTTGTGGTTCATTGCGTTCTGGTGCGTGAAAGCAGTTGGAGCCCTGGATTAGGACTTTTGATGGTCAGACCAAGCCCAATGCGGGAAGAATGAGCCCAATGCAGCGGTGGAGGTCGTCCCCTGGCATCTGCGGTGGCAGCAAGAGCAGGCAGACCAAGGTCTCCCAGGAAGCAAACCAAAGCAGAGGAGACCAAATCCAGCATGGTTAAGCATTTAAGACTGGTGAACTTTATTTTTCTACTTAACACTAGGACTTTAACTTTAACAATTTATTCTTCTACTTGGTACCAAAGAACCTTTGCACTGGCACTGGCGATTGTATACTTTTCACTCAGCTCATTTACTTCTGTGTTGAGCACCCATGACAAAATCCAATTCTAATTCAAATTCTTCTCAGCCTCTAAACTTCAACTCACCTAAAACTGATGCGCATCCCATTCATCCATCAACTGCACTCGTTGTCCCAATTCAACGAGTTTGCATCTATTATTCAAATCTGTGAGAGGACGAGTCCTGTCAAGCTCCTGGGCAACCTCCATATAGCAATTCTCACCTGATTTTAATGGCTGCATAATTGGCAGTTGTCTTCAGCTAAGCCCTAAATTCTACAATTTTTTGCCAATTCCTCCACCTTAGCGTTCTTCTTTCAAGACACTTTTTAAAACTAACTTGTGACTAAGCAGTTGGCCACCTGTCATATCACCACCTTACTTAGCTCTAATATTTTGTTTGAACATTCCAAAAAGCATGGAGCAATTTAAAAGCAGGAAATAAACAAGCAGTTGGCACTTCAGGCCTAACCCTTCAGACAACAGATCAAAAAGCAGTAAAAGTAACCCTCTGTACAGAGGCACACAGGAGACTGGGCAGTCTGTTTCATATACCACACAAGTCCTCCACTGCTTTGAGATGAACTATTGGGAGGAGTGGAAATTACTCTTTCAATTAATAACTTGGGAAATAGACCTGCAGCAGCACTGCAGCTATTTATGCTTGGACGCTTGCAACTGAATTCAAGCAGAAGTTTAAGATCAGCAATTAAATCAGAACTAATGCATAATCCGATTACTTTCAGTGAGTGCCTGAGTTTGTTTTAAATTAAAAATGCAGACTGCTCTTGCAGGACAGGTTTTTTTGCCTCTTTAAATAAACACTCCTCTCAAATTCCAACTAGATCAACTTGAAAGGCTCATCAGTAGATAAAAATTGCGAAGTCTTGCATTCAAATCAAACCTCATTGTCATATCCATGATCCAAGTCACACTGCATTACTTCTCACTTTGAAAGCACTGAAACTCAAACATAATTTTCATGAGTAAATATTTCTTGAAGTTTGTCACAAGGAATTAAACAGGTTCACCTTGACCAGATATCTGAAGGCACAGTCTCTACCAGTCTGACAGCACAGTACACAGGATTCCAGTCACCAGTCCTCATAAAACAAAATAGTTCAATTTTATTTAAAGGGGTTCATGAACAGATCAAACAATTCTGATTAGAGCTCGATTTCCACCAAGCTAAGACCACCTTGGGGGCTCATCTCCCTCTACAGATACTGGAGGCAACTGTAGGCTAACTGGCAGATTTCAAATTTATTCAGCACAGTTTATTATACAAGATATTAAACTAAGTTAGAACATATACATAATTACACTTTTCACTTTGGCAAAGTTACACATTGTGTAATATCATGTGACCTGGCTGAGAGTTAGGAGTACAAGCATCTGACCACACTTGAAACAATTCAAAACCTCAGTACGTGCAGTGCTAATGAAGAAAATGTACATAACTGATCATTTGTACGCCATCTCTGCCAAGAGAGCATATTACTTAAAATAAAATTACACCTTCAAAGTATTGCGCATTTAGATAACTGACTATCTCGCTCCATCAGCCTTGATTACGTGCCCAAAAACATGAACGTTTTTCTGCCCTGAAACTCAACTTCACTGTCACAGCCCAACGATCAAGGATCAAGACCTATTAACCAAAATCAAGAAAACAGATGACAAGAACATGCCAGCCAGAATTTTGGCATGGAGATAAACAGAAGGATATTGACACTACTGCAGATTCTTGCATCATAATATATGAACATGTATAGAAAGGATGGAAAGTGTCAGAAACCATGGAGGATTTCACAATACTGACCAAAGTTCAGTGTCAAACCATCACCTTGGCAAGGCAAATTGGTTTTGATCATATGGGGGAGGCAGATATGTTGCAACTGCACAGAAAAATGATCCAAATAAAGTGGTGCCAAAGTGAACAAAACGAGTAATGGTGCCATCAACTTATACAGCATCATACTAGTTCAACAGTCCTTCACTATGTGCATAAAGTACATGACAAAAGTACACACAAAATTAACATTTTCCACAAGCCAGCTCCTGCATTACAACACCTCCCCAGTTAGATTAAAATCAGCCAGATCCTGGTAATGCAATTATTTTCCATACCCTATGAGCCTTTACTTGATGGAAGACAGGTTGGGAGCATTGACGATTGATCTGATCAGGACAAGGTTCATGGTTCACACAATGCAGATTCCACAGGAATCGAAGTCAGGTGTACAGTACAGAAACAGATCCTTCCGTCCAACTTGTTCATGCCAACCAGATATCCTAAATTAATCTAATTCAATTTTCAAGCATTTGGCCCACATCACTAAACCTTCTTATTCATATACCTTTTAAATGTTATTGAACCAGCCTTCAACAATTCCTCTGGCAGCTCATCCCATACACGCTCCATTCCCTACATGAAAAGTTGTTCTTAGGTCCCTTCTCCGCTCACCCTAAACCTGTAGTTCTGGACTCCCTCACTCCAGGGAAAGACCTTGTTTATTTACCCCAACCATGGCCCTCATGATTTTATAAATGTCTATAAGGTCACTCCTCAGCCTCTGCAGTTTCAGGGAAAACAGCCCCAGCCTATTCATTCAGTGTCTCTGTAGTTCAAACCCTCCAACCCTGACACTATCCTTGTAAATCTTTTCTGAACCCTTTCAAATTTCACATCCTTCCCATAGGAGGGAGACCAGAATTGCTGGTTTAACTTAAAGTCAAGCTTTTAATGAACATAACAAGGACCTAAATGAAAAATTACTTCACTCAACTGATTATTTTTTAGGTTCACCCCTTGAAATTTTGAACCAGTTGCTGATTCAATCACTCCCATTTCAGCCCTCTTTCTGTTGCATTCACTTAACAGTATATATTATCAGCATGTTATCAGAAATGAAACACAGTCAACCCCGATACTATAAAAGAGAAACAGATGCCGTATCCAACAGTTGTTGCAAATTCAGTAAGCAGCCTGTCTTTTATGGCACAGTGGCAGCGTCCCAACCCCTGGACCAGGAGGCATGGATTCAAGTCCCATGTCCTCTAGATGTGTGCAACATCTTTCAACAGGTTGATTAGAAAAGGTTAATTTAAAAAAGAAACCCAGTGGAACATAAGAATCCCTTTCTCATGAACTGCAGGCTCTTGTGGCACAATGGTAATACCCCCATATCTGAGCCAGGAGACCCAGATTCAAGTTCTACCAGCTCCCGAGGTGTTTAACATCTCTGAACAGATTGATTACAAAATATTTTTTTAAAAATCCCCTTATGAACCTCAATTTTGGAACAATGACAGCAAACATCTGAAGAACCAGTTACCTTGTTCAGGGTGGAAGTGAAGATCATGTGGTTTGGGTTATACAGTCACTCAACAAGGGAAACATTCTACATATCCTTTTCCTCATGCTCCACTCCCCAAATTAGGTACAAGGCACTTTGAAGATCAGTATCTTAGACTATCAATCACTTTTTAAAAAAGTTTATACACCACAGAATTTATCATCCAAACCACTGGAGCACCAGTCCCATATAGATCAAAGGCCAAACATCCAACTTGACAAATGGAAACTGGTAATTAAGAATTTGCATACGTTTGAAAATCAGCACTCAGACTACACAAATAAAGGCCATAATATTTAGAGCCAGAGGACTGATTCAGTTGAAGCCTTTAGTAACAGTCGTTTGCACTAGTTTGAACTGCATTCAAATTTTGTACCTTTAGAAAAGGTAACCAGGTCTGAAGGGTCACTGGACTCAACTTTAACTCTGCCTCATCTCCACAAGCACTGCCAGACCTGTGGAGCTTCTACAGCAATTTGTTTTGAAACAAAAACAATTACCTACTGGACAAATAAATGGATTAAGCTTTAAAATTCAAACATATGGAAACAGATTGGTAGGAAGTTACAGTTTGCCACTTATAGGCAAGATTAATTCTACAACTGTACAGATAAATATACATATTCTACAAAACTGCAGACTTCATGTCTACAGATGCAATTTCTGCTAAACTGCTTTGACAACCATTATAACTGCATAAAGACCAAGCATTTCCTGAAATCAACCCAAACAATTAATACGAAATTAGTGTAAGAGTTCAAAACAAAACTTTTCTGCTAAATTTGGCAACAATTGCCCTTTTGATCCTGGTTTCCATTAAGCAGCTATAATGCAAAGGCAGTGTAGAAGACCACTCAGCTGGTATAAACTACAATAGACAGCACAATCCTAAAACTTAGGACTGCAACAGGTGCGCAGATTGAGGCAAGTTTAATTTCTCACAGCAACTACACTGAAAGAGCTTTCAAACTGTCAAATAGACACTCATGACATCACTGATGAGCCTCCCACACAAGCTAGCCAGAAGTCAAGGATTAAAACATGTTGCAAATTTGAGCAGAACCACACATTCTGAATAAAGATAGGGGCGGCGTGGTCAACATCAAAATCTCCACGCAAGCAGCTTAGCTTTATGCCTGTATTAACTGCACATTTAATCTCTCTGCCATGTGATTGTACATGCTGTGTTTAGTCTGAAGCTTGCTGTTTATTAACGCCTCAAACATTGAACCCACTGTTTTCCACAATGTGCAAAGCTCGCATGAAAGTTTTCCGCAACTGCTCACAGCAGCGTTTCCCCAAAAGGCGCACGTGCACTCCTCCTGCAGCGCCTGCCCCCGCCTCAGGACGCTGCACAGCTTAGCGAACCACACCGCAATCAGGCTGCGCTCAGCAAGATCCCACAGACTGCAGGGCGGTATCAACTCCCAAGATCCCAACCAAATCTTTGGGAGACACACTTCAGGAAGGGAAATGGGCTCCGTACACAGGTGAAAACAGGGTCGGGAGAGCCGAAAGAAAGAACGAGAGAGAGTTGGGAGGGCGACGGAGAGGAAAGAAAGTGGAATGCGTGGTTGGTTGGTGGGTGGGAGGGAGGGAGGAGAAAGGGCTGGGGAGAGTGAGATGGGAAAGCAAGGTGAGGAAGGGGAAAAGCAGACAGGAGCTGAGGTGAGCTGAACAGGGAGACGGGCTGCGTCATAGTCTCACTCAAAAGGGAAAGGGGGCTCGGACCAAAGGCGGCGACAAGGGAGACTTCCGCCTCAGACCGGCCACGTTTAATTGTCTAGCGAGAGGATCCATTTTGACGGCGACAGCGGTTTTTTTTGGGGGTGGGTGGGTGGATGGAAAGACGGACACTGCCTCTTTCTCCCCTCCCCCGATCCACCCTTCCTAACAGCTCCAGAGGAATCCCCACACAGATCCCCTCTCGCCGCTTCCCCCGCCGCCCACAAAGTCACAGCAGGAAGCCGGGTGGTGAAGAAAGGAGATGGAGGGAGGGAGGGAGGGAGGGAGGGGGGCGTTCGTCTGGGGTGAGGGAACGACCGTTAAATGCCGGCGAACACCGTGCCGGTGGCCAGACGCCGCCGCCGCCGCCGCCCCCCCCCAAACCACGTCCCGCCAGCTCGGGCCTAGCACCGCCTCCCCGAGACAGGGGCACAGTGACAACAGCGCGCGTGTGCGGCGGCGCGTGGCCGCGGCACGAAGACGGACACCGGTCGTCGACTTACAGGGATGTGCTTACTCATTGAAGAATGAGTCTCGCTCAGGCGCTCCGCTCTGCTCCACGCTGCCTAAAGGTCCGGTTTCTCCCGAAGCCTGGCTGTCGCTCTCTCTGACACTCTACGTATGTATGTGCGTGAGAGAGATGTATATATAGAGATTGAAGTGTGGGCGTGAGCGCGTTTATCACTCTCCGGCTCTGCCGTCCAAATCTTTAACGTTGCCGTCCTCCCCCTCCCTCCACCGCGACGGCTGGCCCGCATCCTTTTATAACCTCTCTTCAGGGCCAGTAACGTCAGCAACACGTCATCCGGCAGGTGGCTTGGCCAATGAAAAAACGGGGAGGCAGCCGGCGCGAGCCGGTTCGCGCGAGACTGCGCCGCCCTCGGGATGTGAGGGGAGGGGGGGTGAAGGGCGGGGTTTACTGGAAGGGAGGGCTTCGTGGCGTTTGCTGCTCAAAGATGTTAAATTACGCCTGTGCTCTTTTTAGACATTTCTTGTGTCTGCCTGAGGAATATAAAAATGTCGCCTTAATCCCATTACCATAAACTGCAAAAATCTCCCCACAAATGCAGACACTCAAACCAAGTCTTTGGACCTCTTCAGATAATCTCTTCACTCTTCTTAAGACAAAGGTCGATATTCCTAGTGGTCAAGGAAGTGCGGGCTTGTCTGGTTATCCTGGGTAGGCGCAACTATGGAATATTCGAGCTGCCACGATCTTATTGAATGGCAGGGCCTGCTTCTGAATGAATGAATGATTTATTGTTGCATACATCTAGGAAGATACTGTGCAAAGAGATCTGTCACCATAATCCAACACCATTTTGAGGTACTCTGTTTTGGTATTAACTGTACAGGCCAGTTTCTTGAGCCGCCTCTTTTGATGGGCATTTGAGTAATAGTGAGTTTTATTATGTTGGTGTGCATTGTAAGGCAGATCAGGTGATCTGGGAAGATATGTGACTCCTGTCCTGTTTGGGATTTGACAGCAGGTACCATTGCATGTCATCAGTCAACACACCAACTATGTGGTCCAGAAATGTTTGTAGCATTTGTAATGTGGTTGATGAGTTAATGGCATAAATCATCATGAATGAATATGATTTGGTAGCCATTACGAGATATGGCTACAGGATGATCACAACTGGGAATTAAATATCCAGGGGTACCAACTATTCAGAAGTACAGGCAGGAAGGTAAGGTAGTGTAGCTCTGATATTGAAGGATGACATCAGGTTGGTACTGAGAGATGATATACGTTCTATGGAGAATAAGGTTGAATTCATTTGAGTGAAAATTAAAAATTCTAAAAAGAAAAAGTCACTGATAGGCATAGTCTATAGGTCACCAAATAATAACATCACTTGGGGTGAGCAATAAACAAAGAAATAACTAATGCCTGTAAAAATGGTATGGCAATTATCATGGAGTATTTTAATCTACATATGGATTGGTTGAACCAGCTAGGTCATGGTAGCCTTGAGGAGGAGTTCATTGAGTGTGTCTGTGATAGTTTTCTTAAACAGTATGTAATGGAACTGACAAGGGAGCAAGCTGTCCTAGATTTGGTCCTGTGTAATGAGACAGGAATAATTAATGACCTCATAGATAGGGATCCTCTTAGAAGGAGAGATCACTGTATGGTGGAATTTAGAATACAGATGGAGAGTGTGAAGATAAAATCCAATACCAGGGTCCTGTGCTTGAACAAGGGGGCCTACAATAGAATGGGGGAGGATTTGACTAAAGATTAGTGGGACAGTTGATGAGCAGTGGAGGACTTTCAAAACAATTTTTCAAAGTGTAGGGTGTCAAAGTTTACAGAATGCACTAAGATGAGTGGCAGACCAAAGTGTGCAGAGGACTGTGAAACTTTGCAGAGGGACATAGATACATTGAGTGAGTGGGCAAAGGTCCGGCAGATGCAATGCAGTATTAATAAATGTGAAGTCATATATTTTGATAGGAGTAACAGTAAAAAGGATTATTACTTGAATGGTAAAATGTTGCAGCATGCTGCTATGCAGAGGGACCTTGGTGGCCTTGTGCATGAATCACATAATGTTGGTCTGCAGGTACAACAAGTAATTAGGAAGGCAAATGGAATTTTATTCATCATTGCTAAATGGATTGAGTTTAAAAGCAGAGAAGTCATGTACAGCTGCAACAAGATGCTGGTGAGGCCACACCTGGAGTACTATGTGCAGTTTTAGTCTCCTTACTTAAGAAAGCATGTACTGGCACTGGAGAGGGTGCAGAAGAGGTTCACAGAGTTGATTCCGGAGTTGACTTATGAGGAGAAACTGACTAGATTGGGATTATATTCATTGCAATTCAGAAGAACGAGTGGGGATCATATAGAAACTTATAAAATTATGAAGGGAATAGATAAGATAAAAGCAGAGAGGATGTTTCCACTAACAGGTGAAGCTAGGAGAAGAGGACATAGCCTAAAGATAAGAGGGAGCAGATTTAGGAATGAATTGAGAAGGGCCTTCTTCACCCACAGGGCTGTTAATCTGTGGAATTCCTTGCCCAGGGAAGTAGTTGACGCTACTTCAGTAAACATTTTTAAAGCTAAGGTAGTTTTTTTTAACAATAAAGGAATTAAGGGATATGGTGAGAGCGTGGGTAAGTGGATCTGAGTCCACAAAAAGATCAGCCATGATCTTATTGAATGGTGGAGCAGGAAACTAACTGGTGAACTTTTATTGCATTCTTCTCGAGCAAATAAATCCTTCCTTTGGTATGAAGATCAGAACTGTACAAAATATCCCAGATGTTTAACTAAAACCTTGCCCAATTGTAGCATTATGTTTATACGTTTGAATCCCAACCCTGTTGCAATAATAGGAATCACATTTTCACCTCCACATTTACATCCATGATGGAAATTAATCACACACAGCAGGAATGAGACTTAATTTAAATACATTCAGATAAATGTATATATTATGTATTGTTTTTTCTTTCATTCACTTATAATGCACCTTGAGATAAACAATTATTGTAATCCTCATTAAAATTAATGTTTGAGATTAATTTGTTGGAAAACTATAAACTCAGTATTATAAAAAAAATGGAATTGCTGATAAAACCAGTGAAGAATTTAGAGCCATTTATTTATCTAAAGAATGGTTACACTTTAAAAGGAAGTTTGATAAGGACAGCCTAGCTGAACCAAATGACCTGTTTCTGCATGCTAAATTCTACATGATCCTGTGTTCTATAACGCAAGATCTTACATTGAGCTTATTGTTCTGAAGTTACATAAAAACAGAGTACTGGAGAAACTTATTAGGTCTGAAAGTGACTGTAGCAAGAGAAAGCGAGCCCAGTGTGACTCTAGTTTCAAAGTTTGAAATGTTAACTCTGTTTCTTTCTGCACAGATGTTGCCAGATCTATTGAGTTTCTTTCTGCACTTTATTAATTGAGATTTTTCAGCATTTGTAATGTTTTGTGTTTATTTTCTTGTTCTGGTGTTAATATGTATTCTAGAATGTAAACAGTGCCTTAATGAGGACAGAAAATAAATTGATTTTCAACATTGCAAACTATTAAGCTCTAGATTCAAATTTAAAATAAAAGTCCTATTGCGTATACTTTCAGTACAATGGAATCCTTCATGCTACTGCACAAATCTGGAATCCATGCTGGTGTTTTTGGGAGAGATGCTTGCTGAATTCTAGAATTATTTGCAGATCTGCTCTATTAAACAATCATCAAAAGCAAATTATTTCTCAATGACTTCTCTTAATGATTTTCCCTTGATTTTGATGCATCTTCTATGAGGATTTATGTCTTGATCATAGTGGAAAATGTGAAATGCTTTTAACAAAGCAAAAGAAAAGTAAAATAAACAATATATTGTTCAATATTAGTTTTCATTGCATGATACTGTGATCTTTTGCTATAAATTCTGTCTCTTATGATCCTGCCACTACTAGTTACCTTCCAAATAAACTTGTTGGACCATAATCTGGTGTTGTATGATTTTTAACTTTATTGTAAGGGGTGTTGAGTATAAGGATAGCAAGTTATGCTGCAACTGTATAGAACTTTTCAGTTAGGCCACACTTGGAACATTGCATACAGTTCTCGTCATCACACTACCAGAAGGATATGCGTGCTTTGGAGAACGTACAGAAAAGGTTTACCATGATAAGGACTTTTAGCTACAAAGAAAGGTTAGATGGACTGGATTTGTTTTCACTCGAATGCAGGAGGTTGAGGGACAACCTAATAGAAGTTTATAAAATTGTGAATGGCATGGATAGAGTGGAAAGTATGAGGTTTTTTTTCCCAGTGTGGAGGGGTCAATTACTAGGGGACACAATTTCAAGGTGCAAGCAGGGAAGTGTAAAAGAGATATGCAAAATCATTTTTTTCACACAAAGGGTGGTAAGTGCCTGGAACGCGTAGCCAGCCAGAAGAGGTGGTGGAAGCAGACACAAAAGCAGCATTCAAGAAGCACCTGAATGAATATATGAAAAGGAAGAGAATAGAGGGATGTGGCTCTTTAAGTGATAATAGTTTTAGTATGGTAGGGCCAATTGTGGCGGCGAAGTCTTGGAGGGCCGAAGGACCTGTTCCTCCGCTGTATTGTTCTTTGTTCTAACAAACAGGTCGTCTGGTCTAGTAATGTCAGCTGAGGGATGAACCTTGACCAAGAAGTAGAAGGAATTTGCTTGCTCTTCAAAGTAGTCTCACAGGACTTCCCTTGCTTACCATCGCTCAATCATCCAAAACAATGCAAAGTATCCTTAGTATCATACTGAAGGATCAGGTTAGATTATATGCTCACGTCTCTGGTATGGGTCTTGACCCACAACGTTCCAAATTCAGTTGCTGTCCAGTAAACCGTAGCTGTCAAAATTATTTTAAATTAACACTGTTTCAGGAAAAGCAATCAAGTTTAAAAAAAAGTTTGCTGTTAATTTGTTCATGTGAAGATAATGATTAGACAGATGGAGTGTAGTAAGAAGCCCTCTCGATTCAACTAGCAGTGCTGTACCACACTCCAAAATTTTTTAGTAATGGGGGAGACAACAAAAATAGAGAAAACAAATGCAGCAAATTTGGAAAAGTTCCCAGGTTCTTGTTGAATTCTCCAGAACAATCAAGCAAGGATCTAAGAGCCTGCAGAAGCCTATGATTAGCCATAATCTCAACCAGCTAGCAATTTACCTATTATAACTGGAATCACCCTTTATTAAAGGACTGATAATTCCAACTTCAACATGCTTTGGCAAGGTGTTCCATTGGGAAAGTAAGTAGTTCCTGGCATGAAAACTAAATTGTCCATGGATTTTATAGGAAAAGATTCATGTCCTACCATTTCTAAATACTTAAGTGAATTTATCTATCCATTCTGTGTACATTGCTACCGTTATTTTAAAAAGGTCAATCATTTTTCGCTGCTGTCCAAACGTTTAAATTCAGCAGCTAATCTTCATGGTTGACTAAGAGTGGTGAGATATTCTATTCTGGTTGTCCTCCGCTGCATCCTTGCTGGAGATTCAATATTCTTCACCAAAGCTAAACTCTGTAATTTAAGACATATTAGAGTTGTATTTAACTTAAGCACAGGGTTCCTTCTTTGTACTTGATTGCTCAAGCAACACAACAGGGTTGTGGCTCAAATCACACTGCAGAGGCTTTAGCACAGAATCTAGATTGACTCTCCAACACTGAGGGAGTTCTACAATGGTAGAGATGTCATCTCTTGGATGATATATTAAACCAAATCCCAATCTGACTCGCATGTGGATGTAACAGGCCCTATTGCACAATTTGAAGCAGGCAAGCTCTCTTAAGTGTCTAGGCCAATATCTTCCTTCAACTAACTTTGGTGAAAGATACAACTTGTCTGATCATTAGATCTTGCATTCAGAAACTCTGCTATTTTCCTACATTACACTTGTGACTACCCTTAACAATTATACTATTGGCTGTAAAGTTGAAATAGAGTCACAGAGTTATAGAGATGTACAACACAGATACAGACCCTTCGGTCCAACTCATCCATGCCAACCAGATATCCAAAACTAACCTAGTCCCATTTGCCATCTTTTGGCCAATATCCTCTAAACCCTTTCTATTCGCATACCCACCTAGGTGCCTTTTAAATGTTGTAATTGTACCAGCCTCCACCACTTCCTCTGGCAGTTCATTCCATTCACCACTGCCCTCTGCATGAAAAAGTTGCCCCTTCAGTCCCTTTTAAATTTTTCCCCTCTCACCCTAAACCTATGCCCTCTAGTTCTGGAGTCCCCCCACCCCAGGAAAATACACTATCCATGTTCAGAAATTGTAGAAGACAGTGTGTAGATATAAGTATTTGGGGCAATTTTGGCAGCACATTTGAGATCATTAAGGCGATTCTGAGGTAAAACATATTTGCTACCAAGTGTCATGAACATATGAACTTACAAGATAAGAGTAAGATGAGCCACCTGGCCCCTCAAAATGGATGCAATAAAATCATAGCTGATGTGATTGTGTCTGCAATTCCACATTCCAACAACTTTGGCAATGAGTTGAAGTCTGAGATCTTGTGAGTCTTTTTACAAACATAAGCTGCTTGTCCTTCTTGACCTGTCTTCAGCCTTGGTCATTATGATTTGATTTAATTTAATATTGTTACATGTACCAAGATACAGTGAAAAGAATTGTTTTGCGTGTTAACCAGACAAATTGTAAGTACATCAGGGTAATAGAACAGAGTGCAGAATATAATGTTACAGTTACAGAGAAGGTGCAGAGAAAGATCAATTCTAACATATGAGCAGTCCTTCATAAATTTGATAGCAGCAGCGAAGAATTTGTTCTTGAATCTGTTGGTACATATCTTCAAACTTTTACTGTGTCTTCTGTCTGATGGAAGAGATTATAACCGTAGTGGGAGGGGCCTTTGGCTATTGGCCACGTCTTCAGTTTCCTGGGTCCTAAGCCATGGAATTCCTTCTTTACACCTCCCTGACTCTTTTATTCACTTTCCTACCTTAAGATTACTCTTAAAGTCCAGCTCTTTGACCAAGCTTTTGATCATATCATCCCCTTATATGACTCAGCTTGTTTTATTTTATAATGCTCCTGTGAAGCGCCTCATGATGTTTTATGATGTTAAGGTGCAAAATAAATATACTGTAAGTTGATGCACTAGGAGCTGGCCCCCAGAGGCTCATTAAGGAGCTGACTGCCATTTAAAACCCTGCTGGTGCTCATTAAGGAAGCTGTATGGTATTCTGGTGGTTAGTACATCAACTAACAGCCTCTCCAAGCGGCAATCAACTGTTCAGAAGTAAACATGGTATCCATGTTGAAACATTATGTAAAAGCCTACCCTTTGTGTCATGTTGATTGCTTTATAGAAAACCTTCTGAAGCACATCTCCAAAGGGACTTTTCTGGATCACTTTGTTATGGCTTTCTCAACACATGAGCAGCACTCATTTTACGAAGTCTCTGAGGACTTCATCTAATGAAAGTGAGAGGTATATCCTGTGACTATATTGGATATCTATTAGGAGTCACCCGGACAAAAGGTAGAGTTTGATTATCAGCATCTTTCTGGGGGTTCCTGTCAGTCTGGCTGAGCAATGGGGAAGAGGGCATGAAGTTGAGTGGAGAAGCACCAGTTGCTGCAGGAGAGAAGAGACAGGTCTAAAGAAGGCAAGGTGACCTCTTTTAGGGATTCAGGATATTCCTTCTCATGTCAGCCTCCTTTCCTAAGGTTTCCAGTGATATATCCGCGAGCCTATGTGCATTATGTGTCCCTGGATTGTGACAGTATATACCAGCTAGGGCATTCCAAACACCTTCAGTGGAAGCGGATGCAAGGAGCCCTCTGCACAGAATTTGCCTCCAATCAACATTTTGAGTGCTGAACTTAGTTCTGGATTGGGATCTCAGGCAAAATCAAATTATGGTAATCAGTAAATCAGTTGAAAATTGCATGTTAAATCCAGACTTACAAACAGGTGTGTCTTATTAGAGCAGCACTCACTTATTATGTTTTTAAATATGGGTCAAAATTATCTTTCTTTTTACAACAAAAATAACCACAACTTGTCACAAGCCTGAACATTCTCAATTCTATATAGTAGACTCATCTACTATCCTTTAATGAAGCTTAAATACCAGCTTCAAGGTGTTTTCCTGCTGCATATCGAGAGTCTCGAAACCCAAGTGCTTGACTCAGCTACATTAAATGGCACCTGCTATGCAGGAGCTTTGTCACCAAGCCCATCTAAATCAACCTGCAAACTATTCATTAGTACAAAATTACTGATCTTATGCACATTTTGGTGTCATCTGCAAAAATACCCCCAGGCTTGCTGGAATAAAGCTGATGATTTTTGTTTTTTTAAGGAAGTATATATGAATTCCAAAATTAAATTCACAAACTACCATCAAAATTTCTTTAATAGATTTGTATTTATATCACACCTTTCACCAACTCAGGAGGTCACAACGTGCTTTACAACTAAAGAAGGATTTTTGAGGGACAATTTCAAATGTAATTCTGAAATCATGCCAGCCAATTTGTGCACAGCCAGCTCCTATAATAATGTGTAATAATAATCTGACTGTTTTAATAATGTTGAACGAGGATGAGTTTTTTGGCCAGGATGCCAGTAAAAACACTTTTGTAATTTGATGGGATATTTCATATCCACCTCAGAGGGTACCCTGCATTTAGGCTTACATCCCATTTAGGCAGTGGCGATTGTGCTGATGCAGCAGTCCATTGAAGTGTCAGCCAATATAGTGTTGAAGCAATTGTAGATCAGCCTGTTTAATTTTTATAGATAGGTGTTTACAATGAACAATACCTAAACGAATGAAGCAGGGAGTGAGGGGCACACACATTAACATTCTTTGTGTGATTGAGAGGGGAAAAATTTAAAAGGGATTGAGAGGCAATGTTTTCAACAGTGAGTGATGCATGTATGGAATGAGCTCTCAGAGAAAATGGTAGAGTTGGGTAAAATTAAAACATTTAAGAGACATTTGGACAGGTACATGAATTGAAAAGATTTGGAAACATATGGACAAGATATATCATTTGGTGGGTGGCACGGTGGCACAGTGGTTAGCACTGCTGCCTCACAGCGCCAGAGACCTGGGTTCAATTCCCGCCGCAGGGGACTGACTGTGTGGAGTTTGCACATTCTCCCCGTGTCTGCGTGGGTTTCCTCCGGGTGCTCCGGTTTCCTCCCATAGTCCAAAGATGTGCAGGTCAGGTGAATTGGCCATGCTAAGTTGCCCGTAGTGTTAGGTGAAGGGGTAAATATAGGGGTATGGATGGGTTGTGCTTCGGGCGGGTCGGTGTGGACTTGTTGGGCCAAAGGGCCTGTTTCCACACTGTAAGTAATCTAAAAAAAAGATGCAGGCAAATGGGGTTAGTTCATTTTGGAATACCTGGTCAGCATGGATGAGTTGGACAGAAGGGTCTGTTTTTGTGCTATATGACTCTATGATTGGTCTAAAACTGAAATGACACATCAGTAACATCGCCCTGTTCAGATTAGTACATTTTAATTTTAGTAGACAGAAAATTAAAAACAGGAGAACAATTCAATGAGAAGGCCATTGGAGCGCTTAGACCATCATTCTCACCATTAATTTTTAGATGTAATTATTGTCACCAGCAACCAGGAAAAGAAAATCAAGAAGTAATCTGTCACTCTGTCCACTGGCATCCACACACTTCCTCCAACTGCTTGTGTCAATATATACATCCACCTTCTGCAGTTCAATTCCTTGTATAGGTGGTTCTCCTATAGCACGTGTTTGCACAACATGAATTAGCCACAACACGAATGCCGAATTTAGACTAATATTTGTAGAACATGAACTTACCTGTACTGGCTATAACATGATTCCAGCTCCATTAGTTTCAATGGTGCTGGTTTGCCTGATTTTCTTATAAAGCGACATCGCATGGGAACCGAACTATGGTGCTATGAGAGAACTACCTGGACCTCCCATTCAGGGCTCTTTTATGCTCCCTCTTATCCACTCCCACACTAAATCGTGCCTCCAGCTCCCTGCTGCACATATGTTTGGTGGCTTGGTGGTGGAAGTGAGAGAGATGGCTGGGAGTTTGTGAGGAAGAAGGGAAGGAAAAATGAAGGGAGCAGTGGGAAATTGAAGCAGTGAAGGGCAAGGGAGAACCAAAAGCAGCCAGAACAGTGTTTCATGTTCTTTTCTGTGTTTATCTCGTTGATGCAAGCAAAGTTCTTACAGGGCTAGATAGGACTGATGCAGGAACAGTGTTTCTTGTCATTGAGGGTCCTTGAACTGGGGACACATTCTCAAAATAAGAGGGAGATAATTTAAGACTTAGTTGAGAAGGAATGTCTTCACTCAGAGGTGGCAAATCTTTGCAATTCCCTACCCAGAGGGTGTAGAGGCTCAGTCATTCAGCATGTTTAAGACAGAGGTTGATAGGTTTCTAGATATTAAAATATCAAGGAATATGGGGGATAATGTTTGAATATTAAGATAAGGAGATCAGCCATGATCTATTTGAGTGATGGATAGGCATGATAGGCTGATTAGACTACTCCTGGCCCTATTTCCTATGACTTCATGTTTGATCTGTATCAGTCATGTATTTAAGGCATGAGTAGAGCACATTCTAGCTGGAGGTTACCATATTATAATACTTAAGAGAAAGTGAGGACTGCAGGTGCTGGAGATCAGAGTCGATAACACACTATTTGACAATAAATGCTTTTATCTAGCAGTTCCCTTGTAGTAAAACATAGAAATGCACTTGATAGGAGTTAGCAGATAATACTTGACGATAAGCCACTTGGAGATTCTAAGACAAATGGCCAAAAGCTTGTAAAAGCAATCAGTTTTAAGGGACACCTTATTGTTAGTTAGAGAACTAAAAGAGGCAGAGAGGCATTTCTAGAGTGAGTTCTGAGGTAACTGAAAGCATAATCATCATTAATGGAGTGGTAAAAATCAGGTATGCATAAGAGCCCAGAATTTGAAATTTCGGAGAATTCTAGGGCAATGATGGATACAGGGAGGTGATGAGGCTGTGAAAGTAAGGCCTACACAAACTTTATAAAATATAGTTGATAAAATGTGGAGCTGGAAAGGCACAGCAGGTCAGGCAGCATCGAAGGAACAGAAAGTCGATGTTTCCTCTCCAGATCCTCCTGACAAAGGGTCTTGACCTGAAATGTTGACTTTACTGCTCCTCCGATGCTGCCTGACCTCCTGTGCCTTTCCAAGCTCCACATTATATTCGCACTGACTTCCAGCATCTGCAGTCCTTACTATCTCCAAGTTTATAAAACAAAGTTCACATTACAGATAGGTACTCAAAGTTACTCAAGATACCAGTGCCAGCTGTAACTAAATGGACACTATTTTAACTTCTGAGTCACAGTCAGTGACTCTGACTTTACTTCCTTAAACTCATAGTCAAGACTGATGACTTAATGCAGTACCGAAGGAAGGATTTAGAGTAACATGCAGTATTTTCCTCTCTCCCTATAACCTCCTTTGCCCGAAAACTCTGTGCTCCTCCAATTCGAATGCCTGCCTTGGAATGCACATTGTGAGAATCAAGAGCATTGTATTCGAACTGGGACGCTTCAAAGTGGAGGAAAAGCTGAATTGTATCGCGTTGTATTTAAATACTTTGGACTGTACCCTTACAAATTTTATGAATGAAATAGATTTGCGTCTGTGTTAGGGTGAAGGATATAGGAAGAAACAGAAAACGACGAGGTCGATATTGCATTCGTGAGGAGGACTGAAGAACAAGATGAGACTTGTAAACGTATAGGTTCTCTTTGATCCTCTGAAGTAGTCACGACTGGGTAGCGTGTGATGTGAATGACTCACAGTTATGTTCAGAGGCAACGTACTGTTGCTGCTGATGTGTTCAGTGCGTGATCCTGAGTCACGCTTTAATTGGCTAGAAATACGATCGTCCGAGTGGAACAGGCATTGGTTAATGCAGCCTCCCCCGGACCGGATGCGAGATATTTCGCTGCAGTGACAGGCTGTTTATCTTTAATGAGCGAATTTCTGCAAGGCACAAAGGGGAGTGGGGAAGGAATATGAGACAGACATACGGTTCTAACAGCTGCAGTTTGAGAACAATTTCGGAATAGTAGGATTTCCTGAATCTGAGATCAGAAAGTTGATTTTGAGAGGGAACAGGGTTTTTGATAACAAACAAGCGAGCAGAGCCAGGATCACTTATGCAGGAACAGTCAGTTCTCCCTTTGCGTGGGAGGGATCAGGAACTGGATATATTTCGCGGATGGCTTAATTAATCTTGCTGGAAACAAGAGAGAGGAATGTAAAGAATTTGTGGAATGAATCGGAGCTTCGTGCCTGGAAAGTCCCTGATTAATTTTAAAAGCTTCCGTTTTGCATAAGACGATATGTTGGATCTCCTTGAAAGTGCCCTGTAGGCATCTGGGCTTTCTGCGCCTGGAACGTTAGAGATCCCATTAGTTTTACATTCATAGCAAAGGATTAAAAAAAAATCGGTGCCCTCAAAGCTTTCTGAATCTGTAGTTTAAAGCCCCCTCCCAAGTCTGTGGGCAAACATCGAGGCTGGCTGTCCTTTCGGAGGTGCCGTCAATAATTGGAGACTAAGATTACAACTTTTTTTAAGTGGTTGCATGGAATCCCGAGGCTTCAGGAGACATTTCCTGATAAATGATTTAAATAATGCCCTTTGCTGGAAATATGAATCAGGGCGTTGCACGTTTTCCTGTCCTGCTCCTTTCAAATATACTGAAAGAAGCACTATGAATAATTTAATCAAAACGTTATAGTTTTGGTCCAAAAATGACTAAGTGTGGCAGAGTACAGTTGAAGTCAGTGGTAAAACTCTGCTGGCTGGGAGTCATAGCTCGCACAAAGGAAGACTGACGTAGTTGTTAGATGTCAATCATCTCAGCGCCGGGATATCACCACAAGAGGCCCCTTGTATTTTGAACCAACATGTTCAGACATGTTGTGAGACATGAATGGCGTAAGTTAGACTTCAACCTGGACCTTCTGGCTCAGAGGCTGTAACAGTACCACGAAAGTCCTAGAATTATGAATGTCACATACTGGTCCAACTCATTGTAGTGATTACAGAATACTGAGAGGCCTGGATAGAGAGGAGATGGAGAAGATGTTTCCGCTAGTAGGAGAGACTAGGGCTTCAGGGCATCGCCTCAGAGTGAAGGGATGACCCTTTAGCACTGAAATAGGGGGAGATTTCAACTGAGGATGACAAATCTGTGGAATTAATTGCCACAGAAGGTTTGGAGACTAAGTCATTGAATGTTTTTAAGACAAAGATAAATAGGTTCTTGATTACTAAGGGGATCAAGGGTTATGAGGAGAAGGCAAGAGAATGGGGTTGAGATAAACGTTATTAGCCATGATAAAATGGTGAAGCAGACTCAGTTAGCTGAATGTTCTAGATTAGATTAGATACTCTACAGTGTGGAAATAGGCCCTTTGGCCCAACCAATCCTCTGAAGAGTAACCCACCCAGACCCATTTCCCTCCGAATGATGCACCTAACAGTATGGGCAATTTAGCATGGCCAATACACCTGACCTGCACATCTTTGTGCAATGTGGGAGGAAACCCATGCAGACACAGGGAGAATGTGCAAACGTCATACAGACAGTCGCCTGAGTCTGGAATTGAACCTGGGACTCTGGCAGTAGTGCTAACTACTGAGCGACCATGCCAACCCAAATTCTGCCCCAAGAGAATCTTCAGGAGTTGAGGAAAAAAGGTAATGTCAGAGCACCCTTATGCAAGGTAGCATCATTGTAACAGATGTACTGGGGAAACAATGAGAATGGAATGGAGTCCTTATAGGAAGCCAGGTGTGAGGCTTCAACCTTGATGCTTTAACATTGTATCTCTTTATTTTCACAATTAAACACATTGGTCATTCAGATTTTGCTGTGTATGGATATGCATTGCTTCATTATTTGAGGAATAGGAAATGGAACTAAACACTGTGAAATCATCAAAGATTATTCCCATCAATCAAGGGAATGTCATCAATGAAGCTTCTGAGGATAGACACAACCCTGAGGAACTCTACAGAAATGTCCTAGGCTTGAAATTATTGACCTCCAGCTACATAATTTCTATAATGTGATGTAATCTCCATCCAATTGTGTCATTTTGTCTACAGTAGCATGTTGCAGAACTTTGCCCTGCCTGGAATGTTGTGAGCAATACCAAGCAAGTTAGGAGAATATAGAGAGAATGAGAGTTGCCACAATTTGTGCCACTTTTCTTGGTTGACCAGTGTGTTCATGAGATTTGCCTATTGTCTATCTTTGCTTTGAATGGCAGAATGCTCCCTTGAAAAGCTGAAATATAGAATTAAACTTTCCTTGTAGAGATGGGTGGAATCATTATTGATTCCATACTCTCACAAGCAGAGCATCAGCATGGAATGATGTATGCAGGCCAGGCCATACCATAATCTCTGTACATACATAGAATTTAGCCTCATTGTTAAAGTGCAACATCATTGTTGTGGATATCAACTAAAATTCAAGGATCTTTAATCAGTCAAGCAGTCTGTTAATTATGAAAGATGAGCAATACTTGAACATTACAATTTCTTTCACTTTTGGGATATCGGAAGGGGTGATTCAACTCTCACAAGTGCTCAACTAGTTCCAGTACTGAAAATTGCATGAGCAGATGTTTTAAAGGTGCATCTGAAGACACGTCTACAAAAATGAAAGGGTTTTTACTGTGTTGTTTCACCCAACCCGCCTCTGTTCCCTCTATTTGTTCTTTTTCTTCCTTTGCCTCCCATAATCTCTAAATGTAGCCCTGACTTTTACAGCTGATGAAAGGAACCTGTGGTTTTGTAGTTGGCCCTGAAGAATTGGGCAGTTGTCCCGAGGAACATTGAGGTCTAGAGGTTCAGGCCTGTCGAGGATCTCCTGCCTCGATGCAGGCTTGCCATCCTTTATTTAGTCTTCAGGATTTGTTACCTCAGGCAGGGGGTTTGTGAAGAGGCCAGGAATCTCTGAGTGTCTTAAGAAGAGCTTCTGGAGTTCATGCATGTGGCTTCTCCTCTCTGTGAGTGCCTTTTGTCACCATACTGCCTCTCTGGGAGGAAGGGGCAGGTGGAATGCGATTGAAATCCTTGTCACTTTCTCACCTTGCTATTGATGCTAAGTGTTAGGGTAGGGCAGGGTATATACACAGCAGAAACTGACTGGTGGAACTGGGTCTCCATGGTGGTTGAGAATCTTTCCATGGAGATAGCCAGGTACAGACATGCTGGAGCCTCCATGGTTCTGATAATACTCCATCTTTCAGTCTATTTACTGACTGCATCTGACAAACCTACCTGCTGTTCCTGCATTTTAACAAAGTCATTAATGGCTGAGACCTTGGGATCCTCTTCTTCCTAGAGTTCCAACCAGTGCCTGACTCTTGACAGTTCTCTGAGTGCTGGAGACCCCAGGAGTTTCTTCCCTAACTACCTGACTAGATTAATTTAATCTAATAGATTCCCTACAGTATGGAAACAGGCCCAACAAGTCCACACTGACCCTCCGAAGAGTAACCCACCCAGACCCATTCCCCTGACTCTAACACTATGGGCAACTTACCATGGCCAGTTCACCTGACCTGCACATCTTTGGATTGTAGGCGGAAACTGGAGCACCCGGAGGAAACCCACGCAGATACGGAGAGAATGTGCAAACTCCACACAGACAGTCACCCAAGGCGGGAATTGAACACCAGTCCCTGGTGCTGTGAGGCAGCAGTGCTAACCACTGAGCCACCATGACTAGATATGCTTCTGAGTCTAATCTATATAAAACAGTACTCACCAAGGTGAAAGTCTCTGAGCTGTTAGGGGGTGTAGGAGAAAGCCTTGCTGGTGCATTCTCTCAGGCTTCACTGGCTTCCTCCTCAGAGGCAAGGATGTGCTTTGGCATTGGACTCTTTGTGAAGGTTTTCTGGATACCTCAAGTCCTTACATAAGGGAAGAAAGAGCTTTACCTTTCTAAGATGGATAAATCATTAATGTTATGTTAATGAAAGAGCAGTGCAGCACAGCCAGTGGAATCTTACTAAAATTTGGTTGGCTATTGATGCCTCCCTATACCATATGAGTTGTTATGCTTTCCTGTGTCTAATCTTCTCATATACGTATTAGACTTTGACATTTTAAAGCATAATCCAACCATATAATGTCTTCATCTTGAATCACATTAAAACAGCTGAAGATGGCACACAGTATAGTGCATGTCTCTGCAAGGCAGTTAATGCTTTAATAATTACAAAACTCTTTCTTGAAGCTTTTCCTTATCATTCTGTAACTACAATGCTGAAACAAGAAATCTTTTGTATTAAGAACTTCTATCTCACTGAGAGGCTTCAGGCTAATCCATAATCAACAACCTGCTTTGAAAACTCAGCTTTCATTTTGAAAGCTGTGAAATCCACCACAAATCTGTCTGAGACAATCCACAACATTCTAAAACAATCAAAAGCATCCTTTAAAAAAAATGTCAATTTGCCCTATCTCCCAAAGTTAGTGGGAGAAAATACATTCAGGATTTGGATCTGGATTTGCTTATTTACCAAAACTAAACAGTTTTTCGTTGAGCCATATCCAATCTGTGTACCATGTTTCATTGAATTTGTTCATCAGACTTTGAGCTATATTTACAGACTGATAGATTGGCAAGGGCAAATACACTATCTCTGCCCAGCTTCAGCAACAGAGGTAATGTCTGACAGAAAAAGATATATTGGTCCAACTAACACTCTGCTATGCTATAATGTCAGTCTTGTCTCAGTGGGTAATGCTGTTCTTTCTTTGCCAGCACACTTGAAGTTCAAGTCTGATTCCAGAGACTTAAACACATAATCCATGCTGACACTTCAATGCTGTGTGAAGGAAGTGCTCCACTGCCTGAATTGACATGGTCCAGACGAAGCATTAAGCTGAGGCCCTCTCAAGTGGATGTGAAACCCAAGGCATTTATTTCAAAAAAAATGAAGAATGGAGCTTACCTGGCTAATGTTTATATCTTAATTAATATCACTAAAATCAAAATATATGGTTAATTATGTCCTTGCTATATGTAGGACCTTAATATGTATAATGTCTTTGCCATGTTTCCAATAGTACAATAGTTGACTGTACTTCTGAAACTGCTTAACTGTTAGTGAAGTGTTTAGTATGAGCTGAGATTAAGGAAAATGCTTTCTGAATCAGCTCATTTTGTTCTTTTGTGCACCACAGATAATACACTCAAAATAAATTGCATTTGTTTTATTTTAACATAGCAATATGTTCCCATGTACTTCGCGGGAGACCAGTCAAAGGAAGAGTTTGATGGTGAATCACATGATTAGTATCATCGGACATGTGATCAAAAACCTAGCCAAAAACATACGTTTAAAGAAGCTTCATAAAAGAGATATAGGAACATCGAAACAAGAGTTATTCACTCAGCTCTTTAAGTCCTTTCTTTCATTCAATTAGATCAAAGCTGATCTGTGATCTAACTTTATATACCTGCCTTTGGCCCATATGCCTTAATATCTATGCTTCACAAAAATGTACCTATTTCAGATTTTAAATTAACATTAAAATGTGGAGAGATTTCCAGAAAGAATTACAGTGGTTTAGGACCAAACAGCTGAAACTATGGGAGCAATAGAAAATCAGGGATGTGCAAAAACCAAAATTGGAGGAACACAGAGATCCGGAATAGATGTAGGGTCAAAGGAGGTTACTGAGATAGGGAGGGGCACAGCCTATGGAAGGATTTAGAAGTAAAGACATGAATTTTAAAATCAAAGCACTGCCCAACTGGTAGACAAATATAGAGGTGATCATGAATAGAATATTTTGTTGCATACAGAAACAAGATGGTAACTTGGAAATAATAAAGTAGTATATGTGTTAGTTAAGAAGTGGTGAAGTATGTTGACGCCGATTCAATTAACAGCGACTAAGTTGCTGTTCAGTACAAGAAGGAACAAGGTACAGAATTTATTTCAGATCTAAAAACTTCAAAGGATAAACTAAACACAAATAATAATCCTGAATAATAATTATTTTATTTTGCTACTTCTATAAGCAATGATACAATTGTCAACGTTTTCATCCATTAACAGAACAGTAACTTGGTTTCAGAATTTGCATTAAATGGGTTACTGAATTGAGTTAGCTTTATTGTTCTACTCAATGTTCCAGCTGTGAAAGAATATGTTTAAATCTTTTGTATGCTGGATTAAATGTTTAGTGGTGATTTAGAAAGTCAAATAATTTGATAATTTTCTTGACATTTTCTGTGAAAAATCTGTTTGGTTGATTATAATTCAGCGTTAAAGAACACAGCTTTTGTTAAACGCAATTGACTTAACACTAATATGCAACTTCAAAGATTAAAATACATCCTTTTTCTTTTTAATCAGATTTTAGAGTAGCATGACTTCCTACTTTTTGACATTTTAGATGTGGTTATGTAAAATTAATGTACAACATAATGTACAGCTGGTTAACAACTAGGGTTAAAGCAGTTCACTCTTCCTCTATACTTCGCTGGTTCTGTCTCTGGGTCATGTAATCTTTCTTTCCCTTTCCTATTGTTAACAGGCTTTGTACATGTTTAAACAGTTAACATTCTGTCCTTGAAATTGTGCCATGGAATATCACATGCAAATTCTTTCATCTGCTATTTGCTGTGGATGTGCCCACACAATTGAAGCAAACAGGTTTGATATCTGCATTTGTTAAACAAAACACTCACTTAAATTCACATTGCACCATAAAGTTAGCAAGACCTTTCACAAGAGCATTGCGAAAAAAAGGTATGACAACAAGCCATACATGATGATGTTAAGTCAGATGACTAAAAGCTGGATCAATGGTTATGTTAATTAAAAAGAATCTTTAAAGGAAGAAAGTGAGGTAGAAAGGTATAAGAAGAGCATTCTGGAGTTTAGAGCCCATGCAATTGAGTGCACAGACACCAGTACTGAGGTGATTAAAATCAATGATGCTGAAGAGGCTGGCATTCAAGCGAGCACAGATATATCAGAGTGTTTGTGGGGCTGGAGCAATTTACAGAGGAAGGGAAAGGTGAATCCATGGAAGGAATTGATACAAGGATGTGAATTTCAAAATCAAGACATTTTTAAACTGCAAACCAATATAAGAGCGTAACCTTGTCTGACATCCAGTACAACTGGAAGGATGGCGTGTTACAGAATTGGAAGTGCTGTCTCTTTGGTGAAATTTTAAACTGAGAGCCCACTTGCCTTCTCAGGTCAAAGTAAAACATTCCATGTGCTGTTTCAAAGAAGAGTAAGGGTGTTCTCTCTGCTCCATTCACTATTATGTCCATTTCAACAAACATTACAGATATTTTTTAATCGCCCTGTTCAGAGATATTATGACACACTTCTGAAGCAGGTGGTACTTAAAGCTGGACCTCCTTATTTGTAGGGAGGAACATTACCATGGCACTGGTCATTTTACCAGTTATATCGTTGGCTGTGGGAGCTTGCTAGCTGTCATATAAATTGGCGGTTGTATTTCCATCACTGCAACAATGACTGTACTTCAAAAGCACATTATTATTGCACCTCAAGGCATCCTGAGCTCATGCAAAATATATATTCTTTCTTGTTAAACTGTGAGGTAAGACAAGGTAATCCATGTTTAAACAGGTTTGAATTATACTTTTAGACTTTCATTTTGGGATCTGATTTGTACAGTAGACTTGTATTAGGCAATCCTTTTCCACACAGAGTATGATCAGTATTTAGTACAGGATTGTAGAGGAAAAGAAACAATTTCTGTTTTTTTGTGGCTTTTCTGTAAAATCCCTGCATGAATCTACCTTGTCTGATCTTGAAGGGGGAGGAAATGCTAAAAATGAGTGCTCTTTTAAACCAAAGCAAGCAAGGTCTAATTATGACGCAAACTACTATACTCAGGAGCTGACCTTGTTTGCTGAAATGATTAAATGTCACAGATTCAACTAAACTCAATATAACTAGACTGAAGGTTACTGGCAAACTGACTGCCATTTGCATGTGGTCCATTGCAGATTGATTGCTTCATGATTTTACTAACCTAAACATCAAAGATTTGCCATTCTAGAAGCTTTCCTGTATATGTGGGACTCAGATCTGTTACATGAAAAAGGAAGGACTTGCATTTCATGACATAGGAGGATCCTTAAGTATTTTATTGCCAATGAAGTACTTTTTGAAGTGCACAGACGAATGTAATGTAGGAAACATGGAAGCCAATTAATTTCAGCAAACTCCCACAAACTGCCTTGTGCTAATGAACCCAGAGAAGGTACTGTCAAGGAGTTTCTCAGTAAATGTGACAACAATAAATCAGCTCAAATCAAGATCTGCCCCCAAATTGAGGCCAAGAGCCAAGCTGTTTACTTGTGCTTTAACAATCTCAATATTTGAAGAAAGGGACTGAGAGACATTTTTCATTTCATTTGGTAAAATGGCAACTCAAATGAAATGGCTTGTGGAAAACTGGATGCTGCTAATGCGGAACATGATACCAGCCAAAGCCTGTGAGGTTCATGCCAAGATTTCTGAGGGGACTTTCATAGATTATAAAGTGACTATCCTCAATGGTTCTGATTTGGTCCTGAAGCTTTGTAAGCACCCCAAGCAAACTTACATAGCGTTTGAGAAGGTAAAGCAACTGATGGCTGCAGACACTTAAAGTAAAAGCCACGTATGAAAGTCTCATGGAGGTAATTCACTTGAAGAATGTCTAAACTTTCTCCCTATTATGATATGTGTGGAACACCAAAAGCTTTTAAAAGCCAGAAAAGTAACTTGTGACTGTTGATTGTGAGCTTGCCCACAAATACTTATCCAAAGGTTGGCCCTTTTACCATCACTCTCACCCCAAGAACAGAAGTTGGAGATTCAAAGCAAGGTAAACATCTAGGGTCAGGCTGGGAATACTGTCAATTTAAGCACATCAAGCACATACATTGCATTGTAAAATTGACCAGAAAGTATGGTTTTAGTGATGTGAGTTAACAGAAAAATGTTGGCATGGACACTGGAGTGAACACCCATGCTCTTTAAAATAGAACTGCAGCACTACACTACAATGTTACTTCCAAATAAACCTGTTGGATTATAATCTGGTGTTGTGTGATTTTTAACTTTGTACACCCCAGTCCAACACTGGCACCTCCACATCAGTCTTAATTTTGTCTGTCTGTTACTGGAGTGGGATTTGAACTCAATTTCTTTTATTTGAGTTGGGCCAAAGATGACACCATTAGAGAATCAATAATATAAAACATGGCACCAAACAAGCTAGTGAACTTTTTTTTCAACATTATTTTATTTCTCATTTTAAATCCCAACTTCACTTCATGCTTGCAAAGTTTAGTCATTGGCGTAATTTACCATGAACCCAATGTTCTTATCAGTTGATTCAAATTTCTCTAAATTTTTAATATTTTGCTGAGATTATCAGACACATCATTTATGAATGTGAAAATACTTGCAAAATTTATTGACTGTGTCCTGTTTACAATCTTTTGTGAGCATCAGTGGATAGAAAGTGAAACAAAAGCAACAGCTGTGATAAAGCAGTAGAAATTTTCACTTTATTTGGCAGGGTTAGTTAATAATTATTTCCATCAGTATTAATGTAAGGAGATCTCAGTTATCTTTAAGAATAATAGGGTGGTAATGGTAAGGGATTATAACTTTTTAAACATAGACTCGTGCTGCCATAGTGTTAAGAAATCGGATGGAGAGGAACTTGTGAAATGTGTGCAAGAACATTTTCTTATTCAGTATGTGGATGTACCTACTAGAAAAGGAGCAAAACTTGACCTTCTCTTGGGGAATAAGGCAGGGCAAGTGACTGAGGTGTCAGTGGGGGAGCACTTGGGACAAATGATCATAATTCTGTTATTTTTAAAATAGTTACTGAAAAGGATGACCAGATCTAAAAGTTAAAGCTTTAAATTGGAGGAAGGCCAATTTTGATGATATTAGGCAAGAACTTTCAAATATTGATTGGGGCAGATATTCACAAGAAAAGGGATGGCTGGAAAGTAGGAAGCCTTCCAAAATGAGATAATGAGACAATATGTTCCTGTTAGAGTGAAGGACAAGGCTCATAGATTTAAGGAATGCTGAATGACCAGAGAAATTGAGGTTCTGATCAAGAAAAAGAAGGAAACATATATCAGGTATAGACAGCAGGGATTGAGTTAATCCTGAGAGGAGTATAAGGACAGTAGGAATATACTTGAGAGGGAAATCAGGAGGGCAAAAAGGGGACACAAGATAGTTTTGCCAAATAGGTTCAAAGAGAATCCAAAGGGATACTACAAATACATTAAGGACAAAAGAGTAACAAGGGAGAGAATAGAGCCCCTTAAAGATCAGCAAGACTGCCTATGTGTGAAACCGCAGGAGATAGGTGAGATGTTAAATGAATATTTTGCATCAGTGTTTACAGTGGAGAAGGATATGGAAACTAGACAACTTGGGGAAATAAATAGTAACATCTTGAAAAATGTCCATAATTCAGAGGAGGAGTTGCTGCTTGTCTTAAAATGGATAAAGTGGATAAATCCCTAGGACCAGGTCAGGTGTACCCTAGAACTGTGTGGGAAACTAGCGAAGTGGTTGCTGGGCCCTTTGCTGAGATATTTGTATCATTGATAACAACATGTGTGGTGCTGGAAGACTGGAGGCTGGCTAATGTGTTGCAATTATTTAAGAAAGGAGAAGCCAGTAAGCCTGACATCAGTGGTGAGTAAGTTGTTGGAGGGGATTCTGAAGAACAGGATTTACATGTATTTGGAAAGGCAAGGACTGATTTGGGATAGTCAACATGGCTTTGTGTATGGGAAATTGTGTCTCACTAGAGTCATAGAGATATACAGCACAGAAATAGATCTTTCAGTCCAATTTGTCCATGCCAACCAGACATCCTAAATAAATTTGCCCCATATCCTTCTAAACCTTTCCTGTTCATGTATCTATCCAGGTGCCTTTTAAATGTTGTAATTGTACCAGCCTCCATCACTTCCTCTGGCAGCTCAATCCAAACACCCTCTGCATGAAAAAGTTGTCCCTTAGATCCCTCTTAAATCCTTTCCCTCTCACCTTAAACCAATGCTTTGAGTTTTTTGAAGAAATAACAAAGAGGATTAATGAAGGCAGAGTGGTGGATGTGATCTATGTGGACTTAGTAAGGCGTGTGACAAAGTTCCATATTGTCAACTGGTTATCAAGGTTAGGTCACATAGAATATGGGGAGAACTAGCCATTTGGATACAAAACTGGCTCAAAGGTAGGAGGCAGAGAATGGAAGGTTGTTTTTCAGACAGGAGGTCTGTGACTAGCGGTGCGCCACAAGGATTGGTGCCTGGTCCACTGCTTTTTGTTATTTGTATAAATAATATGGATATGAACATAAGAGGTATGGTCAGGAAGTTTGCAGATGATACCAAAATTGGTGGTGTAGTGGACAGTGAAGAAGGTCACCTCAGAGTACAAAGGGACTTCAATCAGATGGGCCGAGAAGTGGCAGATGGACTTTAATTTAGATAAATGTGGAGGTGCTACATTTTCGGACTTATGTACTTAATGGTAATGACCTCGGGAGTGTTGCCGAAGAAGGAGACCTTGGAGTGCATCTTCATAGTTCCTTGAAAGTGGAGTTGCAGATAGACAGGGTAGTGAAGAAGGCATTTGGTATGCTTGCATTTATTGGTCAGTACATTGGGTACAGGAATTGGGAGGTCATGTTGCGGCTGAACAGTCCATTGGTTCGATCACTTATGGAGTACTTGTCTCCCTGCTATAGGAAAGATGTCGTGAACTTGAAAGGATTCAGAAAAGATTTACCAAGGATGTTGCCAGGGTTGGAGGGATTGAGCTATAGGGAGAGGCTGAATAGGTGCAGGCTATTTTACCTGGACCGTCAGAAGCTGAGGGGTGACTATACAGAAGTTTGCAAAATCATGAGGGGCATGGAAAGGGTGAATAGTCAAAGTCTTTTCCACAGGGTAGGGGAGTCCAAAACTAGAGGGAGTAGGTTTATGGTGAGAGAGGAAATATTTAAAAGGGACCTAAGGGAC
Organism: Chiloscyllium punctatum; assembly: GCF_047496795.1. Lineage (NCBI taxonomy): Eukaryota > Metazoa > Chordata > Chondrichthyes > Orectolobiformes > Hemiscylliidae > Chiloscyllium > Chiloscyllium punctatum. The sequence continues at coordinate 112,550,664 of NC_092741.1, forward strand.
AAGTTTTTCACATAGCAGGTGGTGGGTTTATGGAATGAACTGCCAGAGGAGGTGTTTGAGGCTGCTACAATTATAAGATTTAAAAACCATCTGGATAGACATATAAATAGGAAGGGTTTTGGCAGATTGGGGCCAAATGCTGGCAAATGGGACTAGATTAATTTAGGTCATCTCGTTGGCATGGATGAGTTGGAACGAAGAGTCCATTTCCATGTCATACATCTCCATGACTCTAAATGCACTGAGTATAATACTGGTAACAAGAGATTTGAGTCCATACAAACAGGGAAATTGTGTAGAGTGACTGGGAAAATGCAGGAGAGTGGGACTAACTATAAATTTGTTTCATAGAGCTTGCATTTGTCCACCGAGGAATGTTTGATCTTCCTCTGTGTTGTATATGGCCTTCTGAAATAGTTTTCATTCTTTTGCACAGGGTCAAAGGACTGAGCACTGAATTTCTTAAGGTTGACTCTCTCATAAATGTCAGTTTTTGAAAAACAAATCTCCTTTCCTTTCACTTTTGTGAGGCCAATTATGGATCACTGGATGTCTATCATAGTCAGAAGGTTGTGAGTCCAAGCCTTATAGCGAGTGATCATGGAGACTTTCTCAGCTGTTGCTGTCAATGCAGCACTCTCTCAGATAATGCTGCCAATTATGGCTGCTGTTTAAGATGTTGATCTGATTAACACCCCATTATCCTTTTTGAACAGCAAGGTGGTTCTCCCAGTGCAGGTTATCTGTCCTGTTTTCTACATCTGGGGGATAGAGACTCTAGGCTGAATTTTTCTAAATCCCAGATCTGCATCACATGAGATGAAAATGTGGATCCCAAACCTGCACAGTCAGATGTTGGGATCCCAGGATGGAGGGGGAAAGAGGATGGTTTGACTGGCACTGACTGGTAAGCCATTACAAGTCAGGATATCAGCCTCTCCCTGCTGCTGGTCTAATCGTGATGTTTGTATCCTTGCTAGCTACTGGAGAGGTTCTGGAGGACTGGCGAGTAACTAATGTTGTTCCTCTGTTCAAGAAGGGTGATAGGGACATAGGAAACTATAGACCGGTGAGTCTCACATTGGTTGTTGGGAGGCTATTGGAGAGAATTCTTAGGGATAGGCTTTACGTGTATCTGGAAAAGAATGGCCTAATTAGGGACAGTCAGCATGGCTTTGTGCAGGGCAGGTCATGTCTTACCAATCAATTGAACTTTTCAAGGTCGTGACAAAGATGATCAATGAAGGTAGAGCAGTGGACATTGTCTACCTGTATTTTAATAATGCTTTAGACAAGGTCCCTCATGGTAGGCTCATCCAGATGATTAAGTTGTGAAGGATCCATGGTGACTTGGCCACGTGGATTCAGATTTGGCTTGCCCAGGACCCTGAACAGCATTGATGTACAGAGGGATCTTGGGGTTTGAGTCCATAGCTCCCTGAAAGTGGCAACACAGGTAGATAGAGTGGTAAAGAAGGCATGGGTATGCTTGCCTTTATTGATTGGGAAATTGAGTACAAGAGTCATGATGTCATGTTGCAGCTTTATAAGACTTTGGTTAGGCTGCACTTAAGGGTATTGTGTTCAATTCTGGTTGTCACATTACAAGAAGGATGTGGAGGCTTTGGAGAGGGTATGGAAGAAGTTTACCAGAACACTGCCTGGATTCAAGGGTCTGAGCTAAAAGGAGAGGCTAGAAACCCTTGGGTTGTTTCCTCTGGAGCAGTGGAGGCTGAGGGGAGACTTGATAGAAGTCTATAACATGATGAGATGCATAGATAGGGTTAATGGTCAGAATCTTTTTCCCAGAGTTTAAATGTCTATTATTAGAAGGGATGCATTTAAGGTGAGAGGGGGAAATTTCAAAGGAGATGTAAGGGGCAAGTTTTTTACAGAGAGAGTGGTAAGAGTCTGGAATGCACTGCCAGGGGTGGTGGTAAAGGCAGATACGATAGGGTCATTTAAGGGAGTTATAGATAAGCACATGAATATGCAAGGAATTGAGGGATGTGGACCAAGGGCAGACAGAAAGGATTAGTTTAATTTGGCTTCATGTTCAGCATAACATTCTGGGCCGAAGGGGCCATTCCTGTGCTGTACAGTTCTATGTTCTGTGTCAGCAGCCTTGCCAACATTGGCAGCGTCATGTGGAGACATGACTGCTGCTCAGGTTGATGTGCTGTCAAAAAGTGCATTATCTTTTCTTGATTTGGCTCTTCAACGCCAGCTAGACTCGTGCCAGTAATGAGAGGACCAAACCCTCTAGTGGTGCAGGATAGTCTCAGGTTTTCACAGACAGACTCCCACCATTGACCATCGAGTAACCATAAAGCTGCCTCTGCCACTCCCCACACTCCAGACAGTCTTTGAGAGGGTGTATTCCTGGATGTTTAGCCATTGGGTTGGTGGTGCAGTCTGATCACAGTAAAAGACCAGTGGTATTTTGTGTATCCCGTGTTAACTCTTCACACACAGGCACTTGGTTCAAGCTAGGATTGGAGAAGTGTGGATGGCAGAATTTGACTGAACACAGGGAAACCCCATTGGATTTCTAAACCATTGCCTGAACCTCTCAGCCGTAACCACAACCCTGAAAATATTAACAGGGTTGTGGTAAGTGATTGTTTATCAGCCAGTCATCTGATCTGTCTCTGATCATTCAGAATATCCCATGGCAACGGGAAGACATTGGGTTTCTGCTGCCATTTTGTAAGCCCTCCTATTTCTTTACTTGTTTCCAGAGGGCTGGTAAAATCTAGCTCAACATGTTTAAACAATATTTAATCAGCCTAATTAGAAGTACAATGAATAGCAGTATAAATAGCACTTTCTTTAGTTAGATTTCTTGACATAAATCGAGAAATAACGGCCATGTCTAAGAAAGACACGACAATTGCCATCCATTTTTGGCTCGTCCTCTTCCTCAACTATGTTCAAATTTCTTGGCAAAATCATCCATACAAGTTCCGACTTGTGCACCTAGTTCTATATCCCTCGACTAGTTCTCTTCAAATTCTTTTACCACCACACAACCCCAACCCCAACCCCCATCTCCCTACTAACGACTACTGGACAGTTGAATTGTTTTTCTGGTCATCCACTTTTACATATCATGTCTGCCACTAAAGCAATAGGAAAACTAACCCTTCATCTTCAGTCCTCAACCCAAACATCATGCATTGGTCACCAACTCCAAATTTATTCATTCTTCGTCACAATTTAAGATGATCCAGAGAAGTTGTAATGTTGACATCCCAGTTTGGCTTTAATCTTTCAAATTCTGTCATTATAATGGCTGCTTAAGTTGTACACACTATCACACTGAGTGTATGTCAGAGTATTTATTGGTGCATTTTTGAACATCATAAAGTTGTGAAAGGTGTCATATAAATGCAAGTTAATTCTATGTGATTCCAAGAAGTGCTTTGGAATTTTGTTAGCCTTTAAAGGTTAACTTGCAGACTAATCAGCACTTTTTCCCTCTGTAGCATAAATTCATGTGAATATTTGAAACTTGACATCCTTATATTTGTTCTGATGGATGCAACAATAAAGTCTTAAGCAACGTGTCTCTCTTTTCAGCATTGTCTGAATTCTGTACCACCAAATAATTACTTCAAAGAGGTTTTAGAAATGGTAATGTTTCTTAGTTATGAAATGCTGGAAACGGAATATTATGATTTTAAATTACTCATTATTGAAAGATTGCATTTAAATACCATGGGTGATAAAATTCACTATTTGTTCCTGACCCATTACAAAATGGGAAATGCCTGTAATCGTAATGGTATATCCACACGGCAGATTAGGAGGCAGACATTTTTACAGTAGTGTGGGAGAGGAATTAAGGAATAAGGGGATACATGCAAATGGTGAAATTGAATTTGATGATCAGGCACAAATTTATTGAATGGTGAGCAGACTCAAAGGGCTGAATGGTCTACTCTGGCCCTTATTCTTTAAGTTCTTGGGCAGGGATCAAGGATAATCATTTATTTTGAGGTACTGGCACCGTGAGAATGGCGATCAAGTACATCCTCGGCCTCAGACCCATTTGGTCTTTTTTGTTTTCTTGACTTTTATGAGATGTGGGATTCACATCAGAGGACTATAGCAGGGAAGCACATGTTCAAATGCCTTTGAGAGTGGCTTCCAGTGGCCTTTGTGCCCAAGAGAACTTGAGTTTGCTGGAATCTTTGGAAACAAGTGCTGTTTTTGTTTCTTTGGAACTATCTGATACTTCAGCTACACTTCTACTGTTGATGGCTCATTATCAAAGGAACAGAAAAACCTTTAACTGGAACTTTTAAAATTAAACCAGACATTTCCATTGCAGAGCAGCATGATTATGCTAATCAGTCCCTGAAGCCTGTTCCACTAGTTGATAAGATCAATGTTAATCAGTATCTTAAGTTCTTTTGCTGACCTTGGTTCTCTACCCCTTAATAACCTTACCAAACAAAGGTTATAGAGTCATAGAGTTCTACATCACAGAGACAGGCCCTTTGGCCCAAACTGGTCCATGCCCATCAAAATGTACATACACGCTAACCCCATTTCTCTGCACTTGGCCCATATCCTTCTAAACCTTTCCAATCCATGAATTTGTCCAAACACCTTTTAAATGTTGTTAATGTACCTGCCTCAACCACTTCTGCTGGCAGCTCATTCCTTATGCATACCACCCTCTGTGTAAAAAAGTTGTTTCTCAGGTTCCCTTTTATTCTTTCTCCTCTAACCTTTTACTGATGCCTTCTAATCCTCGAGTCCCCAACCCTGGAAAAAAGACTAAGTGCATTCACCCTCCCCATGCCTGTCATGATCTTATACATTTCTATAAGATCCCCTGAGTCTCCAACACTCTAAAGAAAAAAGACCCAGCTTGTCCAACACCTTCCTATAACTCAGACATGCTTGTAAATTTTTTCTGTACTCTTTCCAGTTTAATAACATCTTTCTTATAGCAAGGTGACCAAAACTGAACACAAGTGCAGCCTCACCAACGTCGTATACAACTCCAACATAACTTGCCAACTTTGATACTCAGTGCCTTGACTGATGAAAGCCAGTGTGCCAAAGGCCTTCTTCACTACCCTGTCTACCTGTGATTCCATTTTTATAGAACTGTGCACTTGAACTCTCAAGGTCCCTCTGTTCCACTACATTCCTTAAGGCCCTACCATTCACCATGAAACTTCGACCTTGTTTTGACTTTCCAAAATGCAAGACCTCACACATCTATATTAAACTCCATTTACCACTTCTTGGCCCACTTCCCCAGCTAATCAAAGTCCTGCTGCAATTTCTGATAACCTTCCTCACTGTCATGAACAACCTATTTGAGTGTCGTCTGCAAACTTACTAATCATACCTTGTACATTCTCACCCAAATCATTGATATAGATAACAAACAGTAATGTGCCCAGCACTGATCCCTGAGGCACTCCACTCGTCACAGCCCCCAGATTGACAAGTATCCTTCCACTATTACCCTCTGCTTCCTGCCATCAAGCCAATTGTGTATACAATTTGCCAGCTCACTGTGGATTTCATGTGATCTAACCTTCCAGAGCAGCCTACATATGGAACCTTATCAAAGGCCTTACTGAAATCCATAAGCACTACGTCTTTACCGCCCTGCCTTCATCAACCTTCCTGGTCACTTCATCAAAGGACTCTAATAAATTTGTGAGGCATGATTTCTCATGCACATAGCCATGCCAATTATTCCTGATCAAACCTGTCTTTGCAGATGTATGTACATCTTATCTCTCAAAATCTTCTCCAGTAACTTACCTACTACAGATTTTGGACTTATCCGTCTGTTGTTTCCAGGATTTTCATGGTAGCTCTTCTTGAATGAGGGCACAACAGTCGCTATCCTGCAGTCTTCTGGGACCTTACCCGTGGCTAATGATAATGCAAAAATGTCAGCCAAGGGACCCCACAATTTCTTCTCTCACTTCTTGCTATGTTCTTGGATAAATCTGGTCAGGACCAGGAAATTTTTGTAATACATTCAACACTACCTCTACTGTGATATGGACTGTCGCCAAGATATGATCACTACCTTTCCCAAGTTCCCAAGTCTTCAAGTCTTTATTCATGGCAAACACAGAGGAGAAATATTCATTGAGAACCTCACCCATCTCCTGCAGTTCTAACATACATGTCCACTTTGGTCCTTCAGAAGTTCTATTCTCTCTTTAGTTATTCATTTTCCTTTAATATAGATTAGATTCCCTACCATGTGAAAAGGCCCTTCGGCCCAACAAGTCTACACCAATCCTCTGAAGAGCAACCCACCCATTCCCCTACAGATACCCCTGACTAATCCACCTTACACGATGGGCAATTTAGCATGGCCAATTCACCTGACATACACATCTTTGGTCTGTGGGAGGAAACCAGAGCACCCGGAGGAAACCCACGCAGTCACAGGGAGAATGTGCAAACTCCACACAGACAGTCATCCAAGGCTGGAATCGAACCTGGGTCCCTGGCGCTGTGAGGCAGCAGTGCTAACCACTGAGCCACCGTGCCACCCCTTTTTTTTCTATTCGATTCCCTACAGTGGAAGCAGGCCCTTCAGCCCAACTAGTCCACACTGACCCTCCAAAGAGTAACCCACCCAGACCCATTCCCCCTGACTAATGCACCTAACTCTATGGGCAATTTCGCATGGCCAATTCATCTAACCTGCACATCTTTGGACTGCGGGAGGAAACCGGAGCACCCAGAAGAAACTCATGCAGACATGGGGAGGACATGCAAACTCCACACATACAGTTGTCCGAGGCTGCTACCGTACTTAAAGAACTTTTCTGGATTTACCCTAATCTTCCTAGCCAAGGCTATTTCGTACCCCCTTTTTGTCCTCCTGAGTTTCTTCTTCAGTAAACTCCTGTATCGCCTATATACCTCCAGGGATTCCCTTGATCCCAGCTGCCTGTACCTGTGCCATACCCCCTCCTTTTTTCAGGTCAAAGCCTCAATACCTCCTGTCATCCAGGGTTCTCTATTCCTGTCAACCTTGCCTTTCAGTTTTTAGATTTCCAATTGACCTCCAAATTCAACAACATTTTCTAGGACTGTTCTTCTGAAGTAGGCTAACTTTCAGTCGATGCAATGAGAAACAAATGTGTCAAACATTTGTGTGGGCCATCAATGTTCAACCTTTGTACTAAACTGTTAGAGCACGCAAACACTCATGAGATGCTGACCAAACCGGTTCAGTGGTGAACTCTACTAACCCAGTGGAAGTTATTTATTGTTTACTTTCCAAAGGCATATGTTTACTTGCTTCACAGTTACTTATGGATTAACTGTCTCCAACAACAGAAAACCTTTTTTGGAATACAGCCCTGTACCCTGCAGTCTGTGGCAGTGCCTAAATTAGCTATTAGCAAAAATAACACAAAATGTACAGGGAATTAGAAAGAAAGGGAGAAGATAGAGGCAAAATATGACAGTTTTATTTCTTCATGTGTGCTTGAATGCCTGCTTGCCTTGGCTCATCTTACTTGAATTACATCCAACACTGTAACTATGCACCACCTGTCCCTGAGCTCCCAGGATCCACCAGTTCTCTGGCAGTATGCTGCATGACCCCTCTACATTTGCCTCTTCATAGATCAATATGCTTTTTTCTGCAAATTCCCTGTCTAAACCCCATCAGACCCTTCCATTCTCTCTCCTTTACTTTAGCCCCCCTGAAAAACCCAGTGCTTCAATTCCTTTAGCTACTGGCATTTGCTTGGCTTTTCAGATTCTCACTCAGATCTCTCTTCGAAGCACATTGGGACATTTTTTCTGTCTCAAGGGGACTGTATATATGAAAAATTTCCTTGTGAAAGTATGTTTTTCGTACAGGAGTTCTTGATGCCTACTCATACTATCAGAGGGAAACAGAGAGAGATTTTCCAGTGTCAGGCCAGATCTTGGCATCATACCTGTCAGTAACTTAAATGATGGCTGGTAGGCCTTCCTTCTTCAATTTAGGGGTGCCAGCTAATTAAGTATCTAGCACTGGAGTTCTCTTCCAATCCAGTTCCATTTATATGGTGGTCTCTCTGTGTGGCAGTGTTTGCACCATGTCAGCCTGGGAAAATAATCCTCAGTAGAACCTGAGCATGTTTAAATTGTCTGTAAGCTACCAATCCTTCTGTTGATATGGGGAGTAAAAACTCCCTGCAATGTTGCATCTGCCCAACAAACTTAGCTTCAATCTTATTGCCTGGGGGGGCCAGTAAAATTGTTCCCAAAGAGTGGGAAGGAAGAGTTATCTTCTCACAGGAAGAGAAAATCATCAAGGAAATGATTGGATGTTACTTCTTCACCTCCCAATGGAACGCATTATACATTTGATTTCAACATGTCAAGATGGCTGTCCCTTGGTCTTGGACACTGAAGAAGCTGATTTTCTCTTAAGTTCCAGAAAAAATTCCTAAGTCAATGAAATGGTGACCCTAAGTTTGTTCTTTCAAGATTGCATTGGAAATGAAAAGTTCCCAGTCCATAATCAAAGATTAGAATTTTCTCCTCTCTGGAGTGGTATGACTAGTGACATGAAAGGTGAGAGAATGCAGTCATAGAATTACTTAGTACAGAATAGGCTATTACCGCTTTCCTTCACTCGGCCTATAGTTTTGAATGTTTCAACATTTCGAGTGCTCATACAAGGACTTTTTAATGATGTTTCCCACCTCAAGTATCTTTCCAGGCAGTGCATTCCAAACTCCTTCCACCCTCTGGGTGAAAAAGGTTTTCTTCAATCCCCTTTAAACCTCCTACCTTTCGCTTTAAAATTATGTTGCAGTGGGAGTGAAAAGATCTGATTCTTGACATGGAGACAAAAGTTTCCCAATTTTTCCTCAAGTCTTAATCAGCGACTTCAGGATCTCAAGACTGAGTGCCAACCAGTTTATTTCCATTCATGTGCATTTCATTAATGCCCCAACTCATCTTGTTCATATGTCACTTCCAAATCTCTTCTCCTTAAGGAATTAGATCAGGTGTACCTGAGAACTCTGTGGGAAGCTAGAGAAGTGATTGCTGGGCCTCTTGCTGAGATATTTGTGTCATTGATAGTCACAGGTGAGGTGCCGGTAGACTGGAGGGTGGCAAACGTGGTGCCACTGTTTAAGAAGGGTGGGAAGCCAGGGACAAGCCAGGGAACTATAGACTGGTTAGCCTGACCTCAGTGGTGGGCAAGTTGTTGGAGGGAATCCTGAGGGACAGGACTTACATGTATTTGGAAAGGCAAGGACTGATTCGGGATAGTCAACATGGCTTTGTGCGTGGGAAATCATGTCTCACAAACTTGATTGAGTTTTTTGAAGAAGTAACAAAGAAGATTGATAAGGCAGAGCAGTAGATGTGATCTATATGGACTTCAGTAAGGCGTTCGACAAGGTTCCCCATGGGAGACTGATTAGCAAGGTTAGATCTCATGGAATACAGGGAGAACTAGCCATTTGAATACAGAACTGGCTCAAAGGTAGAAGACAGAGGGTGGTGGTGGAGGGTTGTTTTTCAGACTGGAGGCCTGTGACCAGTGGAGTGCCACAAGGATCAGTGCTGGGCCCTCTACTTTTTGTCATTTATATAAATGATTTGGATGCGAGCATAAGAGGTACATTTAGTAAGTTTGCAGATGACACCAAAATTGGACATGTAGTGGACAACAAAGAGGGTTACCTCAGATTACAACAGGATCTTGACCAGATGTGCCAATGGGCTGAGGAGTAGCAGATGGAGTTTAATTCAGATAAATGCGAGGTGCTGCATTTTGGGAAAGCAAATCTTAGCAGGACTTATACACTTAATGGTAAGGTCCTAGGGAGTGTTGCTGAACAAAGACACCTTGGAGTGCAGGTTCATAGCTCCTTGAAAGTGGAGTCGCAGGTAGATAGGATAGTGAAGAAGGCGTTTGGTATGCTTTCCTTTATTGGTCAGAGTATTGAGTACAGGAATTGGGAGATCATGTTGCAGCTGTACAGGACATTGGTTAGGCCACTGTTGGAATATTGCATGCAATTCTGGTCTCCTTCCTATTGGAAAGAATTTGTGAAACTTGAAAGGGTTCAGAAAATATTTACAAGGATGTTGCCAGGGTTGGAGGATTTAAGCTACATGGAGAGGCTGAATAGGCTGGGGCTGTTTTCCCTTGAGCGTCGGAGGCTGAGGGGTGACCTCATAGAGGTTTACAAAATTATGAGGGGCATGGATAGGATAAATAGACAAAGTCTTTTCCCTGGGGTGGGGGAGTCCAGAACTAGAGGGCATAGGTTTAGGGTGAGAAGGGAAAGATATAAAAGAGACCTAAGGGGCAACTTTCTCACGCAGAGGGTGGTATGTGTATGGATTGAGCTGCCAGAGGAAGTGGTGGAGGCTGGTACAATTGCAACATTTTAGAGGCATTTGGATGGGTATGTGAATAGGAAGGGTTTGGAGGGATATGGGCCTGGTGCTGGCAGGTGGGACTAGATTGGGTTGGGATATCTGGTCGGTTTGGACAGGTTGGACCGAAGAGTCTGTTTCCATGTTGTACATCTTTCTGACTCTATGTCTCTAAGATAGTGCAAACTGCTGAATATATGTCTGAGCAGTTACCTGGTGGCTGTGGCTTGTCAAATCTTTGTCCTGCCCAACATGTAACTACTAATTCACAGTACATCCTGGCAACTCCATGAACATCATCTTCCTTGAATTTTTATTTTTGCAAGTCAACAGTAGTAATCCAGCAGCTTGACCACATCATCATGCCTGCTCTCATACTAACCCACACAGCACTTCAGCCTCTCAATGCTTGACTTTGGAGTTCAGGAACATCTATGACTTGCATGCACCTGTACGTTTGCTTTCTGTGTGAGGACAGACATGCATTTCATGTATTTGAGCAGCTTGCATCTTATGACTGTTAGCTTGATCCTTAACAGTCATTTACTTTGTGCTGACTTGGAGGCTGTCAGCATTTATCTACATCATATTGATTTCTTATTGTACACTCACTGACTTCAGCACTGACCTAGATTGTCAGTCATTGTGTGGCTCACACTGTTTTTTCAGTCTTTCGGACTCAATTGAATGCTTCTCATCTCTGTGGTTAACATTACCTTTTAGGACAGAGGGACAGTCAGGCAGCTTTGATAGTGGGTCTGGATGAAGCAGTGCTTATCAAACTGAAAGTGAGTCATGGTAGACCATACTCGAGCTCATGGAAACCATTGTTGCAAGAAAAAACACTCCAACTCACCAGAGCTAAAGATCCTCTTTTCTGTGGCCATTGTATGATAAGGATAATCCTGTGAAGCCACATAGATAATAATAGTTTGAATGTGGCTTAACCACATCAAGCAGTTGGGGCAAATAGTGTAGATGCATTCAAGATGAAGCTAGATAAATACATGAAAGTGGAAAGAATAGGATATGCTGATAGGGTGAGATGAAGAGTAGCATGAGGAGGCTCAGTTGGAGCATATGCCAGTTGGCCCAAGTGGCCTGTTCTTTGCTGTAAATGTTATACATTTATATGTACATCAGGCAGCCTGTGATGGCATGAAATCCTGAACAGTCAATCAATAACTTTGAAAGGGTATGGACATGTCACTGTGTGGTATTTTTGATATGTCAATGTCAGACTCGCAGCATTTGTTTGCAGTTTATGTGTCAAACACCTCTCCACCGTCCTGTTCACAAATATCTCTAGGTCTGTCACAAAACAAAGAATGAGCTTTCTTCCATGCCATGTGTTTGGTATTAATGGTGGAGCAGGATTAAGGCCAGTTCCTTCTTTGGAACAAATGAAGTGGTGTGCAACTGCATTTCAAAATTGGTGCCTCTGATGTGAGCATCAGATGACCCTGCAGCTGCAGGCACTTCTGCCTCTCCTGCCACACAATTCCCTGAGAAGGGGACCCAAGGACCAAATTGCATAATGAATGAGGTTAAGAGAGTAAGATTGTGAGAGAAACATCACTCCAAGTCCTGGTGAATTGGGTGCAATGATTCTCACTCAATAAAACACTAACGACAGACGGAAAAATTATACCCATACCATCTGCATTTGGGATGTATATGAAATGTATAAAATTTACAGCTAGAACAGGTCACTTGGGCCAAGTGGCACATGCCAGCATTTATGATCCAACTGAGCCTCCTCATATTGCTCCTCATCTCACCCTATCAGCATATCCTTGTATTCTTTCCTCTCATGCATTTATGCAACTTCATCTTAAGTGCATCTCCACTATTTGCCTCAACTACTGGAGGTGGTCCAGCCACATTCAAACTACTATTATTCATGTGACTTGCACAGGTTTATCCTTTTCACATTGGCCATAGAAAATATGTTGTTTTAACTCTGATGAGTAATAGTGTTTGTTTTTGCAAAAATAGTTTTTATTAGCTAGGAATATTGCCGACAATGACTCAATTTCAGTTTGATAAGCACTGCTTCATAATAATCCTGCATTGAAATAGCAGATGGACATCTTTGAGGAGAAATGTAGTAAAAGCTTGCATAATGATCTATGATTCTGTGACAGTAAAAGACAATGTCTAGACACTTTGTTATACATAAGGTCTATTTGCCAGACAAGTCTTTATAAGTTCAACATTAATAACTGTGGTACATGATTTGTACAAAATATATTACGAGAAGAATGTTAAAAAGACAGACTTTAGTATGGGATGTAGGTGATATAAACTGTTTGAGTTTTAATTTAGCTTCATGATGTAGTTCAAACCCTTGATTGAATTACAGCCTTGTATCATAGTTTAAAGTAGCTGTTACTCTATACTTTATTCTATATTTAATCGTTAGCTTGTAGTTTACTGCTGACTGTGCTTTACCAACAAGCCAAGGTAGGGAAGTCTCAGACAGTGCTGCCCAACAGTTTGAATGACACGGTTTTCTCTCATGGGAGGCTAGGAGTAGGAGTTTTCAATAGAGGAATTAAAAGCTCAGGATGAGAAATCAAGAAATTGTGTTGTAAAGTGCCTCAGTTGGGCCCAGGACAACCCAAAGAAATTTACAACCAATTAAGGATCTTTTGAAGTTTGGCCACTACTCGAATGTAGGAGATTCTGCAGCCAACTTGCACTCATCAATATCCAATAAACAGAACTGGGCTAGTCAGCTGAACATCTATCATAAGGAAAATGTTTAAAATTTCTTATTAAGGTTATAGGAAGACACTTAAACAGAGTCATCATGGTTTTGTGAAAGGGGAATCGTACTTGATAAATTTATTGGAGTTCTTTGGGGATGTAACAAGTAATATGGATGAAGAAGAACTGTGAATTTGGTGTTCTTGGATTTACAGAAGGCATTTGATAAGGTGCCACATTAAACATTATCAAACAAAATGAGATCTTGCAATGTAGGAAGTAATGTATTAGCAAGAGTAGAGAATTGGATAGTGAATAGAAAACAACAGGTATAAATGGGGTATTTTTAGATTGGCAAGATGTATGAGTGGTGAATGCAGGGAGTATTGCTGGGGCTTCAACTATTTACAATTTATATCAATGACTTGAATGAAGGAACTGATTGAATGGTAGCTGAGTATACTGATGACACAAAGTTAAGCAGGAAGGAGGAGACATAGAAGTCTACAACAGGGAGTAGAATTGTTAAATTATTGGTTGAAAGTTTGTCAGATCGAACATAGTGTAGGAAAATGTGAACATGTCTACTTTGGTAGGAAATTTTGAGGACAGAGGACAGAGGGATCCAGGGATCCTTGTAGATAAATTGCAAAGTTAGTACGCGGATGTAGTGAGGGATTAGGGAGGCATATGGAATAGTTTTTCTTTTCCATTATTGCAAGGGAATGGAATATGAATGTTTTAAAAACTATATGATTACTACTGTTGTACAAGGCATGGGCATATAGTTTTGGTTGCTTTTTCTAAGAAAGAACATAAAAACAATCCAGAGGGGGTGGGTGGTGGGCGGTGTTAGACAGGATTGGTGGGTGGGCGAGGGGGTGGTGTTGGACGGGGTTGGGAGTCAGGCGGGGGCGGTTTTGGACGTGATGGGGGGGCGAGCGAGGGTGATTTTGGTCAGAGTTGGGGGCAGGCGGGAGGGGGGGCGCAATGTTGGGGTGCTGGCGAGGGATGAGTTTGGACAGGTTTGGGTGCGGGCTGGCGGGGTGGCGTGGTTGGACGGGGTTGGAGGGCGGGTGGGGGATGGGGGCTCATGCGCTGTGATGCCTTATCTTCTGAACAGGGAGCAGACTACAGAAAACTCTGAGCCTCAGAGGAAAGGCATTGAATCAATTAACTGAATAATAAATTATCCAAACAAAATAGTACATGCCCATCTCGTTCGGATAATCGAGGTTCTTCTGTATTTGGAACATTGCATGCAATTCTGGTCTCCTTCCTCTCAGAAGCATTTCGTGAAACTTGAAAGGTTCAGAAAAGATTTACAAGAATGTTGCCAGGGTTGGAGGATTTGAGCTATAGTGAGAGGCTGAATAGGCTGAGGCTGTTTTCCCTGGAGTGTCGAAGGCTGAGGGGTGACCTTGTAGTGGTTTATAAAATTATGAATAAGGGCATGGATAGGATAAATAGACAAAGTCCTTTCCCTGGGCTAGGAGAGTCCAGAATTAGAGGGCATACGTTTAGGATGTGAGGGGAAAGATATGAATGGGAGCTAAGCGGCAACTTTTGCACACAGAGGGTGGTGGGTGTATGGAATGAGCTGCCAGAGGAAGTGGTGGAGGCTGGTACAATTACAAAATTTAAAAGGCATATGGATGGGTTATGAATAGGAAGGGTTTAGGGGGATATAGGCCAAGTGCTGGCAAACAGGACTAGATTAGATTGTGATATTTGGTCAGCATGGACAAGTTGGACTGAAGGGTCTGTTTCCATGTTAAACGTCTCTATGACTCTCTGACTCTATATTGAGTCTTATTCATTGCAGCTTTGAACAATAAGCGTATGATCTTATTGAAACACGTAAGATTCTGATGGGATTTGACAGGGTTGAAACTGAAAGGATGTTGTTACATGCCCGCTTCCCGACCTTATAAGAGAGATTAAAAGTAGGGCACAGACAGGATGTACATGTATTTGGAAAGGCAAGGACTCTTTCGGGATAGTCAACATGGCTTTGTGCGTGGGAAATCATGTCTCACAAACTTGATTGAGTTTTTTGAAGAAGTAACAAAGAAGATTGATGAGGGCAGAGCAGTAGATGTGATCTATATGGACTTCAGTAAGGCGTTCGACAAGGTTCCCCATGGGAGACTGATTAGCAAGGTTAGATCTCATGGAATACAGGGAGAACTAGCCATTTGAATACAGAACTGGCTCAAAGGTAGAAGACAGAGGATGGTGGTGGAGGGTTGTTTTACAGACTGGAGGCCTGTGACCAGTGGAGTGCCACAAGGATCAGTGCTGGGCCCTCTACTTTTTGTCATTTACATAAATGATTTGGATGTGAGCATAAGAGGTACATTTAGTAAGTTTGCAGATGACACCAAAATTGGAGGTGTAGTGTACAGCAAAGAGGGTTCCCTCAGATTACAACAGGATCTTGACCAGATGTGCCAATGGGCTGAGGAGTGGCAGATGGAGTTTAATTCAGATAAATGCGAGGTGCTGCATTTTGGGAAAGCAAATCTTAGCAGGACTTATACACTTAATGGTAAGGTCCTAGGGAGTGTTGCTGAACAAAGACACCTTGGAGTGCAGGTTCATAGCTCCTTGAAAGTGGAGTCGCAGGTAGATAGGATAGTGAAGAAGGCATTTGGTATGCTTTCCTTTATTGGTCAGTGTATTGAGTACAGGAGTTGAGAGGACATTGGTTCAGCTACTGTTGGAATATTGTGTGCAGTTCTAGTCTCCTTCCTATCGGAAAGATGTTGTGAAACTTGAAAGGGTTCAGAAAATATTTACAAGGATGTTGCCAGGGTTGGAGGATCTGAGCTACAGGGAGAGGCTGAACAGACTGGGGCCGTTTTCCCTTGAGCGTCGGAGGCTGAGGGGTGACCTTATAAGAGGTTTACAAAATTAAGAGGGGCATGGATAGGATAAAGAGGCAAAGTCTTTTCCCTGGGGTGGGGGAGTCCAGAACTAGAGGGCATAGGTTTAGGGCGAGAGGGGAAAGATATAAAAGAGACCTAAGGGGCAACTTTTTCACGCAGAGGGTGATATGTGTATGGAATGAGCTGCCAGAGGATGTGGTGGAGGCTGGTACAATTACAATATTTAAGAGGCATTTGGATGGGTATATGAATAGGAAGGGTTTGGAGGGATATGGGCCTGGTGCTGGCAGGTGGGACTAGATTGGATTGGGATATCTGGTCAGCATGGACGGGTTGGACCGAAGGGTTTGTTTCCATGCTGTACATCTCTATGACTCTATGATTTTATCTAATTGAGAAGAATTATATTTTCTTTCACACAATGATGAATCTTTGTAATTCACTTTTCCAGAAAACAGTGGAAGCGGAGTCATTGAATATTTTTAAAGTAAAATTAGGTAGAGTTTGAACTAAAGAGGCAGTCAATGGGTATTGATGGTTATGCATGAAAGTGGAGTTGAGGCTACATTCAGATCAGCTGTGATCTTATTAAATGGTAGACTCGGCTCCATGGGCTAAATGGCCTCCTCCTCTGCTAAATTATATGTTCATGTCAGATAATGACTGGATAAGTTATAAATGTTGGGTAGGGCATCAAAGAGACCTCCGGCACTCCACTCTTTATACACAGAATGCTGCAGAATCATTTTCATCCATCTGCAAGAGCAGAAGGCATTTATCTGTAAGATGGTACATCCAACAGTGCAGCATTTCCCCACTAGGCATTGAGTCACTTAAAAGGAAATATTAAGGTAGATGAACAATAGCTTGTTCAAAAGTTGATTTTTAACAGTGTCTGAGGAACGGAAAAGAATAGAAAGTGGAAGAAGTTTAGTCAAGGAATTCCAGAGCTTAGTAACTTGGTAGCTGAGGGCGTAGATGATGGAGCTATAAAAAGTAATCAATGATGCACAAGATCCTAGAATTCGAGGAGCACAAACCTCAAAGATTTGTGAGGCCAGAGCAAGTTCTAGAGATAGGGAGGGGTCAAGGATTGATTAGACTTTGAAAACAGAACTGAGGATTTTAAAATTGAGACTGTTAGATTGGAGTCAATGTAATTCAGCAAACACATCGATGATTGGCAAATTAGAGTTGATGGGCATCTTAAGTTTATGGAAGATAAAATGTAGGAAATCTGTCCAGGACACTAGAATTGGTATGCCTGCAGGCAACAAAGGCATGGATAAAATTTTTAGCAATAGCTGAGACGGATGCAAGACTGAAGTTGAATAATGTTATGGAGTTAGAAATAGATTGCCTTAGTGCTGGCGTGATTATATTGGAGTCAAATTTAATACTAATGTCATGAACAGTCCAGTTTAATCTCAGACAGACAGTTGGCAGGGAGAGAGATTGATTCAGTGACTATGGGATGAATTTCAGAGCAAGGACTCGAAAAAAAGGGTTCAGTTTTCCCAACATATAGTTAGAGGAAATGTCTGCTAGTCCAGAGCGCAGGATGTCAGATAAACAGTCACATAAACTGGAGAGAGCACAAGATTCAAAACAAATGCTTTTGAGGTTGAGCTGGTTGTCATTAGTATACATGTGAAAATTCATTCAGGAGATGTTTCCAAAGGGTAGCATTCAGATGCGAAAGAGGAAGTGACCAAGGTTAGATCCTCAGAGGTAATGATGTAGAAGCAGGAAGAGAAATCTTTGCAAGTGGCTTGGACATGGTGGATAAAAGTGTAACCAGGTGAGGGTGGCCTCATGACAGATGACTGTGAGAATGGGTTGGAGGAGAATGGTGTATCATTTGTTTTAGAGTCAGGAGACAGGTTGTGAAGAGCTCATAAGCTTCAATCTGTGACTTAGGTAAGTGCTGTTTTGAAGGGGTGGAAACCTAATTGGAATAACTCAGAATACAATTTCAGGAAAGATATGTGTGGATTTGGGAGGTGGTGGTGCATTCAAAAGCTTCCTAAAGAAAAGGAAATGTTGGAGATCAAAAACTTTTGATCAAGTGGTAAGCACATAAAAATAGGAACAGGAGTAGGTCATTTGGCCAATTGAACTGACTCTGACATCCAGTGATCATGCTGGTGTACCACTTTTCCACATGCTTTCTTCTCAATAAAAAAATCTGCCAATCCGGCCTTAAATGTACCCATGACTGTGCATCTACAACTCTTTGGGTTCTCAAACACTTTGATTCCAAAGATTTACGACACTGAGTGAAGAAATGTCTTCTCATTTAAATCCTAATTTGTTGTTTTCTTACCTTGAGATGGTGCCCACATGTTCTGGATACTCCCAGTCTAGAGAACAACCTCTCAGTCTCTACCCTACAAAGCCCTAATTTAAAAAAAATATTTCAATGAGATCACCTCTCATTTTTTAAACTCTAAACAATATATATTTTATTTTCTCACAGGTTACTGGCTAGCCAGTATTTAATGCCCATCCCTAATTTGCCCAGGTGGCAATTAGACATTAGCCACATATCTGTGGGTTTGGAGTCACATGTAGCAGTGTCCTTCAATAAAGGACATTAGTGAACCAGATAGGTTTTTCCAACAATCACAGTGGATACATGATGATCATTAGACTCTTAATTCCATATTGAATTTCCACCAAGTGCTGCGCCAGGATTTAAACCCAGGTACCCAGTACATTACATCCAGTGATGGATTAACATCCAGTGATAATACTACTAGGTCATTACCTCCTTTTAATTCAAATGCAATTCTCATAGCCTTTCACAACATGACAATTCTCCTCACCCAGGCCTAATTTAGTGAACCACTTCTGTTGATGTAAATCGTTCCTTAGATATGGAGATAAAACTGCCCACAGTAACGTGAGAAAGTTCTCATCAAAAGCCTGATAAACTTCCTTATTTTTAAACTGCATGCCCTTTGTACATCGAGTAAGCTGCCACTTACCTTCCTAATTGCTTTTTGTGCCACATAATAACTTTGTGTTCCTTGCAGTTGTACTCCAACACCAACTCTTTCTGAACATTAATATTTCTAATTTGTGTGTCTTTTAAAACATATTCTGCCTTTCCATCTTCATTACTGAAGTTCATAATCTCATACTTCTCTACATTGTACTCCATCTGTTGCCTTGTAACATAGAGACTTAACCTATCTATGTCTCTTTGTAACTTATGTGTGCCGTCCTCACATTAGTGCTCTGACACAACAAAAATCTATCAACCTTCGTTTTGTCATTTTCAAATAACCACCAGCCTCAACAGCCTCTTGGAAAAGGGAGATTGAGAATTCCACTCTTAAGAGGAAGTGCTTCTTGACTGTCTAGTTTCAATTTCTTGTCCTGGACTCACCACGAGGAATAATTCCTTTCCATTCACATTGCCTGAATGTTACTTATCATGGTTTAGCAAAAGGCAAGGTGAGGATGCAAACCCAAGAACTGCTTCAGCCAGTACACAAAAGGCATAATGCTGGCATTAATCTACACCACACACCAAAATCAACTGAGCTAACCAACCAATTTATCTGTAATGATGCAAATTTCCCCACAGTGCTTCAGATATATCATTCCTTTTTCCTAAGCCAAGGGCTCTCCTGTCCCTCCCCCCAGATGAGACCTTCAACCACTTTCAACCCATCTCTTACATTTATGTTCTCATCTTTTCACATCTTCCTGGATCATGATAGGGTTCAAGCCCCTTAAGAATGCTATATGTTTCATTGAGATCACCTTTTATCCTTCTAAATTCCAATGAATAAAATCTCGACCTGCTTAACTTTTGCTCTTAAGGAATCTCTCCACAGTAGGCATCATCCGATCAAACCTTCCATAACTGCTACCAATGAAATGATATATTTTCTTTAGTAGAAGACCAAAACTATGAACAGTGCTTCAGGTATGGTCTCATCAGCACCTCATACAGTTTCAGTAACACCTCCCTACTCTCATAATCCAAAACCTTTGAAATAAGGAGCAACATTCCATTCGCCCTCCTGATTACCTGCTGCACCTGTTTCATGCACAAGTTTCCCCAAGTCCCTTAGTGTTACTGCTTTCTTCAGTATTTTTCCATTTAAATAATATTCTGTTCTTTTGTTCTCCCCTTGAAAATCAACAACTTCACATTTTCTGCTTTATGCTCAATTTGCCAGATTTCTGCCCACTGACTTAACCTATCAATATCCTTCTGTAAACTATGTGTATACCTCTCATAACGTGCCTTTCCCCCTATTTCTGCGTTGGTGCAAATTTGGTTCCAGTACATTTGTTTCCTTCCTCCAAATTATTGATATATCTTGTAAATAGTTGTGATCCCAGTACTGACCTCTGTGGAACTCCACTTGTCACAGATCACCAACCTGAACAGGAACCACGTATCTGCACTCGGTGTTTCCCGCTCATTAGCCAATTCTCTACCCACAGCAGTATACTACCTCCAACACTGTGAGCACTTATCTTATGACTTAACCTTTTGTGACTTGCAGGTCATAATGATCTCTTCTTGTTCCAATGTTCCTATTTCTAGGCTTACAGTTATCTCCTTGTCTTTGTTCTCTATTCTGCCATCATCAACACTTACGTTTTAAACTTCTGAAATTTCTAACAATTTATGTATCAGAACCCTTAGTCTACTGCTTCTAAAATGTTGTTACAAACAACTATTTTGTTTGTCAATAGCTTTGCCTCCTCCACCCTTGACAGACTATCAATCACTACTCAAATAATTCCAACTAAACACGTTGTCAAAAATTTGGAAAATATATTGACGGGAGCAATGAGAAAGGTTTTGTGAATGACAAAAATAGAAACACACCCCATTCCACTCTCCTTCAAGATCTCCAAAGTGGAATTTGGTTTTCCTATTTCTGATCAAGATGGGATTTGCTTGGAAGAAGGTGGAAAAGCCACAGGGAAATGTGAACAAGACTCATGGAAATATTTGTGCATGAGTTATGGGATGGACAAAAAGTCTGGCACAGAAAATCTAGGTCACACATTAAAAGACAGAAGGTTTCAGGCACTGAGTTGACCTGATTCCGGCTTGCCAAGTTTGTAGGTTGTCTATTGCATGGCCATGCATCCCTTCAGTGTGTTCTCAGGCTATGTATCAAAGGTCATTTTCTGTCCAGCATTGTGCTTCACCTTGACACTATTGGCCATGGCCTCCAGCTGACACCCATCTCTGCCTGTATTGCATCAAGGTTCAAATTTTCCTTAACATGCTTCTCACAGGTAGTTCTTCTCTAACATGCATTTTATCAGCACAATAGGCTACAACATGATTGGTGAGGTGTGGTTATTGTTTGCATAATGCAAACTTCCTGCTGAATAGGTATATCGGGTTTTCCATAGCACGAATCTTCTACAGTGCGATTTCCACACGGTTTCCCATAGCGCAATTTTCTATGGTGTGAGGTTACAGAGGAACAGAACTGCCACATTTTAGCAGAACAACCTGTATGTTATGTAATTCCATGGATTTGCCTTTTATTTACAGTCTCTCCTGATACATATTCCTATATACTCCTCTTCACTGGCCTTTATCAGTTTCCCATTCTCCTATCCTTCTACTGAGATGTTAAACCAAGGCTGCATTTACCCCTTGAGATAGGTGTTAAAAGCCGTATGGCCATTATTCCAATGAAGAACAATGGTGTCCTGGCTAATATTAATCCTTTACACTTTACATATTTACACTTAAAAGCAGATTATCTGATTATTATCATATTGATATCAGTGGGAGCTTGCTGTGCACAAATTGGGTGCTGCATTTCTTACAGTGACAATGCTTCAGACATTATTCATTGGACTTGAAGTGTTTTGGAACTTCTTGTTGCTATATAAATGTAAGTCATTATTATTTTACCCTGTGAGCCTATGAGAAACAACTGGCAGCTTTGTGTATGCCTTATTTGTGAGTTTGGGGTTATGTAGATCAGAATGGCCAGGCTTTGCGAATGTAGGGCGTGATAAATACTTTGTAGATTACTTGATTCCAGTACATGAGACCAACATATCACTTCGACCTTCATTGAATTTAACAGTGAAGCCTAAAGAACATAATCCTGATTACTGTACTGGTGACTCACTTCAAAATGACTTAAAAAGGCAGCATCTTTAAGCCTGTATAAGCCTCTTGTTTATCCATATAACCTCTAGATATTATCTGAGCTTGGCATAATTTGAAGTTGCTCTGTCAGCAGTTATCATCATAATCACTGTTGACTCCTCTACTTTATTTGTTAGGTGTAATTACTTTCAAGCACTGTACCCTTTCCTAGCCAGGAATACAATTAACACCTCTCCAGCTGTCTTCCATTTAGATAGATTCCTTGATCTGGAACAAAATGATATGGGAATGCAGAAAAAGAAGGAAGTCATTCAGTCCCTACAACCTGTTCCAC
Organism: Chiloscyllium punctatum; assembly: GCF_047496795.1. Lineage (NCBI taxonomy): Eukaryota > Metazoa > Chordata > Chondrichthyes > Orectolobiformes > Hemiscylliidae > Chiloscyllium > Chiloscyllium punctatum. The sequence continues at coordinate 112,573,117 of NC_092741.1, forward strand.
CATTCAGTTTGTTCTTGGTTGATCTGTACTTTGGAGTTTAAAATATCATGCAATTTAAAATATCCATCCTCCTATGTCTCAGCTGTGATTAGTGGAGGGAGAGACAAAAACCTGTGGGTTCAGAGATGTGCCTATAAAATCCCAGTGGACACTCAGAGTGCAGATGCTGAGGCACTGATGTCAGCTCTCGTGTCGATGCCAACTCTCTGAATGATCATCCTGATTTAGTGCCTTGCACATTGTTTCTATTCAAATAAACATCTATTGCCCTCTTGAGTGCCTTCATTAAACCTGCCTTGAACCTGTTAGTTGTCAAACCTGCCAATTGAAAATGTAGCGATCTGCACTCTTTTGTTTTTGACCTTTTCACAAATGGGAACAGTTTCATTCTATCTACTCTATCCAGATGCCTTATTCACCTATCCTCACACATCCATTGTAAGCTTGTTTGTAATCACTGACATCCATCCAACTGCACCTAGATTGCTCCACTTTCTGCTGCCCTCCACTTTTTCCTGTAGAAGAGATATCTTTACTTTCAGCTCTGATTAAATCATAGAATCCCGACAGTATAGAAGCAAGTCATTCAGCCCATTGAGTCCACACTAAACCTCTGAACAGCATCCCATCCAGACCCACTACCCTGTAACCCTGCATTTCACATAGCCAATCCACCTAGCCTGCACATCCCTAGACGCTATGGGCAATTTAGCATGGTCAATCCACCTAACCTGCACATCTTTGGACTGTGGAAGGAAACCAGAGCATCTGGAAGAAGCCCACAGAGACATAGGGAAAATGTACAAACTTCACACAGACAGTCAGCCAAAGCTGGAATCGAACGCAGGTCGATGCACAGGCAGCAATGCTAACCACTGAGCTGTCATGCTGCTCCTACGTGACGGAAGTTTAGACATTTTTCTTTCTTGATATCATTTATTGAAAATCTTTTTGCTCTGAAAGCTTCAAGCACCTTCTGATTCCTCTTATTGGCTGGATATAGAATTTTTAATGTATGTCTATATCCACATTTGAAAGGCCTCTATTTACTTCACAGTGATTGTCTTAGTTTCTGAGATGGATAGGAAAACAGAATGCTATCAGAGGTGGAATGAGTTATTTATCCAAGGCCCTTTCTTCCCTCTCAAATGAGTTCAAGGATCTTTATGATACTAAGGCAGAAAAGGTTGATATTGTTATGTATCCTGGTCAATATTTATCCATTAACCAAGATCATTAAAACAGGTGAGGATCTGTTTATTCACTACATGACTTGTGCAAAACTAGCAGTGGTATTTTTGACATTAAAACTGTGGCTATACTTTGCAAAGCACTGTAGTGGTTGTAAAATATTGTAGGATGCCCTGAAACAATGAAGGCATTAAAGAAATGTAGGTCCTTCTTTCAGCAGGAGGTAGCTAGCCGACAGTGTAATAATGATGAGCAATGTCAGCAATTGTCTTTGTTTCATTAAGGGTTCTAATTCAATACTTGAGCAGCTGTTTTGTGTGGAAGTCAGCCTGAATGCTTAAGGGCCAGTCTTGTAGTTGACTTGTCAAAGAGCTCCCCCTGCTGCAAACTGTGCTTTGAGACAGCTGAGGGACTGTCACATTTGTGTTCAAATATTGAAGACAGACTTGCACACCCTTCAGGGAGATGGGACGAGAAAAAAAATCTTGTTAGATTTTGGGTGGAGGTCCATCAGCTGAACAAATGAAGGGAGGAATGAGGTGTTGACCTGATGAAGCCACAAAGCAGGGCTACTTGTGTGCCAAACAGCAAGAGGTTATGTTAACATTGAAAGGTCACTAAGACTCAATCAAGATATTGACTGAGGTAACGCTGGAAGTTATAAAGGTACTTGCCATAAACTTCAAATTCTCCTTAGTTACTGGCATGTTAGGTCTGAGGCCAGAAATAACTTTCAAATTGTAAATGTTACACCCTTGGTCAAAGTGGTGTAAAGATAAGTCCGTCAAGTAGAAACTAGTCAGTTTAACTTGGTAGTAGGAGACCTGACAATCCAGTATTACAGTAACAGTCACTTGGAAAAATATAAGCTAATTGAGAAAAGCCAGGATGGATTTGTTCAGGGCAAATCATGTTTGAATATTGTGAGGACAGTGTCTTTCTATTTTGTGCTTTTTAAGAGACTGTGGACAGAAGTGAGGAAGAGCTGTTTTAAAATCAGTGTTTGAAAGAGTACTGTATGTTTTGAATGTAAGTAATCTGACAACCATTTCAGACATTGTATTAACAACTATCTGGATAAGCAGTAATTGAATGTTGAGTTACAGATGACTTGGAGCTGAGGAGATGGATGGACGCAGCATTTGTTGACAACATGAAGTTCATTGGTCTGTGGAGTCATGATCAGTTATCAGTGACTGAGGCATTTTTGCCTGTCAACAACTGTGTGACTGGTGCTCTGTTTTCCTTCCATAGTCCAAAGATGTGCAGGTCAGGTGGATTAGTCATGCTAAATTGTCCATAATGTCCAAGGATGAAAAGGCTAGGTGGATTAGTCACAGAAATTGCAGGGTTACAGGGATAGGGTTTTGGGGTGTGTCTGGGTGGAATGCTCTTTGGAGGGTTGGTGTGGACTTGTCGGGCCAATTGGCCTGCTTCCACACTGTAGGGATTCTAGAAGAGTCATTAGGATCATCTCAACAACAGAACCTGAGAACAAATATTATTGAATGGTCTTTCCCCTCTGCCCACTAACCTGATTTCCCTGTATGTGTGTGTTTGTATGCAAGGGTGAAGTTATAAGGGAATTAGAGTTGTATGTCAATGTCGATAGCTGATTTCCCGTTTAATTATTTGTAATAAATAGTAATTCTTGTTCAGTACAGAAATCTGATCCATGCTTTTTATCAGCCTGGGTCTGAAAATCAGGTCAATTGGGGAACTTTCCCTACTTTTTAAAGCCTTTAATTATTGTGATGATTCCAGGAATAGTAGAACTTGATTTTCAGCATATTACCTCATAAGACATAACAATAATTTTCTCGATATTTTTTTAATGATAAAGCAGAGAGGGTTACTGGACATACGTGTGTGTGTGTGTGTGTGTGTGTTTACTTCCAGAAAGTGCCAATGTAACAGACCAGTCATCAAAGTTTAATCTCATGGACTAAGAGGGACAGTGGCAATATGAATATGAAATTGGCTAAGCAAAAGGGTGAAGTGGTTTTTAGCAGTCTGGAGTAATGTGTATAGCAGGGTTCCTATAGTTGGGTTGTTAGGACCACAGTTTATCTTAATTTATGTTAATTTGCTACATCTGTATGCACAGGATGCAATTTCAAAATTAGCAGTTGAAACAAGACAAGGATCATAAATCTGAGAGGATTGAGGATCAACTTCAAGAGAATGTAGACAAGTCAGTGGAATGGGTGAGACACATTACAAATGAAAGTTATGAAGTGATTCATTTAGGTAGGAAGAACAAAGACAAGCAATATGAAATAGAAAGATACTTTTCTAAAAGAGATGCTGGGGGTGAAGGGGTACGAGACATGCACAAATCATTGAATTTGGCAGGACAGTTTGAGAAACAGATTAATTAAACATAGAGGATCCTGAGTTTTATGGATAAAAGCAGAGAGTACAAAAGCAAGAACATTGCAGTAGACGTTCATAAAACTCTAGTTCAGCTTCAACTGGAGTATGATGGTCAATTCAGGGCACAGCATTTCAGGAAAAATATGAAAGCAGAAAATGCTTCGAGGAATGAGGAAATTAAGTTATGTGGATAGAGTGGAGAAGCTGGGGCTGTTCACTTCGAGAAGAGATGACTGGGAGGAGATTTAGTAAAGGTGCTCAAAATCGTGAGAGATCAGGACAGTAACGATAAGGAGGAGCCATCCCCGTTGGTGAAGGGGTGAGGAACTAAATGACAGTGATCTTTTTTTTTAAATGCAATGAATAGTTAGGATCTGCAGTGTGCTGCTTGAGAGTGTGCGGGGCAGATTCATTTATGACTTTCAAAAAGAAATAGGATCCTTAGCTGAAGTAAAACAATCTGCAGGCCTATGGGGAAAGGAATGAATGGCCCCCTACATAGAAAGTTTTTATTCCATGAAAAGACGCTTTGGTCACTCAGCCTGTTCCTAGAGTTGGGAATGAATTTACTTCTCCATTTCTACTTGAGAAGGGCAAAACTACCAGAAAACTATCCAGCTGAATTAGAAGATAAATATCTGGAAAAAATCCCCTTTTGGTGATTTAAAACATCTCAGGAGATCTCTGATTTATGTAACCATAGTACTTACCCCTTGTATGATGTTCTGTTTGCCCCAGTCAAAAACAGGCACTGTTCTTACCTGAAAATCTCACAGAGTCACTGTACATCACACAAGCTGCCAACCAATGCAAATCATAGTACAGCCTCTGAGATCCAACCTCATTCTTGTCTTTCATAACCTGGAAAAGTGACCCTTGGTCCTTCCTAACCTATTCAGTTGAAATAACACAAACACAATAATCAAAATCCCATCATTATCTAATGACCCTTGACCAAATAAACTCTGAGTCTCTGAAGTACAGAGTCCTGGTGCTTTGAACCTGTTTGGTCCTCAAAGATAGATTACATTGAGAATTAATCTCGGGATGTAAAATTCACCTCTATTGTGCAGTTATTGCTGGTGCTTTGAAGCTTCAGTGCAGAGACTAACTTGTATGTACTGTGTTTGAGGCTCTTCCTGATACAGCCTGTTCATGCCAATGTTGGAGAGGGCATCAGGCAAACGTCTGTACTCTTGATGTTGGAAAACTTGTGATGTCAAATAAATATGTTCAAGTGGCACATGGAGCTTTCCCTCAGAGTCATTTAAAGGGATAGGTAGCTGAGGTACTTGCATTTCATGACTTGACCAATGTCTAAGGGCTCAGTCATTAACACTGCTGCCTCACAGTGCCAGAGACCTGGGTTCAGTTCCATCCTCAGGCAACTGTGTGGAGTTTACATGTTCTCCCCCTGTCAGCATGGGTTTCTGCTGTGTGTTTCGGTTACATCCCACAGCTAGGTGATTAGCCATGATAAAGTACGCCAAGTGTTCAGGGATGTGTAAGTTAGAGTTGTTAACCATAGGAAATGTAGAGTTACAAGGAAGGGTAGGAGGATGGGTCTGAGTGGGATGGTCTTAGGAAGGTTATTGTGAACCTGTTGGACATAATAGCCTGTTTCCACATTGTAGGGATTCTATGAATGCCTAGGTGGGTGAGTGGTCTTTAACAGCTGACTGCTGCAGACCAACTCACAAGTGTGGATTCTGCCTCAGCTTTAAATGGCTCTGGAGGGTTTTACCATGATAGAGGGATTCCGACCCCATTATAGAAATTATATTTCACTAATTTTTAAAGAACCAGTCTCCCTAGTCCTATGTCCCAGGCCTCTGGCTGCTCTCTGAAACATGGGAACTTTTAACTTTGATAACTTCTATCCTAAAACATTAGTGTGCAAATGCAATGGCTGCCAAAGTGAGTTAAACATTAGCCTACATTTCCATTGAGATGCTGAGTTGCCAGGCCTTTGGTGACTAATCGGCCAGTAAGTCTAGCCCAACCTAATGGATGAGTTGTTCTGGAAAAATTATAAGAAGAAGCTTCAACTTTCTGTTGGTAGGGTGTTATTCATGACCTGAAGATGAAACTGACTCCCTGCCTCCTTTAGGAAAATATCTCCCCCCATCAAAGCAATGCATTTCCTTTTTAAAGATCTCTGAATTTCTTTTGGCCACTTACCTTTAAATCTCTATCCATAGAATGATGACCCTTCCACCGTTCGAAAGGGTTTCTCCTTATTTATCCCATGAAAGTACTTTGAAATTTGAAGACATATGATAGGAATGAAAATTACAGCACTGAGGGAGACAAGGCCGTTTGAGCTCTGTAAGTACAGAAATAGGTCTGTTCATAGATACAGATAAGAGCATCACTGCCCCCACCCCATCCCTCACCGTCCTCCACCCTCATAAATGTCACTGGCATTGGGAATGAGGCAGCAGACCTCGGTACACAGGCTGTCGGTACTAGCAGGGGTAATCCTTTTAATCCATGATCCTGCTTCACCATTCAGCTTGCCTGGATTGGTGCAGCTCCAATAACATTCAAGAATTTTGACACCATCCAGGACAAAGCAACCCACTTGACTAGCACCACATCCAGAAACGTCCACTTCCTCCACTGCCAACACTTAGCAGCAGCAACGTGTACTAGCTACAAGATGCACTGCAGAAATCATTGAGTCATCTTAGACAGCACCTTCCAAACCCACAACCATGACTCTCCAGAGGAGAAAGGCAGTAGATACATTAAAATACCACCATGTACAAATTCCCCTTCAAGTCACGCATCGTTCTGAATTGCAAAATCACTGTTCCTTAAGTGTCACTGAGTAAAGATCCTGAAACGTCATCCATGATGGTGTTGTGGTTTACCTAAGCATATAGACAGCAGCAGTTCAAGAAGGCAGTTCACCACCACCTGCTCAAGGACAATAAATGCCAGGCAGCTTCAACCACATCTGTGATTGAAGAGAAAATAACGAGCTAAATCTGATCATCTTTGTCAATGCCATTTCCCTTCACTATCTCCATATTCTGTGAATATCTTAATTTAGAAAGATATCAATCCTAGAATAGTCACTATTACTGAGATTAATTTTCAATTCCTGATTTTTATTAATTTGTTTTTAAATTCTATCCGATGCCTTGGAGATATTTGAACTTTTCCCTAGAGCACTAACATGGATCTCTGGATTATGATTCTAGTGATAGTTTTCATTGCACCACTATTTTCCTTCGGAGAGTCTCTAAAGATTGAATAATAAGAGGAATGGTGACATAAAATGGGCAAAGACATGGCATTTCATGCCATCGTGCAATTTTGCAAATGCGAAGTTGAATCCTTCAGTGTAGAAACCTGTTGTATGACCCATTTTGCAAAACGCAGCTTAATTTTTATTTATCTGCTGTTGAATAAAAACAGAATTTCCACTTTGGAAACAGATAGAAACTCCAAAGTCCTGGTTATCCCACTGGTTCTTTAACCAGCCGTATTTTTCCCCATCACAATGTTTTGCTATTTTGCTGAACAGTACTCAGGCTTCTGGAAAATTCAATTCTGGTTCCAGGGCATGTCAGCTGGATTAGTCTCTGCATTTGTTTTAAGGGAGTCAGATGTTTTTGGGAGGGACTAAATTCCTTTCAGGCTGTCATGCCGTCACACTGCCTAGTCTAAAAATCACTGATTAAACGAAACACAGAATATTCTTTTGATTCACAATTGTCCTGCTATCTATAAATATTCAGCAAATGACATATTTTCTTTCAATATTCTGCCCAATTTACATGATGTTCAATGGTGAATTGAATGGAGGAAATGCAAGAGGAAGACAACATCCTCAAAGTGACAGTAAGCTACAAAGTAATTGCTCATATTGATTCAATGTTACCTGAGGCTCCCTGGCTGGCTCAATAACCTTACATTGTGAGTACAGTTCAGATGGGCTCTGGATTTGTGTGTCCTGTGGTATTTGCCAAATTAAAGTCAGGGCATGGTACTGCAATTGGCCTTCAGCATCCCTCGCTGAATGACAGGGAAATTGCTCAGTATCCTTGTTTCTGATCTCTATCTGGTGACCTACCCCACCTCTCCTGGAAGGGACTGAAGGTTAATAACAGTGCAAAATGGATTGAGGGTTTGGCAGTGAAACTTTGGTGGTTGAATAGTCTGTTGGCCCTCATTATCACAGGTGGTCCATTGGGCGAGACCATATTTTCAGGCACAAAAGAAAAATATGGTCACCTCTCTGATCTTTCCATTGCAATTTCTTTGCTAATTAAAACTTCTATCCTTCAAAGTTTGTGAGAAGATTTGTAGCTAGGGTGCTCGTTGTTGTGGTTCTGTTCGCCGAGCTGGGAATTGTGATGGGGAAAACTATGGTTGGTTAAAGAATCAGTGGGATAACCAGGACTTTGGAGTTTCTATCTGTTTCCAAAGTGGAAATTCTGTTTTTATTCAACAGCAGATAAATAAAACTTAAGCTGCGTTTTGCAAAAAGGGTCATACAACAGGTTTCTACACTGAAGGATTCAACTTCGCATTTGCAAAATTGCACGATGGCATGAAATGCCATGTCTTTGCCCATTTTATGTCATCATTCCTCTTATTATTGTCCCCTGTCTAGGTGACATCCTCAGTGCTTGGGAGCCTCCTGTGAAGCGCTTCTGTGATATTTCCTCCGGCATTTATAGTGGTTTGTCTCTGCCGCTTCCAGTTGTCAGTTCCAGCTGTCCATTGCAGTGGTCGGTATATTGGGTCCAGGTCGATGTGCTTATTGATTGAATCTGTGGATGAGTGCCATGTCTCCAGGAATTCCCTGGCTATTCTCTGTTTGGCTTGTCCTATGATAGTAGTGTTGTCCCAGTCGAACTCATGTTGCTTGTCATCTGCGTGTGTGGCTACTAAGGATAGCTGGTCGTGTCATTTCGTGGCTAGTTGGTATCCATGGATGTGGATCGTTAGCTGTCTTCCTGTCTGTCCTATGTAGTGTTTTGTGCAGTCCTTGCATGGGATTTTGTACACTACATTGGTTTAGCATCCACAGATTCAATCAATAAGCACAACGACCTGGACCCAATATATCGACAACTGCAATGGACAGCTGGAGCTAAAAGGCCTGCTTTGGGCCATACAGTCATTGTAATTAGCTTAATGCTTTTCTTGGCTGAAAATGAAAACTTAAACCCTGAGGTTTGGATTCCTTTCTAGTCCTATTCCTCTGGTGGGCGTAGGAAATTATAAATTTAACCAGTAAAGTGATAATGGTTTCAGATTGAGCCTGACACAATGTGAAGAAAATGTCGGCTAGATTTCTTTAATCAACAACAGATATCTGATTATTACCAAAGCAATTTAAACAAACAGAGAAAAAGACTATTGACAGATAGACAGGCTTAGACTGATTGATTGATGTGACTTGTATTCTAACATCTTAATCTTAACATGAGGTCAAACTCCACTGAACACATCAAATAGCAAATGAGATTATACAGGCAGATTCTGTAGACTTCTCAACAATTTCTCCAAATATTAATGAAACTGTGGGTCATCAAATCTCATTAAGTACCACAAGGAATTACAATCCTTCACTTCAACAATGTGACTTCGAAATTCTCTTAAATTCTTTGAAATCCCATCATGACCTGCTTCAATGACAGTTCATGGTCTTGTGGTCCATCTTTCTTTTCTGTGTTTGTGCTCTCCTGGATGCTGGAAAACTATGATCATGCACATCGTCATAAGCATTTATCCAGCTTTTCATTAACAGTGAGTTTCCCCAAACCAATGCTACTGCCGGAAATTTCCTCACCTCCAATCTTGCACAGCTAACAGCAGTCCTACTCAACATGGAATCTTTCCTGTGTCTGCTTCTTTCTCAACACTAATATGTCCCCAAAACTTTGCTTCTGTGACCCCTGAACTGTGCTCAGCAACCCATCAGAAACCTTGCAATTAGTCTTGCCTCTATCTCTAGGTAGGACTGAATGAAATTAATTGTGGGACAGTCAATTGGAGCAAACCCTTAGATCTCTCTGTGCAGCTGAACGATAGAGTGTTGCCATTTTCACAGAATGCCAGCTTTCAGCACAAAATACAAACAGAAAAAAAAGGATTTATCATAAGTGTCACAGTCGTCTGCTTGCTGAGTTCATGTTTCAAGTCAGAAGCTTTGAATTTCAGGGCCGTCTTGTCGTCGGGTATAATGAAAATTCCAAGGACAAGAATTGAAGAGGCGGCAAGTATGACGTCAAGAAGGCTATCTTTTAATAATCTCTCCCAAAACTAGTTTCAGTCTCTACCTCATGACTCATCAAGGATTGTAGTATTGTTAAAAGAAATATAATTTGCTTTTAAGGTGCCAGCTTTATTGGTAACCATTGGTAACAAGCAGTTTTTCTTCACTTGTTACATTTAGAATTGAACTGCGTGCTATTCACAACCTTTGTAACTAACTCCTTGATTTCTGTTCCCACATTCACTCTGCCACCACTGTCTCAGCTGCTTTGCTGTTCTCCACACAATCTTAGCCCATTGTCTGCTGACCCCCTTGTCTGTGCGTTTCCTACTTCCACACTTGACTATTCTGAGACTCTCTTGGTTGGCCTTCTCCTGCCTTCTTCATAAACTTGAAATCATTTAAAACTCTGCTGCCTAATTCATAACTTGCATCTATTCACTCAACATCCCCGAACTTGCTGACCTACACTGGCCTCTCGTTTGGCAAAGCCTTGAGTTTAAAATTCTTATCCAAATGCCCAAACCCCTCCATGGCCTTGTGTCTGTTTAAGTCTGTAACATCCTCCATTTCTCCAACCCTTTCAGAGTGTTTCCCTGACTTCACCATTTGTGGCCATGTTTTCAACTGTCCCGGCCCCAAGCTCTTAACATCATTCCTGAAACTCTCCACCTCTCTCTGTTCCTTTAAGACCCTTTAATCAAACATTTTGTGACCTGTCATAATGCTCCTTCTTCGCTTCACTGTCAAATTTTGGATTATCGTACTTGTGAAGCACAATTTGCTATATCAGAGGCACTATATAAATGTAAGTTGGTGTCATAAGGTCTTGACACTGAAATATACTCATTATTTATTGAATAGTTGAAGTATCCCACATGGTCTTGGAGCCAGAGATCTAAACTTGCTTATGGGTAGAATATATTGGCCAAACAGTCCACATGGGTGCATCTGCAATGAAAGTACGAAGTATAGATGCTAGGATTATAATTCATGAGTAATCTGCATCTTGTCCTGTTGTGGCACAGGAGACCTTAGTTCAGAATGTTCATGGGAGGAGATACCATAGGGAGACCAAAGATGGAAAGAGAGAATCTGGCAAGGAAGGCTGCACCTCCTAAAACCTCTGGGTACACAGTTTTCTATGTCATGTGATAGGCTGTGCAAGAGCCTATTTCATCTGGTGTCACTGAGATCATTTGGGATGACGTTATGTTTCTTTAGAACGCCCCTTCTCAATTCCCACTTCACCTTTATCCAGTTTTCTGGCATTGTATGTATTGAAGATGCTGTGAACAGAGACTTCTTGCTTTCCATCCCGTATCCACATTCCACTCCCAAATCTCCCCTTCTGGTTTTTTGCTTTTGGGGACCCAAAGAACTGCCATGTGACCAACCAAAGCAACCTCTCAAAGAACATAAGAGCAGAAGATAATAGGAGGAGTGGGTCCAGGGACCAGCTTCATGATTCAGTATGATTTTGGTTGTCTTTGGCTTCAAGTTTCCTTCCCACATTCCACCACATACCTACCCATTCTTCATGTCTCTTGATTATTTGAGGAACCAAAAATCTGTATCTCACCCTTAAATGTATTCAATGACTGAGCGTGCAAAACCCTCTGGGCTGGAGGGTTTCAAAAATTCACAACCCTTTGAGTGAAGTTGCTTCTTATTTTTCTTAATCGTAAAGGATTGCTGCCTTACCCTGAAACAGTGTCCCCTTGTTCTGGATTCTCCAGCCAGGGAGAGAAAAAAAAATCTCAGTAGCTATCCTGACCAACCTTTTTCATAATCGTGATTGTTTCAATGAGATCACCTCTCATTCTTCCAAAGTCCTGGGAAGATAGATACAATTTACTCAGCTGTTTATCATAACACAACCCTTTCATTCCATGGATGAGGCTAATGAAACTTGCTGTACTGCTGTCAATGCAAATATGTCCCTTCTTAAACAGAGAAACTACACAAAGTACTCAGGTTGTAGTCTCATAATTGTAGCGAGCATTCTTTATTCTTGTATCTTTCCTTCCAGTTTGCCCCAACCTTCCACAGTCCATGCCTCAATGTTATTCACTTATCTAATCTTTCTTCTTCTTCAACTGCTTTTATTCCCAATTTCTCCTACAATTGTTGCCAGGACAAGACTGTTATGTTTTCATTTTCAATATCCTTACTTGACTATCTTCCTCTCTCTAATTACTGAGGTTGTATTTAGCCATTCTTCTGATTCCAGAACTTATTCATTTGTATTTCTATTCATCCAACTGAATCTGAGCATTTTTTGCTAGACACATAAGTCACATAGGAGATGTAGCAACCTCCATAGGTTCAAGGATACAATAATAATCTATTTCTGTAATATTGGTAAAAAGGTTCATATTATCCAGGACACTGGGGAAATGTCCTCCGTTGTCCCTCAAATCACTAACCCATGGTATCTTTTTAGTCACCTGAGAGAGCGGACATGGCCAAAATTTAACATTTAATAAGAAAGACAACGCCAATGATAATGCAGATCTCTCTCAGTACACCACTCCCGCAGTATTGCACTGGAAAATCAACTTACATTTTGTGTTCAAGTTTCTGGAATGTAGCTTAAATATGCAACCTTCTGACATCAAGGACAGAGTGCTACCCAGTGAACCACAACTGACATCAATGACAAAAGACAGCTCTCGACTGCTTCCAAAGGTAAAAACACCTAGTACAGTCACTAGTTTTGGAGTGTTGCACCTGTGGAGGCAAGAGTTGATCTGTGAATAATGAAGATGAGAGAATTTTTTTTTTGCAGATGCTCAGATTCACCCAAATGATTAGAAATAAAGATGAATAAGTTCAGGAATCAATAGAGCTGCTAAATCCAACCTTAGTAGTTAGAGAGAGGAAGATAGTCAAGTAAGGATATTACAAATGAAAACATAACAGTCTTGTCCTGGCAACAATTGAATGAGAACTTGAGAATGAAAACATTGAAGAAGAAGAAAGATTAGATGAGTGAATAACAATGAGACATGGATTTAGAAAGGCTGGGGTAAACTGGAAGGAAGAATACAAGAATAAAGAAGAACTGCTACAATTGTACAGGGTTTTGGTGAGATCACAGCTTTGTGGGACCATGTGACGCTCAAACGGGATACTGTATTTCCTACATTCCCAATTTACACAAATACTTAATTTATCTGTAAAACACTTCAGGATTCCTTGAGATCATGAGATGCACTAAATAAATGCTTCTATTTCTTTCAGTGCTTTGCATGATCTCATATACCAACGTCACATTATTTGTAGATTGCGTAAGAAGATCATGTGATGCACTGGCTGTGTCTTTGCCTCTCACCCAGAAGGTCTGGGTACAAGTCCTCCCTGGAATAATGTATCCAATAAATGTATTCATAAAGGTTGATTAAAAATAATTCACTCAGCAGCAGAGAGTAACTAAAGATGTTGAGCAACTGAACTCTATAGTGATAGATAAAGAAGTGGTGCTGAAAAGGCTGGTAGCACTCCAGGTAGAGAAATTGCCAGGCCCAGATGTGATACATTCTAGATTGCTGAGAGATGTAAAGAGAAAAATAAGTTAATACTCCAAGGTTTTTGGACTTTTAGACAGACACAGAAATAGACAGGGCTATGGACCATGTGCAGGCAGATGGGATTAGTTTAGAGTGGCATCATAGTGAGAAAAAGGGCCTGTTCCTGTGCTATATTGTTTTATGTTCTATGACAATCAGTATTATTTTGTCAAGGGCAGGTCACGCCTGACAAATTTCATGACAAGGAGACACAGGCAGTAGATGAGGGTAATGCTGTGGATGTTGTATATTTGGACTTTCAGCAAGCATTTTAATATGGTGCCAAATGGCAGATTAGTGAAAAATTTGAAATATTTGGGATTGATGTGTCATTGATAGCATAGATTAAAAATTGGTAAAAAGATAGGAAACTGAGGGTGAGTATGGATGAGTATTTTTCAGATAAGAGCTGAGTTGAAAGTGATGTTCCCCAGAGAGCTGTGTTGGGACCCTTGTTTTTTCTGATTTATATAAACATTTGGAGATGGATGTTAAAGGCAAAAGCTCTAAAGTTCCAGATGATACCAATCTAGGGAGAGTAGTGAACTGTGAGGATGACGCTGAGTGACTTCAGAGGGACATTGACAAGTTGGCCAAATAGGCAGAAAAATTTTAATGCAGAGACCTCTGAGATAGTTCATTTTGGTAGAATAACCATAGAGAGACAAGGCAACCTCAATGATATAACTTTGCAGAGAGTACAGAAACAAAGGGATCTTGGGTTCACATAGACACAGAATCCTGATAGTGTGGAAACATGCCATTTGACCCAACAAGTCAACACCGAACCTCCGAAGAATAAACCATCCAGACCCATTCCCCTACCCTATTACTCTACATTTCTCCTGACTAATGCCCCTAACCTACACATCCCTGAACACTATAGACAATTTAACATGGCCAAGTCACATAACCTGCACATCTTTGGATAGTGGGAAGAGACCGGAGCACCCATGCAAACTCAGGGAGAATGTGCAAATTCCACCCAGACAGTCACCTGAGGCTGGAATCAAACCTTGGTCCCTCGAGCTGAGGCAGCAGTGCGAGCCACTGAGCCACTGTGGCACCTATGTGCCTGCATAATTCTCTCAAGGTGACCAGGCAAGTGGAAACAGTAGTTAAACCAATTTATAGGATCCTTTGGTGTATAAATAGAGGCAAAGAGTATAAAAACAAGGAAGTAATGCTATTTCCTTTACAAGTCATTCCTCAGACCACATTTGGAGTATTGTGTTCAGTTCTGGACACTTTAAAGCTCTGCAGAGAGAGCAGAGGAAATTCACTGGAATGATAACAGGAATGGGGGATTTTAGATACAAGGAAACATTCGAGAAATTGCTGGAAAAACTCAGCAGGTCTGACAGCATCAGCGGAAAGAAATCAGAGTGAATGTTTTGGGTTGCGTGACAATTTCTCAAAACCTTTCTCAGAGAAAGTGGGCTTTTTCCTTGGAGCAGAGAGGATTAGGATGACCTTATTGGCATGTTCAAAATTATGAACAATTTTGACAGAGTAAGGAAGAATATTCTGTTTCCACGAGTTTTAATATCAGTAACAAGGGGTCACAATTTCAAGATTTCAGCAAAAGAGTTGGTAGCAAGATGAGGAGAAAAATCTTTACTCAGGGAGTTATTAGGATTTGAAATAAGCTGCCTGGGAGAGTGGTGGAGCTAGATTCCGAATGAGTTAAAAAAAAAGAGTTGGATAAATATTTGAAATTAATGAGTTTGAGGGCAATGAGATAGGGCTGGAGAATTGAAGTGCCTGAGTAGCTCTTTTGGAAGCTGGTACAGACATGATGTGTCAAATGGTACTGTAAATTCTATGATTCTATAAGTGTCCCAACTTTATTATATTGGTTTATGCTGTGATTTGGAAATTTACTACTTTCACAGAGTGACATTCTAATCAAAGAACCAAAACAAATGATAGGGGCTGGAGGAAACTATCATGTTTGTGGCTCCATGTCCTTGAAAATTGAAGTGAACTTTGATATGCTGTTCCTGATTCAATGATGAACATTAATTGTTTTAAGAATTACTTTTAGCAAAAAATTCATTCAGGTGGAAATGTTCAAATTGTGTTTTGATTTGCTGCTTTTCTTTCTCATGAATGAGGCTGTTCTGTTCCAGCCTGATTCAGTCAAGCGATAGTTTCTTCACTTAGTAAAGCTATGCAATATCTCATTGATAGGAAGCAAATGATGGGACAGATGTAATCGATGGAAGCGGGATATCCTTCACACACCAGAAGAGGGGCGTCAGAGTCAGTGGAAAATTCATGCCACCCCTGGACTGGGAGAGAGTTGAGAGGAAGTACACATCCAGGTCAACAGGTCATTCCTATCTTCCCAGAACAGATCTGTCATCAGTCTCAGGGGTGCAACTTTACAAACCAATGACAGATGAGCAATGTGAGGACAGAAAATATATTCAATATGGTGGTGACAGTCAAAAACAAGAAGAAAACAACACAGAAGACTGGGAAACCAACAATGAGGATAAAGCTCAAAGCATAACTGTTTCAAAAGTTGGTATTTCGAAAGAAACAATGGATGAACTGAAAGCCGTTCTTAAAGAGAGCCCCTTAATTACCAGCCGGCAAAAAGTGAATAATATAACTAGTTGTTCTACCTCTGATTTGAATGTACAGAGTCCTGAGGAGAAACCCAGAGATGAAGAGGGTAAATCCTCTACCATCTTAAAAGCACAATCTAGCAGCCCCAGAGAGCTGACAGCACAGGTACCAAGCAAGAAAGTTGCTGGAGATGAGATGCCAAAACAAGTGGTGGCTACTTCCAATATCCAAAAATCAGAGAACATCAAACCAATCATTTTGAAGACAATGGAGTTACCCAGCCACACTGACAGTGGGTTAGACTCAAAGCATGATCCAAGTTCAAATGTTAAAGGTTGGTACTTTGCTGGTAATGTGTTACAGTTCATTGAGAAAGTTCTAATTCATGGCAGCGTGCACCTCAATTCACATATTGCAGCCTAGGGGTTTTACCTTTGTTTTCATCACATGGCTGACCAAGAATCTCTCCCAAATGATTTGCATATTAATCCTCAACCTGTTTAGTCAAACAATGGGCATACCTTTCTTGATCAGTACTTTATGAACCAAGAGCTTCTGGTGAGGTTTCTTCAGTTTACTTAAGTTCTAGCCAGATGTCTTGACTTATCAAGATCTTGGGTGTGGAGAAATGAACAAGCTCCCCTTTTTCATTCACCTGCCCATAATTTTAGCAAGGTTGATTTATAAAGGATCCCTTGCCTTATTGATATATTTCTCCAAGACTAAATGAATTTGTGTTTTAAAAGTAGATCAATTTAACCAGGTTTTCTTGAATTCAGAAAAGAGTGAGTTTATTCATTACTAAAACAATGACAAATAATAATGCTACACAGATATGTACAGATTAGTTATGAAAATTAGAAATAAAAAGTTGAGTCCAAAAAATATAAAAGTTACAAGATATATGGTTCAGTCTCTGCATCACTTGTGAAGAGTAGAAGTAAATGTTGATATTTGACAGTTGTTTTTGAGGTTCTTAGCTTTGCAGGCTGATTGAAATTCTTTTGCCCTGTTTTCTCTTGACTTGTTAGCTAGCTGGTGTCTAGCACACAGAGTGATTTATTCCTTTCCTTGAAATGATGGTGGTGACGAGGGGGTGGATCTTCAACTATGATCTACACAGCACATTAGCGCTCGAACCCAGGATCGTACACGTGTACCTCCACTCAATAGCAAACTTTCTTTCACTAGCTCACACACACTATGATTGAACTGGTTTTTGACCCCATTCTGTTGTATTCATGAGAGGGTGAGACTTGTGACATATATCTCTCGAACAGAATACTGTCTTTTTTTTCATGTTCTGACACAACTTGCAGAGGTTATGGCTCACTTTGCAGTGCATGTTTAACCTTTTGAAGCTTCTGTGACTTATGCAGGTTTGACACTCCAGAGTTCTTCTCCAGACAGCATAAGGCCATGAAAGAATATATTCTGACATAGACTTAGGAGAAACCATGGAGAAATGTTGTTAAAAAAAACATTTATATCATTTCTCCACTGACTGGAGATGCCAATTTGTCCTTGATCAGAGTTGTTCAGCCCAAGTCTAAAATAAAGCACTTAAAACTGTCTGAGATAAATTCTTGCAAAATGAATTGCACTTTCAAAGTGAGGAGACCACCTTTTTGGATTTGGTGTGATCAGCTACTTTCAATTATTCAGTACTTTCAATCCCATGCAATAGTTTCTGTGCAGCTACCAATTCCTTTAATTAACTTAAGCATTTCAAACAACATCACTCCTGTATCTGCTTTGCTGAAGGAAATATAACCTTATTGTGCAGCCTAGTCCTATATCTCACATCATTAAAAATGAGGTGGAGGTACTAGTGTTGGACTGGGGTAGACAAAGTTAAAAATCACACAACACCAGGCTGTAATCCAACAGGTTTATTTGGAAGTACTAGCTTTTGGAGCACTGCTCCTTCATCAGGTAGCTATGGAGCAGGATCATAAGACATAGAATTTAGAGCAAAAGATCATTATCTCTTTCACCCTCAGCTTGTCATCAGCAACCTCTTTGTTTGCCTAACCTTTTCTCTCTCTCTCTAGGCACCATCTCCATGTACTCTATTTTCTCCCACCGAACTCCAAGATCACCATAATTTCTGTGTCTTATGATCCTGCTCCACAGCTGATGAAGGAGCAGCACTCCCGAAAGCTAGTACTTCCAAATAAACCTGTCAGACTATAAGCTGGTGTTTTATGATTTTTAACTTAATCACTTATACAGATTAGCTGATCATTATCACATTGCTAGTTTGAGGGAGCTTGCTGTGCAAGATATGGTTGCTATTTTTCCAGAAAATTACAATAATGACTACACTTTAAAAGTACTCTGTTGATTGCAAAAGCACTTTAAGATGTTCAGTAGTCATGAAATAGCCTTTATAACTGTAAAGATGTTTCCCAGAACTATATACCTGTTGGACAACCTGACCTGTTCCTGCATTTTGCATTCTATGCAATTCAATGTAATCTAGTAATCTGTTATTTTACAGTTAACATGAGAGACCTGCCTATGCTTAACAGTGTAACTCCCTCACAAACAAGCACCACTATTGAGCAAGCGAAGCAACAGATCACAAGGGAAGACATACGATTTATCCGTTTTGAAGCAAGTGACTTTCATGGAATTTCAAGATCGAAAACGATTCCATCTCGTTTTTTTCAGGTATGATATGCTATTTGCCTTTAAATGGATAACGTAATGTGCTGATTGCAGAAAGCCACAGGTAAAAAAAATCAATTGCCTTCCACATTTCCATTGTCAGTGAATAATCTGTTGCAGTTTCATTTTAATGTTAACAGACAAACTTTGTTACATAGCTTGATTTTATTGGGAGTATTTTTACCTCTGAGTGTAAATTAGATTAGATTAGATTAGATTACTTACAGTGTGGAAACAGGCCCTTCGGCCCAACAAGTCCACACCGACCCGCCGAAGCACAACCCACCCATACCCCTACATCTACCCCTTACCTAACACAATGGGCAATTTAGCATGGCCAATTCACCTGGCCTGCAGGTCTTTGGACTGTGGGAGGAAACCGGAGCACCCGGAGGAAACCCACGCAGACACGGGGAGAACGTGCAAACTCCACACAGTCAGTCGCCTGAGGCGGGAATTGAACCTGGGTCTCTGGCGCTGTGAGGCAGCAGTGCTAACTGCTGTGCCACCGTGCCGCCCACTGTTGTGCAAATGTTGTGCAAAAATTCTATGTCTGGATTAAGAGCAGCAACAAACCTACCCTAGTACAATATTATAAAAAAACTGTAAACTTTCAAGTAAGACACTAAACTCATGTGCAAATTGTAGTGTTCAATTTCTCTGCATTTGATTACCTAAATCTGAGTAATTAATCTTTATTTGCTGTGCTTGATTGATTAGGCCTGGGTATTGATTTGGAGCAAAGTACCGGATCTCATACAGTTAGCTGGAAGCTGTTGAAGAGTGAAAGGATAGGCATTTAAAGGTCTGTTAAGAAGTAAATAAATTTAATAAGCTCTGTAAATAAAGTTCCTGTAAACTTAAATCCTAGCATCATCTCTGCATAGACAAATAAAAAATGCTGCAAAAACTCAGGTTTAGTGGCATCTGTAGACAGTAGCACCTATAGCAGAATAACATCTGTAACAGAGTTAACGTTTCGAGTCCAATGTCCTTTCTTCAGGAATGAAAATAGTTGGGGAGGGGTGATATTTGTGTTAAAGATGGACTTGGGTGGGAGATAATAGAGTACATGGAGAATGGGCCAAGAGAGAGAGGGAGACGGTTACGCAAACAAAACAAGCTGAGGGAGAGAGAGATAATAGATAGGGAATGCTAATGAGATGTGTAAATCATTGAAAATAAGAAAGCTATGCAGGAGCAGGCTGTATAACAGGATACCGGGGTTTGAGCAAAGATAATGAATGAGGAAGGGAGTGTTCATGTTCAAAAATTGTTAAACTCAATGTTGAGATCTAAGGCTATAAGGTACCTCAGTGGGTGATGAGATGTTATTCTTCCAGTTTGTGTTGAGCCTCACTGGAGCACTTAAGATTGGAGACAGAATTGTTGGCATGGGAACACAGTGGTGTATACAGAGGGATCTGAGTGTCTTGGTACATAAATCAAGAAGAATTAGTATGCAGGTACAGCAAGTGACTAGAAAGACAATTGGCATGTTGATGTTTATTTCAAGGGAAATAGAACAATAAAATAAGGAAGTATTGATGCAACTGCACAGGGTATTGGTGGACCACATTTCGACTATTGTACAGTTTTGGTTTTTTATTTTAAAATAATTTATAATTGCATTAGAAACAGTTCAGAGAAGGTTCACTTTATTCATTCCTGGAATGAATGGCTCATGTTATGAAGAAAGACTGAATAGTTTGGGCCTATATCTACTAGAATTTATTAGAGTGAGAAGCGATCTTATCAAACCATGTGAGATCCTGGGGGTTTTTGATAGAGTTGATACATAGAGGATGTTTCCTCCTGTAAGGGAGACTAGAATTAAGGAGCACATTTAAGAATGAGAGACCATGAAGATGAAGAGAAAAGAAAAGCTTTTTACTGTCAGATTGTTGTTGCTCTATGGAATTCTCTTCCCCAGAAAACAATGGAAACTGGATCATTGAAAATTTTCAAGGCTGATTTGGATAGATTTTTGATAGAGGAGGGAGTCAAGGGTTGTGGGGTGCAGAGATGATACCACAGCCAGGTCAGCTACGATCCTATTGAATGGCCAAGCAGGTTGAAAGGGCAAAATGGCCAATGCCTGCTAAATAATTTGTTCCTGTGTTAATGTTAATCAAGTGATTTATTTTACCGGCACTTTCAAACAGTCTACAATGAATAACAGTCCTGAAGTTTAACACCTTAACATGGGATTAGCAAAGGGGGATTTCAGCATAATGGCCCTGATTTTCAATGGTCAGATTGTATTTATTCCAGTGCAGATGGGAACTGTTTATGGGGGTCTCTGAAATCCCCATTGTAGCAGACATCAAAGAAAGCATCTGGCGAACTGAATTTTCTTCTGGGAAATTCCTCAATGCCTGGAACCCCTGAGAGAGTTCATATAAATCAGATACTTCAGAGAGTGCTGATGAAGTTAAGTAAAACAATTACGCAGGATATGTTAAACTATTAAGTACATAGTCTAACTCCCAAGTGACTATTCAACCAAACACATACATTTACCTCGTATTTACCAACTGCATCTCCCCAGACCAGTTACATTGCACAAAACCTGACCCAACATCCTCACCACTTGCTTTGGGAACTCCCCACCCCTCTCCATCCAGCCTCTCTGCTGTGCCCCTCTCCACTACCTGACTCCTCATCTCTATGATGGGAATGGGTTTGTGGACTAAATGGTCCATTCCTGTTCCTATGTGCCTAATTAAGCATTATTTCTCAGCATGGTAAGGAACTGATGTAATTGAGGAGAGTGTTGAGTGATGGGAAGGGGGGGCACTGGCTGGGGAATGGAGGCCTACAGGGGGAATTCAGAGAGTGTGCAGAATATGACTAAATGGCTGGACCATGAAGATGAATGGATTTCCTGTAGTTGATTGAGGTCTGAGGATTAAGAATGTTTGTACTATTGCCTGGCAGGAGAGAAAAGGACTGAGATAAAATCTATTGTAGGAATTACACTTTGAGCTTCAGAAGAGATTTACCAGTTGCTGGGTGTGGAAGGTTTGAGTTATAAAGAAGGACTGGATAGGCTGGGACTTCTGCAATGGAGCGTAGAAGGTTGACAGGTGACCTTATCAATGTTTATAAATTCATAAGGGATTTAGATAGGGTTAATAGTAGGTGTCTTTTCCCTAGGATAAGGGTTTTCAAGACCAGGGGACATATTTTTAAGATGAGAAGAGAGAGAGTTTTAAAAAGAGATGAGGGGCAACATTGTTATGCAGAGAGTGATTTGCATGTGGAATGAACTTGCTGAGGAAGTGGTGGATGTGGGCACACTTACAATGTTTAAAAGATACCATGATAAATACGTGAATAGGAAAGATTTGGAGGGATATGGGCCAGGAGCAAGCAGGTGGGAATAGTTTAGTTTAGAATTATGTTCAGCATGGACTGGTTGACCAAAGGGTCTATTTCTGTGTTTTATGACTCCACAACTCTATCGATCTAAAGAGAGTTCTGACCTGTACTGGTTCATGTCTTCTGATTAGTATTTCTTAGATTCTGAAAGAGTGCTGTGTTTAACTCGTGTATTGTATAGACCCAATTAAGTTATCTCCCCCAACCCCCGTACACTTTATATGACAGGCTTATACAATGCTTTAACTTTCACAGGGATTTAAACACCAGAGATGTTGTTAGTGTATTCTAAACTGATGCCATAAGTACTTTTTAAAAACACCAACACAAAATTGCATGAAATTAACTTGGCCAAACTTATGCTTCTTATACAGGAGAAAGTGTTTCATGGTGTGCCTCTTCCGAGAGGTTATCTGGAAGTAGCTTTGGACCCGAAGGAAAATGGAATGAATCATCCCAATTTCAACAGTGACATACTCTTAATGCCCGACATCTCAACCTTCAGAATCCTGCCTTGGGCTGACAAAACTGCAAGGATCATTTGTGATGCTTGCTCAATAACAGGAAGTCCTCTTCTGACATCCCCTAGACAGATAGCAAAGCTTCAATTGAACCACCTCCGGGCATATGGTTTCACCTTGTACTCATCGTTCACATATGAGTTTTGGCTTTACAGTTTCACTCAGATATTAAACACACCAGCGTCTTTTCCTGCTGCAACTCTCCTGAATAACCATGACCAGAACTTTGTGCAGGAGCTATTCAATGATATGTATGGTGCTGGGGTTGATATTGAAAGCTTCTCCTCTTCCTCAGGGCCTGGCCAGATGGAGGTCTCTCTCCGAGCTGAATTTGGAATGAGTGCAGTGGACAATGCTTTCACGTTCAGGACTGGCGTCAAAGAGCTAGCAAGGAAACATAATAATGCTGCCAGCTTCTTCACACCCTCCGGTTTTGGCAACTCAGGCACTTTTTCCCACAGTCTGTGGGATGCCAATGGAAGGCAGAATCTCTTCTCTGATCCAACAGCAGCACAAGAGCTGTCTGGCATTGGGAAGAGATGGCAAGCTGGCCTGGCACAACATGCTGCTGCCCTCAGCTGTCTAGTGGCGCCTGGCCCCTGTTGTCGCCAACGGTACAGCGCAGGGAAGCATGAAGGGGTCGTTGACGTGACCTGTGGCTCCAATGACAACAGCTGTGCCATTAACACCAAGTTCCATGGTGGTGGGGGCGCCCGTCTTGAAAACCGCCTGGCATCAGCCATGGCAAACCCGTACATCGTCCTTGCTGCCACTGTGGCTGCAGGCCTTGATGGCCTCAGGAGGGGTTCCTCTGAAAGCTCAACACAAGGTGCGCCCATTCTTCACCCACTGAAACCCTGCAGTATTCCTGTTCGGTTGGAGGATGCACTCATTGAGCTGGAACATGACTACTGTATTCGGAGAGCACTGGGTGAACCTTTCATCCAACATTTCATTGCTGTTAAACAGTTTGAATTGAAAACACAGGCATTAGATGGTGAAAATGAAAAGTACCTAGAGTACTTCATCTAGTAAAATGGCCATAAATGTATATTAAAAATCATGCGCAGAATACCATACATCACACCATATACAGCACACAGTATAGTATCTGTAAAGTACAACATATACAAGATATCACACATATAATACCATTTAGCATAAAATTGACATTGCATACTTAAAAAAGATAAAATATATATAACACAATATATCGTTCATAGTATACTATATACAAAATGCTATGCATTTCATATCACAGTGATTATATTAAAAATGTATTATATTTGATTGATTATACCATGTAGCATTCATAACTTGTACAACATATAATAACAAATATATCACATGCTAGATAGACAATTCACCTTAATAACAAGTTTCAGAATTCTCAATTCACAAATTCAGTCCTTATTCTTTAAGTTGGTGTCCACTGGCACTGGTGGGGGTAAATCCTGATGTTAGAAGTGCTTTACACCATTTGATTTAATGTTGAGTAATCTGGGTAATTAGCCTGATCCTTGGAAGGAAATCATTTTCTTTTGAATCCTCCTCTGGTTTTATTGTGGATGCATAAAATTGTGGATACCTATATAGTGCATCAGAATTTTGTATGATGTGACTTTTTAAATGGAGTTTGATCAGTTAGGAAATTGGGAAGATTAGGTTTTATATTTTTCTTTCTAATTTACCTCTAAATGATTTCTAATTGAAATGGGACTTTTCTTGCTTTCATACCAGGAGTTATATGAAAAATAATGGCCCATACCTTCTCCCAG
Organism: Chiloscyllium punctatum; assembly: GCF_047496795.1. Taxonomy (NCBI): domain Eukaryota; kingdom Metazoa; phylum Chordata; class Chondrichthyes; order Orectolobiformes; family Hemiscylliidae; genus Chiloscyllium; species Chiloscyllium punctatum. The sequence goes on from NC_092741.1 coordinate 112,597,427, forward strand.
GCATTAAGTTTAATGAAACTGTTCTCAAGAGAATTCAAATGAGCACGACTGCCAGAAAGCAGGAATAGATTCCTCATTTAACAGTGTCTCTGAGTCTTGCCACCTTCCTAAGAGGGCCAAATGAGATTAACAATGTGTACGATTTGTTGCATTTTTTAATGGAGAAAACAAGTCCTCAGGCATTTCTGTATCTTTGTATTGGTACAGCAATGGACCAACATTAAATCTTGGCGTTGGTCACAGGAAAGACAGGTGAGGCTTTGAGATGCCATATTGTGCAGTATTGGTAAAAGTGAATTGCACAGAGGATCCTTCAACGTTATTGAATAGGTACAGAAATCTTTCCAGTTATCATCAGAGCAAGAGTGCACTGGAAAGTATAGGGAGATAGCTAAATATCCCAAGCAGCTGACCTATTTTGTATGTTCATTCTTGGGACATGGGCATCACTGGGACTTATTGTCGATCTGTGGTTGCCCTGAGAGGCAATTGGACCACAGAGTAGCTTGCTTGCAATGTTCCATTTAAGTTCTTTTCTGGGGTATGCGGGTGATTTATTTAAATGCACAGCCTCCATAATCTTTTTTGTGTGGTAATTTAAAGGAGCAGCATTTTGCATGGCCTATGCAGTAATTGGCTGTTTGACTGACAGGAACAAGGAATGTTGCTTGCTTGCCCACTCCAGAAGGCCGGCAACGGTCAACAATATTGATGTGGAACTGGAGTCAAAAATATGCCGAGGCTAGGCAAGGTCAGCATATCTCCTTCTTTGAAGGGTGTGAACCTGTTTGGGGGATATACAGTCATTTAACTCTTTACTTCAAGGTTCTTTGTTTAAACTTGAAAAATAATTCTCGTGCTGCTCTAGCAAGATTTGAACTAACTGGATTGGCTTTTCCAAGTTGGGTTGTGATGCTGACATCAGCCTCCATTCTAGATCGGCAATCTGGAAGTGGCTCATTGGTCTGGATTTTCCTGAAGATGTCCAATTAAGAAGCCAGTTCCAGGAACTTGGTCAGTTAAGGACAGTGGGTTGACAAAGGAAGGGAGAGGCTTGAAAAAAGGAATACAGCCATGTCTAGCGAACAATAGTCAAGAGGTGCTGCTGAGGCAGGCAAGTGAGGTCGAGTAGCACGAATACAAATTATATTCTCTGATACCTTCAGCAAAGGTTATATTGAAGAGGCCTACAGTAGGCTTGGGGTAATTGGGGTGGGTGGGCAAAGAGTCAGGGGATCCCTTCACAGAACTAGTTTTGGCTAGAGCAGAAGCCTTTTGGATTGGCAACATCTCTATTAAAGCAGGGAGGTTCCGACTTCCCTGGAATCTCCCTCTGCTACCTCTAGGGAATGGCATGCATGTCAGAATGGATATGGGTGGTATTGTGCTGATGGAGAAAATGCATCATGGAGTGTTCTCAATGTGATTTAGCTGGCTGCCTCCAGGGCTGTTTCCACTGATGAAGTTGAACATAGCCCATTGTCTGTAAAATAAATACAAGTAATAGTTCTGTCAAAGCATCACAACACAGTGGCCTGAACATCACAGAACACCACTTCATGGTGAAGATTAGGTTAAGAAGGTAGGTTTTGATTTGAAGGGTGTAGCCCTAGTTGATAAAGCGGTTCAAAAATAGCACATGCCATGCTGGAATTTATGAAGAGAGACATTGGGTACACAAGTGAGAGGACCTACTAAACATTCTATTATGTTAGACCACAATACGGGTTAAAATTATGTTCAGTTCTAGGCCCAGTCTTTAGAAAGCATGTCAAGGCCTTTGAAAAGGTGCAGATGGGATTTCACAAAAAAAAGGGACTTGGAATTATGGACTTCAGGTGGATGGAGAGCTGGAGAAACTGGGATTGTTCTCCTCAGAAAAGAGAGGGTGAGGGAAGGGATAATATGTTCAAAATCATGTGGGGTTTTGATATGTTGGCAGGAGGATTAGTAAAGGGAGTACAGAGGTTTAAGATAAAGAACTTCAGGGGCAATGAAACTGTCTTTTTTTAATGCAGTGAAGTTTTTGATCTGGAAGGCAGTGTCTAACAGAATGGCAGAAGCAGGTTCAATAGTAACTTTCGAAAAGGACTTGGACAAAGACTCGAAGAGCAGTGCTATGGGAAAAGTGCAGGAATGGTAAGATTTATTGAATAGCTCTTTACCATTTACAAGCAATCAAACAAGGCCAAAGAGAAATAAGGATGGTTCTCTGCCTTCTCCAGGACATCAGTTACCACATAGAGCCTGAACTGAAAACATTTATTCAAGTCGTCACTCCAGTTCCAGCCAAAGAGCATAAGAATAAGGACTGACGATGCATTTCAACCTTTAGTAAAACTACTGAATTCTGTTTGAACTTTCTACAATATTGCAACTTTGAGCTGTTTTAATTGTTCAGCCTTTGGTGAGAATAAAAAATGTTTAGCTTGATTAACATCTACACAGTTGATGATTGTTGTTCAATAAAATATGAACAGACTACAAGATGTATTAAAAAGGATACAGTTTTGTTCTGCAAGTGTATGTGCTACATGATTTGTCATATATCTCCATTTTGGTGTATTTCTGCATTGTGGTAAAATCTCTGTGTTATAGGCTTTTATACTTTGTCAGAAGTCACATGACACCAGGTAATAATAATACAGGTTTATTTGAAATCAAAAGCTTTCAGAGCACTGACCCTTCATCAGGTGAAGTCTTCACTTTGCTCTGAAAGCTGTGATTTCAGATAAATCTGTTGGACTATAACCTGGTGTTGTGTTAAATTAAAAATCACACAACACCAGGTTTAGTCCAACAGGTTTAATTGGAAGCACACTAGCTTTCGGAGCGACACTCCTTCATCAGGTGATAGTGGAGGGCTCAATCGTAACACAGAATTTATAGCAAAAATTTGCAGTGTGATGTAACTGAAATTATACATTGAAAAATTGGTTGTCTGTTAAGCCTTTCATCTGTTAGAATACAGTGATAGTTTCACTTCTTTCATTTGTAAATCACAAAACCTTTTTTTACTCGGGTTAGCTGTTAACAATGGTGATAGCTAGACAATATGTTGAAGGTGTTGGCCCTCTGTGTTCTCTGTCTATGCCATGATGTTTAGATTGATTCTAATCTAAAAAGTGAGATAACAGAGTTTTACATAAATTCATGCAGTTTTTGAGCTCAGAGTTCTACATGAACGTATGCAGTTTTCGAGCAAAGTGCAATGTAACTCTGCAAGTACAAATTCACCCCACAAAATATATGTGTGCATGTGGGCTTTGTCTGTCTGTATGTGTGTGTCTGTCTGGGGTGGGGGTTGTGAGTGTGAGAAAGTGTGTGTGTGTGTGTAGTGAGTGCAGAGTGTCTTAAGTCTGTGACGGGGTGCATGTGTGAGTGTGGGAGTGTGTGTGTGGGTGTCTGTGTGCGCGTCTGTGTGTACCTGTGTCCGTGTGTGTGTAGGAATATCTGTGTGTGTGTATAGTGCAATGGTGATCACCTGTAATGTGACATGAACCCAAGGTCCCGGGTTGAGGCCCTCCCTATGGGTACCGAACTTAGCTATCAGCCTCTGCTCGGCCACTTTCCTCTGCTGCCTGTCCCGAAGTCCACCTTGGAGGATGGTCACCCGAAGGTCCGAGGCTGAATGTCCTGAACCACTGAAGTGTTCCCCAACTGGGAGGGAGCCCTCCTGTCTGTTGATTGTTGTGCGGTGCCCATTCATCTGTTGTCGTAGCCTTTGCTCGGTTTCCCCAATGTACCATGCCTTCGGGCATCCTTGCCAGAAACCTATAAGAGAGACAACGTTGGCTGAGTCACATAAGTACCTGCCATGTGCGAGGTGGAAGGTGTTCACACGCGTAATAGTGGTATCTATGTCCACAATCTGACACGTCTTGCAGCGTCCACCATGACAGGGTTGTATGGAGTTGTCCTGATGGCCGGGCAGTTTGCTACGAACAATGATCTGTTTGAGGTTTGGCGGTTGTTTAAAGGCAAGTAGTGGAAATGTGGGGAAGATCTTGGTGAGGTGCTCATCCTCATTGATAATGTGTTGCAGGCCACGAAGAACATGGCGTAATTTTTCAGCCCCTGGGAAGTACTGAACAACGAAAGGTGCCCTATCATTTGCAGCACGTGTCTGTCTCCTGAGGAGGTCATCCTCCAAGGTGGACTTCAGGACAGGCAGCAGAGGAAAGTGGCCGAGCAGAGGCTGATAACTAAGTTCGGTACCCATAGGGAGGGCCTCAACCGAGACCTTGGGTTCATGTCACATTACAGGTGATCACCAGTGCACTACACACACACATAGATATTCCTACACACACACTCTCACATACACACAGACACAGGTACACACAGATGTGTACACAGACACCCACACACACCCTTATAGATACACACACTCCCACACTCCCCCTCACAGACTTAAGACACTCTGCACTCACTACACACACACACACACACACACTTTCTCACACTCACAACCCCCACCCCAGACAGACAGACAGACACAGACAGACAAAGACCCACATGCACACATATATTTTGTGGGGTGAATTTGTACTTGCAGAGTTACATTGCACTTTGCTCAGAAACCACATACATTCATGTAGAACTCTGAGCTCAAAAACTGCATGAATTTATGTAAAACTCTGTTATCTCACTTTTTAGATTAGAATCAATCTAAACATCAGGTCATAGACAGAGAACACAGGGGGCTAACACCTTCAACATATTGTCTAGCTATCACCATTGTTAACAGCTAACCCGAAAATGCAACTTTAAAAAAAAGGTTTTGTGATTTACACATGAAAGAAGTGAAACTATCACTGTATTCTAACAGATGAAAGGTTTAACAGACAACCAATTTTTCAATGTATAACTTCAGTAACATCACACTGCAAATTTTTGCTATAAATTCTGTTTATGATTGAGCCCTCCAGTATCACCTGATGAAGGAGTGTCGCTCCGAAAGCTAGTGTGCTTCTAATTAAACCTGTTGGACTATAACCTGGTGTTGTGTGATTTTTAACTTCATACACCCCAGTCCAACACCTGCATCTCCGAATCAGTTCTGTTTTGTGGTATATTTGTCAGTTGTATTATATTTGTGATGTGATATATTTCTGCATTGTGTTGTGTTTTTATTTTGCCTTTGTACATGTTGGGATCTCCATTTGTTGAATAATCAGAGGTAACAAGTGTAACTTAGCTGCAGTAAGCTGTGCATAAGATAAACAGACAACTTGCGTCAACGTGCAACTGTAAGCTGTGAGGCAATGAATAGAAACTGCCTTGGACTTGAAGATTAAACATAAAGCTGTAACTAGAGGGCAGCATCTTAACATGATCTTAGTAGTAATAGCTTCTCTATGAGACAATAGAAAGACACATCAACAATAAGTGTAATTTTTACCATCAGTCTGCAAGGATAAAAATCACATAACACTAGGTGATAGTCCAACAGGTTTATTTGGATGCACTAACTTTGGGAGTGCTGCTCCTTCATCACATCCACCTAATGAAGGAGCAGCGCTCCAAAAGCTAGTGCATCCAAATAAACCTGTTGGACTATAACCTGGTGTTGTGTGATTTTTAACTTCATACACCCCAGTCCAACACCAGCATCACCAAATCAAGTCTGCAAGGAAGTATTTCAAACAAAGACTCAAATAGATGCCAAGAGAAATGATGGTGGAGGAATTATGAACATTTCTGCCTACTTTGATTGTGCAATAAGTAGGAATATGTTGAGGCTGACACTGTAAATGCAATTGCAGACACATGTGATTGAAAAGGTATGGAGGTAAGAATCAATTTGTATTTATGTGGCATCGTTCATGAATTCACGATGTCCCAAAGCACCTTCTAGGAGGTTGGAGAGAAGATCACACTGGGAACCCCTGACTCAGTAACCCAGGTTGGAGGAGAGGCAGGTGAACCTTTATCTCATCTGGAAGGACTGTTTGGGGCCCTGGATGAAGGTGGAGGGGGAGGGGGTGGTGTACCAGCAGGTTTTGCATCTTTTCTGGTTGCAGGGGAAGGTAACTGGGAGTTCAGGGGTGTGGGTGGGGAGAATGGTGCAAACCACGGACTGTCAAAGGGAACAGTCTTTGTGGAAGACAGAGGGGGTGGGGAGGGGAAGATATTCTTGGTGGTGGGGTCTAGTTGGAGTTGGCAGAAGTGTTTGAGTATGATGGGTTGGATATGAAGACTGGTAGTATGGTAGGTGAGGACAAAGGGGACTCTGTCTTTATTGATTTGGGAAGGTTTAGAGCAGTGAAATGGGGAATGGAGGTGGTGTGGTGGAGGGTTGTCTGAATGACAGAGGGAGGAAAAATATGTTTTTCAAAATAGGTGGACATCTGGGATGCTCACGAGTGGAAGGTATCCTCGTCTGAGCAGATGCAGCAGAGGTGGAGGAATTGGGACAATGGGGTCAAAATAAGTGGCTATCCTCACCTATCACCCTACCAGTCTCTGCATCTTATGCATCATCCTTAAATACTTCCAAACCAGGTCCCAATGCCAAGAACATCTTCCCTTTCCCACCCCATTCTGCCTTCCGCAAGGACCATTCCCTTCGACTGTCCTTGGTTTGTGCCACTCTTCCCAACAACCCACTTGAACCTCCAGGTAGCTTGCTCTGCATCTGGAAAAGGTGCAAAACCTGCAGGTACACCACCCCCCTCCCCTCCATCCAGGGCCCCAAACAGTCCTTCCAGGTGAGACAGAGGTTCATCTGCCTCTCTTCCAACCAAGTTTACTGCATCAGGTGTTCCCGCTCTGGTCTTCTCTACATTGGGGAGACAGAATGTAAACTTAGGGAACAGTTCACCGAGCATCACAGCCAGGTCCGCATGGGCTGACTAGACCTCCCAGTCACCATCCATTTCAATTCCCCTAACCACCCTTTTCCGACATGATCATCGTTGGCCTCCTTCATTGCCACAACAAGCCACACTGCAGATTTGAAGAACAATACCTTATCTTCCACCTCGGCAGCCTACAGCCTAGAGGACTCAACAATTTCAAATAACCTCCCTTCCCATTCCCCGGCTCCCTTCCCAGCTCTGCCGCATCCCTTCCACTGCTCCCTACCACCAACCGGATTCATTCCTCCCATCGACCAACTAGGTAATACCCTCCACTTGTCTTCACCTATCCCCACTTTACCATGTTGAGCATGCCACCCCTTTATCTGCAGCTCCCCCTACACCCAACCCCAGTCCCGAAACGTCGACTTCATCACCTCCTGATGCTTGCTGGCTTGCTGTGTTCTTCCAGCCTGTCTATTTTGGATACCAGCATCTGCTGGGTTTTTTTTGTCTCTAACCAATGCACCTTCCAAGCAATGAAATCTTTTCGAAGAATCATCACTGTTACCGTAGAGGAAATATTACAGTCAACGTTCATACCAAAGCAATGTGATCATGACCAGATCAGTGCTCTTCAACATTGGCGGATAAATATTTACTGGAACATGAGGGAAGACACTCCTGCTTTCCTTCCCAATTGTGCTGTAGATCTTTAACATCAGGGAGAAAGTGAGGTCTGCAGATACTGGAGATCAGAATCGAGAATGTGTGGCTGGAAAAGCACAGCAGGTCAGGCAGCATCCGAGGAGCAGGAGAATCGATGTTTCAGGCCGGAGCCCTTCATCATACAGGGGAAGTTAGACGATGGGAGCAGGAGGCAGTTTAACAGGGATGTGGCGAAGGTTAGGCGTCTTGTCTGGGAAGGACAAATACCTCTGTCTGAGGAATCCACATGTGTGTCTCCATTGGACTTCTCTTCTGGGATACAGTCAGCCTCCCCCTTACTGAGATGGTCTGCCTACATTGTAGGAAGAGAGGCTTCTAAATAATACTGCAGTGAGTCTCTTTGGCAGTGGAATGTTAACCCCTGAGGCCCCAGAGTGTCTTGAAAGCGAAGTAAAAAATGGAACTGATCCCTTTGTGGCTTTGTAATTTCCTCATTCCCTCCCATTGATCAATTGATGGTCAACCAGGTCCCCTCAGAGTCTATAGCGAAAACATTTGGACAACAGTGGTCATAAGTACCACAGCACTAGAATGCAGGCAATTACAATTAGTATTGTAATTCCAATATGTACCAGCAGGCCTCCCAGTCCTCTAAGAATGCCCTCTAGTGGCCACCTCTCCATGCCATTGCTAAAGCCATTGCCAATAGTGTGGAGAGTCTGGATTTCCTGCGTGATGTGTTTAGAGAGGTCAGTGATGTTAGTGGACTCGTCAGGGATGTAGGTGCAGCACTCTGCTCCAACAATAGCACAGGTACCACTCTCCTTGGTTAGCAGGAAGTCCAGGGTCAAATTTTTCTACAGGGCCACAGTCTGCAAGTAGCACTACGTTAATTTCAGATAACGCACTAACTGTATCATTGACAACCCTTTCCCATATGGTCCTGAGCTGAATATGTTCTTAGGCATGTAAATAGATTCTGTCGGGGGAGAGAACATTCCCACCTAGGTGTGGAACCTGGTGAGGGACCTTCTGGGTCTCGGGGGTGAGGGCAAGTTGCCCAAAACGTAATTGCGGGGTGCAACATAACCCATGTAACACGGCCCCTCCCAATCGGAGGGAGGCCAGGGGAAGGCTTTCAACCTGCAAATAAAGTATGTGCCTTTGTAAGCTGTCAAGGTGCAAACAGCAACCCCCCCCCACCCCACCCCCCAACAGCCTGGGAGCAGGATTATTCCAGAGGTGGCCTGAGGTTCTGTTGTATCAAATATAAATTACCCATATTCTGTTAAAGTCGGAATAGGTTCGACCCAGGGGATGGCAGAGGAGCATTCATTCATTCCCATGCAATTAGCTTTGGAGGGTTTTCCTTCCCGCCTGAAACAAATATTGTTGAGGACGAGAAGGGAGAGAGACCTATGTGATTGGTTGTAATTAGGGAGATACCAGTCCCTGAATGAGGTCAGGTTATACCTTGCTGACTGCCACTCTCGTGCGTTATCGGTATTAGCAAGGTCACCAGAAAGGCTTTGACGTAGTAGCCATTCGGCCAATTCATGCCAATGAAAAGGTACGGGCCACAAAGAGATTCCTCCCACCGAGTGGGGATGGCATGTGGGCACATACCCAGCAGTGGGTGTCTCTCCCTATTACACAGGCTATCTGATAAGCTAGGTGCAAAAAGGTATTATGCTGAGGGGTGTCAATTTGGAATCCATCTATTCCCAAGGCCCCATTTCCCAAAGTCACCAATGTCACATGTATGGAAAACATCTTTGCCCTTAGTTGGTGTTGGCTTCTACGCTGATTCTTTTGCAGTTGGTTCTGTGTATCCATTGGGGCTGCCCTTGTCCCTTCACAGCTGTGGGGTTGGTCAGCAGCACCTGGAATGGTCCTTTCCATCTTGGTCCCAGCTTCCTTTAGTCCCAGTCCTTTATCAGGATGAAATCCCCTGGCTCAGCAGTGGAGTAGTCCCTGTCAGGCAGATCGTCGCTCTCTTGGTAAGCCAGGGGTATCTGCGAATGCAAACTTTGGAGAGATTTGGTTAGCCCCTGCAGGTACGCCATCACCTCCTCCCTCAGGGTGTTCATATCTAGTCTCTCAGGGAGGGGTGGTCAGACTATATCAGGTCCCCATGGAGTCCTCATGGGCTTCCCATAAACCACCTCAGCAGGAGACAGACCGGTTTTGCTTGAAGGGGTAACCCTCATGTGGAACAGGGCCAAGGGTAGGACCTTCAACCAACTTAGGCCTGTTTCCTGTTTTAGCTTTGCCAGCTTATTTTTTAGGGTACCGTTTGCTCATTCCACCACTCCAGCCACTTTTGGGTGGTGAGTGCAATGGAATTGTTGTTTTATTGCATGTTCCCTGCAGATCCCCTGGTTAATTTTAGCCACAAAGTGTGGCCCATTGTTTGAGCTTATTGTCTCTGGGAGTCCATAGTGGGGAATTATTCCCTTCAACAATATTTTACCACTGTTGCAGCCGAGTTGTCCCTTGTTGGGATTGCCTCAATCACCCGCTGAAGACATCTACTATTACCAAACGATACTTATAACATTGTACCCTGGGTAATTCTATGAAACCTAGTTGTAGACAATTGAAAGGTCCACCATGTAAGGGAGTACTCCCAGAACTGCAAGGCATCCCTTTTCTAGCATTTGTCTTTTTGCAGATCAAGTATGCTTTGGCTCATTTCTCAGCCATTGTTTTGGGAATTAGGGTGCCACCAGGTTTGTAGCAAAGTGCTGACCATTCCCTCCTTGCTGATGTGTGTACAGTTATGTACATAATCCACCAAGATTGGCAAAGAAGGAGCATAGACCTGTCCCATAGTTTGGTATGAACATCAAGGGTGCACCCCATCTGTGACCCATAGTCTGTGTTACTCTGCAGGAGTGTCCCCCTGTAAGTGACGTATCTCACCTAGGTCTGGCATACCCGTCCTCATACTTTTTGCAACAAGATGTTGCTGTGAGCCCAACGGAACAGGAAAGTGGGGTGTAAGGCTGCCTGCTTGGGAGCGGCATCTACTTGCACATTGTCCTTGGAGATTCCATCAGCTTCACCAGTGTGAACTGAACATTTGATCGCCGCTAGGCTGGACGGTAACTGTGAGGCCTGCAAGAAATTTTGCACAAAACCAGCGTTAGGAAACCAGCGATGCCCTGTTACCTTTGCACTGGAGTTCACCATCTCCATGTCACCCATCCCCCCCAAAACTATGCTCCCCTGAACCTTGGGGTTCAGTAGTTGCCCCATGAAGGTTAAAAGTCCCCTATGCTCCTATAAGGCACCATATCCGTGGGCAATGCTGAAAGGATAGCGAGAGTCCGTATAAATATTGGCCGAACTCCCTTCCGCCAAAAGGCAAGCCCGAGTGAGGGCAAACAATTCAGCACAGCCTGTATGTGCAACCACTTCAGAATCCATAGCAATTGCGTATCCGGAGCATTGCTGAACTGTAGGTGAAATAAAGTAGCTGAGCTGCCATCCACATAAAAAGTGAAGTCCGTATGTTCATGTGGCAGGTCTGTGGTATTCTGGTCCCAATGAAATTCATTAGCACTGGCTGAAGGTGTGTTGTGATCATGGGGCAGCTGAACAAACGCAGTTTTTGTATGACCTTAAGAGGCAACTTGAGATCGTTCTAGCCATCCCAGTAGTAAATAAGGCCTCTCCTCATTTGTGTCCTGGTGTTCTCAGAACAATCCATGTTATATGTATGTACCATGCCCGTAACATTCGAGGTGTCCTCTTTGAATCTGTCATAAATGATCATAAACATGGACTGGTCCCTTTCCATCACCCTGTCCCATTTGTTCCTGCCACTTCGTAACTTCTTCTGGTGACAAGATCATACAACAGGCGGCAAACAGATCCTGGGGTGTTGCATCATCCATTTGAATTGTGCACCGGACGTTTTGGGTGAATTGGGCAGGTTTATGTTTAGAGGTCTGGAGCCTGATTCGTTATCACGATCATCTCTTGGGGTTTCCATGGGACATCGACCCTGATAATTGGTGGCTCATCTTCCTCATCTACCTTGGGGTTCAGTAGTTGTCTTAAGGGGAGCATAGTTTTGGGGGGGCTGGGTGACATGGAGATGGTGAACTCCAGTGCAAAGGTAACAGGGCATCGCTGGTTTCCTAAAGCGCATCTTAACCCGATCAGCTATATAGGGACTCGGTACAGCAGCAGGGACGGAGTCAAAGGTGGCTCAATGGGAGGCACCGGTGCACTCGGGTAAAATCCCCATTCCCCCTCAACCTCAGTATCATTCCCTCCCTCCTCAAACAGGGTTGGTATGCCAGACCTGAGCTTGGGATCCCGAGAACTGCTTAGGTTCTCTCTACAGCTTTGCTGTTTTAACCCCTCTTGTTTTTGTTATTCAGCTTTAGCTTCTTTATGCTGTTTCTCCTGTTCCCTTTTTAGAAACATGTCATTAATACATCCAATTTCAACGTCGAAGAGAAGTATTGCCCCCATATTGTCCAGAAATAGTAGTGGAAAGAATCCCATCAATTAGATTTGTCCTACTCCTAGGCAAGCTTATCGAGTAAAAAATAAAAGTAGCTACCACAAAGAAGGTTCTTCAACCTCTTGTTTCAGTGCCAGTGCCAGCGCTTTGCATGAGGAACACAAAGTCTCGCTTTCCCTTAACGGTTCCTCACTTGCTATGCTACCTATATGTTTCCTCATATTGCCATAACTTCTGTCACCAACTGAACATTAATCAAAGCAGCCATGCTTTAACATAACCAAGAGGCAATGACACAGATCACTGACAATGTGGAAATGTATAAAGCCTTGCCAATTAATTGATTAATTAACTAACTGTGATAATGCAGTTCAAGATAATACAACTTGTTTTAAAATATCGAGTAATAAGCATATTTAATGAGGGATGAAAACTGAACAAGTGACTAAACATTGCACTGTGAACTAATAAGAATGAACAAATGGATTTCAAAGTCACAGAAATGATTCAAATCTGCTTAGTGTTGTATATATGAAATTGTAACAGGATTTTTCAATTACATGCAGTTGTCCAAATCACAAGTTTTTTCCTATCGAGTAGGAGTTTTGTTAAGAGTCTTCAATATAAACTGGAAATTCATTTAATTACAATCTAGTGCGAAAATGTAGAATGTCCACTGTTTCCAACTCTGAGCTCTATTATAATTACCTGGTTCTAGTCTTTCAATTTAAATCCCCCAATTTGGTATTTTTCACAAGCAGTTCTGATCAGTCATTGCTCATTTATAATGTCCTAGACTGTGAAATGACTGCAGCAGCATTAATAAAAGTCTTGTCAAGATGCTTCATATGCACAAATAATGACTAACCCAAAGACACATATTTATAATGGTATCTTAACCTTTCTTACATGATTTCTTTGCAAGATAATGTTGAACTGACACTTCAGTTCTCAGTGAGGAAGGGAAATTGACATGGAATAAAGCAACGAATGGTACTCAATACTGACAAAGGAGATGCAGCAGTCTTAAAATTAAGTGGAGGTAAATGAGTCCGAAACAAAGACTCAACCAGTATCATTTTCTGAAAATAATATTGTTGGTTTAGTATATCCAGATCCACCTTTACGCTCTGTTTTACAATTTTTAAATTAAACTATATAAAGTTCACTTTAATTCCTCCACTTAATGAATAAATGTTAAAGTCTGAGGTGGTTTTCCTCATCGTTGGGTTTAGATTTTTTGTTAAGGAATGAGCAGATAAGCTTCACAAATCACCACTGCTTTCTGTTCAGACACTAGGACCCTGCTGAGTACTGGCACGAGTAGCTTGTAGCCTAGTATTGAGAATTGTAACAGCCTCTCCCTGCTTGGCCAAGAGGCACCAAAGCAGCAATCTCGTCCACCTGAGGGTCAGATTGCTCAGCACTGACAGTAACTTTGGGGATATTGAGGGGAATAGGGCGACGCGGTGGTGGGAGGGCTTCCCGAAAGAGCCCTCGGGATGCTGTCTGCGATCTCTTTAATTATAGGGAACTGAGGGCCCCCAGCCACCTTCCCAAATGCATCCAGACATTGGATCACATGAATCCTACCCCACAAAGGGTCTCTGCACCCACCCTCTATATTTCCTTTCCCCCCCACCTGGCTCTTTCAGCAGGGCACTTCTGTGTCCTCCGTGAGACGGCAGACCAGTGCTTGGCCACCCTTCTCAGTGAGGCAAGACTTACTTCTCCCCGGAAGCAGCCTTTCTCTGGCATTTTAGAGTTCAGCCCAGCATTCTGTCAACAAACAAACAAGAAACAAAGAACAAACAACAACACAAACCCGAAACTGACACCCCGGTCAATTGTTTTATTGTGATCGCAATTAAAAGTGTTAAGTCATAGTTTTGGAATCAATTCACCACTCAAGTGAAAGCTTTCACCTCACATACCATCAAAGTCACTCAAAAATTAAAACTGGATATCCTTTAATTTTTATATAAACAATTTACCAAAATGACCAATCTCTCAGAGGGGCCTACAACCTCTGGACCCATTTTCCTGATCAGGTATTTTCTCACAGATTGTCCCCCTTCCAGCTACATAGAGGGACTGAGCCATTTTACCTTATGACTCCTTGCTCTGCTGTAAGCAATTTCCACCAGCCATATCAATACTGCGGGATGAGAATTTTACTGAGCCTGCCCTCTTTCCTTATTATATATTGATTTCCACCAGCCATATCTGAAAGAGGCAGCTCCCTAAACTGAATCCATCAGATAGTGATGACCACTTCCCTGGCCGGGGTCCCCAGTCCCGACCTTTTTCCTACAGGAACAATACAGAGTAGCCAATGTCACCCCGCAGAAATTCAGAGCAATCTGACAAAACTTTCCAACCTTACAAGCTGGGTCCGAGTGGTTCGTTCAACCTCTTCAAGGTACCAGTTCCATTGGGTGAGGGACGGATTGCCTGGCTGTACGCAAAGAGCAGTCTAGGGTAAAATACCCCGGGGTGCCCTTACCACTCAATTCTATTCAATTCAGACTTTTGTGTCACTTACTCAGCCCAGTGAGACGTTCCCTATGTTGAGGTCCAAGTCACGGCACCAAATGTTGATGTATATTTTGTTCCACAAATTCGGATGACACAAGTTTCAGTACAACTGTAGATGCTTTATTATTGGACAGCTGGCGAAAGATTCTCAATGTCCCCAAAAGCAGTCGTGTGTCTACTTGTGGTGACACTTCTCCATGAATCTCTGCTCTACATACACGGACAGTGGTTTTTCCAGAGATTAAACAAAAGGCTTATCAGTCACATGGTTTATTGTCATTACATAGATAATTGTCATACATTAAGATAGGTAATTATGAATTTAAAAAACCTGATGAACGTCGATAGTGGGCGGCACGGTGGCACAGTGGTTAGCACTGCTGCCTCACAGCGCCTGAGACCCGGGTTCAATTCCCGCCTCAGGTGACTGACTGTGTGGAGTTTGCACGTTCTCCCCGTGTCTGCGTGGGTTTCCTCCGGGTGCTCCGGTTTCCTCCCACAGTCCAAAGATGTGCAGGCCAGGTGAATTGGCCATGCTAAATTGCCCATAGTGTTAGGTAAGGGGTAAATGTAGAAGTAGGGGTATGGGTGGGTTGTGCTTCGGCGGGGCGGTGTGGACTTGTTGGGCCGAAGGGCCTGTTTCCACACTGTAAGTAATCTAATCTAATCTAATCTAATCCTATGATAATGTGTGAATGGATTACAGAGACTGATTATCGTATTCTTTATGATCATGTGTTGATGGGAAGAGATTAAGATAAAAGGGTTTTGCCTATTCTCAATGGGGGAATACACGTACCTATGCTAATGTGGAGGGGAAGTAAGACAATGGGAGCAGGAGGCAGTTTAACAGGGGTGCGGCCAAGGCTAATAGTCTTGTCTGGAGAGGACAAATGCCTCTATCTGAGGCTGCAGAGAAATCCACCAGTGTGGCTCCACTAGGTTGCTCTTCTGGGAGACAGTCAGCGTCCCCCCTACTGAGTTGTTCTGTCTATATTGTAAGAGGACAGGCTTCTAATTGACACTGTAGTGGGAGTGTTTAACCCTTGAGTCCCCAGTGTGCCTTGAAAGAGAAGTAAAATATGGAACTGATCCCTTTGTGGCTTTCTAACTTCCTAAGTCTCATCCCTCACCCACTGCATTTATTATAATTTGTCAAAATTTTAAATAGAAGAAAAGAAGAGTAGATCTGGAAGGATTTGCTTGACCTGACAACCTCCGCACCAGCCTAAACAACCTTGGATCTGACACACCCTTTTCAAAAATCCCTACCTAACCATCACCCATAACCCTACCCTGGCCTGACATCCCTGAACTCCACATTATCTTCTTACTCCACTCTCTCTGCAACAGTCATTCTCACACCCAAACTTTGTACTATCTTCCACCCTCTGAGCAAAGGCCAATCTGATATACCTTCACCTGACCTTGAACTGACCTGAACTGACATCTTTCTCCTCCCTCACTACTTCCGCTCCTGCCCGGATCTTTGACCTACCCTAAACATAATCTCACGTACCTGGCACCCTAACTATGTGGTTCTAATCCACTTCACATACTTGACACCTTGGCCTTCTAGCACTCAACCTACTGTACCCACCTGGCACTCTATTCCTCCTTATTAACCTTGGACCCTATCTAACTGGCATCCTATTGCCGTCATGCACCTGCCACCCTTATACCACACTTAACTTACATTCTTATCCATTCACAGGAAATGTAAAGGTCTCCGTTTGTGCTGCTGGGCATTTAATTCACAAAACACGACACACTGATGCAAAGAGAGGATGCGTCTATGATGATTTCTTCCAGTAGGTCCCTGTCTGGGAATTTCTAGTGCTGAATTCATTAAAAGGGAAATAGTAAACTGTTCACCTAATCATGATCAAAAATTATGTTTCCACCCTGATCACAATATCTGGGCTACAGCTACTTGGGCAAATAATTGAGGAAAGCCAGCATGGATTTGTTAAAGAATTTGTTAAAACTTGTCTAATTAACTTGACTGAGTTTATTCGATAAGTTAACGGAGTGGGTTGATGATAATAATATGGTTGAAGAAATGTACATGAACTTTAATAAGTTGTGATTAAATGGCAGAACTTCTCAGCTAAGATACGAAGTTGAAAAGTGACAAGAAGCAGAGAGTAATGGTGAATGGTCATTTTTAGAATGAAGGAAGTTATACAAAAATTTGTCCTGGGGGAAAAAAATAGGCAAAAGTGAGGACTGCAGATGCTGGAAACCAGAGTTTAGATCAGAGTGGTGCTGGAAAAGCACAGCTGGTCAGGCAGCATCCGAGGAGCAGGAAAATCAACGTTTCGGGCAAAAGCCCTTTCTACCCTAACGTTTAGGGTAGGTCAAAAGCCCCATCAGGAATAGAGGCAGGGAGCCTCCAGGGGTGGAGGGATAAATGGGGGGGTGGGGTTGGGGGGGAGGTGGGGAGGGGTGAGTGGGACTGGGGAGAAGGTAGCAAAGAGTACAATAGGTGAATGGGGGTGGAGGTGATAGGTCAGAGGGGAGGGTGGAGCAGATCGGTGGGAAGGGCGATTGGCAGGTAGGACAGGTCAACCCCTTTGTCCTGGGGGAGTCCACCGCTTTATCGTAGATTTTAATGGTCCATACTTTGAGGCACAGGTCACAGTTTCAAAAGCTAGGAAGTGTTATGAATTTGAAAGAGGAGAGTGAGGGGCTCCAAGGGAACGTAGACAAGTTGGTGGAAAGGACAGTCATGTGGCAAATGAAATTTAAGATGTCCAAGGCCCATACTTCTAGCGAAATAAATTGAAAGAGGGAATACATGATAAAAATTCCAAAATGCAAATAAAGAACAGAGGGACAGAATGAAAAATCAGTTTAGAAAGCATGTCAGCTTTCCGCCCTCTCACGAGGTACTGAGTATAAAATTAAGGAAATTAAGATGAACCTTTACAAATCACTTCTTTGACCACAGCTGTACACAGGTATTGTGGATAATTCTGAGGACCCCATTTTATAGAGGAGAGGAAGGCTTTAGAAAGGATGCAGAAAAGATTTACTAGATTTGTTCTAGGGACAAGAGTTATGTGAAAATGGGGAGGTGATAGCCTAATGGTATTATCACTAAATAATTAATTAGGAAACTCAACTAATGTTTTGGGTACCTGGGATCAAATCCTGTTATGGCAGATGGTCATCATAGGGTAAAGAGTTATACAGCACAGAAGCAGACCCTTTGGTCCAACCCATCCATGCCAACCAGATATCCTAACTTAATCTAGTCCCATATCCCCAAACTCTTCCTCATCATGTACTCATCCCGATTCATTTTAAATGTAATTGTGGCAGCTTCCACCACTTCCTTTGGCAGCTCATTCCATACACACTCACACCACCTTCTGCATGAAAAAGATACCACCTTAGTCCCTTCTACATCTTTCCTCACTCACCTTAAACCAATGCCCTCTAACTTTGGACTCCCCTACCTTGGGAAAAAGACCTTAGCTATTCACCCTATCCATACCCCTCATAATTTTATAAACCTCTGTAAGGTTACCCCTCAGACTCCGACGCTCCAGGGAAAATAGTCCCGGCCTATTTAGTCTCTTCTTATAGCTCAAACCCTCCAACTCTGGCAACGTCCTTGTAAATCAAACTTAACAATATATTTCCGATAGCAGCGAGACCAGAATTGACCACAGTGTTCCAAAAGTGGCCTAAATAATGTCCTGTACAGTCATAACATAACATCTCAACTCCTATAGTCAGTGCACAGACTGATAAAGGCAAAAGTACCAAATACCTTCTTCACTACCTTGTCTACCTGTGACTCCACCTTCAAGGAACTATGAAACTACACCGCAATACATCATTGTATGGCAACACTCCCCAGGAACCTACCATTAAATGTTTAAGTCCTGCAGTGATTTGCCTTTCCAAAATGCTGCACCTCACATTTATCTAAATTAAGCTCCATCTGCCACTCCTCAGCATATTGGCCCATCTGATCAAGGTCCCATTGTACTCTGAGATTTCCCCATGTACTCTGAGATTTCCTACTTTGCTGTTCACTACACCATCAAGTTACTAACTATACCTCCTATGTTCACCTCTAAATCATTTACATAAATAAGAAAAAGCTGTGGACTCAGCACTGATCCTTGCAACACAATGCTGGTCACAACCCTCCAGTCCAAAAAACAACCCTCCACCATCACCCGCTGTCTCCTACCTTACAACTAATTCTGTATCCAAATGGCTAGATCTCTCTGGATTCCAGGTGATCTAACCTTACTAGCCAGTCTATCATGTGAAATCTTGTTGAACAATTGAATTCAATAAATAACATCTGGAATTAAGAATCTAATTATGGCCATGAAACAATTGTTGATTGTCAGGAAAACCCATCTAGTTCACAAATATATTTCAGGAAAGGAAATTTGCTATCTTACCTGATCTGGCCTAAAGGTCACTCCAGACTCACAACAATATTTTTGCGTCTTAATTTCCCTCTAAAACAAGCCAGCGACTTGATTGCATCAATCACTATAAAGTATCAATAAAGAGGTGAAGCCTGGCATCGACCTTGGCATTGAAGACAACAATGGCAGAAACAACCCTGTCAACCTTGCAAAGTCTTTTGTCACTAATGTGGACCTAGTCCCAAATTTGGGGAGCCGTATCACCTACTAAGAGAAAGTGAGGACTGCAGATGCTGGAGATCAAAGTCAAAAAGTGTGGCACTGGCAAAGCACAGCAGGTCAGGCAGCATCCAAGAAACAGGAGAATTGATATTTTGGGCATAAGCCCTTCATCGTTCTGTATCACTCACTAGTCAAACAACAGCTTAACGTAGTCATACTCGCGGAATCATACCTTCTAGACAACATCCCAGACACCACCACCACCATCCCTGGATATGTGCTGTCCCACTGCCAGGTCAGATCCACCAGAGATGACACAACAGTGATATAGAGCTGGGGGAACAGTCCTCAACATTGACTCTGGACCCCAAGAAGTCTCATGGAATCTGTTTAAACATGAGCAAGCAAATCATGATGACCATGTGCCGTGCTTCCTTGGCGAACAAATCAGCATTCCTGCATGTTGAACAGCATTTGGAGGGACCACTAATGTTGGCAAGGGTGTATATGTACTGTGGGTGGGGGATTTCAATGTCCATTACCAAGAGTGGCTCGGCAGCCGTACTATTGATCAAGCTAGCTGAGTCCTAAATGACATAGCTGCTAGACTGGGTCTGTGAAACAGCCAACGACAGGAAAAAACATACTTAATCTTATCCTCATCAATCTGCCAGTTGCAGATGCATCAGTCCTTTACAGTAACAGTAAGAGTGACCACCAGATAGTTCAAGTGGCGATGAAGTCCTGTCTTCACATTGAGAATATCCTCTAATGTATTGTGGGAAATACTGCCATGCTAAATGGGATAGGCTTTGAACAAATCTAGCAACTCAACACTGGGCATCCATGAGGCACTGTGGGCCATTGACAACAGCTAAATCATACAATCTGAAACCCCCATTCAATGACTATCAAACCAGGGGATCAACCTCTGGTTAATGGAGATTGTAGGAGGGCATGCTAGGAGCAGCAACAGGCATACCTAAAAATGAGGAGTCAATTTGATGAAGTTACCAAATAAGACCACTTGTATGCTAACCAGCATAAGCAGCAAATGATAGACAGAATGAAGAATGGGCCCAAAGCTGGACATTCTAAGCTGACACACAGACAGAAAACTGTGGTCTGACATAAAATTGGCCACACTAAATTAAACAGCAACCATGAGTTATCAGTGAAAACCCAAAGTCAAGGACATCACAAAGGTTCAGGGTGCCAATTACAACCAGGCCAAGGATTGTGTATTGAAAAAGCATTGACAGACTCTTTGGCACCTTGACTTCCAGTCAGCACCTGAGGGTGTGCAATTTTACCTCCCCAGTATGGCAACAGTGAAAGGTTTGGCATGACCCATTGAGTGCTTTGAACCCAGGCCATGACCCCATTGGCCAAAGGCCACTGAACGTTCTGGAAGGTCTGGATTGAGGGGGATAAAAACACACACCCAGAAGCCGCCACCTCCGCAAACGCTCACAGAAAAATTCATGGAGGAAGACTGCATGGCAACCCAAGAGAAGATCTGCCTTGACCTGCAAGACCTACTTTTGTGGAAGAGAGCTGGCTTTACATTGGGGAGGAAGAAGATTCCAACAGTCCAATTTAAACACATGGATCTTTGTGGGTAATGTCCTTTCTCAACTGGATAGAGCAAGATAGGGAGTAATTATTGTGGGAATTTGGGAAATGCTCATGTAGTGTTTCAATAAAACACATTTTGTAAATAAAATTGAATTGAACTGCAAACCCTTTGTCCACTTCACTGACCATGGATAAAATTAATCTGGACAGTTGGTAAGATGCCAAGGTATCCTGTAGCTGTATGATGTGGGATCTGGCAAATCTCATTGCGAGCTGCAGTGACCATGTCTGCAGCAAGTGTTGGTTGCTGGAGGAACTTTGGCTCAGAATTGCTGAGCTGCAGTTTGAGTTACAGACACTGCAGCACATCCAGGAGGGGGAGAGTTACCTGAACACTTTGTTTCAGGAAGCAGTCACACCTAGTAGGTTAAGTATCTTAAATTTGATCAGTGGTCAGGAGCAGCAGAATGTAAGTAGAAGTGAGGCAGGTAGAGGGATCCTGTAGGAGAAAGTGAGGACTGCAGATGCTGGAGATCAGAGCTGAAAATTTGTTGCTGGAAAAGCGCAGCAGGTCAGGCAGCATCCAAGGAGCTGGAGAATATACGTTTCGGGCATGAGCCCTTCTTCAGGAATGAGGAAAGTGTGTCCAGCAGGCTAAGATAAAAGGTAGGGAGGAGGGACTTGGGGGAGGGACGTTGGAAATGCGATAGGTAGAAGGAGGTTAAGGTGAGGGTGATAAGGTGAGGGTGATAGGCCGGAGTGGGGTTAGGGCGGAGAGGTCAGGAAGAAGATTGCAGGTTAGGAAGGTGGTGCTGAGTTCGAGGGTTGGGACTGAGACAAGGTGGGGGGAGGGGAAATGAGGAAACTGCAGAAATCTGACTTCATCCCTTGTGGTTGGAGGGTTCCTAGGTGGAAGATGAGGCACTCTTCCTCTAGCCATCATGTTGCTATGGTCTGGTGATGGAGGAGTCCAAGGACCTGTATGACCTTGGTGGAGTGGGAGGGGGAGTTGAAGCGTTGAGCCACGGGGTGGTTGGGTTGGTTGGTCCGGGTGTCCCAGAGGTGTTCTGCAAGTAGGCGGCCTGCCTCCCCAATATCGAGGAGGCCACATCGGGTGCAGCGGATGCAGTAAATGATGTGTGTGGAGGTGCAGGTGAATTTGTGGTGGAAATGGAAGGATCCCTTGGGGACTTGGAGGGAAGTAAGGGGGGAGGTGTGGGCGCAAGTTTTGCATTTCTTGCGGGTGCAGGGGAAGGTACCGGGGAGTGGAGGTTGGGTTGGTGGGGTGTGTGGAGTGTGGATCCTGTAGTCAGGAACAGAGGAGCCTCAGCTTTTGACCTTGCCCAATAGATACTTGTTCCCTGTGTGCATGAGGAACAGAGTTGTGGGGAGGATGAGTCAGCTGACCATGGCATCATGGTGCAGGAGGACATTCAAGGAGTGGAGGGGAGCAAAAGGACAAGTGGTTGTTGTGGTGGATTTTATAATTAAGGGAGTAGATCGTATCATTTGTAAGCAGGATCGAGAGTCCTGCATGGTATGTTGTCTGCCCGGTGCCAGGGTGAAGGACATCTCTAACTGGCTTGAAAGGATATTGGAGAGGGACAGGGAGGATCCAGTTGTTGTGGCCCATGTTAGGATAAACAAGACAGACAAGAGGAGGAAAGAAAGATGTGTTTGGACATTATCAGGAATTAAGAACTTAGTTAAAGAGCAGGTCCTCAAGGATTATAATCTCCAGATTACGACCCAAAAGTCACGTGCAAATTGGCACAGGGATACAAGAATAAGGAAAGTAAACATGTGGCTAAAGGAGTGGTGTGGGAAAGAGGGATTCAATTTCATGGGCACTGGCATGAGCATGTGAACCAGAGGGACCTGTACTGTTGGGACAGTCTCCACCTGAAGTGAGCTGGGATCAATGTTCTAGCGAAAACATAAAAAGGGTGTTCAACAGGATTTTGAAGTAGAAATTCTGTGTGTGTGTGTGTGTGTGTGTGTGTGTGTTTGTGGTGTTGGTGGAGTGGGGGGGAGCATGGAAGGGAGGTTAAAACTGCAAGAAATATAATGGCTAATGGCAAACAAAGCAACAGGTTAACATCTGTGGGGATGGGATTCAACTATATTGGCGAAATTGAAAAGAAAGGAGAACTCGGGAGAAGTTATTAAAGACTCCAGAACACAAAATAGGACAGAATGTTTGGAAAGGATTAAGAATCTAACTTCAAGTATGTTGGATAAAAGGATGACAATGAGAAGAGGGAAGGTAAATACAGGATTAAAGTTGTCATATCTGAATGCACGCAGTATATGAAATAAGGTAAAAGAGCTTGTGGCGCAGATTGAAATTGCCCGTTATGATGTGGAGGGCATCACGAACTCGTGGCTGCAAGGGGATCAGGATTGGGAGCTAAATATCCTATCGAAAAGACAGCACATGGGCAGATGGTGTGGGGTTGCCTTATTAATAAGAAATGAAATAAGATTGATAGCCAGAAACAACGTAGGGACAGATGATGTGGAATCGGTGTGGGTAGAATTGAGGAACCAAAAAGGTTTTCTACTAGAAAAAAAAACAGTGGGCGGCACGGTGGCACAGCGGTTAGCACTGCTGCCTCACAGCGCCAGAGACCCGGGTTCAATTCCCGCCTCAGGCGACTGACTGTATGTGGAGTTTGCACGTTCTCCCCGTGTCTGCGTGGGTTTCCTCCGGGTGCTCCGGTTTCCTCCCACACTCCAAAGATGTGCAGGTCAGGTGAATTGGCCATGCTAAATTGCCCGTAGTGTTAGGTAAGGGGTAGATGTAGATGTAGGGGTATGGGTGGGTTACGCTTCGGCGGGGCGGTGTGGACTTGTTGGGCCGAAGGGCCTGTTTCCACACTGTTAGTAATCTAATCTAATCTAATCTAATCTAATAATAGGAGTTATGTACAAGCCTCCAAACAGTAGGCAGGACGTAGGGCACAAGATACACCAGGAGATAGTAAAGGAGTACAAGAAAGGCAAGATTACAGTGATCATGGGGGATTTCAATATCCAAGTGGACTGGGAAAATCAGGTTGGCAGTGAAAAGGAATATGTAGAATGTTGACGAGATGGCTTTTTGGAGCAGCTTGTGGTGGAGCCCACTACAGGGAACAGGCAATACTGGATTAGTGTTGTGCATTGAGGCAGACTTGATAAAGGACTTTAATGAGAAGGAACCCTTAGGAGGCAATGACCATAATATGATAGAATTTTACTCCCAATTTGAGTGGGAAGTTGGAATCAGATGTAACAGTATCACAGTTGAATAAAGGCAACTATAGAAGCATGAGGGAGGAGCTGGCCAGAATTGACTGGGAGAGGAGCCTAGCAGGAAAGACAGCAATGGCAGGAATTTCTGGGAGTAATTCTGGAAACTCAGCAAAATTCATTCCTGGAAAGAGAAACATACTAAAGGGACAACAAGGCAACCATGGCTAACAAAGAAAGTCAGGGACAACAAAACAGAAAGCATACAATGTGGGGAAGGGCAGTGGGAAGCCAGGAGGTTAGGAAGCTTACAAAGACCAACATAGAACAGCTACAAAAGAAATAAGGAGGGAGAAGATTAAATAAGAGGATAAGCCAGCCAATAATATAATAGAAGATTGCAGGAATTTCTTTAAATATCCAAAAGGCAAAAGAGAGGTAAAAGTGGACAATAGGCTGCTGGAGATGTAGTAATAGGGAACAAAGAAATGGCGGAGGAACTTAACAAGTACTTTCCGTCACTCTTCACGGTGGAAAACACGAGTATTATCCCAAACATTCAAGAGCATCGGACAGGGCAAAAGTGAGTATGGCGGTTGTCACCAAAGAGAAGGTGCAAGAAAAACTGAAAGGCCTGAAGGCAAATAAATAACCTGGCCCAGATGGGCTATACCCCAGAGTTCTGAAGGAGATGGCTAAAGAGATAGTGGAGGCATGAATGGTGATCCTTCGGGTATCACTGGATTCAGGGAGGGTCCCAGTGGACTGGAATTCTCTAATGTAACCCACTGTTTAAAAAGGGAGTAAAGCAAAAGATGGCAAATTATTGGCTGATTAGCCTGACCTCGGTTGTTGGTCAGATTTTGGAGTCCATTGCGAAGTATGAGATTGCTGAATACTTGGAAGTATATAGTAAAATAGGGCAAAACCAGCATGGTTTCATCAAGGGGAGATAATGCCTGACAAATCTCTTAGAATTCTTTGAGGAGGCAATGAGGACGTTGGACAAAACAGAGCCAGTGGATATTAGCTACTTGGATTTCCAGCAGGATTTTGGCAATGTGCTGCAAAGGAGGCTGCTGAATAAGATAGGAACCCATAGTATTAGAGGCAAGGTACTAGCATTGTGATGATGCTGCCCCTTTAACAACGTTGTTTTCCCCTTGTTCTTTTTTCAAGAAGGGTTGTAAAGGCAGATGTGCGGATATGTCTGAATTGGCTTATTTAATAATGGCTAACAGACACTGCCTAAGGCAACAATCAGGGAAAAGGGTTCTAGGTTTTTTTTAAAGACTTGTACAATGAAAGGGGAGTGGCCAGTTCTCACAGTTCAGGGATACTTATGGTTTGGTTTAGTTTGAAGCTGCTGGTCCAAAACAGCTGCTGAGGAGAAAGGCTCCCTGATTTAGCAGAGGTTTTCTGGCTGACTCTCTCTCTGACATCACTCCTGTAAGAACCAGTGTTTGAATTTACATTTTTGCCAAGGGGATGAGTTTATGGGATGTTGCAGGAAATCAGAAGAGCTTTTTGTTAAGTTGCAGGGGATATCATGTCAGTTGGATTTTCAAATAGCTATTATTCTACATTCTGTTCTCTTTTGTTTGTGTTTCATTCGGTACTCTATAAATCAATTCTGTTTTGTTTAAAACTGAAGGGTTTTGACCAGCTACATTACTCCTAGAATATCCACTCCAAACCTGCTCAAAACGACTAGGAAAGTTAGGATCTGGGCTACCTTCTTGAAATGTCTTGAGGGGGTCCGACCTGGTCCATAACAGACTGGGGGTTTGTCCGGGATTTATTCTGTAGTACCAATTTGGGATTGGGTTGATGGGCTCAAAGGCAGTGAGTGGTAAGTGTTATCATCTTTTGCTCTGGGTGTTGAACGTGATTGGTTTAAACAGTGTGGGATAGTAATGACTCTTTCAGTTATTAAGAGTTTTCTGGGCGTAGAAAGAAATGGCTTGGGGGGCTTTACAAAAAGTGAACAAGGAAATGTTGTTGGAATTGGCAAACAAACTGGGGCTGAAATTGTCAGTGTCTTCGAAAAAAGATGTGGTTATTACAGCAATAACTCAGCATTTAAATTTGCTGGAAAGGCCATCAGAATATTTGGAGATGGCTAAACTTCAGTTGAAAATGAAGCAACTTGAGTTAAAGGCAAAAGGGAAAGAAAGAGAAAAAGAAATGCAACTGTTTGAATTACTAACAAAGCAGAGGAAATACAATAAGAAAGAGAAAGAGATGAAAGGGGAAAGAGAGAGACGTAAGAGAGAAAGAGACAGTGAAGAAGTGAGGGAGTTTGAACTTCATAACTTGGCACTTGAACAGGAAAGAAAGTTTCCAAGGATGGAGATGAAGGCAGAAGGTAAGCTTAGTGAGGAAGTAGTGAGAACTCGTGTGGAAGAGCAGAGAGTTAAAATAGCAAGATTAGCAGCTGCAATGCCTGATGATTATGAGGTTTGGCCTCATCAAAGTTTGGCCAAATCAAAGTTTGGCTTCCAATATCAATTTCAATCCATGAGGGATAGAAATTGGGGATAAGAGAACTCCTCAAGTAGTAAGGGAAAAGTAGATCTCAGTGGAGATCATAAGAGTAATTTAGCACAAGGTAAAAAGGAAATCCTTGAAGGGGGAAGAGAAGTTAGAAAGCTCCAGTGTTTTCACTGCAATAAAGTAGACCATATTAAATCACAGTGTTGGTGGGTTAGGAAAAGCACTGGGAAGCCAGATGGAGGAAAATGAGATAACCAATGAATTTTGTTGGAGTGGTAACAGAAAGCATTGTGGAGGCTAAAAAACTGCACCAGAATGTACAACCTGGTCAGGGGTTATTTAAGGAGGAAGTACCAGATCTTCTTAAACCATTTATTTGCAAAGGTAAAGTTTACTCGCATAGGCCAGGAGCAGCAAGTAAAGAGGTTACAATATTAAGAGATGCAGGATCCTGTTGAAAGATGAGGAGATATGTACTTCTGAAGGACTATTGCCAGAAAAAGTGCTGTTAATGGGAATTTACATTGAGACTAGAAGTGCTCAATTATATAGAGTGAGGTTAGAGTGTCCAGTGAAGAGTAGTGAAGTGGTAGTTGGAGTCCTGGAAAAACTCTCAGCTCTAGGAATACAATCAGTCCTTGGTAACGATATAGCTGGTTCACAGGCAGGAGTGTTGCCTACTGTGGTTGAAAAGCCAGTGGAAAATCAGGCAATTGAGCTATTAAATCATAGAATCCCTACAGTGTGGAACCATTTGGCCCAACAAGTCCACACCAACCCTCTGAAGAGTAACCCATCCATGCCCATTCCCCTATCCCAGTGCTCTACACTTACCCTTGACTAATGTACCTTTTCCGGAAGAAGGGCTTATGCCCGAAACATCGATTCTCCTGCTCTTTGGATGCTGCCTGACCTGCTGCGCTTTTCCAGCAACACATTTTTCAGCTAATGTATCTTTTACCTACATAGTCCTGAACACTATGGGCAATTTAGCTTGGCTAACCCACCTAACCTGCACATCTTTGGATTGTGGGAGGAAACTGGAGCACCGGAAGAAACACATGCAGACACGAGGAGAATGTGCAAACTTCACTCGGCCAGTCTCTCGAGGCTGGAATCAAACCCCGGGTCCCTGATGGTGTGAGGCAACAGGACTAACCACTGAGTCCATATCCTGCATATCCGGGAAGTTTTCCTGACTGTGTGGTAATGAGGTCGCAAAGTCATCAGTTGAAACAGGAGAGACAAAAGAGTACAGATAATAAAGTTGAAGTGGAATTAGCAGAGACCCTGTTTGATCAGATGGTTGAGACAAAACAGGACCAGATAGATGATAAAGTAGATACATTTATCTCAGAGAAATTAACTGATTTACAGCAGAAAGATGAATATTTGAGACAATTATATCAAAAAGCATACAAAGAAGAATAATTTAGATGTATCCCGGTAAGCCACTATCTTAAAAATGATGTCTGAATGAGGAAGTGGAGACCAATACATAGTCAGGCAGATGCAAAATGAGCAGAAAGTCATCAAGTCATACTGCCAATGGGTGATGGAAAGGAGGTATTGTGGATGGTGTACAAACTGCCAGTCAGACGTCATTTTGGGGTTAAGAAAAATTCAAGCTAAAATACAAAAACATTTTTACTGGCCTGGACTGCACAAGGATGTAGTTGAATTTTGCCAGACATTTCCTACATGTCAGGTAATTGGAAAACCACAAGCAGTAATAAAACCCAACACTTTAATTGGGCAGCACGGAGGCTCAGTGGTTAGCACTGTTGCCTCATAGCACCAGGGACCCGGGTTTGATTCCAACTTCGGGCAATTGTCTGTGTGGAGTTTGCATGTTCTCGTCATGTCTGCTTGGGTTTCCTCTGGATGCTCTGATTTCCTCCCACAGTCCAAAGATGTGCAGGTTAGGTGAATTAGCCAGGGTAAATTGCTCATAGTGTAGGTTAGGTGCATTAGTAGGGGTAAATGTAGAGCAATAGAGTAGGGGGATGGGTCTGGGTGGGTTAGTCTTTGGAGGGTCATTGTGGACATGGATAAAAGGGATAAAAGGATTCTTCTCAAGATGGCAGCTGGTGATGAGTGGTATATTGCAAGGGTCAGTGTTGGGACTACAACTTTTCCTTTATGCATTAATGATCTAGAGGAAGGTACAGAGGGCATTCTTGCTAAGTTTGCAGATGATACAATGATATGTGGAGAGACAGGTAGTATTGAAACTGGGAGGTTGCGGAAGAAGTTAGATAGCTTAAGAGAGTGGGCAAAGAAATGGCAGATGGAAAGCAATGTGGCAAAGTTGAGGTCATGCACTTTGGTCAGAAGAATAGTGGCATAAACTATTTTATAAATGGGAGAAAATTCAGAAATTTGAAGTGCAAATGGACTTGGAAGTCTTTGGGTTGATTTGGTAGTTAGGAAGGCAATACAATTTCGGCATTTATTTTGAGAGGACTAGAATATAAAATCAGGAATGTACTTCTGAGGCTTTATAAAGTTCTGGTCAGACCACATTTAGAATATTGTGAGCAAATTTGGGCCCCATATCTCAAGAAGGATGTATTGGTCCTGGAGTGGATCCAAAGGAGGTTCACAATAATGATCCCAGTAATGAAAGGATTAACATATGAGGAACATTTGAGCATTCTGGGTCTTGATGGAGTTTAGAAGGATGGAGAGGGGTCTAATTGAAAGTTAAAGAACAATGAAAGGTTTGGATAGAATGGATATTGGGAAAAAGAGAGACTAGGACCCAAGGGCACAGCCTTAGAGTAAAGGGAAGATCTTTTAGAAAGGAGATGAGGAGAAACTTCTTCAGTCAGAGAGTGGTGAATCAATGGAATTCACTGCCACAGAAAACTGTGGAGGCCAGGTCATTGAGTATATTTAAGACAGAGATAGATAGGTTCTTGATTGTTAAAGGGATCAAAGATCATAGGGAGAAGGTGGGAGAATGGGGTTGAGAATGGCGGAGTAGACTTGATAGGTTGAATGGCCTAATTTCTGCTCCCATGTCTTTATGGAGGAATAAAAAAAATCAGACAGACCAACACCTGAGGATCGCACTAGAAGGGCAGCCAGGACCATAGAATCCCTATGGTGATGAAACAGACCATTTGACCCATCAAGTCCACACCAACTCTTTGAAGAACATCCTACCCATCCCCATTGCCCTGCACTTTCCAGACCATTCCACCTAATCTGCATATCTTTCGACTGTGGGAGGAAACCAGTGTACCCAGAGGAAACCCACACAGACATGGGTAAAATGTGCAAATTTAACACAATCAATCACCCAAAAGTAGAATTGAACCTGGGTCCCTGGCACTGTGAGGCAGTAGTGCTAACTGCTGAGCCACCATGCTGCCCTTAAACAAGATCATTCAGGACCATAAGCAAGACCATACAGGAGAAGGTTGATGATGACAGTCAGCAGCAAAATAGGACCCTGTGCATTATCTGTAGCAAGTGGATGACTGAACAGTTGAGGGAGAACCTCAAGCAGCCTGAGCAAGAACAGGCCTGTTTTGGATCAGTGAGAGCAGGTATAGCACTTATTCCACAGAAGTAGACATTCTAATATTTCAAATTATCAATTATGGTAATTGACCAAAGTCTGATTTAACAAAGGTTCTAAGGGGACCCCAGGAAAGGCTGTGCTGGTGATACAGGGATCCTAATCATAATGCCAAATCAAGGTTTCAAGTCTTCAAGTGGAAAAATCACATTGTCCAAGAGACAGTGTGGTTAGAATATGTCAGCACCTTTTCATATGCTGTTGAGAAAGTGGGAAGGCTCATTGGTTCCACTCTGGATAAGTGTCAGCTGACAAAACAAGCAATTGTATGCCCTCACTCCATATATTCAAATGAACATGCCTTGTATGGTTTTTGGACAAAAGCTATTCTAAATTTTGTTGTAGAGGTCTGAAGCCTCTGAAGCCACAGTCAAGGCCAGAGTAGCGTATGGGAGAAAGGGAGGATATTGCATCATAACTTCCCAAAAACAGTACCAGTATGGGACCTTCATGGGTAACATCTGAAACACTACCTTTTGTATACGCTACACATACCAGCCGGGGTAGGCCCAAGTGAGCTCACAGACATCCACAGGAGGAGTGAGATTTTTGCCAGTGTTAGTGACAAACTCAGACAAACTTTAGGGGATTATTGGGACAAGTACAGCACTGACATTGAACTTCTACAAGAAACAGTTCAGCAGGTCTGGTCATAACTGGCAAATGCACACAAGGTTTTTGCTTTTGTTCGTCAGCAGACAAAACAACTTCAAAAGGGTATCAGGGAAATCAAAATGATTAATTGGTGGGATGAATTTTGGGACTGGGGCTCAAACATGCAGATACAAATGTGATAGATCTCCAATCACATTCTGTTCGTCCTGTTTATTTTCATGTACCTCACTGCCCTCATGGTTAAATTCATCTGCTAGAAGAAAGACCTCATCCAGAAACTAATTATGGACTCTGTGCTCCAACAGCAGGAGCCAAGAAATTAATGAACCTGGACTGTGTCACAAAAGAACTATGTAAATTTTTGCCCAGTATGAATTTAACACTTTGGAGTATTGCAAATAGCGAAAGAGGCTTGAGAGCGGACCAGTGTACGTAAATAGTCACTAATTCCAAATTGTGCATTACATTGTTTGCATATAGTACTATTATGGAGTCATAGAGATGTACAGCATGGAAACAGACCCTTCGGTCCAACTTGTCCATGCCGACCAGACATCCTAACCTAATCTAGTCCCACTTGCGAGCACTTGGCCGATATCCTCTTAAACCCTTCCTCTTCATATACCCATCCAGAGGTCTTTTAAATGCTGCAACTGTACCAGCCTCCACCACTTCCTCTGGCAGCTCATTCCATACATGCACAACCCTCTCCGTGAAAAGGTTGTCCCTTAGGTTCCTTTTATATCTTTCTCCTCTCACCCTAAACCTATGCCCTCTAATTCTGGATTCTCCCACTTCAGGGAAAAGACTTTCTGTACTTATCCTATCCATGCCTCTCATGATTATAAACCTCTATATATGAACTCCGATATATAAACATCTACCAGGTTACCCCTCAGCCCTCGACATTCCAGGGAAAACAGCCCCAGCCTAGTCGACCTCTCCCTATAGCTCAAATCCTCCAGTCCTGGCAACATCCTTGTAACTCTTTTCTGAACCCTTTCAAGTTTCACAACATTCTTCTGATAGAAAGGAGACCGGAATTGCACACAATATTCCAAAAGTGGCCTAACCACATACAGTCGCAACATAACCTCCCAACTCCTATACTCAGTACTCTGACTAATAAAGGAAAGCGTATCAAATGCCTTCTTCACTATCTTATCTACCTGTGACTCTGCTTTCAACGAACTATGAACCTGCACTCCAAGGTCTCTTTGTTCAGCAACACCCCCGACTGTTAAGTTTATTGATGTTTGGAAGGAAGCTAGTTAGTGTGTAGGGTATTGTCATATATGTATAATGAGGTACCCAAATATGTAAGCAGTTAGACGACCTGCCTGAGACTTACTCCCCTAAGGGGTGGTACAGTGGCTCAGTGGTTAGCACTTCTGCCTCACTGTAGAAGATAGAATAGATAGAAGATAGAAAAGTACATCGCAGTACAGGCCCTTTGGCCCTCGATGTTGCGCCAATCCAAGCCCACCTAACCTACACTAGCCCACTATCCTCCATATGTCTATCCAATGCCCGTTTAAATGCCCATAAAGAGGGAAAGTCCACCACTGCTACTGGCAGGGCATTCCATGAACTCACGACTCGCTGAGTAAAGAATCTACCCCTAACATCTGTCCTATACCTACCACCTCTTAATTTAAAGCTATGCCCCCTCGTAATAGCTGACTCCATACGTGGAAAAAGATTCTCATGGTCAACCCTATCTAAACCCCGAATCATCTTGTACACCTCTATCAAGTCACCCCTAAACCTTCTTTTCTCCAATGAAAACAGCCCCAAGTGCCTCAGCCTTTCCTCATACGATCTTCCTGCCATACCAGGCAACATCCTGGTAAACCTCCTCTGCACCTGTTCCAGTGCCTCCACATCCTTCCTATAGTATAGCAACCAAAACTGCACACAATACTCCAGATGCGGCCGCACCAGAATCTTAGACAACTGCAACGTGACCTCAGGACTCCGGAACTCAATTCCTCTACCAATAAAAGCCAGTACGCCATATACCTTCTTCACAGCACTATTTACCTGGGTGGCAACTTTCAGAGATCTGTGTACATGGACAGGTCCCTCTGCTCATCCACACTACCAAGTATCCGACCATTAGCCCCTTACCCCATCTTCTTGTTACTTTTACCAAAGTGAATCACTTCACACTTACCTACATTGAACTCCATTTGCCACCTTTCTGCCCAGCTCTGCAGCTTATCTATATCCCACTGTAACCTGCCACATACTTCCTCACTGTCAACAACTCCACTGACTTTCGTATCATCCGCAAACTTGCTCACCCAACCTTCTAGCCCCTCCTCCAGGTCATTTATAAAAATGACAAACAGCAATGGTCCCAAAACAGATCCTTGCGGAACACTGCTAGTAACTGCACTCCAAGATGAACCTTTACCATCAACTACTACCCTCTGTCTTCTTCCAGCCAGCCAATTCCTAATCCAAACCTCCAACTCACCCTCAATGACATACCTCCGTATTTTTTTGCAGTAGCCTACCATGGGGAACCTTATCAAACGCCTTACTAAAATCCATATATACTACAAACTACCGCTTTACCCTCGTCCACCTCCTTAGTCATCTTCTCAAAGAATTCAATAAGGTTTGTGAGGCACGAGCTGCCCTTCACAAAACCATGCTGACTATCCTTGATCACATTATTCCTATCCAGATGTTCATAAATCCTATCCCTTACAATTCTCTCTTAGACTTTGCCCACAACAGAAGTGCGAATCACCAGCCTATAGTTACTTGGGTTATCCCTACTCCTCTTCTTGAACAAGGGAACCACATTTGCTATCCTCCAGTCTTCTGGCACTATTCCTGTAGACAACGAGGACATAAAAATCAAGGCCAATGGCTCTGCAATCTCCTCCCTTGCTTCCCAGAGAATCCTAGGATAAATGCCATTAGGCCCAGGGGACTTATCTATTTTCACCCTTTCCAGAATTTCCAACACCTCTTCCCTACATACCTCAAACCCATCTATTCTAATTAATTGTGACTCAATATTCACATCGGCAACAATGTCCTTTTCCTGAGTGAATACTGACGAAAAGTATTCATTCAATGTCTCCCCAAACTCTTCAGCCTCCACACGCAACTTCCCACTACTATCCTTGACTGGACCTATTCCTACCCTAGTCATTCTTTTATTCCTGATATACCTATAGAAAGCCTTTGGGTTTTCCCTAATCCTACCAACCAAGGACTTTTCATGTCCCCTCCTTGCTGCTCTTAGCTCTCTCTTTAGATCCTTCCTGGCTACCTTATAACTCTCAATTGCCCCAATTGAACCTTCACGCCTCATCTTTACATAGGCCGCCCTCTTCCCTTTAACGAGGGATTCTAATTCCTTATTAAACCACGGCTCCCTCACATGACCCTTTCCTCCCTGCCTGACAGGTACATACTTATCAAGGACACTCAATAGTTGCTCCTTGAACAAGCTCCACATATCGATTGCGCCCTTCCCTTGAAGCCTACTTTTCCAAGCCCCGCATCCTAAGTCATGCCTCACCGCATCATAATTTCCCTGCCCCCAGCTATAACTCTTGCCTTGCAGTGCACACTTATCCCTCTCCATCACTAGAGTAAAAGTCACTGAATTGTGGTCACTGTCCCCAAAGTGCTCACCTACCTCCAATTCTAACACCTGGCCTGGTTTGTTACCCAGAACCAAATCCAGTATGGCCTCACCTCTTGTTGGCCTGTCTACATATTGTGTCAGGAAACCCTCCTGCACACATTGGACAAACACCAACCCATCTAACTTACTCGAGCTACAGCTTTCCCAGTCAATATCTGGAAAGTTAAAGTCCCCCATAACAACAACTGTGTCAGGGACCTGTGTTCGATTCCACTCTCGGGTGACTGTCTGCACTTCACACGTTTGCACGTTTTCCCTGTGTCTGAATGAATTTTTGTGGAGTGCTCTGGTTTCCTCTCACAGTTCTAAGATTTGCAGGTTAGGTGGATTGACAATGCTAAATTGCCCCACAGTGTCCAGGGCGGTGCAGTCTAAGTGGATCAGTCATAGTAAATGCAAAGTTATGGGAATAGGGTAGGGGGTGGATCCAGGTGGGATGCTCTTCAGAAGATTGGTGCAGATTCAATAGGCCAAATAGTGTCTTTTCATGCTGTAGGGATTCTGATATGTGGTGGATGGTGAGATAGTGAGTAAATTTAAGGAGGAATTAGACAGATCTTTAATTGGTAATGGGTTGAAGGGATATGGAGAGAAGGCAGGAAAATGGAGGCAAGGAGCATATCAACAATGATTGAATGGCAGAGCAGTACCTGTCTGCCTGCAAGTTCCCTTCCAAGCCACTCACCATCTTGACTTGGAAGTATGTTGCTTTTCCTTTAGTGTCACTGGTTCAAAATTCTGGATTCCCTCTTTAACTGAATTGTGGGTCTACCAATAGTGAATGAACTGCAGCGGTTCAGGAAGGCAGCTAATGATGTCCTTCTCAAGGGCAACAGGGAAGGTTGCAGTGACACATGTCCCGCGAAAGCATAAAAAAAGAGATTGGAGAAGGTGGAATTGTTTGATTTAGAAAATAGAAGAGGACGGGAGAGTTGATTCAGATTTCCAAAATCACAGGGGATCTAGATAAAATAGACAGAAAGTCATTTCCATTGTTGGAAGGGTCTAGAGGTCATAAATTTGAAGTGATTTGTGAAAATATCAATGGGGGGAGATGAGATAAAAACCTTCCCTTACATCTGAGAGAGTGGGAGAGGTAGTTTCGCTCATCATCTTAAAAGGGAAGAAAGAAAGTAGTTGAGGGAGAAAACAATTGTCAGGTTAAAGGGTGTGGAACTAGCTGGATTGCTTTAACAGTACGTTGTCAAGGACTTGGTGGGCCAAATGATCCCTTCTATCGAGTAACCAGGCTGTGATTTGATGACTGGCTGGAATGCTGGCATTGTAACTGATCCCAAGTTGAACCCAGACCCTAATTACCTCCACCACTGAAACAGCCCATTTCCACCCCTAAAGCATCACCCACTTCACCTCTCACTAAGGATTTATTACTTGAAACTCTTGGCTGCTTCTTTAGTACCTTGAAAGTGTTCATAGCTGATTCCTCATCCTCCATTAATCTCTATGATAATTTAAAACTCTGCTGCCTTTATTTGCACAAAGTCAAGTCCAGCTTACACCTCCCTTTACAGACCTATTGATGTTCACCTGAGAGAATTCATGATTGAATTCATGCAACAGTGCATCCAAAAAAAACAGTACTTTGATGGTGCCTGACTCCTTCATAATCACACTGGAGTGCCAGGCTTTGTTTTTTGCTGAAGTCTCTGCAGGACGACAGGAACTCATGACCTTCTGTCTCAGAGATACCTTTGGAGGCACAGCTCCCACAGGAAGAGAGTTTGCAAACTTTCTTTTGTATCTTGTCATTAAAAACATATTTGGAATTGAAAGTTATGATATGGTATGATTATGGTGCTCTGAATTTATCATCGATTATCATCAAAGCTCACCTGGTTCATTACTGCTCATTAGAGTGGAAATCTGCCATCCTTACCCAGCCTAACCTACATGTGATCCGGATACATTGCAATGTGTTAGACTCTTAACAGTCCTCTGATATGGCCTGAGGCAGTTAGGGGCAGACAATAAATGCTGGCTTTGCCAGTGATGTCCTCATCCTACGAAAAAATAAGGAATTTTTTGGTAGTTTTCCCATGAGTTAATAAATTCCCTCAAGTAATTATGTCAGTAAAAAATAGTAGAAATTATTCATTGATTATTTGGAGGCTGATGTGCCTCTTCCCCTGGGATTCCTAAGGATCTATTAACTGCATCATCTACAGATTTGGGCTCAGGTTTCACATCAACATTAATGACACCCCAGCGAAATGCTATAATACCTCTCCACTGTTTCTGTGCTGTTTGACACCTGCCCTGACATCCACTCTTGGGTGAGGTGTGACTTTGAACATTGGACTGACTGGAATCACCACCTTGGCTTTACCATTACTTTCTACTCTTGCAAATAACTTCATTCTAGCGACGAGCCACTCAGACAACTGAATTAGATTGTTTCAACATTGACATGCTGAACTGTTTTTCTATTCTCATATCTTCTATCTCAAGTTCTGTTTGCTTTGACTTTTGTAACATTTTATCCTTCACTCACATATACCATTGTCACTTCTACGTGTGAAAATTCCAGTGGTCATCTGGTTCAGTGATCTCTGCTGTCAATACAGTCTAGCCCCATTTGCAGAACTCTAGTGAGCCCACTCTTAGGCTTAGATACTTACTCCTAAGGCTCAGAGATGCAACATTTTCACAAACCTGCACAAGGAGAAAGAGGCTGAGAACTCTGGATTTCTGTTCCAGGGGTTCCTGGCAGTCAGGCAGTGGATACGGAAGCCATACCTTGATGCATTGGCACGTAGTGAAAAATTAACTAACCCCCTCTCCCCCCTGCCCCCCACCCCCCCCACCCCCCAAAAAAGGGGGTGACTTCCAGACTGCACCCTTCACACAACCTCCCTTCCCCAAACACTTCCCATTTCACATCCATATCACATCGAACCCTCCACTCCCCAATGGCTCCTCATACTTTTCATGGCAGCCTATAGCCCTCAGCCCATTCACATATTTCTCATAACATTCATGCCAGCTAATCGCACATCCTCATAGATTCTTATAGCTCTGATGTCAACTTAGTTCTAACGTGCCAATCCATGTCCCCAGTCCACCACCTGTCCCTCTAGCTCACCTAATATCTACCATGGACAGACTTCAGGAGCCTTGCTGACTTAGATGAAATCATTGCTATTAGACAACTCAACAAATTCATAAGAAGACTCAGGAATTCAGTATAACAATTTTTTTTTCATTATTTTGCAGGACACGTAGTCTTACCACCATGAAATGTAAAACTAAACTCTGGTAAGTTACAAACACCTACAAGCTTTACTTCAATCATTAAAATATTGGCTACTGTTTTCAAACGATTTTACAAAGGCATTGTCTGCATTTCACCCAAGGCCGGCTGTATCTTGTTGATAGTGTAGCTCCTGACTCCTAGCCTGCCTTTACACTTCTTTCATTTCTATTTGCTTTTACGATACAATTAAAAATTTCATCTTTAATTAATTGAAACTGACTCAATCCCCTCAGTTATAAAACTATTGATGATGCCACTACTAAAAAGCACACTAATTGGCAAAAACATATTCAATATATTGTCATTCTTTCAATTAATCCTTTACAAAAGCAAATATTTCACTTAAGACCTTAGTCTCTTATCAAAACAAGTCTTTCTATCCTGTAAACACATGG
This sequence comes from Chiloscyllium punctatum, assembly GCF_047496795.1. Taxonomy (NCBI): domain Eukaryota; kingdom Metazoa; phylum Chordata; class Chondrichthyes; order Orectolobiformes; family Hemiscylliidae; genus Chiloscyllium; species Chiloscyllium punctatum. The sequence goes on from NC_092741.1 coordinate 112,635,393, forward strand.
AGCTGGCAATCACTGTTACTTAACTCATTGAAAATGATATGTTGAGAATGATTCATGCAGCACAAATTCTATAATGGTAGTCTCCAGTTTTATACCAACAGTCATTCTGAGACACTTCACTCCTTTTATTTAAATCCTCACATTGTTTTTCAATTTTAAGCATGACTTAACAGATATAAAAGAGACCTAAGGGGCAACTTTTTCACGCAGAGGGGGATACGTGTATGGAATGAGCTGCCAGAGGATGTGGTGGAGGAAGGTACAATTGCAGCATTTAAGAGGCATTTGGATGGGTATATGAATAGGAAGGGTTTGGAGGGATATGGGCCGGGTTCTGGCAGGTGGGACTAGAATGAGTGGGGATATCTGGTCGGCATGGACGGGTTGGACCCAAGGGTCTGTTTCCGTGCTGTACATCTCTATGACTCTATGACTCTATGACAGACCATAAGACTGTAAGACCAAAAGGTGTATAGGATCAGGAATAGGCCACTCAGCCCATCAATTTTGCTGCACCATGTAATGAAATCACGGTTGCTCTGCTAACTCTCAACTCCACATTTTTGCCATTACCTTGTAACCCATGGTTCCCTTAGTGATTAAAAATCTGTCTATCACAGCCTTGAACATGCTTAAGAGACCCATTCTTGACTGTCTGTATAGTACTTGACTCAATACTTGATTTCCAAACTATTTTTATGTCATCTGCAAACTTGGCTATAATACATTCATTTTCTTCATGCATATCATTAATATATGTGGGCGGCACAGTGGCACAGTAGTTAGCACTGCTGCCTCACAGCACCAGAGACCCGAGTTCAATTCCCGCCTCGGGACTGTGTGGAGTTTGCACATTCTCCCTGTATCTGTGTGGGTTTCTTCCGGGTGCGCTGGTTTCCTCCCACGGTACAAAGATGTGCAGGTCAGGTGAATTGGCCATGCTAAATTGCCCGTAGTGTTAGGTGAAGGGGTAAATGTAGGGTTGTATGGGTGGGTTGCGCTTCGGTGTGGACTTGTTGGGCCGAAGGGCCTGTTTCCACACTGTAAGTAATCTAATCATATTGTAAATAATTGTGGTCCCAGCACTGATCCCTGTGGCATTCCAATAGTTGCAAGCTGCCATTCTAAAAATGCACCCCTTATTCCAACTCTGTCTTCTATTAGATAGCCAATCCTTATCAAGCTATTATATTACCCCAAACACTTTGGGTATCATCTTATTAAGTAGACTTAAGTGCAGTGTCTTAAATTAACCCCTTTTGGAAATCCAAATATATTACACATACTGCTTCCACATTATCTGTCCTGCTTGATACCTCCTCAAAGAACTGCAATAAAATTGTCAGGCATGATTTCCCTTCATGAAGCCATGATGATGCTACTTCATTAGATCGTGTATTTCTAATTCTCTGCTATTACATCCTTTGTAATAGATTATAACATTTTCCCAATGACAGATGCTAAGCTAATTTTTTTTTGTCACCTTCCCTTTTTGAATAAGGATGTTACATTGGTAATTTTCCAAACATTGGTAACTAAAGTCCTCAGATGCAATGAATTATGTCTTGCTGTGTAAGAGAAGTGTCTCTTTTTGATAAAGTTCAACAGTGATCTATCTGTCAGCACTGCTAATTTCATTGGCCATTAGACTCAGTATAGGAAGGAGAATTAGTCGCAGCACTCTATATCAGGCACAAGCCATCAGTGGTTGTTTCTGCAACATATAGGAAAATAACCCTGTGATTAGTGGAGCGGCTCTTCACTAACTCTAACCATTCTGTTCACAGGGATGACTTTTTACCCATTGATCACCCACACGTTTGAATGTTTCTGGGTGCATTTGGGAATTTTGGGAGATTTCTCCATCACAATGTCCATTTGTACATGTTGAACAGTGGTCAGAAGGTCAGTCACTCATGATGAGTACCTAACTGTCTTACTGATGTGACAGGTCCAGTTAAGATCCTTGTCAATGATAGCCTCCAGGATGTTGATGATGGAGGGTTTCAGCAATTGTGATGTTGCTGATTGTCCAGGGAAATGACAGTAGGCTTTCTCATTAGGGATGGCTGTTACCAGGTAGCAGTTCAGGCTAGAATGTTGTTAGGGTCATGTTGTCAATGAGCATGCACTACTTCTGTATATGAGCAATTGTAAGTGTGAGAAAAAGGATAAGGGAAAGGGTGACACTGGCAATGACACTTTGAACCATAGTTCATGATACCTTTCTGAAAAAGCAGCAAAAGAGATAAGGAAGATTGGCATTTATGTTACAATTGTTATTACTTTCTGATGTCCCAAAGTACTTTACAGAAAATTAAGCTTTATTGCACATATATTGTGGGAATCCCCAGCAGCTCATTTGTACACAGTAAGCTTCCACAAGCAGCAATGAGACTGACGAGCAGATCATCGGCCCTAATGATGTTGAAATTTAAAAGTATGGATGAAAAATGTTGGAATTTACTAAATTTACTGGAATTTAGTTACTAGAACTAAACTGAAGCAACCATATTGATACTGTGGCTTTCAATGCAGGTTAAAAGATTGGAACTGTCTAACATGTAACATACCTCCTGACTCCTCAATACCTCTTCATCACCATCTACAAGGCGCAAGTCAGGAGTGTATTGGAATACACCCCAACTTGTCTGGGTGAAAAAAGTCCAACAATTAAATGTGACTATAAATAAATAAATGGTTCTACTGCTAGCATCTTCCAAATCCATAACATTTTCCACCAAAACAGATCAGCAGGTGGATAGAAACACCACCAGCCACTAGTCCCTTTCAAAACACTGACCATCCTGATTTGGAAATACATTGCTGTTCTTTCACTGTCACTGAGTCAACTCCTGGAGCTCCTTCCCAAATAACATAATGGAGGTACATACAAGGACTGCAACATTTCAAGAGGACACCGGAATAAATAGAGAAAAGCAGTAAATGTTGACCTTGCCTGTGTTACTAACATCCTATGTGGAAATAAAAAAAAGTATGTGAACCATTGATTAGTTTCAAATCACAGATGGAGCAGCCAGTAAGATTCTAAGGTTAGCAACTAATTAGAACAGTATGCCGTCTGGTTCAATAATTAATCTAAATATAGTTACATTTATTTGTTGTTGACCTGCACACAAGGGTAGTTAACATACAATGACAATGAGGGAATGATGATACATGATTCAGATGCACTGTAATAACTTGAGAATGCAAGCCAGGGGTAGCTGGGAAGGTAAATTTGAATATAAAATACTTATCTTGTGAATTGGCAGAGTGAAGGCTGAGCAGGAGCAGAAGGAGACATGGGGACTGCTGGGTAAATGAACTAATATATCTGGGCAGTGGCTAAACCCGAAACACTACACATGTAATGTCTCCCACCTGTGCTCCCCTTCTAACCAAAAAAAAAGACCTGTGTGGAAGGTTGGTAAGGTAAGGCTTTTTAAAAATATCTTTTGGCAATTTAGAGCATAGGGGATGGAGTTGCAGAATGTGGGAGGTAAAGGTCACCACTAATGTTCCGCCTAACTTCACTTGCGAGAAGTGTACCCAACCCAAGCTCCTCAAAGAACATTAGGGAACTGGAGCTGGATGAACTTTGGATCATTTGGGAGGCTGAGGGGGTGATAGAGAGGAGTTATAGGGAGGTAGTCATACCTAAGTTACAGAGTAAATGGAGCTGGGTGACCATCAGGAGAGGGAAGGGGAACAGACAGATAGTGCAGGGACCCTCACTATGTGGCTGTTCCCCTCAATAAGAAGTAAACTGCTTTGGTAACTATTGGGGGAGGGGCAACCTACTGGGGAAAGCCACAACAGCCTGGCTGTATGGCTCAGAGGGGAAGTGGGGAGAATAGGAAAATGATAGTGATTGAGATTCAATGGTTAGAAGAACAGACAGGAGATTCTGTGGTCACCACTAAGACTCCGGGATGGTATGTTGCCTCCCAGGTGCCAGTGTCAGGCATGTCTCGGATTGAGTCTACAGGATTCTTAAGAGAGAAGGTGAGCAGTCAGAAGTCGTGGTACATATTGGTAGCAATGACATAGCTTGGAAAAGGGATGAGGACTTGAAAAGTGAATATAGGGAGATTGGTTGGAAGCTAGAAGGCAGGACGAGCAGAGTAGTAATCTCAGGATGCTACTAGTGCTATGGGCTAGTAAGGCTAGCAACAGAGAATAAGTGCAGCTGAACATGTGGCTGCAGATCTGGTGTAGGAGGGAGGGCTTCAGATATGTAGATCATTGGGATCTCTTCTTGGGAAGGTGGGATCTATGCAAAGAAGATGGGTTGCACCTGAACTGGTGGGGCACCGATATCTTGGGTGGGATGTTTGCTACAGCTCTTTGGGAGGCTTTAAACTAGTTTGGCAGGGGGATGGGAACCGGAGCGATGGATCAAAGGATGAGGTAGGTGGTGAATAGGAAGATACAGCATGCAGAGAGTCTGTGAGGAAGGATAAATAATTGATAGGGCAAAGTTACAGTCAGTGTGATGGGTTGAAGTGTGTCTATTTTAACGCAAGAAGTGTCAGGAATAAGGGTGATGAATTTAGAACATGGATCATTACTTGGAGCTACAATGTTGTAGCCATTAGGGAGACTTGGATATCACAGGGGCAAGAGTGGTTGTTGGATGTTCTGGGGTTTAAATGTTTCAAAAGTAATAGGGAGGGAGGTAAAAGAAGTGGGGGAGTGGCTTTGCTAATCATGGAAGTATCAAAGCTGGAGAAAGGGAGGTCATCGAAGAGGGTTTCTACTGAGTAAGCATGGATGGAAGTCAGAAACAGGAAAGGAGCAGTCACTTTATTGGGAGTTTTCTATACACCCCCCAACAGCAACAGAGACACAAAGGAGCAGATTGGGAGGCAGATTTTGGAAAGGTGCAGAAGTAACAGGGTTGTTGTCATGGGTGACTTCAACTTCCCTAATATTGATTCGAACCTCCTTAGTACAAATAGTTTGGATGCAGCAGACTTTGCCAGGTGTGTCCAGAAAGGATTCCTGACTCAATATGTCGATAGGCCGACGAGAGGGGAGGCCATATTGAATTTGATGGTTGGCAACGAACCAGGTTAGGTCAGATCTCTTGGTGCAAGAGCAGTTTGTGATAGTGATCACAACTTCCTGACCTTTACTATAGTCATGGAGAGGGATAGGAGAAGGTGGTATGGGAAAGTATTTAGTTGGGGGAAGGGGAATTACAATGCTATTAGGCAGAAACTGTGGACCATAAATTGGGAACAGATATTCTCAGGGAAATCGACGACATAAATGTGGAGGTTGTTTATGGAGCACTTGCTGCGAGTGCTGGATAGGTTTGTTCCACTGAGGCAAGGAAGGGATGGTAGGGTGAAGGAACTTTGGATGACAAGAGATGTGAAACATCTAATCAAGAGGAAGAAGGAAGCTTACTTAAGGTTGAGGAGGCAAGGATCAGACAGGGCTCTAGAGGGTTACAAGGTAGTCAGGAAGGAACTGAAGAATGGATTTAGGAGAGCTAGAAGGGGGCATGAAAAAGCATTGGCAGGTAGAATAAAGAAAAATCTAAGGCATTCTACACTTACGTGAGGAACAAGAGGATGGCCAGAGTGAGGGTCGGCCTGATCAGGGACAGTGGAGTGAACTTGTGCCTGGAGACGTTGAAGGTAGGGGCGGTCCTAAATGAATACTTTGCTTCAGTAATCACTACTGAGAGGATTCTTGTCAGCATGAGGACAGTGTGAAACAGGCTGATATGTTCAAACAGGTTCATGTTAAGAAGGTGGTTGTGCTGGAAATTTTGAAAAACATGAGGACAGCTAAGTCCCTTGGCCCAGACGGGATATACCCAAGTTTACTATGGGAGGTGAGGGAAGAGATTGCTGTGCCTTTGGTGATGATCTTTGCATCTTCACCATCCACTGGAGTAGTACCAGATGATCAGAGGGTGGCAAATGTTATTCCATTGTTCAAGGAAGGGAATAGGGATTACCCTCGTAATTACAGTCTAGTCTGTCTTACATCATTGGTGAACAATTTATTGGAGAGGATTCTGTGATACAGGATTTATCAGTATTTGGAAATGCACAATTTGATTACAGATAGCCAGCATGGCTTTGGCTGGGCATACAATGCCTCACAAGCCTTACTGAATTCTTTGAGAATGTGACAAAACACATTGATGAAGGTGGAGCTGTGAATGTGGTGGATATGGATTTTAGCAAAGCATTTGATCAGGTTCCCCATGATAGGCTCATTCAGAAAGTAAGGAAGCATGGGATACAGGGGAATGTAGCTGACTGGTTACAGAATTGGCTGGCCCATAGAAGACACAGGGTGGTCATAGATGGAAAGTATTCAGCCTGGAGCTCGGTGACCATGGCATTCCGCAAGGATCTATTCTTGGGCCTCTGTTCTTTGTGATATTTATAAATGACGTGGATGAGGAAGTGGAAAGGTGCTTTAGTAAGTTTGTGAATGACATAAGGTTGGTGGAGTGGTAGATAAGGTAGAGGGCTGTTGTACATTGCAACAGGACATTGACAGGATACAGAACTGGGCTGAGAAGTGGCAGATGGAATTCAACCTGGAAAAGTGTAATGTGATTCATTTTAGAAGATTGAATTTGAATGCAGATTACAGACTTAAGAGCAGGATTCTTGGCAGTGTGGATGAACAGAGGGATCTTGGGGTTCACATCCATAGATTCCCCAAAGTTGCCACCCAATTTGATAGGGTTGTTAAGAAAGCATATGGTGTGTTGGCTTTCATTAGCAGAGGGGCTAAGTTTTAAGAGCTGTGAGGTTATGCTGCAGCTCTATAAGGCCCTCGTTAGATCACACTTGGAATATTGTGTTCAGCTCTGGTCACCTCATTGGAAGAAAGATATGGAAGCTTTAGAGAGAGTGCAGAGGAGATTTACCAGGATGCTGTCTGGACTGGAGGGCATGTCTTATGAAGAAATGTTGAGGGAGCTAGGGCATTTGTCATTGGAGCGAAGAAGGATGAAAGGTGACTTGATAGAGATGTACAAGATGATGAGAGACATCGTTAGAATGGATAACCAGAGAGTTTTTCCCAGGGCAGAAATGGCTATCATGAGGGTAGCATAATTTTATGGCGATTGGAAGAAGGTTGAGGGGAGATGTCAGAGGTAAGTTCTTTACACAGAGAGTGGTGGGTGTGTAGAATGTGCTGCCAGCGGTGGTAGTAGAGTCAGAGACATTAAGGACATTTAAGCAACTCTTGGATAGGCACATGGCTGATAGTAAAATGAAGGGTATATAGGTTAGTTTGATCTTATAGTAGGATGAAAGGTCAGCACAACACTGAGGACAGAAGGGCCTATACTGTGCTGTGCTGTTCTATGTTCTATGTTCTGACTTGCCAAAGTACTTCCAACAGCATTTTCCAAATCTGTGATCTTCGCCATGGAGAAAGTTAAGTACAGATGCCACCAGCAGTCAGATTCTTCCCAAACTACTCACCATTGTGACTTGGAAATATATTGCTGTTCCTTCACTGACATTGGGCCAAAATCCTGGAACACCCTTTCCAACGACTCTGTGAGTGTACATGGACTGTAGTGGTTCAAAAAGTCTTTTTTGATTCCTGATGAAGGGCTTTTGCCTGAAATGTTGATTTTCCTGCTCCTTGGATGCTGCCTGACCTGCTATGCTTTTCCAGCACCATTCTAATCTTGGTTCAAAAAGTCTGTCTACCACTATCTTCTCAAGGTAACTATGTTTGGACAACAAGAGCTGACCCAGACAATGTTTGCTGCAGTGAATTAAAATGAAAATCAGGATGCCAGTTTACTCAAAGGGAAATTTGAGGATGATAGTGTTCCCATGAGCATGTGGCTTGCATCCCTCTCAATGGTGGAGGCTGTGGGTTTGGAGTTAACATGTAGTTTGCAGTTGAATAATGCGTGAATTAAAGCTGGGTAGCTATGTTGTGTTCGCAGGTAAAATACTGTAACGCTGCTGTTAACCTCAGCCTTCTGGTGGGTGAGAGACTCCATGATGCAAATAAAAATCCTGACTGCTGCTCAGCAGTTACATTCGAAACATATATGGAATATATTTCACAGTGCAGAGGAAGACTGCATGATTCCAAATTACTGAGATTATTTATAGCCTGTTAAGTCCTGTTTGTTAAGGGGAAGCCTATCATTCTTAGCCACCACATTGACAAAAATGTTGAGAAGGGTGTAAATTTATATTCATAAAGGTCAGTTTTAACTTCTAAGGTGAAAGATAAGATCTTTAGCTGACAGACTCATGGAGCTGCTGAAATATTCTTAGTTTCTCATAGCTAAGAACTCACGCAGCCTTTCTTACAAACAATAATATAGAGTTTTATGATATCTGAGCTGATCTGCACTTTTTAGAATTAACATTTACAACAAACTTGCTCTTCTTCATCTCCTCTAATCCTCTCTTGCTATCCTTTTCTCTAGATTCCTTCTTCCTTCCTCACCTTTCATTTCCTTCCTTTGCTCTCCTTTTCTCTCCAACCTTCCTCCTGCTGACCTATTCTTTTCTGCCTTGAGGACCTATACAACTCTTCTTAAAAGATCTATGCCATTTATTTCAGCCACTCACATTGGTAGTAAGTTCTCACCACTCTCTGGATGAAAGAAATCCTAAATACCTGACTGCACTTTATTCGTCAGTATATTATATTTATAACCCCTATTTATTTATAGCATGTTGACTGAATGTCACTCTTCATCCTTGAGTTTATACTATGTGGAGCATTAATTTGGCCAGGCGCACACTAAATTTCCAGCTTGTCTTAAATCTTAGACTGGTGTAATTTTGGAAAGTACTATGGTTTTGTTTCAAATGACCATTTTTGCTACCTTGTGGTTGTAACACCTTTGTGGTATGTGGTACTCGGTAAGGATTGTTTAAGGGAATTTGTTATTGTCAATCTTCCTCTACCTTTCTTTGTTTTTGATTTATCTAATGGTTAGAGGTACAGGATGCACCACTGTAGAATATCTGTTCTATAGACTAGGATGGAAAAAGAGAAGCTTGAACTAATGTTCAGGGTAGATGGGCTCAATCCCACGATAACAAATAATGAAATTTGAATCCAATTCTGGAATTAAAAGCTTGTCTCATGATAGCCATGTAACCATTGATGTAAAACCCATTGATCAAACTGTGGTTGCTGTTGTTGATTTTTTGTGCCTTAGTTAATACCAAATGGTTCTCTAATGTCCTGTAGGGAAGGAAATCTTTTTATCCTTATCCTGCCTTATCTGCTTGTGACTCCAGACTCGCAACAACGTGATCGATTCTGAACTGCCATCTGAAATGGCCTAGAAAGCCACTTGGTTGAAGCAGACTAAAATGTTTGAAAGGAATCAAACTGGATCGACCCATCTGGTATTAACTAAGGCACCAATTAATAGCAACCACAGTTTAATCACCCTTCTAACATCTCATGGTAATTGCCAGAATTGGGAGAGCTGTCTCATAGACTAGTCAAGCAACAGTTTGTCATGGCCATATTCATGGCATCATACTTTACAGATAATGTCCCAAGACACTACTATCATCATCCTTGGGTATGTCCTATCCCATCGGCATGCCTAGGGGAGGGTGGCATAATGGTATACAGTCAGGTGAGAGTTGCACTGGGATGCCTCAACATTGATGGTAGATCCATGAAATCTCATTGTGTCAGTTCAGACATGGATATGGAAATCTCCTGCTGATTACCAAATACTGTAACCCCTTGACTGATGAATTGAGACTCTTCCATGTTGAATAACACTTGAAGGAAACACTAAAGGTGACAAGGTAATCTGGGTGAGGATTTCTTTGTCATCATCAAGAGTGGCTCAGCAACAGTCCTATTGATTGAGCTAGTAAAATCCCAAAGGACATAGCTGCTAGATTGTGTCTACAGCAGGTAGTGAGGGAAGCAACAAGAATGAAAAACGTACTTGACCTCATTCTCACCAATCTGCCAGCTAGAGGTACATCTGTCCACGACAGAATCTGAAAGAGTGACCACCACACAGTCCCTATGTGACAAGGTCCTCTTTTTAAATTAAGAATACTTTTCATTGTGTTGTGTGGCACTATCATCATGTGAAATGGCAAAGAATTCAAACAGATCGATCAACTCCAAACTACACCATTAAAAAGCTGTTGTGGGCCATCAACAGAAGCAGAATTGCATTCAACTATACTCTACAACCTCATGGCCTGACATGTTCACTGCTCCACTATCACATCAAGCTAGGGGAACACCCCTTAATTTTCAATAACATGAATATCACTGAATCCTCCACTATCAACATTTGGACTGGTTACCATTGACCAGAAACTGAACAGGACTAGCTATATAAATAATATAGCTACAAGAGGAGTCAGAGACTAGGAATCCTGCAGCAAGTAATTTAATCTCCAGACTCTCCAAAGCCTGTCTACCATCTATACGTGTTACAAGAGAGAGAGAGAGAATGTTTTTCTGAACTGAGAGATAACAAGCACCTGCTTATACAACTAGATGGCAGTCCCAGAATGTACCGGAAAATTGAAAATATGTAACATTTGACTGTGAAATGGATACCTGAGTTTTGGTTGCTGTTTTGACAGCAATTCAAATTTTACCAATCAGTTTAAATCATGCTCCAGGATACTCCAATCGAGTTTGAATTTATTGTTTTGCCAATATCGAACCAATGAGACGATCCGATGTTTGGGTGCATAGGAATGTGGACGTTTTGAAAATTGATCAGACAGCAACTTCTGTGGAGAGAGAAACTGCCAGAGAGCTAACTGCCCATCTGACATCGCGCTTTTAAAGAAATCAGAAAAAAACACAAAAAAAGATATCAGAGGTACCTTTTCATGTAAAGCCTATTCACAGTGAAAAAAAGACAATTGAGGAAGATCAGCAGCAGGAAAACTGAAAACAGTGGGGAAGACATAGACAGTGCAGTTTTGAGATTAAGTTAATGTAATTTTAATAACTGTCTTAATGGAACAGCATATTTTTATTGAATTTAGGTCAGATAGAAAGTAGTTACGAGAAAGGGGGGCTAGGATTTGTGAATTTTTTTTTGTTTAATGTTCACTATTAGAGTTAGAGAAATATGGGAGTTCTCTGTCACTCACATTTTAATAGATTATGAGGCAAGGTGAGCACCTTCCAAACTTGCAACCTCTGCCATCTCTGACAAGGGCAGAAGATATATGGGAACACCACCAGCTCTGCAAATTCCCCTCCAAGCCACACAGGATCCTGACTTGAAAATAAATTTGTCATTTTTTCACTATCACTATGTCAAAATCCTGGAACACCCTCCCTGACCAGCGTGGAAACAAGACCTGACCCCACGGTGACCCAACATTGAGGAGGCTCAACCAAACTGGTTACAACAACAGTCTTGAGACAGAATACCCTGAAGTCTTGTTCATTGTAGCTGGTTCAATCAGGCCAACTTCAAGAATGTGTTACCAAAACACAATCAACATGTCCCCTGACCCACCAGAGGTCTGAACATCCTTGACCATTGCTATACAACCATCAAAGATGCCTACCACTCCATCCCCCACCAGCATTTTGGAAAATCATATCACAATGATGTGTTCCTCTTCCTGGCTTACAAACAGAAATCAAAGCGTGAAGCAGTGCAATATTGGTCTGAGTCAACAAAAAGACTATTAGGGGACTATTGCAATTCAGTGGACTTGCCCAATTTCAAGAACTCAGCAGTTAAGCTATATGAGTACGCCACTATGATCACAAACTTCATTAGTAAGTGTGTAGAAAATTTGTACTACAGAAGTTAATCCAAATATTCCCCAACTGAAAATCATGGATGAACTGGGAGATCCAATCCCTACTGAAGTCAAAGTCTGAGGCATAGAAGTTGAGCAAACCTGAACTATACAGGAAATCTAGGTATGACCTTCAAAAAGCCATCAGAGATACCAAGAGACAATACCAAACTAAGCTTGAGACCCAGATCAACGACACAGATACCCATCGTTTGTGGCAAGGCTTACATGACATATCAGGCAGCAAAGCGAAGTTGAACAGAATTGTAATGGTACATCCCTACTCCCTAAGGTTTTTTGCATCTTTTGTTCGCTTGAACAGATGGTCAGCAAAATGATATCACCCACCTTGGATGCACGTGCACCTACAGTCATTGCTGCAGATGGTAGAAGACCTTATGCCTGAAATGTCAACTCTCTTCCTCGGATGCTACCTGACCAGCTGTGCTTTTCTAATGCTGCACTTTTTGACACTGAACTCTCCACATCTGCAGTCCTCACTTTCTCCTTCTTGAGAGTGATCCCATTTGTGGACCAGTTGGCGGGAGTTTTCACTGACATCTTTAACTTATCCTTACTAAGAACTGAAGTCACCACCAGTTTCAAGAAGACCACCATCGTCTTGGTGCCAAATAAAAATCATGAACTTTGCCTCAATGACTACCACTTGGTGGCTCTGACCTCTATAATTATAAAATGCTTCAAGAGTTTAGTCATGGCTCACATCAACTCCAGCCTACCAAATTGCCTTGGTCCTTTGCAATTTGCCTACCGACTCTACATGTCCACAGCAAATACCATCTCCCATGCCCTACACTCATAAAGTCATAGAATCATAGAGTTGTACAACATGGAAACAGACCCTTTCGTTCAACTTGTTCGTGCTAACCCAATACCCAAAATCAATTTAGTCTCATTTGCCAGCATTTGGCCCATATCCCTCTAACCTCTTTCTATTCATGTTCCCATCTAGATACCTTTTAAGTGTTGTAATTTATCAGCCTTCACCAGTTCCTCTGGCAGTTCATCCCACACATGCACCACTGTCTATGACCCCTTTTAAATCATTTGACTCTCACCCTAAACCTGTGCCGTCCAGATTTGGATTCCTCTGCCTTGGGAAAAAATATCTTAGCTATTTATCCCAAGCATGCCCCTCATGATTTTATAAAACTTTACAAGGTCATCCCTGAGCCTCCAACGCTCTAGGGAAAATAGACCTATTCTAATCAGCCTTTCCATATAGGTCAAACTCTCCAACCATGGCAAATCTAATCCCATTTGCCATCATTTAGCCCATATCCCTCTAAACCCTTGCTATTCATTTATCCATTCAGATGCCTTTTAAGTGTTGTTATTGTATGAATCTCCACCATTTCATCTTTGAGCTTCCACCTTCCAGGGAAAATAGTTCCAGCCTATTCAGCCTCTCCTTATAGCTCAAACCCTCCAATGCTGGCAACATCCTTGTAAATCATTTCTATACCTTTTCTAGTTTCACAACATCTTTCCAGTAGCAGGGAGACCTGAATTGAGTGCAGTATTCCAAAAGTGGTCTTACCAATATCCTGTACAGCCACAAAATGACATCCCAACTGCTATACTCAATGCACTGACCAATGCAGGCAAATGTACCAAACACCTTCTTCACTACCTTGTCTACCTGCATCTCCACCTTCAAGGAACTATGAACCTGCAAGGTCTCTTTGTTTGGCAACACTCCCCAGGACTCTATCATGAAGTGTATAAGTCCTGCTCTGATTTGCCTTACCAAAATTCAATACCTTACATTTATCTAAATTAAACTCCATTTGCTACTCCTTGGCCCATCGGCCCATTTGATCAAGGTCCTGTCGTATTCTGAGATAACCATCTTCACTGTCCACTGCATAACCAATTTTGGTGTCATTTGCAAACTTACTAACCATTACTCCTATATTTACATACATAAAATCTATATAAATGACAAAAAAACTGGACCCAGCATTGATACTTGCCACACGCCACTGGTCATAGGCCTCCAGTCTCAAAAACAACATTTCACAGCTACTCTCTATCTCTCGCCTTATGGCCAATCTTGAATCCACATGTTTAGTTGGCCTCCCTGGAACATCTGGATAACAAGAATACCTATATCAGGTTCCTTTTCACTGACTACAGTTCTGCCTTCAACACAATAATTCCAAACAAACTCATCTCTCAACTCTGAGGCCTAGGTCTTGGCTCCACCCTCGATAAACTGGATCCTCTACTTCCTGACCCATAGACAGCCATCAGTAAAATAGATGAAACCAGCTCCTCTACTACACTCCTCTATTCTGGTGCCCTGCAAGTCTGCATACTCAGCCTCCTACTATACTCATTATACACTCATGACTGTGTGGCTAAATTCTGCCACAACTCCATTTACAAGCTTGCTAATGATATCACCATTGTAGGTCAGATCTCAACAATGAGACAGAATATAGGAAAGAGATTGAGAGCTTAGTGGCATGGTGTAAAGACAACAATCTCTCCATCAACATCAGCAAAACAAAGGAGCTAGTTTCAGGATGCAGAGTGCAGGATAAGGCCCTGTCTGCACTAATGGTGCTGAGGAGAAGAAGGTTGAGAGTACCAAGTTCCTGGGAGTGATGCTTGCCAATAATCTATCCTAGTGCACTCACATTTATGTGATGATCAAGAAAACACAACACACCTCTACTTCCTCAGGAAGCTAAGGAAATTCGGCAAGTTTTTTGTGGACTCTTACCAATTTTTATAGATGAGCAATAGAAAGCATCCTATTTGGATATATCACAGCATGGTATGGCAACTACTCTTCCAAAGACTGCAAGAAACTACAGAGAGTCCTGAACACAGCCTAGTCCACCAGCAAACCAGCCTTCCACCATTGACTCCATCTATACTTCCCACTGCTTCAGGAAAGCAACCAACATAATCAAAAGCACTGCCATCCTCCTTCATCAAGCAAAAGATGCAAAAGTTTGAATACATGCACAAGTAGATTCAAGAACAGCTTTTCCTGTTGTTATCAGACTTTTGAATGGACTTCTTAATGTTGATTCTGATCTCTCTGTGGCCGTAACATTGTAATCTGCACTCTGTTCTGCTACCCTGATGGTAGGATCTGCCTGTGTGGCACATAAGGCAACACTCGGTACATGTGACAACAATAAATCATTCAAATCAATCAATCAAACTACGAAAAAGTAGATTGTCTATTGCATGTTGGAAATAAGGACAAACACATTTTATCACACACATTAGTTCCACATTAAGGAGCTAATACAGATTCATCTGGTCTCCCTGAAAGCTGGCTTAGAACTCATTGATTCCACAGACTCAGTGTGACACCAGTAGAATAAGTGGAGCCAATGTAAGATGAATATTAACCCTTTCAGAACCATTATCTTCTGCAATACAAGAGACCATAGATACAATGTCATCACTGCAAGGACATCTCTCAAGCACGCTCTCTATATTACAGGCTAATTCTCTCACAGGGGGATTTCCCTTTGAATCTTTCCCACTTTTACCCATCACTGTTCATTAACAAACAATGTCATCCACTCTAAATTGTCAAATAAGCTGACAAATTCATGTAAGGGAAGCTTAGAGAAGGAGATAATGCTGACAGACAGAATCGTGTCCATCAAGGATATAATCAGAATGTTTGTATAACTGGGGATAAAGTAAACATAAAATTGATCCCACTGAGATTAATAATTGTATTAGATCAATAGGCATATTCATAAAATACTGAGATGAAAAGATAAAGTCAACATTCAATATAAAAACCAGTCAGTTGTAGATATAAAATATGCCAGCTAGAATCTGAAGGAAGAAGCTGGATTAATACTTGGAACAGGGACCCTCTTCACTACCTTCTGAAAATAAATGACTAGATTGGGAATCCCTGTTGACATTCAATGGTATCAGGAGACATGACTGACTGACAATTGAGTGGATGGAACAAAACTTCACAGTTGTGACAGTCAATTGTTGTTGTGTAAGCAGTAATCCCATAGTGAACTAAAGCAGGATGAGGTTGCTTTCCATACCATAGAAGGAAGAAAGATGGGTCATTTGAAACAGATCAAATGGTATATGATTGGATCAAAGCCAGCAGAGAACCCAGCAGAGAAATTTAGCACCAAGCTAAGATCAAAGTCAAGTTCCTCTTACTTTGTTGTAATTCTGTTCTTTTTAAATAGTGAACTCAATGCTATTTTATGCTTTTGAGTTTGGTTTCTCATGGGGCAAACACCTAAAAGTTCTTATACACTCACATGAAGTCTCTACCTCTCTTTCTATCCTCAAGTCTCTCCTTAAAACCTCTCTTTCTGACTAAGCCTTTGATCATCTGCCATAATATCTCCTGATGTGGCTCAGAGTCAAATTTAATTTGACTTTGAAGCTATGAGGCACCTTGGGATATTTTTCAGCATCAACAGCACTATATAAATTCAAATTGCTGTTATACACTACAATGTTTACTTGTTCAGAGTACTGGATTGCCAAGTAGAGTATATTATTCTTCACAATACTGTCGAAAGATGTATTTTATTAAAGCTTCTCATCTTGTATGCCTCAGAACATTTCACAAGAATACTATTCAAGGGGAAAACCAGCAGATACACAGTTCATGTGGAAGTTGCTGATTGGTTGGCAAGTGAAATCTGATTGGTCAAGGCAATACCATGGAGAATACACTTACGAATGCTGATGTGCATTAAACGGGATTTGAATCTGCTGCTGCACTGTGTAAGAATTTCCTTATTTGTCTTAATGGGCTCCATCTTGCGGTAAAATATACTTTTGAAATGGAACTGACAAATATTATTTTCAAACTCATACCTGCCTTCACTGGCCAATACATATATTGGGATTCCTACAGGTCCCTGTGTGATAAGATTGGCCTTATCAGCAATCTCATAAATAGGACCAAAGCCATTTGTTCAAACCCAATGCTGAAATAGGGCACAATAAAACTATCTCATGTGATAATGACTACCGCGATAGAACAGTTTTCACTGTACGTCACACAAGCCCAAAGGAGGCTCTTGGGTGATTGCTGCTGGTCATGAAAATTCCAGAGTCTACCTCACATTAGCATTAAAAGTGAACTATCTCAAAAGTTTCAGTTGAGATGAAGCATGCTGCCACTGTGCTGTAGCGACAGGAGTGGTTTTTGCATGAACAGTATGCTGCCATCAGGCTAAAAAGATATTCTGCCTGTCATACAAATGAGTAATGTGGTACATGAAACTCAGTGCCAGTGTGATGCCAGGTATGCAAGCTTACATTATATTCCAAAGACCAGCAGATTGTATTAAAAAAAAGCATGTCCCTTTGGCTGTTTGCTATAAGCAACCATAGTGCTTGCAATGCTCACAACAATGTGTCTAACATTAGATGTGATTCTACAGTTGATCAACATTTGCTGGTTAGTCTTAAATGTGTAAAGAATTATTCTGGAAAATGTCACGATTGTCAGTTGACTGAAAGTGTGGTACACTTTCATGTTCTTGAAGCTACATGCATTAATACACAAGGCCCTGTCCTTTGCTGGTAGAAAGCAGCAGAGATAGAAACATTGAAGATAGGAACATGTGTAGGCATTCAACACCTCAAGCCTGCTCCACCATTCCATATGATCATGGCTGACCATCGAGCTCATTACCACAATCCCATTCTTCCCCATATCCCTTGAGCTCTTTGACCATTAGAGTTAGATCTACCTGAGTTTCTGTGCAAATAAGTTCCATGGGCTCACCACTCTCTTGGTTAAGACATTTCTCCTCATCTCAGTCCTAAAAGATTTATGTCTTATTTCTAAATTATGACCACTGGCTCTAGTCAACTCCCACTATCAGGGATATCCTACCTGCATCTAACCTCTCTAATCCTGTTAGAATTTTACAGATTTCTTTGAGATTTCTCCCTTATTCTTCTGAGCTCCAGAGAATACAATTCTAATCGAATCAATCTCTCCTCATACGTCAGTCCTGCCATCCCAGGAATCAATCTGGTAAACTTTCACTATGCTCCATCTATCGCAAGAACAACCGTCCTCTGATAAGGAGACCAACACTACACACCATATTACAGCTGTTTCCTCGCCAATGCCCTGCATAACTGCAGCAAGACATTCTTACTTCTGTATTCAAATCCATTTGCTATGAAGGCCAACATGCAGTTTGCCTTCTTTACTGCCTGCTGCACCTGAACATTTACTTTCAGCAACTATTGCATGAGGACACACAATGTCATTGAGCATTCCCTCTCTACGTTTACATCCATTCAAATAATAATCTGCCATTCAATTTTTTTTTGCTACCAAAGTGGATAATCTCACATTTATCAACATTATACTGTCTGCCATGCATTTGCCCACTCATTTTGGCTGTCTGAATTATACTGCAATTTCTCTGCATCCTTCTTACAGCTCATTCTTCCACTCAGCTTTGTGTCATCTGTAAAGTTTTGAGATATTACATTTAGTGCCTTCATCCAAATCATTAACATATATTGTGAATAGCTTAGGTCCTGGTACTAATACCACCAGTAACCTACTAGTCACTGCCTGCCATTCAGAAAAAGATGCATTTATTCCTGCTTTCTGTTTCATATCCACCACCACTTTTCTGTCCATCTTGGTCCACTACCCACAATCCCAAGTGCTTCAATTGTACACATTAATCTCTTAGGTGGGACTTTGTCAAAAACCTTCTGAAAATCCAAATAAACCACATCCCCTGCCTCCCCCAATCCACTCTACTGGTAATATCCTCAAAGAATTCCAATAGATTTGTCAAGCATAATTTCCTTTTTGTAAATCCTTGCTGATTGTGTCTGGATCTACCATTGTTTCCCAAGTACTCTACTATGCGATTCTTGATAATGTAGCATCATTCTCACTCCTGACACCAGACTCACTTGTCTATTCCCTGTTTTATCTCTACCTCCCTTTTTAGTTAATGAGGTTACCTTAGCTACCATCCATGTACACATATGGGACAGAGAGGCAAGAACAGCTAGAGAGAGGCAAGAACAGCTAGAGAGAGACAGGGACGGAGACAGAGAGACTGAGGGATTGAAACAACCGGAAAGAGAGAGATAGAGAGAGAGAGAGAGAGAGAAGGGCACAGAAATTGACAGGTATTGAGAGAGTGAGAGAGACTGGAACAGAGAGAGACCTGGAAAGAGAGAGGCAGGGGCAGAGAGAGGGAAAGAGAGAGAGAGAGAGAAAGTGAGCAAGAGAGAGAATGAGACATAGGAAGAAAGGGCACAGACAGACATAAACGCAGAGAGAATCAGAAATTGAGAGAGATCAAGAGATAGGGACAGGGAGTAAGACAGAGAGACAATGATCAAGACAGAGTCAAAGTGTCATAGAGCCATAGAGATGTATAGCATGGAAACAGACACTTCAGTCGAACTGGACCAGATATCCTAAATTAACCTAGTCACATTGCCAGCATTTGGCCCATATTTCTCCAAACCCTTCTTATTCATGTACCCATCCACATATCTTTTAAATATTGTAATTGTACCAGCCTCCACCACTTCCTCTGGTAGCTCATTCCATACAAACACCCACCCACTTTGTGAAAAAGTTGTCTTTAGATTCCGTCCCTCTCACCTGAAACTTATGCCGGCTAGTTTTGGATTCCTCCACTGCCGGGAAAAGACCTTGATTATTCATCTTATCCATGCCCCACATCATTTATAAACCTTTATGAGGTCACCCCTCAGCCTCCAGTGCTCCATGGAAAACAGCCTCAGCCTATTCAGCCTCTCTGTATAGCTCAAACCCTCCAATCCTGGCAACATCCTTATAAATCTTTTCTGAACCATCACAACATCCTTCTGATAGCAAAGAGATCAGAATTGCACTCAATATTCCAAAGGTGGCCTAACCAATGTCCTGCGCAACTGCAACATGACCCCTCAACTCCTACACTTAAAGCGCTGACCAATAAAGGCAAGCATACCAAATGCCTTCTTCACTATCCTATCTATCTGTGACTACTTTCAAAGAACTATGAACCTTGTCTCTTTGTTCAACATTGCTCCCCAGGACCTTTCCATTAAGTGTATAAGTCCTGCCTTGATTTGCCTTTCAGAAATGCAGCACCTCACATTTATCTAAATTAAATTCCATTTGCCACCTCTTGGCCCATTGGCCCATCTGATAAAGGTCCTGTTGTTCTTTGAAGGCAACCTTCTTCGCTGTCCACCACACCTCAAATTTTGGCGTCATCTGCAAACTTAATAACCATATTTCCTTTATTCACATCCAAATCATTTATATAACTGCCTTGTGCTACACCACTGGTCACAGATCTCAGTCTGAAAAGCAACCCTCCACCATCACCCTCTGTCTTCTACCTTTGAGCCAGTTCTGTATCCAAATGTCTAATCCTCCTTGTATTCCATGTGATCTAACCATGCTAACCAGTTCACCGTGAGGAACCCGGGCAAATACCTTACTGAAGTCCATCTCTCTATCCTCATTAATCCTCTTCACTATTTCTTCAAAAATCTCCATATAAATGTAAATCCTGTCCCTCAGGATTCTCTCCAACAACTTGCCCACCACCGATGTCAGGTTCACTGGTCTATAGTTCCCTGACTTGTCCTTACCACCTTTCTTAAATAGTTGCACCATGTCAGCCAACCTCCAGTCTTCTGGCACCTCACCTGTAGCTATTGATACAAATATCTCAGCAAGGGGCCCAGCAATCTCTTCCCTAGCCTCCCACAGAGCTCCAGGATACACCTAATCAGGTCCTGGGGATTTATCCATCTTCATGCATTTTAAGATGTTCAGCACCTCCTCCTCTGTAATATGGACAGTTTGCAAGATGTTGCTATATTTTCCCCACATTCTATATCTTCCATGTCCTTCTCCAAAGTAAATGCTGACTCAAAATACTCATTTAGTATCTCCCTCATTTCCTGTGGTTCCATGTAGGCAGCCTTGCTGACCTCTGAGGGGCTCTATTCTCTCCCTAGTTACCCTTTTGTCCTTAATATATTTATAAAATCCATTTGGATTTGCCTTAACCCTACTTGCCAAAGCTAAATCATGTCTCACTTTAGCCCTCCTGATTTTCCTCTTAAGTATACTCCTACTGCCTTTATACTCTTCTAAGCATTCACTTGATCTCTGCAGTCTATACCTGACCTCTGCTTCCTTCTTGTTCTTTACCAAATGCTCAATGTCTCTAGTCATCCAGCAATCCCTACACCTACCTGCCATGCCCTTCACCCAACAGGTGTCTCTGGACTCCCGGTAGCTTGTGTTTGAAGGCTGCCCATTTTCCAGCTGTTGCTTTACCTGTGAACATCCACCCAATTGACTTCTGAAAGTTCTTGTCTACAAGCGAAAGGGAGTGAGAGAGACAGGGACAGAGGCAGAGAGAGAAAAAACATATGTTAACAGAGAGAAGGAGAATCAGGAGAGAGGTAGGAATTGAGATTGACAGACACAAGAAAGGCAGGGACAAGGAGAAAGACTCAGAAACACAGAGAGAGAGACAAGGACAGAGAGAGAGACAAGGACAGAGAGCGAAAGAGATAGGGACAGAGAAAGGGACAGGGACAGAGAGAGGCAGGACCCAGTGAGAGAGAGAGATAGGGAAAGACAAAGGGGCAGTGGTGGAATTTTTCTTTTCTCTTTGGAGTTTTAAGACAAGAAGACAAGGAAATTTAAATGTGCATTTGGGAAAGATCCAGTTTCCTTAAGACTAACTAAAATTTTACAATTAAATTCTTAAAACATTTCAGATGGGTCGGTTTCCCAGCCAGGAAGATCAGGATCCTGTTTGTATTCAATGGCACATCATGAATACTCACTAACATGACAGCCTGTCGGAATTAAAGTTTCACAGATACAATCTTGTTAGCCAAAATGGAAAATGTGTATATCCACAAATCTGACGATATGTAGTAAATATATGCATTCATGTAGGAGCACACACCTGGTGAGGTACAATGCTCCCCCCAAGCTCTGGTGAGTGCAAATTTCTCCCTTTACTTAGCTCCTCTATTACCAAGATGTTCCTTTATGCAAACTCTTATAATATTAAGGGTGAAGCCTTTTCATGATGATCAGCGTATGAGACGTCTTGGGCATATGCAGACTGGTTTGTTGTTGCTAAACAATTACAGAGTAAAGGGTGAAGCCTGCCCAAGTGAAGCAGCCACTTAAGCTGATGCTTTGGAGATGCCGGTGTTGGACTGGGGTGGATACAGTTAAAAATCACACAACACCAGGTTATAGTCCAACAGGTTTATTTGTAAGTACTAGCTTTTGGAGTGCCACTCCTTCATCAGGTGATTGTGGAGAATAAGATTGTAAAACACAGAATTTATACCAAAAGTTTATAGTGTGATGTAACTGAAATTATATATTGAAAAAGACCCGGACAAACAATCCAGATCTGAAAGCTAGTGCCTCCAAATAAACCTGTTGGACTATAACCTGGTGTTGTGTGATTTTTAACTTAAGTTGATGCCGGTGAACCTGACCAGGCCAGCCAAGCAGGACTGAAACCGAAAGAGGGCTCAACTTTAATGGCCACCTTTTGAGGTTGTGCCTTTCCACTGTGTAAGTAAGTCTTTGGGGTGAAAAGCTATTGGATGTATATATTATCCTCATTGTGCTGAAAGGTCTGTGAACTGATTCATCATGTTGAGTGCTGCAGCTCCTTTGTTTGTTTAAAAGTGAACTTTGTGGTGAGAGGCCTTGCTACTGTGGTGCCACTAGTGTTACATTGGTGGCTGCAATGGAGTGACCGCCATTGATTACATGAGGCACCTGATGAAGGTGCATGAAGGCAAGGGCATGGTCAAAATATTAAATTAATATTTAGTACAGGTCATTCTGCTATAATGTGCACTTAGTTAAGGCAAATTTGCTGTAATGTAATTAGTGAGTTGGGGACACTGTTCCTAAAACGTGAATTTTTAAAACGTATGTTGGCTGTAACATGATTACATCGCCAACACTTTAAGTGCTGTTTCTAAAGCGCAATTTTTCTATAATATGGGGCTGCACAAGAACAGAACCATCGTGTTGTCGAAAAACTACTTGTATCTGTCTTTACCAAGGAAGCAGATACTATCCAGACCATGGTGACAAAGGAGGAAACTCAGTCACTAGAAGAGTTCAAAATTGAGAAGGAAGAGGTATTGAATAAACTTAAGGTCAGTACTTAAGGTTGATAAGGCACCAGGATAGGATAAGATGCATGCAAGGTTAACAAAGGAAGTGAACGTGGAAATCACAGAGGCACGAGTAATAATTTTTCAGTCTTCCCTGGATTCAGTGATGGTACTGGAGGACTGGAAAATTGTTAAAATTAGATTGAACATTGACAGAGAGGGACAGAGACAGAGAGTGGTGGGAATAGAGAGGGACAATATTGGAGAGAAACAGAGCAACAAAGACAGACAGGAGGAGAGAGGAACAGGGACAGAGAAAGACATAAATAGAAAGAGTGACCGGAATAGAAGGAGGCAAGGATAGAGAGGGAGAGGGATAGAGAGAGAGAAAGACAATGCAGAAGCAGAGACAGACAGACAGGGATTGAGAGGATAAGGGATCAGGAGGGACGGGGAAGAGATTACATAAAAATGACTGAAGACAGGAGCAATGCAAAATAGTGGGTTGGGTGCCTGTACATCCACTGATGCAAGAACTATACTTCCGATAAGACATGAAAGCAAGGCTCCACTTGCCCTCTTAGGTGAAATCAACTGCTTTAGCTCCTAAATTACAAGACTGACAGTAGGTCAGGCAGCATCTGAGGAACAGGGAAAATTGACATTTTGAGCAAAAGCCCTTCATTAGGAATGAGACTGGGAGCCACGGGGGTGGAGCGATAAATGGGAAAGGAGTAGGGCTGGGGGGGATGGTAGCTGAGAGTGCAAATAGGTGGGGGCAAAGATGATAGGTCAGAGGGGAGGGTGGTGCAGATAGGTGGGAAGGAAGATGGACAGATGGGACGGTTAATGAGGACGGTGCTGAGCTGGAAGGTTGGAGCTGGGGTAAGGTAAGGCGAAATGAGGAAACCGTGGCATCAATGTGGATTTCACCAGTTTTCCCATTTCTTCAGAGGATCAGTGCAGACTTGATGGGCTGAATAGCACTGCATCCATTACAGGAATTCCAGGATTTTGACCCAGCGACAGTGAAGAAAAGGCGATATATCTCCAAATCAGGATGGTGAGTGGCTTGGAAGGGATCTTGAAAGTGATGAGTGTTCCCATATACCTTCTGCCCTTGTCCTTGTAGATGGGAGCAGTCATGGGTTTGGAAGGTGCTGTCTGAGGATCTGTGGTGAATTTCTGCAGTGCATCTTATAGATAGTACCCACTGCTGCTACTGAGTGTGGGTGGTGAGGGGAGTGGATGCTTGTAGTGCCAATCAAGTGGGTTGCTTTATTCTGAATGGTGTCAAGTTTCATGAGTGTTGTTGGGGCTGCAACAAGTAGAGAATATTCCATCACACTCCTGACTTGTGCCTTGTAGATGGTGGGCAAACTTTGGAGAGTATGGAGAAATGTTACTCAGTGCAGTATTCCTTGCCTCTGACCTGCTCTTGTAGCCACTGTGTTTATATTGGTGAGACCTGTTGAGGGTTCTGGTCAATGACAACCCCCAAGATGTTGACAATTAAGGATTCAGTGATGGTAACACCATTGAATTCATCGGTCCATTGAATTTGACCAGACATATAAATATGGCTCGAAGAGCAGGTCAAAGGCTAGGAATACTGTAACAAGAAATTCATCTCCTGACTCCAAAAGCTTGTTCACTAACCACAAGGCACAACTGTGATGGAATACTCCCCACTTGCCTGGATGAGTTCAGGTCCAACAAAACTCAAGAAGCTTGACACCATCCAGGACAAAGCAACCAACTTCATTGGCATCACATTCAAAAGCATTCAGTCACTCCATCACTGATGCTCAGGAAGACCTCGATTATCTGAATGACATGGGCAGGGAGTATTTTGTCAGATAATCAAATGTTCGGACAATTGAGTGCCAGATAACATGATAAGATTCAGAAATTTAACAAGTTGCCTTAGAGAGAACCTCTTAAAGCTATGACCACTATCATCTGGAAGGAGAAGGGCAACAGATCCATGGAAACACCATACCTGCAATTTCCCCTCCAAGCTACTCACCATCCTGACTTGGAAATATATCATTGATCCTTCAGTGTCCTTGGGAAAGAAATCCTGGAATCCCTTCCCTAACAACCTTGTAGGCCGACCTAGAGAATGAAGAGTCATTGAGCCATTGAGTCATAGAATCGTACAGCACAGAATGAGGTCCTTCAGCCTGTCATGTCTATGCTGACTAACAAACAACAAACTACACTAAACCCATTTACCTGCGCTTGGTCTATAGCTTTATACGCCCTGGTATTTTAAGCGCTCATTCAGATGCTTCTTCAACAATGTGACATACATGCCTGCCCCCTTTCTCAGGCAGCATGTTCCATATTTCTACCAACCTCTGGTAAAAAAACATCTTCCTCAGATCTCTGCTAAACCATTTACTCACGTTAGCTTCTACCCTCTGGTCTTGGGCATATCAGCCATGGGAAGAAGATTCTCACAATATACCCTGCCTGTGCCTCTCATAATTTTGTATACCTCAATTCAAGGAAAACAAAGCCACCCTATCTAGTCTCTCCTCATAATTGAGCCTATCCATCCCAGACTACATCCTGGTGAATCTCCTCTGCACCATTTACAGTGAAATCACATCCTTCCAATAGTGTGGCGAGTAGAACTGCACATGGTATTCCATTTGCAGCTTAACCAATATTTTATAAAATTGTACCAAGACTTCATTGCTCCTGAGTTCTCTGCCCTGGCTAATGAAGACAAGTATCACACATGCCTTCTTCCCCACCCTGCCTATCTGTATTGACACCTTTAGGGATCTATAGATACATACACCCAGGTCTCTTTGGTCCTTTGTACAACCCAGGGACCTATCATCCATTGTGTATATTCTTCCCTTATTTGACTTCCCAAAATGTATCATCTACATTTATCAAGTTAAAATTCCATCTGCCATTACTCTGCCCATTTATCAGCTGATCAATCTCAGACTGTAACCTGAGATCATCCTCTTGGTTATCAACCCATCACCAATTTTTATGTTAACTGCAAATTTACTAATTATACCTTTTACATTCACATTCAAGTCATTAATGTACATCAGAAACAAGAAAATGTCCTAGCACGGATCCCTATGCTCGTTGCTGATCATACTGGTTCCAAACATAAAATAACCCTCCATCATCACTCTTTGCTTCCTGTTTACAAGCCAATTTTGCCTTGGATTCCATGACCTCTTACCTTTTGAACCAGCCTTTCATATGGGACCTCACCAAAGCTTAACTGAAATCCATGTAAGCCACATCAACTTTACAATCTTCATCAATATATCCAGTCACCTTTTAAAACAAAATTAATTAAATTAGTCAGATAGGATCTTCCACTAACTACTCCATGCTAACTACCCCTGATCAATCCCTGCCTCTCCAAGTATTAATTAATCCTGACTGTCAGAATATTTTCCATTAATTTCCCTCTCACTGTCATCAGACTAACTGGTCTGTAATCACCTGGTCTATTCCTGCTACTTGGTATGAACAACAACACCACATTAGCTCTCCTCCAGTTATGTGGCATTTCACTCTTGGCCAGTGAGGTATCAAATATATCCATCAGGCTCCAGTAATCTCCTCCCTTCCCTCCCTTAGCAGACTGGGATGCATCGCATCGGGCCCTGGGGATATATGCCCACTTATGCCTGCTGAGACATCTAATATCAACTCCTTATTAATCTTAACGTGTTCTAGAACCTTACCATCCCAGTTGAAATTCCTGACTATAACATCTTTCTTCCTTGTGAATACAGGTGAAAAATATTCATTTAAGACTTTTTCCATGTCCACTGGTCCCACACACATTACCCATTTGGACTCTAATAGGCCGTACTCTTAATCCTCTTGACCCTCTTACTCTTACTCTGCATAAACTGTCTTAGGGTTTTCCTTAATCCTATTTGCCAAAGACATTTTGCACCCCCTTTTTGCCTTACTAATTTCCTTTTAAGCAACTTTGTACAGTTTATAGTTCTGAAAGGCCTCCACTGTTTTTAATACACTCAACCTAAATTCTTCTTCTTTCTTTTTCTTTTCAAACTCTCAATATTCCGTGATGTTCATGATTCCCTGCAAAATAACTCCACAGAGGCTGACATCCCACCACCAGGTCACCCAATATTTACACGTAGAGAGCCCTTGACGTTGATCCAGCTCCCTCAGAACCAGCTCTCAGTGTGAACAGGATATTTGACAATCCTGTTCTTATCTAGGAGAAAGTGAGGACTGCAGATGCTGGAGATCAGAGCTGGAAAATGTGTTGCTGGAAAATCGTAACAGGTCAGGCAGTAACCAAGGAGCAGGAGAATCGAGGTTTCGGACATAAGCCTGAAACCTCGATTCTCCTGCTCCTTGTATGCTGCCTGACCTGCTGTACTTTTCCAGCAACACATTTTTCAATCCTGTTCTTATCTGTCAGCCAGGGCTCCCTGATTGGATTGTTAATCTGTTAAACTCATATTTTATGAGGTACACCTGGCTGAGTTTGTTACAATCACTGCATCCTCTCCCTTTGAGTATGAGGACATAGACTGGTTCCTTTTATTTTGTAGCTCCTCCTGTGGTGCTTTGGCACCAGGTTAGCTCCCTCCAACTCTGCCTCTGATACGGGTGGTATGTAAAACATAATAGCTTGCCTCTTATGCCTGGAACTTGTCAGAAGAAATTCATTCTCTCCTTCAGGCAGCAAAGGTGACAAATCTATCATGTCCATCTCAGATTCCCAGGTATCTTCAATGCTTGATGGAATGGGTTCTGGAATGTGGGAAAGGCTGTCGATGAGCCGGATACATTTTCCTCTTCAATGTTTCTGAGTTTGCAGCTGTCATATGGTTCATGTACTTGTTCAGGACTGTTGCACCTACCTGAACTTTAAATGTCACTGGACCTGACCTTCCATTGACCATGCCTCTTACTGATGCAGGGATATTTCTGTGGTTCCAATTTTGCCCTCTGAAGTAAATTGCTCTCTCACTTAGCAGTCTTGTGGCTGGCTTTGGCATTCATGATGCTGTTTCATCCTCCACTCCCCCAGCTCCTGGAAGGTCAGATTTAACCTGAGTCTTCCTGTCCTGTTATCATATCGGAATTGAGACAACTTGGTATCGATTGAAGCTGTAGGCTGTTTCTTTAAGTCTGCCTTCCAAGTTTGGACAGCTCATTCTGCCAGACCATTGGAAGATAGATGGTATGGAGCTGTCCTTTTATGTTGAATACTATTCGATTTTAGGAAATACTCAAATTCCCTGCTGATAAACAGGGATCCTCTTGCAAGGATGCCTTCCTTGAAGAAGCTCTCGTCCTCCCTCTCCAAGGATTTCAGTGAGTCCCTCTCTTACTGCACACCAAGGTCATCTCCTCTGCCCAGAAGCTCTTCAGCCATGTTCTCAAACAGACTCGCTACCACAGCCACATCTCCTTCCTCAGCACCTGTCTACGGTTCGACTGACCCCACACGGACTCCGGACTATGTTCAGACCAGCAAAATTTGGACCCAACCAGGACAACCAGTACCTATAACAAATCCGAAGCCTCCAGCAACAGCCCTCCCTCCGGATCTTTCGCTCCACACTTGCAGCCATGCGCCGCTACCTACATTCCCTGCAATTTGAACTCAGATTTCTCCAGTTTCCTCATTTCCCCTCCCCCCACCTTGTCTTAGTCCCAACCCTCGAACTCAGCACCGCCTTCCTAACTTGCAATCTTCTTCCTGACCTCTCCGTCCCCAACCCCACTCCAGCCTATTACCCTCACCTTGACCTCCTTCCACCTATCGCATTTCCATCACCCTTCCCCCAAGTCCCTCCTCCCTATCTTTTATCTTAGCCTGCTGGACACACTTTCCTCATTCCTGAAGAAGGGCTTATGCCCGAAACGTCGATTCTCCTGCTCCTTGGATGCTGCCTGACCTGCTGCGCTTTTCCAGAAACACATTTTCAGCTCTGATCTCCAGCATCTGCAGTCCTCACTTTCTCCTTGCTGATAAACAATGTCTGTTATCCACAACCAACATTTCCAGGAGTTTGTATATTACAAAGATGTTTGTAGTTTTTCTATCGCCATCCCCGTGTTTGACCAATGAACTCTATGCACTTCCAACCAATTTGATTGGGTATCCACAATGACTAAGAACATTGAGCCAATGAAATTACCTGCATAGTCAACATACGATCGAGTTCAGGGTTTATCCAGCCATTCCCATGAATGTAGGGGAGCTGCTGGTGGTAGTTTTTGTCCTTGTTGGTACTCTGGGCATTGCCCCACCAATGCGGCAATGTCTGCATCAATCCGGGCCACCATAACTTCTCACTAATATCTTTATTTTTGGAAAGCTCCAGATTACTTTGGTGGAGTTTAGCCACTAACTGGCAGTGGCCTTTGTTCCAGACAATCATTGTTGCCCCCCATAATAAATATACTATCCTCTACTGTGATTTGGAGTTTACGGGTCCAGAAAGATTTCAATTCTTGTTTTGATGGTCCTTTGGCTTCCCCATGACCAGCAAGTATTTCAGTTTTGCCAGGACCAGATCTTTTTGCATCCAAAGTCTGATATTGTCAGCTGTAACTGGAAATGTGTCTAAAAATTTAAACCATTATGAACTCTTCCAGTGGTGGCACCACCAGTGGTGTATCTGCCAGTGGGAGGCAGCTCAATGCATCCGCATTTGCGACTTGGCCTCCTGGACAGTGTTCTGACTTGTAATTGTATGCACTTAGTATTAGACCCCACTACCTTGAATTTAGCCTGAAGCTATAAGCGGCCCTGCCTTATTCTCTTTAAGTTAACCTAGCAGGATTTTACGGTCCATTATTATTACAAATTTATGTCTGTAAATATATTGGCGCAACTTCCTGACTCTTAATATGACCACCACCTTCTCTATCTGGACATCATTACGCTCTGCATTAGCCAAAGTCCTGGATGCATACGCTATTGAACGTCCCTCTCCATTGATCCACCTATGAGCTAATACTCTCCCGATGCCAAATAGGGAGGCAGCACATGTCAATACCAGATCTTGCTTGGGATTGTAGTGTACCAGCACCTTAGAGGATGAACCTGTTTCTTCACTTCCTTGAAAGCTATGACTTGGCTCCACGATCATTTTCAAGGGTGACCCCTTTTTTAAGACTTGATGCAAAGGTGCCAGGATATAAGAATTTTCCATAATGATGCACCAATCAAAAGAAAGACATAAGCTCTGGGACAGTCTTGGGAGCTGGGGTACCTTTGATTGCCCTCACTTTATCTTGCAATGAGTATAACCTGGTCTTGTTGAGTCTGTAGCTGAAGTAGATCACTTGGGGTGCTTGGAAAACATATTTTTCCCATGTAATGTGTACACCTGTCTGCGAGAAATGTCTAAGGACTGTGTCCAAGTTCTGTAAGTGCTCCCCATTGGCTTTCCCTGTTATTAGCACTTCATTGAGATAAATGGCAACTTGGGGTAGACCTTGTGAAATGTTCTCCATTGTTTGCTGAAAAGTTGCAGAGGTTAATGATACCCCAAATGGCAGTCTCATATATTGCTAAAACAATCCTTATTAATTGTAGCATAGTTCTGGGAATCCTCAACTAACTGCAATGGAAAGTAGACATGGCTCATGTCCAGCTTTGTGAAGGACAGTCTGCCTACTAGCTTTGCATATAAATTGTCAATGCAAGGGATTGGGTATTTACCCAGCTGTGAAAAGTGGTTTATTGTTTGTTTATAAGTCCCTGCAAAGGTAAGCCAACCGATCATTAAGACCAATGCTGCCCATTTCACAAACTGGACTGACTTGATGATCGCTTTGCTTTTCATGACTTCTGATTTCTGCCTGTCCTTTAGCCGTAAGGAAAATGGCAGTGGGGCAAGACTTGCAGAATCGTGGAATTGCTTCCTGGTCAACGTGCAAGGTGATCTTGGCTGCTTTGATGGTCCCTAGACCCTCCTGAAACTCTTTCAGGTATTTAATTAGGACTTCACTCAGGCTGCCCCTTTTCTAAGCAAAAAATGTTTAACCAATCAAGTTGAATCTTACTCAACTAATTTCGCCCCATCAAGCTTGGGCCCTAGTCTTTTACTA
Organism: Chiloscyllium punctatum; assembly: GCF_047496795.1. Taxonomy (NCBI): domain Eukaryota; kingdom Metazoa; phylum Chordata; class Chondrichthyes; order Orectolobiformes; family Hemiscylliidae; genus Chiloscyllium; species Chiloscyllium punctatum. Next base: position 112,666,463 of record NC_092741.1, read on the forward strand.
TAATTAGTGGTAACTGCGCCAACTTCTTCTGATTAGATACAGAACCAAAGTTGTACCCCTAATCTGTAAAGGTTCCCTGGTATAGTTGTCAGTCTAGCTGAGATCCTGCACAACCTTCAGGGTTAGAGTCCAGAGTGAATTTGGTCAAAGATTGGTTCCATGATCACTGAAACGACTATGCTCATAACAAACTCCATTTGAATCAAGCGACAATTTAACCACACATTTATTTTGATTCCGATTTAGATGTTGCTGAGAATTTCGATGGTTCCAAACCAGATGTAATTGGACTATCCTGGGTGTGGACTCTCCTAGATACTGGCCTATAAGTTCTCTTACTCAATTTAGGCCAAGTGAAACTCTTTTGCTGTCTCGAGTCTGCGTACTGGCAGCAACTAAAATGGTTTACCAACCTTGATCCTGAAGAAAAGCTTAACCATTTGGCTGAGGCTTGGTTCTGTTTTGGGGTTTTGGTGTGGACTAACCTAGAGTCTCTTTGTTCAGGATATGTGCTAAGTAAGACTATTCACCTAGCTTTGCTCAAGTGGTGTTCCCCCATGTTCAGTTGGAGTGGCGAGGGTGGCCTTCCTGAAGAAGGGCTTATGCCCGAAACATCGATTCTCCTGTTCCTTTGATGCTGCCTGACCTGCTGCACTTTTCCAGCAACACATTTTTAAGCTCTGATCTCCAGCATTTGCAGTACTCACTTTCTCCTCCATGGCGAGGGTGGCCACTTCCATTGGAATACCCTGCAATATATATAGAGTCATAGAGTCACAGAGATGTATAAGCATGGAAACAGATCTTTCAGTCCGAATCATCCATGCCAACCAGATATCCTAAATAAATCTAGTCCCATTTGCCAGCACTTGGCTGATATCCCTCTAAACCCTTCCTATTCATATACCATCCAGATGCCTTTTAAATGTTGTAATTTTACCAGCCTCCACCACTTCCTCTGGCAGCTCATTCCATACAAGCACCAACTTTTGCATGAAAAATTGCCCCTTGGGTCCCTTTTAAATCTTTCCCCTCTTACCCCAAATCTATGCCCTCTCGTTCTGGACTCCCTCAATCCAGGGAAAATACCTTGTCTATTTACCTTATCCATGCCTCTCATGATTTTATAAATCTCTATAAGGTCAGCCCTCAGTCTCTGCGCTCCAGGGAAATCAGTCGCGTTGCAGGACCTTGCTTCTTGCTTTACCCATGTCATTGGTGAAGACATGTATCATGACTGCTGGTTGTTCACCATCCCTTTTTAAATGGCCTGCAGCTACTCTGAGACATCATTAACCCTGGCACTAGGAAGCTGGTGTACCATTTGAGAGTCTTGTTTTCAGCCAAAGAACCATCTGTCCATTCCCCTTACAATTGAGTTCCTTTTCACGAAAGCACTCCCTGCCCTTTTCCTCCCCTGCAATGCAGCAGAGCCAACAGTCATGCCACAAACTTGGCTGTTGCCACTTTCCACTGAGAGACCACTCCCCCTGATAAGTTTCTAACATGGTATATCTGTTTGAGAGGGGATATCAAACACAGGGGACTCCTGAACTGCCTGTCCATGCTTACTACTCTTCCTGGTGGTCATCCAAAACTCTAGACTCCAGTGGTTCAAGAAAGCAGTTTGCCAGCACCTTTGTCGAGGGCAACTGGGGGTAGGTCATAAATGCTGACCCAGCCAGTGACACCCACACCCTATGAGTGAATATGAAAAAAGATTTTGATTAAATCTGGACTTCTGCATCCTATTGGTGGGGACAGGAAGTCCTTCATCTATTTAGACAATAGACAAGACAATAGACAATAGATGCAGGAGTAGGCCATTCTGCCCTTCGAGCCTGCACCGCCATTCAATATGATCATGGCTGATCATTCCTAATTAGTATCCTGTTCCAGCCTTATCTCCATACCCTTTGACTCCACTATCTTTAAGAGCTCTATCCAATTCTTTCTTAAAAGAATCCAGAGACTGGGCCTCCACTGCCCTCTGGGGCAGAGCATTCCACACAGCCACCACTCTCTGTGTGAAGTAGTTTCTCCTCATCTCTGTCCTAAATGGTCTACCCCGTATTTTTAAGTTGTTAAATTTAAATGCAAATCACTCCAGAATACCAGCTATAACCCAATATTCCAGTCAGCGACAGTTATAGTCTCATCATATTTTCACACAATAGAAACTTCGTATGATTATGGTTTCGAGCAAGTAAAATAAAGGATTCACCCAAATGTGAACTGTAGATCGATCAATTTTTCAGAATGTGAGAAACCTGGTGTTCAGATGTTCAAAGGTCGGTGTGTGTATGAAATGAGCTGCCAGAGGAAGTGGTGGACGCTGGTACAATTACAACATTTAAAAGGCATCTGGATGGGTATATGAATAGTATGGGTTTAGATGGATATGGGCCAAGTGCTAGTAAATTGGATAGGGGATGTTGCAGACTTCACCAGTGACCAGTAATACACCACACCTTCACTAGCTTTTTTTATTCTTTCATGGGGTGTGGGCATCACTGGAAAGTCTAGCATTTGTGGCCATCTCTAATTGCCTTTGATAACAGGTGATATATTCTCCTAGTTCTATAATCAAAATGTATTCACTTTATTCCAGTTGCTGTGGTGGGTTTTGAACTCATGTTCTCAACAGATCAGCCTTTGAATTACTAGCTGAATGATGTTAGCACTACACCACTCTCACCCCTAGCATATTTGGTTAACTTCATAGGCTCCTGCCTCACTATACCCCTGCAGCCTTCTCAGATCTTTGCATTCCTCCAAATATTCTGGCTTCTTCTGTTGCTCCACCATTCCATTCTGAATAAAATCATGACAGCTCCATCCCAGTATCGGAATTCCCTTCCTAAATCTCTCCATCCCTCCCTTCTCCGTGAGGGAATTTCTTAAAAATCCATTTCTTTGGACAGACATTTGGACACCTGTCCTAACATCTCCTTAAAATAAAACAAAGAACTGTGGATGCGAGAGATCTGAAATACGCAAAAACAGAAATTTCTGGAGAAAATCAGCAGGATTAGCAGCATCTGTGAAGAGACAAAACAAAGTTAACATTTCAAATTCAGAGACACCTCTTCAAAATTTCTGAATGTTCTGAAGGAGATGCACCATTAACTGTTTTACCTCCACAGATGCTGCTTGATATGTTGAGTTTCTCGAGCAATTTCTGTTTTTATGTGTTTGTAATAACTCTTCATATCGCTCAGTGGCAAACCTATCTGATAAGAACTGTATGAAATTTTGTGAGTCATTTAGCTACATTACAATGCAAGTTAATTTTACATATCCAACATATTTCGACCATTTTTAATGAGGGTTGCCACCATTCAGGATGAGAGAGACATAAAATCCAAAAAAAAGTACAGTACTGGACGAGGCCATTCTGTCCTTTGTGCTTGTGTTGTAGTCACCCAGCCTAATGCCGATTTTCAGCCCTTGGTCCATGGTCTCTGGAATATGGCATTCCACAATGCACCTTCAAAATGTTTTTTAAGAACCATGACAATTTCTGCTCCCACTATGAGATTGTTGTGTTTTCTGAGTTGAAGATCGGCAGAAATGATACACTGGAGATCTCAGTCACCATGCCCAGTATTAACTAATTACACAGTGAAAAGTTAGCAGATACACAGAATCAAACACACAATAACTAAACGTTTGAATGTATTCAAAGTATGTGGGGAGCAGTAGGAGAACGTGAGGACTGCAGCGGCTGGAGATCAGAGTCAAAGAGCTTGTGCTCGAAATGTTGACTCTCTTACTCTTCAGATGCTGCCTGACTGGCTGTGTTTTTCCAGGACCAGACTCTTCGATGATGTGTGAAACACTGTCTGCATAAGAACAGCAGAAATCTCATTCCAGCTAGCACTGAAGCTCATCTGGTCTTTTTCCATTTGTATAAAGCAACTAAGGGTCAAAGTTTAGAGGTTACATTGAAAGGGAGCATGATGCTGGAGCTTAGAGGCTGCAAAGTCTTGGAATGTGGCTTTGACTATTAACTGATATGGTGATGACCGATGAGGTAGCCCTAGCTTGGTCAAATGCTGACCTTGACATCAAGGCAGCATTTGACCAAGTATAGCAAAACTGAAGTCAATGGGAAGCAGGGAAATCTCTCTGCTGGTTAGAGTTATTCCTAGCACAAAGTAAGATAGTTGTAATTATTGGAGACAATTATCTTTGTCCCTGAATAGCACTGAAGGAACATCTTAGGGTAATGTCCTAGGTCCAACTGTCTTCAGTTACGTCATCAATGTTTCCTCAGCATAAAATCAGAACTGGGGATGTTTGCTGATGATTACAGAGTGTTTAGCACTATAAGGTCTCAACAACTGAAGCAGTCCATGTCCACATGTAAAAAGAACTGGAAAGCATTTAGGCTTGAGCTGATAAATGTCATGTAACTTTCATGGCCCAAAATACCAGGCAAGAACCATTGCCAACAAAACAGAATTTAACTATTGCCACTTAACATTCAAAATCATTACCACAGTATCAACATCTTGGGGGTTACCATGGACCAGAAACTGAACTGATCAGCCATATAAGTATAGTGATTGAAATCAGGGGCTAGCAATTCTGAAGTGAGTAACTTACTTTTTGACTCCCTAGTATCTCTTCTTCAGAGCTAGCTGCAGAGGGTGAAACTCTGCAAGTTGAGGTAAGCGTGGGAAATTAAGTGTATAAATCTTAATCTCTTGCCTTCTTAAAAATCTAACAAACTGCAGATAAGTAAAGGGTAGAGGGCTGTTTTGTTTTCTACTTTCAGGCCTAAGGAAAGTTTAAAAAAAAGTTTGAAAACAAGGTCTCCTAGTGCTGATGCAAATATGGGGGCAACTAATTACGCTGATTAAGCTAGTTAAGTAAAATCTGGTTCTTAAAACAGATAGGAAATGACTTGTAATAGTGAGAGTGTAGTTCTGTAAAAGTTTTCACACCATGAATGTTTGGTTAGAAACCTGGATTGGTTATTCAAAGCTGAGAAAACCTAAGATCTTAGTTAGGGTGAGTCAAAGAGAAAAGGTTTTGCAGCTCTTAGGATAAGAACTGACAAGACTCAGTGAAGTTGAACTTACAGATTTGATTGGGAAAGGAAACTTCTCTTTTTTCAGTACATGTAAAGAGATAGATAGGATTTGGAGAGTAGATGGGATTTTGTTTTACTATGTATTTTGATAATTTTCAATGTTATATATAGCTTGATTTATTTGATCCAAATCCTTACCCTGTGTTCTAATATTTCAGTAAAAGATTGCCATGTTAAATGAAAAGAATTAAATGAAAATATGAGCAATCAAACAAGATCTCAATCCAGACTCTGACTTGTTTAATAGTAACATTGACTGTGATCATAACACATTCTATAATATGTGTTTTCCTACCTTTTCCTATGTGTCTATAAAGTTCCTCATGACTACCACATTACTGCTCTGACAGATCCCCACTCTTTCTTCATTATACTCCACCTGTATATTTAATCTAAAGGGGCATGTACACTATTCCACAAGTTATTCCTTGCCTTCATCATTTTTCATCTGCACTCAAATTGGTTCTACAATTAGAGAAAGTTTACAAAATTCCGCTTAAAGTCAGAAGTCACATGACACCAGGTTACAGTCCAACAGGTTTATTTGAAATCACAAGCTTTCGGAGTGCTGCTCCTTTGTCAGGTGAAGGAGCACTTTACCCAATGAAGGAGCAGTGCTCTGAAAAGCTTGTGATTTCAAATAAATCCGTTGGACTATAACCTAGTGTTGTGTGACTTCTAACTTTGTCGATCCCAGTCCAACGCCAGCATCTCCACATCATAACTCTGCCTAAGACTGGATGAATCTTACAATCAAATATTAAATCAGAAATTTTTAAAAAAGCTTTTAAAAATGAATTAAGAAATTCCTCACTCACCGAACTCTTGGCACTGTGTTCAAAATTGTACTCCTTACATTTCATTCTTTAAGTGTGATTAAGAATACATTTTGATGCAAAGGAGCTATGTGTAGGTATTTTTAATCAACATGTTTAAATATTTTATGAAACATATTTGGGGCAGTTCTCACTATAGCCCACTTCCTTCAGACCACTATTAGATTTACCCTGTGGGTGGAAGTTTTCCATCCGTGATCCAGTAAGAATAGTAATGAGTGTGGGACAAAGTAGGGTGGGAATGGAAACATCAAATTCATGACATCTAGAAAAATGTATTGATTTTACTCTCAAGCCTTGATTGACGACTTCAGAATCTTGGTGTTGTGCAGTGACTAGCTTAACATAACTCATTAATACACCAACTTGGCCTGTTCACATCACACTTCCAATTCTGTTCTGCTTCAGTAAGAAACTAGTTGACACAAAAATCTGACAGAGTGGTTGCTGCAGCTCGACAAGTGTTGATCCTGTCCATTGTGCAGCTGTTTCTTCTGCACAACATCCCTGCTTGCTCCAGAGCTATTATCCTTCAGTTGTGTAACATCTGCATCAACAAATCACCAGCCTCACTACATCATCTTGTATACTCTCAAACCAATTCAACCACTCCTTCAACCTTCCAACACTTTGGAGTTCAGGGACACCTACAAGGTGCGTGCTCCTGCCAGGTTGCTTTGGCTGCATGGGCAGCCTTCATTTCAGGCATGTGCACAGGATACTTTGACTTTGATGTGGACCCATGCATCTAATGGCTCTGAGCTTGCTTTCCTGGTGTCACTGATTTTAGCATTTACTTTGAAGCTGGCAGCCTCTAACCACTTCACTTATTTGGCACACAATGACTTTAGCATTGAGTTACAGACTGTCAGTCTCTGTAGTTAAGCATACTTTTTTTTTAAAAGGGAGAAGCGGGCAGCTTAAGATGATGGAATCACTGAACAGTCAATTTATCTATCAGTAAGTGGGTGGAGCTGACACTATACATTATTGAGCAACATCAACATCAGAGTTGCAGCATGCAGCAGCATCTTATGTGGCAAATACATTGCATGTGTTAGAAACAAATGACAATGTTTTTAGAGGCACAGGGAAAAAAAAAATCCTTAGTGAGGTGAAAGGGGATTACAGTCAGTCAAGGGCATGCCTGATGACACCACAAAGAGTTGGCTACAATCAGTCCTGTAGCTCAAGTGCAAGCAATCTGGGGAATACCATAGGTCAGTAGGGGTATTGTTTCAGCAATGGTGCAAAGATGGACCAGTTTTTTTCTCTCTCTGTAATGAGACACAGAGGGATTGATTATGATTGAAGTAGATGGAAGAGTAGTTAGTGGTATTATAATGGGGATGAGGTGACCCTAGCGAGTTATTAGGAAACACAGAGAGCAAGATGGTTCATATTTTGGGAGGATAAGGCAGGTGAGGTGCATTGTATTTAGAATTGCAGTTCATGAGCCTTGGAGAAATATATGTGCAGCAGCAGAATTAGAGAACTTGCTGGCTGTGTGAGTGTGATGTAGTAGACAGAAAACGGAGTTACTAACTCTGGCAGAAGGTCATTAACCTTCTTGCAGCACCAACGGGCATCCAATTAATTATGGGAGACAGCAATGGCTGATGCTGCTGCCTCTATTCAGTTTAGTTGGGTCTGTTGGTGCGGCCGCCTTTGATGGTCTTCAGGGAAAAGGGTGACTCTCCTCTCCTCCATCCCATTCACTGGATACTTTTGATGTCCATTTTGAAGTAATGAACTAGTTTGCCCTTCTTCTGCACCATTTTCAAACTTGAGCACTGCTGTTTGAGAGAGGGTTCCTGACTTGCAGGCAACTGAACTGGTGTGCAGCTGGGGTTTAGATGAACACCACAAGGTCTCGCCAGTGGCAAGAACATCAGCTTCACTCTGGCCTCACACTTCCTTGAGAGACTTGCCAAACAGCTTGTGTGCTAAATTCATAAGGTGAGAAGTAACATTTGCATGAAATAATCATCCCAGCTTCAGTAGACTGGGCAGCATGAAACTCACTATCACACATTTACTGTAAATGGAAAACGTCAGCCTCTGTGTTGTAATGTTTTAAATCATGAAGTAATTGCAACTTTTACATAGTATGACACAGAATAAATAGCACAGAAACAAGCTGTGCAATCCAAATTGTCAAGGCTGATGTTAATGCTCCACCTCAGTTCATCACATCCGACCAACATATATTTCTGTTCCTTTTTGCCCTCAGGTAGTTATCCAGCTTGCCCTTAAATGCATCTACACCATCTTCACCACCTCAACTCCTTGTGGTAATTAGTGCTGCATTCTTTATTGAACTCCTTATTGGATTTATTCAAGACTATCTCTTATTTATAGCTTCTCATTTTACATCCCTCCTCATTGTCTTTCAAGCACTGTCTATATATTGTTACCACTTCTTTTCCAATTTGAAAAGACTGCAATTGAGGTTTTAATGGGCAGTAAATCATGTATGCTTGCTAACCTTTCCTGTCACACCAAGCTCTGTGCCAAAACCTCTGAACTGCTAACTCTATCATATACTCTCCTGTCTGCTGAAAAAGTCAAAGCAGACAGTTGCATATATTTTAAATCAACATGCTCAGAGAGGCACGAGAGTTTCAAATGTATCCAGTACTGGATTAAGGCCTCAAAACGTTAGCTTTGTGAGAAAAGTACAGCTTTTTCCAAAGGCTTATCATAAGCATATGGGAATTGAAGCATAACAACTGGCTGGTGATGCAGATTGTAAATCAAACCAGTTTGGTCACAATTATACAGCAATTAGGAGCAGAAACCATTTCATCACTCAGAGTGTCCAGTGTATTTGAATGTGCTGGTGATTTGATCAGGTTAAAAGAATAGTTTTGCACTTGTTTACTGTCTTCCACATTCTCATGAACTCCCAAAGTGTTTTCTGACAAATGAAGAAATTTTGAAGTGTAGGCATATTACAGTTTTGGACATGTGACAGCCAATCTACACTGTCATGGGTGAATAGGGAATCTACTCATTGGCCATGATGTGGCTTAAATCTACATGAGAGAATAAGAAAAGCCTTGGGTTACGTTCACAGCCAATAGAAGGCATCTCCAACAGAGCAGCATTCAGCACTACATCAGGAGCGTTAGCTTGAATATGTGCTTAAGACTCTAGAGTGGGACTTGAACCCACTACCTTTAAACCCAGAGGCAAAAGAGCCACCCACTGAGCAAAGCAGAAAATTAACTTGGGTAGTGTATGCAAGTTTATTTAATATATTCCAAATACCAAGTAAGTACTATGTGATCTCACGCAAGAAGATAAACATTGAAGTAGTATGTCGAAAATGTTTTACCCCAGTACCAGTCTTCTAAAAATCCAGCCAGAATGTACCAGATGGATCTTTTGTATTTAATTTCTGATGGAAATGCTTCTCAGGAGCTGACAGACTTTGCTAGGGTTGTACCAATAAACAAAAACAGAAATTGCGGAGAAACTCAGCAGATCTGGCAGTATCTATGGGGTGAAAGCAGAGTTAAGAAGCGTTCTGAAGAAGGGTCTTTGCATTCAAAATGTTAATCCTGTTTTTCTGCCAGGCCTGCTGAATTTCTCCAACATTTTTTTGTTTTTGTTTCAGATCTTAAGTATCAGAGTTCTTCGTTTTATTTTCATGCTGATCTCACTGCCACATCTTTTCCAGATATGTTCAACTTGAAGACGTTTTGCTCCTTTCTCATGATATTCATGTTGTTTCATTCACACTTGCTAAAAGATTTAGCCACTAGATGTCAGTAATAGACTTATTTTGCTCTGGTGAAGCTGCTCCCATCGTGTCCCCAATCATAATAACAAGCAGTTGGTGTCACCGCAAGGCTTTTAATTCTTATTATATTTTACCTACCTCACCTCAAAGCTGAAATTATAGATCTAAAGCTCATATATATTTCATGTTCAATCTTGGAATGAACAGGTTTTGTTACAGTGGGCCCACAGACGTGGTCAATGTCAGAACACAGCCTTTGAGCATTTTATGATGACAGTTCTTTCCATAATATAAGAAGAAATTTCATACTGTGATTGGGACCTATAAAACAAGACATGGGTATAAATAAAACATGTCCTTCCAACAAAATAAAAATGCTGCCGTCTTTAGTACTGAAAATCACAATCTGTTGATTTAAAAGCAGACCATTTTCAACAGTGGCAAATCCCATTTGTGCCTGAGCTCAAGCTCGGGAATTTCCTTCCTAAAACTCTCTGCCTTGCACCCTCCTTTTTAGACTCTCTGACTTTGACCACTCATTTGATCATCTGTCCCAATATCTCTCTGCGTCTCAGTCTCAGATTTTATTTTAACCTTCTTGTGAAATCCCTGGGGCTGTTTTATGTTACAAGGGCTGTAAGAATGAAAGTTTTTTTTTGTGTGTTAAATTATAATCCACTTGAAGCAATGGTGAAAATTTCATAATGCAAGAAGCAGACAATAAAGGAGTTTCAGGGTTAACTTCATGGAGGCTACATGCAAATCGATGTATCCTACTTACCAGTGTTCGTCATATTTTTGAATAATTTACCAGGGAAATAAATGTGGAATTAAAATGCGAAATTTCTCATACATTTTTCATTCTCATCATTGGTGTAATTTTGTACTTGTACTGCCATGTGGCTGAAACCGCTATGCTAATATTTGCACAAAATTACATTTAATTATCACCAGATTTTCCTTAATATTAGGGCAGTGCTCCCTTAATTCATACTATTCTCTGGCATACAATGTTTCAGAAGCAGAAAAGCAGAGCAAGCACATCAATAAACTAACAACCACCCTGGATCAATTGTCGATTCTCTCTTCACCTTGCTGCTGGTGAGTCTCAGATGGACAGAGAGACAAACTATCCATCTGAGTGTGAGGGAAAGAAATATGACTTTATCCCCTTCACTCTCTCCTGCCTGGTCACAGATCAGTAGAAAATAGAGAGCATTGAATTGCAAACAACTGAGGATACATAGGGAGGCAATGAAAATTCGAGTAGGTAACATTATCATCACTCTTTAAATATGTTTGATGTGAGGACTTTCTCTGTTTCACTCCCATGGTCTTCAATGGACAGGAAACCATTGGAAAGTTTCCCCAGGCCCAAAGAGACTTGACAATCCCTTATCTTGGTTGAAACCTGATTTACACTGTCACAGTGGGAGTACACATTTCCATGATGTGGGCTACGTTCACAGTGGAGTCTGATGCATATTATTATCTGTCATTATGTATACAACAGCAGTCATGCAGTCAACTGGTGGAGAGCTGCAACTGCCTGCTGCTCGGACAGCTGCTTAACTCTTAAATTGCTGGATCAACATCCACTACCTGAATAATCTCCATTTGCCTTTAATACTGTCGAACATTGTAGGTCACCGCAAAGGAGCAGAATCAGACAAAATTTGACACTGCGTTAAAGAAGAAGGTAACAGGCCCAAAAGGTTAACCAAAGAGGTATATAGGTTTATTAAGGAGCAGCTTAAAAGAAAGGAAGGGAGAAGACAATTGCATTTGGTTTTCTCTGAGCATGACCAATTGAATGTCCCAGAGCAATCGAGAAAAATCTAAGTACTTTAGCATTCCAGTTATTGTTAGGAATATGCACCACAAAGTTTCACAAATGAAATGATAAACAGGCTATTTGTTTTTCAGGGGGATGATTAATATTGGCCATAACCTTGGAAGGAACTCCCCATTCTTCTTCAAAACAGTATTAAGGCATACTTTGAATCAAAAATGGGGACCTCATTTTAATGTTGCATCCAAAGACCAAGTCTCCTGGAGTGCAGCATTCTCTCAGTACTGCATTGGAGTGCTAGCCTAGCTATTGTGAGCAAGTTTCCGCTGTAGAATTTTAAACCCGCAAGCATTTCATTCAGAGGTGTGTGCACAATGAATTGCTGACATAGAGGTTAACGGAGGAAATTTAGGAGATCCGAGGTCAGGTATCAAAAAGCATAGCTGCTAATGTTGTAGCTAAGAACGAGGAATGTGCACAAGGGGGTAATTATTGAGAGACAAAAGTTTTATACTCGTGAAATGGATCGGTGGTCTCCAATTGTTTTCTCATAATCGTTTTTACAAGAACCTAATTCTGCAAAGCAATTTGCACTTCAAAATGGTAATCGTTGAAGTGGTTGCGAAAGCACTGAAATTTGAATTTGCTACAGCAGTTATCTCTCATTCTACATGGATTTGATAAAGAGAATTAATAAGGAAAGGGGATGGTTATAAAAAGCAATAAATTGGAAAGGCAACCTGAAATAACTCCACAGAGGCTGGTATCCTGTCATGAAGTCACACTTTATTTAGACACAGAAAATTCTTGACACTGAATGAGTTCACGCACAGCCAGCTCTCAGAGTGAACAGAACCTCTGACACTCCTGTTCCTATCTCTCAGCCACGGATCCCTGAATGGACCACATCAACAGCCCCAACCAGGGAATTCATATTCTATACAGTTCGCCTGGCTGACTGTATTACAATTATGACATCACTCCCCCTTTGATTCTGAGGACATAGATTGGTTGCTTTTTTTTGTAGCTCTTGCTGGGATGTTTTAACACCGCCTCAGGTTTCTCTAAGTCTGCTTCTAATACGGCTTTTGTGCCCGGTTCATCTTGGAAGAAATTAATTCTCTTCATTAGGTGGCAAAGGCGTAGAGAGGGGAACATTCACTTTGTCCATCTCAGTTTCCAAGGTATCATCAATATGGATATCTTCCCATTTCTGTTTTTCAGCAGCAGCAGCAACAGTATGAAGGGTGGGAGCTTGGACCAGGGGCCTGTTGGGAGCGGTGAGTCACTGATTTGAATCTTTACATCTGACATCGGAGAGCAGATTTCTGGGAAAGGAGGGACTTTTTAAAATTTCCCTCCAGTTATGTAAGTGAGTGTTTTCTAAACCTGAGACCCTATTTTTGTAGGGTCTCCCACCCAAGCACCTCCTCTAACCTTAAACACCAGGGACATGTCAGGTAAACTTCTCTTTTTCACATCCTGGTAAGGGAACTAGCAGAGATGGCAGTGCAGGGAGAGGAATGTTCCTCCCGCATGATGTTTGAGGTGAGGAGTGTCATTAGCGTCCCATCCAAGTGCATCTGTTGATGTATATTTTGTTCCATGAATCCAGGTGACACATGTGTCAGTACAATGGCAGATGCTTTATCATCAGACAGCTGGCAAGAGATTCCAAATGTCCCCAAGCAGCCGTGAGCCTACCTGTGGTGACACGTCTCCATGAATCTCTGCCCTACACGGGAGACAGTAAATTTTATAGGAATTAAACAAAAGGTTTATCAGTCACATGGGCAATTGTCATCACATAGTTTAAAGTAGGCAATTATGAATTTACTAAGACTGAAGATTGTTGATGTCCTGTGATAATGTGTGAATGGATTACAGAAACTGATTATTGTATTCTTCACGATTATGTGTTGATGGGAAGACATTAAGGCAGAAAGGTTTTGCCTGCTGTAAGTGGGGGATTCACATACCTATGCAAATATGGAGAGGAAGTAAGACAATGGGAGCCGGAGGTAGTTTAACAGGGTTGTAGCCAAGGCTATCAGTCAAATCTAGAAAGGGCAAATACCTCTGTCTCGGGCTGCGGGGGAATCCACATGTGTGGCTCCACTAGACTCTATTTCTGAGATACAGTCAGCCTCCCCCCTACTGTGATGTTCTGCCTTTATTGTAACAGTACAGGTTTTCAGTTGATATTGCAGTGGAATGTTTAACCCTTGAGTCCCCAGTGTATCCTGAAAGAGAAGCAAAGCATGGAACTGACCCTTCTGTGGCATTTTAACTTCCTCACATCTGCAGGAAGTGCACCCAACTCTCACTTCTCCAAGACCACATTAGGGAACTGGAGCAGGAGCTGGATGAAATTTGGATCATTTGGGAGGCAGAGTCTATGGTAGATAAGAGTTACAGGGAAGCAGTTACTCCTAGGCATGAAGAAAGCTGAGAAACTGTGCAAAGGGGGTAAAAACAGTCAGTGCAGAGATCCCCTGTGGTCATTCCCCTGAGAAATAAGTATACCGCTTTGGATACCATTGAGGGGGATGACTTATCAGGGGCATGTAGTGGGGTGCAAGTCTCGGGCACAGAGTCACTGGGGACTCAATAGTAGATAGGGAATGAACGAGACTCATGGTTGGTGTGTTGCCTCTCAGGTGCCAGGGTCTGCGATGTCATTGGGTCCTGAAGAGAGAGGGTGACCAGCCCTAAGTCGTGGTCCATGTAGATACCAACAACATAGGTAGAAAGAGAGATAGGGCTGTAAGGCAGGATTGCAGGGATCTAGGATGGAAGTTCAGAGCTAGAAAAGGGTTGTTATCTCTGGTTTGCTACCCATGCTACGTGATAGTGAGGCATGGAATAGAGAGAGATATCAGCTGAACACGTGGCTGCAGGGATGGTGCAGGAGGGAGGGTTTTGGGTACATGGATAATTGGGGCTCATTCTGGGGAAGGTAGGACCTCTACAAACAGAATGTTCTTCATTTGAGCCAGAGAGGTACTGATATCCTGGGTGGGAAACTTGCTTGTGCTATTCAGCTGCTAATGAGCAACTCAGCATGGGGATGGGAACCTGAGGTGTAGTTCCAGTGCACAGGAGGATTAGAGTAGGAAGGGCATAGACAGGATTTCAAGGTCACAGGAATGTGCTGGCAGAGAGCAAGCTGTTTTGAACTGTGTCTACTTCAATGCCAGAAGTATCCGAAATAAGGTAGGTGAGCTTGCAGCATGGATAGATACCTGGGACTTTGATGTTGTGGCCATTTTGGAGACATAGATAGAGCAGGGCCAGGAATGGATGTTGCAGGTTCCAGAGTTTAGATCCTTCATTAAGAACAGGGAAGGCAGTAAAAGAGGGGGAGGTGTGGCCTTGTTAGTCAAGGACAGTATAATGGTGGCTGAAAGAACTTTTGACGAGGACTCATCCACTGAGGTAGAATGGGCTGAGGTTAGAAACAGGAGAGGAGAGGTCACACTGGTGGGAGATTTTTTATAGGCCTGCACAGAGTTCCAGCAATGTAGAGGAGAGGATCGGCAAAACGATTCTGGGTAGGAGTGAAAGGAACAGGGTGGTCATTATGGGGAACTTTAACTTCCCCAACATCAACTGGAAATGCTATAACTCTAGTACGTTTGACGTATCAGTTTTTGTCCAATGTGTAGAGGAGGGTTTTCTGACACAGTATGCCAAAGGGCTGACAAGAGGGGAGGCCACACTGGATCTGGTACTTGGTAATGAACCAGGCCAGGTGTTTGATTTAGTGGCAAGTGAGCACTTTGGAGAGAGTGACCATAATTCAGTTTTGTTTAGCTTCGTGATGGAAAGGGATAGGTACATGCAACAGGGCAAGAGCTATCAATGGGGGAAGGGCAATTATAATGCAATTAGGCAAAACTTAGGATGTGTAGAATGGGATAGCAAAATGCAGGGGATGGAGACAATCGAAATGTGGAGCTGGTTTAAGGAACAGATATTATGCCTCTTTGATGGGTATGTCCCTGTTAGGCAGGGAGGAAGTGATAAGGTAGGGGAACCATGGTTTACTACAGAAATTACATCTCTTGTTAAGTGGAAGAAGGAGGCTTATGTGACAATGAGACGATATGATTCAGATAAAGCAATGGAGAGTTACAGATTAGCTAGGAAGGATTTAAAGAGAGAGTTAAGAAGAGCAAAGAGAGGACATGAGCAGCCTTTAGCAGGTAGAATAAAGGAGAACCCTAAAGCTTTCTATAGGTATGTGAGGAATAAAAGGATGACTACAGTGGGAATAGGGCTAGTCATAGACAGAAGTTGTGTGTGGACCCTGCAGTGATCGGAAAGGTGCTAAACAAATATTTCTCATCAGTTTTCACTCAGGAAAAGCAGAACATCATAGAGGAGAAGAATGAGATACGAGATACTAGACTAGAAAGGATCGAGGTTAGTAAGGAAGAGGTATTATCAATTGTAGAAGGAGTGAAAGTAGACAAGTCCTCTCGGCCAGATGGGATTTATCCAAGGAATCTCTGGGAAGCTAGGGAATAGGTGTTAGAGCCTTTGACTTTGATCTTTGAGTCATCATTGTCTCCAGATTTAGTACCAGAGGACTGAAGGATTGCAAATGTTGTGCCCTTGTTCAAAAAGGGCAGTAGAGATGACTCAGGTAATTATAGACCAGTGAGCCTTATGTCTGTTGTAGGAAAAGTTTTGGAAAGGATTATGAGAGATAGGATTTATAATCATCTAGCAAGCAATGATTTGATTGCAGATCGTCAACATGGTTTCATCAAGGGCAGGTCATGTTTCACAAATTTCATGGAGTTTTTTGAGAAGGTGACCAAGCATGTGGATGAGGGAAGGACAGTTGATGTGCTGTATGTGGACTTCAGTAAGGCTTTTGATAAGGTTCCACATGGTAGGCTGTTGGAGAAAATGCAGTCATGGGATTGAGAGTAATTTAGCAGTTTGGATTAGAAACTGGCTTTCTGTAAGAAGGCAGCAAGTGGTGGTTGATGGAAAATATTCAGCCTGGAGTCCGGTTACTAGTGGTGTGCCACAAGGATGTTTTGGGACCACTGCTGTTTGTAATTTTTTATAAATGACAGAGATGCAGACATAGGTGGATGTTAGTAAGTTTGCAGATAACACTAAAGTTGGTGGAGTAGTGGACAATGTGAAAGAATGTTGCAGGTTACAGGGGTACTTGGATAAACTGCAAATTTGGGCTGAGACGTGGCAAATGGAGTTCAATGCAGATAAATGTGAGGTGATTCACTGTGAGAAGAATAACTGGAAGGCAGAGTACTGGGTCAATGGAAAGATTCTTGGTGATGTGGATGTGCAGAGGGATCTTGGAGTTCATGTACATAGATCCCTGAAGGTAGCCACCCATGTTGATAGTGCTATTAAGAAAGCATACGGTGTGCTAGGTTTTATTGGTAGAGGGACTGAGTTCCAGATCTATAATATCATGCTGCAACTATACAGAATGCTAGTGCGGCTCCACTTGGAATATTGTATACTGTTCTAGTCGCCCCATTACAGGAAGGATGTGGAAGCATTGGAAAAGATGCAGAGGAGATTTACCAGGATGTTGCCTGGTCTGGAAGGAAGGTCTTTTGAGGAAAGGTTGAGAGACTTGGGCCTGTTCTCATTGGAAAGAAGAAGGCTAAGAGGAGATTTGATAGGGACATACCAGGTGATCAGAGGATTAGATAGGGTAGACAGCGAAAGTCTTTTCCCCAGGATGATGACATTAGCTTGTACAAGGGGGCATCACTACAAACTGAGGGGTGATAGATTTCAGACAGATGTCCGAGGCAGGTTCTATACTCAGAGAGTGGTAAGGGCATGGAATGCTCTACCTGTCAATGTAGTTAACTCAGCCACATTAGGGAGATTTAAACAATCCTTGGATAAGCACATGGATGATGATGGAATAGTGTAGGGGGATGAGCTTAGATTAGTTCACAGGTCAGCACACATCAAGGGCTGAAGGGCCTGTTTTGTGCTGCATTGTTCTATGTTCTATGTTCAATGCTTCATACAGAGAATGCTTCATGGGTTCTGGAAAATTTGGAAAGGCTGTCGAAAATTTGAGTATGTTTTGCTCCCGCACCGTTTACAAGTTTGAAGCTTTCATATGGTCCACATTCTTGTTCAAGGCCATCAGGCCTACCCAAACTTTATACATCACTGGACCTGACCTCACATCGACCAGGCTTCTTACCCATGCAGGGCCACATTCCCAGGTTCTGACACCAAATCGCATCCCTTGAAGTAAATTGTCTCTCATGCTTAGGCTGGTCCTATGTCCAGCCTTGATGTTTCTGACACCATTTCACCCTTCCCCCAGGTCCTGGAAGATAAGATTTAACCTGATCTTCTCCCCATTAACAACTCTGCTGGAGCTATCCCTGGTGTTGTATAATGGGTGGTCTTATAATCAAATAGGAACCGGGACAGTTTATTATTGAATGAAGCTGTATGTTGTTTCTTTAAGCCTGCCTTCAAAGTTCAGACTGCTCTTTCTGCCAGACCAGAGGATGATGATGGCATGGAGCTGTCCTGATATGTCAAATAGATATTTAACTTTAGGAAATATTAAACATCCCTGCTGGGAAACGATGGCCTGTTGTCTGTGACAAAAACTTCCAGAGATTTGTGTATTGCAAAAAAATGTGCATAGTTTTCTGTTCATGTACCTGTGTTTGAAGAATAAACTCTATATATGTCAAGCCACTTGGAGTCAGCATCCGCAATCACTAAGAAAATTTAGCCCATGAGAGGTCCTGCAAGTCAACATGTACCTTGGTCCAGGATTTACCTGGCCATTCCGACAAATGCCAGGGTTCTGCTGGTGGTAGTTATTATCCTTTTTGGCACTCTGGGTACTGACCCACCAACACAGCTATGTCTGTATCCTCTCCTGGCCACCAGACATAACTTCTCACCAATATTTTCATTTTGGAAACCCCTGGATAACCCTGGTGGAGCTCAGCCAGTATCTGGTGATGACCTTTGCTTGGGACAATCGCTCTGGCTCCTATTAATAATATGTTGTCCTCTCCTGTGATCTAGTCTCTCCAGGACCAAAAAACTTTTAATTCTGCTTGTGACAGCTCTTTGGTATCCCCCATGACCACCAGCTGTTTCAGTTTTACAAGGACTGCATCTTTCTGCATCCAAGGTCTGATATTGTTGGCCATGACTGGAAGTGTGTCCAGAAAATTTTAAAACATTACAGACTTTTCCTTTGGTGGTACCACCATTGGTGTATCTGCCAGCGGGAGCAGCTCAATGTGTCTGCTTTTGTTACTTGGCTTCCCGGATGAAGTGGGCTGAAAGATGTGTTGCTGGAAAAGTGCGGCAGGTCAGGCAGCATCCAAGGAGCAGGAGAATCGATGTTTCGGGCATAAGCCCTTCTTCATTCTTGAAGAAGGGCTTATGCGCTAAATGTCGATTCTCCTGCTCCTTGAATGCTGCCTGACCTGCTGCGCTTTTCCAGCAACACATTTTCAGCACTGATCTCCAGCATCTGCAGTCCTCACTTTTTCCCGGATGATATTCCAACTTGTAATTATATGTCCTTAGAACTGAAGCCCATCACTGAATTCAGCATGAAGTATAGGCAACACTGCCTTAAGTCGACCTAGCAGGGGTTTGTAGTCTGTTATTATGACAAATTTACATCTATGAAAGTATTGGTGAACTTCATGACTCCAAATATGACTGTCAAACCTTCCTTCTTTATTTGAGTGATATATGCTTTGCATTAGCCAACATCCTGGATGCACACGCTATTGGGCATTCCCCTCCATTGGACCACTTATGCTATCTTGATGGCATATGAGGATGCATTGCTTGTCAATACCTGATCTCGTTTGAGATCACAGTGTGCTTAGAGGATGATTGCTGTTTCTTCACTTCCCTGAAAGTTATGGCATGACTTTGCAACTACTTCCAAGGCTAACCCCCTTTTAAGAGTTGATGCAAAGGTGCCAGGATGGAGGCTAGCTATGCATGAACATTCATAATAATTCACCTGCCACAGGTACAGACATGGGAGATGGGGCATCTTTGATCACCCTCACTTTATCGTCCAATGGTTGTAACCCAGTCTTGTCGACTCTGTAGCCCAAGTCAGTCACTAGGGGAGCCTGGAACACACATCTTCTCCTTCGAAGGTGTACCCCCACCTGGGAGAAACATCTAAGGACTATGTTCAAGTTCTCTTAATGTTACTTATTTGTCTTCCCTGTTATTAGCACGTCATTTACATAAATG
This sequence comes from Chiloscyllium punctatum, assembly GCF_047496795.1. Taxonomy (NCBI): domain Eukaryota; kingdom Metazoa; phylum Chordata; class Chondrichthyes; order Orectolobiformes; family Hemiscylliidae; genus Chiloscyllium; species Chiloscyllium punctatum. The sequence continues at coordinate 112,686,214 of NC_092741.1, forward strand.
GTGACCTGGGGTAAACCTTGCAAAATATTTTACTTCACCCACTGAAAAATTGCACAGGCTGATGATAACTTAAATGGCACAAACTCTAATGGGTATTAATTGTGGCATTTTTCTGGGAATCCTCATCTCACTGCAATTGTAAGTACACATGGCTCATATCCAGCTCCGTGAACGACAGCTCCCCGCTAGCTTTCTGAAGAAGTCTTCTATGTGAGGGCTTGAGGATATATCCAGCTGTGAAAAATAGTTTACCATTTGTTTAAAATCTCCACAAAGGTGAACTGACCTATTGGGTTTCAGAATTGTACAACTGGTGCTTTGCAAACTGAACTGGTTTGATGATTCCTTCAGCCACTACCTTTGGTGTAAAGCAAATGGCACTGAGCGGGCCTTGCAGAATCATGGATTTGCTTCCGGGTCAACATGCAAGGCTGCCTTAGCTCCTTTGATAGACCCTAGACCTTCCCGAAAAATGTCCGGTTGTTTACTTAGGAGTTCACTCAGGCAGTCAGTTTCAAAAAGTATGGAGCCAATCTAGGTGAATCTTTCTCACCAATTTTGCCCCATCATAGATGGGCATGAGTTTTTTACTATAATCAGTGGTAACTGAACCACCAGCTTTTCACATAGACTGGAACTGAAGTTGTAACCCTTAATCTATAAAGGTTTGTTAGTGTGTGTTCTCAATTTAGTCGAGGTCTTGTGCAAACTTAAGGATTAGAGTCCACAACGAATTTTGTTAAAGACTGATTCTGACTGTTCCTGCAATCAATGAAATAGCTGCACCGGTATTGACCTCCATAAGAACCAGGTGACCGTTTAACCAGACGTTTATTTTGATTGGTTTTGATTTGCATATTGCTAAGTACTTTAACTGTTCCAAACCACTTATAGGTGGACTTTCCAGACTGTTGATATTCCTGGCTATGAGTTCTCTTACTCAATTTTGGTATACTAAGTCTCTTTTGCTGTCTCAAGTTTACAAACTGGCAGCAATTACAATGGCTTGTTGGCCCAGATCCAGAAGAAAATCTTAACCATTTGGCCAAGGCTTGGCTTTGTTTCGGGGTTTTTCTGTGGGCTGATCTAGAGTCTCTCTGTTCAGGATATGTCCTGGGTGTGGCTATGCAATTGATTTTACTCAATTAGTGTTCTCTAAGCTCAGTAGACTGGCTTTCATCAGAAGCAATTCATATGCTCCACATTGCATTTTCCAGTGATAAAGCAGTTATTGTGTTTGTTTGAAGACCAGTTGGGCTTCAGCTATTAGGCGCTTTTGCATTGTTACATCATTAATCCACACACCAAACTATCTCTCAGAATCTCATTCAGGGTTAAACCAAAGTCACATACATCTGCCAGTCATCTTAACCTAGTCAAAAATCCCGATATGGATTCTCTGGTTCTTGAATTATCGAATAAAACCAAAAGCATCGCAGAATTAGAGGAGCCTTGGGGGCCATAATATTCCTTAACTGAATCCATCAACTCTTGAAAAGCATTAATATCTGATGCCTTCGGGAAATTTGGTGTCCTAATAACTGAAGTTGCTGTGGGCCCAAAAGCTGTTAGGAGAATTACTTTTCATCTGCCTTAATATAATTTTCCCAGAAAAATAACACATTATTTCCACATCCTCGGCCCTGTCTTCAACAGGTCAAATGAGTTAAGGTTGCCAAATAATGGCATAATGTCAGAAATTCTTACCCCAACTCAAAGAAGACTGTTGTGATTGATTTTATTCAGGAGCGTGTTTTTCTCTCATCATCACTGAAATAACTCCACAGAGGCAGGTATCTAATCACCAGGTTATCCTTTATATACACATGGTGAGTCCTTGACACTGATTCAGCCCTCTCAGAGCCAGCTCTCAACATGTCAGGATGTCAGTCAGGTCTCCCTGACTGGACCATATTAAAATCCCAGTCAGGGGGCTCTCTTTCCATAAGGTCCACCTGGCTGACCTCATTGTAATTATTACACAATTACAATTGAAATGGAAATTGCTGTAGGGCCCAATCAGTTCCATGCATGAATTTCCTGAAACTAGCTTTGTAATATTCATCCTTAACAGAAACAAAATCAGGGAAGACTCAAATTTGTTACACACTAATGACAAGCACCTCAAAGATATGAGAAAGCATGCAAATAAAACAAATACAGAAGAAGAAAGAGCAAACTTTGATTTAGATAGCACCTCTCACAAACCTCTGGACTTCCTAATGCTCTTTGGAGCCAATTTTAGAGTGTTTTAAGTCTTGTCACTAATATAAAGTAGGAATTACAGTGGGCAATTGTACACAAGCTTCTACAAGCTGCAATGTGATAACGACCAGACCATCTATCCTGAGCAATGCTAACTGAGCGGTCAATATTGGTAAGGACACAAGAAGGAGCTCCTCAGTTCTTCTTGAAAATAGTTCCATGGGAATCTTGACATCAATCTGAGAAGGCAATCAATCCCTCAGCTGAAAGCCAAAGGCTCTACTGTCAGTTTGGAGTGTCAGCTGAGATTTCTTTTCACATCTCTTGGAATGGGACTTAAACTTACAATGTTCAGAGTCAGAATGAAGATGTCCACCCATTAGGCTACACCTCTTAAGGCTTTCTATAGCTGTGACCCTTTAGTTTAATGCCTTGTCACATACTTTATTGAAAAACTTTCTCCATACTTTGCTTAAGACTTGCTGACACAAATCTTTCTTAAGTGTCTTAGTTATCAGTCCTTTTTCTCTCAAGTTCCATTGTATTATCTCTTGATTTAATCAAAATTGACATATCCCCCAATTCTGAGATTTCTGTTTCCTATCGATGCAATTCATTCATGTCCCATTCTCCCTCTGCAATTTCTATCTATGGGTAACAGATGAATTGACAAGTTCTACACAGCGAGTAATTAATTCTTGTGCATTATGAATGAGGGCAGAGTTGACTCTCACATGTACGTGCTGTTCTTGTAATTAGTTTGTGCATGCCTCGTTAACAGAGAAACAGACTTTATTAATGAAATTGCTATTTCACAATTGTAGTTGAGCAGATTATACTCTTGAAAATAAAATGGATAACTAGAATGCAACTGTATTTAAGATAACTTTAATTGGACCAAATTAACTCCCAGAGTTAAAGGAAGTATAACAACAACAACTTGTATTTATAGAGGGCCTGTAATGTAGCAAAATGCCCCAAGGTCTTCCATCAGTGTGTTGACAAACACAATTTGACATGGGCCACATGATGAGATATTATGTTGGGTATTCAAAGCTTGACTGAAGAGGTAGGCTTTTTTTTAACAAAGCATCTTAAAAATTGAGAGCTAGGATGAGAAATATAATTGCATAAATAGCCAGAGGAATTTTATGCCCTTTCTTTGCCTGAAAGACCCCACGTTGCAAAGAATTTGGAATCTGTAAGATGGAAATATTTAATTTAAATTCCAAAAAAACAATTAAATCTAAGACCATAGATGCAGGAGGATATCATCGAGCTTGTAACACTATTCAGTTAGATCATGGCTAATCTATACCTCAACTCCATTTAGCTCCATATTTCTTGATTCCTTTATCTATCAATTTCAACTGTGTAAACTCCAAGATTTCCATTAGACCTTTGTGGTGAGGAGTGCTTCCTGATTTCACTCATGAATAACTAAGCTCTAATTTCAAGAGTAGGCCCTTTTAAATGAGTATCTCCCCACCAAAGCAATAATTGCTTCATATCTAGTATTTAAAATTCATTCATTATTGTAGGACAGCGTGATTCTGAAGCCATTAATCACCTCTATAACTTTCCTAATTGATTTTCTCTATCTTCTTCCTCATTTCCACTTTTTATTCTCTTTCTTTTCTATCTTTTACATCAGCCTCACTGTTTTTCAACTGATACATATATCAGAATGGGCTACCATCATACACAGTTCCTGTAGCACCTAATCATGTTGCAATACTGAAACAGTACCTTCAATAGATTCAATAGAATTTTGAAACAACAAAATTAAAGCCATGGTTTTGTTCTTTTTCAAATATCTTGGTGCGGCTGTATTCTTCCTTCCTTAGTTTTAGGAACAGGACAAAGACTGAAGCTTGCACTTATTGCTACGTATCAGTCTAGATTTGGAAAAGAAGCATGGATAAGAATCAAAATGAGCAACATTTGCTTTTTACAACAGCAATTTTTTTCCTGAAATGGTTCAAGCTGGTTATGAGTGTGGGAGATCTTTGAATAGGTAATTTCGACAGGATTGGTATTGTCATTTAAATGAAAAGAATTGCAGTGAAATTATTGAAAGCACCAGTGTTGTTAAGATGAAGGTTTTACTGCAAGTGTTTCAAAAATGTTGCTATTTGAAATAAATGAAAGGGGAACTTATTAACGTAGAATGATATTTGACAGAATATGAATGCAAAATGCTTTGTGTGCAGTTCTATAAATAATTAAAGAACTGAGTAGGAGAGTGTGTTTGCCACATTACAGCATAGGTAAAAGTAAGGGAGCTGTTTCATATGTATAAAGAAAGACATTGCATTACCATAGCAGCTTTTCCTACCTCAAATGTCAGTTTTAATGTATTGAAATACCTCTGTTTCAGGTTTACAATGTAGCAGCCAATTTGCACACAGCAAGGAACAATGCACAGTAATATGATAAGTACCAGATAACCTATTCTAGTGATGAATATTGAGGGGTAACCATTGACCAGGACATGAGAGAGAGCACTGTCCAAATCTTCAAAATTGTACCACAGGACCTTTAACCCTAATCTGCATGTGAATGCTAACTTTCCTTCAACTAGGCTCATGGTCAATCATCTGATGATGATCCCTACATCCCATTGCCAGAATGAAAGTAGACAATGTGTAGGAGGCACCTCAGATATCCAGGTAACACGTTCTGGCTTAGCCAATGATGCTCACATCCCATGAATTAATCAAGTCATACTATCAGAGAAAAATCCTAGCCAACAATTGGGAGGACCAATATACCAAGATCAGTTTCTTCACACAAGGTAGACACTCCAAGCAGTGAGGCCATGATCATCCAGAATCAGCTTTATTGTGTAACTGATATAGTTCAGATATTGGATACCAGGCTTCCAAAGAAGGTCATCTTCTCCCAGCTCAGTCAAGGAAGATGTACCAGAGGAGGACACAAGAGGTGATTTGAAGATGTGCTGAAAGTCAACATGAAAAATGATGTCAGTTCCTTGGAAACCTTTGCCCTGGACCCAGCCAGTTAGAGGCAAAGTCTGTGGAATGATCATTGCATTTTGAGATCCATTGATAATTAAATCAAGAGGAACAGAGCGGGCAGCAAAAAGAACAACCTGAACTGTGAATATATGATCAGACAACTCACTTGACAACCAATGCTCTGCATTCTACATGCGGCTTGCAGATTTTGAATTAGTCTAATCAGTCCCCTTTGGACTCATGGAAAGCAACCATCCTTTCTTGTGAGTGATAGCCAATAATAATCATTTTTATTGGGCATGAAATTGGGAGAACTTCCTTCCTCTTATTCAAACTTGTGCACAAATTGACTACTGATTTTCACACAATGGTGAACACACTTCAAAAATGGCTGTTAAACAATTTGGAAGAACTGAGGTTGTGAAAATGTGGAAATATAGATCTTTTCTTCCTTTTGTTTTACATTTTTCCTCCAACAACTAATAGTAACACTTGTTCTTTTAAAAAGAACAGCAATGTGAATTCAATGAGTGCACACTTCTGGATATCCCTCAGAGCTGTCGGAGCCGAAGTGAACATTGTTCCATCAGACGTAAATGTTTACTTCTAGAACAGGATTGACACACTAACCTTTTAGCTCTGAACTTAGCCCTGAATCTTGTCCAGGTTGATGCCAGTGAAGAAATCTATTTCTGTTACAGCTGGAAATTTACTAAGAGACCTGAGTTGGGACAGTCTTCAGAGCCAACAGTGTTCAAGCCCAGACTTGTGAAACCTCCTTTGTTTAGCACTCACTCTCTCAGAAGTCATAATGTTGAGCAATAAGAACATTTTACTCTGATGGAGCGGTTGTCATGATTCTAGTGGGAAGTGTGAGTTGGAAATCAAGTCCTACTAGTCCACAAGCCATCATAAATGTGAAATGGACTAATTCGCTCTCTAGCATGTTTAATGCCTGACTGTGGCCACTGTCTAAGATAAAAGAAGGTCACATCAGGTTTTACCAATGAACAAGGAAACAACATTTTATTTATAACAAACTGCAAGTATGTGGCACAGATTATTAATTATAAACACGGAAACTTAAACTGTATCCTCTTTGAATATGAACACACACATTCATTCACACATAACTCAAACAGACAGAGAATCCAAACAGTCTTTTTTAGAAGTATAATAATGCAAAATATATAGGTTAAAAAGGCACAAAGTGTGTGGATCAGAGCCCAAGCCAAAAGAGGCAGAATGATGTGACATTTCTTACAGTTTTATTTTGGTTTTTGATTATGATGGTGTATTGTTTCTGATTGCAGCAATCCTTAATTTGACAGCCAATCAGTTGGACTTAGGTCTTGGGTTGAGTTAGAATTTTTCTTTCATTTTTGGAAAGCATTTGAGTATTATTGATTTCCAGTTAAGGTTTGGGATTGGTGGAGGTGTATGTATGTATGTGGAATTCAGCTTACTTACATGTTTGTTGGAGATCTGTGTTCCAACTGCTCTATTCCTCAGTGCTTCATTGAGTATAAGGATAAACAAATTATGTTGCAGCTTTATAGAACTTCAGTTAGGCCACACTTAGAATATTGCATAGAGTTCTGGTCACTACAGTTCCAGAGGATGTGGATGCTTTGGAGAGGGTACAGAAAAAGGTTTACCAGGATGTTGCCTGGTATGGGGGGATTTTAGCTACGAATAAAGGTTGGAGAGACTGGATTTGTTTTCACTGGAGATTGAGGGGCGACCTGATAGAAGTTTATAAGATTGTGAATGGCAATGGATAGAATAGAAAGTATGAAGCATTTTCCGGGATGGAGGTGTCAGTTATTAGAGGACACAGGTTTGAGGTGTGGAGGAGTAAGTTTAAAAGAGATGTATGTGGCATATTTTTCACACAAAGAGAGGTAAGTGTCTGAAAAGTGTTGCCAGAAGAGGTGTTGGAAGCAGACAGAATAAGAGCATTCAAGAAATGCCTGGACGAATACATGAATAGGAAAGGAATAGAGGGATACGGATCCTGTAAGTCAAGACACTTTTAGTGCGGAAGGGTAAAATATGTTGGTGCAGGCTTAAAGGGATGAAGGGCCTGTTCCTGTGCTGTATTGTTCTTTGTTCAATGTATCAAGTAATCAGAACATTTCATCCTTGGGACCTGAGTTGGAAGCAAACTTAGAAATGAAAAAGGTGGATATCTCCTCTTGCTGCTGCCTCCAAAGTTTCTATATGGATGGGTTTGGGGTATGGATATTTAGTTCCCCCTTCGGTTTGCATTCCAAATTGATGGCAAGATTGGCAAGCCTACTCAGAAGGCTCATAGTGGTTGTTGTGAGAAATGGAAAAATATCAAACTGAGATTAGATTGTCAAAGCTGGAATGCCATCACACTGTCAAAGCAGAATGGAGGAAGTACCTTACACTGTGCCTCATGAAGCACGTTGGGTCAGCAGCACAGAAACAGTCCATTCCGCTCCACAGGTCAAAACTTTTAGTTATGCTCTACACAAGTATTTTGCCATTCTTCTCATCCTATCATGCTTCTAATTCTATCCTGTTTGTGTTTGTCCACGTTCCCCTTAAATGCATGTATCTTATTCAGTGTATCTATTCATTGTGGTAGTAGGTTCTCGATTTTCATTAGTCTCAGGGTAAAGAGATTTCTCCTGAATTCCCTATTCAATATTTGAGTGGCTATCCTGATTTATGGGCCTTATTCTTGTCACCCACACAAATCCATTCTAACACACGGTTTCATAATTATAAAGATTTCCACTAGATTACACCTCAGTGTGAAGGGTGTGGTATTTAACAATTTCACCCATGTCATATTGAGCGGTTGACGACAATAGTGTGCGGAAAACAGTGGGAAATGCAAAATCTCACCAGTATCTGCAATGTAGAACACCCAGCTCCAACTGATTACTTCATCTCATAATTTGGAGATGCTGGTGTTGGACCAGGGTGTACAAAGCTAAAAATCACACACCAGGTTATAGTCCAACAGGTTTAATTGGAAGCACTTCCAATTAAACCTATTGGACTACAACCTGGTGTTTTGTGATTTTTAACTTCATTTCATAAGGTTATCTCAGGGAAGACTGGGTTACATTACATCCTACCTTTCTTTCTGAAGTTCCACCCTTTTAATTGAAATACTTTCCTTCAGAATTTCTCAGTTGCTTCCAAGTGTGTATTCTTTTTCAATTCTTTTTGCACCTCCTCTGTTATCTTCACACCTTTGTTGCCTAAGTTCCATAGCCCTAGATCATGACAACATTGCTCCTTTATTTTAGGATTGCACTAAGAGTGGCAGATGGAGTTTAATTTAGATAAATGTGAGGTGCTGCATTTTGGAAAGGCAAACTAGAACAGGACTTATACACTTAATGGTAAGGTCCTGGAGAGTGTTGCTGAACAAAGAGACCTTGGAGTGCAGCTTCATAGTTTCTTGAAAGTGGAGTCACAGATAGATAGGATAGTGAAGAAGGTGTTTGGTATGCTTGCCTTTATTGGTCAGTGCATTAAGTATAAGAGTTATAAAGTCACGTTGCAGTTGTACAGGAAATTGGTTAGATCACTTTTGGAACACTGCATGCAATTTTAGTCTCTCTGCTACAGGAAGGATGTTATGAAACTTGAGAGGTTTCAGAAAAAACTTAAAAGGATGTTGAAAAATGTGTTGCTGGAAAAGTGAAGCAGGTCAGGCAACATCCAAGGAGCAGGAGAATCGACGTTTCGGGCATAAGCCCTTCTTCAGGAGTGTTGCTTACATCCTTACAAGAATGTTGCCAGGTTTGGAGGGTTTGAGATATAGGTAGAGGGTAAATAGACTGGAGCTATTTTCTTTAGAGCGTTGGAGGCTGAGGGGTAACCTTAGAGAGGTTTATAAAATCATGGGGGACATAGATAGGGTAAATAAACAAGGTGTTTTCCCTAGGGTAGGGGAGTCCAGAACTAGAAGGCATAGTTTAAGGTGCGAGAGGAAAGATTTAAAAGCGACCTAAAGAGCAAATTTTTCATGCAGAGGAATTGGTGGAGGCTGGTACAATTACAACAATTAAATGGCATCTGGATGGATATATGAATAGGAAGCGTTTAGAAGGATATGGGCCAAATGCTGGCAAATGAGACTAGATTTATCTTGGATATCTGGAGGGCATGGACGGGTTAGACCAAAAGGTGTGTTTCTGTGCTATATATCTCTATGATTCTATGACTCTAACATCATTGTCCCAGAAATTCTGATTTCAGTCAGAACAAATTTGACCCATGGTAAGGTAAGTGAGGCGGTAGGGTGGCAGGTGGGTGAGGTGACTAAGGTGACAGCTAAGTGGATAAGTGCTTTTGTTAGACTGAGGGGTTGGGTGAGTTTTGGATCTGGCACAGTCAGGACAGTGAGATAGTGGGCCTCAGTGGAATTAGGGAGATCAGTTAAAGTTAGATCTCTAGTTGTAGTTTAGGAAGGTTGAGTCAAGGACAAGGTGGAATGCAGATGGGGAATCATGAATTGAGTCAAGAGTTTGATTTGATAGTTGCCCAGGAGTTAGAGTATGTTTTTAATTGCCTAACTTTTTCTGAGTCATTATAAATCTTGTGAGTAAGAACCCTGAGATTTCTAACTTTAACTGGTTGTTTGGATAGTTCAAATACAGGCACAAAGGAATATCCCATAGAAAATTCAATTTCCTTGATATTTCCCCTGGAATCAGCTATAATATTATTCCATATAGCACCAACGCATAATTCCAGCTGAAAGGCTACAATAGCTATTTGGCCCTCTATCTCTGATGGAATTCTCTCTCTTCATGTGGAAAATACCTAAGGCATATGTGATCATGATCCATTATGAATACCTAATTCTATCTGGGCAGCACAGTGGCTCAGTGGTTAGCACTACAGCCTCACAGCACCAGGGACCAGGTTTAATTCTAGTCTCGGGTGACTATCTGTGTGGAGTTTGCACATTTTCCCTGTGTCTGCATGGGTTTCTGCCCACAATCCAAAGATGTGCAGGTCAGGTGGATTGGCCATGCTAAATTGCCCATAGTGTTAGGTGCCTTAGTCAGAGGGATTTGGGTCTTGATGGGTTGCTCTTCAGAGGGTCAGTGTTGACAGTGTTGACTTGTTGGGCCAAATGGCCTGTTTCCACATTGTAGGGAATCTAATTTATCAGGTCTCCATTAGGATTTGAAGTTGCTTGGTTATTTTAATGTCTGAGTGAAAGTAATAGAAATAAGGACTGAGAATCTAAACAGCTGAGAAGGAGAGGAGAGTGTTGAGATGTGAGGGAGAGAAAGTCTAGAGAGTCCTTGAGAGCACATAAAATAGTCTTTAATATTTCAATAAATAGTGCAGAGGATTGGGCACTTGGCTGATTCTGTGCTGGACGTTGTTTCAACCACAGTCTTCAACCTCATGGACTAGCATGTCCACCAATCTGCCATTACCATCAAATCAAGGGACCATTGATGGAATGAAGAGTGCAGAAAGGTATATCAGGAGCAGTGCCAGGCATACCTGAAAATGAAGTGTAAACCTGGTAAAGCTACAACACTGGAACATCTGCATGGCAAATAATGAATGTGGCATATTATGGAGATGATTAAGCAATCCCAAAACAGATCTAACTTCCACAGCCAGTTGTGAGTGGCACAATGCAATTAAACAACTAAGTAAGTGGTGGATGAATCCTCTATGGAAGAGCCCAGCGCATCAGTGCAAAAGGGAAGGCCAAAACACTTATATCCACCTTCAGCCACAGTGAATACATCTCAGCCACCACCAAAGACCCCAGTATTATAGATGATAGTCATCAGCTGCTTTGAAACACTTCATGTACTTTCAAGAACTTTGTTGACAGTAATAGATCATGAAATGTGACAATTCTCTGGAAATAGTACTGAACAATTTTATTCCAGAACGAGCTGCACCTCTCGCTAAGATGTTCTGGTACAGTTACAGCACTTATTTACCTGGCAATGTGGAAAACTGCTCAGCGATATCCTGTCCATAAAAAGCAGGACAAATCCAATCCAGTCATTTCCCAAAGTCTCAGTTTGTTCTCTCCCATCAGAAATGTCATGAAATGTTTGTCAAGTGTGAAATCAAGCAGCACTTACAGAGTAAAAACCTGCTCATTTTGGGTCAAGCCAGGACAATTGGCTCCTGACTCATTGGTTCAAATGTAGACTGTTATATTTCCAAGGATCTGTAAACTCTGCCTCTCTTTTGAAATCGGATTGGTATCTACCTTCCTTTCAGGCAGTGAAATTTCAATCATAATTCATCTTTTCCATTATAAGACTCCTCCTAAATAAGAACACTGCTACAAAATACTCTCCTGGCCTTTGCATCTGTAAGGAGAAAAAGTCCAACTTCTCTCATCTGTCTAGATAATTGAAGCCTTTCATCTCCAGTCCCAACCTTGAAAATCTCCACAGTCTCTTCATAACATTAAATGCTTCTTAAAATGTTGTGCCCAGAAGTGGTGCAGTTCTTCATCATAATTAAGATCTAACCAGTCATTTAGAGACCTAGTATAATGCATCCTAGTATAAACTATCTGGGTTTGTGGTTAGTTTTATTTTGTTACATTTCTTTAATAGCTTCCATGGTCTCTAGACAGGGAGTATAAACTAGAATGAGGTGTGGGACCTAAAATGGCAATCAATTTTGCTTAGCCAAGGGACAGTGGCTCTTTGAGGGAAATCAGACTTTTATATTCTCCTTCCAACACATTGTGACAAGAACCAAGCTGTGGAGTGAGGCAGTTTTCCACTGATAGAGATCAGCCTCCTACACTCTTCATTATCTTACAATTCACCAATGTGTACTATAATCCATCAGACATGCTACCACTGTAACCGTATCTGACAATTGTACAGCCTTCAACTATCATGCTTTGCAGAGCCAGTGCTGTGCTGTTGACTCACTGCAATAGTTATTCAATTCTGCTGACATTTGAAGTGTCCTCAGGGCAGCCTGTTTGCTGTGCATTTTTTGTACTTTCATAATTGGCCACAGAAGTTCAATGGATTAGACTGTAACATCAAAAGGCATTCCTGAACCTTCATCAGGTTGTGTTTTACCTCGAGGCTACAGTAGTAATCTTTCAGAGACTCATAAAATAGATACCTTTAACTGAGACTTCAGTACATAATCTAGACTGATGATTACAATGTGGTATTGAGGGAATACTGCACTATCTGGGGAGCTGGCAACTAAAGGAGGCATTAAGACAAAGTTGCTTTCGTTGATAGATTTATTGCAAAAAAGGGTGGGGTATTTCTTTCCAGTGTCCTGGCTGACATTTAGCCCTCAACCAACACCACTGAGAAATAAATGGTCATTTGCACATTGCTGTTTCTGAGAGCTTGCTGTGCTCATACTTGCTGTGGTGTTTTTAAAGTTACAACAGTGAATCCATTTCAAACTTGCTGTCAAGCACTCTGGGACTTCTTGAAGTTGTGAACAATGGTACATAAATGCAGGTGTTCTTCAACTTATTGATCTATGTTTTGTGTTCACGAGGAAGTATACAATGTTTTAACCGAAGTGCTCATAAGATGGCTGCTTCCAGAGTGTACCTCATGGTAGACTGCCTCTGATCCAGAAGGTTAGAGCCCAAGATCCAGAGGGTTGTCATAACATCTCTGAATATGTTCGTGGGGTAACATCTACAGCATAATTGAGGTTGCATGACTACAATAGACCAGGAAGAACATTCGTATCTGACTATCTTTCAATCCAGACATCCATTTTCACAATAAGTGAAGGGGAAAATTTTTCTGAGAATTTTCTATCACTGAGAATTACATAAATTGTGCCTTGTATAATCAATAACTCTTTGTTATTCTTGTCAGTCTCTGCATATGTACTGCGCAAATAATCTTTAAATCATCCTAGTGTCTTAATGGCATGCATGTGTGTTATTATTGGCTCTTCATCTAGGTGATGTTCCTTCCCTAGGGTGTGTCATTCACATGTTATTTGTTGTTATTCTATTTCCATTATCGTGTGGACTGTGCAGTTGGCGAATTCACATTTTCCTGATCAGCTGCCTGCAGTTAAGGAACAGCTTCTCCAAATGTGTGTATGTGCTTGATGTATTTGATCATTCATTTCTGCTGCATACAAATCAAGGTGACAACTGTTCTACGCAGGTCCCATGTTGGCATTTGGACTGGGTTTTGTTGAGAGTATTAAAGCTTCAATTCTGGCAATGTAGTCATGTCAAGACAAGATTTGGCTGTCATTTCACTTTTGTTTTGTTACTCACACATATTTCTACTTCTGGTTTCAATAGCTTTTTTTATTATTGCAAAAGTAATTTGGGTGAATGTGACATGAGTCTTTGTAGTAGAATGCTGTCCTGTCTTCAGTGGGTATTTCTCCATTCAAAGATTGACTTGTATACATTTGTATTGGATTTGCTCGATTTCTTCATCATTTCCCTGGCAATTTTCACTGTGACCTAAGCCTTTCATTTGACTGGGGATAGTGTCAAATTGATGTGTGGTTTTTCATTTGCTAGTCATTTATGAAGCAGCTAAATTCTTCACTCATGAACTGAGGGCCATTGCCACTCATCACAATGCCAGGAATGTAACTGCTGAAATATGCTTTCAAACATTCAACAATCTCAACGTTAGTCGTTGAAGTCCACTTGCCAGTACTCACAATTGTCGTCTACTGTGGCAAGATAATCATTTCAGGCAAGGGTGAAGAGGTCAGCTCCCAGCTTCATCTATGGTCTGTCTGAATATCTTGCATCAGGCAGCTGGAACTTTCTTCAACCGGATGCTGAATTAGTCCCACACTTATCTGCTTCAAGATGATATTCAACAGGAATATATCTCTGACTGATATACAGCCATATTTTTAGACTCCTCTAGAAATTGTTCTGTGGTCAATAGTTTAGTGTGCTGACATAAGTTGCAAGTCACTATTGGCATGTTAGACGTTATCAGATCAAGCATTAGACTTGCTCTGTTTAAGATGAGTGGTGTTTGCTTGCCATTTATGATGTAGAACTGAGATCCTCACTCATCTTCTTGCTATGGGCTCACAGTCTAGTCTTTCCTATTGGCAAGAGTATGGTATCATAGTGCCTTAATCTCACTTTTGAGATTGTTGCATTGCCATGTTGAGTCACTTTGCACAGGTCTGCGATGGTCACGATGTTGTATGATGCATGAGTTTAAAAATGTGTTGCTGGAAAAGTGCAGTAGGTCAGGCAGCATCAAAGGAGCAGGAGAATCGACGTTTTGGGCATAAGCTCTTCTTCAGGAATCAGGAGGGTGTGCCAAGCAGGCTAAGATAAAAGGTAGGGAGGAGGGACTTGGGGGAGGAGCATTGGGAATACGATAGGTGGAAGGAGGTTAAGGTGAGGGTGATAGGCCGGAGAGGGGGTGGGGGCGGAGAGGTCGGGAAGAAGATTGCAGGTCAAGAAGGTGGTGCTGAGTCTGAGGGTTGGGAGTGAGAAAAGATGGGGGGAGGGGAAATGAGAAAGCTGGAGAAATCTGCATTCATCCTTTGTGGTTGGAGGGTTCCTATGTGGAAGACCTATTGCAGTGGATATAGTGATTAGTCAGAATCTCCTCTGGCCATCTGTAGCTGCTTCTAACTCGTCCTCTGCAAATGTCTACAAATGATCCTGTTTCTTGCTGCAGGAATATTGTTTTCCCTACACTCAACATTTTTCACTATATTTGCATAGTGCCCATTGTAAGTGATGGTTATGCCCTTTGGGCCGAGAGTATCCATCAGCATAATGCAATGCTTAGTCTATTCTACCCTGACATTGCTCCAGTTGCTGCTTTACTATCTCAGCACTCTGTACATGTCCACTGAGCTCCTGAGAGTAAATTTCTTTCCTCTCAGTGAACATGCTTTGACTAATGCAATCCTGTCTTTAATAACATCAGCTTTCATAGGATTCTTGAACTGAATTCATGAGGCCACTTACTGATCATTGGACTCGTTTTCAGCTTGGGCCCTAATATTGAAGATGTACAGATGCCAAGTTATGATTATCTAGAGAGTTCAAGACTTTTAAGGTTACTGCACAGCTCCTCTGTTCTTCACAGAGACTTAGGATGGAATACCCTTTGAAATAGTCTTCAGAACAAGGATAAGAGTAGAACATGAGCAGATCAAACTATTTCATAATCTTGCCATCATTGTTCATTTTGACTGGAGTTGGAAGAGGAAATGCTTCAGTAGTTTTGTCTGACCCAGCGTTTCAGATGTGGCCTGTTTCTTTCTTCCGTTACAATTTCCTTCAGTTGCTTGTACACTGTTTTCACAGCTCTAAAAATTCCTATGTCTCCAGATCCGTAACTATGCTTGTTTTCGCAACGCTTCAACAGTCAATCTTAGCTCCACTTCTGCCATCATGTTGTGATTACAAGTTGGTCGATTAATTTAACTAGATCTTTATTGATGTGATTGAAAGATGACTGTCACCAGTGTGTTGTCTCATGGCAGAGGTCTCAGGACAATGGCAGACCAGAAAGGACATGAATACAGTGTTGAATTCTAATCCAATTCATCCAAATAACCACCAGGGTGGCACGGTGGCTCAGTGGTTAGCACTGCTGCATCACAGGGACCAGGGTTCAATTCCATTCTTGGGTGACTGCCTGTGTGGAGTTTGCACGTGCTTGCTGTGTCTGTGTAGGTTTCATGTAGGTGTTCTGGTTTCCTCCCACATTCCAAAGATGTGCAGGTTCGTTGGATTGGCCATGCTAAATTGCCAATAGTGTTCATGGATATGTAATTTAGATGGATTAGCCATGGGAAATACAGTGTTACAGGGATGGGGTGAGTCTGGGTGGGATTCTGTTCGAAGGGGTGGTATGTACTTGATGGGCTGAATGGCCTGCTTCCTGGCTGGAGGGATTCTATGACTCTAAAAGGCATCAGACCTTAAAGCAGTCAAATGGAAGATCTACTGTCTGTCAAGCTAAAACTAAGCCCAATCAATCATTAATCCACATACATTATATTTTGAGTTGTGTACAGAACAAATTGCTGCAGCTTGCATCATTAAAAATCAATACAATTACCATGGTATTTGTTGAGCCTGATGGTTGTGTGTTTACAATCATTGGAAATAGAAGACAAAACCACTCGACACTGGATTAAATGTTCCTTCGGCAACATTCAATCAATCTGGTAATTTTGCAATTGTGTATCATTGTTGTACATAGACAAGTCTCTAGCACAGAATGTTGTGGAATTCAGTATTTTGAGTCTTACAGGGACTTTCCTCAGAGCTGGAGGGCAGAGATTTTGGAACTGGCAAGGATTATAAATCTAATGTGGTGCAGATTTCATGCCTAGTCTCACAGGGACTTTCCTTGGAGCCCGGAGCAGTCAAAGGGCAGAGATTCGGGAACCAGTAAGGGCTAAACAGCTTCTGGTGACAGGGAGCGCGAAATCGTGGAGTCAAGCCAGTAAGTGATTGGCTGTTTGAGGGATGAATATGACTCGTTAATTTTTCTTCCTCTAATCAAATAGCATGTTGGAATTACCATACCTACAAGCTAATTGTTAGCGCGTGTTAGGACTCTGGGGTGGTTCTGGCAGATAGGAAAACAGTAAATGTAAGGCCACTGTTTGAAAATGAAGTAAATGAAAAGCAGGTGTCTATAGGCCAATTGTCTTAACTTACATAGTGGGGAAAACACTTGAATCTATCATCAAGGAAGAAATAACGAGATATCTGGATAGAAATTCTCCCATCGGACAGACACAGCATAGATTCATGAAAGGCAGCTCATGTTTAACTAATTTACTAAACTTCTTTAAGGACATAACGAGCACAGTGAGCAATGATGAATCAGTGGATGTAGTGTATCTGGATTTCTAGAAGGCATTTGACAAGTTGCTGCACAAAAGGCTGCTAGATAGGATAAAGGTGCACGGCATTATGAATGATGTATTATCATGAATGGACAATTGGTTAACTAACAGAAAGTAAAGAGTGCGGACAAATGGATGATTTTCTGGTTGGCAATCAATAGCTAGTGATGTCCCACAGAGATCAGTGTTGGGACCAAACATTGTTTACAATTTACATAGATGATTTGGAGTTGGGGAGCAAGTATAGTGTGTCAAAGTTCACAGATGATACCAAGGTGAGTGGTAGAGCAAAGTATGCAGAGGACACTGGAGGCCTGCAGAGGATATAGATAGGTTAAGTGCATGGGTTAGGGTCTGGCAGATGGAATAAAATGTTAGTAAATGTGAGGTGATCGATTTTGGTAAGAACAACAATTAAATGGACTATTATTTAAATCATGAAAAATTACAGCGTGCTGCTGTAAGGAGACCTGGGTATCCTTGTGCATGAATCACAAAATGTTAGTTTGCAAGTGCAACAAGTAATTAAGAATGCAAATGGAATATCGTCCTTCATTGCTAGAGTTATGGAGTTTAAAAGCAGGGAGGTTGTGCTCCATCTGTGTAGGGTGCTAGTGGGGCCACATTGGAATATTGTGTACAGTTTTGATCTCTGGCACTGGAGAGTGTGCAGAGGAGGTCCACTAGGTTGATTCTGGAGTTGAGAGGGTTAGCTTATGAGGAGAGATTGAGTAGACTGAGACTATATTCATTGGACTTTAGAAGAATGGTGGGTTGGGGGGGGAATCTTATAGAAACATGAAAAATTATGACGGGAATAGATAAGATAGAAACAGGGAGGTTGTTTCTACTGGCAGGTGAAACTAGAATTAGGGAGTACAGCCTCAAAAGAAGAAATAGCAGATTCAGGACTGAGTTGAGGAACATCTTCTCCCAAAGGAGTATGAATTTGTGGAATTCCCTGCCGGTGAAGCAGTTGAGGCTACGTCATTGAATGTACTTAAGGAAAATACAGATGGATTTTTGAAGAGTAAAGGAATTAAGGGTTATGGTGAGCAGGCAGGTAAGTAGAGGCCATGGCAGCTTGTGGACCTCTTTCGGTTAAAAGGAGCCTAACTTTCCCTGAGGCATCAGATACTGAATCCATGAAAGGTCAGCCATGATCTTATTAAATGCTTGACAGGCCAGATGGCCTATTCCTGTTCATATTTGTTATGTTCTTATTTAAAATGTACATCAATGATTAAATGTATTTATAAGTGATAGACAGTCAATGCTTGCATTAATTGGTACTTTTACAAGAGTACTTAGTAGAAGTATCATTCAGCAAGTAATTGTTTCACAGAAGATTATAGCATCATTTCCAACAAAGGAGGCCATTCAGCCCATCAGGTCCACGTCAATTCACCATGGAACAATGCAATCAGTTGTACTTCCCTTTGATCCTCGCAGACCAACTGATTTATTTCGTACAAGAGCATATCCAAATTCCTTTTGAAATCACCATCTCTGTTTCCACACCCCTTGCAGCTAATGAGTTTCAAGTCATTACCATCAACTGTTTAAAAATGTTCCTTCTCAGGAATCTCCACTCTGAGGGAGAGAAATCAGTATCAAGGATTCTCCTCATGTAAATAAAGGGTGACTTGATGACAGGATACCAGCCTCTGTGGAGCACGCTCCTGAAGAAATTCTCTCATAACAGTTGTCTTTGAATTGGGCTAAGGAATTCTGGCATCATACTCTTATTTGAGAAGCTTGACTCATTCAATCCTGCCGCCGAAGTCTTAGCCCAGTATGTAGAAAGAATGTGTTATTTTATCTGGGCAAATGATATTGGGGCAGAGGAAAAACAACAAGTAATTCCCCTGACAGCTTGTTGGTCTTTTCCGGTTAAAATGAGTTGAACTCTCCCTGAGACATCAGATACTAAAACCTTTCAAGAATTGACAGATTTAGTTAAGGAATATTACAACTGTAAGCCTCCTCTAATTCTGAGATGCTAACAGTTTTAATCGTTAAATCAAGAATCCAAAGAATCCATATCTGGACTTTTGACTAGGTTAAGACGACTGGCAGATTTTGGTTCAACCTTTAATGAGATGCCGAGAGACCGTTTGGTTTGTGGGATTAATAATGTAACCATGCAAAAGCGCCTACCAGCTGCAGACAAATGGACTTCCAATAGGCACTACAACTGATGTTATCACTGGAAAGTGCAGCAATTGGAACATATGAATTGCAGGGTATTCCAATGGAAGTGGACACCATCGCCAGTCTGACTGAGCTTCGGGAACACAGCCTGAGTGAAGGCAATTGCTTAGCCTCATTCAGAACAAATCCTGAACTGAGGGACTCTAGGTCAGCCTACAGAAAAACCCCAAAACAAAGTCAAGCCTCAGCCAAACTGTTAAAACTTTCTTCAGGATCTGGGCCCACAAGCCCAGGCTTGCGGGCCCAGATCCTGAAGAACATTTTAACATTTTGGCTGAGGCTTGGCTTTGTTTTGGGGTTTTTCTGTAGTTGCTGCTGGTATGTGGACTCGAGACAGCAAAGGAGTCCCATTTGACTGAAACTGAATAAGATAACTCATCAGCAAATATCCAGGAGAGTGTGCACCCTGGAAAGTCCTCCGACTTTTGGTTTGTGAACAGTTAAATTTCTTAGCAACATCCAAATCAGAACCAATCAAAATGAACATCTGGTTAAGTGGTCACCTGATTCTAAATGCGGGTCAATGCCAGTTGCAGCCATTTCAGAACCATCTTTAACAAAATTCCATCTGGACTACAACCCTTAAGTTTGTGCAAGACCTCAGCTAGACTGAGAGCCTATACTGGGGAACACCTACAGATTAAGAGGAAAACCGCGGTTCTAGTCTTTTATGATAAGTTGTTTCAGTTGCCACTGTTTGTAGCAAAAGGCTTGGACCCTAGCTTGATGGGGCCAAATTGATTGAGAAAGGTTCATTTAGATTGGCTAAACTAATTTTGATTAGAAAATAGCTGTCTGAGTGAAATCCTAATTCAATGCCCGGAGATTTTTCAAAAAGGCCTAGGGACTATCACAGGAGTCAATGTCACCTTGTATGTTGACCAGGAAGCAATTTCATGATTCTGCAATGCCTGCATAATGCATTTGCCTTACGGGCAAAAATAGAGGCAGAAATCTTGTAAAGCGAAGGAATCATTAGACCAGTCAACTTTGCAGAATGGCCAGCACCAGTCATACCAGTTGTGAAACTTGATGGGTCGGTTTGCCTTTGTGGGGATTTTAAACAAACACTAAACTACTTTTCACGGATGGATAAATACCCAATCCTTCATTTAGAAGATTTCTATGCAAAGCTGATGAGGGGCTGTCCTTCACAAAGCTGGACATGAGCCATGCATGCTAGGAATTGCAGTTAGATGCTACAATTAATACCCATAAGGTTTTGTACAAATATACAAGACTGCTATTTAAAGTACCATCAGCCTGTACAATTTTTGAGCTGAAGATGGAGAACACTATACAAGCTCTACCCCAGGTTGCCATTTATCTAGATGAAGGATTCTTGGAATTGTAGAATCCTTACTGTAGGAAGCTGTCATTTCAGACCATTGAGCCTCACACCAACCCTCCAAAGAGTATTCCACCCAGACCCAGTCTCCCTACCTTACCCCCATAACTCTGCATTAATCACTTAAGCTATATCCCTGAACACTATGGGTAATTTAGCATGGCCAATCCACCTAACCTGCACATCTTTGAATTGTGGGAAGAAACCAGACCACCCAGAGGAAACCCACACAGACGGTCACCAAAGGATGGAATTGTACACGGGTCCCTGGTGTTGTGAATCAGTAGTGCTAATCACTGAGTCACAATGCCATCTCCAAATAATGAATAATGATGAATAATAGAGAAGACCAATAAGAAGCGCTGAGAGAACTTGGGCATAGTCCCTAGACATTTGTCTCAGGCTGTCATATGCATTTGAAGTGGAAAATAAATGTTCCACACATCCCACGTGACCTGCTTGAGCTACAATTCAAAAAGACCGAGTTACACCCTCTAGAAGTTGAGGGCGCTCAAAGATGTTCCGGCTCCCCCTCTGTACCAGAGCTTAGGTCTTTTCTTGGGCTAGTGAATTATTCTAGAATGTTCAGAAATAACCTAGCCTCCAACATGGCATATTTGCATCAACTCTTAAAAAAGGGTCAATCTTGGAAATGTCCATGTGGCCACGCCAAAACTTTCAGGAAAATGAAGAAACAGGTATCATCCTCTAAGGTGTTGCAATTATGATCCTGAGTGAGATCTGGCATTGACTTTGGGATATTATTAGCGCATAGGTGGCCCGGGGAGAGGAGTACCCAAAAGTGTATGAATCCAGGACTTCGGCTAATGCAAAGCATAAATATGCCCAGATAGAGAAGAAAAGTTTAGTGGTCACATTTGGAGTCAGAATGTTCCACCAATACCTTTATGGACATAACATAATAATAACAGACCACAAACCCCTGCTGAGTTTACTTAAAGAGGACAAGGCAGTGCCTTCCATAGCTTCAGGCCAATTTCAGCAGTGGGCTCGAATACTGGGTGCATATAGTAACAAGTTGGAACACCATCCAGTACAACTAGCAAATGCGAATGAATCAAGCCATCTCCAGCTGGCAGATACATCAACTGTGGTACAGCCACTGGAAGGTTCTGTAATGGTTTTAAATTTTCTGCACGTACTTCTAGTCATAGCTGACAATGTTAAAAATTACACAACATCAGGTTATAGTCCAACAGATTTATTTGAAAATACAAGCTGTCTGACAAAGGAGCAGTGTTCCAAAAACTTGTACTTTCAAGTAAACCTGTTGAACTATAACCTGGTGTTGTGTGGTTTTTAACTTTGTCCACCCTGGTCCAACACTGGCACCTCCACATCATAGCTGGCAATATTAGACTTTGGACACAGAAAGATCTGGTCCTGGCCAAACTGAAACAGCTGGTGATGGTAGGAGAACCAAAAGGCCATCACAAAACGAATTGAAAGCTTTTTGGACCTGGCATGTTATTATAGGGAGCAAGACTGTTTATTTCAAGCAAAGGTTGCTTCTAGATACTGGTTGAAATCCACCAGGGTCATCCAGGGGTGAAGATGTTGGCAAGAAGTTATGTCTAGTGGCCTGGATTGGATGCAGATGTAGCCGCTTTGGTGGGGCAGTGCCTAGACTGCCAACAAGGACAAATATTCTCACCAGCAGCATCTCCAATACGTGGTAATAGCCGGGTAAACCATAGCTTTGGTTATACATTGACTGTACAGGGTCTTTCATGGGATCAATGTTCTTGGTTTTTGTGGAGGCTCACACAAAGTGGCTGGATGTTCAGAAAGCTCATTTGTCAAACATGGGGGCGTAGAATGAAAAAAATGTGCATATGTTTTGCAATACATGGACTCCCAGAGATGTTAGTCACAGATAACGGGCCAATGTTTACCAGTAGGGAATTTGAGTATTTCTTAAAGTCGAATGGTATTCGACATATCAGGACAGCACTACACCATTCATCATCTAATGGTGTGGCAGAAAGAGCAGTCCAAACTTTGAAGGCAGGGCGAAAGCAACAGCCTACAACTTCACTGGATACCAAGCTGTCCCAGTTCTTATTTGATTATAGGACAGCCCATTGTGCAACTCTAGGGATAGTTCCAGCAGAGTTGCTAATGGGGAGAAGACTCTGCACCAGGTTTAATCTGATCTTCTCAGACATGTGGGGCCAGAGTGAAATGGCATCAGGAATACCAAGGCTGGACACAAGATTCCACTAAGTGAGAGAGTTTAATTCAGGGGATGAAATTTGGTGTAAGAGCCATGGGAATTGCCCTGCCTGGGTATGATGCATGGTCAACTTGAGGTCAAGTCCAGTGCTATATAAAGATTGGGTAGATGTGATGGTCCTAAACAAGTACGTCAACCATACAAAAGCTGCATACTCACAATTAGTGCAGGAACAAACATAGCTGGCTCCTGAACAGCCTTTCTATCTGTTCTGGAATCTGTGGATTCTCCCTCTCCTTCAAACGTTGAAGGTACCTCTGAATCTGAGATGGACAGAGCAAATGTCACTGCCTTGAACAAGAGAATGAATTTATTATGAGATGCTCCAGGCGCAAGAGGCAAGTCACTGTGTGTCACACACCGCACACATCAGAGGCAGAGTTGGAGGAACCTGCCCTGTTGATAAAATGCTCAAGAAGAGCAAAAGAAAAAGCCTTTGTCTTCAAACTCAGAGAAGGTGGGAGGTAGTTTTTGTAACAAGGTCGGCTAGGTGCACCTTATAGAAGATGACTTCTCTGATTGAGGCGTTCGTCCGGTCCAATCAGGGAGCCCTGGCTGACAGGTATAAACAGGAGTGTCAGAGGTTCTGTTCACTCTGAGAGCTGGCTCTGAAGGAGCTGGATCAGTATCAAGGGCTCTCCACGTGTAAATATAGGGAGTCTTGGTGATGGGATACCTCTGTGGAGTTATTTCAACTATTTCTGTCTGTCTTTTATTGAGGGTAGCATAGATAAGGTAGATAGTCAATAGCTGTTCCCCATGGTAGGGGAAACTAAAATTAGTGGGCCTAAGTTTAAGGTGAGACAGGAAAGATACAAAAGGGTCCAGAGGGGCAATTTATTTACACAGAGGGTGGTGAGTGTTTGGACAGGCTGCCAGAGATCGTGATGGAAGCGAGTACAATTTTATCATTTAAGAAACATTAGGACAGGTTCATGGATAGAATAGATGTGGAGGCACATGCATCAAACACAGGCAAAAGGGCCTAGATTCATTGTAAAAGCTGGGCGCATGGACAGGTTGGGCCACAGGGCCTGTTTTCATGCTGTCAACCTCAATGACTCTATGATTGGCAAATTATACTGGTTCCCGGGAGGCAGGATCATAAATGGAGTGGGCTGAGGGGAGCAACTGATGTTAGGACAGAAATAGTTTTACATTCAGCCAGAGACATTTTGAATTGGAACAAGATGAACTGTTCAACATGGATCCCAATTTATTCCTTCCCAGTAGACCACGTGTGGTTACCCCAGATGAGCAAAACTTTCATTGGCATTTTTGTTTGAACACGTCAACATAAATACATGGAGAATTAGGAGCAGCAGTTACCCATTTATCCACGTGAGTCCACTCCACTATTTATAAAGATCATGACTGATCTGACGGTGGTCCACCTCCACATTCCTGCCAAGCCCTGATAATCTTTTACTCCTTTATTATTCAATAATCTATTTGCCTTAAAAGTAATCAATATTCCTTCCTCCAAACCTGTCTTGGTCAACAAATCCAAAGACATGCAATCCCTCCATTTGGACATTTTGCAGTTGGCAGGACCAGCTTTGGATAGGCTTTCTGCCACAACACACTGGGAATATCCAATACTGCCTCCCACCCCCCAACCCCCAAAGGCTCTATGAAGGAATATCTTCCCAGACCAACTTCAGGCCAATGGGAATATTCTTATCTCCAGGGCTCCTGAAAGCTTGCAGTGATCAGCACATCCAACAATACGTTACCTGTGAGCTGCTTTCAGCAGAATTGAGGAGGCAGTCCCATCATCTGACTTATGCCTTTCTTCACGATATACTCACAAATGGTGCCCAGGTCTCCTACTCCAATCCTAAAACTCTGTCTAATGGTCATTCAGAGGAATAAGAAATAGAAGCAGGGGTCGGTCACTCAGCCCCTTAATCCTCACCCACCAGCCTATAACATTATAACAATCTGCCCCGGCCTTCAACTCCTTTCTTGTGCTCGTTCCTCAGAGACCTCAACTCCCCAGTATTCTAAAAGAATCCACCTCCTCTTTGAATAGTTTTATTAATCTCGTCTCAGTTTCACAATTCTCTGGGACAGAACATTCCAGACATCCCTATTTCTGAGAGAAGAAATTTCTTTGTATCTCAGTTTTAAAAGTGTCCCCTTATTCTGTAACTAAGTCTGCTAGTTTAAGAATTAAAGGATTATGGGAAATGGGAAATGGACTTGAGGCCAAGATGTGATTAGGCACAATTACATTGAATTGCAGAGCAGGGGTTGGATTACATACTCCTGCTCCTACTTCTTATGTTCTTATGATGTGTCACTCATTAGTGGAAACATCTTCTCAGCATCTCTCCTGTTAAGGTAGCTCAGACTTTGTATGTTACAATAAGATCACTCCTTATTCTTCTAAGCTTTAATGAGTTAAGGACTAACATGTTCATCCGTTATTGATAAGTCAGCCCCTTCATCCCAAGAATCAGCCTGGTGAATCTTTACTGAATTGCCTCCAATGCTAATCCATCATTTTTTAAATACAGGAGTTTGCAGATAATGTGAACTGCATTGCTGGAGAGTCAAAGTGGATAAAGAGTGGAGCCGGAAAAAGCACAGCAGATCAAGCAGCATCAGAGGAGGAGGGGAGTTGACGTTCCAGATTGCAACCTTTCATTAGGACTGGGGAAAGGGAAGGGGGCTGCAAAATAAATAGCAGGGGCGCGGAGCCAGGGAAAAGGTGGGTGGGATGGTGATAGGTAGATGCAGAGAGGAGGTGGCTGTGATTGGTCAGTGGGAAGGGCGGAGCAGATAGGTGGGAAGAAGATGGGCAGGTTAGGATAAGCCTTAACATAGAATTCACCAACTTCCAAATCTCCTATCCCCTCATCTCATTCCAAGCCCAGAGGAGAAGGGGAGTTGATGTTTCAGGTCAGAACTTTTCATCAGTTCTGGGTGAGGGGAAGGGGGCTGAGAAGTAAATTGAGGGAGGGGGGTTGGGCCAGGGGAAAGATGGGTAGGATATTTATCTTCTCTGTCTACGTAGCCCTCTGCCTCCCACTCTGTCTAAGTCTTTTTATCCATCTCTCCCCGTCTCTCTCTCTCTGTTTGTCTGACTGTCTGCTAGTCCGGGTCAGTGTCCTTATCACTTGCTGTATTCACAATCTGACCAAATAAAATGAACAGTTTGCTTCATTATTCTGTATATTGCAATATTCACAAAGTATCATCTTCTACCTTAAAGATCTACCTTTCCTCAAACTGAGCTCTGAGATAATGACATCCAATCTTTCATAGTGAAACATCTTTTTAAAATGACTATATTTGTTCCAGTTCCTTTAACAATAAAACAATGAATATGATAAAAGAGAAACTAAAGGCAAGTAAAATAATTGAAGGCACATAGGCAGGTACAGCAGGCTTATCCAAGAGCAAGAATTAGCAAAACTGGTCCCATGTACATATCCATGAATCCACCAATAAAGTATAACTTGTAACTAGATTTTCCATTTGCATTGTGCCTCTCAGCAGGTTTTTGTTAAAAAATAACACTGCTTGCATCTTGTTTTATTCCTTTCATATGATGTTGTAGTTCACAGGCAAGATCAGCATCTACTGATCATCTCTAGTTGCCCTTGAAGGGGTGGCTTCACCAGTTGACTTTGCCAATTTCCTGATCTCTCCTCCCCCCACCTTATCCCAGATCCAACCCTCCTACTTGGCACCTCCCTCTTGAACTGTCCTACCTGTCCATCTTCCTTCCCGCCTGTTCGCTCTACCCTCCACTCCGACCTATCACCCCATACCCCACCTTTGCCTACCTTTTCGCCAGCCCCACCCCCTCCAGTTTATCTCTCATGCCCTTTGAACCCCATCACATTCCTAATGAAGGGCTCATTGCTCAAAACATCAAATGTCCTGCTCCTCAGATGCTGCCTGTCCTGCTGTCCTTTTCCAGCACCACACAGATGAGTTTTGATGACAATTGATGATAGCTTCATGGTCACTATAACTTAGATAAGCTTTCAATTTCATACTTAATTAGTTTAAATTAAATTTTACTAATCAATTTGGGATTTGAACCCATATCCCCAGAGAATTAACAGAAGTCTCTGGGAGTATTCGCCCAATAACATTATCGCTACAAAACTCTCTCCTCTTAAGTACTTGTAAGTCTATAACATGTTCAAGATTATACACAGGGGATTACCAGACAATATTTGACACTGATTCACATAAAGGGTTATTGGGAGAAGGGAACAAAAGCTTGGCCACAATGATTGGTCTTAAAGGGGGAAGAGGGTGGTATAGAGATGGAGGGATTTAGAGCATCAGTTTATGGCTGTGGCAGCTGAAGATGAAAGTGGCTGATGAAAATTGGTGATGCACAAAGGGCCCAAATTGGAAAAACTCAGTGGAGGTTTACTGAGAGGGGGGACGGTAGCTGCACAAAAAGTGCAAAAAAAAAAATCCAAACTGAGCAGAAGAAAATGTATCTCTACCCATTTCTTCCCAGTTTTCTTCAACAGCCTTTTTTCATCACTGTGGGATATTTTCAAACTGATTACAAAGGTGACTGCCAAAGGTTAATAGCCATATTTCAGCAGACTCATTTAATGCTGGCTATTCTGGTCATTAATGTTTCAACATATAACTCTAGTGGCCTTCTTGTCAGATGAAGATAAAATTCAGCATTCATTACGAGTGTTCAACAAAATGATTTGGGTCGCAAGTGGTCACGGTCAGTAAATCCTTCTGTGGAGCTTGACCTGAAATATACTGTGTATCTGTCTTTTTACCACAGGCTGTCAGCTATTTGCGTTAGACACAATGGAGAAAATGTAAAATCAAGGAGAGACATATTTCTGTATGAACAATCAAAGGCTATGGAAACAACTTTGAACTCTTTGCACAAATTTGGCTACAAGCTCATTTCTTATTAATGGACCTGCAGTGTGTTGGAACTTTCCTTCAAATTGTCCTTTAACAATGGCAATGACACATGACTGAACAGAAATATAAGGATTAGTAAATTAATCTCAGTTTGATTGAATCCGTAAATCCTTAACAATCTGAGGCTTCATTGTAGAATATGACAGGGTTTAAAAGACTAGCATTGAAAATTAAGACTCTGCAGCACTCTATAGTTTCAATATTGCAGGTACTGATCCAGATAAAAAGTAGTAGCTGTGCCACCTCCATTCAGTCCATTGACACAGCAGAGTTGGTAATTTGGTACTTCACACATAGACTAATTGATGAGTCCTTCCAATCATCCGACACAAAACCTTTGAACAGACAACCCATGTCAGAGCAGTTGTTAACTTACAGTCTGGTTAACCAGTAAGATTTTATGTAACATTGGATGGATCACCAAATGATTCCAATCACAGAACCCATTGCTGAAGGAACTTTCATCTTCTACTACTTTCAACATTTTTATTTTCACTTATGCCTCTAAATTTGACACAAGCATAATTCTCACCATTATCTTTGTACTCTTTTAATACCCTGCTTAATTTAAACCTAAAACAACTCTAAGTCCCTCAAAGGGGCATTGTAATAAAAATATTAAATGTTCAAAACAAATTTAAAATTAAAATGTTTTGAGCAGAGATTATTCACTTCAGCCCTTGCGGTCACAGAAGACTTCAAGTACTGTGTTTTTTATATTACTCAAGTGAAGCCCTAATTAATTCCCTCGACCCGCAACATATCCAAATACAGTATAGTAGATGTACGATTCACAGCACGAGAGATGTACATGGCCCCAGCTTGGAATTACATTACCATTTTTTTGACTTTGCTGAGTCAAAATCCTGAAACTGCCCTCTGAAAGCACCACGGGGGGCATTTTCACCACATGGACACTACTAGTTCAAGAAAGCATCTCATCATTACCTTCTCAACATTATTTATGGACAAATAATCAATGTTTACCTTGCCAGTAATGACAGTTTTTTATAAAGTCTGTACATGTAACTAAAGAAATAAACAAACCCAACTCTACATTTACATTTTAATTGCTCATGTCAGTGTGTTTAAAAATAAGGTAAAATCAAATAAAACTGAGAAAGCTCAGATTTACACATGGACAAGATCTTCGTTTAGTGTTTGAGAGTGTTTAAGTTCCTAACTCCATACTGAGCTCTCTTACAGAAAGGATTCTGGAAAGTTGGTGGATTTTGTATTGGGTTGAATTTTATTCTTCATTGTAAAGATCATACCTTTGACTTACATTACTTTTGGACTATGTACTAAAAGAAAGAAGATAATGTTTTAAACCAAAGATACTGCACAAAAGATAGTTAAAAAATCATGTTTATTGAAGCACACAGTGAATGGTATACAATGACGCCTTCCTTGAGCAGTGAGAGCAAAACCAGACTACCCAGATTCCATGAGTTCTGAGCTAGGTGACAACTGCTTAACAAAAATCTTTCGAGTGACTCTGGGCAGGTTACCACTGCTTTTGTAAGGCCATGTACAGTAAAAACATCTAGACTGCAAAGAGACACCATAAAAAAATCTATGTGTGTATGTGTGTGCTTGCTTCTCTCTATAGATATTTTCAACATCAACCTCTTCAGAAATGTTAATACTTACCTCTGAAGCAGGTGGAACTTGAGCCTAAGCCTCCTGGTTCAGAGATATGGATATTACCACTGTGTCGCAAAATCCCTTAAAGCCTACTGCTCCAAATATTCCCAGGTGATCTCACATTCAAGTACAAACCAGGCCAGCTTAGCTTCTGCCATCAGACATTTTCAGAGTGTTATAGTTACAGGCAAAATTTTCTATTTAATCTCTTTCTATTCTGTGCAGAGGTACCAGAAAGTCTCCAATAACAGCTCGCTGTTTTCCAACTCATGTTTCTCTACAAATATTCTGATGAATGAGAAATAAAACACCTTCAAAGACCAGTGAAAGAGCAAATTCTCCAACCAGTGAATGAAAGATGGCATTGGTGCAGAAAGAAGTCAGGTGCCAACAGCACAGAACTAAAAGGAATTGGAAGGAAAAGAAAAAAATGTCATCAATTCCTGTGCTCCAGACTTGTGCTTTTGAACCATGTCAACGTTTCTGTCTTTCATAAAGTCCCAAAATTTGTCAGGGTTATGTCTCTTAAAAACCACATAAATGGCAATTTTTCAAGCAATGCATCTCGAAGACTGTGCATATGCAGTGTGAGATATATATGCAGTCTGCACTTTCAACTTCAGGAAACAAATTTTATTTTAAAAACGTTGATAAGCGATGGTTAGACGTGAAAAGTTGTGCAGTAAGTGAGCAAATAAACAAATTATTTAAAAGCTGGTAAGTTAGCAGCAGGATATGGCTATTTGCATCTTTTTAGCACCACAGATATAATTATTCCAGTGCTTTTGGTTGGGTATTAAAAGATCCAACAGCTCAACATGTAATATGTACAGATATAACTTTTATAGGCACATTCGTCGTCGTCGTTGTGACTATCCCTTGAGGTCGAGAATGATCGTCTTCATTCCGTTGATATATTTATGGACTCTCAAGTGGCTTATAAGTCCAATTTTGGCATTGAAAATTCTTCAGCATTCAGGACAAGTAGTTCCAGATGACAGATTGGACTTTGGTTATTGCTGCTTCGCTTTCTGTTTTCTTCTCTTTTCTTCTAATTCTGCACATCTATTGGCTTCAAACATTGCTGTTCCTGCTCGGATGATAGTTTGCCAGAGTTTCCTGTCCTTGCCATTAGTTTCCTAGTTGTTGGTGTCGATTTTACATTTCTTCATATTGGCTTTTAAATGTCTTTGAATCTCTTCTGTTGTTTGTTTCTTTTATGTTTGCCTTCCTTAAGCTTGGAGTTGAAGATTTGTTTTGGCAGCCTAGGCTCACATTAAGCTATTAGGTTGCAAAGGACAATATACTTCAATTAGTATGCCATGCTTCAAGTGACCTGAGTTAAAATGGAGTGTGAGATTTTTATATTCTTGGGTCAAATGCTATGAAACATTGATGATGCCATCAGCATATCTCTTAATAGTATATTGATACATTGATGGCTAGGCATAATGCATCATTGTCATGTGTTTATCTAGGTTCCTCTTAAAGTTGTCGCAACTTCTATATTTGGTAGCAAGTCCCACATTCACAGGATAAAGAACTTTTTCAACTGCTCCCTAATTTTGGGCATCCCACAGTGGAAATATTATTTGTATGTCTACCATTCCATACACTTACATAAAATTTTACTGACATGTCAAATGACACCAAGCCTAAATGTTATCCAGACATAGTCAATGTGCTTGTAAGGGATGTGAGTGTTACTAACAAGGCTGGCATTTGTTGCTCATATGTACCTTTCCTTGAAGTAAATGGCTCATGAAGACATATCAAACGGCAGCGCTGGAAAAGCACAACAGGTCAGGCAGCATCCGAGGAGCAGGAGAGTTGACATTTCAGGCATAAGCCCTTCATCAGGATGTATAAGGAGAAGGGGGCTGAAAGATAAATAGTGGTGTGGGGGTGGGGTGGGGTTGGAAAGTTGGTGGGAGGTGATGGTAGATGCAGGTGGGGAGGGTGCAGCATACAGGTAGGAAGGAAAGCGGATATCTTCCTGTCCATCTTCCTTCCCACCTATCCGCTCCAACCTCCTTACCGACTTATCATAATACACCCCCATCTGCATCCACCATCTCCTCCCATCTACTTTCTACCCCCACCCCACCCCACTATTTATCTCTCAGCCCCCTTTTCCTTCCAGATTCCTAATGAAGGGCTTATGCCTGAAATGTCAACTTTTCTACTCCTTGGATGCTGCCTGACCTGTTGTGCTTTTCCAGTGCCACCCTTTTTTACTTTGACTCTCTGGCATCTGCAGTCCTCACTTTCTCCGTATCAAAGGGCAGTTAAACGTCAACTACACAGCTGTTGGATCTGGAGTCACATGAAGGCTAGACCAAGTAAAGAGAGGAAATTTCTTTCCTTAAAGGTTAGTAGTGAATCAAATGAGTTTTTTTTTAACAACAATCAACAGTAGATACATGGTCACAATTTGACCAGATTTTTGTTCAAGATTTTATTGAACTGAAATTTCATAATTTATCATGGTGGGAATCAAAACTCTGCTCCCAGATATTAGCTTTGGCCCTCTGGAAGACTTGTCCAGTGACATTACTACGATACCACATGCCCTACATGTGGGCGAATAGACTACTTCTGAGGGGTTGTGTTTGGTCCTGAGCATTGTGCAATCAATGGTGGATGCACCACTTCTGATCTAATGTTGAAGGCAGTTCTCTTCTACCTTCCGCATGTGAGGGTGTCTGAAGTCTCAGTGATGTGACTGTATGTGCTCAGTCTGGCAATATTAAGAAGCCTGTGAACATGCAATGTGCTGAGCTCGTGGGCGCATGTCTGTGTAGAGTGGCAAAGGCCTGTCACCTGGGTATTTCAATGCTGCACAACTTCCCAGACCTTGTGAGATCATTGAAACACTGGATTCACATCCGCCCAGTCACCTTGTTGCTGGTGATCTCCCCCATCAGTCAATTCCTTTTGATCTCCTGCTTAGCTCAGGAACAAAAGCTTCCACCTCTCGGCTACAGCCGCAGTGAGCACTTCCAAGGAGGCATCCATAACTCTGTGTTTATTCTACAACTCAAGTTAATCCTATTTACCTCCCTCTGCAGGTATTTCCACAGCAAGTAGTAGACCCAGAATACCTGCTAACCCCTCTTCAATATACCCTGCAGTCATGTTATGCCATTATGAATTGAAAGCAGAGTCCTCTGTCTAAACAGATCCCATTTACTTTAAAGTAGACTCCTGGCTGAGTCCTGCTGACAGCCACTGCCCAAATCCAGTTTATTGGTTCACGCAGTGGTATTAATAATCATTGTTGATGACACACATAAATCCAATGCACACTGCAGTGTTTCTCACTCATACCTTCCAGGTGTAATGTGTGAAAACTGGATCAAACTCCAAGACCAGCCTAGATAAATGCCTGGATCTTCTATTAAGTAAAATGAAGGGCTAATACTAACTCTTACCCCCTTCAACCCCACCCTCGCAACCCCTCCTCCCCTCCCCACCCCAAATGAACTTTACAGGCAACTGACTGATTTAAACATACTTAGAGATACGACATTGAATAATTGCTTAATTTGAAGCAAGAGTGTGTGAGATGGCTGACAAATTTCTGCATATGCCCTTTAAAATCTTCTGACTGATCATCATGCACCAGCAGAAACACCATTGGAAGCTTGTCACCATTGACAATATGATTACACCATTCTCCGCAGATGACTATACTCAAAGATTTTGAGCTAATCAACAGCAGAAATTGCAAGGTAAATGCCAGAATAGTCATAAGAAGGAGCTACACCCACCAGCGCACTTCCATCAAGCACCCTGCTGCACTTTGTGTATTGGGACCATATTGTGAAGCAACTTGCATCCTTCAGTGCTGATTGTGCCAGTTATTATTGCCACATTGGCACAGTCTAATTATAGTGTGGGTGAGCCACGTTGCTGCCTGATGCTTTTCCCCAAAGTGTCTAATTTCCTTGGGTTGGCTTGTAACATTCTGCACTGTTCCAACTGTGCCTACTGCTTTGGCTTAGCAGTACTGATTTCACAATGCCGCACCTCTAACAGTATCACTACCTACTTCCGTTTACAAAGTACCATCTGTCTGTCTTTGCCTCAGTTGGACTTCCTTCCAAACTATGATATGCTCTCCAGCCTTTCCCTTTCCATCCTCCATTCGTACCAGCTCATCCAAAAGTCTGCTGCTCAAGTTTTAACCCATACCAGGTATTCTGTTCATCCAAACCGTTGTGTTCACTGACCCACATTGGCTCCCAGGTTTCCTCAACTCCTCAGTTGCAAATTCTCACCCTTATGTTCAAATCTCTCTTTAACCTTGCCTCTGTAACCTCCACCAACCTTACAACACAGTTTTTGTGCATTCCTCCAATTCTGGCCCCTTTCTTTCCTCCAATTGCTCCAACATTGGTGGCTGTACCTTTGAGTGGCCAAGGGCCTGAGCTCTGGAATTATCTTCCTAGTCTTTCTCCATCATGTCTTCACATCAGTTCCCTCCTTTAATATTCCTTACATCCAACTTCTATGGTCTTGGCCATCTATTTTCATGTCTCTGTTTGATCTTTCAGAGCCAAATTTTGTTGGGTAATACAGTGGTAAAGTGCTTGGGATGTAAATGTGGCCATATAAATGCAATTATATCCCTTACAAGGGAGTATGTCTCAGATCAGATTAGCTTTAGAGATTGTTGTAGTAATTTTGTCAATGAGAATTTAATACACTTCGTACGCATGGCTTGTGTGAGAAGTCAAGGCAGGGTTCAAAATGTCCAATTCATACCAATTAGTGACTAGAAAGTTGAGTAAAATTGAGCAGAATGTTCATTACCAGTTTTTAGGACACTTTTCTGACTCTCAGGAGACCAGTGAATCAATTTATATTCAAAACCTTTTTTTAAATTGCTCTTTCACTGCGCACGTCATCATATCAATACTGGAAATATAAAGCAGAGTTCCCTTAAATCTTTTGGAAAGGAAGCAAGAAACTTATTTTTGTATCACTCCTTGCACAATTTAAAATGTTGCAAAGCACTTTATAGCCAATTAATTACTTTTGAGGTAAATGAGATTTCTGAGATATTGAAAAGGATTAGTTTAATTTATTTATAAATCACTTCCAAGAAAAGCTATGTGCAAAAACAAAATCAAGGTCCATCTCCTGTTCTGGGTGACACACAATACAGGGATAATGGAGTTATAAACTCATCAGAGTAATCAATCCCTATCAACAGGCTCAGAAGTGAGGCGAGGAAAACTCACTGTTGGAAAGCTTTAGAACTTAGTTTTCTAAATATGCTTACTCCCCCAAAGTGTACTCTTTTTGCAATGGTTCATCACAGAATCACAGAACTGTTCCAATGCAGAAAGAAGCTGTTTGGCTCATCATACCTGCACCAGCTCTTCAAACAAGCACCATTAGTGAGTAAAAACAAGGACTGCAGATGCTGGAAACCAGATTCTGGATTAGAGTGGTGCTGGAAAAGCACAGCAGTTCAGGCAGCATCCGAGGAGCTCCTCGGATGCTGCCAGATGCTGCCTGAACTGCTGTGCTTTTCCAGCACCACTCTAATCCAAAATCATTAGAGAGTGCCAACCTCCTGCCTTTTCCCCGTACCCTGTTCACCATGTTTATCCAAATAATCATCCAATGCTGGCTGGTTTGAATGCCTTAATTGAACCTGCTTCTGGATTAGTGGTGCTGGAAGAGCACAGCAGTTTAGGCAGCATCCAAGTAGCTTCGAAATCGACGTTTCGGGCAAAAGCCCTTCATCAGAACCTGCCTCCACTACATTTCCATGTCTCCAAATATTATATGCTGTTATTCCCAGAATGAGATTGATCTAATTACCAGTATACAGTAGATTAAATCGTCAGATAGAATGCTGTGGGGTGCTCACAATCTAACTTGTCCAGCTGGAACTGCTTAGTGACCCACCTTATCCTTAGCCTGATTTAAAACCCTATTGAAGTCAATGTCAAAGGAGCAAAGGCTGTGACTCACCTGTGAAACTGATCAGAATGAGGAAATTAAAAATATCCACTGTAAGATGAGATAAAAGGAACACATAAACCATCAAGGCAGAATTGGTAGAGGTTCAGAGGATGGGTAGAGGAAAGAGAAAGCAGGGAGGGGGAGCACAGGAAAAGGGGAGATGATGGCGTAGTGTTATGTTTCACAGTTTGAATCATATCACATCTTTAAAAGACAGACTCATGATAACATCACTGTATCACAACATGGGACCTGAGAGTATCAAGGTCTCAGGCTGCATCTTAACTGGAGGCTCTTGTAGCATGATATGCTAATGCAACTGTGCTACTGCTTGTAACTGAACAACTTAATGCTAGCCCAGACATTGAAGTGCAATTGAACATAATATTTCTACATAATGCGAGTTTTAATAAAGATCTGTGGGACTTTTCAGTACCACATTATGCACATCCTACTTTCTTATGTTACGTGATTAAGAGAGCAAGCATTGTCTGATCAAGTAAAGGTATCTTGATGGAGGCATAACCCTCATCTGATGGTAATGTTTTAACTGACAATGAAGTATCAGAACGTGAAAAGCATTTCTGTCTCAAAATCAACAAATGGATGAAGACTAGAGTTGTACTGCCACTTCTGCATCTGCATGAGGTGATTCTGGTTTGATATCAACATAAAAGTGATAATGCAAGTGTTATGCAAAGGTAAAGTCATCATAGTTCTACTGGTGAATAGGACTGCTGTCTCATTACAGAGAGGTGGTTTGACCTGAAAGTTTCCACACCTCAGCACAAACCAGCTGTACAGCTAAATGAGCTAACTAAAGCTCAAGTTCTACATAATTATCCCTATACAATACTCCATCCAGCAACATTGAATACATTTTGCATTAAAAATCCCCTCTTACTGTAGATTATCTTCCATCCATCATGATTTCATATCATTACATTATAGTGAAGAAAAAAGAGCATTGTGATCCTGCAAATGTAAGAGACACATTGAAGGGAGTTAAAATGCTTTATAAGAGAGAACAGATTGGAATGGAAAGGGTTCAAGGGTTGGTTACACATATCGATTGAGATAAGTCATGTGATCACTAAATCCAATGTATGAGTTTATTAACTTGGCCAACTTCATGCACAGTTAACAGAAAATTATAATTGATTTGTAATTACCAACAAGACAACACATCAATATAACTCATCAAACATTTACAACTATAATATAAAATAACGCTGGAAAAAGCCACAGAGGATTTATGTTCCTTGCCATCTTTCCCTATATAGGACATAGTATTTAAATTAGAGCTGGGCTGTGATGTTAGGAAGCAGTTCTTCACACAAAGGAAAGTAGAAATCTGAACCTGCCTCCTTCATAGAGCTGTTGTGGCTGAGGACCAATTGGAAATTTCAGAATGGAGGTGAATAGGTTATGACAAAAAAGGAAAGATACTGAACACCTGAAATATAAAGCATTGGGAATAATCAGCAAGTTGGCCAACAATTGTGGAAAGAGATAAACAATACTAACTTTGTGGATCAATGACTCTTCATTAACCTGGGAAAAGGTAGATTTGATAGAGGAAAGAACAGGAGGAAAAATCTGTGATAGGATGAAATGTGGAATGAATTCAACACAGAATCAATGATGAGATGTGTCTAGAGGAGCAATAAATTGCATTATCAACATTTTGGGAACTACTGTTGACCAGAAACTAAACTGGAATGGTCATATGAATATTCTGGCTATAAAAGCAGGTCAGAAGCTAGGAATTCTGCAGAGAGTAACTCCATAAGACCATAAGACATAGGAGTGGAAGTAAGGCCATTCGGCCCATCGAGTCTACTCCGCCATTCAATCATGGCTGATGGGCACTTCAACTCCACTTACCCGCATTCTCCCTGTAGCCCTTAATTCCCGGAGACAACAAGAATCTATCAATCTCTGCCTTGAAGACATTTAGCGTCCCGGCCTCCACTGCACTCTGTGGCAATGAATTCCACAGGCCCACCACTCTCTGGCTGAAGAAATGTCTCCGCATTTCTGTTCTGAATTTACCCACTCTAATTCTAAGGCTGTGTCCACGGGTCCTAGTCTCCTCACCTAACGGAAACAATTTCCTAGCATCCACCCTTTCCAAGCCATGTATTATCTTGTACGTCTCTATTAAGTCTCCCCTTAATCTTCTAAACTCCAATGAATACAATCCCAGGATCCTCAGCCGTTCCTCATATGTTAGACCTAACTCACTACTTGACTCCCCACAGCCTGTCCACCACCTACATGGCAGAAGTTAGGAGTGTGATGGAAACTCCCTGGGTAAGTACAGCTCCACCAATACTCAAGAAGTTTGACACTGCCTAGAACAAAACAGCCTGCTTGACTATCAAGGCATCCATAAACATTCGCTGTCATCACACCGAACAGCAGCATGTATCAGCCACAGGATTCACTTTAGCAACTCCCCATAGCTTCTTCGACAGCATCTTCTCAACCCACAACTCCTCCCACCTTGAAAGACAAGAACAGCAGATAAATGGGAACCCTACCACTTAGAAGTTATTCTCTAAGCCACACTCCATCTTGAATTATATTATTGTTCTATCACTAAATCAAAACCCTGGACCTAACTTCCCAACAGTATTCATGGGTGTCTATGCACCAGTTGAAGAAGGCAACTCACTACACCTTCTCAAAGGCAACTAGAGACAGGCAACAAATTCCCAGCAACACCTACACATTGGAAATGAATTAATATAAAGTAGAATTGTTTCTAATTTCTTCCGTCTGAAGAAAAGAGGGAGTGGTGGTTATTGATGAACGCAGTATTGAATTTGGAAGGCTGTAACATGCCTAATTGAAAGCTGAGGTGTTGTTTCTCAAGTTTGAATTAAGCTTCATTGAAATGATACAGGAGACTGAGGACAGGAAGCAGAGTTGCAGAGTGGGATCAGGAATTCTAATAACAAGGGTCTGGAAGCTCAAGAATGAGTGGAAGTGATTAGCAAAATATTTATTAACAAAATGAAGTAGGCAGATAGAGTTAAAAAGCAGATCAGCCATGATCTAATTGAATATTAGACAAGGGTTGATGGGCAAGATGGCTTAACACCTACTCCTGTGTGAACTCTCACTTTGTTTGTATTAATTTATCATTGGGCTAGTTACTTGATCGAGTTACCTATTACCTATTAGCCATTTTTTTGCAAGGTTGGGGGAAGGCTTGGCAGTGAATGATAGCTGAGGTTTTTATTGAAGGCTTCAACACAAGCCTTGATCTAATTCTCAGCCAACAATCACGTGTGAACTGCCAGTAGGAGTAACTGGATAGTTTAAAGTGAGTCCGTCCCCCTTCCTCCAAGTGTTAGGGCCCACTTTTAGCTTAGTTCTAATCTGGCACAGAATGGCTTTTGAACCTGGGCTGTCCCTGATCTGTGTGAATCAGATGAACATTATATGAACAACCTGAAAGATCTGGCATCCAAGGCATTTTTCCTGACATTAGATCTTTTTATTGCAAAATCAGAAACAATGGTCCCAGAAATGATCTAGCTGGAACATATTTGGTAAACTATACACGTTATGGCATTCAGTCATGCTTAGAGTACAGTTATTTCAGGTTGCATTTCATTAATTCCTTCTTATTTACATAAAAGCACTGCTATCAAAATGAGAAAGAAAGAGGAAGAAATAACACCTATAGGGTTGGATCAGAATGTTTTACTGACAGCTCTTTGAACACCTTTCTTTTTATTCCAGATTTTTCTTTAATTGAATTCAAATTTTATCACCAGTCATGGTGGGAATTATTCCCAGAGTATTACCTTGGGTGTTCTAGGATTACCTGACCAGTGATATTACCACTACAGCACTCCCTACTGTTCACACCATACAGTACTGTACTGTAAGTGACAGTCTGAATTCTTAAGGCATTGGACTGATGCTTGGACACAAAACAATTTGATATAGAAGCTAGATTAGGTTCTCTGGGTTTGAGCCAGACATTGAGGTCACCATTTATTGGAACACAACACAAGATGGAAAAGCTACTGAGCAGCATGTGTCAAGTTGTACAGGGTCCAATTCTTAGCAGAACACTTACACATGACTAATGAGCTCTCAGAGATATAACAGCTTACCTTAAATTCTCACCTATATATTTATTAAACCTGAACTGAACTGACAGGATTATCTCTAAGACTGAATGGGCTGAATCTTATGATATTTCATCTCAGTGTCAATTTTGTTGAGTTTCACAGAAGCTATTCTTCAAATAATTGTCTAATATTAGACAACTGAAACTTTAGCATTCAATACAAAATATCTGAAATTAAGCATCTACCGATGACCATAAAATCATTGACGATTGTCGGACAAACCCATCTGGTTCACTAATGTTCTTCAAGGTAGGCAATCTGCCATCCTCACCTGGTCTGGCCTACATGTGACTCCAGACCCACAGCAATATGGTTGACTTTCAATTGCCCTCTGAAACGGCCATTCAGTTGTACCAATCGCTACAAAGTCTCAAAGAAATAAAACTGGACAGATCACCTAGTATCGACCTAGGCACTGGAAAAGATAATGGCAGAAACAGCTCTGTCAACCCTGGAAAGTCATCCTCACCAATATCTGGGGGCTAGTCCCAAAATTGGGAGAGCTGTTCCACAGACTAGTCAAGAAACAGCCTGACATTGTCATACTCATGGAATCATACCTTACAGACAATGTCCTAGACACCACCTTCACCATGCCTGGATGTGTCCTGTCTCACTGGCAGGACAGACCCAGCATTCATGGCAGCACAGGAGGGAGTTGCCGGGACAATCCTCAACATTGACGCTGGATCCAATGATGTCTCATGGCTTCAGGTTAAACATGGGCAAGGAAACCTCCTGCTGACTACCACATACTGTCCTCCCTCTGCTGATGAATAGGTACTCCTCCATATTAAATTACACTTGGAAGAAGTACTGAGATTGACAAGGGCACAAAATGTACTCTGGGTGGGGCACTTCAGTGTCCACCACAAAGAGTGGCTCAGCAGCAACATTACTGATGAAGTTGGTTGGATCCAAAAGGACATAGCTGCTGGGCTGGGTGTGCAGCAGGTGGTGAGGGAACTGACAAGAGGGAAAAACATACTTGACCTCAGTCTTATCAATCCATCAGCCGCAGATGCGTCTGTCCAGTATCAGTAGGAGCAACCACTGCATAGTCCTTGCGGAGACTAAGTCCTGCTTTCACATTGACAATAACCACCATAGTGTTGTGTGGCACTATCACTGTGCTAAATGAGACAGACTTTGAACAGATCTAACAACTCAAGACTGGGCATCCAAGAGGCGCTGTGGACCATCAACAGCAACAGAATTGTACTCCAGTATCAACCTGCAATTTCATGGCCTGGCATATCTCCCATTCAACCATTACCATCAAGAGAAGGAATCAACCCTGGTTCAATAGACAGTGCAGGAGAGCATGCCAGGAGCAGCACTAGACATATCTGCGGATGAGGTATCAACCTGGTGACGCCACTATACAGGACTACTTGCATGCCAAACAGGATAACAGCAAGCAATAGACAGAGTTGATAATTCCACAATCATCGAATCAGACCTAGGCTCTACGGTCCTGCCATATCCCATTGTGAATGGTGGTGGATGATTAAACAACTCACTGGAGGAGGAGGCTCCACACATATCCCCATCCTCAATGATGGAGGAGCCCAGCACATCAGTTCAAAAGATAAGGCTGAAGCTTATACAGCAATCTTCAGCCAGCAGTGCCAGGTTGATGAACCATCTTGGCCTCCTCCAGTGGTCCTCTGCATTACACATACCAGTCTTTAGCCAATTCAATTCACTCTATGTGATATCAAGAAATAGTTGGAGACACTGCAAAATGAAAGTACTACAGGCTCTGACAACATTCCAGCAATAGTACTGAAGATGTGTGCTCCAGAACTTGCCACTCCCCTAGTCAAGCTATTCCAGTTCAGTTCCAACACTGGTATCTAACCAACAATGTCAAAAATTGCCCAAGATGTCCTGTGCATAAAAGGCAGATTAAATCCAACCTAGCCAATTACCGCCCTATCAGATTATCAATAAACAAATGAAAGATGTCATCAACAGTGCTATCAAGCAACACCTGCTCAGCAATAGCCTGTTCTCTTGGGCGGCAGGGTGGCTCAATGGTTAGCACAGCACCAGGGACCTTGGTTCGATTCCAGCCTTGGGTGACTGTCTGTGTGGAGTTTGCACATTCTCCCTACGTTGTGTGTCTACGTAAGTTTCCTCCGGCTGCTCCGGTTTCCACCCACAGTCTAACGTCGTGCAGGTCAGGTGAATTAACCATGGTAAATTGCCCACAGTTTTTGGTAATTAGTTAGAAGGAAATGGTTCCGGGTGGTTTACTCTTCAGAGGTTTGGTGTGGACTTGTTGGGGCCTGTAGGGTCTGAAAGTACTGTTTCCACACTGTAGGAAATCAAATCTAATCTAATCAGTGATGCCCAGTTTGGGTTCTGCTAGGGCCACTCAGCTCCTGGCCTCATTATAGCCTTGGTTCAAATTTGGACAACAGAGTTGAACTCCAGTGGTGAAGTGAGAGTGACAGCCCTTGACATCAAGGCTGCATTTGATAGAGCATGACATCAAGGACCCCTAGGGGGTTACCATTGACCAGAAGTTCATCTGAACTCACCACATAAACAAAGTGACTATAAGATCTGGTCAGAGGCTAGGAATTCTGCAGGAAGTAACACACCTCCTGACTCCCCAAAGCCTATCTACCATCTACAAGGCACAAGTCAGGAATGTGATGGAACCCTCCCCATTTTCCTGGATAAGTGCAGCTCCAAAAACACTCAAGTAGCTTGACACCATCCAGGATAAAGCAGCCTGTTTGATTGGCATTACATCCACAAGCATCCACTTCCTCCACCACCGATGCTCAGTGGCAGCAGATGCAGATGCAGATGCAGATGGATGCATGATGCGCTGCAGAGATTCACCAAAGATCCTCAGACAGCACCTTCCAAACCCATGACAACTTGCACCTAGAAAGGCAAGGGCAGCAGATACATGGGAAAACCACTACCGTCAAGTTCCCCTCCAAGCCGCTCACCATCCTGACTTGGAAATATATCGCTGTTCCTTTCCTGGTGCTGGGTCAAAATCCTGGAATTCCTTCACTACTGATATTGTGGGTCAAGCCACAGAAGATGGACTGCACTGTTTCAAGAAGGCAGTTCGCCACAACCTTCTCAAGGGCAATTAAGGACAGGCAATAATTGCTGGCTAGTCAGTGACACCCAAATCCCACAAAATGAATACATTTTAAAAATGTTGCCTACTGTCATGTCTAGCAGTGCCTCTGGAACAACAGACAAATGAGAAGAATATTCTTGGTCCCTCATTCTGAAGAATTTTTCTGTATCTGCAGAGTTCCTTTTTCCCTGTACTCCTGGAAAAGCTCATCAGGCACACCTTGTATGCTACCGAATTAAATATCATTGTGACCACCCCATAATACTGAAATTACTGGAAATTCCATCACTTTATCAATAGAGACCTAGTGCTTCTTGTTAACAGACCTGACCATGCAAACTGGCTTCAACATAGGATGAAGTGAAGAATTCTGCTTACTCTGATATGGAGGGCTGTCAGAGGGAGCTTGATGTACTGAAGCATTGGCTGCCAGAGGACATCTGCTAGAAGCAACCAAACTAGGCCTGATGGGGTAAGTCATCACAAAATGGATCATAATCATTCTCTGGGCATGGCAGTTCCCCATAGAGTAGAATGGAGAGTGCAGCTGCTTGCCCACTCAACAAGGTTTTTTTCTGATTCTGTTGCTTCAAAGTGGGCCACCACCCAGACCCTGTTTATTGACTTTTGCTGGTCAAAGGCATACATTGTGAAACCATTCTAAAATGTTGGAAAATACAGATATAGCCGATCCTGAATCAAAGAATATCAAACATGCTTACTTTCAAGGCTACTGACCAATGATACTACCTCTTCTGATGAATACATATCAATAGTACATATTTGACCAACAAAGCATGTGACTTCAATGGCTACCACTGCTGCTTATTTGTTACCAACCTCTCCTTTGCTCTGGAAGTGATTTTTGTGTGGTTTATATCCAAGATGTGATTTGGTATTGTAATGAACCTGTTGAAAGTGGTCAAATCTGCCATCGTGAGGGCAATGAATGCCTTCTGCAAAACAAGCTTGTTGTTTGGGATGCTTCCCCTACCACAATGTCAGCATTGTAAATTGGTGGTTCCTAACTTTTCCTTATTTTTTTGGCAGGCTTCTGATTGGACAAAGCAACCAAATTCAGGTTTCATTCACTGACAGGCTTAGGCTATGAATCACCCTCCCTTCCACACCAAGTTTCACACTTTGCATCAGATCTGCATTCCAGTGGTGCTGGAAAAGCACAGCAGTTCAGGCAGCATCCAAGGAGCAGGAAAATCAACGTTTCGGGCAAAAGCCCTTCATCAGGAATACAAACAGAGTGCTAGAAGGGTGGAGAGATAAATGAGAGGAGGGTGGGGGTGGGGAGAAAATACCATAGAGTACCTGGGAGTTGCAGTGGGAGATGACTCCCTGAGATTCTTGTAGAGAGAGGAGTAAAACTTCTTCAAGGCAGGCATCCTTGCAAGATAATTCACAGTAGGGTTAAAATCAACTAGGTAAAAACAATGACTGCAGATGCTGGAAACCCAATTCTGGATTAAAGTGGTGCTGGAAAAGCACAGCAGTTCAGGCAGCATCCAAGGAGCAGGAAAATCAACGTTTCGGGCAAAAGCCCTTCATCAGGAATACAGGCAGAGACCCTGTATGCTAGCTCACCTACCTAAAGGTCAACTCTTGCTCTGAATCAGGGAGTGCACTTTTAGGAATTCCAATGAGATCACCTCTGTGTGCACAGTGCCAGGAACCAGGGGTCAATTCTACCCTTGGATGACTGACTGTGAGGGCTTCCTTTGGGTGGTCTGGTTTCCTCCCACAGTCCAAAGATGTGCAGACAAGATGAATTAGCCAAGGAATATGATAGGTCAGAGTTGGATAATCTTTGGAGGGTCAATATGGACTTGATGAGTTGAATGGCCTGCTTCCACGCTGTAGGGATTTTATGATTCTAATATATTGAGACTATTGGTTGGTTCAATGACATTCAATAATAATGTTCTCCAGAATGAGAGCTGCTGGCAGTGACTAAAATGCTGCTATGGTTTCATCAACACCTTGCCAAATAAGGATCTCTCCAGCAATGGGAATAGAGAAATACTGACATGGATTTGTTGCTACTCCAAATGTAGACCGAAGGCTGCTCTGTAACTGTGGAACTATGTCTTCTACAGTTGCCTTAAGTGTCTGTGTCAGTCTTTCAATCTTGACCAAAGGCCTTAGAAAAGGAAAGGTCTGCTGGGCTATTACAGACATGCTGCCAGTTTGGAATATGCCACATTTTACCTCACGATGGATAAGTCTTCAACTAATGAAGGGCTTTTGCCCGAAACGTCAATTTTGCTGCTCCTCGGATGCT
The DNA here is from genome assembly GCF_047496795.1 of Chiloscyllium punctatum. Classification (NCBI taxonomy): domain Eukaryota; kingdom Metazoa; phylum Chordata; class Chondrichthyes; order Orectolobiformes; family Hemiscylliidae; genus Chiloscyllium; species Chiloscyllium punctatum. The sequence goes on from NC_092741.1 coordinate 112,731,204, forward strand.
GCCTGAACTGCTGTGCTCTTCCAGCACCACTAATCCAAAATCTGGTTTCCAGCATCTGCAGTCATTGTTTTTACCTACCTTCAACTACACTATATGAGTTGCCACTTATGATGAAGGGTGCTGATACCATCCTCTTTAAGTGTAGAAAATTACAGGATGCTTGGTCTAACAAGGTAGAGGAAAACCATTTCCTGATCTAACTGGAAGAGTCTGGTATAGTTAACACACATAGTTTATTTTATGTGAGCAATTAGTAGCAGGTTCCATTAATATAATAAACTTTGTTACAGAGATTTTAAGAGGACTTGTTAGATTTTAATCCTGCAAAGCTGTTCTGCCCACAATATCATGTTACATGAGCATAATAGGTGGTGCTTACAGCTGTCCTCAGTATTGACTCCATCATTGCTACCATGTTGGATTGTGTTCTAATACTGGATGTGTCTTCACATAAGTTTATATCAGACTTTCTAACTTACATTGAAACAATACACTGTATATGATAATATTTGAACAGCATGCTCTGAACTTTACAGTGTCCCACTATTTAGGGAATGGTCAATACACAACTATTGATTACACAGAGACATCACAAACTACCTCAAAAGCATGCTTACATATATGTAAAATAGTATTTCTGCAGTAAGGCTGAGAGTTCCACAAACTGAGCTGGAGCCCATGCTGATGTACTAGTTCATGGCAAAACATTCACTTTGCACTGGGACTCAATACAAACAATGTGATCTATCTGTTGTTGTGAACTGTACGACATTGTATTATCACAGGGACACTGTCTATAATGGAGTTACCCTCGAGTATTTGCAAATCTTTACTCCAATGATTCTATTTGGTTCTGTATTCACCAGCGTTTAGAAGAATGAGAGGGAATCTGATTAAAACTTACAAAATTCTAATTGAATTGGACTGACTTCATTCATGGAGGCTATTTTTCCTTGGAGGGAGCCTTAGAACCAGGGGACACGGTCTCAAGATATAGAATAGACCATTTAGGATCGAGATGAGAAAACACTTCTTCACTCAGAGGGTGGTCAGTCTGTGGAATTCATTACCACAGAAAGTTAAGGATGCTAGGTCACTGAGTACATTCAAGAAAGAAATTAACAATTTTTTAGATATTAAAGGCATAAGGGGTATGGAAATGGGAATATGGGGTTAAGATAGAGCATCAGTCATATTGAATGGTGGAGCAGGCTCAAAGAATTGAATGGCTCGCTCCTGCTCCTAGTTTCTATGCTTTTAATTTTTAGAAACAAAGTAGAATTGGAAATTAGTGGGAGATGGAAAACCTTCAAAGAAGTTTTGATCTTTTAATATTTGTGCAGAATAAAATGTCAAAGTAAAGCATATTATTGATTACCAACTGTGTACTTCTAAGAAATTCTGCTTCAACAATTATATTATGTAACAGTAATGGAAAGTAATGCAGAGGCTTGGAAATCTTAACCGAAAACAGGACACTCAGAATTACTCAGCTGCTCTGACAAAATCTGTGAGGAGAGAAACAGTGTTCAAGCAGAATTTAATGCCCCAGTACTGGCAGTGAATTTGGAGTGGGGTGGGAATAGGGAATGTAATCAACGGCGAGGGTGAGAAGTGGGAAAAGATTATCACTTTCCTACCTTCACCCGATTAAGTCCAGGAGAGGGAGGCTTCTGTACTGTAACCATTACCATAACCTATAACCATTACCATAACCTATAACCACCATGTGAGGAAGACCTTCTCACTGGATGCAAACCTTGCATCGGCAATTCATGGTCTCTTGAGGATTTCATCCCACTATTTCTGGGACTGACTCAATAGCAGAGGAGAGTTGCCACACTGTGATCGCGAAGCAAACCCATAGGATTTGCCTGTGGGCTTCTGGCTGGGGCTTGGGGGTGGCAGGTTGGTAATCGTGGTGATTCCTTAAATGGAATTCAGTTCCTGATTGAGTGTCGGAAAAGTTAGGGGGATGGGGATGGTTGCTCAGAGCTATGCCCTAGTCCTTTCCTTCTGACCAGCCCCTCTGCTCTAGTGTAAAGGGTTAAAGATATTTTTGCCTGAGAACAACTACCAGCATTTGCATTAGCAGCTTTGTCATGGTGACATCGAAGCTTGAGTCTATAGCATTCCAGAAGTCATCACCCCTGTCTCTTGTTTAGAGCGGTGTTTAATAAAGCTATACATTTACCTAAACTTACACCTGACCTTACTGATTGTGACAGTCAGTGACAAGACCCACAGAACTGGAAGCACATAGCAAGTGGAATCTGAAGTGAATTCCAGTGATAGCACAGTGCTCTGGTGAAGAACAATAAGGCCAGCCTCACAATCCAATCCTAGAAGTGGGGAAAAAGTCCTGAAAGATACTCAGTCATGACAGGAAGCAGAGAGTGATGGACTTCAAGGCTGACCCAGGCACCAGAACAAGGAAAGGGAAAATCCATGCACTGAACGTTGCAAAAGGATGCCATTCAACCTATTGTGTCTATACCAGCTCCTTGAACATACGTTGAAACAGCGTGGGAGAAAGCCCGCAGCAGGGAACTTGGCAAGCAATAAGATAAACCAATTGGTCACAATGAGTAATAAGTTCCTGATGATCAGAAAGCTTTTCAGAGATGGATTATACATAGGAGAAGAAACTCACATAATGCTAAAATAGGAAGAAAATAGACAAAGCACTTCATTCACTACAGTCCCAACATAACAAATACACCAATGATGGGATAAAACTTGGCTTTACCAGACCTCTAGAGGACACAGAAGGCCTTTTATTCAGCACATTGGCACCAACAGTTCAACAAATACCATATAAGTTAACAGTTCAAAAGAAAGCCAAGACCAGGTTAATGCATTGCTGTACTCAGTGGCAGCTCCATCACTATTATCATCAAAAAAGAAACTGCAACTTCCAGTGATTAATTAAAGCTTTCCACTATTATTTCAGTTCAAAGTGAACCTGATTTTACAATGGGCATGGTTTAATTGGTGCACCTAGAAGCCAAGGGGAGCCATTGATTCTGTTTTAAAAGATTTATATAGCCATGCAGATAATTGCCAAAATGGAATCTTGAATGAGGAGCTCATACAGGATCACATTATAGGACTAATATCCTTCTTGGGAGGTTTGCCAGTGCTGCAGGGAAAGGTTGAAATGAACTTGACGGGGAATGTGAGCCTGAGAGGAAATTCAATAGAGAGAAAACAAAGCTGGCTATGGAAAGCAGAAAAGTTGTAAATAAAAAAAGAAAGTCAGCAGAGATAAAATACCAAAATCAAACAGAGTCAAATATGGAATAATGTTAAAAAGGCAGAATTAAAGACATTCAACTGAAAGGTGTGCAGACTCACAATGACGTAGGTGAATTAAGAACATAAATAAACAGGGATGATCATGTTGCCAATTTGAAAACATGGCTACACAGTGACCAAGGCTTTGAACTGAACTTTTAAGGATAGTCAATATTTATGAAGATCAGGCAAAAAGGAATATGATGTGGAGCAGTGCTCATGATAAGGGATGGAATCAGTACATTACTGAGAGAATGTCTTAGATCAGAAGAACAAGATATAGAATCTGTTTGAGAGGAGCTAAGGAAAAGAAATGTACAACAAACATTAGTAAGAGTTGTTCACAGACCATCAAATAGTTCTGCCAACTATGTTTTGCAGTACAAATCAGGAAGTTTCTTGTAATAAGGGAGATACAGAAATTTTGGATGACTTCAATCTACATATAGTTGGATAAATATAATAGACACCAATGCAATGGAGCACACATTTCTACATAAGGTGCAAGATGATTGAAGAACTAACTAGGAAATAGGTTATCTTAGATCAAGTATTAGACAATGCAAAGCAGCTAATTAATAATCTTGTTATAAAAGAATTCAATAAATTCAAATAATTGATGGAGTTTTGCACTGAAAATTATGTAGTTCAGTGCAAATCTAGAAACTCAAATCTAAACAAAGGAAACAATGAGGCTATGAAGGTTGTGTTGGTTGTGGTACAATGAGAAAATACTTTAAAAGATATGATGGTAGTATAATGGATCAGGCCAGACCCCTCAAAACATTTCAAAAAGATAGCCCAGCCCCTAACTTTGCTAGTTGTTTTCAGCAGGTAAGAAGTGGACATTTCAGGAGAGATGCCACTAGTCAAGCCACTTAGTTTTAAACAAAACAAAATTTATTTACAAGATTACTAAATGAAAGACAAATAAAAGAGACCAGAACACAGAATAACTTAAGCTATCTGAAAACCTGACAGATTATCCCAACTTAATTATGCAGTCCCAATACTTGCAACAATCCCCATAAACACCTTTGGCACAAAAGGAAAAATCAAACACAGGGTCTTTCAGGAGAGATGTCAGAGAGAGAGTACCAGCCTGGACATGCTTCTTTGAGTCTAACTGCTTCAAAAAACTGCTGCTAAAAACCAGAGAAAAGCTGAGCTGGGAGAACTGGCCACTCCCCTTTCATTGTACAAGTGTTCTTTTTCAAAAAATTGAAAGCCTGTTACCTGAGGCAGATTCTGTTAGCTGTAATCAAACTGGCCCTAAAACCCTTCAACTTAGACTTTTCGGAGTCTGTGTCTTTTATGACCTCTTTGAAGAAAAGCCAAGGACAACATAACCTTGTTAAAGGAGCAGCTTCATCACAGTAGGTAGCTGATGGTTGATATTTAAAGAAATAATGTATTGATAACTATAAAGATGCATTCAGTAAGACACAAAAACCCAGCAGAAAAAGTGAATCTAACATGGCTTACAAACCAATTTATAGAATATATTACATCAAAGAGGTGATTTATAAAATTTCTACAAAAAAGTAGTAAACCCAAGGATAAAGAGCATTTTAGAATTCAGCAAAAGAAGATCAAGAAATTGACTTTTTTTAAAAAATGGAGAATGAATGAAAACTAACAACCAACATAAAAAAAAGAAAAAAAAGTGAAAAGTAAAAAGGAAAAGATTAACAAAGATAAATGTGGGCAGTGACAGGAGAATTTATGTCTGGAAATACAGAGCTGGCAGAGAAGCTGTATTGTAACTTTGTGCCTGTCTTCACGAAGATAAATACAAGATATCTCCCCGAAATAATCGATCTGTAGGACAAGTCAGAATAAGAAACTGAAAGAAATTAGTTGTGGATAAAAAGGTAGTCTTAATGGAATTAATGAGACTGAAATACCCATGACCCGATGTTTTACATTTCAGAGTGTTGACACAGATGGCTACAAATATATTGAGTTGAATGATTTGATTTGAATTACTTATTGTCACTTGTATTTAACAAGTGGCATGCCACAAGGATTGGTGCTGGGTCCACTACTTTTTAGTATTTATATAAATGATTTGGATTTGACCATAAGAGGTAGAGTTAGTAGGTTTGCTAATGACACCAAAATTGGAGGTGTAGTGGACAGCAAAGAAGGTTACCCAAATTACAACGGGATCTTGACCAGATGGGTCAATGGGCTGAGAAGTGGCAGATGGAGTGTAATTTAGATAAATGTGAGGTGCTGCATTTTGGGAAAGCAAATCTTAGCAGGACTTATACAATTAATGGGTAGGTCCTAGGGAGTGTTGCTGAACAAAGAGACCTTGGAGTGCAAATTCATAGCTCTTGAAAGTGGAGTCACAGGTAGATAGATTAGTGAAGAAGGCATATGGTATGCTTTCCTTTATCGGTCAGAATATTGAGGACAGGAGTTGAGAGGTCATTGGTTAGGCCACTGTTGGAATATTGTGTGCAATTCTGGTCTCCGTCCTATCGGAAAGATGTTGTGAAACTTGAAATGGTTCAGAAAATATTTACAAGGATGTTGCCAGGGTTGGAGGATTTGTGCTATTGGAAGAGGTTGAATAGGCTAGGGCTGTTTTCCCTGGAGTGTCAGAGGCTGAGGGGTGACTTTATAGAGGTTTATAAAATCATGAGGTGCATGGATAGGATAAATAGACAAAGTCTTTTCCCTGGGGTGGAGGATTCGGTGAGAGGGGAAAGATGCATAGTTTTGGGTGAGAGGGGAAAGATATAAGAGAGATCTAAGGGGCAACATTTTCACTCAGAGGGTGGTGTGTGTATGGACTGAGCTGCCAGAGGAAGTGGTGGAGGATAGTACAATTGCAACATTTAAAAGGCATCTGGATGGGTATATAAATAGGAAGGATTTGGAGGAGGGATATGGGCCTGGTGCTGGCAGGTGGGACTTGATTAGGTTGGGATATCTGGTCAGCATGGACAGGCTGGACCAAAGGGTCTGTTTCCGTGCTTTACAGCTCTATAACTCTAAATAAATAGTGAAACGTGTAATGTGTCACCATGCTCCATGCTATTTTGACTTAACAGAAGATCTAAAGATAGAAGATGTAAATACGTAAAAACAGAGTTAAAAAAGTCTTTAATTCTGCCTTTTTAATTCCCCACTTTCTTGTGCTCTGCTTGACATCGGGTGAGGGAGTCTCCACAATTGGTTCCAGGCCCACAAATGCCTCCACATCACAGGAATACCGATTTGAACCCATTGCAATGCTATAGCTGAAACTCAACATCTCTAATTCCAACTCTGACTGCAGATATCGCCTTCCCAATCTACATCTCTTTAATGCCCATTCGACCACCATTTCATCACTGCCAGTGCTAGACCCAATCAATGTTAAACTTGCCGCTCCTCAGGTGCCACCTTTCGCCATTGGGCCTACTTCGCCAACGTCATCTCTGCCGATGTAGCAGCCACCAATGGTTGCACCTGGTTGCACCTCCACCAACTCCTTGGACCTCTTACCAGAACGCCTTGATTCCACTTCTGAGGCAGATATGTTAGGGTCCCTATGGATAGCCTCTGCCAGCAGCTCAATCACCCATATAAAGAGTAGAGGTGAGAGGGGACAACCTTGCCGACCACCCCTACCAACACTGAAATTACTGGATCTTACACGATTGGTGAGAACTGCAGCCGGAGGATCACTGTGCAGGACCTCCACCCATTTGACAAAGCCACCTAGACCAAGCTGTTAGAGTGTGTAAAAAATATATGACCAGATAGAATGCCTTCTCTGCATCTAAAGAGATCACTAATCCCTGAACTGATCGCTGCTGACACACTTGGACCATATTCAATAATCTTCTAATAGTATTGGACGATCTGCAGCCCATTAAGAAACCCAACTGGTTCTCTTTAACAATAGAGGACAACACCATCTCTAATCTTAACACAAGAGTTTTAGACAAAATTTTGAAGTCTAAATTTAACAGCAAAATAGGTCTATATGAAGCTCAGTCCTCTGGGATCTTCCCTTTCTTGAGAATGAGAGAGATGTTCGTCTCTCTCTGGGATGGCGGGAGGCAGTCATGACTGTATGAATAATTGTACAAGTCCAGCATTGGCCCTGACAATATCTTCATAAATTCTTTGTAGAATTTACTCGGGAGACCACCAGGGCTGGACACCTTCCCTCTTTGAAGCTGCTTCACTGTCTCCTGTATCTCTTGCCCTGTTAAGCAGGCATTAAGAAGAGACGCCTGTTCCGAGGTCACACCTGGAAGGTTCAGGTTCTTTAAAAAAGATGCCATCTCACAGCATTTTGGCTGGTATAGTTTAGAGTAAAATCTCCAAAATGCAGCATTGATCTTTTTAGAGACACCAGTAGGAATCCCAGTGCCTTCTCTGCTTGATGTCATCGATTGGGGGGCATGACTTTTCCTGGCCAGATATACCAGATATTTGCCCAACCTATCACGATACTCAAACAGCCTTTGTTTCGCTGTCTGATTGAGCATGAAATTCAAAGTAACGCGGAGAGCTGTGATTCGTTGCAGTTTAATCACTGATGGCCGATCAAAATATGCCATCTCGGCTGACTTCAATCGTGCCTCGAGCAGACGCTGCTGCTCTCCCTTCTGTCATTTCTGACTGGCCGAATAAGAAATAATTATCCCCCCAGCATGTGCTTGAGCAGTCTCCCAGAGTAGACGGGCTGCTAGCCATACCCAAATTGATAGCCAGGAACGCTTTGAACCCACTCGAGAAGTACTCAATAAACATACTGTTCTTGGGAACAATAGGATCCATTCATTAATGCAGTGAATCTGTCCCATTGCCTTTAATCTTGACTCCAAATATACTGCTGTGTGATCGGAAATGGCAATATTTCCAACTGTACAGAACATCACTGAATCCAGAAAAACCAAGTGTGCTAAAAAAAATTTAATCCTAGTATGACATTTGTGCGGATTAGTAAAAAATGTAAAGTCCCTATCTGTGGGGTGGAGACATCTTCAAACATCCACCAGCCCCAATTCCATGCATTAGTCAACCAGTTGCTTAGAGTGTGGAGAGATGTTTGGGGGGCATTTGGGCATTCTATCCACTGTGGGGTCTATGAGGCAGTTAAAATCTCCCCCTATGATAGTGTGCCGCGTTCCAAGGGCAATCAAATTAGAAAGTGCACCAGTCAGGAATTTGAGGGGGTTTGCTGGGCGTCAGTAAACATTTTGATTGCCATACTTTTCACCATGTAACAAGGCTTTAGAGATTATGCACCACCCATACTCATCTTTAATGTGATCTAATAAATTAAGTGGGAGATTCTTCCGAAAAAGTATAGACTCTCCTCTGCTCTTAATGTTAATGGGCAAAAAGAACACCCAATCAAACCCTCCCTGCTGTAACATTAAATGTTTCTTAACATCAAGGTGGGTTTCCTGAAATAGAGCAATATTGCCCCGCTCCTTCCTGACACTCAAAATTACGTTTTTTTCTCTTGACTGGCAAATGACTCCCCATAATATTCCAGGCGCACCATTTAATGAAATATTTAGCCCTATCCTTCTATAACAACCCTTGAACCCCTAAGAGGAAGAAGCCTACTTACAACGCACCGAGTATAAATAAATAGAGAAACATAGAGCCTAGGAAATACACACACTAAAACCACATTAACAAAACTTTCAAAAACTACATCAATAAAAGCCAACAATCTAAACCAAATACAAAATACAAAAAACTCTGATGGGACACTCTACCTCCTGCCCACAGGGGGTGCTTACACTACCCACATAGACGTCCATAGCTCCTTCTAGATTGAGCCGTGTCCCAGACTCAGGGAAAAGGTAAAAAAAAAGCAGGTATAATGAACAAGGAAATTAAAAGTGGGTATTCCACCCATCCCCAACCATACATTGACCTCAATTAACACTGGAAAAAATTCAACAACACTTCCTGTAATAAAAGAAGATGTACGCGAGGGAAAAAGGGGAAAGAAAGAATAACATTATTGTCCATGTCTATTGGGCCATCCGGTCTATTTTAAAGTGACCAGAAAGCTTTTTGCTTTTTCTAATGAATCAAATAAACGCACAGACCCCTCATGGCTGAAACAGAGCACCACTGGGTAACTTACGAAGTACTGAATACAAAGATCTCTCAATCTCTTCTTCACCTCATCAAAGGGCTTCCTCTTGTGGATCATGGATGCAGAAAGTTCCTGGAAAAACGTAATCTTGGACTCTTTGTAAATCAGGGCCAGTGGATCCTTCCCCAGCGGTTTGGAAGCTTCCATTATCTTCTACTTGTTCTTATAGGACTGGAATCACACTAGGACCAACAGGGACGCTGGTCCAAACCAGGCCTGCGCATCACAACCCAGTGAGCTCTATCAATCTACAGCCAGCCCGCCCTGGCCTCACAGCCAAGAAATTGCGGTAGCAATTCTTTGAAAAAATTGGCTGGCTGCTCGCCTTCCTCTCACTCCAGCAGCCTGACCACCGGGATGTTCTTTCTTCAACCTCCATTCTCAAGGTCATGACTTGCTCCACTAAGGCCCGTACCTGCTTCTCTAGGGCCTGGATCCGCCCCGCCGTGGACCCGACTGTGGTCTCCAATGCGGCAATCCATCGCTTGACCTCCTGTACTCACTTCCCAAGTCCTTCCAGCTCCTGCTCATGCTTCTACAGCATGGCCATGATTGGTTCAAGCCGTGTGATTTTTTTCGATCGAAGCTTTGATTGTCTCCTGGAGCTTTACGAACTCTGCAGCCAAGCGTTGTTGAGTAGGTGAGTCCATCGAGGTTTCAGAGAAGGCCAAAGCTGTGGCCACGGGTGTGTCTGATGCTGCAGGGGGATGTCCTGTATGTTGCAATTTGTTCAGTCCTTTGCTTCTAGTCATCTTCCTTTGCTAGAAAGAAAGATATGCAGCAATTCTACCAATATTTAATTATCAATTTTCTCCAAAATATCTTAGGTGGGGTTAGGGGGTGGGGGGTGGGTGGTAAGAGCACCACTTCACCTGAATTGTGGTGCAGAGCTCAGCAAGGCAGACCTGTTGCATCGCCGCCATCTTGATTCCCCCAGTCAGATTTTTTTAAGCCTAGTTTCTTTCTGAACTGGTATTGCTGATGCGATGTTGGATCTTCCCAATGGTGGCCTTTTGAGAGAGCTGCCAGCCAGGGCTTGGCAAGTGTTGAACATATTCCAAATTCTCTCCTTCAACATCCTTAAAAGGAGGACGATTTGACTCACTTTCATATGAGCTTTGTTTTGGCAACATTCAAGGACAGGTAGAGTCTCATGCATGCAAACTTGTATAGAACAGATTGCAAATGGCTAGTAAAACTAGTAGAGAGTGGGCAAATCATCTATAAACTAAAGGTCATATATGTCTATGGCGGTGTGTATAGTTTTCTCAAATCCCAAAAAAACAACATTCTAGAGAGAACAAAGATCATAATTCAAAGACACATTATGAAGTTCACCTTGAAGCATGCCAGCGTAGATATTAATGACTTGGAGGAACTAGCTACAAATCATTCAGAATGGTGACAACTTTTCCGTAAAGCTGCATCATACTGTAAGTTGAAACAACTTACCAATGAGGCAGAATCCGAATAGGGAAGGAAGGAGAAGGAAAGGAAGCAAATCTTGCCTTCCTCGTAGGATGCCCTGTTTCATATGCCCAAATATCTGTGAGTCAAGAATTGGATTCTTCAGTTACATGAAGACCCATTGTAGAAACCGGTGACCTCGAGTAGACACCATCCCAAACAGAAGGACAGCTAATGACTATGAATTCTCACTTACAATCAAGCAACACAGAAAGAAGAAGAACAACTAGAACAATTGAAGACAATCAGGCAGTCTTAATGTGATATTGTGAAATCATATTAAACAAATCTGTAAGTGCTCTTCTTTGAAGAACCAACTGATCCTTGGATAAAGGGGGAAAGGTTGATGTGAAATACTTGGATTGGGGAGGGAGTGGTGTAGTGGTAATATCAGCAGGTGAGTAATCCAGAGACCCAGACTGATGGTGGAATTTGAATTTGTTTGAAAAAAGCTGAAATTAAAAGCTAGCCTGATGGCAACCATTGTAAAATAAAACAATCTGGTTAATTTTGCTTCATTTCAGGAAGGGTTTCATGGTCTACATCTGACAGCAGACCTCTAGCAATAAGCTTGACTTCTAAATACCTTCATAAATGTCCCAACGAGCCATTCAGTTCAAACGTAATTAGGGATGGGCAATAAATGCTGGCCCATATGAATGAATGAGAAAAAAAGGGAAAGAAGTAAATTACCTAAATAATGTGATTGCAGACTTTTAAGATCCATGTGTCCTATTAGGGAAGGTAGTATGTAAGTACAGCAAGTAATTAGGAAAGTTTAATAGTATATTATAATTTTTCTGTGAGGGCAATTAAATATAAAAGTAGGGAGATTATGCTAGAGTTATATAGAGTTCTGATGTCATGAATCTTATTATGTGTACTGCATTGTTCTCCTTTATTTAAAGAAGGGTTGGAAATGCATTGAAAGCAGTTCAGATAAGATCTGGAATGAGACTGCTATCTTGTGAGGAAAGACTGGACAGGTTAGGCTTGTATCCGCTGCAGTTCAGAAGACTAAGAGGTGTGACTTTTAGAACTTTCCTTCTCAAAAGGCAGTTGAAACAGAGTTATTGAATATTTTTCAAGGCTGTGGTGGCCAGATTCTTGATGAGCAAAGGTGTGAGAGGTTATTGTGAGCAGCAGGAATGTGAAGTAATCAAATCGGCCATGATCTGTTTGAATGCTGAAGCAGACACAAGAGGCTGAGTGACCTATGTGTGCTCCTAGTTTGTACATTCTGTTTATCGTGTCACAACCACTCTTTGTAAGAATTAACCAATGAATCCTCCTCCCTTGCCTTCTTCTGCTTTAAATGGCCATAGTAATTATTGTCCAAATATCTTCTGATCGGAGCTATGCTGATCTAGTACAAATTTTAAAAAATCTGTTGTTTGAATACTCTCAATTTAAAATTCAAATCAAATTTATAACAAAAGACATGCAAACTTCAAACACTTCACAGTGACTTAGTTATTTTTTCCAAGATCACTCACTGTTGATTTGCAGCAGCAGCAGCCAATTTATGCACAGCAAGGTGCTGCTAATAGAAAATGTCTTGCTAAGCTGTTTTTTTCTTCTTTGGTTGAGTGGAAAATGTTGGCCATTCTCTTTCTAACAGTTGGATTATTGGACTTTTCCCAACTTATGGGCCGATGTGCTGTAAATTAGGAAAGGTTTAATAGAGCTCTTAGAATAACAGCAGCAGAAAACAAAATCTCAAACCACCTTCAGCGTCTCATGCAAGTGTCAGCCGAGGTAACATGACTGGAGTCTGGCAAGTGTCATGAATCTGTCAGCTTGTCACTCCAATGAGAGCTGCTACTAGAGTCAAGCTGAGATTAAGGCCAATTTTGATTCCCCTTGTCTACTGTCAATGGGGTGGTAAGGCCCTTGAAATGTCATCTGTAGCGTTCCCACCCCTTTAAATCTGCAATGTGGCTGTTGCCAATGATCCTGCCTACTCATAATAACCTCTCACACCCTTGCTTAGCTGGTCACCACAGCTTTGAAAAATATTCAATGACTGTTTCAACTGCCTTTTGAGAAGGAGAGTTCTGAAAGTCACAACCCCCTATGATAAGACAATTCTCCTAGCCACCAGGAATCCAAAGAGCTTTAGGTGATAGGCCACTTCAAATATAGGAATGGGGGTCATGACTTAAATTGGACCCCGGTCCTTATTGTAGGTCAACACTGGTGGGAGCTGCAGTGCTGTTTAGAATCACATAATCTTAGAATCCCTCCAGTGTGGAAGCAGGCCATTTGGCCCTTGAGTCCACACTGACTCTCCGAAGAGCATCCAAACCAGACCTACCTCCCTACTCTATCCCTGTAACCCTGCATTTCCCATTGTTAATCTACCTAACTGGCACATGTTAGGACTCCAATCAGTTCTATAGGAGATGGAAATGGACAGGTCCCTCTGAACATAAGAGTCAAATTATTTTTCAGGCTTACCAAGAAAGAGTTCCCCTCGACACGCTACAAAACTAATATGGTAGTGGCTGCATTCAGATCCCCACTCTTTCTAAAGACATGCTCCCCCTTCCTTGTGTTTATACGTGTTTCAGGATGCTCCTTGGCCTTCAAACTAGGTTCTGAGCTCAGAAAATCAACCTGAAAATTACACACAAATCCTATTGAAACACTTCCCTCAGTAATCTGGTAAAAAGGCCTGCACTTTATTACCATATTAGCCTGCTGATCTTCCTCTGTGCTTTACGCAAATACTTAATGATCTTCAGACTTGGGAATTCTGTCACCTTCTTGATGCATTTCTCATCATCATATACTGAGAGGTGCTACTGTTGAGAATCCAATACCATCAGCATTCACAGGTACAGGGAGATAGAGAGTGGAAACAACATTACGTTAAGAATTGGCTGAATCTTCACTCCTTCTTTCCTTTAATTTTCACCTCTTGAAGACATAAAATACATCAAAATGTGAGAGAATTCTTCTTTCAAACACAGGAATAAATCACCAGCACATCGATCCATCATCTCACACATTGCTGTTGATACAGTGGGATGGATTTCCCTTCTGTGGCCCCTTCTTCCTCGACATTTCTGTTTCCATTTCTCAGAATAGGCTGGCCACCAATATCCATCTACAAACCAACTGACTCCCACAGTTACTTTGATGATACATCCTCACACGCTGCTTCCTATAAAGCCTCTAATCTATTCTCCTAGTTCCTCTGTCTCCATCCCATCTGTCCTCATGATGCCAATTTTGACAAGGAGGCCTCTGAAATTCCACCTTCTTCCTCAACCAAGGATTCCCTACAACTGTGTTTGACAGGGCCTTTAGCTGTTTCTGACCCATCTCCCGAAATTCCGCACTTACCCCTTCTCTTCTCTCCCATAACAGCGATAGGGTCCCCCTTGTCTTTACCTACTATCCCACTAGCATCCAAATCCAAAGGATTATAAAACACATTTCCACTACCTCCAGTGGGATGCCACCACTAGACACATATTTCCCTCCCCTCCCTTTTGAGCCTTCTGCAGGGATTATTCCCTCCAAGACATCCTGGTGCATTTCTTCTTCACTCCTAACATCCTGCCAGAGTCCTATGATACCTTCCCCTACAATTGCAGAAAGTGTGACACCTGCCTGTTTACTTCCTCCCACCTCATCATTCTCGGCCCAAACCCATCTTCCTAGTGAAGCAGTGCTTTACCTGCACTTCACTCAATCTAGCCTATTGTATTCACTGCTCACAAAGTGATCTCCTCTACACTGGGGAAACGAAGCACAGGCTGGGTGACCACTTTGCAGAACACCTATGTTCTGCCACAAAAGTAACACTGAGCTTCCAGTTGCTTGCCACTCCAACATACCACTGTGTTCCTTTGCTAACACCTCTGTCTTAGGTTTGCTGAAAAGTTCCAGCAAACTCAGTGCAAGCTGGAAGAACAGCACTTCATTTTCCACTTGAGAACTCTGCAAACTTCTGGACTTGATATAGAGCTCAACAATTTTAGGGCTTAACCATCATCTCCCATGTCCTTACCCAAACCCCCCATACACCAGGCCTTGTTGTCACATTGGCTACTCCCAGAACCAACCCATTGTCAACTACTAATGGTCCCGATTAGCACAGCTTCATCCTCCCAGGCTGACCTTTACCCATTCCTTCTTCAGTCCAACTGTTTTTCTTTCTTTTAGGGCTATATCTCCACCTATCATTTCCTCCTCTCCCTCCCCTACCCATAAATGCCAACCTTTTCCAAGCTACCATCAGTTCTGAAGAAAGGTGACTGGATCTGCTTTCTCTCCACAAATACTGCCAGACCTGCTGAGCTTTTTTTCAGCAATTCCTGCTTTTGTTTCACAAACATCCACTCCTGCCACCAGTGACATCATTTGGCAGCTGTTTGCATGATCTACAAGGTGGGCTGAGAAAATCACCAAACATCCTCAGACAGCATCTTCCAAATCAATGACCACTTCCACCTAGAAGGACAATAGCAACAGACACATGGGAACACCACCTGCAAGTTTTCCTCCAAGCCAGTTACCATTCTAATTTGGAAATAAATTGCTGTCCAGTCAGTGTCATTGAGGCAAACTCCTGGAATATCGTCCCTGACGGCATTGTGGGTATATGGACAGCACATGGACTGCAGCGGTTCAAGAAGGCAGCTCACCACTACCTTCTCAAGGGAAACGGGCTGGTAATAAATGCTGTCCCAACCAGCATCACCCACATCCCTGATGTGAATTAAAAATCAATGTTTTATGTTGTTGTAAAAGGCAGTATATATACAGAGTTCTGAGATTCAGTCAGATCTTGTTGTCCTAATGTACGATTCATGAACAATTTAAGTGCTAGTACCTAATTTCTATTTAGGATAAGCACAAGCATGTTGTATATGGCAAGGTCAAACACAACAAGATCCTCTTCAGCATGTTTTATAGTGGATTTTACAAAGCATCATTACAGCTCAAATGTAGAAGTGGTCACATTGTCGAAAAATGCAGCCTACACTAGTTCCAGCTGGCATAGAGTCGTACTGTCACTAGATAAAACACTCAAAACATAGGGTTGGATCAGTAACCTCCATATCCAGGAAGAATCATCAGCAATTCACAAGCTGATAAATATTTAATGTATCCTCCCTTGGGGCAATCAGGATGAGAGATAAAAGTCTATCCTGTCAAGTTAAATGAGATGCACGATAATAATGTCTTTAAAGTATGTATTCTGGTACAAAAAGATACTTCGTGTTACAAAACAAAGCTGTCACTCTACAGGAAAGCCTGTCTTCCTGGATTGGTAAGTGAAGCACATCAGTTCGATCAATAATAATCACATGATAACTTAATTTGGATAATTCAGTTGTAGTTTTGCTTTCTGAAATATTGAATTATCCAAAACGCTAAATGAAATGAAATAAATAAACAAGGGAAATGGAATTTTGATTCTGAATGCAATGAATGGCCAGATTATTGGAATTGATAAACTGTGAATTATGAGTAGATTGTAATAATATTATTCAAATAAGAGGAATAGATTGTAGTTATCATACTGGGTAAACAAGAGTGGACTGTAATAATATTCCTGAATTATGAGTGTTAGATGGTGATAGTATTGCTAATTCAATAGATTTGGATAATAATAACCTGGCTGAACTAAAACAAAAAGTACTGTAATCATGAACAATGAGGATGTACAAGACCTGGGTAAGTTTAATGATTTGTTTTTATTTTATTGCAGTTTATGGATTTTAATTTTTAATCATCATCTGTGACTTGATGGGTAACTCACTTGCCTCAGAAATTCAAGGGTTCAAACCTACTCCAAAGATGTAAAAGGTCTCTGGATGGGTATATGAATGGGACAGGTTTAGACGGATATGGGACAAGTGCTGGTCAATGGGACTAGATTAGTTTAGGTTATCTGGTTGGCATGGACGAGTTGGACCAGTGAGAGGTGTATTTACAGAGACCAGTATTGTACACAACTGTGTACATAGACAACTTTGCAAAAACCTACCAGAGTCAGACTGCACCACTCATAAGACCGTAAGACAGAGGAGCAGAAATTGGATCATTAAGCCTATTGAGTCTGCTCCACCATTCAATCATGGGTGATAGGTATCTCAGCTTCATTCTCCATTTTTCTCCCCATAACCCTTCATCCCTTTGATACTCAAGAACCTATTTGTCTCAGTCTTAAATATATTCAATGACGTGGCCTCCACAGCCTTCTGTGCCAATGAATTCTATAGATTCACCTCTCTCTGGCTGAAGAAGTTTCTCCTTATCTGCATTTTAAAAGGTCTTCCTTTAACCTTAAGGCTATGCCCTTGGATCCTAGTCTCTCCTCCCAATGAAAACATCTTTCCAAAATTAATCTATCCAGACCATTCAGTATTCTGTAAGTTTCATTTAGATCTTCCTTCATCCTTCTAAACTCCATCGAGTATACACCCAGAGTCCACAAACGTTCCTCATATGTTAAGCTTTTCATTCCAGGGACCATTCTTGTGAACCTTCTCTGAACACACTCCAGGGCCAGTATATCCTTCCTGAGATATCATATCTAAAACTGAGCATAATATTCCAAATTTGGACTGGCCAGTGCTTTATCAAGCCTCAGAAGTACATCTCTGCTTTTATATTCAACTCATATCAAAATAATTGCCATAATTGCTTTTACTTTCCTAACTACTGACTCAATCTGCACGTTTACCTTGAGAGAATCCTGGACTAGAACTCCCAAGTCTCTTTGTAGTTCAAACTTTTGAATTTTCTTCCCATTTAGAAAATAATCCATGTCTCTATTCTTCCTACCAAAGTGCATGACCTCACACTTTCCCATGTTGTACTCCCTCTGCCACTTCTTAGCCCACTCTCCTAACCTGCCCAAGTCCTTCTGCAGCCACACTGCCTCCTCAATGTTACCTGTCCCTCTACTTATCTTTATATCATCTGCAAACTTAACCAGAATGCCCTCAGTTCCTTCATCAATGTATAAAGTGAAAAGTTATGGTCCCAACATTGAGCTTTGCAGAACACCACTCAGTAAGGAAAAATCATTACATGCTACAAACTACTAGAAGAAATATGGACAGCTTTCTTTCCAATGAGTAGAGTAGAACCACACTTTGACCTCTTTGAGAAGGTGGCTCAGTGGTTAGCACTGCTGCCTCACAGTGCCAGGGTTCCAGGTTCGATTCCAGCGTCGAGCAACTGTAGAAGAATCACCCCTCTACAATCACCCCATGTCTTGGTACAGCCCAAAAGATGTGCTGGTCAGGTGAATTGGCCATATTAAATTGCCAGAGTGTTAGGTTCATTAGTCAGAGGGAAATGGGTCTGGGTGGGTTACTCTTTAGAGGGTTGGTGTGGACTTGTTGGGCTGAAGGGCCTGATTCCACATTGTAGGGAATCTAATCTAATCTTGCCTGCAGTCAAATACTTCAGCAATGCTGCTGCCGTGATGCTAATAATAACATAGACTATTAAAACTAACTTAGTTAATATTTAAACATAGCTATATGAATATTTTGCTTTCATACCCCAAAGCTCTGCTGTACTTAATACTAATTTGAAAAGAAAGCTCAGGCCAGCAGCAGGGCCAAAGGACTTTGCAGGCTATAGGAGTAATTACAATCGCTTGTGAATTAATTTATGATGGAAATAAGATGATGTTACTTATATAGTTATTTAGAAAGAACACAGTACATTAGGGAATTCAACTGTAGTATAAAGACACAACTAATATCTAACTATCAATGCTGTACTCATGCCAGAATTAAATTGCATTGTTAAAGACAGAGAAACCTTGCATTTATGTAGCACCTCTCATGACCTCGGGATGTCCCAAAATGGTTAATAACCAGTGAAGTACATTTGAAATGTAGTTACTGCTGCAATGTCGATAATGTGGTAGTCAATTTCTACACAGTAGGGATCCACAAGTAGTAATCTGAGGAGACAGCGGTGTAATAGTAATGCTGCTGGGTGAGTAATCCAAACAATTAGGCATAATGTTCTGGGTGCATGGGTTCAATCCCACAATGGCAGCTGGTAGAACTTAAATTCAATTCGTAAATCTGGAATATTGAAAAAAAGTCAGTGAAAGAGTCATTCAGGGAGAGTACTGTGGAGGTAGCACAAAATAACACACTTAAAGTTTAAATTTCTCAGGCAATTACACATCTGAACCTGCAATGGGTCCTAAAGTATAATAGTGGTTACTGTCTCAACATTCCTGGGTGTTGGCTTGAAGGTTTGACTCAATGAAAAGCTTAACATATGAGGAACGTTTGTGGACTCTGGGTCTATACTCGATGGAGTTTAGAAGGATGAAGGAGGATTTAAATGAAACTTACAGAATACTGAATGGTCTGGATAGATTGAATTTTGGAAAGATGTTTCCATTGGTAGGAGAGACTAGGATCCAAGGGCATAGCCTTAGGGTTAAAGGAAGACCTTTTAGAATGCAGATAAGGAGAAACTTCTTCAGCCAGAGAGAGGTGAATCTATAGAATTCATTGGCGCAGAAGGCTGTGGAGACCACGTCATTGAATATATTTAAGACTGAGACAGATAGGTTCTTGAGTATCAAAGGGATCAAGGGTTATGGGGAGAAAAATGGAGAATGAAGCTGAGATACTTATCAGCCATGATTGAATGGTGGAGCAGACTCAATAGGCTGAATGACCGAATTTCTGCTCCTCTGTCTTATGGTCTTATGATTGGTGAAGGGCTGTTATTTTAGAATGGAAGGAAGATACACAATTATTTTCTCTGGCATTGGTATAATGTATGAATGAGGAGCAAGAAGAGGTCATTCAAGCCCACGAGTCTACTCCACTACTCATGGCTGATCTGATTACTGTACATTCTCATCGACTCCCATAATAACTTTTTACCCCTGGCTTATTGACAATAAATCAACTATTGCCTTTGGAGTATTGATTGTCTCTTCTTCCAAGCCTTTTGAGGAAGAGTGTTCCAAAGACTCACTGTGTGAAAAATTTCTTCTCATTGTGGTCTTAAAAAGTGGACTCTTTGTTTTCTAAAAATGGGATGTGGGTGTCACCTCAAGTCCAGCATTTTTGCTTATTCCTAATTGAGCTTGAACAGCGTGGCTTGTGCTAAGCCATTTCAGAAGGCAGTTAACAGTCACCCACATTGCTGTGGATCTGGACTCACACGTAGACCAGACAAAGTAAGGACGACAGATGACATTAGTGAAGCAGATGGTTTCCATCATAAGGCCACAAGGTATTGGAGCATAATGAGGCCATTCGGCATTTGATCATGGTTGATACATTTCTCAATCCCATCCCCCTGCCTTCTCCCTGTAACTCTTGATCCCTTTACCAATCAAGAACACATCTATCTCTGTCTTAAATACACTCAATGACTTGGTCTCCACAACATTATATGGCAATGAGTTTCACAGATTAGCCATTTTCAGGCTGAAGAAATTTCTCCTCATCTAATATCTAAAGGCCGTCCCTTCACTCTGAGGCTGTGCCTTTGGGTGCTAGTCCCTCCAACTAGTGGAATCATCTTATCCACCTCCACTCTACCCAGATGTCTCTATTCTGTAAGTTTCAATGAGATCCCCCCTCATCACTTTAAACCCCACCGAGTACAGACCCAAAGTTCTCAATTGCAGCTCATATAACAAGTCCTTCATCCCCAGGATCACTCTTGTAAACCTCCTCTGGACTCCCTCCAAGGCCAGCAGATCCTTCCTTAGATACAGAGCCCAAAATTGCTCACAATATTTCAAATGTGGTCTGACAACAGCTTCATACAGCCTTGGGCGGACAGCTCTGCTCTTGTATTCTAGCCCTCTTGAAATGAATACTGACATTGTATTTGTCATCTTAAGTGCCAATTGAACCTGCGAGTTAATATTAAGAGAATCCTGAACTAGGATTCTCAAGTCCCTTGGTGCTTCAGATTTCCAAAGTCTTCCTATTCAGAAAGTAATCTATGCCTCCATTCTCCCTACCAAAGTGCATAATCTCACACATTTCCACACTGTGTTCAATCTGCCATTTCTTTCCCCATTCTTCAACCCTGTCCATATCCTTCTGCAGTCTCCCACTTCCCCAACACTACCTGTTCCTCCACCGAGCTTTGTGATGTCTGCAATCTTACTATCAATGGCCTCAGCTCTTTCACCCAGATTGTTAATGCATTAAGTGAATCGTTGTGGTACCAACACTGACCTCCTGCCCCCACCTATAACTTCACAAATCACCACTGCCATTCTGAAAAAAGTCCCTTTATCTGTACTATGTGCATTCTGAGAGTTAGCCAATCCTCTATCCATGCCACCACATTGCCCCTAAAGTCATGGGCTTTTATCTTATTTAGCAACCTCCTCTGCAACATCTTATCAAAGGCCTTTTGGAAATCCAAATATGACACCAAAATTGATGGTATAGTGAACAGTGAAGAAGGTTACCCAAGATTACATAGAAGTCTTGATCAACTGGGTCTTTGGTCTGAGGAGTGGCAGATAGAATTTAATTTGGATAAATGTGCGGTCCTGCATTTTGGTAAAACAAACAAAGGCAGAATGCATATAATTAATGATAGGGTCCTGGGTGGTGTAGTAGAACAGACAGTCCTAGGGGCTCAGGTATGCAATTCTTTGAAATTTTCATCACAAGTAGGCAGGATGGTTAAGAAGGCATTTAGCATGCTTGCCTTCATTACTCAGAGCTTTGAGTATAGAAGTTGCGACACCATGTTAAGGTCATACAGGATGTTGGTGAGGCCTTTCTGGAGTATTATGTGTAGTTCTGGTCGCCCTGCTATAGGAAGGATATTATTAAATTGGAGAGGGTTCAGAAAAGATTTACCAGGATGTTGACAGGAATGGAGGGTTTGCGTTATAAAAATAGACTGGATAGTCTGGGGCATAGAGGTTTGAGGGGTGACTTTGTCGAGGTTTACAACATCATGAGGGGCATTGATAAGGTGAAGGGCAAGAGTCTTCTCCCCATGGTAGAGGAGTTCAAAACAAGGGGACATATTTTTAAGGTGAGAGGAGAAAATTTAAAAAAAAAGACATGGGGGCAACTTTTTTACACAGAGAATGGTTAGCGTGTGGAATGAACTGCCAGAGGAAGTTGTATCTGTAGGTAACATTACAACATTTCAAAGCCATTTCAATAGTTGAATGAATAGGACATGTTTGGAGGGATATGGGCCAAATGCAGACAAGCGGGACTAGTTTAGTTTAGGAACATGGTCAGCGTTGACTAGCTGGACTGAGGATCTGTTTCCATACTGTGTGACTCTATGACTCTATATCGTGTAATGTAGAATTGAATTAATGTAATTATGGAAGAGGAAGCAAAGAGTAGGTGAAAACTATCAACAATGTCAGCTAGGGTTTCTGTTCCTAAGTGATGAAAACTTGAATGATTGGATGCCATGGGAGGTTACAATTGCAGGTTGAGGAGATGTAAATAATGTACTGGCAGAGATAGAGACTTGGTCAGAGAGGGGCTGCGAGATGAGGGGTATGTGTAGTCCAGAGGGTTAAAGTGAATGCGCAAACTCTACAGTGTACAGTGGGGGAAGTTAAGTAATATTACATAACTACTCAAAGATGTCACAGATCATAGAGTTTTTAATTATGGAAGGAGACCCTTTGGCCCATTGCATTCAAAGTAATATTTACAATGTTGAAAGGAAGAAAATGATTACTCACAACTAGACCTCCTGCAATCATTATAATCCCCACTCCTGGACACAACAAAACTGGGGGATCAGAACCACAGAATGATTGTGCTCAGTGTTACAAATAACTGGCCCAGAATCATTAACTGCTTGCCAGCAGAGGACTGGCCACAGAAAACTGGTGACAGAGCTGTCATGGTGAAGCCACACTAGATGTGAGTTGGCAGTGTCAAAATTGGAGGACGGCAAAAGACATGAACAGAAATGTTGAAGGGAAAATAGAGAACTCAGAGTGTTGTAAAGCTTGCCACTTTGCAATAACCAATAAACATTATATAGAATAGAAATCAGTACAAGTCCCAACACAATCAAATTCTCTCATAAAAAAGCAACCCCATAGGGCATGTAACTCTTCTAACAATTAAAATACTCAAATTTTAATGACTCCCGTATGTTAAATAGAATCTGCTGCTGATTTCACTCATTGCTGGCTCATTTTTTGGGTTAAGTGTATACTCAGGTTTTATTAGAGCTGCAGTTTATTTTTAATATATATTTTCTATATCAGTGAGCTAAACTTTATGACCAAATGTTATAGCATGAAAAGTAGGCCATCTTAACATGTTTAATGTTGCATTTCACAGTTCGGATACCAGCTGCACCACCTCACTAAATTATGCAGCAAATTTCTGATTGATTTCAAAGATGGTCTGCAGTGTTTTAAAATTCCTAACAAGTTGGAGGCAATTCTAAACTGTTTGTGGAGATTGGATCCTAAATTTGGCTCCTTACAAAGTTATTGCATCAATTTTAAATTGTTTGGACTTCACGTGCTCAATCCACTTTGCCTGCCATGTCTTATACAAAACTGTATTATTGTATCCTGACTCACACCAAGTTTTGTTTGCTCCTAACCCCAGTTATTCACAGACCTACAATAACTCCCCATCCATGAAAAACATCAATTATATCAAAATGAAACAAACATATGAATTGGGAACAGGAGTAGGTTTTCTGGTCCTTCGAGCCTGCTTCACCTTTCATTAAGATTGTGGCTGATCTGACTGCATCCCACCCACAGTCCCACTAATCCCCAATAACCATTGATGTCTTTGCTTGACAGGCATCTATCCACCCCTGCCTTAAATGTATTCAGTCATCCTTTCTTTGGATAATTTTAAATTGCTTATCCGTATCTTCAAGGCTATTTTGAGGCTCTCTCCTCTCTAACTGTGTAATGTCTCCAGCCTCCCAATCCTTTTGACATCTTTATGCCAGAAGCTTTTTATCGGTCTGAGCTCTCACCAAGCCTTTTATTGATGCTTGGCTGACAGCTCAGTTTCAGACTCATAAAAGAAGTATGTGAATAGGATGTTGTGTACTCATCTGGAGAGAAATGCCAACTTTGCTTGATTCCACCTTTACGTGATGATAATTAGTTTATTTTCTGTGATCTCTTTTGTCAATGTCACAATGTTCATTTGCACAATATTAAGAATGTGAAGTGCACCAAGCTTCTGTTATTAATGATCTGCTTTACTGACACTTTTATAGGATTGCATGAATCTTAGGTTTCTTGCACCCAAGAATTGTGCATGCATTTTTTTCCCTCAACAATTGTACAAACGCCATTGTTACTATATAGTTCATTGGTTCTGTAGATAGTTTATGCCAGATAAATGGACATGGAATGGTCATGGGTTAGCATGAGGGGTCATTGGAATGTGGGTAGGTCGGGGCATGAGTTGATATTGGGTTGGAACGAGGTATAAGGAACTATGGAAGTGGCATGAGTTGGCAAGGAGAGACATGATGAAGATCTTTTGAACTTACCTTTCAAAAGGCTCACAGATTCAAAATGAGCTCCATTCTTCCTCTGAGATTCATATACTATGAGTTATAGAGACAGTGACCTGACACCACAGAAACTGAAGGCACTAATAGATGCCTATCTGCGCCCTCCCCACCTAGGAAAGAAGTTGGGACCACATGGAAAAAAAGTCCCATTCCCCTGCCAAATGCTGAATAGCAAGATAAGATTCTCACAAATAAGCAGTGAGAGGCCTATTTGCTTCCATTGTCAACAGCATTATTACATCACATCAGCTCATTGATGTGCAATTTCCCAATCTCCCACTTGCGTAGACAGTGATAATTCTTGACATGAAAGTCAGGACAGTAACCTAGTAACTCCAGTTTGCTGCTTTCCCCTCTGGATGGCCATCAGTCACCGATATTCAGGCCATGCTTCATGGGCAGCAACTACATACACCGGCACGGTAGCACTGCTGTCTCACAGCGCCAGAAACCCGGGTTCAATTCCCGCCTCAGGCGACTGACTGTGTGGAGTTTGCACGTTCTCCCCGTGTCTGCGTGGGTTTCCTCCGGGTGCTCCGGTTTCCTCCCACAGTCCAAAGATGTGCAGGTCAGGTGTATTGGCCATGCTAAATTGCCCGTAGTGTTAGGTAAGGGGTAAATGTAGGGGAATGGGTGGGTTGCGCTTCGGCAGGTCGGTGTGGACTTGTTGGTCCAAAGGGCCTATTTCCACACTGTAAGTAATCTAATCTAATCTAAACCCCATCAGCAAAGTGGGGTGCTAATTAGCCTTTGTCCGATATGTGTGGAGTAATAAAATGAAGCATTTGGGTGACTGCAGACTGCCAGCATTTGATACCCAGAATCCTAGGAGATCCTGGTCATTAGCACATGTGAGGTCATACAACAAGTGAAGTGCCATATGGGCGTGCTGCATAGATAATTAGGTGAGGTTGAGAAGACAACACATAAAATATTCAGTCAGGCTTGTGGAGACAAACCCACCACAAAGTTTTGCAAAATTGGCTTCTAGCCAATGACTGGTCCAGGTCAGCCCAAAGTTTTGGAAGTTTTGCAACTGGCAACTTTTTTGAACTCACTGTTAACCAGAAAGCAATATTCTGTCAAATATATAAATGAACTTTCATTCTCTTTGGTGACATTTAGTTCGATAGACAAATGAATCCGTCTGGACCAGAATTTCGCATTCATGGATTTGTAGTGTTGATTACAATCCCTGCACATATTCTACTGGCGCTGGAATGTCAGCTACTTTAACAGAAAATTAATGCATTCATTCTCCTGCCGAAGTATCAGGTGGATAGCCAGCTTCAGAACACTATGCTGAAATGTTCACATTGATTGCAGTCTTAGGGTAGCTATTACCCAAAATTGCCAAAGATGGGATGGGAGGTCCCCCCACTGCTATCTAGAATTCTGTTCAAATATAACTGTCATGCAACCAATGCAGACCCCAAAGCAATGTGGATCTAGCTCCGAGGAATACAACACTCAGATCATTACAAATTGCATGTAATAAAATTAGTAGCTCTTTCACTTTGGTAAAATGTTAAAAGATTTGACAGGGTGGATATGGAAAAGCTAAGTTCCCTTGTGGCCTAATTGGAAGCACAGGGAAAACATAATCTTTAAATGGAAACCTAGAATAAATGGGAGCTGAATCAGGAAGCAACACTTCAGGTATGTATAGGGGTACGTATAGGATTCTGGAAATCACATCCTCAAATGATTGTCGGGGAAATTTAGAACTTTCAAGGTTGACATCAGTCTTCAAGGTTGAGGCAAGGCAATCAAAGGGTATTCAGCAAAGGCAAGGAAATTGAACTATTAGCCAAGGTTTAGTTGAATGCCGGAGTAGGCAAAATATCCATCACCTATTCCTAATCCTTTCTCTTTCGAAATTGAAAGAGGTTTGCATCTTAATAACACTGTTTGTAGTAGTGAAAAGCTAGAACTATTTTGTATAATTGCTAATTATATTTATCAACTGGCCTATTATATCTAAAAAAAGTTAATCAACTGTTTGACGTGTTTAGACTGATTGTTGCTGTCACAAACAAGTAATTCTGGAGCAGCAACTTAAGTATCAGATAGAAAACCATCTTCAGAACACCATGCTGAACTGTTCATATTGATTGCAGTCTTAGTTGTCATATTTCTTGACCATTGGGAAACAGGTAATTGGGGAGGGGGTAAATTAAGGGCAGTAAGTAGTCATTGGCCAATGAAGGACTTAATTGTTGGTGAATCAAGAGAATTGTCCATGGACCTACTTGTCCTTAATTTACTTAGTGAGGTGGTAAGAAGCAGGTTGGTTTCTCTTGAACACCATTATTTCCCTCTCTTGCACCCTTCAGGGAGGGCAAAATTGTGCACAATCTTTAAAACAAATGAAACAATGGGTCAAATGTTGCTGGAAAATGAGGAATGGATCACAGAATATTCCATTATTAATGCACCTAATTATCACCTAATGGCAATGTGAAAAATTGCTCAGGTCTGTCCCCACTCACAAAAAAGCAGGAGACAAGCAGTTTGACCAATGATTGCCCCGATACTCTATTTGTAATCATTAATAAAGTGTTGGAAGGTGTCATCAACAGTGCCCTAGAGCTGCATGTGCTCAGGAACACCTACCAGAGTAACTTGAATCTAAACTTCATTCCAGCATTGGTCCATGCATGAACAAAATCCAGCCTTAAGAGATGAAGTGAGAATTGCTGCCATTTGCATAGAGGCACATTTGACCAAATGTGGCACCAAGGAGCCAGAGTAAAATTAAAATTTTTGCAGGGTCCTCAGAATAACAGAATTGTTACAACATGGAAGGTGGCTGTTCAGTCAAGTGTGCCTGCACTGTTTCTGTTATACAGTGCCAATCTCCTGTCTTTTCCCCCATATCCCTGCCCACCATTTTTATCCAAATAATAATCCACTCCCCTCCTGATTGCTCCAATTGATCCTGCCTCCACCACATTTTCAGTCAGTTCATTCCATACCTCAACTACATGCTGAAAATATTTTTCTCACATCACCCTTGCTTCGATTGTACATCACTTTAAATCTGTGTCCTCTTATTCATTTTTCTCTCATAAGCAGAAACAGCTTCTACCCCCTACTCTGTGAAGACCACTCTTCATTTTAAAAACCTGTATCAAACTTCCTCCTAGCTTTCTTCATCTAATGAGAACTGTCAAAGTTTCTTCAATTTCTTTCTCATAATTGAAGGGTCTCTTTCCTAGAACCAATCTTGTAAATTGCTTCTATCTCCAGCCAGTACTTTCACATCATTCCTGTAATGCGATGCCCACAACTATACTCCAGGTGAGGCAATACTCCAGGTGAGGTCTAACAAATGTCTTGTACAAGTTCAACATCACTTCCTTGCTTTTGTACTCTCTGCCACTATTCATAACAATAAGGACATTGTATGCTTTATCAACTGCTGTCTCCACCTGTCCTGCTACCTTCAATGATCTGTGTAGACATACACACAGGTCCCTCTGTTCCTGCACCTCTTTAGAATTGTACCCCCATTTAATATTGTTTGTCAATGTTCTTCTTGCTAAAGTGCATCACGTTATACTCCTCTGCCTTGAACCTATCTGCCAATTTCACCAATTTGTCAATGCCCTTTTGTAGTTACTCACTGTTTCCCTCACACTTTACAGTTATTCTATACTTCATAAAATTCAGGCATTAATTTTCTGTCTCTGTCTCTTCTCCAACATGGTGGAAACTGCAAGATTTTGTTAAATATACAAAATCACTCTCTCTCTCTCTTATTAGGTTTGTTATATCTTAGCAAAACTGTTTAACTTGAAAACACTTTGAAATTTTGACACTGATTTTATTCCACTTGATATTAGGGTAGCTGGAATGCCCTAATATTACAAATGTTTATGTATCTCTGAACAATTTGCCAACATATTTGTTCTTTTCTCTCCCTTTGATTGCTTGGGGGTCTTAAGTACACTCCTAGCAGTGTGATTATCCTTTGTCTATCCCTCAGAGCTGCTTGAACAACTTCACGCAATGATCTGTCGAGCCTGTCATTCCTCAATTATGACACCTCTTCACTGTTCTCCTTTTTTGCTACCTCTCACCTGTGAACACAGTAACCAGTAATGTTGAGCTGCCATTCCTGTTTTTCTCCAAGCCATCTGTCATCCTTAGTTATTTCCAAGTCAAGGGAAGTACATCATTTCAACTAACTGTGGATGGGTGAGGAGACTGTGTGTGTGAAAGGCTGTTTAGACCTGTTTAGCAGCAAGTAATAGATCCTAAGTGACAGTGTCCTCAGCACTCCTCTCTGACCCTGTTTGATTAATGATGAAGATCAAGGAATCAGGCAACCAGATTAGTCCAGATCTATGACTAGATCTATCCTGGTTACAGAAACATTTTCATATAAGGAGAGGTTGAGTAGGTTGGGTCTGTACTCATTGGAGTGTGAAGGACGAGAGTCCACATAGGATAAATAGACAAAATCTTTTCCCTGGGGTCAGGCAGTCCAGAACTAGAGGGCATATGTTTAGGGTGAGTGAGGAAAGATATAAAAGAGGGACAACTTTTTCTTGTAGAGGGTGGCACACGTATGGAATGACCTGCCAGAGGAAGTGGTGGAGGCTGGTACAATTGAAATATTTAAAAGGCATTTGGATGGGTATATGAATAAGAAGGGCTGGGAGGGATATGGGCCAGGTGCTGGCAGGTTGGATATCTGGTCTGTATGAATGAGTTGGACCAAAGGGTCTGTTTCCATGCTGTACATTTCTATGACTCTATGGCTATGACTCTATTGAAACATACAAGACTGTTTGGGGGTTTGACAGGGTGAAAATGATGAGACAGTCTAGAACCAGAGGACATACACCCAGAGTAAGGGGTCACTAATTTAAAACAGAGATGAAGTTTTTTTTGGCTTTGAAGCAAATGAATTTGTGGAATTTTGTATGACAGAAAGCTGTCAAGGCATTAAGCACATTCAATACTAAGAAAGACAGATTTTCAATTGGTAAGGTAATCCAGGATTATAGGAAAATGCAGGAAAGTGGAGTTGATGATCATTAGATCAGATGTGGTCTCATTGAGTTTATAAGTCCTGCTAAGATTTGTTTTCCCAAAATACAGCACCTCGCATTTATCTGAATTAAACTCCATCTGCACTTCTCAGCCCATTGGCCCATCTGATCAATCCAAGGTTGTAATCTAAGGTAATCTTCTTCGCTACATCTCCAATGTTGGTGTCATCTGCAAACTTAAAAAGTAGAGGTCCCAGCACCGATCCTTGTGGCACTCCACTGGTCACACACCTCCAGTTTAAAAAACAACCCTCTTCCATCACCCTCTGTCTTCTACCTGTGAGTCAGTTCTGTATCCAAATGGCTAGTTCTCTCTGTATTCTGTGAGATCTAACCTTGCTAACTAGTCTCCCATGGGGAACCTTGTCAAATGCCTTACTGAAGTCCATATAGATCACATCAACAACTCTGTCCTCATCAATCCTCTTTGTAACTTCTTCAAAAAATTCAATCAAGTTTGTGAGACATGATTTCTCACGCACAAAGCCTATCCCTAATAAGTCCTAATAAAAGCTTATCCTTAATAATCTTATCCCTAATAAGATTTACAAGGATGTTGCCAGGGTTGGAGGATTTGAGCTCTAGGAAGAGGCTGAACAGGCTCGGGCTTTTTTCCCTGGAGCATCGGAGGCTGAGTGGTGACCTTATAGAGGTTTACAAAATTATGAGGGGCATGGATAGGATAAATAAACAAAGTCTCTTCCCTGGGATCGCGGAATCCAGAGGGCATTGGTTTCAGGTGAGAGAAGAAAGATATAAAAGAGACCTAAGGGGCAACTTTTTCACACAGAGGGTGGTATGTGTATGGAATGAGCTGCCAGATGAAGTGGTGGAGGCTGGTACCATTGCAACATTTAAAAGGGTATATGAATAGGATGGGTTTGGAGGGATATGGGCCGTGGGCTGGCAGGTGGGACTAGATTGGGTTGGGATATCTGGTTGGCATGGACAGGTTGGACTGAAGGGTCTGTTTCCATGCTGTACATCTCTATGACTGTATGACTGTATGCGTGGAGTGTGATCTCATTGGATGTGATCTATGTGGACTTTAGTAAGACATTTGACAAGGTTCCACATGGTAGACTGGTTAGCAAGTTTAGTTCACTTGGAATACAGGGACAATAAGCCATTTGGATATGGAACTGGCTCAAAGGTAGGAGACAAAGGGTGGTGGTAGAGGGTTGCCTTTCAGACTGGAGGCCTGTTACCAGCTGTGTGCCACAAGGATCAGTGTTCGGTCCACTACATTGGTCATTTATAGAAATGATTTGAACGTGAACATAAGAGGTACAGTTAGTAAGTTTGCAGATGACACCAAAATTGGTGGTGCAGTGGACAGTGAAGGAGGTGATCTCAGAGTACAACTGACTTTGATTAGATGGGCCAATGGGCTGAGGAGTGGCAGATGGAGTTTAATTTAGGTAAATGTGAAATGCTGCATTTTGGGAAAGCAAATCAGGGCAGGACTTCTACACTTAATGGTAAGGTCCTTGGGAGTCTTGTTGAACAAAGAGACCTTGGAGTCAAATTCATAGTTACTTGAAAGTAGAGTCAGAGGATAGTGAATAAGGCATTTGGTATGCTTTCCTTTATTGGACAGTGCATTGACTACAAGACTTGGGAGGTCATGTTGAGACTGTACAAGACATTGGTGAGGCCACTTTTGGAATACTGCATGCAATTCTGATCTCCCTACAATAGGAAGGATGCTATGAAACTTGAAAGGGTTCAGAAAAGATTTACAAGTAAGGAGGGTTTGAGCTTCAGGGAGAGGCTAAGTAGGCTAGGGCTATTTTCCCTGGAGCTTTGGAGGCTGAGGGAGTAACCTGATAGACATTTATAAAATTATGAGGGGGATGGATAGGATAAAAAGCCAAGTTCATTTCTCCAGGGTAGCGGATTCTAAAGCTAGAGAGCATAGATTAAAGCTG
Source organism: Chiloscyllium punctatum (assembly GCF_047496795.1). Classification (NCBI taxonomy): domain Eukaryota; kingdom Metazoa; phylum Chordata; class Chondrichthyes; order Orectolobiformes; family Hemiscylliidae; genus Chiloscyllium; species Chiloscyllium punctatum. The sequence goes on from NC_092741.1 coordinate 112,762,625, forward strand.
AAAAGGGGAAGATTTAAAAGGGTGGCATGTGTTTGGAATGAACTGCCAGAGGAAGTGGTAGAGGCTGGTACAATTATAACATTTAAAATGCATCTGGATGGATACAGGAATAGAAAAGTTTTAGAAGATATCTGGTTGACATGGACAAGTTGGACTGAAGGGTCTGTTTCCATGCTGTACAGCTCAATGACTCGATGAATGGTAGAGCAGACTAGATGGGCTGAATAGTCTACTACGGTCTTATGGACCAAAGGCCCAGTTTTGTCAAGGCAATCCAAGTTTTTCACAAACATCCTGACTTCTTAATAGTTGTCCCCAGGTTGCTTAATTATGTCTGGGTTTTCAGATGCACTGAGGCCACTTCTCTTCCTCCTGTGTTTTTTTTTAATCATTTCCCATTAGTTGCATACATGGGAGAATCAAACAGAACATACTTATTTTTATTTAAAAGAGTAGGTTCCTTTTAAATTGTAAATTGAAAGGTCTGAACTAACATCCAGATATCAACCTGGCCTGAAACAAGAGTCTCCAGGTCGCAAGTTATGTCAGGAAACTTGATCCTGTTGAGAAGGACCCTGAGAGGGAAACCCCGCTAATAGAGAGAGTTGCACTCAGAAATAAACATACTGGAGCTCCATTCTGGAGTCCACAAGACAAGTCCATCTCGTTCTCAAATCTTACTATGCTTTTCTCCTTCTGGGAAGTTGGACTTGTGGAAGGAACATGGCCATCCCATTTATCTATTTATAATTGCTCACTTTATAATATTAACAAACCTATTTTACTTTAAAAATTACATTATAGTTATCATCACATGTTTTCTAGCAGGAATATATTTTCCCTGTGGATCTCTCTCTTTGGTCCAGCAACTTTTGAAGGATTTGCTTCATCATAATGCTCCCCCAGTAACATAAAAAGCCAATGAGTATCGTGATTTATTTTAATGGAAAATGTGAATCCACGGCCCATGACAGTTAGCGGTTTAACAGGATGTGATTATAAGAAGGCATGTGAGAGCTTGTGGTCAAAGTTTATATCTGTATTGTTTCGAATTGTTGAGGGTTGCATTGCCTAAGTGTTACTGACAATATCTTTTATTTTAATATTTCACTTTTTTGTTGCTTTTCTTTATCATATTCCAAATGAACCCAATATCTGCACTTCACTCTCTAAACTATTAATCTTCATGATACTGGATTAAATATTTACACAGCTAAAATATAATGATAATAAGAAGGACTGCAAGCTCCCTTCATATTGTTTTTATATACGTTTTGTGATTTTTAAAACGTGGTTGAAGAGATTGGAGGTTTGCATTGAAGGTAAGTGTTAGTCTATTTTAAGTAAAAGCTGATGTCCTTCAAATTAAAAACAGTGTTGATTTCTGAGGATTGGAAGTGGTGCCATCTCTGTACTAAGCTAAAATGGCATTAGTTATTTCAGTCAGCTTGTTCATGCATTCTGTGACAAACCACTGGGGCAGATGGGACTAGAACCCAGACCTTCTAGATCAGAAGTAGGGACACTATCACTGCAACATGATGTATTTATGCTTCTTCTTGTTTGCTGGTAGGTGATGCATGGCTCTTTCCAAAAATTAAACCACCACTAAGTCACCCAGATTTCTAACTAAAGGAACAGCAACGCACAACTCTCGATGAAAACTAAACCTCCATCATCTGAGGCCATTTGCTACTTTTCAGTCTGACTGTTAGTAATTCAATTCCCATACTGGCCCAAATTACCACAAATGACTTTTCTTCTCAACTTCTACACTCACCTGAGGTATGATAACCCTGAGGCTAAACCACCACCAGTCATCTCTCTCCCTCTCTAATGAAGCAGCAACCCCATGGTTCACGATGGCTATGTCAACTTTACTTATAATGCAGTCGTAGTGTCCCTACCTGTGGTCCAGGAGATGGGGTTTAGGTCCTACCTGCTCCAGAAATGTGTAGCAAGATCTCAAAACAGGTTGATTAAAATAACTCTAACTTCTTACAAGAAAGGGCTTTTGTGGTCCATAGATTGTATCCCTATCTCTGAGCCAGGAGGCCTGGGTTCATGTCCCGCCTGCTCCAGAGGTGTCTAGCAACATTCTAAATGGGCTGATTTAAAACAAAGGCGAAAGTGAGGAATGTAGATGATGGCGATTAGAGTCGAGAGTGTGATGCTGGAAAAGCACAGCAGGTCAGGCAGCATGCGAGGAGCAGGAAAATCAAGGTTTCAGGCAAAAGCCCTTCATCAGGAATGAGCTTTTTATTTTTTGGAGTAGGCAGCCATATATTAAGCTTTTAAATGGCAAGAATAAAAGGGATACTTTCTTTGGATGGTACCTTCAGCCCATTGTCACATAACATTTGAGGACCAGCCTGTTCACAAGAGTGGGCAGTTGGAACTGTTAACCAAACTGATTGGCTGGCAGCTTCAGAGGTTAGGACTTTCTCCACAGTGAAAGATGTTTATCTCACCTGTGCCTGAGTCTGTCCATTAGTTTTAAAATTTAAAATTTAAAACAAAACAACCTCTAGCTGAAAGTCTATTGTCAGGATCCAGAAAATAAATAAGGCTTTTAAGAAGAAATTGGCCTTCCCCTTGTACATTGTACAATAATGTTACAGTAAACAGTACTGCAAACAAAGCCTAGGTTCAATTTTTCTTTGAATAAATTAATCATTGAACCAGGTCTGTACAAAATATTAATGCCAGACATGACAGAAGAGAGGGGTACATTGCATAAAATCCCCCTTCGGGGTCCCTGCCTTTTTTAATCTGAGTAAGTGACCTGAATACCAGTAATAGCAAGCTGTTACTTCTTTCAACGTCTTCCAAATTCCACACCATCCCAAGTTATGCTACAGAAAAACCTGGGCTGGAAACACAGCAGGCTTGTTGCGATTTCCTCTGTGATTCACAGCTGATGTTGCAAATTACAGGCAGATTTGAGAATTTGAAGGACCCCCTCCTGTTCCTGTGTTCTCCAGCATGCAGATTTCAGATACCATCCCCAGTTTTATCACATTTAGACTCACTTTCAAAACTAAAAGAAGGTTATCCGCAAGGTCTACATAATGATACAACCTTAGAGGCCACATCATCAGAATCCCTACAGTAATGACCTGTGCTATGCTAATTTGTCATGTGTCTACATTAGGATGTAAAAAGCAGACAAAATTTAGTCTGGCTATTTGATGCAATGACTGCTGAACCCAGAGGGATTTATGTAGCTGACTGCATTCAGCACCTTAACAACTGGACAGTTTGTCCTTGTCATCTTATTTGACAGGGCAATGGAGGGAAGGTTGAGCTCCCTTTTGAGATTTGCTAATACTGGTTGGCGAATGCTGAATATAGTCCTATAGCCAACATTACTATTATTCCATGTGACATCAATCATATCATCAATGCAGCAGAAGCCACACATCAACGCTGACCTGAAAGACCAGTGCAAATGTTGCATAGATAAGAATCTTACATAACATTATTCAAAAATAAAGGAGCTGCCATGAAAGAATTACAACTGTGATAATCAAGGTTCATGCCCATTATAAAGGCAAGGTCTTCTTCCTGAGGTGCAACATTTAAAGATTGAATACAGCTTCTACAGATGGGATCTAACCAAGATCCTGTTTAACTGTACCTCATTTCTTCACTTGTATATTTATCAGGAAATGATAAGGAGTGGGTGTGAGGACTACTGAAAAGAACATTCAAAAAGCTAACACAGGAATCATGGGGTTGAATGACCTCTGTCGAGAGTGTGGTGCTGGTAAAGCACAGCAGGTCAGGCAGCAAGCGAGGAGCAGGAGAATCGGGCAGAAACCCTTCATCAGGAATGAACTTTGTGGGCCGGGGGTGGGGGTGGAGCTGACAGATAAATGGGGTAATGGGGCTTGAGGGGAAGACAGTTGAGAATGCAATAGGTAGGTGAATGTTGAGGAGACAGGGTGCCAACTTGTGGATCATTTCAGAGAACATATCTGGGACACCTGCACCAACCAACCCCACCACCTTGTGTCTGAACACCAACTCTCCCTCCCACTTCACCAAGGACATGCTGGGTCTGGGCCTTCTCCATCACCAAACCCTTACCACCCTACACCTGGAGGAAGAATGCCTTATCTTCTGCCTTGGGACCCTACAACAATATAGGATTAATGTGGATTTCACCATTTTCCCCATTTTCTCTCCCCCCATCTTATCCCAGTCCCAAGTCTCCAACTCAGCACTGCCCTCTTGACTTGGCCATCGTCTTTCCCATCTATCCACTCCACCTTCCTCTCCGACCTATCACCTTCACCCCCACCTTCATCTACCTTTTGTATTCTCAGCTACATTCCCCCAAAGCCCCACCCGCCTCCCATTTATCTCTCAGCCCCCGGCCCACAAGCTTCATTCCTGATGAAAGGCTTCTGCCCGAAAATTTGATTCTCCTGCTTTTCAGATGCTGCCTCACCTGTTGATATGATCTCCAGCATCTGCAGTCCTCACTTTCTCCTAGTTGAATGGCCCTCTCCTGTATTGTATGACAATTAATTTTATGAACCCCCAAGTTTTACACAAAGCCTATTTGTAGTTTATTTCCCTCTTTGTACTGTCCACCAACTATTTGTGTACTAGTTAAACAGACACCTAAATCTCATTGATTCTTCATAGTAACTAGCCTTTCATGCTTATGTGAACATACCAGTTGTGTAATACTTATGGAGCCTGCGGAAATACCCCGGTCTCATTTATACAACTTCAATACTTCACGACTTGCAACTCCTTCACTTGTACCAGCAAGGAAGTCTGGAATTTGCCAGGTGCAGCCCAATTGTCTCCCAGGTTGGTACTTCTGGAACGTGATTGGCTCATAGAACCCCAATCTGCATAGAGGATAGTGTGCATTCAGAGGCTAAGAATACAGCAGGAAATAACTCACTTCCCTATTCCCAAAATTCTGTCCACAATCTAAAAGGAACGACCAAAGGGCAGATTCAAAGGGCCTCCGGCCACTCACTGACAAAGTCCTTGCAGGATGGCATCGGCCGGGTCCTTGAGCAGAAGTGAGGCAGGCAAACACACCCCATCCTCTGTGACTTTTAGGACTGAGCCAATGAAACATTTTCCCTAAATGGGGCAAAATACTGTTTGCCTGTGAATTTGTTTGATGTATTATATTGGCTTGTCTCCCACCTCCCTCTCTTCATAAACCTGTGCTCATCTGAGGTTGTGCTGGCCACATGCTAAATTGCAACAGACTCCCATTAACCCATTGTCTCTGTTTATGCTGAACCCAGATTAATGCTCTTTTTGGCAATCCTGTATTTTAAAATTCTTAAGCCTGTTCCTCAACTCCATAGTCTTACCTGCTCTATCTCTGTGACCTTCTCCAAGGTATCTGAGTCCTCCATTCTAATGACCTGCACATCCCATTTTAATTACTCCACCATTGGTGGCCATGCCTTAAGTTGCTTGGGTATGAGGTTCTGGAAATTACCTCCCTAGATCTTGCAAATCTCTCACCTCCTTTAAGCAACTCCTTAAAACTATTCTGTATCACTGTCTTATTGAATAACTGTTTCCTTACACAACTATGCAAATTCTATGAAGTGGTTTGGAATGTATATTAAAAGCACCACTTTAATGGAAATGCAGAAAGACTGTTTCCCATGGCTGGAAGTGGAAAGGTCTAGAACGAGGGGCACAGTCTCAAAATAATGAGCAAGTCATTTAGGACTGAGATGAGGATCTTTTCCACGCTGAGAATGAGTCTGTGGAATTCTCTAGTCCACAGGACTGTGGAGGATCGGTCAGTGAGTTTGTTAACCACTGAGCTCAATAGATTTTTAGGAATTAATAACATCAAGGAAATAGAGGATAGTGTGCATTCAGAGGCTAAGAATACAACAGGAAATAACTCACTTCCCTATTCCCAAAATTCTGTCCACAATCTAAAAGGAACGACCAAGGAATGTGATGGAATACTCCCCACATACCAGGGTGAGGATAAGAGAACATATTACCATTCAGAACAACTTACCATTCAGTTGAATGGCTCCCATTCACCAGTTTCAAAATTGACTGCCTCCACTACCAACACTCAGTAACAACAGTGTACACTAATGTGCACAAGGTGCATCTCAGAAATTCACAAAGCTCCTTAGACAGCACCATCCAAATTAGCAACAAACACCATCTAAAAGGATAAGGGCAGCAGATACACAGGAGCACTACCATTTGCATGTTCCCCTCCAAACCACTCATCATCTTGACTTGGAAATATATTGCTGTTCCTTCAGTGTCACTGGATCATAATCCTGGATCTCCCTCCCTAATTGAACTGTGGGTCTACCTACAGGATGCAGACTGCAACAATTCAAGAAAACAGCACACTATCACCTTTCCACAGTGATTATTCATGGGCATTTAATACTGACTGAAGCAGCAACACCCCTACTCCATGAATGAATTAAAAAGTCAGCCATGATTTAGAATGGTGGGGCAGACTCCAGGGGCTGAATGGCCTTCTCCTGTTCCTATGTCTCTAAATTGCTGACACTGAATGAAAAAGCAAGACCAGACATAACAGAAATTGATAACGGTTGCTTTTGGCTTCATACACACTTTCTAATCTGCTTGTTTCTTTGCTGACATCTTTATGCTAATATATTTAACATGCCAATGTACCTGATTCTGTTAGGATTTGTTACGCAGTGGCAACCATGCTGCTCAAATTAACATAAAAACAAAAAGGAATTATTACTTCTCAGATGTTGGTTGCCATTTGCAATCCAATCTTTTTTCTTTCCGAAAAGATTAGACCATAATTACCAGCCTGGAATTTGAAGATATGGAAGTGACTTAAAATGATTATCTTCAGGCTGCTAAACTTTAATATCATGCAATTTTGAGAACAAAGGCCTTCTGAATTATAATCTGGCCAAATAAAGGCAAAGTGAATTTTAATTAAATTCACCTCAATTAACAATTAATTTTCCTCTCCAGTTCACCCAGCAGCTCTGCTGTAGTAGGATGGCCACACCAGTAGACTGCAATAACTCACTTCTGTCCACCAGGGGGACATCCACTGATGTCTGAGGACCTTCGCTGTAACCTATGGCGCAGGTGACCTTGACCGGCTGGTTTCCACACTTGCAAAATTCTGATTAGAAACTGGGATTAGAGATAAGAGTTGTGGCTTGCAGTGCCTCTTTTCCACTTCAAGTAATGAAAGTTAAGCACACACACTCTCATACTATCAATGGGCATTTCTGTGTCTCGTGGGCCGGATGCATTTGGAAAGCCTTTCTGAAAAAAAAATGTTCAGTCCTCCTGCAGAATCATTGTCAGAGTTTCCTATGTTTAATCATTCTGTTCATCACAGGAAGAAAAGGTCAGCTACAATGGCAGGTTATAACCTCATTAAGCTACCTATTTACAGATGGCATCCCTGGAGGGCCGCGAAGACACTCAAATGGATTTGAACTTCTGAACCTGATAGGCCGGATTTCATTAATCATGAAGCCACAGCCAAGGTTTTCAGGGATACTTCAGTCCTGAAATCAGACAAGTTGTTTCCTTTCTTTTAATCCACCTATAATTTTTGTACAAGTTACATTAGTATTGTACAATTGCTGCACATTGCGGTGTGAGGGAAGAAATGTACATCACACGCCAGCTGTTTTACAAAAAGCTGCCTGAAGGCTTTGAATGCCACTGGCAACATTTTAGGTTCAGGACTTCACCTGGGGCTTGGGTAGTCTGTAAGAAGGTTAACATCCCTTTCTAAGAGACTAGTGTATTGACAGCAAACACAAAACAGCGCCAGCACTTCAGCTGATGATACAGCAAGTCATTGACAAAATTCAACTTAAAAATGGACCACCACAAATGTTGTAGTGCATTTTCCATTGTTTAAATCCAGTAATGAAATGTTAATTTACAAATGTGTGATCTTAATTAATGAGTTTCCTCATTCAATACAACTGTCTTCACAACACTGACAACCTTCTCCATGTTGCTGTGTTGCACAACACTACCATTCTGTTTGAATGTTTGAGGATGAGGGAAACCTGAAACAAAAGCAGAAATTACTGGAGAAACTCAGCAGTTTCTGGTTTTAGTTCAGTTTGAATTTTAGGAGGGAGAGAAGTATCGACAAAGAGCAGGCACTGGGTATTTCGGATAATCTGCCATCATCCTCACAGTCTCTATGGAGGATTGGGAACTGTGAGTGTGGGAGACAGTGAGGACTCCAGGTATGTGAGACAGTAAAGACTATGGGTATGGGAGTCATCCGCAGATTAAAAAATGACGTCAAGGATCTTTGAATTTTTAAAAAATATGGAATGGGAGTCCTTGAATCAAAGTTGGGAACCATCAGTCATTGGTTCAATGCATGACAGTTCTCTATAAGATCTGTGAATGCTCAAACTGACTGTCTCTTTTACCGTTAGCCTATATTCTCTACCAGGAGGAGGAGAAAGTCATGCTTTTGTTTTAGCATCTTTCAGCACCTCAGTATGTGCCAAAGTGCATTGTAGTCACTTCAGCACTTTTGAAGTATAGTGATTGTTGTAATGTAGGAATGACAGTTTCCAATTTTTACACTGCATGTCCTAAAAACAGCAAAGTATTCATTAATATGATAGTCTGATTTCAATGAACTCACTTAAGAGATAAATGTCATTCAGGTCACTGGAGAGCTTCCCTGCTCCTCTTTAAGTTAGTGCCATGGGCTCTTCTATGCTCCACCTTTGCGTTTCAACATCAAATACTTGCACTTCCAGCAAGAACTGGGCTTGTGCTTAGGCTGCATTTATAGCCAGTGCCCAGGATATATTTGTGGGTGTTCCTTGTTTCAGCATTTGCGTTGCAAGGCCATTTCTAATGGAGGCACCCCAACTCCATTGTTACTTCCTAAGGCGATTCTCTACCTACCCTCCCAACCCTCTAATAAATAATTAAGATGCATTTGAGGTAAATGAAAAGTTCAAAACAAAATCCCTGCCCATTTGGTCAATTCTCCTTCTTGGTAACTGTTCTGAGACTCTCTGAAAATCCAATACAACAATGACTGAGGGTGGACAGCAAAAGAAATATATATGAAAGACTGATATAATTCTGAAGAGTTATTCCAGACTTGAAACAATAACTCTGTTTCTCTCTCCACACATACTGTCAGAGCTGCTGAGCTGGAGAATTCTAATAGGTTTTGACATAACTTGAGCTCCAGAACAGTGATGGTGTCAGTGCCCTGGAGTCCAAACCTTCAACATGCCAGTTGGAATGCCTCTGGCTATTTTTGGTGTGGTCCATGTGCTGTAAAGGCCCTGCTATGGCCTTCAGAGGCGTGCATAATATCTAATGCTGAATTACTTCACAGATTGCCAGTTTGGACTTTGCAGAGTCTGTTAATGTCCTCTCTTAACATGCACAAGGGCACTCTTCAAAACCCAAGGACCACAACATTTACGGAAACCACATGGAACTGCTCTGGAGAGATGCTTTTGATGTTCTGTCCCTTTTCTTAATGGATTTGCTACGTTGACTGCTATTGGAAGAGTTTCACAGATATGATGGGTTCACAAGGGCATGGTGATGAGTCCTGATGGGAAGGATAGCAGAGTTCAAAAGCCTGTCGGCAGAAAGTCTGTGCCAGTAAAAAGGGGCTATAGTCACAGTTTCTCTTGGCCTGCAGAATGATGGGAGATGGAGGCAGTAACGGCAGTCGAGAAGGGAAACTACACACAGAGGGAGGAGCAAATTATCTGAGACCCCTTCCTTTTTGACATGCTGTCCGTGAGCAGATACTGAGACCTTGGTTTTCATGAGATTGCATCTCCATATTACCACTGCTGATCAGTTCCACATAGTTAATACATTTGCTACTTGTCTTCAAAAGCATCCTCTTGGCTATGAATTTGAAACAAAAAACACTCACGCAAAAACCCATTCCATTCCATTTTTATCCAACACTTCCAATAGTTCATGCAAGAACAAGTTATTTTAGCTCGCACAGCCCATGCTACCTTTCTTGTGGGTACTTTAATGTGCTATTACAATGCTATTCAACAGCTATTGAAAGACTGCTGACCCTCATTGGGGAAGATTGTTTATAGTCTTTCAGAAGGATCTCCAGCAGCTCTGCATCTTGAGTGTCCACATCCATACTGTGCTAACCATGCTGATTGTAAGGACACAGGCCAGTTGGCAGTGGCGGGAATACAAATGCTGTGAGAGGCGTCCACAGAGGCAGATTCTCAGTAGTCCTAGTAACCTGCTAGAGCACAGTTTGCTGACTACTGTAGGAGTCTCATAACTCCTGTGAGCAGTGAGGTGTGAGCATGGTACCAAACTGGTCCCAATAACTGCTATACCTAATGTGATGCAACCACTAGTAACTTGTGGTTGGGGTAGAGTGCTGACACCAATTCTTCTTCCCCTGCTAGTCAAAGGGACTGTTTAGGAGAGAGTGAGGACTACAGATGCTGGAGAGTCAGAGTCAAAAAGTATGGCACTGGAAAAGCACAGCTGGTCTGGCAGCATCTGAGGAGCAGGACAATCAACGTTTCAGGCATAAGTCCGTCATCAGGAAGGGCTGAGAGGTAAATAGGAGGTGGGAGTGGGGTTGGGAGGGGAGATAGCTGGGAAGGTGATAGGTGAACACAGGTAGGGGGGGTGATTGTGATAGGTGTGAAGGAAAATGGACAGGTAGGACAGGTCAAGAGGGCAGTGCTGAGTTGGAGAGTTGGGGGATGGAGATTTGGAAACCAGTGAAGTCAATGTTGATGGCTTGTGCTTGAAGGCTCCCAAGGGAGAAGATGTGGCATTCTTCCTCCAGTCGTTGGATGGCTTGGATTTTGCAGTAGAGGAGGCCTAGGACTTGTACGTCTTTGGTAGAGTGGGCGGGGGAGTTGAAGCAGTCAGCCACAGGGTGGTGGGGTTGTTTGGTGCATGCATCCCAGAGATGTTCCCTGAAACATTCCACAAGTTGGTGTTTTGTGTCCCCAATGTAGAAGACAGCATATTGAGAGCAATGGACACAGTAGTTGAGATGTTTAGATGTGCAGGAAAATCTCTGCTGGATGTCAAAAGATCCTTTGGAGCTTTAGACAGAGGTGAAGGAGGAGGTGTAGGTGAAGGTTATACATATCTTGCGGCAGCAAGGGAAAGTGCTGGGTGTGGAGGGTAGGTTGGTGGGTGGCCTAATGATGGAGTCACAGAGCGAATGGCCTCTGCGGAATGCAGATAGGGGTGGGGAGGGAAATGTATCGCTGGTGGTGGGATCTGATAGTAAGTGGCAGAAATGATGAAGGATAACTCACTGTAAGTGGAGATTAGTGGAGTGGAAGGTGAGGACCAGGGGGGAGTTCTATCCTTGTTGCGGTTGGAGGGGTGGGGTTCTAAGACAGAGGTGCACCAAGTGGAGGAGATGCGCTGGAGGGCATTGTTGATCATGTGGGAGGGGAAATTGCCATCCTTGAAATGGGAGGCCATCTGGTATGTCCTGGAGTAGAATTGCTTCTCCTGGCAGCAGATACAGCAGAGGCGGAGGAGTTGGGAGTAAGGGATGGCGTTTTTACAGGAGTGGAAATCGGAGGAGTTGTAGTCCAGGTAGCTGTGGGAGTTGGTGGGTTTGAAATAGATGTCCATGTTGAGTTGGTTGCTGAAAATGGAGACAGAGATGGGGAGGGAAGTGTCCGAGATGATCCAGATGACCTTAAGGTCAGGGTGGAAGGTGTTAGTGAAGTTGCATGTTCAATTGTTCTTGTCTTTAAAAACAAGTTGTAGTTTATCTCAGTAACTCTGTACAGGTTACGTTAACTCTTAGACATGTTAATTATTGCTAAGGGACATGTATATCCCTCAGCAAGCTGTGTTCCACTGATTTTTGCCTGAACTATCTCCTGCCTCTCACACTGTCTGTGTTATGTATCAGAGTGGTCAGACCTTCAGCCTTGGAACTTATAAATATAAGAACAGCAGTAAGCCAGTCGGTCCATCTGTTATTAAATGCTCTATTATTAAATCCCATTGCAGTTGATCTAACTCTTCAATACCTTTTACCCACACTATCCCCAAACCTCCATATACCTTTGATTATCAAAAATCTATTAACTTCTACTTTGAAAATACTCAAAATATTAGCATTCCTGTTTTCTGTGGCAGAATGCTCATAGATTAACCCTTTCATAAATGTAACCTTATGGAACAACAGCAAACATGGATTTCAGAATATGCAGTTGGTTTCCTCCTGTATTACTGCAGAAATTGAAAATTTGACCGTCAGACACTGTGTCCAAGTGTTCTTGTGGAGTTAGCCAGTATTAAAATAGTCTCCAACATCTGTAGACATATCAGTTAATTAAATATCTCAGTGAAAGCACACATTAGAACTTTTTTAAACTTCCCCATCAAATTCCTCGACAGAATGACTTTGCAATTAAACATGTCTGTGAGAACTTTCACTGACCTGGAGATTTATCTTTCTGTCCCTGTCTGGCTGTAGCCCAGCTGAGCCAGTGGCTGACAATGTGTTGAATTGGACTCTATGATACCCTCTAACACATGCACATAGAGCCAGAATCTGAGCTGGCGACAGTGCATGTCAGATGGTAGATGGTTTTTCTTCATCAGAGGTCTGTTGTCTCTCTTGTCCTTCACATTCAGGCTGATGTGACTGGCCAAGTAGCAGATCTTCAGGATCTGAATGCAAAAATGCAGAAAGGGATGGTAGGAGTGAACTAAAGGGGATGGAAATCATGTGCTTCACCTGCAGCTTGCACTGCAAAGCCGATAATAATTTGGCGGTGAAATGGGATTTACAAAAGATATGCCAAACAGGAATGTACTGTTATACTCGATGCAATGGCCTTCTTAATTGCCGGTGTCTATAATGTGGAAGACCATCAACACCAACTGAAGCACTCAGGAGACGCAGGTGCTTAAACTCTCTGTTGTTCTCTGCTAGTCTCTGCAGGCAGCCTTGCTCTGCAAGAGAAAGGGAAGAACATCAACAAGTGGTTGATAGCTGACTAACTGAAGGTGTTTGGAATCTGTCAGACATGGTTATATAGATGGCAGCATTGGTATGTTTGTGAATGTGAGGTGAAACTGTCTATGGTAGGGATGATCCTTGATTGATGATTCTTGATTACTGATAGATGCAAACAATTAATGGCACAAGAAAGCAACATTAGACTTTGTTTAATCTGATTTTCAACAGTTCACCTTTGCTTTTGCTCTCACCACCTTCAATCAGTTTCAAAATTGTCGGCACAGCATTAACATCTAGACTGGCAACATTAATGCTGAAAAAGGCTTTATGAATGCTGCTTTCAGTTGACACTTACTGTTTGCTATGCCATGTGCATATTAAAAGTTATTAAAACGTAAAGGTCAACAAGGACTTTATGAACACCCTGAAGCATAAGTAAGCCCCACTGTTATGATATTAGATAATGTCAGGGTAAGGCTTTTTTCATGAAAACCTGCATAATGTTATGTGTTACAGTTCACTCAAGGAGTTCATGTTGCTGTGACAACATACGTGTTTCACATGCACATTGTCGACTGAAACAATACTGATGTTGATAGTAGAGGCTCCAATTTCTTTCCATTGCATGAGTGGCTAGAAATCTCTCCTGCCTGTTGGAAAGATTTACAAATTGATACTTGATACTTGACCTGTTTGGCCATTTTATGACTGCAGCTTCCTCAAGGTCTTGATGGTTGAACTTGGAGTTTCTTTGAAGAGGCAGGGACGTTGTCCATTGCACCACAGAACCTTCCACTGTACATTATGTGAGTAAGCAAAGACTGAGGGATAATCATATTCTCAAGTTTGGAGACAATACAAGGAAGAGGAGTAATCTTAGATCTGGAGGATGCCATTCTATGCCCCACTGTTATCCTCATTGAAACAGCCAGCTAATTCAATCTTCATCCTATTGCCAAGGTTAAATGAACCCTTGTGAGATGATGAAATATGGGAGAAGATAGAATAGGGTATGTTAAAGAGGAGAGAACATTTCAGGGAAGCAGGTATATTGTTAATGAATCTAAAATGTTACTTGAGGAGGCCCTCAAATAGCAGGAATTCTTAGTTTGACCAGAATTTTACTTTCAGTTTATTACAGTTATAAAAGTGCCACATTTGGTTGGATTTGACAATCACATTATTCCTGTGTTCAGTTCAAGTATATTGTTGGTCTGCTGAAATATAAAAAAAAGTGTTGAAATACTTATTTCTAAACATTAATATTAATGACATCCACAAGATTGATTATCTGCAATTGTTTTCAAGAGGGCTGATTGAAAGAAATATTTTCTTGTGAAGTGCAAATTAGTGGCTTGAGTGAAGGGAATTGTAAAGAGGTATCATTGTGCCAAATCAGGAAGCTGTTGCAATTGAGAAAGTTGCCTGTTTGAACAAGCTGATGCTGACATTCTCACACAGGGATAGACTTCCTGCAGTTCACAGACATGAGTAAAGTAGTTTGACTTTGTATCTGAACCAGTCATACAAAACCAAATCTAAGTGGATGTAATGGCACTCTCCTGTTTTAGACACTCAGTGCAACCTCTCTCTTTGTGCAGTCAACCAGGTGCTGGGCATGGAAATGGTATTTCGAAAGAAGGTCACAAACAATTGACTGCACATTGACTCAATGGAATCCGTTGCGGTTCACACTTGGAACCTCTCTGATAGCCTTGTTAACCCACCACTGCCTCGGTGATATCAGAGTGCCTTCCTAATATTCAATTTTGAATGAGTCATAACATTTTCTAGCTAGGTTTCAGGAAAATTGAAGGTCTTCACCAAAAATTCCATATCCTTACCATCGTTTCCATTTTTCACTCTGACGACTGGATGTAAGTTTACTTGAATTTTACCATAGACCCCAATGGACAGTGAAATTGAGCAGGTTATAAAGTCACTTTTACACATGGTCCCATCAGCACCCCAAATGGTGGGCCATAGATTAAAACGACCTGCATTGTTCTTGGATAAACCTACTGACCTTGGTGCCCTACTCAGAATCACAGAACTGTTCCAGCACAGAAGGCGACCATTGGGTCCATTACAGAGTCTCTCCAATTGAACAGCTCACCCAGTGCCATTTGCTTAACTTCTCCCCATATCCTTGCACATTGTTACATAGAACATATAACATAGAACATTACAGCATAATACACGCCCTTCGGCCCTCAATGTTGCGCCAACCTGTGAAATTAATTTGATGCCCATCTAACCTACACTGTTCCATTATTATCCATACGTATGAAGATGTATTTGAATAAATGTAATATTCTTATACATTTGGACTTAACTATCTCCTCTAAGAACGTCAAAATTCTGTACTCATTTATATTTATCTTTAAAGAACATGTGTTTGAATTTATTGTCTTACTTGTCTTATCGACTTGTCTTACTCTATGTGTTGAAGTGTCCCTTCTAAACTGAGAACTAAAAAGAATTTCTGGTCAATTGAATTCATTCCAATTGAGCAACAACCACAAAACGTACAGTAAAGAAAAGGTAAATGATTGCAACAATATAGACCAAGTAGGGAGAAACTTGCAAGGAGGTGTACTATAAATCATGATGGTGGAACTGATTACATGACTCTGACATTAGCAAGAGAGAAGATACCAGTCTCGAGTGACTATGTGAAGGGAAAGATTTGAGACACTGCAACAGAGAGCTGTATATTTGCTCATCTACTGTACATAGATTCAAGTAATGATTTGGAGATGCCGGTGTTGGACTGGGGTGTACAAAGTTAAAAATCATACAACACCAGGTTATAGTCCAACAGGTTTAATTGGAAACACACTAGCTTTTGAAAGCTAGTGTGCTTCCAACTAAACCTGTTGGACTATAACCTGGTGTTGTGTGATTTTTAACTAGATTCAAATAAAGGAGCGTTACAGTAAGTAAGGAGCTGAAAAACCTTGCTTAGTGTAAAAGAGTAAGCAGCTCCGGGAGAGTGTGAATGTGCAGTCACCCACAGCCCAGAGATTCCCCAGACTGGCTACAATCTTGTAAGGATCAATCATCCCACTTCAGGAGAACACATAGCTTCCAGCTGAAAGTGGATTGTGTATGTTGTTATGTGTGAGACAATGTAATTGAGTAGTTGGGGCTGGACAGTCCAATGGGTCTTTTCTTGGCTGTCATTGTTTATAAGTGCAATAGTACTAGAAGTGTAACGAGTGATAAATAGCTCTCTGGCTCTATGTACACTACATGGACTGAACATAACTCACTATTATCTTCACCAGGGTGATTAGGAGTGGGCAATAACATCTGTCCTGTCCTGCGGTTTCATATCCTAGGAATGTATTAGTTAAAAAGTCACCTGAATAAAATTAGATTATTTACAAACAATAGGACAAGACTAAGAAAATTCATAGATCATGGGGAGAGTAGACAGATATCTTTGAACCTGGGATCCAGGGAAAGAGGAACTCTGCAATGGAATCCATTCTTAAACATATGCTGAATGAGATAACAAATGACTTGACATTATTTCATTGACCCAAGTATTGCAGCATGCAACTGAACGTTTACATTGGGTAGACACCTGACAAGGGGACAAGAGATTGCAGGAAAAAAGTCACACTGAGAGGCAGCAGACAGAATGAGAAGCTCTCCTTAAGCAAGGTCAGATGGTGAACAGGTATTAATTGCTTGATAGGGAATTGACCAGTATCACCAGCACAGTGAAGATGTTAAAGTATTTGCCAATATCTTATAGATGGAAATAGATAGCCAGTATATGGAGATTGCTGAGCACGAGCCAAAAACAAATGAGTTATGTGTTGCAAAGCCCTGTCATCTGCAAAAGACTGACAAAGGGACATGATAGGGAAGGTGGAGATGAAACATAAACATGCTGAAATTAAACCAGAGAGAACCTGAAGAAGGAACATGCAGTACGTATTCCATCTAGTTTTTCAGAGAGACATCCAAGTTAGGTTTTGTGCAACATTCACGCAGGGCTGTACTTTGGAAGGTCCTATCTTTTGGATAATGTGCTGAACTGAGACTCTATGGGCCTCCTCATGGGGAAGGAAAAAAATCTCCACGCACTATTTGGAACAAGAGCAAGAGCTTTCTCCCAGGTGTCCTGGCCTTTCTGGATCCCTTGAATAACATTATTGATCAAATAGAGCATAATACCATTGCGATGTTGCTGCTTGTGGGATCTTGCTATGTGTAAATCAGCTGGAATGATTCCACATTATACCTTTTGACCATACTCCGGAAGCACTTCCATGACAAGAAAGAACACTACGATACCTCGAGGATCATAAACTCTGATATGAAATGTTAGGGTCTTGCTTTCTCTCATCAACCTCCTCACATCATTTACTTTCAATCAGACTCTGCCTTTACCAGAGGCAAGGTTGTTAATGAGGCACTTATCAGAAAACGTTGGACATAGTCAGTAGGTCAGACTACATCTGATGAGAGTGGTACATAGTTATTGTTTCAGGCCGATAAATTTTGATCAGATGTGTTGTGAAGCTGAGGACATGTATTGCACCTTTAAGAGAGAGTGAATGCTGTTCTGAACTAAGCACCTGTGCAATATGACTAGATGGCAGTCTCAGAATGTACTACAAAATTAAAAATATGTAACATTTGCTTGTGAAATGGATACCTGAGTTGGCTGATGTTTTGACAACAATTCAAATTTAACCAATCAGTTTAAATTATGTCTCAGTACACTCAAAATCCAGTCGAGTTTGACTTTATTGTTTTGCCAACATTGAACTAATGAGATCATCTGATGTTGGGAGAATAAAAATGCAAACATTTTGAAAATTGGAGGGAGTAAAACTGGTATTGAGAGAGACTCTTGAAATTAGGAAATACTGTCTATCAAAGGTACCTTTTCATTTGAACTGTATTTGCAGTAAAAGGAAAGAAGATGTCCCAGGGAGCTCTTTAGCCAGACAGATGCTGAAGTTGATGTAATTTTAATAAGTGTCTTATTGGAACAGCATATTATTATAGAGTTGGAGGTAGGTAATAAGCAGTTAAGAGCAAGTGGGACTTGGAGTTGTGAACAGTTGTTGTTTAATGTTCACTTTTAGAGTTAAAGAATCAATATTCTTTTCTTTAAATAGTAGAATTTGGGAGTTGTCTGTCATTCATATTTTAACAGATTATGAGGCGAGCCAAGCTTTTCTGGGTGTTTGGTTTAATTAACAGAAGGGTTCACTGCTGTTTTGTAACAAATGAAATATTGGGCAGGATTTTTTTTTCTGTGGGAAGAGAAGGTCAGCAATCTGACCTCAGGATCAAGGGTAAGTCCAAAGCTCCCCTCTGTGTGGGGGGACAGGGTAGGCTTTAAAGTATTCTGGAGCATCAACACCTTCCCTGAACCTTGACAACCTACACCTTGGTCTGCTACCTCCAACATGCTTCAGATACTGGAAAATTGTTTCAATTTGGCCAATTATTGCTCATGAATAACCATCATGCCTATTGACTCTTCTCCATGAAAACCATCCAGGGCTGGGGCATCATGTTTCTTGGGCACAGGACCGGTTTTCCAATGAGGGTCAGTTTTCTTCATTACCCTTTGTCTGAAAGTGAGGAATATTTGTTAAGCTAAAGTGGTTGTCCACCATACATCTTCCAAAGATGTCAGTGGATCCTCCTCCTTGTACTAGGCAAAGTTGCTATAATCCCAAAGGAATACTGTCTCATTACAGAGAGAGATCACTTGTCATGACTTAAACTGGCAGTGACCGCACTTCAGGCAAGTGGTGACATTGAGAAGTTGCGATCCTCACAGTAACCTCTGCCAGTGCAGGAATTGAACCCCTGCCATTGGCACCAATCTGTACCACAAACCAGCCATCAATCCAACTCGGCTAACCAACTTCCTTGAGCTATAAACAGTGATTTGCTTCCCACACAGGTCTGAAGAAATTCCAACTTTTGAAACTTGGCTCTCTAGGAGGGGAAGAGATAAGTACAAATGTGTTTTACTTTCCTCAAAACTAATTAAAATCTGGTAATTACAGGCAAAAGTAAAGAGAATCAGCAAGTGATAATTTGGAACATGGTGGCTGAAAAGGTGGTGGAAACAGATTCTGTTGTAACTTTCAGAAGTAAATTGGATACATGCTTGATATTGAAAATGTGAATAAGGACAAGGTTTGGACTAATTGAATAGATCTTTCAAAGAGTTGACAGAGACATTTAAAATTAGCTCCAGGAACTTAAAGAATTAAATTTAAACATTTTTGTTCAGGTTGCTGTTGCTACAGTCCATCACCCCTCTTGCCCTTGACTTATGATGACCACTGGGCAATACAGTAGGAAATGAAAATATGGACGTGGGTACCTGGTAGACATAAAGGTCAAGTTTATAGTTTTAGAAACATAGGAATTATTCAATAATACAAGTCAAAAACCCATCTATTTGTATTCAACCGTACAGTCGCACAATCAAAGGCTCATGGAGTTACGTGATTAATTTCTATTATTAAGAGTAATACAGATCCAGATATGAGGTGAAGAAAATTCCATCAGTGGGGAAGCTTGGGCAAGAGTTCCAATCTTGCCTGTTCCTCATAGGCTCTAAGTTTATCTTTATTCTTTCATGGCACAACTGACTGGCCCAGCATTTATTGCCCATTCCTAATTACTTTTGAACTGAGTGACTCACTGGGGCTATTTCAGAGGACAATTAAAAGCCAACTACATTGCTGTGAATCTGGAATCATATGTAGAACAGACCTAGATAAAGAGGGCCTACTTTCTATGCTAAAGGACATTAGTGAAGCAGAGGGGTTCTTAAAATAATCAATGATAGTTTGCCAGTCACTGTTACTGAGCATGGCTGCTATTATTCAAGATTTTGACCTCGTGCCAATGATGGGGTAACAATATAGTTCCACATCAGAATGGTATGTGCCTTGAAGGGAAACTTGCAAATGGTGTTATTCCCATGCACCAACTGCCCTTGTCCTTGTAGGAGTTAAACATTGTGGGTTTAGAAATGACATTGAACAAGCCTTGGTGAGTTACTGTTATGCATCTTATCGATGATACAAACTAGGAACAAAGGAATATAGGAACCAAAGTAGGCCATTGAACCTGCTCCATCATTCAATTAAATCATGGCTGATCATTTACTTCAATGTCATTTCCCCCCACCCTATTACTTGATGTCATTCATCTCCAGAATCTACTGATCTTTGTCTTGAGCATGCTCATTAATTGAGCCTTCACAGCCTTAGAAGTAAAGAATTCTGATTGAAGATATTCCTTCTCAATTTAATCAGAGAAAGCCTATCCGTTATCCTAAGATATTATTCCCTGGTTCTCGCCAGTGGCGTCAGTTGCTGGTGTGTTGCTGGTGAGGTGGTGGTTGGGGTGCCAGTCAACATTCCTGGATGGTGTCAAACTTCCTGAGAGTTATTAGAGCTGCAGTCATCCAGCAAGTGGGGAATATTCCATCACACTCCTGACCTTGGCCTTGCAGATGATGTATAAGCTTTGGAAGTTAGGAGGCGAATTACTTGCTGCAGGCTCCCTAGCCTTTGATCTGTTCTTGTAGTCACAGTAATTATATTTATTAAATATATTTATAATCAATCGTAAACTTCGGGATGTTGATAGTGGGGTGGGGGATTAGGAGGAATGGAGGTGGAAAGGGTTCAGTGACTGTAAAACTATTGAATATGAAGGGGAGATGGTTTGTTGGAGATGGTCATTGCCTGGCAGATGTATAATACAAATTTTATTTGTCACTCATCAATCATAGCTTCACCATGTTGACATCTCATTTTTGAGATTGCCTGGAGCTGGCAAAATAAGGAAGAAGGGAGACAATGCATTTGAAGCTCTCCTTGCAGTGAAACCTCCGAGCACATCTCCTATCTCAAATTTACTAAGGACTGATTTATGAGTGGTCTTCATGTCTTCAAGGGTGAGCTCACCTCACTGATCTGTGTCACTGTTGTAATTGCCCATGGCTGAATATTACAAAATGGCTATTAGGGTTTTGTTTTTAACTGACAGAGACAGTTGAAGGAAAGTTTAGTTGATGTAGCATTTCATATAGCTCAAATCATGGCCTTCACAAACAGACAACAAAATGCCTCTGAGTCTTAGTATGATGGGACTAGAATGAAAACAGTAAGACTCTTATAAAGCAGTTCAGATGAAAACCATCTGATTTGAGATTTCCAATTTTTATATGAAATAACAATGGAAGATAAAATGTTATAAATAATCATAATTATGTATTAGAATAGACAGATATTCATGCACAAATTGAAGCTCAAATTTATTAGATATTGGGGAATTAAATGTCTGAAGGCAGTTAGCCTTGGATGCAGAGACTAGTTTCGATAAGAACCCTAAAAGAAATTTTTTTCTCTGTCAGCAAGATTAAAACAAAAAGATATAAATAAGAAAACCTTGTAAGAGTGCTGAGAGATAAATAATATAGCAAAGGGGAGCAGAGACAATTTTGAAGCAGGGGCTCTATGACCTCAAGAGAATAAATAACTGCTTCGCAAGTTGGGTTAAGAGGGAAGCTGCTCCCAAAATTGTTAGCTCGGGCACAGAATCATAGTATTCAGTTTAACTGTGCCTAACTTTATAAGTAACCTTATATTGGAGCCGATATAACAAATGTTATAACAATTGGTAGAAATTAATATCATTTTTAATCTTTTGTGCTAAAATCAGCAAGGGATATGAATTGCATGACCAAATCTGAAAAGACACTAACAATAAGTAAGTTTATGATACAGCTAGCAAATGCCTTGGAAGGATCATAATCAGTGTTGGAATGTGATCAATAATCATGAAAGTCCAAGGAAAGATGATAGGTGTAATAGTAAACATCACAAGTTAATGGGAGGGCCTAAGGTGGACCAAAAGTTGTCCATCATTCATTATGTATTCACCGGATTGAATGTGTAGGTCCCAGGGATGTAAACAAGCTGTGATGTCAATGTTGCATGTAAGCATTGTAACATGGTATGGATAAATATCCTGTATTTTACTGAAAGGTATCACTGAACCTCCAATCTGAGCTACAATTTAGAGGATAACTGTGCCCATGTAAAAGCCAGATTCAGAGTTGTCTCTTGCCTCTCCCACATGTGGTAAAGAAGCTCTGGATAAAGATTGATTTGTACTACTGAATACAGGACGCAGACTCCTCTTTAAAATCTTTCTGCAACAGCCACTCACTATAATCATAATCAAGGCATAAACAGCGCTTTCTGAAATTGGCAATGCAATAAGGCAATTATCTTTGTTGCGACAGGTTTCTTCTGCAACATCTCGCAGTTGACTGTGCACTGCTTTTTTTTGGGACATGTCCAAGGCTCCCTGTATTCTGAGGAATAGCTATATTACAGTCCACTGAGGTGTTCAGCAGGATGTGGGAGTTCTAGGCTTCACACAGGTCATAGGAATCAGTGTCATTGGGTTACACACTGATTCGGCAGAGATAGAAGACATATCCTGCAAATGTGACACATGGCTACAGCTGGGAACTTCAGTACAGATGAGAGAAATGCTGCCACCATTGAGCAGGCCATCAGTGTGTTCGAAAACAGTTTCTGATGTCTGGGACACTCAAGAAAAGCTTTGAAGGACATCTCTGTGCTTCCAGACTTGTGACAGTGCGTGTTCCATATCCAGTACGAATCCAAGCTAAGAAGCAGTAAGTTCATAATTGCAGGAGAAATTACTTGATCACCCGACGAGTCCCATCATCTAGACAGTCCACAAAGAGCAGCAAAATGGTGAGGGAATGCCACCGGGGTGCAGGGAGCTGAATGAATAGAATGATTAGAACATAAGAAACCCAAACGAACACTCTTTCCTGCATACAGTTCTGCATTCAGTTGTAAAGCCTCGAGAGGTGTTTGGAAGACCACATGACAAAAGGAAGGTTACAGGTTCTGAAGTGGAGTACAGAGCCCTAGATTATTCAAGTCGATTGTTTTTTGTATCTGTATCCACCGGTAAACAATAGCTGAGAGATAAACACTGAGATGTCAGGATCAATCCAGTGTGAAATCAGTGATGGCCTTTTGCAACCTGTTAGAATGGAATGGAAATAAAAATGAATGGAGGCATGAAGTCACTCAAGCTTTGGAGACTGAGGGATGATTGCAGCTCTTGATTCTCCCTTTCCTTTCCCTGTCCATTAGCTATTTTCTCTCTCTGGGCAGTATCTGTATTGATCATTTATTTCCCCTCCTCTCCTCCCAGCCACCTTCAGCAATATATACCAATCTTTTCTTTGCTACAATCTGTTCTGAGGAAGGATGACTGAAACAAGACTGTTATTTCTGCTTCCTCTCCACAGATGTTGCCCGACGTACTGAATTTCTTCAGCAACTTCTGATTTTGCTTTCCAGTATCCAACATTTTTCACTTTTTTTGTTGATTTTATTTTATTTATTGCAGTCATTTATTGTAGTTTAGTGTGTCATCTCTGCCCATCTCTGAGCTGTAAAACTCAATCAACCTGTCCTTTTAATTGTTTCTCTCTCATATGTTTATCTAGTTTCCCTTTAAATATGTTATTGCCATCAATTGTTCCTCACAGTAGTGAGATTCACCATCTCACCACTCTCTGGGTAAAGCAGATTCTCCTGAATTCCGAACTGAATTTATTACTGACCATCATACATTGATGGTCCCCAGTTCCGAATTCTCAAAGTGGAACAGAAAGCCACTCTGGAATTTCCCTTGGATGATGAACATTATTAAGGTTAACAAATTTTGTCTGTTTTCACTATCTCCCCCAACTCCCCCCACCCCCCTCCCCCGCCAACACACATGCACACTAAATAAATCTATCTGAAATTCAATTTGGTAAAATGCAGGAATATTCACACGTGGTAGCAGAAGTGTGTATTTTTTTTCAAAAAGAAAACAGGCTGGGAGCATATGGTGACTCAGTAGGTGGTAGTTGAGTTCTAAACACTAGAACCAAAGCCAGCACTATCTCTCTACCTTCTTTATATTCATATCTTCAAACTCTGCTAACTGGGACACAGAGCAGGAAACCTGTCTCTGCGTGGGAGGATGAGGGAGCTGCTGGAGGGCAGGAACACTTGGAGGTGGAGCAGGAGGGGTGGTGTGGGATAGCAAGTTAACTGCATGTGTGGTTTTGTTTTTAACCATCTTGGAAGCGACATCAACTGGCAGGGGAGTTGTTCTAAACATTTGTAACTTCAGATTTATTTCAAAATAATTGACTCTGAGCGTATGAGTCATACTGGCCAGGTGGCCATATATTATCCGTCCCAAATCTTCCTCGAGATGGTGATGATCCTCCACCTTGAGCTGTTGCAGTCTGTGTACTGAAGGTACCAGTCAGTGCTATTAGGAATTGAGTTCCTAAACAGTGAAGAAATAGTGATATATTTCCAGGACTGGATGGTGAATACCTTGCATCCAAGCAGACAAATGAGGGGGTAGAAGAAGACCATTCAGCCCTTTCAAGCCCACTCCACCATTCCATTAAGTCACAGTCAATCTACTTGTGCTCCACCTTCCATATTCCCATCTATTCCTGACAACCTTCAATTCTCCTGCCTAACAAGAATCCATCGAACTCCACTTTAAAAATATTCAATCACCCAAAGCCCACTCCCATCTGAGGCAGAGAGTTCCAAAGTTATGCAGGAGTCAGGAGATGAGTTATTCACCACAGTATTCACAGTACACCTGTTCTTGTAGCCATTGTGTTTATGTGGCAATTTCAGTTGAGTTTCTGGTCAACGGAAACCCCACGGTTGTGGCCTTGTTGTCAGGGGCTGTCATTCTCAACTCACCTCTAGGATTCAGCTCTTTTATCCATGTTTGGGCGAAAGCTGTAATGTTTGGCTCGTTACCCAAACTAGGCATTACTGAGCAGGTTATTGCTGAGCAGGTGACTGCTTGATATCACTGTTGATTACACCTTCCATCACTTTACCGGGGATAGAGAGTAGACTAATGGGGCGGTAATTGGCCAGGTTGGATTTGTCCTGCTTTTTATGCACAGGACACACGGCAATTTTCCACATTGTCGGGTAGCTGCCAGTGTGTAATTATTACTGGAAAAGCTTGGTTAGGGGAATGTCTAATTCTGGAGCACAATTCTTCAGTACTATTGCTGGAATGTTGTCACAGCCCATAATCTTTTCAGTATTCAGTATTCTCCAACATTTTCATGATCTCATGTGGAATAAATCGAATTTGCTGAAGACTGGTATCTGTGATGCTGGGGATTACTGGAGGAAGCCAAGATGGATCATTCACCAGGCACTTCTGACTGATGATGGCTGCAAATGCCTCAGCCTTATCTTTTGCACTGATGTGCTGGGCTTTTCCGTCATTGAGTATGGAGATATTTGTGGAGACTCCTCCTCTAGTGAGTTGTTTAATTGTCCACCATGATTTATGACTCTTGTGGCAAAACTGAAGAGCTTATAACTAATCTGTTGGTTGTGGGACCATTTAGTTCTATCCATCACTTGCTGCTTACACTATTTTATATGCATGTTGTCCCATTTGGTAGTTTCACCAGGTTGACACCTCATTTTTAGGCATGCCTGGTGCTGTGGCTGCATGCTCCATTGATCACCCTGGTTGAATGGTAATGGGTGAGGGATATGCAAGACCATGATGTTACAGATTGTACTGGAGTACAATTCTGCTGCTATTGCTTCATTAATGGAATGTGGGTGTTACTGACTAGTTTAACATATATTGTCCATTGCTAAGTGCTTAGAGGACAGTATCTCACAGATGCCCAGTTTGAGTTGCTAGATCTGTTTGAAGTCTGTCCCAAGCTGATAGTGCCACACCACACAATGGGGGGTATTCTTGAGGTCAAGATAGGACTTTATCTCCAAAAACGCGATGAGGTGATCACTCTTACTGAAACTGTCACGGATAGATACATCTGCAGCTGGCAGACTTGTAAGGATGAGGTCAAAGGTCTAGATTAGAGTGGTGCTGGAAAAGCACAGCAGTTCAGGCAGCATCCAAGGAGCAGTAAAATCAACGTTTCAGGCAAAAGCCCTTCATCCGGAATACAGGAATCAGGTATTCCTGATGAAGGGCTTTTGCCCGAAACGTCGATTTTACTGCTCCTCGGATGCTGCCTGAGCTGCTGTACTTTTCCAGCACCACTTTAATTTAGACTCTTGTTTCCAGCATCTGCAGTCATTGTTTTTACCAAGCATGAGGTCAAGTATATTTTTCCCTCTTTCTGCTTCCCTCACCACCTGCCATAGACCCAGTCTAGCAGCTATGTCATTTAGGATCTGACCAGTTCAATCAGTAGTGCTGTGCTGAACCACTTCTGGTGATGGATATTGAATTCCCCCATCCAGAGTACATTTTTACTCTTTCCACCCTCAGTGCCTCCTTCAAGTATTGTTCAACATGGAGGATTACAGATTCATGAGCAGAAGGAGTTTGGTAAGTGGTAACCAACTAGAGTATTTCTTGCCCGTGTTTAGACTGAAGCCATAAGATTTGATGGGGTCCAGAGTCAATGCTGAGGACTACCAGGGCAACTCCCTCCCAACTGTATACCATTCTCCCACTACCTCTGCTTGGTCTGTCCTGCTGGTGGGTCAGGACATATCAAGGGATGGTGATAATCATGTCTAGGACATTGTCTGTGAGGTTTGATTCCATGAATATGACTATGTCAAGCTATTGCTTAACTAGTCAGTGAGACAGCTCTCTCAGGTTTGGCATTAACCTCCAGGAAGGAGGACTTTGCAGGGTCAGAGGTGGACCATTGAAGCATAATGTGGATAAATGTGCGATTATTCACTTTGGTAGCAAAGCTGGGAAGACAAAGTATTAACTGAACAGTGATAGATTGGAAAAGGGGAAGATGCAATGGGATATTCATATCCTTGTACACAAATCACTGAAAGTATGCATGTAGGTGCAGCAGGTATTGAAGGAGGCAAATGATGATTTGGACTTCATAACGAAAGGATTTGACTAAAGGGGCAGGAATGCCTTGCTGCAATTGTATAGGGCCTTGGGAAAACCATAACTGGAGCATTGTATGCAGTTTTGCTTTCCTGAACTGAAAAAGGATGTTCTGGCCACTGAGGGAGTGCAACAAATGTTTATCAGACTAATTCCTGGGATAACGAGGCTGACCTATAGAGAGATACTGGATCGGGTAAGATTGTCTTTTTCTAATTTATAATAGGATGTGGGTGTTGCTGACTAGTTTGGCATTTATTATTGATTTCTAACTGCCCAGAAGGCAGTTAGGAATCAATCACATTAGTGTGGGTCTGGAGACACATGTAGGTGAGACCAGGTAAGGATAGCAGATTTCCTTCCCTAAAGAGGATTAGTTAACCCGATGGGTTTTTCTGACATTCGGAAAGGGTTTCATGGTTATCATTAGGCTCTTAATTCCAGATTTCTATTGAATTCAAATTCCACCATCTACTGTGGCAGGATTCGAACCCAGATTCCAGGTACATTACTTGGGTCTCTGGGTTAATAGGAGAAAATGAGGACTGCAGATGTTGGAGAATCAGAGCCAAAAAATGCGGCACTAGAAAAAGCACAGCAGGTCAGGCAACATCCAAGGAGCAGGAGAATCAACATTTTGGGCATAAGCCCTTCATCAGGAAAGTGAACTGGGAAGGGGGCTGAGAGATAAATAGAGGGGTGGGGGTGGGTCTTGGGAGAAGGTAGATTAGATGGCGATAGGTGGATGCTGCTGGGAGGTATGGGGAGGGTGGAATGGATAGGTAGAAGGAAGATGGACAGGTAGGACAGGTCAAGAGGGCAGTGCTAAGTTGGAGTGTTGGATCTGGGATGAGGTGGTTGGGTGGGGGGGGGGTGGCAGTGGGGAGGTGGAGATTTGGAAACTACTGAAGTCAATGTTGATGCCATGTGGTTATAGGGTCATGAGGTAGGAGATGAGGCATTCTTCCTGCAGTTGGCAGATGGCTTTGGTTTGGAGGTGGAGGAGGGCCAGGATTTGCATGTTCTTAAAGGCATGTGAGGGGGAGTTGAAGTGGCTGATCACGGGGCAGTGGGGTTGTTTGGTGCATGCGGACCAGAGACGTTCCCTGAACTGCTTGGTGAGTTGGCACCTTGTCTCTCTGATGCAGAGAAGATCACATCAAGACAATGGCTGCAGTAGGTGAGAGGATGTGCAGGAAAATCTCTGCTAGATTTGAAATGATCCTTTAGGGCCTTGGGTGGAGGTGCTGGGGGAGGTATGGGTTCGGGTTTTATATCTCATGTGGTGGCAGGCAAACGTGCCTGGTGTAGAGGGAGTGTTCATGGGGAGCGTGGATCTAACGAGAGAGTCGCAGAAGGAATAGTCTCCGCACATAGGAGTAGGGAAGGGAATATATTTTTGGTGGTGGGGTCTGAATGCGGGTGGTGAACATGGCGGAAGATAATGCACCGTATCTGAAGGTTTGTCAGGTGGAAGATGAGGACCGGGTTGGGGGGAGTGGGATTTGAGTTCACTAGTTTCCAAATCTCCCCTCCCCCCACCTCATCCCAGATCCAACACTCCAACTTAGCACCGCCCTCTTGACCTGTCCTATCTGTCCATCTTCCTTCCACCTATCCATTCCACTCTCCCCACCAATTTATCACAATTACCTCCCATGTTGTGGTTGGGGGTGTGGGATTTGAGGCTGGAAGTGCAGCAAGTGGAGGAGATGCGACGGAAGGCATTGTTGATCACATGGGAGGGGAAATTGTGGTCCTTGAAATAGAGGACATCTGGGATATCCTGGAATGGAATTGCTCCTCTTGGGAGCAGTTACGGTGGAGGTGGAGGCAGAGGAATTGGGAGTAAGGGATAGCGTTTTCCCAGGAGGTGGATTGGGAGGAGGTGTAACGAAGGTAGCCGTGAATGCCGGTGGGTTTGAAATAGATGTCTGTTTTGAGTTGGTCACATGACTGAAAGGTCCAGGCAGAGGAGGAAGGTTTTGGGGATGGTCCATGTGAACTTGAGGTCAGGGTGGAAGGTGTTGGTGAAGTTGACAAACTGTTCAACTTCCTCATGGGAGCGCAAGGTGGCACCAATACAGCTATCAATGTAACGGAGGATAAGGTTGGTGATGGTACCAGTGGAGCTACAGAAGAAGGACTGTTCCATGTATCCTATGAAGAGACAGGCATAGCTGGGACACATGCAGGTGCCTATGGCTACCCCTCTTGTCTGTAGGAAGTGGGAGGATTCAAAGGAGAAATTGTTGAGGGTGAGGACCAGTTCTGCCAATCAAATGAGAGTGTCAGTGGAAGGGTACTAGTTGGGTCGGTGGGACAGGAAGAACCAGAGGGCGTGTAGGCCTTCATCATGGGGGAATGAACGTATGTAGGGACTGGATGCCCATGGTGAAGATGAGGTGTTAGAGGCTGGGGAATCAAAAGTCCTGGAAGAGGTGGAGATCATGGGTGATATCCAGGATTTATGTGGGGAGTTCCAAGACCAGGGGGAACAGGACTGAGTTGTGATGTGAGGAGATAAGCTCAGTGGGGCAGGTGTAGGTGGAGACAATCGGTCGAGCGGGTCAGTCAGGTTTGTGGATTTTGGGTAAGAAGTAGAACATGGCGGTGTGGGGTTAGAGGCTGTGGCTGAGAGATCCCCTGAGGTGATGGACTTGTGGTTGATTTGGGAGATAGTTTGGTGCTGGGACGTGGGGTTGTGGTCAAGGCTGTGGTATGAGAAAGGGGTCAGCGAGTTGGCATCTGACTTTGATGATGTACAGTCAGTAGGGTCATACTACCACTAACCTCCAACCCCCGTTGTCAGCTGGTTTGATGGTGAGATTGGGGTTTGAGCAGAGCGAGTGGAGGGCTGAGTGTTACGAGGGTGACAGGTTGGAGTGGGTGAGAGGGGTGGACATGTTGAGGCAGTCAATGTCACAAAGGCAGTTGGAGATAAAGAGATTGAGGGAGGGTAAGAGGCCAGGGTGGAACATCCAAGGGGATGGTGTTACATTGGAGGCAGGAGAAGGGGTCTTTGGAAGGTGTATGGGAGGTGGGATCAACAAAGTAAGCATGGAGGTGGAGGAAGGAAAGATTAATATTGCAGCATGTATGGAATGCGTTGATATAGGTGTAGTGGGATGAAGATAAGGCCTTTACTGAGGGCTGGGCGTTCATCCTCAGTGAGGTGAAGGTTTGGAAGGGATAGTGAATACCCAGCAGGGCTTGGTACAGGAGTCTTGTATTGAGCTGGAGTTGGCATAGAGGTGGAGATTGTCTCTGGAGTGGGGGCAGTCATGTGAAATCACATGACTGTTGGTGGCAACCAAGGGGACAGAAGTGGCATTGTCAGTGGCATTCTCAGTGGCATTCGCAGAAGTGGTCTTTTTGGTGGTGGGTGTTCCTGCCGGCATTTGCAGAGGTGGCATGGATGGCGGTGTCCCAGTACGTGATGTCAGCAGGGGCAGTTGCAGGGGTGGAAGAGATGTGTTCGGCAGCAACCATTGTGATGGAAGTGAAGTGGCTGGCAGCATTCATGGAAATGGTATTTTTGGCAGTGTTAATAGTCTGGATTATAGTCTTGTGATAACATGATTAGGCCTCCCTCTTACATTTATTGGAAATTAGAAGAATGAGGAGGGATAATCAAACCAATAGAATTTTAACAGGATAAACTGCAGGAAGGATGTTTCTGATGACTGAGGAGTTCAGACGAAGGGTCACTGTCTAAGAATTTAGGGTAGGCCATTTTGGACTGAAATGAGGAGAAATTTCTTCACTCAAGGACTGATGAGCCTGTGGAATTCTCTGCCACAGAAAGCAAAAGAAGCCAAAACATTGAATGATTTTAGGAAAGGGCTAGATATAATTCTTAGGGGTAAAGGGATCAAAGGCTATGGGACAAAATTGGGAGCAGCATACTGAGTGGCATGACCAGCAATGATCCTATTGAATGGAACAGCAAGCTAGAAGAGTCAAAAAGCCTATTCCTGTTCCCAGTTTGTGTTTCACGCCCAGCTGAGGGACCAGAGGGCACCTTCATTTAATATCTCTTCCAAAAGGTAGTGTCTCCCTCATTATTACACTGGACTCAGGAGTAGGTCAATGGGTCCAACCAAGGTCAGAGTTTGATTCAGCATCCTGGATCCACTATGTTGATAGAATGCATTAAAACACAAATGACCAGCTATGTCATTCATAATGTTTTGGAGCTCATTTTCACTTAGACAATTTAGAGGGCAAGGTTTTCTGAGGGATATGATACAGCAATTGTAGAGCCCACTCAATGATCTGCTCATTGAAATCCATGGGATAGGAATTCAGCCAGTTGCACTGTTCGTACAAATTGGTGGTGACAATGAAGGTCGTTGCCTACATTTTTCCACAACTGTGACTAAACTTCATAGACAGACTACAAAGAAACATTCTGAGGTTGTGACAAGCACTGTAAAGTTGGAAAAGGTTTCCTTTAACACTGGTAAACCACTATTTAATTAGATTCCATTCTTCACCTCCTTGCTTTCCTTGCAGTTTGAGAAAAGTTGTGAATTTGAATGCATGCTTGGAATGTAAAAGTGAACTGGAGGAAATAATAATAATGAAGCTGGAGTTCCCATGAGATAGCATAATAAGATGAAATAAATCCTACAGGGAGACAGATTTTTCCAATGCTCATTATATTCTCCCAAGTAATGTGCTCATTATAGTAAGAATCATGGCTCATTGTTGATTAACCCTGGTGAGATCATTTTTTTTAGCACATCTATGACCCACCATAATATTTGAGGGTTGTAAGAGGAGCAGCAAGTCCCATTAATTATCTTTATGGTGACTTTTCACTGCATTGCACTGTTAACATGATACGTCCTTATAGAATTTTATAACATAGTATTTAATCCACATGCAAATCAATCAATTTTAATCAACACAAGTATTTACGTCAAATTCCTATATCAATTATATGTTTGCATGGTATTTGGTACTTTTGTGAAAAGATCATGACAAAGGCCCAAAATGTTTCCAATTTGTATTTTGTAGTTTTAATGGTCAGATTTTGATTCCAAGAAGTATGTTTATTAATTACAGCCTATTCACATTATGAAACTGTAGATTATATTATTTTAAAATTTATCGATATTTGCTAATTAGATTCATTATTGAAAAAAAAATCCATGAGTGACCTAACTTTATGAATTGTCAGAAAATAATGGTCAGAAGTTGGTAAAATGAGAATACGTAACTGGCCATGTATTAGCAGCAATGTTTGCTAGAACTACAGTTTTTATGATTTTAGTTACTACTGCAGGTTCAGATCTTGTTGTTTTAATCCAGTTGACTTGTATTCAGCCCAAGGCCTATTGCATAATTGGAAACACCCTCTTTGATAATAAATGCCAATTTCAGGCTTGCATTGATGGTTATAAAACATTTCTAGCCACTTTAGGAAGAAGAGCTGAAGATTCTCCTGGTGTCTTGGCCAACAATCTTCCTTCAGCCAGGATCAATAGAAGTTATTATTTGAGTCATTAGTCTTTAGTTCCATTGCCATTTTTGAAAATGAGCTGTATGCAAACTGATTGGTGAGTTTGTCTTAAGTAATAATAATAATGAGAAACAAAAGACTGTTGTTCATAAAATATTTTGAGATGTCCATTTCGGTGTATAAACTGTTACATAAATCCATGATCTTTCTATGTCTCCTTTCTATGTCTGTCTGGGGACAATACCTTACCCATTGTTACATTTCTCCTTGTATCCTCTTCCTTCCTTTCTTCAAGGGAGTCTTCCTATATAACCACACATCTATATGATTTCAATGATCATGATATAAAAATTCAATTAATAATACTTGTCAGTTGACCCGCAAACATATTTATTCTGTCCACCTTCTTGAGATAGTTGATAAATCTACCAGTCAGTAGAAACAGTACCTTGTGACAAGGCAAGACTAACATCTCTGGCTAAATTTCTATTCATGAATTTTCTCTTCATTTCTCTTTAAGAATAGATGGATTTCTTTTAGACAATAACATTTTTGGAATTCAGTTGCTGAGTGATTTGTGACATGAAGTGGTGGGTATAACATGTGATTTGGAGCGCTGGTTTCCAAAATTCCATACGACTGGGGTTTACTTTGCCTTGTACTGACATACAAATGAACCTTCTCCATCACTAATTATGTTTGTGGCTCATCTGATTTCTTTACCTTCCTGCTTATCCCTGATAACATTGCACCCCTTTGTGTATCAAGAATCCAATTACTGCTGCTTTAAAAATATACAAAGATTCTGTTTCTACTGACTTTTAAGGAAGAATGTTGCTTAGACACACAATTCAATGTGAGAAAACATTTCTGCTCATCGCTGTCGTAAATTGGCTGTAGTGATTGTAACGAGATCACCAGGTAGATCTCACAGATCTACTTCCTTACTGGTGCTGTTAACCTGGTCCAATCAGGGAACTTTGGCTGGCAGATATAAACTAAAGAGTAGGGCAGCACGGTGGCTCAGTGGTTAGCACTGCTGCCCCACAGCGTCAGGGACCCGGGTTCGATTCCCGCCTCGGGCAACTGCCTGTGTGGAGTTTGCACATTCTCCCCGTGTCTGCGTGGGTTTCCTCCGGGTGCTCCGGTTTCCTCCCACAGAGGATTAGTAAGAAGGAAATACGCAGAGAAAAAATGAGGTACGAAGGTAAACTGGCCAAGAATATAAAGGAGGATAGTAAAAGCTTTTTTAGGTATGTCCAAGGCAAAAAAATGGTTAGAACAAAAATTGGGCCCTTGAAGACAGAAGCAGGGGAATATATTACTGGGAACGAAGAAATGGCAGAGGAATTAAATGGGTACTTCAGATCTGTGTTCACTGGGGAAGACACAAGCAATCTCCCTGAGGTAACAGTGGCTGAAGGACCTGAACTTAAGGGAATTTCTATTTGCCAGGATTTGGTGTTGGAGAGACTGTTAGGTCTGAAGGTTGATAAGTCTCCGGGACCTGATGGCCTGCATCCCAGGGTACTGAAGGAGGTGGCTCGGGAAATCGTGGATGCGCTGGTGATTATTTTCCAGAGTTCAATAGAATCGGGGTTGGTTCCTGAGGATTGGAGGGCGGCTAATGTTGTGCCACTTTTTAAGAAGGGTGGGCGGGAGAAAACAGGAAATTATAGACCAGTTAGTCTGACCTCAGTGGTGGGAAAGATGCTGGAGTCTATTATAAAGGATGAAATTACGGCACATCTGGATAATAGTAACAGGATAGGACAGAGTCAGCATGGATTTATGAAGGGGAAATCATGCTTGACTAATCTTCTTGAATTTTTTGAGGATGTAACTCGGAAGATGGATGAGGGAGATCCAGTGGATGTAGTGTACCTGGACTTTCAGAAAGCTTTTGATAAAGTCCCACACAAGAGGTTAGTGAGTAAAATTAGGGCGCACGGGATTGGGGGCAAAGTACTAGATTGGATAGAGAATTGGTTGGCTAATAGGAAACAAAGGGTAGTGATTAACGGCTCCATTTCGAAATGGCAGGCAGTGAGCAGTGGGGTACCGCAGGGATCCGTGCTGGGACCGCAGCTTTTTACAATATATGTAAATGATATAGAAGATGGTATCAGCAATAACATTAGCAAATTTGCTGATGACACAAAGCTAGGTGGTAGGGTGAAATGTGATGAGGATGTTAGGGGATTACAGGGTGACCTGGACAAGTTAGGTGAGTGGGCAGATGCATGGCAGATGCAGTTTAATGTGGATAAATGTCTGGTTATCCACTTTGGTGGCAAGAACAGGAAGGCAGATTACTACCTCAATGGTATCAAATTAGGTAAAGGGGCTGTTCAGAGAGATCTGGGTGTTCTTGTCCACCAGTCAATGAAGGCAAGCATGCAGGTACAGCAGGTCGTGAAGAAGGCTAATAGCATGCTGGCCTTCATAACAAGAGGGATTGAGTATAGAAGCAAAGAGGTGCTTCTGCAGCTGTACAGGGCCCTGGTGAGACCACACCTGGAGTACTGTGTACAGTTCTGGTCTCCAAATTTGAGGAAAGACATTCTGGCTATTGAGGGAGTGCAGCGTAGGTTCACGAGGTCAATTCCTGGAATGGCAGGATTGCCTTACACGGAAAGACTGAAGCGACTGGGCTTGTATACCCTTGAGTTTAGAAGACTGAGAGGGGATCTGATTGAAACGTATAGGATTATGAAAGGACTGGACACTCTGGCAGGAGGGAACATATTTCCGTTGATGGGGGAGTGCCGAACCAGAGGACACAACTTAAAAATACGGGGTAGACCATTTAGGACAGAGATGAGGAGAAACTACTTCACCCAGAGAGTGGTGGCTGTGTGGAATGCTCTGCCCCAGAGGGCAGTGGAGGCCCAGTCTCTGGATTCTTTTAAGAAAGAATTGGATAGAGCTCTTAAAGATAGTGGAGTCAAGGGGTATGGAAATAAGGCTGGAACAGGATACTGATTAGGAATGATCAGCCATGATCATATTGAATGGCGGTGCAGGCTCGAAGGGCAGAATGGCCTACTCCTGCATCTATTGTCTATTGTCTATTGTCTATTGTCCAAAGATGTGCAAGTCAAGTGAATTGGCCATGCTAAATTGCTCATAGTGCTAGGTGCATTAGAGAGAGGGAAATGGGTCTGGGTGGGTTACACTTTGGAGGGTCAGTGTGGACTGGTTGGGTCAAAGGGCCTGTTTCTGCAGTGTAGGAAATCTAATCTACTCTAATCATCAAGTGATTTGATTTCATATGTAGACGCTAAGCCTAAATGTCTATGCTTTGTGTATGGAGCTTATAAGAATGTACACTGGTTGATTTGATGAAAAAAAAACTGAAGAGTTAGAGGTTCTGCTCACTCTAAGAACTGGCTCTGAAGAAGCTGGATCAGTGTCAAGGACTCTCTATATGTAAATAAAGGTTGACTTGGTGATGGGACACCAACCTCTGTGGAGTTATTTTAGTGGTGATGAGGCAAAGGCACATTCATGAAGTAATTTACTCACAAGAGTCGTGTTTGAGTTGGGGTTAGCATTTCTAGCATAAGGCTGTTATTTGGGAAACTTGAATTTTTTGACTCTGCTATCAAAGACTGGGCCAAATATAAGGAAAAAATGCATATATTTTTTACAAAGAAATTACATTGGCGCAGATGAAAAGCAATGAGCAATTCTCCTGATAGCTTCTGGACCCACAGTATTTCAGTTATTAGGATCCTAACTTTCCCTGAGGTACCAGATACAAAAGCCTTTCAAGAGTTGATGAATTTAGTTAAGGAATATTATAACCCCAAGCCTCCTCTTTCAGTTTTACTTGGCAATTCAAGAACGAGGAGACCCTATATAAGAGAACCTAGCGAGTTTGTACTGGCATTAAATTCACTAAAGAGGAGGAAAACAACAACAAACTGCCATTCCTAGATGTCACAGTAGAGCGAACAGCCAATGGGGAACTTCAAACCAGCATCTACAGAAAAGCAACACATACGGACCAAATATTGAACGACAGAAGCAATTATCCCAACACCCACAAATGAAGCTGCATCAGAACATTATTTCAATGAGCCAACACACACTGCAGCACAGAGGAGCTACGCAAAGCAGAGGAAAATCCCTTATAACGTGCATTCAAAAAGAATGGATACCCAATGAACGCAGTCTGCTGATTTCTCAGCAACAAACCCAAACAGGTATATAAAACACGTCCATAAATCCTAGCCACTCTCCTCTACATCAAAGACATCTCGGAAATGACTGCCAGACTACTCAGACCCCTTGACATCATGGTAGCCCACAAACCCACCAACACACTAAAACAGCAGCTAATGAACTTGAAAGACCCTATATAGACAACAAGCAAAACTAACGTCAATTACAAAATACTATGCAAGGACTGTAACAAACACTACATTGGACAAACAGGCGGGAAACTAGCCACCAGGATACATGAACACCAACTAGCCACAAAAAGACATGACCCTTTCTCACTAGTATCCTCACATGCGGATGAGGAAGGACACCACTTCGACTGGGATTATATATCCATCCTGGGACAAGCCAAACAAAGACACGCACGAGAATTCTTAGAAGCATGGCATTCCATCGGAACTCTATCAACAAACACATTGAGGTAGACCCCATCCACCACCACCTGAGAAAAGGAACACAAAGTGACTTCACCACAGGAA
This sequence comes from Chiloscyllium punctatum, assembly GCF_047496795.1. NCBI lineage: Eukaryota > Metazoa > Chordata > Chondrichthyes > Orectolobiformes > Hemiscylliidae > Chiloscyllium > Chiloscyllium punctatum. The sequence continues at coordinate 112,799,802 of NC_092741.1, forward strand.
ATAACGTCACCACAGGAAGTGACATCCCCAACCCAAAGAAAACCAAACATATAAATAGAAAGCAGGAATTTTCAGCATTACTTCACATGAGGTCCACTGAAGATGTTACCTAGTAAGGTAACGAAACATCTGGGATTGACCTTTCAGCTCAGCTAGCAAACTTATATCCAAAACCTCAACCTGAGCTACAAATCTTCTCAAACCCGCTAAGATTTACAGGAATAGCTGGATAAATCCTGGACTCGGTTTCACATTGACAATGCAGTTCCTTGATAGGCTTAATGTTCTTAGTCATTATAGACACACCCACTCAAAGTGGCTGGATGTGCATACAGTTTATTTAACAAACACAGGGGCAACAATAGAAAACCTGCAAACATCTTTTGCAATACACAGATTCGTGGAAGTGTCAGGCACAGATAGCTGGCCATCGTTTACCAGCAGGCAGTTTGAGTACTTCCTAAAGTCAAATGATACTTGACATAGAAGCACAGCTCCAAACTTTCCATCATCCAATAATCTTGCAGAAAGAGCAGTCCAAACTTTGAAGGCAGCTTAACAAAACAGGTTACAGCTTCACTCGATCCCAAACTACCCTTCCTATTTGATTTTAGCACCAACCTCATGCAAGTACAGGGATTGCTCCAGCAGCATTGTTAATGGAGAGAAGGCTCTGCACCAGGTTAAGTCTTATTTTCTTGGACCCAGAGGGGCTGTAGGGTCGTGGGTTGAGGGAGAATGTTGGTGTGATGAATTGCAGAGCAGAAGTGAAACAGTATCAGGAATGCCAACAGTGGAATCAAGAATCTACTATGCAAGAGAGAAGATGAATTCAGGGAATGAGGTTTGGTGTAGGAAGCACAGGAATGGGCCTGTATGCAAAAGAGGCATTATTGATGCAGGGTCAGGTCCAGTGATGTCTGAAATTCCAGTAGGTGCGACAGTCCTGAACAAGCACGTGGACCATATGAAAACTGCAAACTCGCAAACAGTGTGGAAGCAAAATGTGCCCAGCTCCTTGTCTGCCTTTCCAATCGTCCCAGAACCTGTGAGTTTTTCCCCTTTCCAGCATTGAAGATACCTCAGTTTCTGAAATGGACACGGTGGGTGTTGCTGCCTCAATGCCTTTGCCACCTGAAGAGACGAATGCATTTCTTTTGAGAAACTCCGGCGCAAGAGGAGATCTACTCGCTGCCCAGATTAGGGGCAGAGTTGGAGGAACCTGGCCTGATGCTACCAAAAAAAGGACCAGCCTATGCCCTCAGACTCAGAGGGGAAGGGATATATTGAATGTAATGAGGTCAGCCAGGTTGATCTCATAGAATGATTTTCCTGACTGGGCTGTTAATCTGTTCCAGTCAGGAATCCCTGACTGACAAATAAGAATGGAGTGTCAGACATCCTGTTCACTCTGAGAGTTGGCTCACAAGGAACGGGATCACAGTCATAGAACTCATCCATGCCGACCAGATAACCCAACCTAATCCCGTCCAGTGTCTAGGACTGCCCATGTGTAAATAAAGGGTGACTTGATGATGGGATACCAGCCTCTGTGGAGTTATCTCATATGCAAGGCCATATTTTTAAGGGGATTTCCTTTTTTAAGATGAAATATTCTTTCCACATCAATCCTGTTTAGATGTCTCAGGATTTTATATGTTTCAGGCAAAATGCCTTTTGTTCTTAACTTCAGCAGAGACAAGTCAAACCTGTATAAAAATTCCTCAAAAAACAGCCATTTCATTCCAGATATAAGTCTCTTAAACCTTCTCTGAACTATCTCCAACACACCTACATTCTTCCATAAATACTGTACACAATACTCCAGGTGCAGTCTAACCAATGCCCTGTATAACTGAAGAGTAACCTCACTACTTTTGTATTCAGTTCCCCTCTCAATAGAAAATAACATTCTATGAGCTTTTCTCTTTACTTGCGGCACCTATATGCTTCATTTGATGTGATTTCATTGTGAAGCTTACTTTTGTGAGTCATGCTTGACGACAACCAAATTCCTCCATATCCTGGACAATTGCTCACCATTTAGATGATATGCTTCTTTCATTCTTCCTGCTAAAATGAGCAATTCTACATTTTCTAGATCCTTGCTGACTTGTGTAGTCTATGTGTATCCCTTATAGTTTCCTTATGTCTTCTTCATAGCTTCATAGCTTGGGAGCTTCATAGCTCCCATCTTTGTATTATCAGCAAATTTAGCTATCGCACCTTTGTTCAAGTCATTTAAATGTATTATATGCAATCGAGGTCCCAAGATCACCTTTGTGGCAAACCACTTGTCAAACATAAAATAACCCCTTTAGGCCTAGTATCATTTTCTTGTTAACAACCCAATCTTCTATCCATGTCAATGTGTTGGTCCCGAAAACAAGAGCTCTTATTTTCCTTTGACGTGGCACCTAATCAAGTGTTTTCTGGAAATTCAGGTACAGGACATCCATTAGTTACTCTTTATCCACAGTAAGTGAATCTCTGCAGTGCATCTTGTAGATAGTATGCACTGCTACTACTGAGCATTGGTGGTCGAGGCAATGGATGCTTGTGGAAGTGATGCTAATCAAGTAGGCTAATTTATCCAGAACAGTGTCAAGCTTCTTGAATGTTGCTGGAGCTACACTAATTCAGACAAGTGGGGAGTATTCCATTACAATTCTGACTTGTGCCTTGGAAATGGTGGACAGGCTTTGGAGAGTCAGGAGTTGAGAGGATTCCTTACCTCTGACCTGCTCTTGTAGCCATTGTATTTAAATGAATAATCCAGCTGAGTTTCTGTTAGCCTATAGCATAACTTAATTTGCTAATTTATTTCAGTTAGCTCTGTTTCCATGCCTTCATAATTGCCCATATTTAAATTTAAAATATTAGTCTTAGACACATTGCTGTCCCTGAAACTGAATGTAAAATTCAATCTTATCATGATCACTACTATTTAGTGGCACCTTAATTTTCAGATAATAAATTAATGTTATCTCAGTGCATAATACCTGATATAGTAGAGCCCTCCCTTTCTTAGCTCCATAAATGCTAAAAAAAATTATCCTGAAAACCTTTGATGAGCACTTCATCTAGACTAACTGAGTGCATTTGATTTAGTTAAGGCTAAAATCTAATAACTGAAACTAGTTAAGGCTAAAATCCCTGATGATTATCTTTGTTTCTTGCTCCCATTACTCTTTTTCTTTTATTCTGTCTTATTGTGTGGGTATTATAAGGGGACCTATACATCACTGCCACATGTGATTTCTCGCTCTTATCATTACTCATGTTATGAAAGTGTAAGTGTGTACTGTACCTTTAAGAGAGAGTGGAAGCTGGCATGGACCTAGAGCTTGTTGAAAAATTTAAAATTGTAACATTTGGTTGTGAAACAAATAGCTGGAGCTACGTTCCATGGTATGCAACAAATCTGAATTTGGCCAATCAATTTAAATTATGCCCCAACATACTAAAATCTAATCGAATTTTAATTTTAATGTTTTGATAACATTAAATGGAGGTGTGTTGGAATTGTGGATGATCAGCCATGATCATAATGAATGATGGTGCTGGCTCGAAGGGCCGAATGGCCTACTCCTGCACCTATTGTCTATTGTCTAACAAACCAATAAGATGGTCTGATGCTTTTGGGTATATAAAATCAGGCATTTTGAACAGTTAGCCAGAGTGGCAAAGAACACCAATGAAGATAGGCCTGCAGAGCCTCTCTCAGAAAGGTATCTTAAAATTTGTGAAGCAAAAGACCAAAGAAAAGACCCAGGAAAGTACAGACGAAGATACCAAGGGAACTGCGACAACTGGCTGGTTATGACATTTGGTTTTTTTTGTAAACATAATCAGGGGATTTTATTGGATCAGTATATTATTGTAGAGTGGGAGGTAGATAAATTGATCAGACAAAGGAAGATTGCCATGTAGATAGTTATTGTTTAATGTTCTTGTGTTTCTCAGAGTTAAAATACATTTCTTTAAATGGAGGGATTTTTGTAGTTATTTGTCACTCATACTTTAACAGATTATGAGGCATGGGAAACTTTTCAGTGGGTCTGGTTCAAATTAGCAGAAGGGTTTACCCCATGTCATAATACTCATCTCTAACTAAACTGCTCTTATGTCCTGATTACCTGAATTTAGGTCAAGCCTCTCTTTTGTACTAGTACTATCAACAATCAATAACCTTTTTTTCATCTTATGTTCTTCCTAAACATTAAGCATCCTTAAATATTTAAGTCCCAAACTACATTATCTTTTAGCTATGTCTCTGCAATTATATTTGTATTTGCATTATCTGTTTGCATGTTTAGTTTTGAATGTTATGTGCATTCAGCAACAGCCTTTATTTTTGTAACCTTTGGGTTATATCTGTGATTTATTCTGAGACTTATACTCTATCCCTTCCTATATGGTCTCATTATCATTTTGCATGTTAATAATTTTCTCTCTTGCCTTGCCCTTTCTCTTAGATTTTCCATATCTTCTCAAATTTAATTGCTTGAAAACTGTCTCCACTTCCCTAGTCACACACGTCACCAGAACACCAGGCCCATCTCAGTTCAGATGAAGACCACCCCATTGATACAGCTCTGAATTTCCTCTCGATTGGTGTCAGTACCTCAGGAATCAGAACCTATTTATCTGTCACTGATCTTTGAGTCATGTGTTCTCCTCTCAAGCGTTATTTATCCTGTACCACTTTGTTCGTGGCACAGATAATAATGCAGAGATTATTACCTGTGAGGTTCAGTATTTTAATTTGCACCTAGTTGTCTCTACTGTCTCTATAGAACTTCTTACCTAGTTCTACCAATTCATTGGTACCTACCTGAACCACAACACTGGCTGTCCTCCATCACACAGTAATTTATCTTTGAGAAGCTGTCATAAACTGGGCAAGTAATACAGCCATCTGACTCCAGTGCTGGCTGCAGAGAGTAGTATACAATCTCCCTGAGTATACTGTCCCCTACCACCAATGTGTTTCTAGCAATTGCCCTGACTCATATTTCTTCCTGTACCAAGATGATATGCTTTACTCACTTGTGCACCCTGCTGCACAAGTGAGTAAAGCCTATGTTCTCTACTCTAGTTGCAAGAATCTCAAATCTGTCAGGGCTGAGGCTCCTCCATTCCTATCTTTTCAAACCCTGTACCTCCCTCACATGTAGTCATATCCTTCTGCCGTTGACCATGAACCAATTCAGAAGACCCTATTCTAAGGGCTTAAGTGTCTCTGAGAGTATCTCCAGATACCCTTCCCACTCCATAATGTCTCCAGCTCAACATTCTGCTCATAAAATCTCAACCAAGACTGCTGTAGATATATAGACGTTTACTGCAGATGTGTTTGCAATGGATTGTTCCTATGTCCAGAAGTGCTCACAGCCTGCAGTCTCAACACATCACTAAACCTGTCAACTTTACTATGTGTCCATTTATTATTTTCACATAATTTATAGTTACCCTTCCTAATCAATAAGATTTATTATGGGTAGAAACTTTATCAACATTTCATAAAACCTTACAAATGCTAAAAAAAAATCTGTCTTTTGAAAGACAAATGAACAAAATACTCACTAACAAGTTCTCAATTTTGTTAAACTGTCGCCATTTTCTTTCATAACATATAGTTAACAGACTGAGAGCAGCCTCACCCCAGTCACAGCTCCAGCCCAAGCCTCTGCCTTAGTGTTTGTTCCTGCCCCAGCTCCAAACTGTGCTCCAACTTCTACCCCGACCAATTATCCTGCTTCTATCCAAGCTCCAACTTCAGACCCCAGCCCTGACTGCTTACCCCAGCCTCAGTTCCACCCATTGTTCCAGTGCCTTGTCCAGATTCAGAACCCTGTCCCCGTCCCAGCCCTGGATTCTGCCCTAGTTCCTGACCCTGTTCAGCATGAGCCTTACTATTGCCATTGTCTCAGCTCTTTATGAAGTCTGTACCATTGATAGACATTAATTGTGGTGATTAATCAACAATTTCACAATCATTACATAAACAACCAGTGGGATAGTTAAAACATAAAACACTGGTAAGTGTAGTAGTGTCGAGGTAATGCTACTGAACTGATAATCTGGAGATTAATCTGAGACATGAATTCAAAGCTCACAATAAAAATTGGGAAAAATAAATTTTGTTAATTAAACTAATCTGTAATGAACAAAAACTGCCAGTAATGATGAACATAAAACTATTAGATCGTATTGAAAAGCTCTCTGTTTCGTAAATGTTACTATGGGTAGGGAAATCTGTCATTCTTACCCAGTCTGGCCAGTGTGACTTCAAACTTATGACAGCGTGGTTAACGCTGAACTACCCTCTGAAATAGAATAGCAAGTCTTTCAGTGGTACCAAATCTCTATGAAAAAAGTTTGCATCAAAAAACAACAGGAACCTCTCCAGTAGATATGTTCAAGAAATACCTAACCTAGTCAATTGTACAAACTTTTCCTCACCAGCATTTGGGGAGCATGCCAAAAGAGTTGTCCAACAAACTAGTCAAACAATGCTAATGTAAATCATCATCATCGAATCACATCTCAAACCATATTCACACACTCGTCTCCCCATCACTAGTAATTTCTGTCCCATTGAACTGTACAATCTGACCAGAGGTCCAGGAACTGTGGTATACAGTCAACAGTGAGTTCTATTAGGTAAAAACAAGGACTGCAGATGCTGGAAACCCAAGTCTGGATTAGAGTGGTGCTGGAAAAGCACAGCAGGTCAGGCAACATCCAAGGAACAAGAAAATTGACTTTTCGGGTAAAAAACCTTGATGAAGGTCTTTTGTCCAAAACATTGACTTTCCTGCTCCTTGGATGCTGCCTGGCTTGCTGTGCTTTTCCAGCACCACTCTAACCCAGTGAGTTCTCTTGTTAGTCTTCAACATTGACTTCAAACTCAAAGGATCTCTTGGTATCTTATCAAAAAGAGTAAGTAATTTTCCCACTGATTCCATGTACCATCATCACTCAGATGATGCATCAATACTTCTCTATGGTGAACACAATTTGAAACAAGCTCTTACTGTGGCAAGGACACAGAGTGTTTCCTGGTAGGGGAATTCACAATCTAGCAACAATCATGGATCAGAACTACTACCATAAAATCCTATCATACCCTGAGGTAGCATTAGTTTCTGAAGACTGGTTCTTTTAGTGGATGCCACAATGTGTTGTTCATGAAGGGTAAAAGCTATCAAAAATGATGAAAATAAGCACGTTAATTTGGAATTAAAACCATAATTATGTCTAACCTACAATTTGTCAATAATGCAGTTACTTACTACCTGATGCTGAGTTCTAACTAATGCTAATCACAGATGAACCCATAATTTCAAACAATCAGACTGACAACAATGTTTTCTTTCTCGCAAGAACTTCCATTTTACAAACAGCCAGCAAGTCCCCAGAGGCACTTATTTTCACAAAATGACCTGAGTTAATTAATGGTTTCAATTTGAAAGTTCTTTTAATTAACCAAACGCATTAAACAAAGAGGGCAAAGAAATGTAAGCAATAATTCTCATTAAGTGTTTTGGTTACTGGTCCTTTCGTCAAATTCCCATAATTAATGCCTTTTCATTTTCAAATTGTTTGTGACATTAGATCAGGATATTGACAATGTTCCCACCTGAGTGTGTGAATTGAAATAATTAAACACAATAAAAATGTAGGAAAAAATATCACAGTAATCTGTCTTGTCATCACTGTAAGAACAAAGACATCTAGCTGAATGTCAATGAAGAAGTTCCATAAAAATATGCCAATTATGAGGAAGTAATAAATTTTGTGCTTCTCTGTGGTTTAAGAAAGAACCTTGCAATCATTATTCTCAAGAAAGCATAATAATGATTAAGGAGGTTGAATAATTTCTTTATGGTATGTTGGAAATTTATGATTCTTATTTTTTTGCAAACGCAAATTTGGTTATGTTTTCCTGGCATTCATTAATGCAAGAATACATTTTCTAATGCACCACATTAGGTGCACTCAGCTCTGCTTGACAACAGTTCTCATTTGAGACAAGCTGAACAAATGAGGCCTGCTTTATGTACTATTACGAAAATGACAAACCAGTTCCAGATGTTACCTTTTTTCCAAAGGATCTGTTTTGGTTCAAATTGTATTTCTTTGTTAAAAAAAGACTAATGAGAAAAGAAAGACATTGATTTATAGACCGCTTTTTGAAACTTCAGTGTGTCTTAAAGTGCTTAACAGCAAATGTAATATTTGCTAAACTGCAGTTATTATTGTTTGCTGCCATTCCTATCTGCCCTTGAATTGGGCTGTTAAAAATCATATGCAAGCCAGACCAGGTATGAACAGCAAATATTTGGCTTCCCTCAAGGCATATTAGTGAGCTAGATCAATTTTAAAGATAAGCAATTAAAAAAAGAATGACGACTACTACTGAAATTAACTCATTTTCAAATGTATTACTGCCTTGGTGGAACTTGAACCTGTACCTCCAGGGTGTTAGAGTATGATGTGATAGCTGATGATCTTCAACTATTGTTATGTGAAACCTTTGTTAACGCCCATAACACATGAATCAGACATAGCTCATGTACTACTGAGGGGTTCAGTGAACTTTTACTACAGCACCCGGTATGTACGCAAGTACAATACAATCAGGCTTGTTTGTCTTGATTGAGGCTAAGAAATGTGGATGTACAGTAGGGTGCTTCCCTCAGTATGTCATGTTGCAAGAAGACTCAGTAGAATGGCGGCTAAGATCTTTATGCTACCAGGTGACATGCCATGATACTGTATGAGACATGCCATCATGAGCATGTCCCATACATCTGCAGAATAACACAATATCTTCTTTTTCCAAAAGAAAGAAATACCAAACAGATATACATCATTGTATGGCCTGACAGCATCCGTAGAGAGAAAACAGTTGCATTTCGGGTTCAGTCAGCCTTTCTGAGAATGCATGGCCAGATGTGGCGAACTACATCTATGACTGATCTCGCTGGTTCGGCCCACTTTGCTGACTATATCAATAGTGTTGTTTGCATCAAAATTAGGTAATTATTGTTGGCTAGTCACCAAACCTTATGCTGGAGTTCATCTTCCAGCAAGACATTGACATAGACATCTTCATTGAAGACCTTTCCTGAAGGCTTTGGTGAGGGTAGAGGTGATTTGTGCCCGTCCTCTGCAAGTTCCCCTTGAAATAAATAAGATTCATGCCCTTTGCTGCAAGTTCTGGCAACAAAGTTATGAATAAACCCTTGTGGTTTCTGTTTGTATGACATGATTTGGAATCTCACTCTGGAAGCTGATTTGTTGAACAGGTCTTCAGATATTCTCTAGATCTTCTCTGGATCTTCTTTTATCAGCCCCATTTTAAAAAAGAGACATATTTACTCTGTGAAGCCCACCTTTGCCAATAGTAATAAGATTTTCAGAGATCTCCACTTGGGATTGTTTATAACTCGATCTATGAAATAACAGTGTAGATGTTACTTAAATAGCTGCAATTCATGGAAGATGTCATTCACTGCTCAATTCATAATCAATTCTGTGTCTTCCATTTGTCATAGAAGGTCTATTTGTTTTATTTATTGAAAAGGTTTAGAAAAGATTTACAATGATGTTGCCAGGGTTGGGGGGTTAAAGCTAGAGGGAGGCTGAATAGGTTGGGGCTGTTTTCCCTGGAGCGTGGAGGCTGAAGGGTGACCTCATAGAGGTTCAAAAATTCATGACGGGCATGGATAGGGTAAATAGACACGGTCTTTTCACTGGGGTGGGGGAAGTCCAGAACTAGAGGGCATAGGTTTAAGGTGAAGGGAAAGATTTAAACTGGACCTAAGAGGCACCTTTTTGCTGAGGGTTGTGCATGTGTGGACTGAGCTGCCAGAGGAAGTCAGAGTCATAGAGATGTACAGAAACAGACCTACCTGTTCATGCCGACCAGCTATCCCAACCCAATCTAGTCCCAGTTGCCAGCACTTGGCCCATATCCCTCTAAACCCTCCTTGTTCATATACCCATCCAGATGCCTTTTAAATAATGCAATTGTACCACCCTTCACCATTTCCTCTGGCAGCTCATTCCATACACACACCACCCTCTGTGTGAAAGTGTTGTCCCTTAGGTCCTTTTTATATCTTTCCCCTCTCACCCTAAACTTATACACTCTAGTTCTGGACTCCCATACCCCAGGGAAAAGACTTTGTCTGTCTGCCCTATCCATGCCTCTCATGATTTTGTAAACTTCTATAAGGTTACCCCTCAGCCTCCGACACTCCAGGGAAAACAGCCCCAGCCTGTTCAGCCTCTCCCTGTAGCTCAAATCCTCCAACCGTGGCAACATTCTTGTAAATCTTTTCTGAACCCTTTCAAGTTTCATAATATCCATCTGATAGGAGGGAGAGCAGAATTGCACGCAATACTCCAAAAGTGGCCTAACCAATGTCCTGTATAGCCGCATCATGACCTCTCAACTCCTGTACTCAATACTCTGACCAATAAAGGAAAGCATACCAAGCGCCTTCTTCACTATCCTATCTACCTGGGACTCCACTTTCAAGGAGCTAAGAACCTGCACTCCAAGGTCTCTTTGTTCAGCAACACTCCCTAGGACCTTACCATTAAGGTGTGTAAGTCCTGCTAAGATTTGCTTTCCCAAAATGCAGCACCTCACATTTATCTAAATGAAGCTCCATCTGCCACTTCTCAGCCCACTGGCCCATCTGATCATGATCCTGTTGTAATCTGAGGTAATCTTCTTTGCAGTCCACTATGCCTGCAATGTTGGTGTCATGTGCAAACATACTAACTATACTTTCTATGTTCATTCAAATCATTTATATAAATGATGAAAAGTAGTATCCCAGCACCAATCCTTGTGGCACTCCACTGGTCTCAGGCCTCCAGTCTGAAAACCAAGCCTCCACCACCACTCGCTGTCTTCTACCTTTCAGCCATTTCTGTATCCAAATGGCTAGTTCTCTATGTATTCCATGAGATCTAACCTTGCTAATCAGTCTCCCATGGGGAACCTTGTCGAATGCCTTGCTGAAGTCTATGTAGATCACGTCAACCACTCTATCCTTATCAAGCTTCTTTGTTACTTTATCAAAAAAACTCAATCAAGTTTGTGAGACATGATTTCCCATGCACACAGCCATGTTGACTATCCCCAATCAGTCCTTGTCTTTCCAAATATGTGTAAATCCTGTCCCTCAGGATTCCCTCCAACAACTTGCCCACCACCGACATCAGGCTCACTGGTCTATAGTTCCCTGGCTTGTCCTTACTACCTTTCTTAAATAATGGTACCACGTTAGCCAACCTCCAGTCTTCTGGCACCTCACCTGTGACTATCAATGATACAAATATCTCAGCAAGAGGCCCAGCAATCACTTCCCTAGCTTCCCACAGAGTTGTAGGGTACACCCGATCAGGTCCTGGAGATTTATCCACCTTTATGCTTTTCAAGACATGCAGCCCTTCCTCCTTTGTAGTATGTCACCATCTATTTTCCTCATTCAAATCTTCCATATCCTTCTCCACAGTAAACACTGATGCAAAATTCTCGTTTAGTATCTCCCCCATCTCCTGTGGCTCCACGCAAAGGCTGCCTTGCTGATCTTTGAGGGGCACTATTCTCTCCTTAGTTACCCTTTTGTCCTTAATGTATTTGTAAAAGCCCTTTAGATTCTCCTTAACCCTATTTGCCAAAGCTATCTCATGTCCCCTTTTTGCCCTCCTCATTTCCCTCTTAAGTATACTCCTACTGCCTTTATACTCTTCCAATGATTCACTTGATGTGGTGGAGGCTGGTACAATTACAGCATTTAAAAGGCCAGTGCATGGGTGTATGAATAGAAAGAGTTTAGAGGGATATGGGCCAAGTCCTGTCAAATTGAACTCGATTAATTTAGTGGATTTGGTCAGCATGGACGAGGTTGACCAAAGGGTCTGTTTCCGTGCTGTACATCTCTATGACTCTAAGTAGAGCACAGAGCTTGCTTGTTTCTCAGATTTATTCGGTTTGGCAGTCTGACTTTTTTTTTTCCTTCTTTTGCTTCTAATTCACTATTTTTACAGTTTCAACATCTTGAAGAGATTTTGCTGACTTGTGGGATTTGTGACTTTCAGAGATAAAGCCCTGTAGTTGCATCCCTCAGCCACTAGGGAGAGTTTGCACCAAATAAGGAGTGATAACATCACATGAGACTTTGACTTGAAGGGAACAAAATGTTGGAAGCAACTCACCATTGTGAAGAGATAAGCTTCTTTTAAGTCCCTTAAGTATTGTTTTCTTTTCAAAATGGAGGACAGGGTAATTAAACCGATAGTATTCTTTGATTGCTGATATTACTTTTAAGTCTGTAGCAAGCCTTTGAGCTATGAAGTTTTTCTTAAATCTAAAAGAAATCTTTTACTTGCTTAATGTTTATGTTGGAAAACAGAAAGAACTTTTTTTTGTAAAAGATATAGAGGGCCTTTAGCTTGATAGGTCTTGAACTTTAATTGGAGAGAATGTAAGTCTGCTCCTTGTCAATTTAAGTTGGTGATCTATACCCATGTAATCCTATTGCGATTAGTCGTTAAAAGACGTGACAATCTAGAGTTGCCCAATCTTTTGTGAGAATTATTTTATTAACAGTTACATGTAAGGGCAAGAGTCGCTATCATTCTGCTCCAATAACATGATATAGCACATTATGAAAAGTCTCCCATAAACCTCTCAGACACTGTGCCCTAATGCAGTCTAGGCTTGCAATCAAATTTCTGTTCAACTCCTGGCCCTGTGGACAATGTCAGCAAATCAGCTCATGCTGTACATCTCTCTGATTCTATGACTCCATTTAGCACATCTCTTCTCAGAGTGCTCATTTACTTGTGAACAGGACCCTTGTCAGGCTTTTGTTGCAAAGGGTTAATACTCAAATGTGGAATAGTAAGTTACAACAGTAGTAATTTAAGAGATCCCATGATGGATGACACCCTAAAGAGGAAAGCTCCTGTTAGACCTCATGCTGAATTTATAAGTTTAAATAGTTCATCCACTATGGAATAAATAACAATCTTAAAAGAACCTTAAGCTCCAGCATTCTCTCTTAAGTGATATAGAGGACATAATCTCTTCCAAGATGCATCATGACAATAACAAAATTGTGATTGATTACATTGACGTCATGGCCTGAACAGAAACCTTGCTGAAGGGTGATGACATTGTTGGGTCAGCCCACGGCCAGAGGTGGTACAAGATTGCTGTCTGTGGATTTTAATCATGATTTGGAGATGCCGGTGTTGGACTGGGATGTACAAAGTTAAAAATCACACAACACCAGGTTATAGTCCAACAGGTTTAATTGGAAGCACACTAGCTTTCAGAGCGATGCTCCTTCATCAGGTGATATCACCTGATGAAGGAGCATCGCTCTGAAAGCTAGTGTGCTTCCAATTAAACCTGTTGGACTATAACCTGGTGTTGTGTGATTTTTAACTGTGGATTTTAAGTTGGCCTAAGTATGGTGGAGAAGATTTTTTGCTGCAGTAATAGAACTAAATAAGCTAATTCAGCATTCGAGTGAAATCATAACTTGGGATAATAGTGGTTTTAAGTATAAGATAAACCCAAGGTAACGGAGCAAATAACCTTACTAATTAAAATACAGAAATTTTTGTACAAAGTCATAGTGGCAGAAACCTATCTGGGAGATGTTTGAGAACACTCAGCCCAAAGTCTGTAACTTAGTGAGAATTAAAAGAAAAGTATGATCCCACTATAATGTAGTTATTGAATTCGTATGTCCAAGGATCAAAAGGGGAAGATGGAGATATCAAGTAAAATGTTAGGAATTCAGACAAGATTCTTGAGCTGGAAAAGTGGTTGAGTTTCAGTCTTTGTAATGGGATTTGCTTTTTTAGCAGAAATGTTTAGAATAGGGGACAGTAAATTTCATCTTGGGAGCAATCTCTAGTTATTAGAACTGATGTTATGAATTTACTAGCTAGTAGTAGGAATTAGCATCTTTTTGTATCTAGTGTAATAACTGCAAGGATTGGAATGTAAACTATGGGATGCAGAGACTGATTTCAATAAATACCCTGACAGGAACTTTTTCTCCATCAGCAGAAAGACGGCAACAACAGAACAGTTTAAACAAGTTAACCTTGTAACAATACCATGAGACAAAAGATGTAGCAAGGGGAGGCAGAAACAATTGTGAAACAGGGTCACTGTGGCCTCGAATAAACAATTGCTGCTTTGAATCTACAAGCAACCTGAAGACTCCAAACAGGCTTCTTCTAGTGACTTGGCGCAATTATAACAGTGCTTGACTTTCATTCCTTTTGATGGCATTTGAATAGTAATATGAAAAGTATTTAAAGTAACATCAATAGAGTCTATCCTGTTATCAAATTTCTGTTTTAAACCATCTTATAGCAATGCAAAAAGAAGAATTTGAAAAAAAACAGCTGCTAGACAGAGAGACTGGGTTTGTTTGACTTTTCTAAGTCAGGTAAGCAGGAAGCTATTCCCGAAATTGTTAGCTTTGTCACAGAATCATGGTTTTAGGTTTAATTATGTATAACTTTATAAATAACTTTACATTACAGCTGGTATTACAAATATTATAAGTTAGTAGAAATTAAAGCCATTTTCAACCTTCTGTACTAAGCTCAGGAGGGATATGAATTGCATGACCAAATTTGAAAATTTATTATAATAAACAAGTATATGGTACAGCTGGCAAATGTCTCAGAAGGGACATAACAATTGATGCTGGAATGTGGTCCATAAGACGTATTGTAAGAGCGCAAGGACGGGTGATATGGAGTCCGGTAAACTTGATGAGATCATTGGAGACCCTAGGGTTGTCCATACAGGTGTTCATCATTGATCGGGTGTTTACAGGATTAGATGTATAGTTCAGAGGAATGGAACGATGATATCAATGATTCATGTTATTATTGTAAAGTGAAGGGTATAAAAATCCTGTACTTTATTGGGAAAGGTAGAGTGTCGCTGACCTCTCCTTCAATCCAAGCTGTATTTTAGAGGGCAACTTGGCTCCACAGGAAACCCAGATTTGGAGTAGTCTCTCCTCTCCATGTGTAGTAAAGGAGCTCTGAATAAAGATCGATTTGTGCCACTGAACATGGGACACAAGATTCCTCTTTGACACCTCTCCCCATCAACACCCCCTCCATTACTGAAGAAACTGTGCCTAGCTACATCTGCCCCCACTTCCCCATTAAGGCTGTCACAGTGGCAACATCGTACTTATTACCAGAAGAATCTCAATTGATTCTCCACTTATTTTGTACATTTTCCTCAGTTGTACATCTCCCCATGTTTCACTGGTCTCAATCAAAATCTTCACCTATTTCTCTCTTTGCAAATATGAAGAAAATTCTCAAATTATTTTTTATTTTCTCCCTTTAGTCTCTGCACTGAATGGCTTTACACCCTTGCTGATTTCAACCTCCATCTGAACTCATTGTGCTCTGTGTTCACTACCTTATCCAATAGAAACCTCCCCCACATGCAATTCCTGAATCCAAATTCACAGTCATTTCCTTGATTTTGTCACCTCGCACAATCTTTAGTCCGACCATATCAGTTACAGATAAGGTAATCTCCAATCTCTTTCCTGTGTCACTCACCACCCACATTGCCCCATCTCTATGTCCTACTGTGTCTCTCCTTAGGATAAATTATCTTTTAACTCACTTGCAACAGTCATTCCAAAATCACAACTATCAGGCCTTTGATCCTCCATTTGTCACGATATTTCAACAGTTACTGATTGGCTCAACTATACCCTCACCACCATCTTTCTTGTCCTAGACCCCTTAATCCTACTTTTTGTGTATATGACATATCCAATCAAAACTCTGCATTGTCATATAGATGCCAGTGTTATTGCTGTACTGGAACAGCTTGGCTAGGGGCACAGCTGGTTCTAAATCACAAGTCTTCAGTCTTATTGCTGGAACATTGTCAGGGCCCAAAGCTTATGCAGTATTCACTGCTTCTAACCATTTCTTGCTTTTACAAAGAGTGAATCAAATTGACTGAGGACTGGATCTGTGAAGCTGCAGACATATGGAGGAAGCTAAGATGTTTCATCCACTTGGCATTTTTACTGCAAATGTTTTAGCTTTCTCTTTTGTACTAATTTGTTGGGCAGTTTCATTATTGAGGATGGGCTTATTTGAGGAGCATTCTCCTCAAGTGAGTTGCTTAATTGTTGACCACATTCACAATTGGCTGTGGCAGGATTACAGAGTTTAGATTTAATTCATTGGTTGTGGGATTGCTTTGCTCTGTCTATCACTTGCTGCTTCAGCTGTTTTGTAGCTTCACCAGTTTGACATTTTTAGGTATCCCTAGGGTTGCGTCTGGCATGCTGTCCTGCATTCTCCATTGAACCAGGGTTGATCCACTGGCTTGATGGTAATGGTAGAGTGGAGGGTATGCCAGGCCATGAGTTTGCAGATTGTGTTGGAGTTATGCTGCAAGTGATGGCCTCCCAGTACCTCAAAGATCACCAGCCTTGAGTTGCTAGATCAGTTCATGATCTCTTCCATTTAAGATGGTGATAGTATAAAACACAATAGAGGGTACAGTCAATGTTAAGATAAGACTTCACCTTTACAAGGACTATGTTACAGGTAGTGGTCACCCCTACGAATACTGTCATGGTTACAAGTATCTGGAAAAAGTAGATTGGAGTGGACAAGGTCAAGAAATATATCCTATCTTGTTGATTCCCTCACCACTTA
Organism: Chiloscyllium punctatum; assembly: GCF_047496795.1. Lineage (NCBI taxonomy): Eukaryota > Metazoa > Chordata > Chondrichthyes > Orectolobiformes > Hemiscylliidae > Chiloscyllium > Chiloscyllium punctatum. Next base: position 112,816,578 of record NC_092741.1, read on the forward strand.
CTGCAGTGATGTCCCTTAGGACTAGCCTTGCTCTATCAGTAGTGATACAATCATCCTCCTTCCATGCTCATCCAGTATGCACTGTGTTGGTGAGCCATATAATAACTAAAACACACGTTAAAAGGCATTTCAAAAACTACCCACTCATGAACTTTTCCTTTTAAAAAGCGCTGCTCTTGTAACAGTAAAAATGCATCAATCAAACAGAACCAATATGGTATTGACAACAGAAGCTTTACCTCTCTTCAGCAATGTGTCTGACTAACTTGATTGAGTTTTTTCGAAAAAGTAATGAAGAGGATTGATAAGGGCAGAGCAGTGGACGTGATCTATATGAACTTCAGTGTTCTTCATGGTAGACTGGTTAGCAAAGTTAGATCACATGGAATACAGGGAGATTTAGCCATTTGGATATAGACTGGCTCGAAATAGAAGACAGTGGTGATGGAGGGTTGCTTTTCAGACTGGAGGCCTGTGACCAGCAATGTGCCACAATGATTGTGCTGGGTCCACTGCTTTTTGTCATTTATATAAATGATTTTGATGTGAACGTAGGAGGCATAGTAAGTTTTCAGATGAATTTGAGGTGTGGTGGACAGCAAAGAAGGTTACCTCAGAGTACAATGGGATCTTGATCAGATGGGAAAATGGGCCGAAGGAGTAATAGGTGGAGTTTAATTTAGATAAATGTGAGGTACTGTATTTTGGAAAGGCAAATCAGAGCCGGACTTACACACTTAATGGTTGGCTCTGGGGAGTGTTGCTGAGCAAAACCTTGGTGCGCAGGTTCATAGCTCCTTGAAAGGTGGAGTCTCAGGTAGACAGCATAGTGAAGAAGGCATGTGGTGCGCTTGCCTTTATTGGTCAGTGCATTGAGTATAGGAGTTGGGAGGTCACTTTGTGGCTGTACAGGACAATGGTTAGATCACTTTTGGAATTCTGGTCTCCTTGCTATAAGATGCTGTGAAACCTGAGAGTTCAGAAAATATTTGTAAGGATGTTGCCAGGGTTGGAGGGTAGGCTGAATGGGGAGAGGCTGAATAGGCTGAGGATATTTTCCCTGGAGCGCCAGAGGCTGAGGGGTAACCTTATAGAGGTTTACAAAATCATGAGGGGTATGGATAGGGTAACTAGACAAGGTCTTTCCCCTGAGATGGGGAATCCAAACTAGAGGGCATAGGTTTAAGGTGAAAAGGGGAAACATTTTAAAAGGGACCTAGGGGTAACTTTATCACACAGAGGGTGGTACGTGTATGGAATGAGCTTCCAGAGGAAGTGGTGGTGGCTTGTACAATTACAGTATTTAAAAGGCATCTGGATGAGTATATGAATAGGAAGGAAGGGTTTAGAGCGATTTGGGCCAAGTGCTGGCAAATGGGACTAGATTTCTTTAGGATATCTGGTCGACATGGATGAATTGGACCGAAGGGTCTGTTTCTGTGCTGTACACCTCTATGACTCTATGTCCATAAAGACTCTTACAAATGTTTACAGATGCATCGTAGAGAGCATCCTACTTGGATGTATCACAGCGTGGAATGGCAACTGCTTTTCCCAAAATGGGAGAAACTGCAGAGAGTTATGAACACAGCCAAGTCCATCACACAAGCTAGCCTCCAGTCCATTGCCCTCATCCATACTTCCCACTGCATCAGCATAGCAAACAATATAATCAAAGACCCCCTCGCCCTGATTATACTTTCTTCCATTGGACAGAAGACATAAAAGTTTGTGTACATGTACGAACAGATTCAAGAATAGCTTTTCCCCCTGCTGATGTCAGACATTTGAATGGAGCTCTTTTATGTTAATGTTGATCTCTCACTGCAGTTGTATCATTGTATCCTGCACTCTCTTCTGTTGCCCTATCCACGTGTATAATAAAATCTGTATGTAAATCATACACTTTTCACTACCTTGGTGCATGTGACACTAATAAATCAAATCAAATCAAAATGTTTACATCTTTTAACTTTGTCTAGATAAAAACATTGAAAACAAAAGCATCTTGAAGAAAAATGACTTCTTATAACACCATAAGGTTAACAATCAATCAAAGTAAACACTCCATTATTTTTATGAAGGGAGGCTGTTATCTGTGGAGTGCCACAAGGATCGTTGCTGGGTCCACTACTTTTCGTCATTTATATAAATGATTTGGATGTGAGCATAAGAGGTATAGTTAGTAAGTTTGCAGATGACACCAAAATTGGAGGTGTAGTGGACAGTGAAGAGGGTTACCTCAGATCACAACAGGATCTTGATCAGATTGGCCAGTGGGCTGAGAAGTGGCAGATGGAGTTTAATTCAGATAAATATGAGGTGCTACATTTTGGGAAAGAAAATCTTAGCAGGACTTATACACCTTAATGGTAAGGTCCGAGGGAGTGTTGCTGAACAAAGAGACCTTGGAGTGCAGGTCCATAGCTCCTTGAAAGTAGAATCACAGGTAGATAGGATAGTGAAGAAGGCATTTGGTATGCTTTCCTTTATTGGTCAGAGTATTGAGTACAGGAGTTGAGAGGTCATGTTGCAGCTGTGCAGGACATTGGTTATGCCACTGTTGGAATATTGCATGCAATTCTGGTCTCCTTCCTATCAGAAGGATGTTGTGAAACTTGAAAGAGTTCAGAAAAGATGGAGGATTTGAGCAATAGGGAGAGGCTGATCAGGATGGTGCTTTTTTCCCTGGAGCGTCAGAGGCTGAGGGGTGACATTATAGATGTTTACAAAATTATGCGGGGCAAGGATTGGATAAATAGACAAAGTCATTTACCTGGGGTGGGGGAGTCCAGAACTAAGAGGGCATAGATTTAGGGTGAGAGGTGAAAGATATAAAAGAGACCTAAGGGGCAACTTGCTCACGCAGAGGGTAGTATGTGTATGGAATGAGCTGCTGGAGGATGTGGTGGAGGCTGGTACAATTGCAACATTTAAAAAGCATTTGGATGGGTATATGAATAGGAAGGGTTTGGAGGGATATGGGCCGGGTGCTGGCAGGTGGGACTAAGTTGGATTGGGATATCTGGTTGGCATTGACGGGTTGGACCGAAGGGTCTCCGTGCTGTACATCTCTATGACTCTGTGACTGTATGTCTAGCTGAAACAGCTGACTGTGCGCAAAGAAAAATATTCCTTCTTTGACAGCTTTTTCTCAATGATTCAATATTTATTTACAGAAGATGACGAGGTGTCAAGTGCTTGGAGTTTCTGTTATTGCCATTTTAATGTGTATGTTGAGTACCATTTTTCTAGGGCTGTAGTAAAAATGTTTTGTTCACAGGAAATTATGAATGAATGACTTTTTGTTTAAAAGATTTACCACACGTGACTTTGTTGCTATAGGGACATTGATATCTGTACAGTATGAGTGCTGGGGGAGTGAGCATGGACATGCCATAAGTTACAATGGAGAGTATGACAGACCACTGGGGGAAGGTTGAGGGTTGACATGGCAGAGTATGAAGGGCCATTGGGATTGGTAGAGACACAGAATTGTTATGAAAGGTATGAGGAGTCATGGGAGGGTGGGGGAAGGGTACAGATTGACATGGCAGGTATCCTGGCAAATGCATGGGTGATGAGGTGATGTGAGTGCAAGAGGGCTGCTTTCTGTTTTATTGTTTTTATTACAGCGAGGACAAAGTTCTAGCACTAAACCAGGCCTGTGTATCAGCCCACCTCTGTAACCAGCCAACGTTGCTGAGGCTGTCTCTATATTCTTTCTGAGGTTCTGACTTCAGTTAACGTCCGCCCTGCTGGAAACAAATCCTGACTTAATACATACTCTGTCCTGAGGCAGGGGGCCCAAGGTGGGACATTTCCCAATTTCTGCTACTAGCCTCAGGATGAAAATGCAGCCCATAATTTTCTCAGGTGGTGGTGACATGAAGGAAAGAGAAATCCCGAACAAGGAATATAAACTGAAAATTAGAGCTCAACCTTCCAGGAGGGGGGAGGTCACAATGAACCTCGTCGTAGAAAAGATACTGCCAGTTGAGAAATCATTCCTCTAAAAGCAGTATTGAGTTAATTGAAAATGATCGAGTTTTGTTAGACAAGGGCTTGAAGGGTTACAGACCAAAATATGCTAATGTAATTCAAGATACAAATCAGACATGATTTAACTGAATGACAGAACCGTTCTGAAGGGCTGCAAGTTTACTCTTATTTACTGTGCTATATGCCAGATATAGAAACTGGACAGTTACGTGTAGAATTTAAAAATTATTATTTATATTACTTAACAAAGACATTGTCTCAATAATATTGTCCATCTGCTGATGCTTTTTCCAGCATTCTTTCATGTCACCAAAGGAAAAAAAACAGATGACCAAAGGCCCAAAGGGAGGAACCTTTGGCTTGGAATTAGACCTACACTAAACTGGGGGTCTTGTGGTAATGTCACTGAATTTGTAATTCAGGAGCATCAACAGAAGGGGATGAATTCTAAACCCAGCACAACAGCAATTCAGTTAATGATTCTGGAACTGAAAGCAAATCTCAGTAGTGGTAACTGCTGTTTTTTTTAAAATCCAATTTTGTTCACTCGTGCCCTTTAGTTCAGGCAATCTGCCACCTTTACCTGGGCTGGGCTACATGTGACTGCAGGCTTCCAGTTACTAGTTCCAAGGGCAACAAATACCAGCTTGCCCTTGTCAGCTACATCCAAATCTTATGAAAAAATATGCAACGGTACATCTGTTAAAAATCCACTTGTATTTATTACTTGCTATCATCACCTTCATCTTCTGCAGTGTTTTGAATCCCAATGTTCTGACTCAAAGTGTGAATGCTGGCCCCTGAGCCAAAGCTGGCACATCTAAATAGACACCTCAAAGAAAGCTGCATGCCTAGTAACGCTGAAATAATGGATTTCTTCAGCCATTCTTCAGATTTCTAATTATTATTGATTTGAAAACACATCACAGATACTTAAATAATGAATTGTTGAAAAAATATAGGAGAGGACAGAGCAATTGATCTTAGATGATGTTGGGGTGAAGTCATGGTGTGAAGGATGAATGGAACTTCTATCATTGATTTCTGACCAAGGTGTTTAACAAAGTGGTCGATTTAAATTGGTGGTTTCTGCATTTTTGTCACTTTTATAAAAATTGATGTTAACAGTTGCCACATGATAGATATTTTTTCAATGCAAGCTGTTTTACATATAATTGGTGTATGACACAGACCAAGTTCCCTTCAGTGTCCACTACTGACTGTGTCATGTTCATTGCAAGAGAATAAATCGGCATTGAGATATGAGGGATTCCTTTTTTGATTAGGAGGAGGTCAGTGTTAGCTGTCTGGCGTGTTTGCCTGCATAGAATTTTTAATTCAAAAAGGGAGGAGGCCACTTGGCCCAACTAGTCTGTGCTAGTGTTTATGTTCCACGTGAGCAGCCTGCCATCCTTCGGCATTTTGTTATATTTCATTTGCTTACCTTGCTATTTATTTTGACCTTTTGTACCTATTTAGATTTGGCTTAAATGCATTAGCCTTGACTACTTCTCCATATCTGATTGCTCACAGCATTCATAACAAGATGGATAAATTGATAGCTGTGATCCAAATAAATGAGTTTGACATGATGGTAATTTCAACAGGAACATGAACGTTCCAAAAGAATTTGACTTTTCAGAACATCAACAATAAAGGAAAAGGAAGAATGCAGCTCTGTTTACGTTATCAATTTGGGTGGAGATAAAAATAATAAGAGAAAGAAGAAGCTGGTTTGACTAGTTTAAGTTTTCTGTAGTCAGAGTATTAGTCAAGAAATATAGGGATGAGGTTGGGATGCAATTGTAGGAAAAGTGCTGTAATAACTGGAAAATTGTAATCTTCATACAGATTGGATGAATCAGGTTGTCAAAGGGGGCCTAGAGGATGAGTTCACAAAGTGTGCATGTGACAGTTTCTTAGAACAATGCATTCCAAAACGAACAAAAGAACAGCTTATTTTAGAGTTGCTAATATGTGATGAGGCCATAATAAAGGTTGCACTTGATAAAAGTAATCATAATGTCAAAAGTTAGCACATATTTGAAAGGTAGAAATGTAGGTGTGAAATTAGAGTCCTAAACTTGAATAAAGATAACTGCAAAAGTATGAAGACAGAATTGACTGAAATAAACTGGGAAATTAAGTTCAAAGGTTAGATAGTGGAGGAACAGTGGCGAACATTTAGGTAGATGTTTCTTAACTCTCAATAAATATGCATTCCACTGAGAAAGACTCTATGAGAAAGGTGCAATGTTCATGGCTAACTAAGGAAGTTAAAGATGGTGTAAAATTGAAAATAACAATGCTATGTTGTTGAACCAGCATTACCACCAAAGCCAATGTTGAAAACAAATAATGTTGGCCAGTAGATTGGGAACATTTTAGAAACCAGCAAAGGGTGATTTAATTGAATAATAAAGGAGGAAAAACTGGATTCTGAGAGATTATTAGCAAGAAGATATAAAAGCAAAAGCTTCTATAAGTTTATAAGAATAGAAAAAGCAGTTAAAATGATTTGGAGATGCCAGTGTTGGACTGGGGTGTACAAAGTTAAAAATCACACAACATCAAGTTATAGTCCAACAGGTTTAATTGGAAGCACACTAGCTTTCGGAGCGACGCTCCTTCATCAGGTGGTAGTGGAGGGCTCAATCCTAACACACAGAATTTATAGCAAAAATTTACAGTTTGATGTAACTGAAATTATACATTGAAAAATTGATTGCCTGTTAAGCCTGTTATCTGTTATAATACAGTGATAGTTTCACTTCTTTCATGTTGTGAGTGTGAGAAAGTGTATGTATGTAGTGAGTGTGTAAATCACAAAACCTTTTTTTAAAAAAGTTGCATTCTTGGGTTAGCTGTTAACAATGGTGATAGCTAGACAATATGTTGAAGGTGTTGGCCCCCTGTGTTCTCTGTCTATGCCATGATGTTTAGATTGATTCTAATCTAAAAAGTGAGATAACGGAGTTTTATATAAATTCATGCAGTTTTTGAGCTCAGAGTTCTAAATGAATGCATGCAGTTTTTGAGCAAAGTGCAATGTAACCCTGCAACACACACTCTCTCACGCACACAGGCACTCCTATACACACATACACACGGACACACATACACACAGACGCGCACACAGACACCCACACACACCCTTACAGACACACACACTCCCACACTCACACATGCATCCCCTCACAGACTTAAGACATTCTGCACTCACTACATACATACACTTTCTCACACTCACAACCCCTAACCCAGACAGACACACATACACACATTCACCATTGTTAACAGCTAACCCGAGAATGCAACTTTTTTAAAAAAAGGTTTTGTGATTTACACACTCACTACATGCATACACTTTCTCACACTCACAACATGAAAGAAGTGAAACTATCACTGTATTATAACAGATAACAGGCTTAACAGGCAATCAATTTTTCAATGTATAATTTCAGTTACGTCACACTGTAAATTTTTGCTATAAATTCTGTGTGTTAGAATTGAGCCCTCCACTACCACCTGATGAAGGAGCGTCGCTTCGAAAGCTAGTGTGCTTCCAATTAAACCTGTTGGATTATAACCTGGTGTTGTGTGATTTTTAACAGTTAAAATGAGTGTTGGTCCCTTGGGTGGTGAGATTGTAAATGTCAATAATTTTGGATAATTGTTTTGAATCTGTCTTCAGACTAGAAGGCACACAAAACATCCTAAGAATAGTGGAAAATCAAGATGCAAAAGGGAGAGAATGAGTTGAAACAAATATGTCCAGTAGAGAAAAATGTGCTGAGAAAACTCATGGGATGAAAGGCTGATAGGTTCCCTGGACCCCATAGTCTGAATCTCAGGATCTTAAAGGAAAGGGCTGTAGAAAGAATGCCTGCATGGGTAATAACCTTCAATATGTTATAGATCTAGAGGGTTCCTAGTGCATCGTAAAACTGCAAATGTAGCACAACCAATAGAGAATGGAGAGAGAGAGAGAGAGAGAGAAAACAGAAAATTATACACCAGTCAGTCTAAAACTTCTCATTGGAAAAATGCAAGAATCCATTTTTGATGAGCTCTTGACAAATGTTTAGAGAATCGTAATGCAATCAGGCATCATCAACATGCTTTGTAAAAGGGAAATCATGTTGTCAAGTTTATTAAAGTTCTTTAAAGATGTAGCAAGTAAAGTAGATAAAGGGGAACTGGCATTGGGAATGTAGTTGGATTTCCAAAAGGCATCCAGTATGCGCCACATAAAAGATTTTGAAACAAGATCTTTAGAATCAGCTAGCTAACAGGAAATTGTGAATCAGAATAAACGATCATGTCAAATTGATTAAATACTACCTGGTAAGGCAACATAGGCATAAGTGCTGGGCCTTTAGTTTTTATTGATCTATATTAAAAACTTGGATGAAGAGTTTCACTGTATTGCAGCCAACTTTAATAATGATACAAAGAAAATAAAAAGGAAAGCAGAATGTTTTTTTAAAATGGGGATTGTACGATAGCATTCTGCAGTCTGCTGGATCTGGGTGTCCTTTGACATGAATCACGAAATGATAGCCTGTAGGGACAGCAGATAATTAGGAAGGCCTTTATTACAAACTCATTAGGGCAACAGTCCTGCTTGGACTTTACTTATATTGATTATGTTGTAAGATGGCTACCTGCAATGAGGGCCTCATGTTGATGTCATATGACTATGGAATGCCAGAATACACATTTATACATTTTTTTATCCAAGCATTACCCTTTTTATGCAACAAAATACAAAACAAATTTGTGCACAGTACCATTTACAGTGTGTCATTCCTAAATTACCTACTATGAAAACAACTGTTACTGTGTATGAGCAAAGCTTTTACAAAGTGCCTTTTCATCAGTCTCTTTATATGTATAGCATGCATATTGATTAGTTACTTTTTCTCCGATACCTCTTGGTTTGAATGAAGTGCTGTTTCGTTTAGTTTCAAAATCTTCTCAGCTGACTCCGATTTATAATGTTGCTATGGACACTCTCTTCCTTTTGGGAACAAAGTTTCTCCTGAAATCCTCATTCTTTCACCTCTGAAGGAATTAAATCTTGATTCATTCTTTCAGCATTCTGTGAACAGAGGCCATGCTGAATGGGAAGTGCTTGCCTTTTTTTGCATTCCTCACCTCTGTGGCACTAACAGCTGTGATGCCACAAAGCTAGATTTCAAGTCTATCAAACGTTTCCAGATAGGCAAAACCTTTCAGTTATGGTAACATCACCTCTTCACTCCCTCTGCTCCAGCATTACATACAAATCAGGAGGAGGAGGGTGGAGAGAGGGACGTGGTGAAAATACAACCACAAAGGAAGGTGGCACTCACAAAACTGAAACTGAAACATTTGTGGACTGACAAGCCCAGGTTCTGATAGACGTTATTGTATGCTCTTTAGAGAGGAGGCTTATGAGATTGTAGATGCATGGTGTTAATTGTCATAAAATTCCCTAGATTTATAAAGCTTCCATTAGACTGTATTGGAGAGAGATGTCAAAGAGGCGTCTTGAGACTTGTGTTTAGTAACATAAATTGATTTTTGTTCGAAGCTCTTTTACCACATGTGAGAGAGGCCAGAGATAGCTCTGAATCCTGCCCTCTTAATTATAGCTCAGATCAGAGGAGAGGTCAGTGACACTCGACCTTTTCCTATAAAGTACAGAATTCGTATCCCCTTCACTTCACAATAATTACATAATTGTTCCACCCTCTCCCACAATGTATACATCCAAACCTGTAAATACCCAATCAGTGATGCACACCTGTGTGGATAACCCTAGGTTCTTTCATGATCTCAAGATGTTTACCAGACTCCCTATCACCTGTCCTTGGGCTCTTAGATCTAACTGACCACATTCCAACAACAATTGTTATTTCCCTTCTTAGACATTCATCATCTGCATTGCATATTTATTTATTAGTAATAAATTTTCAAATTTGGTTCTGCAAGTCATATCCCTTGCTGACTTGATGTCTTTCTCTCCCCCGAGCTCCGGTGTTTCCTTGTACAATAAACTCTGTCATTGAACCCTGATTCTGACTCCAAGGCTGGTGTTGCTCCCCACAACAATCGGTGCTGTGAGCAGGGTTCTTGTTACTGGTGCCCTGGTCGAAGGCCACGATAGGGGAGCCGGGATAAGGACCAATTTGTACCTGCAAACAGGAAGAGTCCGACTGGGCCAAAGACACAGTTTAAAAGGTATACCGATTGTAATTTGCTACAGTACTGAGTTTAAAAACAAAATTAAGTGCATGTCTGTGGCGAGTAGGTGTTTAACTGTATTTACTGTTGTAAGAATCTGCTGCTTGTGCTGAAACAGCCAGAGGACAAGGTCGTGCCTGTGTCAAGAACCCTGCCTTAAACCGGTTGTTAAGCAAGTAGCACCGCAACCCCCCCACCCCACATGAAGGTTGGGATTTGAAGTGGGAATTGAGCTGCCAAGGGCACTAGGAGCTGTGAATCACAAGTGGCAAAGTCAGGTAACATTGGACTCAGTAAGGGTGAACAACGCAGAGTCCAGTTAGAGTTTAAGTTAAAAGTTGGGTGTTGTTTGTACTTTAATTTCCAATGTGGTGAGGAAGAGGAGCTGATCGTTCTGACCAAGAGCCAAACCTCAGTGGAGCACACGTTACCAAGGTGGGGAGCATGGACACTGTGAGTAACCGTGATACCCCATCAGTCCGTAGTGGAACGACAGAGCTTGAATAGTGGCGGTGGCCAAGAGGGCAAAGAGTCCCACCAGTAGAGAGCACACCGGGCTAGAGGTAGGTTTCTGGGCCTATCAGGAGGTGTTGGAACAGTAGAGGTGGCCGAGAGGGTAGCGGAGTCCCGTAGAGAGCATACCCTATTGAGCCAGCATTCCCAGCCAACTGGGAGGTACCGATTAGTAATGGTGGCTGGCAAGGTAGAGAAGTCCCACCGGTAGAGAGCACAACTTACTTGGAGGCTGCTATGGCCATACAGATAGTGCTGGGACAGTATTATTGACCTGGGGGTAGACAAGTCCCCACTGGATTAGGAACACTTTCTGTTGGTGGTATCCAGGGGTACACAGTCTGCTAAATGGCAGATCAAAGTTTCAAGGGGGTACTGCAGGTTCCCTTATTGAGAAATACAAGGAGACAGGCAAGGGTTGACAGAGCAAATGAAGAAAAGTGCTTGGGATCCATATCCAATAAAACCTGAAGTAGAAAAAGCACTTGTGGAGATAGTGCAAGGACTAGTGAGACAGGAAATCCTGAAAGAAACCACAAGTACAACTAATTCCCTGACGTGACCAGTAATAAAGTCTGATGGCAGCTACTGGCTCACCATTGATTACACAGGACTAAATAAGGTTACCCCTAAATTGCACCTCATTGTAGCAGGTCCCTCCACCATTTTAAATCGATTGGCCCCTGAACACAAGATTTTTACTCTTTTAGACATAGCCAACGGTTTCTGATGTATCCCGTTACACCCCGAATCCCAGAACAAATTAACTTTTGCAGTAAGGGACAGTCAGTACACATGGACTTGCCTGCCACAAGGGTTCCACAACAGCCCCACTACTTTTCCCAGGGTGATGAGTGACATTCTGAAGAGAATAGATTTACCAGAGGATAGCACTCCCCTCCAATAAGTAGATGATATCCTAATTGCCTCAGAGTTGGAGTCAGGATACCCCAGAAGGTTTGATGTCTAGTATCGCAGGAGTTGGCAACCGCAGGGTTAAAAGTCAACCCCACAGAAGCACAACTTGGCAAAACACAAGCCTTATACCTGGGACACCTCATTTCCCAGGGGCTCAAAGAAATGCCCAACAACTGCAAGAAGGCAATCCAAAGATGCCACTGTCAGGGGAGTCAGAAAGGTCATGAGGCTGTTCAACTACAGCAGGAGCTTTATACCTGAGTTTGCAAAATTGGCTGAACCAATCCAGAGATTAATTAAAGGAGGCAAGCCTGCCCTGGAGCCTGTAACCTGGGGGCCAGACCAGGGGGAAGCATACAGTCAGCTTAAGACTCGACTCATATCACCCCCTGGGCTAGGGCTGCCAGATCCCAGCAAGGAATTTCACATCCACTGAAATAATGAGGGAGAACTTTACTCTGCAGTGGTCACCCAAGACCACGGTAGCAGGAGAAGGCCCATAGAGTACTACTCAGCTACAGAAGGGCTGGTAGTCACTGGGTTGTCCAGGTGCATAGCAGCCTTACTCTGTGCTGCTTGGGCCATTAGGGTTAGCGAGCCCATAGTAATGACAGGGAATGCCATCCTCCACACTAAGCACACTCTCGTAGAGACGCTAAACACAGGGAAACTGAGGGCCGTCTCCAATATGAGAAGGGCAAAGTGGGAGGCAGTTCTTTTACCACCTCAGCTAGTCTGTGGTAATAGTAGGGACATGGGAGAAAACCCAGCTGAGGGAATTATAGACATGGGAATCACAGAACTGTGAGGATATAGATGGGGGTAGAGGAAAAGACCACCCCCACCCCCAGACACAGCCAAATAGACCTTCTTTGTGGACGGGTCATGAAAATATGTAGCAGGGTCACCCTGAACAAGATGGACGATGGTAAATGATAAGTTAGAAACCGTTATTTCTGGAAGGATTGATAGAAGTCAATCCACACAGGTAGCAGAATTGGTAGCACTCACCAAAGCATTGGAACCAGCAAAAGGAAAAACCATGAATATATATACAGACAGTCAATATGCCTTTGGTGTAGTCCATGACTATGTGGTGGCATGGGGTAGAAGAGGGTTAACCACTGCGGTGGGCTCTCCTGTCAGACACTAATTAAGAATTCAGGCACTATTGCATGCCAGTGAACAGCCAAAAGAGGCTGCAGTGTTAAAAATAAAAGCCTATCAAAAGGAGCCAGCAAAAGAGAGTCCACGTCTGATAAACCTCAAAGGAAACCAGGCAGCAGACCGAGCAGCTCAGAAAGAGAACAAGTAGCCATTAACGAGGCTGTAATAGCCACTATTAAATTAGCGAAAGACGCTATCCAAATTCAACAGCTACAGGAGGATACCCCACAGGAAGAGAGAGAGCAATGGAGACTGCAGGGGCATTCACAGGGGAGGATGGTGTCTTGAGGCGAGCAAACAAGGTGATAGCACCAGCGTGTATACAGAACACATTGCTTGGACTGCACCACAGGCTCTCCCATACAGGTAGAGAGGCCGTGATAGAAAGCCTAAGGTGAGAATGGTGGTGGAAGGGAATGGGAGGAGACGTGGCCAAGTACTGTCTTTGATGCATGGTTTGTGCACAACATATGGAGACCCATAAAAGTTAAAATGGGACACCAGTCCAGATGTAGGGGACCCTGAGAACACCTTCAGATAGATTTCACAGGGCGACCTTCCCATGGGAAACGTACTGCCTGGTCATCATAGACCAATTCACCCAGTGAGTAGAGGCATTCCTGACCAAAAGCTGCACTGCGATCATTGTGGCCAGAATATTAGCCGAGGCGGTAATCATGAGGTTGGGGGTGGAGGCGGGATTGGAGGTGTATCCCTTCAGATCGACTCCGACCAAGGGAGGCATTTTACAGGCAAAGTCATGAAGACTGTCTGCCAATTACTCGGCATTAGACAAACAATTTCACTTTCCCTATCACTCCCAGAGCTCAGGAATCTTAGAGAGAATGAACAGAATGCTCAAAAATACTTTAGCCAAGGCTATGCACACCTCAGTGGTTAGCACTGCTGCCTCACAGCACCAGAGACCTGGGTTCAATTCCCGCCTCAGGCGACTGACTGTGTGGAGTTTGCACATTCTCCCCGTGTCTGCGTGGGTTTCCTCCGGGTGCTCTGGTTTCCCCCCACAGTCCAAAGATGTGCAGGTCAGGTGAATTGGCCATGCTAAATTGCCCGTAGTGTTAGGTAAGGGGTAAATGTCAGGGTATGGGTGGGTTGCGCTTCGGCGGGTCGGTGTGGACTTGTTGGGCCGAAGGGCCTGTTTCCACACTGTAAGTAATCTAATCTAATCTAATCTCAGGCAGAACATGGGCTGAAGTGCTGCCCAGCCATACTAATGAGATTAAGAACCACCACAAATCAGGCAACCAGGCTAACACCACATGAATTAATGACCCGGTAAGAAATGTAATTGCCAGAGACAATAATCACAGGTGTCACTGATGTGGGTCCACTAAAAGATAAAATTTGGTGGTATGTGATAGAATTAAGTGCCCAACTGAAAGGGATGCAGAAATCTGTAATTGACAAACAGGACAAAAAGAATAAGTTGGGGGAACTTGAAATCTTCCCTGAGGTCCCAGCAGCAGGAAGCCACATCCTGGTGTGAGCACTGCCCAATAAACCAGGCTGTGCCCCAAAATGGAATGGGCCATGCAACGTGATAATAATTGGGACAACTGTGCCTGTGTAGATATTAAAGGGAAGCACTGGACCCAACTAAAACCGTTTAAAGACTCCTGTGACCAAACTAATGCCATTGACCACTCCCCAAGTGCAGACAGGAAAGGTGGACAAGACAGTCATCCCGGGGAGAGTACCGAAAACACAACTGAACAAACCACACAGAAGTATGACTGCACCTCCTGACGAAAACAAAGACTTTGACTGATAACTTTATTTTAACTGTAAAATGTATATACTTGGATGTATTTCACTGTGTTTAAGTGTTGTGACTGTCTGGAGCATGTCAGGATTTGAAGATAACCTCTTCTGTAAAACCCACCTAAGTTTACATGGAAAGTAAACAGTCTGCTACCCACTGGGGTGATCAGTGGAATCCCTATTTGTGGTCACCCGGTGTGGACCCCTCATGACCTGCATACAGAACATGCCTCAGGTGCGCTGTGTAAGGGGCAGATAGGAACTGCAAACGTGGACTCCAGGATAGACGTGTGCAGCTGGGAAGACCATCGGCACATGGGGCCAGGACCCCCACCCCATTCAAAACCCAATAATTACACACTCTATTTCACAGGGCAGGGATGGGGATGTGTTTATGCCCTGGTTCCCAAAAATGACTCATGCGTCCAGACACCGTGCACTTATCAGCACTGTATAGTCACCAAGGGACAGTTTATCTGAAACTGCAGCAAGCAGGCATGCTTGAATGTGACCATGGGCAGACAATTCATATGTGGTCAGTGCAGTGGCACCCATGTCAACTCTGCCACATGGACATACCCGTTCGATACTTACCAGCTGTGGGGAGCACCCGGGGGATCAGGGGCGACATGGTGTGGACAGACGGAAGGACAGGACAATGTCTGTTACCGAGCAGTGAAGGGATTTGTTTTTCTATTTAAGGGGACTTAAGTGACAGACACCCCAGACCTCCCAAACCTGTTCGCAGTAAGGACAATTGCACACCTTAATGTAAAAATGCCCCAGCAAGGGACATGGCCGGAGAAGGATAGTGACCTGCTCCATCAGTCAAGAATTCTCTGCTGACTGGCAGGCCCCCACCACTTTGGGGTCATCACTGGGATATGGATTCTTGGGATCTCTATCTTTGGGGGGCACAGCAGGAGTCGTCAGCGCTAAAAACCGAAATTACCTTGCATGTGGCCTAACTATCTTAGGCAATATTACCTCAAAAGCTCTGGAAGCAGTTAATACAGAGTTGGCTAAACTCAGACTCTACACACAGCAGACACGTTACGCGGTGGATTATCAATTAGCACAGCAACAGGTAGTTTGAATGATTATTGGTGACAATTGTATTCCCTATGTTATTGATGCCTGTTATAACATTACAGAAGCCATCAAGAATATCCAAGACCAGCGAGATGATAGTTTTCGACAGAGAGCCATAATTACAGATAGCTGGTTAAATTGGTCGGTCGGTAAATCTTGGGGACCCCATTTGGCACACGGGATAGTTCTCCTCATTGCACTCATGCCGGTCTGCTGTGTGGGCCGTTGATATTTAAAGCTCTGCTGTAAGGCGCTACTGACGAGAACTGTACCAGCAGCAAGTGTCATCACTGAACAGTCCCCAACGAAATTGACACTCCATGATGCCCCTCGGGTGGAGGAGCTCCTAGAGATGACATACCTCCATATGTGAATTGAGTGGTCTGCGGGAGATCACCAAAGTCATCTCCTTGTTGAGAAAAGGGGGGAAGTGAAGTGGGAGATGGCATGGGCAGGGTGACACTAGGCACACCGATACACAAGATGACCAGCTGACCACAATGTGGATAGAGATAACAGAGCAAGCACAGACACTGTCTGGGCCTACCAGATCGCCAGCACAATGCACTCGCAACCTAGTTGATTAGTTTAAGGCGGGTGGGGAGAAAATACACGTGAGAAGCGTATACTGCCCGCCGAAGTATCTGGGTCCAGTCAACACCTTTGATAGAAATGCTAATAGTTTGATATAGCAGGGCTGCAGTAATTGTCCTTCTCAGGTAAAGCGATTAGAGCCCATTACTATACCAATGGACTTGTGTGCAGACATTGAAACTGACAAAGCCTGCGCTGAAACTGACAATGACCACGCTGAAATTAACAAATCCTGTGCTGAATCTGACAATGACTGTATCAAAACTATTAATGATTCTGCAATATTTACAATAAATAAACCATGTTACAGAGACAATAACCTCATCACTGACCTATTCTATCATAAAATGGATGAAAGTATCTTGACATGTGCTCCGGGTTGAGAGAAGACTCATCGCTGACCACTGTGCTGTTGGTGTCTTTCTTTCCCCAGAGCTCCGGTATTTTCTTGTGCAATAAACTCTGTCATTGAACCCCGACTCTGACTCCGAGGCTGGTGATTTTCCCCACAACAACTGCAATTTAGTCAATTTAATTCAGGGCTGCTTGTAATACCAGATAAAAGAACTGAACTAGCTGTTCAGTCTTCTAAATATTTGCTCTAAATTAAGAATTCACACAGGATACAACAGGTGGGGCAGAATGTTCATTTTAATGAGGGCTATCCGAACTAACCAAGAGATCAGAAGTGCCTCCCATCTTTGAAGGTTCTGCTTGATTTTGTTGAATAAATGAGCAAAATTGGCTTTAAGTAGCCAATCAAAAATGGAAGTAATAAATATACCCAAGTAGAGAAAGCCCTCCTGTGAGCAACTAAAGGGGGAACCAAGATCTGCCATCAGGATCAGGCACTCTCAGGAGTCCACCCATGGACATGACCTCTGACTTCGCAAAATTGATTTTATATCCAGAGAAGCCACCAAATACATTGATGCATTGTATCAGATGTGGGACTGAGACTGTTGGGTTTAATAAGACGATAAGAATGTCATCAGCATACAGTGCGACCTTTTGTGACTTCGACCCCACTTCTGGAGTGGTTATATTGGGATGCCTGTGTATTGCCTCCGCCAGCAGCTCGATCACCAATGTGAGAAGCAATGGTGACAAGGGACAGCTCTATCAACTGCCCCTGCAAATATTAAAATTGATTGAGCGTATACCATTGGTGAGGACGGTGGCAAGAGGATCACAATACAAAACCTTGACCCATCTGATGAAGGTCTCTCCCAGGCCAAACCGCTGCAAAGTATAAAAAATATATTGTAATTCAACCCTGATAAATGCCTTTTCTGCATCAAAGGAGATCACTAACCCCTGTACCGCCCGCTGTTGACATACGTGGATCATTTGAAGTAATCACCTGACATTATACGTCGATCAGCGACTTTTTATGAAGCCCGTCTGGTCTTCCTTAATGATGGAGGGCAGTATATTTTCTAGCCTTAATGCCAGAGTCTTAGATAGGATTTTCAAGTCAACATTCGGAGTGAAATGGGCCTATAGGAAGCACAGTCTACCAGGGCCTTCCCTTTTTAAGGATGAGGGAGATATTCACCTCTCTTAGAGATGGTGGGAGGAGGCCACGACTATGTGAATCATTAAACATACTAAGCATTGGCCCTGACAATATCCTCATAAATTCCTTATTGAACTCACTGGGAAGCCCGTCAGGATCCAGTGCCTTTCCATTCTGAAGCTGCCTCACAGCCTCCTGCACCTCTTGTTCTGACAATGGGGCATTGAGGAGAGACTCTTGCTCAGGAGTCACTCACAGATGGTCCAAAATCTTAAAAAAAAGACTCCACCTAACCCGCCTGCTCTCACAGCTTTCAGATTGGTATAATTCAGAGTAAAATTTCCAGAATGCTGCATTAATTCTTTTAAAATGTTAGGTAAAATTTCCAGCGTCCTCTCTGATCGAGCTGATGGCTTTGGTGGGGGTCACTCCTTTTCGTAGCAAGGTATGCTAGGTACTTGCCCGGGTTATCCCCATGCTCAAACAGCCTTTGACTGGCAAATGTAAGCTCCCTATTGGCTGTTTGTGTGAGCATGGTGTTCAGCGTTTCTCTTCTGCCCCTCCATCACATATTTCTATCCCTTTTCTACACTGTGGATGTCAGACCAGCATGATTATTTACACAATCGTTATTAGTCATTATTTGGACATGCCGGTGTTGGATTGGGGTGTACAAAGTTAAAAATCACACAACACCAGATTATAGTCCAATAGGTTTAATTGGAAGCACACTAGCTTTCGGAGCGACGCTCCTTCATCACGTGATATCACCTGATGAAGGAGTGTCGCTCCGAAAGCTAGTGTGCTTCCAATTAAACCTGTTGGACTATAACCTGGTGTTGTGTAATCATTATTAGCATATTCATCTCCCATTGTAATATACTCAATGAACTGCATTGGGAAGATCTGCAGGCTCAGAAATGGCCTGCTACTTACTGAGCTATAGCTGGCAGTCACCATGGATGTTATAAAGAATGTGACAATGACTTGAATATTTTCTTGGGTAATAAGACAGCACTGAAATGTGTTGTGCCTCTGTCATTTTTTCTCCATTTTTTTAAGGATCCAGGACAGCTTAAGAGGGTTGCTGTTCAGTTAATGAGGAACACCAAGTGCATTCAGCAGAACAATTTCCAATGTTACAAAGTAATTAAAAGGGCCTGGAGTTTTTAAGAGGGGGAGGATGAACCAAAGTGCAAACACTGAAGCAAGTAAACTGGATGTCGCTTGCCTCTTAACAACAGCTTGCTTTGAAGTTTGTGAAATTGTCACCAAGTATTTAGTGAACAGGACTTGCTCCAAGCTAAGGTATAGACAGCAGAACTTAGAATCAATGCAAGAAAAGATCTTAAAGAAGTGTAATCTAAAGCAAAAAGTTATTTCAGCACTAAAATAGAGTTGTTTTTGATGTTGGAGAGTGCAAATTAGAAATACTGACTGGTTGTTTTCAGTTCCAATCTATTGCTGTTGACGTATAGAGTGATCTGTGTGACCCCTGTGACATATCACTGTCAACACTGCTGTGGAATAGCAATCGGTAATTAGATTTATGGACATAATGCTGCATTAAACACACATGCTATTTGCATATAAAAGAGATTCCAGGTATCAGCAGAGTGCATTGGACTTCCCAAGGCATTATGGGACAGCTACTTAATCAAAGGTACAAGAAAATGATTCCCTGATTCAAAGAATGCATGGTGTTATAGAAATCAAATTAGCACACTGCTGTCTTAAACTCTGGGTCAAGAAGGTACACTCTAGCACAGATGGATTGTACTTATGCCTCCTTTCTACTGTAATTAAAGAATCTGAAATACAATTAGCTCAGACCTTCTCTGTTAAATTCCTGGCCTATATGAACTGTCAGTTCAATACATTGACTTATTGCAACATTAATTGCCATTAACTTGGCAACCTTAATCAAGGGGAAATGAAAACTTTTACTAATGGAGAAATAAGGTTTTGTTTTTAAATTGTGGAATTGGAGCCTGGCCTGCACAGAATATTTTGTAAAGTAATGATCTATGATTTCCCCATGATTTGGCTTTTACAGACAGCGAGCATAATGTTGTGGTTTTCACTTCCAGTTGGGAAAGCAATGTGCTGGCAGGAAGCGTTGCAAAATCAGATTTCATTCCCAGATGCTCCTCTGAGATTGTAGTTATGGTGCCTCAGCCATCATTAACCTGACTCAAAAAGTCAGGACTTTGGTCTCCAGTAAAAAAAACTGATAGATTACTTCCTTATAAGTATTGCTGTGTCATGTAGCAGCGTGTAACAGCCACACAGAGAAAGGCCATTCAGCTCAATAGGTCACTGCCAGTGTTAATGCTTCATGTAGATCTCCTCCACCCCTCTTCAGCTAATCCTATCAATATGTCTACAATGCCTTTGAGCTGATCCAAATACCTTCTAAGTAAATCTATCATATTTACCTGAAATGCTCCTTATGATAGCAAGTTCTCACTTTTTTACCCCCTTTCAATAAAGAAATTTCTTCTAAGTTTCCCAGTAGATTTACTAATTTTTGGACGTGTATTTTTCGATTCTCCCACATGTGGAAGCATCTCCCACATGTGATTGTTGTATTCTTTTGCAGGATGTGAGCATCACAAGAAGCCCAAAATTTGTTCCTTATCCCTAATTGCCCTTGAGAGCATGATGACAAGCCACGTTCTTGAAGCACTGGAATTCAAATGGAGCTAACCCAATGAAACCCTTTCATTATTCTAAAGACCTCCAACAAGACATCTCTCAACCTTCTCACTATTAGAGGTGACAGCCTCAGCCTGTTCCATCTTTCCAGATTGTTATAATGTGTCAGTTCTCGAGTTCTTTTTTTGTAACCATGGCTGTTCCCTATATGACAAAAGTACAAGAAATATCATTCTTGAGTAAGTGGAGCTATTGAATGGGCAAAAACATAACAACTCTGAGTAATTTGGTCAGAGTTTAAAAACCTGTAATGTTATTTGATGAAATGTTTACAAAATTAAACTTTTATGATATACAGCGAAAACAAACCACAGACCAGTAGTAGGTTTCAGTTCAGAAACTAATTTCAGTTCAGGAAAATAGCTTCACCCAGAAGAATGGGTTTAGTTTACAAAGTCTCCAAATTGTGAGAGATCGTGTAGAAGTTTTCAAGCTGTCTGAGTTGAAAAAGTAGTCAGAACTAGAAAGAGGTCACTCGGCATTCAATCCTTGAAAGAAGCCATGAAGTAAGAAATTAAAAGTTCACTTAATTGTGACATTTCCCTGGGATTGAGTATCTGAAGGGATACTGCATGGAAAAAGCTTAAAACTTTGTTTTGCTGTTTATATTAAGATATTGCAAAACTAAATAAATGTAATGTAATCAGTTGGTTTGATCACAGAAGATGGAGAAAAAGAAGTGAGAATAGAATCCCTAAAGTGCAGAAAGATGCCATTTGGCCATTGAGTCTGCACGGACGCTCTGAAGAGCATCCCATCCGGACCCAGCCCCCTACCCTATCCCCATAACACTGCATTTGTCATGGCTAATCAACCTAGCCTACACATCACTGGATGCTATGGACAATTTAGCATTGGCTAACCCACTTAACCTACACATCTTTGGACTACGGGAGGAAACCAGAGCATTTAGCGGAAACCCACACAGACATGGTATGAATGTGCAAACTCCACGCAGATCATCACCTGAGGCTGGAATCAAATCCAGGTCCCTAGTGCTGTGAGGCAGCAATGCTAACCAGAGTGTGATTAAATTTATGATTATAAAAGAATTCTGAAATAGTATGCCAGTAAACCTTAAAACATATTTAGGTGAGCATCATGTATCAAAGATCCAGAGAATAACAATCTATCATTTCACACATGAGTATCAACAATTAAATTGGAGGAATAGAGAATTTGGAGATGGAAAAGATTCCGTTTTAGATCATAAACAGAAGAGTTTTTAAAGTTTTCTTCATTGATGTGATATGAGCTCACTGTTAATAGGATGTTATGTCTGCCCAATTTGTTTACTTTTTTTTGAAACCACGACCAGGTGTATAGATGAGGACAATGCATTTAATATAGTCTATGCAGACTTCAGCACAGCTTTTGATAAGGTTGTGTGTGAGAGACTTATAGCAAAGGTAAGAACCTATAGTATCCATGGAAATTTGGCAAATTCGATCCACAGTTGGCTGAGTGACATGGAGCAGAAGTTAATGTTCAAGATGACTGAAAGTCTGTATCCAGTAGGGTTATGCATGGATCAATGTTGGAGACCTTGCTTGCTATAATATATATAAAGAATTTAGATTTAAATGCAGAAGAGTTGATTACGTCTGTGGATGATGCAAAAATTGTTGGGGCAATAATCAATGAGGAGAATAGCTTTAAATCACAGGAGGTCATAGATGGTTTGATCAGGAACAAATGGAAAAAAGAGTAACCAAATTGGTCAGACATAACATCCTATTAACAGTGAGCTCATATCACGGTGGCTCAGTGGTTAGCACTGCTGCCTCACAGCACCACCAGGTTCGATTCCAGCGTCGAGCAACTGTCTGTGTAGAGTTTGCACATTCTCCCTGTGTCTGCGTGGGTTTCCTCTGGGTGCTCCGGTTTCCTCCCACAGTCCAAAGATATGCAGGCCAGGTGAATTGGCCATGGTAAATTACCCATAGTGTTAGGTACACTAGTCAGAGGGAAATGGGTCTGGATGGGTTACTCTTTGGACAGTTGGTGTGGACTTGTTGGGCCGAAGGGCCTGTTTCCACACTGTGAGGAATCTAATCTAATCTAAATCCCAATAAGTGTGAGGTGATGCACTTGAGTAAAAAAAAGCAGGCAAGGCAATACATGATGAACAGTAAGGCACTGGAAAGCACTGAGGATCAGAGGGACCTTGATATGATTGCCACTAGTTCCTTGAGGTAAAGTGTTAGTAAATGGGTATGAGTGTAAGTCTTTATAAGCAGACATGAAGTTAAGAGCAGGGAGTTTATGCTTGATTATACAAGGGTATTGTGTGCAGTTTTGGAATAGGAAGGACATGATCACTCTAGAGAGTGCAGAGGTAATTTACCAGGATGTTGTGTGGGCTGGAGAGTTTTAGTTATGAAAAGAGATTGGAGACTGAAGTTATTTTCCTTGGATCAGAGGGGTGTAAGGGAGGATATGTTTGAATGTGTAAAATTGGGAGGTGTCAACGAGATAGACTGAAAGGAACATTTCCCCTTGGTGGAGGGATCAATGACCAAGGGGGATAAATTTCAGACAAAGATAACAAGGTTTAGTGTGGATGTGAGGAAATTTTTATTAACTCAAAAGGGGTGGTGGGAATCTGAAACACGCTGCTTATAAGGTTGGTAGAGCCAAAAGCCCTCATAACATATGATTTAAACTGATAAATGATGATTTCACCTCATAGATCCACTGAAAAATATCCCTTTTGTAGTTTAAAAAGACTGGTTAAAAATACGTATCATGATCACCAGGCACATCCACTAATTGCTTTATTTACAACTCTCACAACTTGTCCGGCCAGTTTCGATGGTCTGTGTTCATATACATCCAGGTCGCTCTGCTTCTGTGTTCCCTTTTGGATTGTACCCCTTTTTGTTTTTCTTTGTTCTTTCGACCAAAGTGCACCACCTCACACTTCTTTGTATTGAATCACCAATGGTCAAGTCCCCCTAGAGCTCCACACCATTCTCTTCAGTTTAGTGTCATCTGCAAACTTTGAAACTGTCCCCTTCACACAAAGATCCAGATCATTAATATGTATCAGGAAAAGGAAGCATCCCAATATTGATGCCTAGGAAATTCTATGACAAATCTTCCTTCAGGAATGCTTGTGAACTGTAGATTGATACAATGTTTTTTTCTTAAGAAAATAATTTGCTTTTCCAGCAGACTACACTGGAAGACATGTCTATTTCTGGTGTTACACCTATGCTAACTTTTGAGCAGGATAAATTGACCAGTATTTTTTTACTCAACAACATTTTTTATGTGTTATACCAATTAACTGAGACCAATAGCCTCAGGAAGCATGAAAGGTTTATTTATACCATTGTATCGAGGCTGGCTACTTCTCTTCATCAACAATGAGAAAACTGCATTCTTGGGAATTGTAAATTACAAAAGGTCACTTTTCTTTTACAATTTCATTCGTCGTTTGTGATTTCAATGATGACCAAGCATTTTGGCTGTTATTTGATAAATTGGAATATCAGGTCAAAAGTGGAGGACTTGCAACTGAGCTGACATTTTAGTACTGGATACCCCAATTGTACAAATTATTTGCTTTATATTTCTTCTAAGTGAGATGTTTGCCTGCCACAGGATCCCACAGAAATGAGAGGGAGATAGAAGAAACAAAAACAAAGGCAAGAGAAAGATAGACTGGCTGTAAGAAATAGGGGTGAACTCAGTGCAAGGTCAGTGAGATGGAAATAGGGAGATAAAGCCATTTCTTTCTTAGTTTTGTTTTAAAAATTCACCTGTACATCAACAGTCTATTGGTCAGTCTAAGGTTGATGACCAAGTACATGCCGTCCTGAACTTTTCATCTTGAATCTTTGGCCTTTACTATCCACCTTGTTTCAAAGCCATTTACAAGGTCTGCCATTGTGGGTGATCAGATGTTGAAGTCAAAGCCAATCTCCTATAAGAGAATTTTCAAGGTATCATTGAAACATTTCCATTGGTCACTTAGTGATGTTTGCTGAGTCTTGTTCTGGGAGTAGAGAGTGCACTTCAGAAGGTGAGTGTTCTGTATTCTGATACAGATACTGATCAGAATTGTCACAACTTCCTAAACAGGCCACCTTCTTCCTGGAGGATGCTGATGTTTGTGCAGAGATTCATCCAGTGACACACCGGCCATGCTGCAGTAATGCTTCGAACTCTCCCTCAGTTGCGGGGATACCTCATCCAGGCTTCACACAGGATCTCCAAGTCTGTAGTCTCCAGGACATTTTTTTAGATTAGATTAGATTACTTACAGTGTGGAAACAGGCCCTTCGGCCCAACAAGTCCACACCGCCCCGCCGAAGCGCAACCCACCCATACCCCTACATTTACCCCTTACCTAACACTACAGGCAATTTAGCATGGCCAATTCACCTGACCTGCACATCTTTGGACTGTGGGAGGAAACCGGAGCACCCGGAGGAAACCCATGCAGACACGGGGAGAACGTGCAAACTCCACACAGTCAGTTGCCTAAGGCGGGAACTGAACCCAGATCTCTGGCGCTGTGAGGCAGCAGTGCTAACCACTGTGCCACCGTGCTGCCCTCAAACAAGGTGCACATGATGCTTACAAATTTTCAGCTCCACCCTCCACTGCTGGCAAGATCCTTGCCAGATTATCACCAGACATCTCTAAGTTGTTGTTTGGCCAGAACCTGATTCAGATTTCAAAGCATAACAAGCGAATCCAACAGAGTCGCCACAAGTAAAATTTCCACATGGTCTTTTTTGATCTACCAAAATCTTTTGATTCAATCCTCTAGAAGATCCTGGCTGTTCATGGAAATACATTGAGGTCGTCATGTTGAGGACATGTTGTAAGCAAGATAGCAGAAGCCATTGACTGCCTTTCGGGAGCTAACTGCAGCCGTGATTCTGTGGGTGGAATTTGGTGTAAGTCTTGGTTTTGGATGGAGAAGGAACTTTTGCTTAACTCCAATTCAATACAGCTTTAGGATTTGACAGGTTTCTTCTAACAGGTTAAATGTCACTTGTAGGTCTCTTCCAATATATATCAGGATACCACAGAAATCAACATACAAAAGGTTTGTATTGGCCATCAAAGAGACTTTGAGGTTCACTTTGAAGATTGAGAAGTTTTCTAATGAATCTGTAATCAATTCAGACCCAGCACAAGAAATGGCACTCAGAAATGGAAAAAATGGTGGATGGAAGGACACACCCTCCCTTTTCACCAGTTCTCATGGGAAACCCATTCAATTTCAGTCCTTTCATCTAAGAGAAACCTGACGACCTCAATGTATTTCCATGAACAGCCAGGATCTTCTAGAGGGTTGAATCAAAAGATTTTGGTAGATCAAAAAAGACCATGTGGAAATTTTCCTTGTGGCATCTCTGTTATGCTTTGAAATCTGAACCAGGTTCTGGCCAAACAACAACTTAGAGATGTCTGGTGATAATCTGGCAAGGATCTTGCCAGCAATGGAGGGTGGAGCTGAAATTTTGTAAGCATCATGTGCACCTTGTTTCCCTTTAGGAAGATTGAAACAATTTGGCTTCCCTGTGGATTTCCGCCTCGATTCATGTCAGATTTTCCAATTAAGTATAACCTCTGTACAGCTAAGTCCCTGCCAAACCTACACACTTTGGCTAGGGTATCATCTGGGCTGGCATCCTGGTCTAAACATAGGTGGCAATGTGATTTGACAAAAACTGCAAATTTTGGAAAAAACATCCCACAATACATCATCTGGCTCACTTCTCATCACTACCTAAATTTAAGTCAGGGCAACTTGCAGGATTGTAGATGCAAAAGTCATTGATCTTTCTCAAAGACAGATTGTTGGAATTAACTTGGAGAAGGAGTGATGGAATCATAGATCCTCTGATCCTGCATGGAAGCAAGTATCCAAAAGTGGTTGAGGAAGAAAGGAGCAAATGGATATGATAGGATGAGATGAAAAAGGATGGGTAGAGGCTTGTGTGGTTACTAACATGAATCAATTTAGCTGAAAGGCCTGTTTATGTGCTGCAAACTTTTCTCAAATTTCCAATATTCCAATACATTATCAGTACATAATTCACATAGGACGTGGAAGTATTGAACATAGTCATATGCACTTTACAGGCCAATTTCCTTTCCGCAGCCTATTTTAGATTTAGATTACTTACAGTGTGGAAACAGGCCCTTCAGCCCAACAAGTCCACACCGCCCCACCGGGGTGCAACCCACCCATACCCCTACATTTACACCTTACCTAACACTACGGGCAATTTAGCATGGCCAATTCACCTGACCTGCACATCTTTGGACTATGGGAGGAAACCGGAGCACCCGGAGGAAACCCACGCAGCACGGGGAGAATGTGCAAACTCCACACAGTCAGTTGCCTGAGGCGGGAATTGAACCCAGGTCTCTGGCGCTGTGAGGCAGCAGTGCTAACCACTGTGCCACCGTGCCGCCCTGCATTAGACTGCATTAGGATTGCAATCAGTAAAATGGACTTATGGAGCCAAAGATCACTGTACAACAGTGACCACAGCAGGCCAAAAGGTACCTCTAAAGTACCAAGGCACTTCCTGACATGATGAAAGGCCGATATGAATGCAGGTTGTTGCTTATTTACTTCTTCAATAAAGATTCTCTGCCCATCATGTTTTCTCCCATCTCACCACTCTCACATTGGCAATAAACCTATGGGCAGTAGTTTTACAGTCTGCCTTCCAAAATAACAAGAGGCAGACCAGGAAATCCTAGCAGCTCTGAGCTGGTAACTGCTTTGGATTAATGAGGAAGCACTGCTCTGTCAGAGGTGCCATGCTTGGATTCAAACAGAGTCTGCTCCCTTACGTGACCATGAAAGATTCTATGGTTCTGATTTGTTGAAGAGTATGGCCAGGTCAGGATATAGTCTTCACTTTCTTGTGGGAGCTACCTGAGGTCATGGATTGTGCTATATAAATGGAAGTTCTTTCATTTCAATACACTTCATCTGGAAGAGAGTCCACACCCATAACTCCAGTTAATGAGTCACTTAGTCAATGCAGCCTAAAGGAACATACAGTCCTCATTAAAAGGAAAGCATCAACCCCCTCCATCCACAGGTCAGAAAATGCAACAGATCAATATTTGGCCTGTAGCACAATCAAAAAACATTATTCCATCCAGCAGAAATAAAGTTCAATTCAATGACACCCTGAGGAATTATATCTAACATTTTATTGTCAACAAGTTTTGAGGCTGCAAAAACTAATAGAGATAGAGTCTCACCTCAGTTGGACACAGTCACCAGTTCTTAATGTTGGTGCATGATAAAGAATGAGGGAATTAAGGCTCTTTCCAATAAAAACAACATTACACCAATGAAATTGGGGAATGGGACTTGTATGGTGGGAAATGGATGGGACAATGGGACCAATAAGTTTCAACATTATAGGAACAAATTTGTGACGCTATGGGGCAAGAGCAGATGCAATAGTCCTGACTGGACAGCACATTTTGGGGAGATAGCACAATCATGTGGGTGGAATGGCCGCCTCTGTGTTGCAAGTTTCTCTGATTCAGCGAATTGTCAATGTATTGGTCTAGCTATTCAAAGCTACTGATCTCAAAACTCATTCTGGCAAATGGCGCAACTGTATCTGTGGGCAAGATTCACTTACGTCTCATTGTCAAACCTGTATGAAAGTGATAGTTCATCGAAGGTATGCTATCAGACCTAGCCATGGTAGAGGGACCATGATCGAAGCTGAAAAACAATAGTGACAGGTATTCCAATAGTCACAGGAATAGATTGGTGTTTCTGTGGTTGGAAGATGTGCATCAAGGATGGAGCCAAAATTTAGAATGTAACTGAGTGGCGGGAGGGTGAACAGCCAACTCTCTTGATGCAGATTGATAACGAGGATAACGAGGAAAGCAGGATATGGTCCTGAAATAAGAATTTAATGAGTTAGGTTTGCAATTAGGTTAGGTTGGAAATTAGCAATTATTCAATTACTGGGGGACCGGCGGATGGATGGTAGCTAATGCTATAATGGAGTTTTAATCAAACTTGCAGGGATGTGAGATTCAGAAAGTGATACTGAAGATTAGTACCAGCGTACAAGCAATATTGGGAGAGATAGACAAGACCACAAGGTTAGTAATGCATTAAATGACTCCCTTAAGAATTTTATGTATGGCAATTAGATGACCCCAATTACTCAGTGAATATGATCCTAGTCTATTTACTGAATCCTTATAGAACAATATTTTCATCCTAGGAAACAGTCTGAAACACCTTTATTGTCCCCTCTCTATGGCAAGTATGCCCTTCCTGAGATGACGAAATCTGCGTGGGTTTCCTCCGGGTGCTCCGGTTTCCTCCCACACTCCAAAGATGTGCAGGTCAGGTGAATTGGCCATGCTAAATTGCCCGTAGTGTTAGGTAAGGGGTAGATATAGATGTAGGGGTATGGGTGGGTTACGCTTTGGCGGGGCGGTGTGGACTTGTTGGGCCGAAGGGCCTGTTTCCACACTGTAAGTAATCTAATCTAATCTAATCTAATCTAATCTAATCTAATCTAATCAAACTGCACATAGTACTCCAGCTGTCTTCTCAGCAAACACCTGTTTATTACTGTTCTACGGCTTGTTTCATACAGCCTAAACTTATTTTTAGCTTCCCTGTTAATAACCTATTGGATTTTCACATTAAATTGCATCAAATTCACCACAAAGTTAATTCTAGTAATAAAGTGCAAAAGTAATTTTTAAAAAAGTATTTGTTATGTTTGTGTTCACGGTCATCATTAGAAAAAGTCTTCATTATGTTTTAAAATAATCTCCATGAACAATTAATATGGGAAATTGAGATTCTACATTTATAATATTTGATTTTCAGTGTCAGTGTGGTTGACTGTTAATAGTTCACACCTTACATCGTTAAAAAAATACTTAGTTTTGAATTGATGGAGTTTAACTTCCCATGACAAGTTTTTCAGTAGCTATCCAGCAAATTCACAAACTTCAAGCTGTTGAAAGTATTTGAATATGAAGTCGTACAGCAAGGTGATATTTTCCAGAAGTTAATTACAGAGTGACACATCAGCATCAATGACCTCTTGATTTTCATGTTTGAATGATGAATGAATGTTGATTTTACAGTTTAAAATACAGTAAAATACAGCGAATGCACGTTGCCATAATCCAGTGAATGCATGTTGCCATGATCCAGTGACATTTTGAATAGTTGAATAATAAAAGAAAAGCTTAAAGAGACTTAATAACACTTCCACCACCACCACCTCACTGCCACCAGCCCAAGCAGTCCAAGTCATTGCTTCTTAGGTGCCATCTTTCGCTGCTGGGCCTACCTTGCTGATGTCACCTGCAATGATGTAGCAACTGATGCTGGATCCTATACTCACCCCTCCATCAGCCATCTTGTCAGCGCTACTGCTGGAGTCTGCTCTGGGTTTATCAGCCACCTCACCACCATCTGGCAGAGTCCAGCTCCAGGCTCACCAGGCATCATCATGCTCTGGACCCCAACGAAGCTACCTTCCTATCACCTTCTGTCTTCCTTGTTGATGTTGCAATCACCGAGCTCTCCCCAGAAGGTAAGTAGAAGCAAAAGAAAAACAAATGAGAAAAAAGAAGAAGAAAAGAAAAGCAGACAGAGTGGATGAGTCATGAATTTTACAAGGCATTTGTGAAGAGTGAACAAATCCTTGCTATTACTGAATTAACATTAGATTTTACTGGTGCATTACTGTGGAAGATGCGTACAGGCCTTCAGTGTAAGTTTGAACTAGATATTCAAACATTTACAGAACCAAGTCTAAACAGGAGCTATTCAATTCTTGATTGTATTGCTGCATTGTAAACAGCTCTGGCCTCCATATTATGATAAGGATATAGAGAAGGTGAAAAGATAATTTATTAGAATTATCCCAGAATGCAAGATATAACAATGAGGGAAAATTGAACAGCCTTGCAGTTACATTCACTAGAAAACAAAAGGCTGTCAGGTGCCTAGAAATCTTTAAGATTAGAAAAAGGTCAGGCATAAAGTCCATTGGAACCAAGTTTAGAGGTCATGAACACATGACAGTCATTAAAAATCAATGACAAATTCAAGAGTGGTTAGTTCCCCCAGAAAGTGGTTCAAATGTTGAAATTCTGTGACAAGAATTACTTCTCCTGAGGCAGTTCCTCAAGAATAAATGACTTGTTTCTACTCCTTGGTTGAGAGCCTTGAGATGATTAAATGTGAACACAAGTAGAAGTTAAGGTAAATAAAATATGGGGAGGGAGTATGAGAAATTACTTAAAGATATGTTGATGGGTTTAAATAAAGTGCAGAGGAATGAAGCTTATTTGAAGCATAAACATCAACATCGGCCTATTCTGATGAATGTCCTGTTTCTGCATGGGAAATACTATGTGATACTTTGTCATGATCTTTGACAGTTAATTAAAACATGGTTGTTGGAATGGACATATCAACTCAAAGCTTGGCCATAATTTTGACTAAACTCATCATTATATGAAATTTACATTTGGTTGTTGCTCAGGACTTTACAGTGTATACAAACTCAGTTTACTCCAGTAGAAGGAAGTGACTTGGAGTAGGGACCGCTGGCTCATTCAGAAAAAAAGTGTAAACAAAACATGGGACTTGCAAAGGAAATATTAATCATCCAATAGCCGTGTCTGTTGGTCAATCCAGTTTCCTTTAATTCCTCCCAATTCCAGAGTTAGCCGCATGTACGAGAGGAGATAACATTGAAACTAGTTGCTGGGTTTGCTCAGCCGGAGGGCATTTGGAGTACAATTAGCAGTTGCCCATGTGGAATTACAGAATCTAGCTCAACAATTTATATGAACAAACTAAACTTTTACAAGAAGTTATTCTCTTACTCCAGTAGTTATTGCTGCATGAATTGGGAGTTAAGAAGTTGTGGAGGGAAAGCAGAGTTATGCTTTGCGTTCCATGACCCTTTGTTAGAACTTCCAATATCTTTTCCTTTATTATTTTGTTTTAGCTTTGGATTTGGAAAGAGGAAGTTGCTGGGAGTAGGATCTCACAGAATCATTCCAGATGATGCTCCAGTTTGGTTTGTACAAGTGCTTCCCATTGAACACCAGCCCAACTTCAAAAACTTAGCATCAGGCAGTTACCAGTACTTCCAAACTCCAACATTTTAGATGAACAATTTGAAAAAGGATGAACTTGATGAATCACAAGGCTTGAAACAGACCATTTGACTCTTCAGATACATGCCAGTTTTTCTACTCCAGATGACCTCTACCCAGTCATCATCTTCTAGCAGGAGAAGGATTTCCTATTCCTTACACTCTGATGCACTTAACTACCTTCCTGTTTAGGAGAAAGTGAGGGCAGCAGATGCTGGAATAGAGTCAAGATTAGAGTGCTGCTGGAAAAGCTCAGCAGGTCAGGCAGCATCTGAGGAGCAGGGAAAATTGACGTTTCGGGCAAAAGCCCTTTATCGGGAATGAGGTTTCCTGTTTAGTTTATCTAAGCTACAACCCTCAATCATTCCTTATTGAAATGAACATTCTACTTGTTGGTCTCTTTTTCTGAATTCTCTATTGAATTTATTAATTATTATACATTTGACTCCCCACACGTGGAAACATCTTCACTACATTGAACTTTGTCATAATTTTAAATCCTTCAATTTAGTCCTTATTTTCAGAAAAAAGGCTCCCAGCCTGTTTGTCCTTGCTACGTAATTTCTTATAAACTGCTTTCACATCCATTCCACTGGCTTGGATGCACGAAATTAATTTTTTTTTGAAAATACAAGCAGGCCGCAGATGTTATGCAAAGTAGCATAAGGTGTAAGACGGACTGTTCAGGTTATGACCGTTCTTCCGTTTTGGGGTGGCATATTCCACTCAATAAAGAACTGGAAATTGTAGATATTTTTGAATTGCCATTTCAATGACTCATTTTATCTGAATGTACTTAATGTAAATCAAACCCAGTTCTGAATTAATCTCGATTTGCTCCAAACATAAAATCAATGCTTTTGAAGTTGGAGCAGTTAATTCCCATTTTTTGGAGAAAGGTTGTAACCCGAAATGTCTTCAAGGCCGAGATTGATAGGTTCTTGTTGTCTAGAGGAATTAAGGGCTACGGGGAGAACGCTGGCAAGTGGAGCTGAAATGCGCATCAGCCATGATTGAATGGCGGAGTGGACTCGATGGGCCGAATGGCCTTACTTCCACTCCTATGTCTTATGGTCTTATGGAAACATTGACTTCTCCACCTTCTGATGATGCTAGGCTTGCTGTGTTCTTCCAGCCTCCTGTTTGTCTACCCAGACCTTATGGAGGTTTATAAAATCATGAGGGACATTGATAGGATAAATTGACGAGGTCTTTTCCCTGGAGTGGGAGAGTCCAGATCTAGAGGGCATAGGTTCAGGGTGAGAAGGGAAAGATATAAAAGGGACCTAAGGGGCACACAGAGATTGGTGGATGGTTGGAATGAGCTGCCAGAGGAAGTGGTGGAGCTTGGTACAATTATAGCATTCAAAAGGCATCTGGATGGGTATATGAATGGGAAAGGTTTACATGGTGTATGGGCCAAATGTTGGCAAGTGGGACTAGATTAATTTAGGATATCTGGTCGGCATGGTCAAGTTGGACCAAAGGGTCTGTTTCCATGCTGTACATCTCTATGACTCTATGTCTTATGATAATCCGGTTTGCTCAGACCCCTACAAAGATCCATCCAGAATGTCCAATCCTGATCAGAAGATGTGAACCTGTGTTTCTTTCTCTTCTGATACTGTCAGACTGCTGAGTTCATCCTGCACTTACTGTTTTTATCTCAGATCTCCAACATCAGTGGTGCTTTGCTTTTATCATCTCAATGGACTTTCATTAGGATAAGGGTATCAAGGGTTATGGAACAACATAGATAAATGGAGGTAACATACAGATTAGCCAGATCGAAGGCAGAATGGTCTGCTCCTATTCTTGGGTTCGTAAAATGTAACGAATTCTTAGTGACCTATTTTATGTAAAGGAAGAGCCTTATGTTACGAGAAGATAAATATGTTACGAGAAGATAAATGGATCAATCAGCTCAATGCTCAAAGTGTGTTTCAAACTTCAACACAACCAAACTTTCAGTGCACTCCAAATTTCTTTGCAGTCCTGACATTTACGTAGATCAAATAGGGCAGATAACGGTGAAATCTGTGCATTAAAATTCTCCAGCCCATTTTAATTTCTCACAATTACCAATATTTCTTGACACTTCAATTATTATTATTCTAATTACCTTGCTTCAAATTTTCATGAGTCATTGTCTGAGATTAATTTTAATTAAGCCATCAAATACTGGTAACAATAACTACAAAAACAAGTATCTCCCTGCTGTGACCAATAGACCATTAGCATTTCCAATAGATTAAATAAGAGGAAAGAAAGGTTAGACTTCAGATCAAAGGGGCAGCAAGTCAGTGCAGGGATTTGCTCCATCCAAGTAATTTGATGCTTGATGGAGGTTCAAACTGGATCCAATACAGAGGAATGTTAAGAATTCCTTTTGCTGGCCACGCTGTCTATAAACAGATCCTGGCAGTGGACTATGGATGCAGTCATTTCTGCTGATTGTCTGCCCCTTTTTGGTTACACTTGTGCCCGGATGTTCTCAGAGAAGGAGCATGCAGTGTCCATCGATGCTCTTGATGCTATTAGAGAGAGTTGGGCACCGCAGGGGTACAGAGTGTTATTCCTCCCTCTGACTTCATTTTGATTTAGCCCCCTCCACTTCTCCCTAAATCCCCTCAACTTTGATAGTTTGCATTGCCCACAATGGGCTTTGCTTGTAATTACTCAGTTGGATACATGGATTTTTTTTTAAAACTGGCAGTGGTTACGAGTTAAAACAAAAAAAAAGTCAGTGATTTTGGTAATGGGAAAGCACTCAGTTGTGTTTGATAATGCTTCTGGGTAGAAAAATGAAAAGAATCCCTATTCAATGTTTTATGATCCAAGGGTGTCCCACAGCAATTTTACAACTTGAATTATAGTGACTGTTAGTATTGAAATTTGTGCATAGCAAGCTCCCACAAACAGAAATGTAATAATGAAGAAATAATCTATCACTTGAGGGACAAATATTGGCCAGTACTCACACGGTGAACTGCTCTGCTATGAAACGTAACTGAATGGGAAAATGGAGCTTCATTTATTTTTTTATTCTGAAGATGGCACCAGCAACAGTGCAGGTCTCTGTCCAGTAGGGAATTACAGGGAGATGGCCTAGACTTCCTGGCGTGGGAATTGAACTCCGACCCGAAACGTCGACTCTGCTTCTCTGATGCTGCTTGACCTGCTGTGCTTTTTCCAGTCCATTGTTTATCCACTCTGACTCTGCAGCAGCTACAGTCCTAACTAAATCTTAGTTGCTGAAAATCATACTGCAAAACCTCAAATAAGGATGTCAAACTTGAAGAGGTTTTCCTCCTCCCTCCGCAAAGAACTCAGTGGGTCCCTCTCCCACTGCAACACGATGGTCATCTCCTCTGCCAGGAAGCTCTTTGACCACATCCTGAAACAGTCCAAACTACTACAGCTATGTCTCCTTCCTCAGCACCTACCTATGCAGCCGACTTATCCCCCATGGATTCCAGACAACATTCAGACCATCTCAATTTGGACCAAACTGTGACTACCGCTATCTACAGCAGGTTGAGAGCCACCAGAAACGGTTCCCCCGACAGATCCTCAGCTCCATGCTTGCAGCTGTGTGCTACCATTTTCCCTCACTGCAGTCAACCCTGCCCTGGCTCAGAGCCTCGCCTTCTCGCACCTGCAAAGGACCTCTGATGTTCTTCGTCCTCATAATGATTCACATCCTCAATCAACATTTTTTCTTCACCCTATCAGACGTCAAAAAGCGTAAGTACACCAAACGCTCTTGCACTTAGCTCCTTGACCACTGCAGACTCTAGCCCGAACTTCCTCCTGAATCAATCGGATGTCGTTAACCATTCGTTCGCTCCACAACCAAAGACGATGGCATCACTTCTGCAGAGGCCAATAATGTCACTTCTGCGGACATCGCCAACCATGCTACTTCACGTCTGTCACCAAACATACTGCCTCTACGGCCTCCACCGTCAAATAGGCTGCTTCTGCTGACACTGCCGACCACACCGCCTCCACAGACAACACGACCTCTGTGACCACTACCGAGCTCACTGCCTCTACTGACGCTGCCCATCACGCCACATCTGTAACTGCCGTTGACAATGTTGCTTCTGCTGATGCAGCCAATCACATGACCGCTGACATCATCGCCAATCACATGATCGTACCCACACACATACCCACTCTAGAAACAATCTCCACCCTCGCTCGCATCTCTAGCTCAACACTAGGTCCTAGCCTCAAGACCAGCCGGATATTCACCATCCCCCAAGACCTCCCTGTCATCTGACGATGAATGGTCAGTCTTCAGCAAAGGATTCGTCTTCATTCCACTAAGCACACATGTCAACGAATTGTGCACACATCTAGATGTTGATCACTTTTTCCTCCGCCTGTGTCTACTTCTTCAAATGTGAATCCCATCCACCCTCCGAAGACCCCTTTTCCCACTTCCAACAAACTCCATCCTCCTGGACCCCCATCAAGGCCTCCTATCCTCCCCTTACCTCTTCATCTCCAAAATAAAAGCAGTCCTGATGGAAGATTCCAACTTAAAACGTCGACTCCCCTTCTCTTCTGACACAGTTTGACCTGCTGTGCTTTTTCCAGCTTCCACTCCTTATCCACACTCACCATCTGCTGCCTCAGAAATGTAAGAAATTATCAATTGTGTCTCAGCTGACCCTTGCTAGTCAGGTGATCTAGAGTTATGACCGTCTTTAAATATTACTGTCTCCTGTCAGATCCCAGTAGTGACACTGCCCTGTCCAACTGCAGGTTAGGCCGAACATGGAAACAATACCATCTTTTAATCTGTTTTCACTGTGCCCAACTGGCACCAGATCATAACTTGGGCTTGATTTTGTTGCTGAGGAGAATGACCTCTCATTCAGCAAGAAAATAAAATTGGTTTCGGGTGAAAAAGAAATCTTCAATTCAAAGACAAAAAGGGAAGAACAAAGAGCAAGGTTTGGAGTAATATCACAAGGCCTGGATTACCAATAGGTACCATGCAGAGGGTGAGGTGATATTTGTCTGAATGCGTTGGGACAAAAATCACCTGTCAGTTTTCTGAAGTGAGACTTCAATCAGATTTGTCATTGGGTTGATTGCTCTATTAAATCACTCATACCTGCTTGATATGTTTTGTCAGGTTAGGCAGAATAAAAATGGAATTTCGATGGGGGGTTTATGTTTTGAAAGGCTGTCAGAAGCAACTAAAAATAAATCTGACTTTTGATTTGAACACAGGTAATGGTGTGTGAAGCCATTTTTCATCCCTGGATGCTTACAGTGCTGCACATTACTTCAAACAACTCTGTATTTCCTGGCACTCCCAACTTTGGATTTTTTTTTTCTTATTCCTGTCATTGTAACAACTGTCTGAAAGTATAGGAGTAGGATCTCCCCAGACTAAGCTGCATGAAGGAAATACTAAGAGAGATAACTGGAAATTTGGTCAGTCCTCTAAGGAGTGTATTGGAAGAGGAGAGAGAGAGAGAGAGAGAGAGATCCACAGGGATATAAGGAGGGAATTTACCTGCTAATCAAACCCATCTGTAATTTTAAGGCTTTTAGCTGCCTTGGGTTTGTTTTTGGATCTGATCAAGAAATCATCGAGAGCAAAGGATCTTATTCAGTTACGAAATTTAAGTTTTAATAATTCAAGTAACACTTGTTAAAAGATACACAAAGCAACCAATGAATCCCACAGTCTTCTGCTACATTGGGATCTTGCAACAATGGCTGGCCTGGAGGCTTGATTTCTGTAGTCCTCGGCACCAGTCATAACATAGTCTAGTGGTGAAGTCCAACTAATTTTGTAAAGTGTCTATCTTATAGCAGGTTGAATTTGATGTTAAGTGCTGAATTTTCTTGAATTCATTCATGGGATGTGGGCATTTCTGGCTGGCTAGCACTTATTGCCCGTCCCTAGTCGCACTTGAGAAGATGGTGGTGAGCTTACTTGAACCGCTGCTGTGGGCTGACCCACAATGCCATTAGGGGATAATTCCAGGATTTTGACCCAGATACAGTGAAGGAATGTCAATATTTTTCCAAGTCAGGAAGGCCGGTGACTTGGAGGGGAAGTTGACAGTGGTGGTGTACCCATATATCTGCTGCCCTTCTAGATGGATGTGGTCATGGGTTTGGAAGGTGCTGTCTGAGGATCTTTGGTGAATTTCTGCAGTGCATCTTGTAGATAGTGCACAGTGCTGCTACTGAGCGTCGATGGTGGAGGGAGTGGATTCTTGTGGATGTAGTACCAATCACCTGGATGGTGTCAAGCTTCTTGAATGTTGGGGCTGTACTCATCCAGGCAAGTGGGGAATACTCCATCACACTCCTGACTTGTGCCTTATAAAATCAAGAGGTGAGTTACTCGCCGCAGTATTCCTAGCTTCTGACCTGGTCATGTAGCCACTGTGTTAATGTGATGAGTCCAGTTGAGTTTATGGTCAGTGATAACTCCCAGGATGTTGATAGTGGGAGATTCAGTGATAGCAACACCATTAACTACCAAGGAGTGGTGGTTAGATCGTCTTTTATTAGTGATGGTCATAGCCTGGCATTTTTGTGCTTTGAATGTTACTTGCCACTTGTCAATGCAAGCCTGGATATTGCCCAGATCTTGTTGCATTTTGAACATGGACTGTTTCAGTATCTGAGGAGTTGTGAATGGTGCTGAACTTTGCGCGAACACTCCACTTCTGACCTTATGATGGAGGGAAGGTCATAGATGAAGCAGCTGAAGATGGTTGGGCCTGAGACACTACCCTGAGGAACTCCTGCAGAGATGCCCTGGAGCTGAGACGACTGACCTCCAACAACCACGACCATCTTCCAATGTGTCAGGTATGTCTCCAACCAACAGAGAGCTTGCCCCAATACCCACTTTTTCAGTTTTGCTAGATGATGCTACAGGTTCTTGATGCTACAGTCAGTTGAATGCAGCCTTGATGTCAAGGGCTTTCACTCTCCCCGCATCTCTAGAATTCAGCTCTTTTGTCCATGTTTGGATCAAGGCTGTATTGAGGTCAGGGGCTGAGTGACCCTGGCAGAACCCAAACTGCATCACTGAGCAGGTTATTGCTGAGCCAGTGCTTCTTGATGGCAATGTTTGACATCTTCCATCATGTTACTGATGATAGAGTAGACTGATGGGGTGGTAATTGGGAGATTTGGATTTGTCCTGCTTTTTATGTCATGACACATTTGGTTGATTTTCCATATAGTTAGGTGTTTACCAGTGTTGTTATGACACATCTTGGCTAGGGGAGTGGTAAGTTCTGGAGCCCAAATCTTCAATACTAATGCTGGAATGTTGTCAGAGCCTGTAGCCTTTGCAGTATCCAGTGTATCCAACTGTTTCTTAATATAATGCGGATTGAATTGAATTGGCTGATGACTGGTATCTGTAATGCTGGGGACCACAGGAGGAGGCCGAGATGAATCACTCACTTGGCACATTTGGCTGAAGACTTCTGCAGAAGCTTCAGTCTTCTCTTTTGCACTGATGTGCTGGGCTCTTCCATTATTGAGGATGGGGATATTTGTGGAACCTCCTCTTTCAGTGAGTTGTTTAATTGTCCACCACAAATCATGACTGGATGTAGCAGGACTGCCGAGCTTAGATGTGATCTGTTGGTTGTGGGATCACTTAACTCTGCCTGTCACTTGCTGCTGATACTGTTTGGCATGCAAGTAGTATTGCTCATACTTTTCATCTCTTGAGTATTTTTCCCAAGCATTCCTTTGTCCTTGGTTATTAGAAACAAGCCCATCTTCATGTAAAACAACCTGTTCTCATGCACTTACATGAGCCAATATCCATCAATTGTTTATTGGCACTTTCCATTCACACTTTGCAATCTGGTGTGGAGATGTAATTTCGGTATCATGCATGACATAATCTATAACCTGTGGTCACGTCCTTATGGCCTCTTCACCATTTATTTTTTTATCTGTTTGTGTCATCAACAAATTTAACAAACATACCTTTGGTCCCCTTCATCCAAGTAATTTACATAAATTGTAAAAGAATGAGGCCTCAGATCCCAGTGGCTTGCCACTCATTATGCCTTGTCAATCAGAAAAAGACATATTGATGCCTACTCTCTCTATTAGCCAATACTTCAACCTTTGCGCCATGAGCCTTTATTTTTCTGCAATATCCTTTGACAGGGCACCTTCTCAATTGCTTTTGGAAATTTAAGTTATGTACACCCATTTTTCTAATCAATTCATTCAGAGATGTTACTACACTCCTGTAGAACAGGTGAGTCTTTAACCTGGGTCTCCCATTCAGGGGTAGGGACACTACCACTGTGTCACAAGAGATCCCCAGTAAGTTACACATACTGGTTTCCCATTATTCATTACATGTGCTACTTCTTCAAAAAACTCCATTAAATTAGTTAAGCATGATTTCTATTCCACAAAACCGTGCTTGACTACCTTACATTTTACTAAGTGTCTTGTATAGTAGCTTTAATGATAACTTCTCATATTTTCCCCCTGAAGATGTTAAGCTAATTGGCCTGTCGTTTCCTGCTTTATGGCTTCCCCCCTTTTTTGAATAGAGGAGTTGCATTGACAATTTTCTCATCTAAGGAAATCTTTCTTGAATCTTGGGAATTTTGGAAAATTTGAATTATGGCATCAGTTTCAGAATATCTTAGAAACGTTTCCATTGTCCTCCCCTGAAATGCTGGCCATTTTGAGAATTGTAAAACAGGACTTGGTGGGACAACTATCCAGATCGTGTCTTCAGCTTTTGTCCCAGAGGTGAGTGCATATAGTGAAGAATATTCTTGACTTTGGCACACTAAACTCATTAATTAAAGCATACCAGTAAAGCCAGATTTGCAGTATACGTATATCAACTTAATGCCAACTCATAATAACCCTTATAGCCCATCACAAAGGACTCAAAGCCCTCCGCTTCTTCCTTTCCCACTGTACCAACCAGTACCCTTCCACTGACACCCTCCTTCGACTGACTGAACTGGTCCTCACTCTGAACAACTTCTCTTTCCAATCCTCCCACTTCCTCCAAACCAAAGGAGTAGCCATGGGTACCCGCTACATAGCCCCAGCTATGCCTGCCTCTTCATAGGATATGTGGAACAGGCCACCATCCCATATTCCCAATTCCTTCATCTCCGCCGCATCTGCTCCCAGGAGGACCAGTTCCAATACCAAACAACCCAGATGGCCTCCTTCTTCAAAGACCACAATTTCCCCCCAGACATGGTCGACGATGCTCTCCACCGCATCTCCTCCACTTCCCACTCCTCCACCCTTGAGTCCTGCCCCTCCAGTCGCCACCAGGACAGAACCCCACTGGTCCTCACCTACCACCCCACCAACCTCCATATGCATCGTATCATCCGTTGTCATTTCCACCACCTCCAAACGGACCCCACTACCAGGGATATATTTCCCTCCCCTCCCCTATCAGCGTTCCAAAAAGACCACTCCCTCTGTGACTCCCTCGTCAGGTCCACACCCCCCACCAACCCGACCCCCACCTTCCCCTGCAACCGCAAGAAATGCAAAACTTGCGCCCACACCTCCCCCCTTACTTCCCTCCAAGGCCCCAAGGGATCCTTCCATATCCGCCACAGATTCACCTGCACCTCCACACACATCATTTACTACATCGGCTGCATCCGATGTGGCCTCCTCTATATTGGGGAGACAGGCCGCCTACTTGCGGAATGTTTCAGAGAACACCTCTGGGAAACCTGGACCAAACAACCCAACCACCCCGTGGCTCAACACTTCAACTCCCCCTCCCACTCCATCAAGGACATGCAGGTCCTTGGACTCCTCCATCACCAGACCATAGCAACATGACAGCTGAAGGACGAAGGCCTCATCTTCCACCTAGGAACCCTCCAACCACAAGGGATGAACTCAGATTTCTCCAGTTTCCTCATTCCCCTCCCCCTAGCTTGTCTCAGTCCCAACCCTCGAACTCAGCACCACCTTCCTAACCTGCAATCTTCTTCCTGACCTCTCCGCCCCCACCCCCACTCTGGCCTATCACCCTCACCTTATCACCCTCACCTTAACCTCCTTCCACCTATTGCATTTCCAACACCCCTCCCCCAAGTCCCTCCTCCCTACCTTTTATCTTAGCCTGCTTGGCACACTTTCCTCATTCCTGAAGAAGGGCTCATGCCCGAAACATCGATTTTCCTGCTCCTTGGATGCTGCCTGACCTGCTGCACTTTTCCAGCAACACATTTTCAGCTCTTATAGCCCTTATGCCAACGTAGTGTCAATTCATGCTGACCCATGATACCATCAACCTTCACCTTGCTCTAACTCCATTCACAAATTTGTTGATGACGCCACCATACTGGGACAGATCTCAAGCAACAAGACAGAGAACAGAGACACAGGCACGATGTAAAGACAACAATCTCTCCCTCAATGTCAGCAAAACAAAGGAGCTGGTCAGTGACATCAGGAAGCAGGTTGGAGGACACGGCCCTGTCTACCCATGGTGCTGAAGTGGAAGTAGTTGACAGCTTCAAGTTCCTAGAAGAAATTACCACCAACAGTCTGTCCTGGTCCATCCATGTTGATGCTACAATCAAGACAACATACCAACACCTCTATTTCCTTAGAAGGCTAAGGAAATTCAGCATGTCCACAGTGGCTCTTACCAATTTTTATAGATGCACCATAGAAAGATTCCTATCTGGATGTATTGAGCTTGGTATGACAACAGCTCTGTCCAAAACCACAAAAAATTACAGAGAGTTATGATCATAGCCCAGTTCATCACAACAACCTTCCATTGACTCCATTCACTCCTCCCAATGCCTCAGGAATGCAGCCAGCTTAATTAAAGACTCATCTCCCCTCAGTTATACTCTCTTCCACTCTCTTCCATCAGGCAGAAGATACAGAAGTTTGAAAACATGTACCAACAGATTTAAGAGCAACTTCTTCCCCAGACTTATGGATGGATTTTTCGTACATTAAAATTGATCTTTCTCTGCATCTTCTCTCTAGCTGTAACACTATATTCTGCATTATGTTCTGTTACCCCATTGTACTTATGTAAGGTATGATTTGTCTGGTTAGCACACAAAACAATACTTTTCACCATGGGCAGTTCAAGAGACATATTGAGATTAACTGAAATTCTAAGTATCATAGATCTCACTATGAATATTAGATATCACATTGTCAAAAGCCTATTTAGTACATACATTTAAGTCCCTTTAAGTGCTTAGGTCCCTGTTAAAAAAACAAGCACTTGCGTTTATAGCCAGCCATGAAAGATAGTTAATCCTTCAATCATCTCTATCAGCTGTCAATTAAACTGAACTTATAGCCTCTACCCCCAGGATATGTAAGCATGCAAAACTAAGCAAAATGTAATAATGCCATGATAATCAGCCTCAGTTTTATGCCAGCAAGAAACTATCCAAATTGCCAGTAAGACCTTTTTTGAACTGACAGACACAGCTGGCTGTTTCTGTCCCCCAAACTTTAAAGGACTGGGATTTAAATAACTTGCCATGTTTAAGGACTTTATCCATTTTTACACACAACTGTTAAGAATTGTAGTCACTTAATGCAGGAAATGAACCATACTAAGCAAAAATGAAGAGAATTTGAACCCTACACTGAGTTCAAATGGTCCTGAGAAGGTTGGATTTACCTTATGACTGCTTTTCCTCTATTGAAAAAAAGTACAATCTGTTAGAATTGGGAATGTAATTCTGTATCCAGTGTCCCTCTACCATTGTGGCTAAGTTGTTGAGTTTCTCTGAATCCTCAAAAATACAGAGCAATGTCTAAGCCATCACATTGGATTTGTCTGGAGTTTTGCCTGACCACCAATGTAGCTGACTTAAAGATGACAGTCCTCCCATTGCATCTGGAAGATGTGATGAAGCCATTGCTATCCAGCCACAATCCAAATGTCAACAGACTAGGATGAGTATTTCTCCCCATTCTCATCCTTATCATTTTGATTTTATTGAAAGATTAAATAAATAGTATCTGCATTTATAGGTTGTCTCCTAATGTCAAAGCATCTCAGCACAGTATACGCAGTAAGTTCATCTTCTGAAAGTATATCTGCAGTCCTCACTTTCTCCTCCCATCTTCTGAAAGGCAATGTTAGAGGAAAATGCAGCAAGCTCCCATATTTCACAAAATTGAGTGATAAATTAATCCACTTTAAATTATACCAAGACCATCTGAACCACACTTTCATAGATCTTTAGCTACTAAAAGCATAAAGCAGTGTGGGAGTGGGCAGAAAACTGGAATTGAGGGAGAAGCTCAGAGACAATTGTACTCAATGGCAGAACAGGTTCAAGGACAGAGTGGTCTATTGTTACTCCTATTTCTTATGCTCTGATTGTTTCCTGTCTAAGTCTGACTGCCAACAATCCCTCTAAGCAGTGCAGCCCTGCTGGAGCTTCTGGTTTTGGAAGTCAGTGTCACATACAGGCCTCAGATATCCGCTTACTAAATGAAGAAATTAGAATGAGTATTGCTATTGCAATTCAGGAGTGTGGTGATGACAACTGCTCTGTGCACTAGGATTTTGTTGATTTACGAAGATCTTTGTTGTCAAACACTGCTGCTAGTGTAAAGAAGGCTGAGCTGGTTTAGCTAATTCATCATCAGTGATGGCCTTTTAAGAGAGTGGCTGCCAAGCTACGGGAACAGACCATTGACAAAAGCCTACTTAATATGTTTAGTTGCCTTAAAGTTCCAGCACCACTAATCCAGAATATGGTAAATAGTACTGGGGCCTTCCTTGAACTCTGTCTGGGACTTGAAGGTGTCAGTTTCTGGTCTCCTGTCAAGGCAATTACAATTATATCACCATAAAACAATTGTAAGATTGTGATGTATGCTTATCCAAATCTTTGATCCACAAGGACTTCTAATTCACTATTTGTCCTTTAACTTATGGATTTGTCTTTGGGCATCATCTTTGAGCTTTTGCAATGTTGCCATCTCAATTTATAACCTTAGGTTAGGTTAGGTTAAGGTTAGGCCTCTCAGCTGGATAATGTTTTAATCAGACAAACCAGTGCTGATCTCAAGACGTTGTTGGATTATCTGTCAACA
The DNA here is from genome assembly GCF_047496795.1 of Chiloscyllium punctatum. NCBI lineage: Eukaryota > Metazoa > Chordata > Chondrichthyes > Orectolobiformes > Hemiscylliidae > Chiloscyllium > Chiloscyllium punctatum. Next base: position 112,861,393 of record NC_092741.1, read on the forward strand.
AAAACAATGTCACAGGTCCCTCTGAGAAGTCTAAAGGCACACTGTATCCCTAGGAGGCTTTTGCTCATGTACTGCGAGAATACATGCCAGGGGTTTTCCCTGCTGTGGACAAGGGGTGAAAAGACCTAAATTGTTTTCACATTGTGATTTATCTCCCTTCTTGATACTAATTACAACTGTTACTTTTTTAAAATTTTCGGTTGGGGCAGAGTTATTTTGCTTCCAAAATTTGCTGAATGAATGCATGCAGTGATAGTGGGAAGATCTCTTCTGGACTACCTTTGATGCTACACATTTTGTTGTTTCTCATCTGTGTGATTACTTATTGCAACTCTCCCATTCGGTTAGTGTTAGATCTTTCTGCCAAGTATTTAAGTCTGCTGGCTTTTGTTCCAGAACGTCACATTTTTTTAGCGTTGTTTTTGTTGAAAGGATCTTAGTTCACCCATCAAGTGCATCACCGGTGGACTTGATGGGAAAGAAACGGTTGCCAGTGTGAATTCAGGGTTGAGAAGTTGTTGGGAATCTTCTTTTCAGCTTTAACAGATCAGATTGTCATCTTTAAGAAGACAAATGCCATGCTGTGTGTGAAGGAGATTGTGTCCATTTGACCTTGGTCTATGGATGGCCTTGGTACCTTCAGAAAAGCTTTGCATGTTGTGAAGATCAGAGTGCAATTGGATCTCTCAGGCATTCTCTTCCCTTTCTTTCTCGTTTAGTTTATGGATTTGTCTTTGGGCAGCAGCCTTGATCTTTTGGAATGTTTCCTCCTCAATTTATAACCTTGGATTAGAGTTTCGTGTTTCTGCCAGATAATAAAGACTACTGACTTTTGTTCCAGGAGGTCACATTGTTCAATGTTATTTTTACTGAGAAGATCCTGATGATGATGATGCTTGCACACAATGGTCTCAAGACAGAACAATATGCTGCTATTTTATTTCACCATGCTGTTCTGAAATTGAGCTATATCTGTGAAGATTTTCCAGATTGGTCATGATTTGAACCTGGACTTTTACTCTTTAATCAGTTTACTTGAGGGCTGAAGCACTGAACTTCCTGCTCCTCAACCTTGAGCCTTATGATGTCTTATTGCTGACCGAATAGTCATCAAGTTGAACAAGTCGATATTACATACAGCTGGCATGAATCCCAGCATGGATCCAGTGAGAGACATCACTTGAATGTTTGACCTGAACAATGATATAGTCAGGGTGCACAAAAAGCCTGAGTTGGATGAACCCAGAATCGTCAGTGGTTTGTAGAATTGGAGGAGGTTTTAGAGTTAAGTCAAATATATTGATGTGAGTTGGCATAGAAATCTGTTTGACATTGGCTAGTGGGCAAATCAGTCTTGGGCTTTGAACTTGAAATGATCCTGATTGAGAGGAAATGTGGTGATCTCATTTAATTGCAGAACCAAAAACCTATTAGCATCTGATACAAAATAAAACCTCATCTTCAGGGCAATATTAAATCTCCAGCTTGGTGAGTTTTGTTGTGCCGAGTCATTTCATCAAGTGGGAAGGTGGTGGCTACCCAGTTATGTTCAGAGAGGTAAGACCCATTGAGGCTTTCATTCCCTGCAACCAATTGAAGTTATTAAGTGGGTAATTTATGTTCCTTTAAAGGCCTCATCATGGACTTCTGATTGGTGCATAACCATTGCCTCCTCATGCCGCTACTGAATAGCTTGCGAATGGCTCTGGTTTGTAGAATTGGAGGAGGTTTTAAAGATTGAGAATGGCAAGGTCACAGAAGGGGTTGAACGTGAAGGGCGTGAGTCTGAATTTCACGCTCGGGTGCTTAATCCTGGGCAATGTGTACTGCTGCCCAGTTAAATGTCTGATTGATGCTTAAAGCAGGAGGCTTCCTGACAGGGGTGGGCATGGGACAATGATACAATGTTGGTAATGTTAAATGCTGCCCTTAGATTGAGTGGAGAGTAAATTGACTTGAATATTTACAAGTATTCAGCTATGTCAAGAGTTTGAAGTTAGAGTTTGAGGAGATATGGCTCTCCATCTATCAGAAAAACTTAAGGGAAGTGTTAGCTGAGGTTAGTAACCAGATACTACAAGGTTATTTTAAAATAATAAAATAAAAGAGATGCACGGGAAGAGAACTTACACAGTGAAGTGTTCTGATATATAGCTCATTGTCCCAAAGGGTGATGAAATCAAATTCAATAACAACATTCAAAAGAGCATTGGATTAATATTTTCATCTCCCTTTGATCTCTATCTTGAGTGCACTCGTCAGCTGAAAACATCGGTTTTCTGAGGTAGTGACTTCCTACAATCCACAAAGATTGGAGTTCCTCAGAAAATCAGATAGTGGGTGCAGTCATTTCTGAAATCTCTGGAAGATGTCAGACAACTCAGGATACCCACAGGATAGATTTAAGCTGTTGATCATGATTAAAGGATTTGGTACAATTTGGTAAGATAGGTAGAGAGTAACTATTTCCAGTGGTAGAGGGATTGTAAGCTTAAAGTTAGAGGTAGATTATTCAGAGTTGGTCAGGAATCAGTCAACGGCGAGTGAAATTTGTAATTCTCTGCCACATCCCCCCCCCCAAAAAAAAACTGTTCAGGTCAGAGTTCAATTAAAGCATTGCAAAATTGAATCTTAGTTTTTTTTTGTTGAACAAGGTTATTAAAGTGTAGCGATTGTATTGAGGTCAGTCAGGTGGACCTCATAGAATATGAGTTCCCTGATTTGGGAGATCAATCTGGTCCAATCAGGGAGCCCTGGCTGATAGATAAGAACAGGGGTGTCAGACATCCTGTTCACTCAGAGCTAGCTGTGAGGGAGCTGGCTCAGTGTAAAAGACTCTCCACTTGTAAATAAAGGGTGACTTAGTGATGGGATACTGACCTCTGTCGAGTTATTTCATAAAGATTGTGGAACTAAATTGGTTCACCTGGAGTTAAGACGCAAGTCAGGTACTGTCTAGTTGAATGGCAGTGCAGGACTTCAGGGCTGAATTGACTCTCCGGTTCCCATGTTCTAAGATGTCACCATAATTTTAAAAATCCTTTCCTACACACCACAAATGACCAGCACTCAAATTTCTTGTTAGTTCAGCCATATGATTTTTGCACGAGCCAATGATTACGTTAGAATGTGGCTGTAGAATTCTTTTGGATATGCTAAGGTTGTGAAATTCTGTTTAAAAATTGCAAGTATTTAAAAATAAATTTGTGTTCATCATTGTAAGAGATTCCTCTTACAGTTGTACTGAAGTATTCAACAGCTACAACTGATATCTCAACTGTCTGCATAATAGTGAAAATGAATACAGGAAATCAAGGTCAATTTTCTGAATTATGATTACCAAGCAGCACAATATTGAAGTACATATCACACCTAACTCCACACTAATTGTTCCATCAATTGCTGTGGTCTGAGGAAAGGTTGAATTACTGAAAGCACAAAAATGCATTTTCAGCCTGTCAATCATTCTGCATGTCCTGGCAATTACAAAACAATACCTTGTCGTTGAACCAATTGAAACAAACTCTCTATTTTATACTTAAAGGGGAGCTTATTTTTATCATTTCTTATTGAATGTGAGCAAATGAGACTCACCATTAAAACAAATAAAACCAAGTCACAAAATGTCAGCGAGTCTAGCAGCATCTCCGGAGAGAGAAATAGAGTTCACATTTCAAATCCAATATGCTTCTTCCTCCGAATTCATGTCATTCAAAATTGGAACAATGGGATGATTGTTACAGTCCCCATTGATGTATTTGAAAATGAGACTCTGGTACAATAAAATCACTGCCTTGCCATTCACCCCTGACTTTTCCATATTTTGCATGTGTGTGCGTTTGTCCACTCCTTCTCCGTGGAGTACTGCTACACTTTCTCACCAGTTGTTCTTAACAAATCACTGAAAACAGTGTGTCAAAAAATTAGGCTTTCTCTCAATCATCCGCCTTTCTGCCCTGTTCTATTTATGCTAAACACAAAACTGGATTTGATTCTGACCATTATAGAATAGGTCATTTTGCCCAATGGACCTATGCTGATTTTTTTTGTCAGAGCTCTTCAATTAATTCCACCTCTCTGCTCTCACTCTGTGGTCCTCAAACTTAACATGTATTTAACCAGTTCCCTTTTAGAAGTTACGACTGAATCTGCTCACACCACTCTTCCAGGCAGTGCATTCCACATTGCAACAATTTGTTGAGTTAAAAATGTCCTCTTATCCCCGTTCACCATTTTGCTTGTTATTTTGTTTTTGTTCTTTGGTTACTTCTTTGATTCTTTCAACTTGTATGATTTCTCCTTGATAACTTGCTTAATATATCTCATAATTTTGAATAGTTCAATTAAATCCCCTCTTAAACTTCTATACTCTGAACAGGACAACCCAAGTTTTCCAAGTCTTCAATGTGCAATCTTTTTTGTTACACCTTCCTTGGAATCAAGTTGAAATAGTTTCCTTACAATATTATCATTAAGACCAACAAAAAAAGGTTGCAGGAACAAACAGTGATATTGAGTTGTAGTCAGTCTCACAACTGGTCAGTGGAGTCATTATTTGTGAGGCGTGTCCAGACACTAGCTGCTTTTTCCTATACTCATTAAGTTGTCATAACATCATTCTACCATTCTCCCCGTGATCCTGAGCCGAAACCACACTTAGCTAATAACTGCAGGAACTGTCTTGGGGCTGTCAGCTTCCAGTGATTCACTCAGGTATGGATGAATTATTAATGGGTTCACAAGTACAATGTCTTGACAAATTCAGAATAGACATTAAAGACTGAAATACAAACCCGAGGTCAATGCATATGTCAGTGTGTTAAAAGACACATGCATTTTTACTTTGCAGATTGTCTCACTGCTTTGGGATTTTGCTTGATTTCCAATAGCCTGCTGTACATTGATGAGCTTGCAAAATGTTTGCCCTTTCATGTACCATTTCTCTCTGATCTGTTTCTGTTGAGGCATTACGATGTTTAAAATAAAATGTGTTTGAAATGTACTGAGGGATACACAGTGTGCAGAATGCAAAGGTTATCTCTGCATTGCCAAAATAAAAGTGACATCACAGTTCGCATTCACCAGATTGTACTGGGGCTATCAAATCCATCCAGGCTTTAATATTTTGTATCTAGCAGATTGATGTGGTATAAAGTAGGGTTCTGAAAGGATTTATGTTGGATCATTAGGTTCCACCAGTCTTGTGTGGAGATAAAGAGAGCTCAGTTCTAGACCATGATGGTATCATGATGATCTCATTCCTGGCTTCTGATAGTCTTAGTAATTATGCTTAACTAACCAATTTAGCTTGGGTAGCCATTGTTATAATGCAGTAAACTAATGACTTATTGTTAAACCAAATGGCTGTTCTTGTTAAGATTCATTTGTGGCTCATCCTCTACCACTATTAACCGACCAGTAAAAGATCCTTTAGTCCAGTGTAGAAAGGAGGGTTCAACACAGTGGAGTCATTTAGGGACCATTGGGCAGAGGTTGGGGTGCCTCTTCATAATAGGCAAAAGTGAGCGCTGCAGATGCTGGAAACCAGAGTTTAGATCAGAGTTGTGCTGGAAAAGCACAGCAGGTCAGGCAGCATCCAAGGAGCAGGAAAATCAATGTTTTGGGCAAAGGCTCTTCATCAGGAATAGAGGCAGGAAGCCTCCAGGGTAGAGAGATAAATGGGGGGGGTGGGGCTGGGGAGAAGGTAGCAAAAAGTACAATAGGTGAATGGGGGTGGGGAAGGAGGTGATAGGTCAGAGGGGAGGATAAAGCCGATAGGTGGGACGGAAGATTGGCAGGTAGGGCAGGTCATGAGGACAGTGCTGAGCTGGAAGGTTGGATCTGGGGTAAGGTGGGGGGAGGGAAAATGAGGAAACTGGTGAAATCCACACTGATGCCCTGGGGTTGAAGTGTTCTGAGGCGGAAGATGAAGCGTTGTTCCTCCAGGCAACGGGTGGTGAGAGAGCGGCGGTGGAGGAGGCCCAGGACCTCCATGTCCTCGGCAAAGTGAGAGGGGGAGTTGAAATGTTGGGCCACGGGACGGTGGAGTTGATTGGTGTGGGTGTCCCGGAGATGTTCCCTGAAGCACTCTGCGAGGAGACGTCCAGACTCCCCAATGTAGAAGAGACTGCATCAGGAGCAATGGATGTAATAAAAGACATTGGTGGATGTGCAGGTGAAACTTTGATGGATGTGGAAGGCTCCATTGATGCCTTGGATGGTGGTGAGGGAGGAGGTGTGGGTGCAGGTTTTGCAATTCCTGCAGTGGCAGGGGAGGGTGCCAGGACCGGAGGGTGGTTTGTTGGGGGGGCATGCAGGTACCACTCTGATCTAAACTCTGCCTCTTCATAATGCCACTTTGATTTGAGTTTGATAAATTTCCATTTCAGTTTGATATGTTTCCATTGACTGTTTGATTTGTTTTTGTTACTCACCCACTAAGAACTGACTAAGCTGATTAACGTTTTGTTTAGAAGAGTAGAAAGGAGGATTAGTTGTAGCATTCCACTCAAATCACAAACTTACACAGGTTATTGCTGCAAACATATGAAATGGTGATCAGTGGTAAGATTGTTGTTTAAATACCTCCGGTTAACAATGGTGAAAACTAGTTTTAAGGAGTTAGTTTACCACTTTAAGAACATTACAACTTTAAGAACACTCAGCTGATTAGCAAAAGCAAATACTTAAACAGGGAAGCAATCTGCAGAATTTAACAAATGACAAGACATAAGCAAGACTCCAGGCTAAAACTTTCACCTTGGGGCTGGTAAAAGGTGCAGAAAAGACACTGACCTAATTGGATACTTCAAAACTAGTCACACTTGGAGGTCATAGAATCTTAGAGGCAAAGGATCTGTAGATACAGTTCAGGTTCAAGGTTTGACTGGGGACCAACTGTTTCAGAGCTCTGGGAATATTGCTAATGATCTCTTCAAATAAGGGGAAGATCTCTAAATTGATGGTGCAAAGGGTCAGGATTGGAAAGAAGGTGTTTTAGATCACAAAAGGTAAGAAAGCATCCTCAAGAGCGAATACATAGACTTACAAAGCAAAAGAGCATTGCGGCACTAGAGAGCGACTATTTAGGAACATGGGAACATAGGAACATAGCAACATTGAAATATGATTTGGAGGTGCTGGTGTTGGACTGGGGTGTACAAAGTTAAAAATAACATAACACCAAGTTATAGTAAAACAGGTTTATTTGGAAGCACTAGCATTTGGAGCGCTGCTCCTTCATCAGGTGGTTGTGCCACAACTACCTGATGAAGGAACAGTGCTCCAAAAGCTCGTGCTTCCAAATAAACCTGTTGGACTATAATCTGGTATTGTGTGATTTTTAACATTGGAACAGGAATGGGCCATCAGTTTCATTCTATCATTCAATGAAATTCTCTCAGATCTGTAACCTAACTCCATATAGTTATCCTTAGCCCATATCTCTTCATACCTTTGCTTAACAAAAATAAAATCTCAGATTTAAAACTAACAATTGATCGAGCATCAATTGCTGTTTGAGGAAGAGAATTCCAAACATTTACCATCCTTTTGTGTGTTGAGGTGCTTCCTAGCATCTCTCCTGAATGGTCTGGCCCTAATTTTTAGGTTATGTTCTCTAGTTTTTGAATCCCCAACCAGTGGAAATAGTTTTTCTTTATCTACCCCATCTTTTCATATTAATGTCCTGAAGACTGCAATCAGATCATCCTTTAACATTGTAGAAAAAGCAAGTCTAATTCGTAAAATCTCTCCTCAAAACTTAACCCCTGAAGTCTAGGTCCAGTTTAGAAAATGATATCTAGAATAGAATAGGAAGAAACAGAGTGAACAATCGTTTTTTAAAAATCAGCAAATAGCGACAAGGGCAGGGACTGTAGAAAGTCAAACTTAATGGCTCCTTACTCACATACATGTAGTATACAGAACAAACTACATGAATTAATGGCACAAATATAAATGAATGGGTATGATCCTGCAGCTATCTTTACTAAAGTTGAGGACTAAATACTTAGGGGTATGAAAGGACAGGCATGAAGAAACAGGTGGTAGAGTAGTTACTTTAGTGTGAGATTGAATAAGTAGAAATAGAAAATTATCTTGGATTGGTTGAGGTACAATTTGGAGATAAGAAGTTGCAAGGGTAAATAGACATGGTGGGAATAGTCCACAGGCCCACTAACAGTCACTGTTTGATAGGATAGTGATTAAGCCAATACATAATGAGGGCATACTAAAAATGCATGCATTGGTTTTGGGGGTGTGATGGCCTAATTGAACTATTGCTAGACTATTCATCCAGAGACCCTGCTATAGTTTTGAGGAACTGGGTTCAAAACTTGCCATGGCAGATAGTAGAATTTGAATTCAATAAATATTTGGAAACAGGAGTCTAATGATGACCATACAACCAAGGTGGCCCAGTGGCTCAATGGTTAGCACTGCTCTTTCACAGTGCCAGGGATCTGCCTTTGATTCCAGCCTCAGGTGACTGAAGGAGTACTTCCAAATAAACCTATTGGACTATAACCTGGTGTTGTGTGATTTTTAACTTTGTCATCCCAATCCAACCCTGGCACCTCCACATCATGTCTGTGTGGAGCTTGCAACTTCTCCCCATGTCTGCATGGGTTTCCTCTAGGTGCTGTTGTTTCCTCCCATGGTCCAAAGATGTGTAGGTTAGGTGGATTAGCCGTGGGAAATGAAGGGTTACAGAGTTCAGAGGTGGGGGGTGGTGGGTCTGGGTAGGATGCTCTTCAGTGGGTCGATGTGGATGCGGTGGCTTCTACACTGTAGGAATTCTATGAACTATGAAATATCGTCAATTAACAGGAAAAAACCATTTGGCTCACTAATCTTCTTTCGGGAAGGAAAATGCTATCCCTACCTGGTCTGTCTGCAGCAATGATCCACAGCAATGTAGTTAACACTTAACTGCCCTCTGGCAATTAACACTGTCCTGGCCAGTGACATTCACATTCTGTGAATGAATAAAAATAAAATTACTTTAATCTTCACATAGATTAGGAAAATCAAGCTGGGAGATGTAATTATGAGGTCTATTTGGGCCAGTTTCCCAAAGACAATATGCTACAGGTCCAACAAGAGATCAAGATATTTTGGATTTTGTAATGATGCAGGTTTTACAAATAGTCTCAGACTAAAAGATCCCCTAGGAAACAGAGACTATATTGTTTGAGGGGGAATTTAGAATTCAGCTTGAGAGGGAAAAACTTAAGGTTGAACAACTGTGCTAACCTTAAATAAAGGCGATTATAAAGGAATGAGAGTAGAGTTGGCTTAAGTAGATTAGGAAAGGAGTTTAGCAGAAAAGACAATTGAGGAACAATGTCAGACGTTTAAAAGAATTGTTCATGGCTTATAACAAAGGCATATTTCTGTGAGGAGAAAGGATTGTAGGAATGGAATAAATCAGGCATGGTTAATCAAGGATGTTAATGATAAGTGATGTGAGATTGATGAACATGGACCTGTCACGAAAACTGGAGCAAACTTTACTATCAGGTAATCAGACCATTGAATAAAGTGCTCATGTGGCAGACAACTGATGAACAATAACCATTAAGGATAGAAATATATTGCATATACATAACACCTTCAATGTTGTAAAATACCTGAAGGCATTTCACCAGAATGATGATTAAACTGTGCCAGGGAGTTATAGGGCAGGTTACCAACAGTGTGTTCAAGATTGTAATTGTTGAAGGAATGTCCTAGAGGAGAAAACTGAGGTAAAAGGGTGGACAAGTTTAGGGAAAGAGTATCTTGGCAACTAATGGCACAGCCACCAATATGGAAATTGTGGGTGTGCAAGGGGGCAGACTTAATTGCAGATATCTAGGTGGGTTGTGGGATTAAAGGTTTCAGGGCTAAGGAACAATTTGGAAATGAAGGTGGCAGTTTTAAAATGGTCAATGTAAGTTAGCAAACACAGGAATGATCAGACAAGTGGGCATAGAATCAGAGAATCTCTACGGTGTGGAAACTGGGCCTTCAGCCCAACAAGTCCACATCAACCCTCCAAAGAGTAACCCACCCAGACCCATTCCCCTACCCTATATTTACACCTGACTAATGCACCTAACCTACACATCCTGAACACTATGGGCAATTTAGCATGGCCAATTCACCCAACATGCACAACTTTGGATTGTGGAGGAGGAAACTGAAGCACCCAGAGGAAATCCACATGGGCATGGGGAGAACGTGCAAACTCCACGCACAATTGACCCAGGCTGGAATCAAACCCGGGTTCCTGGTGCTGTGAGGGAGCATGCGAACACTGAGCCACCATGCTGCTTAAAAGAAATGCAATGACAAACACATACCCTGCAAGTGTGAACCCATGACTTTGCAAATCCCAGCAAAGTGCAGTGTGGGGATTGTACCCATGACCTTGGTGTTAATAGCACCATACTCTAATCATCTGAGCTAACCAAACTACACACCCAATTTGTAAACTAATCTGTTTTCAGTATTAAGCATCACAAAATCAGTAAAAGAATGACTTTATCACTATAATACCCGAAGCACGAAGTATTGTATCCCTTCTATTATTGGTCATATGTTTGGATTGACTCAAGTGTGGTGATACTGCCCCCTTATCAATGTTATTCTGCCCTTGGGTTTTTTCAAGAGGGGTCATAAAGACAGAAGTTTTGATATGTCTGGAAGTATCTACTTGAGAGGCTTTAAAAACACTTCTACAATGACAGGGGAGTGGCCAGTTCTCCCAGTTGAGGCTTTGTTTCTGCTTTGATTTGGTTTTAACAAGCAGTGTTTGAGGCTGCTGGTCAAAGAAAGCTGCTGGGGGAAAGGTTTCCTTGATTCAACAGAGATTTTCTGGCTGACATCTCTCTTTTCTAAGAACCTGTGTTTGAACTTGCCTTTTTAACAAGAGGTGTGTTCTAGGAAGTTGCAGGAAATCAGAACCACTCTTTGTTAAGTTGCACTTTCATGTTAGTTGGGGTTTTAAATAGTTATATTATTCTGTTTTCTTTTGTTTATGTGTATCTAAACTGTATTTAAAATCAAGTGGTTTGAACAGCTGTGACAGTCCTGGAATATTCACTTTACATCTGCTTAAAACAACTAGAAAAGTTAGGTTCTGGGCTACCTTCTTAAAATGTTTGAGGGGGTCCAGCCTGACCCATGACACAAGTTAATAACCAAACTGGATTGCACTGATTAGCCACTGCTCACACCCATGCACCTCACTGTGATAAGTTTACAGCTGGCCAGTGAGCAATGATTTGATATCTGAGATACCTATTGTCTTTTTAATATCTACAATACACTCGTTCCAAATGAGGAATATTGTCTGATATTTTCAGCAGTCACATATTTTCTTCTTCTGCCATGTCAGTGTTCCCCAAAGGTTGTTCCCTTTGGGACACCCTAGTCCATTCCTCCTCCACTCCCAACACACAACATATAACACATCACCTTTCCAGGCAATTCTCATTTACTTCTTCCCTCACTCACTCTCCAAGGCCCCAGACACACCTTCCAGGCGAAGCAGTGATTTACCTGCACATCACTCAATCTATTCACTTGGTGTATTCATGACTCACAATATGGCCTCTCTACTGGGAGACAAAACATAAACTGAGTAACTGCTTTGCAAGGACTTACATACAATCTGCAAATATAACCCTGAACATCCTGTTGCCTGCCACTTGAACAAGCCACCCTGTTCCCTGGCCAACATCTCTGTCTCAGGATTGCTTCAGTGCTCCAATGAAGCTTACCACAAGCTGGAAGAACAACACTTCATTTTCCACTTGGGGACCTTGTAGCCTTCAGGACTCAATATCCAGTTCAATAATTTTAGGATCTGAGCACTTTCCCCCATGTCCTTTACCCAGCCCCACACCCCAGACCCTGTCACCACATGGGCTGCTTTAAGCATAGCTAACTCATTCTCACCTACTTATGGTTCTTATTATCAACCTTTTTTTCTCCCTCTCCTTGCCATCCTGTTGTCTGCCCCACTGTCCCTATCTCTTTCGGAGCCCCATGTCCACTTTACTCCTTCACCTCCCCCGACACCCCTCCAACCTCCACCTCCTATATTCAGCATAAATACCACCCCTTCCCAGCTACCATCAGCTCTGAAGCAAGGCCACCAGACCTGAAGCACCGACTCCGCTTTCTCTCCACAGATGCTACTAGACCCTGTCCAGTTTCTCCAGCAATGTCTGCCCCTGTTCAAGAAATAGCTGTGTGGTTTGTAAAATCAGTGGAAGCAAAATTGAGTGTGGGTTTGGATTCTACCTCTGCCGTGTAAAAAGACAAATGCACTAAGCATGTGGGAACACCCCCATCTGCAAGTTGCCCTCTGAAACACATGCCATGCTTTTGGAAATATATTGTCATTCCTTCACGGTCACTGGGTCAAACTCCTGGAACCTAAGTGTGGCGGGAGTAATTAGGAATGCAGCATTTCAAGAAGGCAGTTCAGCGCAACTTTCTCTGGGAAAATTAGTGCTGGACAATAAATGTTGGCCCAACCAGCAACACCTACATCCTATGAATGAAACCTAAAATAGTCATTAATGGCCTAAAATATTGCCTAAATATTGCCTTGATGGTAGTTTGGCTTTATGCTGTCACAAAAGTGGGCGGCACGGTGGCACAGTGGCACAGTGGTTAGCACTGCTGCCTCACAGCGCCGGAGATCCGGGTTCAATTCCCACCTCAGGCAACTGACTGTGTGGAGTTTGCACGTTCTCCTCGTGTCTGCGTGGGTTTCCTCCGGGTGCTCCGGTTTCCTCCCACAGTCCAAAGATGTGCAGGTCAGGTGAATTGGCCATGCTAAATTGCCCGTAGTGTTAGGTAAGGGGTAGATGTAGGGGTATGGGTGGGTTACGCTTCGGCGGGGCGGTGTGGACTTGTTGGGCCGAAGGGCCTGTTTCCACACTGTAAGTAATCTAATCTAAAAAGTGCAATAATCAGATAAGACATAACAAAGCAAAAGGTATAAAAGTCATCATCTGAGATCAGAAGAATGAGGTGATCTTATTGAAACATAGAAAATTTCCAAGATCATTTGACAGGGTAGATCCTGAGGGGATGTTTCTGCTCAAGAAGCATTCTTGAACTAAGGGCCAAAGTAAGGGGTCTCCTATTGAAGACTGAGACAAGAAGATGCTTCTTCTCTTAGTTGGTCATTAATATTTGGAATTTACCACCCCAGATTTTACATAATGGTGTCAGAGTCTGAAAGGGCTATTGCTGAAGAATGTTTTAAGGACTACTCACTATGATGACATACTACAGACTTGGTGAGAGAATAATTTAGAAGTTAAAAGATCTTCATCATAATCTCTGTAGCAATGACTATCATATTAACATGATTACACATAAAAGGTCCCTGGAACAATATGGGTCATTTAGAATGGTGTTCCATAGTTTGGGATAATGCCTTGTGCATTCCTTTGTCTTCTTAACTGTTAGGAAAGAACCTGGGGATGCTTTTTGGCAGATTGTAAACTAACCTCAAGCTGGGACATGGGCAAGGAGGGAGGCAACCACCCTGATTCCTTGGTTATTTTCTAACTGCTCAGGACTATACTGGACAATCAGTTTGTTTTGTCTGAATGGATAAGAATCTTACAAGACAGAAGAGGCCCTTCAGCCTGTCATGTCTGAACTGTCAAAAATACACTCCTATCTATGCTAGTTCCACTTGCCAGCACTAGGCCCGTGGCCTTGAATGTTATGACACTTCAGTTGCTCATCCAAGTACCTTTTAAAGAGTGTGAGGTTTCCTGTCTCAACTACCCTCCTTGGACATGTATTCCATTCCCCCACCACCCTCTACATAAAAATGTTCTTCTTCAAATCCTGCTCTAAACTTCCTGCTTTTCACTTTAAAATTATGCCCCCTTGTTATTGACCCCTTGACTAAGAGGAGCAGTTGCTTTCTATTCATCTTGTCGCTGCCCCTCAGACCTCTCTGCTCCAAAGAAAATAGCCTGAGCTTATCTTCATAGCTAAAATGCTTCATCCTAGGCAACAGTCTGGTGAATTTCCTTTGCACCCAGTCCAGCGTAATCACACTGAAAGAAAATAATGTTTGCTTTTTAAACAGCCTTACATATAAGGAAAAAAGAAATGCATTTATATCGTGCCTTTCATGTTGTCAAGAAATTTCAAAGATCTTACAGTCATGAAATACTTTGGAACTGTCTTCACTGTAGTTTCGTGTATAATTTGTGGAAGTTGATGAGATTGGAAGGCTGGTTTGCAATGCAGAGTGATGTGAATAATGCAGGTTCATTTCCTGAAAGTCTACCCTTCTCAACCCAGAGTTGTGGTGACTCTCAAGTTAAACTCACCGCCAGTTGACTCTCTAGAATAAGAGAACAGCCTCTGGGCCTACTAATTTGTCCACAGCAAGATTCTGCAAAGAGCAGTGTGATAATGATCTGGTGCATCTGTTATCTTTAGTAAATGCTGAAGAGAAAACACTTTTATTTTGTGCATAAACCCAAATCATAGGACTCATAGGACATTATTAGCCTTGCCATGTTAGCCATTGCTCATTCCCAATTTCCACCTTCTTTATTGTGGAGTCCTACTTCTGTACCATTGTGCCAGCCAGTGGGCATGGAGTTGCTGGTGCTTTACCCAAGTAAGCATCTGTTATTGACATGGGATCTTTGGCAGTCTATGACAGCTGTGCTATTTTACCAGTCATTTAATTCTGCAGCAATCTCTGTGCCCCATGGGGCAGCTCCAATTCACAGTGACGGGAGATTAAAACAGCAGGAGATTGCTGAGTTGATGTTCAGAGCAGAGAGTGTGAGCTCTGTTTGTCAATAGAACAAGGCAGCTTCAGAGCTCAGGTGACAGCTGCAGCTCTTGTGTTTCTGAGTTCGAAGGGGGTGAGTACAAGATTCACATTAGAAGATGCAAAATCTACCATGACACTGCGGTACACTCCTGACAAACAGCTGCACAATCAGTGATTTGAACAGAGTGGGAGGAGTGGGAAGGGTATCATAATTCTATGGCATTATCTCAAAAAGGAGCAGGGAGTTCTCCCTGGTACCCTGCACAGTAGTTATCCCTCAAACAACATCACGAAACAATCTGGTCACCTTTAAATTTGTGGGAATTTGATATGTGTGAACATGTTCTCCTGTATTGCAAAGGTTATAGGACTTCATTCATCATGTGCCAGTTGTGAAGTTGATGTCACTGTAGTCTCTGTATTAGAAGTGACACCGCGAAAGTGAACGAAAAACATTTTCTTCATTCCTTTCTTAGATTTGGAAGTGTCACAACAGTGTCATCCTTTTGAGGTGGACTTGTATGCTCTCCCCCACCCCGAAAGCCAGGTGAATACAAAATTGATTAGGTAGCGAAACATCCAGGGTGGAAACTGAGGATATTGAAATAGACAAATTAAAATTGGAGCAGCTAGGATTTGAATTAGAATTCCAAGAGAGAAAAAAGGAAAAAGATTTCCAAGAATGGCAATAAGAGAGGGACAGAGACAGGAACAGAAAGAGAGTGAATTCCAGGAGAGGGGCTGATGGAGAAGGTGAAGTCGCATGGGGTCCAAGGTGTTTTAGTTAGATGGACAAGAACTAGTTTGGTAACAGGAAACAGAGAGTAATAGTGGAAGGGAGTTTCTCAAAATGGACAACTGTGACTAGTGGTGTTCCACAGGGATCCATGCAGGGACCACTGTTGTTTGTGATATACATAAATGATTTGGAGGAAGGTATAGTTGGTCTGATTAGCAAGTTTGCAGATGACACTAAGATTGGTGGAGTAGCAGATAGTGAAGGGGGTTATTAGAGAATACAGCACAATATAGGTAGATTGGAGAGTTGGCAGAGAAATGGCAGATTGAGTTCAATCCAGGCAAATATGAGGTGATGCATTGGGAAAGTGCAATTTAACTATACAGTAAATGGAAAAGTCCTGGGGATAATTGACGTACAGAGAGATCTGGGTGTTCAAGTCCATTGTTCCCTGAAGGTGGCAACGCAGGTCAGTAGAGTGGTCAAGAAGGCATATGGCATGCTTTCTTCCATCAGACAGGGTATTGAGTACAAGAGTTGCCAGATCATGTTACAGTTGTATAGGGCTTTGATTCGGCCACATTTAGAAAACTGCGTACAGTTCTGGTCACCACATTGCCAAAGGATGCGGATGCTTTGGAAAGAGTGCAGAGGAGGTTCACCAGCATGGTGCCTGGTATGGAGGGCACTAGCTATGAGGAGAGGTTGAGTAGATTAGGATTATTTTCATTGGAAAGAAGGAGATTGAGGGGGGACCTGATTGAGGCCTATAAAATCATGGGAAGTGTAGACAGGGTGGATAGCAAGAAGCTTTTTCCCAGAGTGGAGGACTCAATTACTAAGGGTCACGTGTTCAAAGTGAGAGGTGAAAGGTTTAGGAGAGATATGCATGGAAAGTTCTTTACACAGAGGGTGGTGGGTGCCTAGAATATATTGTCAGCGGAGGTGGTAGGGGCAGGAATGATAACGTCATTTAAGATGTATTGAGACAGATACATGAGTGGGTAAGGAGCAAAGGGATACAGATCCTTAGAAAATAGGTGGCAGGTTTAGAAAGAGGGTCTGGATTGCACAGGCTTGAAGGGCCGACAGGCCTGTTCCTGTGCTGTAATGTTCTTTGTTCACTTTGTTCTAACCCCATCAAAGATAGTGCTAGTGAGAGAACTACACTAAATACTGAACTAAGAGCTGAAATATTCAAGTTTACCCATTTAATACATTTAGTTTGAGAAGGAGGTGGACATCTTTTTCATTTTTTTGAGCACTTAACAGAGCAGGTAAAGTAACCCGTCCACTAATGGACATTCTTGTTGTAAAGAAGACTGAAGGACAAGGCTCATAAAGTTTATTCCCTCTTGCCTGTGGAAGCTGAAACTGTCTATGAGACAGCAAAAGGGGCTGTTTTAAATGTCAGCAGCATCTAATCAAAAATTTGATAGCCTCAGGAAAAATAGAGGGGGAAGTTATCAGGGGAAATAGATTTAAGGCAGGAGATTTATTGGGAATTCAAGGTGAAACATTTTCATCCAGAAGGTGGAATTCACTGCCTTTAAGTAGCATTGAGATGATCACTTGAAACACCATACAGCATAAAAAGCTAACTTACAGGACTGCAACACACTTGTGACAAGCTCAAGAGAAAAAGGCAGCCAGCAGAGAAAGCAAAACTGTCCCTTATTGTTAAAAGATGAAATACAGGTCAGAAACCACCTGAAGTGTTTCACTGTGCAATGGCGGGGCATGTAAATGAAATTTCTTAGTTCTGGCATCCAACAGAAACTCAGGCTGTTAGATTGGTGGCTGTAGCATTAAAGATTGTCACCTCAGGCCTGACTGCTGACCAAACTAGCTGTCGTGAGTTTGTGTTTAAAGGTATAGAACATAGAACATTACAGCGCAGTACAGACCCTTTGGCCCTCGATGTTTCACCAACCTGTGAAACCAATCTGAAACCCATCTAACCCACACTATTCCATTAACCTCCATATGTTTATCCAATGACCATTTAAATGCCCTTAGAGTTGGTGAGTCTACTACTGTTGCAGGCAGGGCATTCCACACCCTTACTACTCTGAGTAGCCTGCTTCATTACCCAGTACTAAATCCAACTGGCCTTGCCTCTTGTTGGCCTATTTACATACTGTGTCAGGAAACCCTCCTGCACACATTGGACAAAAACTGACCAATTTAAAGTATTCAAATTACAGTGTTTCCATTTAATATTTGGAAAATTGAAGTCCCCATAACAACAACCCTGTTACTTTCACTCCTATCCAGAATCATCTTTAGTAGTGGTAGGGAATGGTGGTAGGGGCGGGAATGATAATGTCATTTAAGATGTATCGAGACAGATACATGAGTGTGTAAGGAGCAAAGGGATACAGATCCTTAGAAAATAGGTGGCAGGTTTAGAAAGAGGGTCTGGATCGCACAGGCTTGAAGGGCCGACAGGCCTGTTCCTGTGCTATAATGTTCTTTGTTCGCTTTGTTCTAACCCCATCAAAGATAGTGCTAGTGACAGAACTACACTAAATACTGAACTAAGAGCTGAAATATTCAAATTTACCCATTTAACACATTTCGTTTGAGAAGGAGGTGGACATTTTTTTCATTTTTTCAAACAGAGCAGATAAAGTCACCAGAATCAAAGATTCTGGTGACTATTGATTGTTATAAACGATCAGAGAGAAGCATTAACATTCTCTGGGATATTGGTTGCTCACAGACCTTGCTAGTATGGAAAATTATTATTTTTTCCCTAAGGTAAAGGTAACGTAAATATTCTAGCATGCAGATAAAAGAGATCAAGGGAAAGTGCATTGAGGTGCCACTGCTTTAAGTTTACTTACAGAGTGCACGAGTTATGGACCTCAATACCGATAACTAGACTTAACTAGAAAGAATGTGTTCATAACTTTACCCCACTGTTCCACAAGTTGTCACAAAATGGATAAAAGAGATCGCCAAAATTACCAATTTGCCTGATTGACTGCTATTCAGGTGAAAAACAATTCACACCAGCTCCCAACAATAACAAAAAATGACTCCATTCATCGTAACATACAACTTTAATTGAGAGCAGAGAAAGGAACGGATTACAGTCGTTCTGTTATGACACTTGTGTCTTCAACACGAATTGGCTGTAATACGATTGAAGAATTGAGACCATTATTTGTTGAACGCAAACTTTCCTCACCGGTATTGGCTATAACGCAATTCCAATCCATTTGGTTTAAACGGTGCTGCTATTACACAATTTTCTTATAACACAGAAATGGAACTAACATGTTATATCAGGACAGACTGCACTAAATTTAAACCATACCTGTTCAAAACCTCAAACATGTACACACGCAATCATGATTAAGACAGACAAATGGTTTAACACATACGTCATGGGTGGAAAAAGAATATAGTCAGGGTAAACCAAATTCTGAAGATCAAAAATCCAGACCACAAGGCAGAAAGCTATTTTCACAAAAGGGAAAAGGAAGGGGATGTAATCCCCAGCAGGCACCATTGGGACATACTAGTAAGTTAAACATGCCTTGAATCATGTGTGCAATGATGAGAAATTTGGGAAAATCTAATGAGAAGTCAACCAAGGTCTTTTCAACCTTGCGAGCAACAAGTCTCATTTTCCAACTCGGTTCTGGATATCTGAGTCAAGATTCTCAATCGTGAGAGGCAAGAAGCCTAATGTCAGGGATTGTCACTCATTATCATCCTCATTAATACTTATTTTATGCATTAATAAGTAGGTTTCAATTCTCCCAGCCACCACCTGAAACAGGACTGAGAATTCATGACATGAAAGCCTGAGCCAGTATCAGATGAGAGGGATGCCATGGGATACAGTGCAGTGGTTAATGAGGTGAGTTTGGGATGATCACACAAGAACATCCACTAGGCTTTACAGAAAGAAATCCTCCATTACAACAAAAATGACACTTTGCCAAAATCTATCACTCATATACGTTCTCTCATTAGGAGATCAAAAAAACAGAACTAAATCTCAAAGCTTAACCAGTCTCATCAGACTGATATAAAGTTAAATGAACTTGGGTTATTTCTTCATTTGACATTTATTTCAAATCTGCTATTATACTTTTTTCACCAGGCTGAACTGGTCCTGAATAATTTCAGTTTAAGATTGACCAATGAGTTCAACTGGAATCTTTTCCTTCTTGTCTGCATATTCTCGCAAATAAACTCCTTGAGTCTATTTTCCTTTGCTGGTTGTGGGTTATCCTCGACCATTTCAAACATAATTGTTATCCCAACGTAGCTAATTTCAATAGATTTTCTTGTTTTTGCATAAGTCTAGGAGGTTGAGTAAAATCTTCTACTGGTTACTATCTGTGCTGTTTGTTCAGCATCTGTTTGTTTCTAGAACAGTCTTTCTATGACTGGCTTGTTTTTGGACAGAATTAACATAACATGGTCTCTTGACCAATGTTCCTTCAGCCACTCAGTTGCTCAGAGGATTTATCCATGCTGATTGGCATGTCAACATATTGGCTTCCAAGTCGCTGCTGTGTGTGTATATATCAGAGGTCCATGCAGGAAAAGTAATTATAGAGAATGTTACTGTTGACCTGTTCACTGTCCACTATAACTTCATCACCCAAGGCCAAGACATGCACTCATGCTCATGAGTGAAGGCTGTTAATTATGAATGTGCACACTTTTTATATTAACATACATTTTGTGCATTGTAGTGTTGTTTGTCACATATCTTCAACCTTGAGAGTTGTTTCATCTGGACCATGTAGTATCATCTCTATTGGCTATAACTTCTATTTCTTCACCCATGGTAACAAGGTCTGATCATACAGAGACCCTCACCCCGTATCAAGTTTAAAATTAATAAGATGGCCATCATATTAGCAGGTGCTGTCAAATGCAAGTTGGTTGATCATTAATTGTTCGTTGATAATCAGCTATTCTTGAGAAACATTTTTGTATATTATACTGTGAAGACAGATACTCAATAATATTTGAGAGGTTCTGCTGTTTTTTGTTTCCCCTTATTATTTCCCTAGTCTCATCCTCCAGGGAACAAATGTTCACTTTAGCTACTCTTTCCTTTCTATATATTAATAGAAGCTTCTACTATGTGTTTTTATATTGCTTACTGGTTTTCTCTCCTACTGTAATTTCTCCCTATGATTTATCTTTGTGACAAATAGGACGATAGCATTCTGCTTTTTTTTCTCATTTCTAGAACTGGGGAGTTACATTTACTATTATCGAATCAGATGAGACCTTTCCAGAATCTAAAGAAAACGAATGTATGTACTGTCTCAGCAGCCACTTCATTAATGACCCCAGATGAAGTCCATCAGGGTCTGGAGATTTGTCAACTTTCAGTTTGAATAATATCCTCAGTAACCTTTGCCTGGTGATTGTAATTATTGTAAATCCCTTTCTTTCTTTATATTCTGAATCACAATTATTTATGTGAAATTCTTTATAACCACTACATCAAGGACAGATGCAAAATTCCTGTTTGATTCATCGACCATTGTCCATTATTGTCCATTATCAATTCCCCAGACTTTTGCTCAGGAGGACCAATACTCACTTTAGTTATTCTTTTCCTTTCTAAGTACCTGTAGAAGCTCTTATGATATGGTTTTAAAAATATTTTTAGCTAGATAGCATTTTCACTCTATTTTCTCCTTTTAATGTTAAACATCTTTTGGTAATGGTATGTTAGCTTTCAGAGCAAGAGGATTTTAGTACAGAAGCAATTGTACAGGACTTTGCTGAGATTACTCCTGGAATATTGTGTGTAGTTTTGATCTCCTTATCTGAAGAAGTATTTTTTTCTTCTTTTATTCATTTCTAGGATGTGGTGTTTTATTTCCCATCCCTAGTTGCCCTTGAGAAGGTGATATTGAGCTGCCTTCTTAAACTGCTGTAGTCTATGTGCTGTAGCTGAACCCAAAATGCCCTTAGGCATTCCAAAATTTTACAACAGTGACAGTGAAGGAACAGCAATAAATTTCCCAGTCAGGATGGTAAGTGGCTTGGAGGGGAACTTACAGTAGTGATGGTCCCATGTATCGTATGCCCTTATCCTTCTAGATTGGAAGTGAATGTGGATTTGGAAGGTGCTATCTAAAGATTTTTGGTGAATTTCTGCAGTGCATCTTGCAAATAATACACACTGTTGCTACTGAGCATCAGTGATGGAAGGACTGGATGTGATGTCAGTAAAATGGGTTGCTTTCTCCTGGATGGTTAGAGACAAACAAACTGTAGGTACTGGAATCCAAGGTAAACAGGCAGGAGGTGGGAAGAACACAGCAAGCCAGGCAGCATCGGGAGATAGAGAAGTTGACATTTCAGGTGTAACACTTCTTCAGGACTGAGGATGGGTTTGGGGGAGCTATAGATAATGGGGGTGGCAGGGGCAAGATGGTGAAGTGGAGACAGGTGAAGACAGAAGATATGACCTGGTTGGTCAATGGGAAGAATGAATTTAGTAGGTGGCTGGGAGGAGTGGAAGGGATGGGGAGGGGCTGGCAAGGGAATTGGGGGAATGGGAAGAGAGGTTATTTGAAACTGGAGAACTCAATGTTGAGTCCTCTGGGCTGTAGGCTGCCCAGGCAGAAGATGAGATGTTGTTCCTCTAATTTGCGGTTGGGTTCATTGTGGCAATGCAGGAGGCCAAGGATGGTCATGTCGGAAAGGGAGTGAAAAGAGGAATTAAAATGGGTGGTGACTCAGAGGTCGGTCCCTGCAGGTGGTTGCTGAAATGCTTGGCAAACTGTTCCCTAAATTTACATTTGGTCTCTCGATGTAGAGAAGACCACATCAAGAGCACCTAATGCAGCAAACTAGATTGGAAAAGAGGCAGAGGAACCTCTGCCTCACCTGGAAGGATTGTTTGGGGCCCTCGATAGAGGTGTGGGGTGTGGTGTACTGGCAGGTTTTGCATCTTTTCCAGTTGCAAGGGAGGATACTGGTTGGTGGTTGACCGGGAGAGTGGTGCAAACCAAGGACTGTTGAAATGAATGGTCCTTGTAGAAGGCAGAGAGGGTTGGGGAGGGGAAGATGTTCTTGGTTGTGGGGTCTGGTTGGAGTTGGTGGAAGTGTTGGATGTGGAGACTGGTGGTGTGGTAGCTGAGGACAAAGGGGGAAAGCTAAAGGTACAGCTATATAATTCCTGATGGCTGGAATATTCATTCACTTATCAGCTGAAATATTGGATTCTTACTGTTAATCAGACTTCGAGAGAGATTGAGCCTAGAGGCAGGCTCTGTCTTTATTGCATTAGGAAGGATGTGTGGTTTCGAGCAATGGAACGGGAAATGGAGGTGTTGCGAGGGAGGGCTGTCTGGATGACAAAGGAAGGAAAAGCGCGTTGTTCAAAATAGGTGGACATCTGGGATGCTTGGGAGTGGAATGTCTCCTCGACTGAGCAGATCAATCAGGCGGTCCTCTGACATGCCCAAATCACCCATCGCCCTTCCTTACCGAACTATGCACCACATCTCATTGCACCCATTCACTGAACAAGGTGATTAATGATCAGGAGTAGAGGATTGAAGTGGAACTAGAAGATAAGAATGGAATCTCTGTATAATTAATACCTTTACAGAGACTGTTCCCAGGCTGCTGACTGTTCAATTTTAATTGGCACAATATGTTATTTTTTTGATCAGGACAGCCAGTTAACAACCAGAGCTTGGCCTTTGCAGTTATCTGCTAAATCACACACTGGTTTTTTCTCTAGTTCTAAAGAATAGTTACATCTCGAAATATTCAGTCATTTTCTCTCTCCAAAGATACTGCCTTATCTGCTGTATTTTTCCAGCATTTTCTGCATTTATTACAGAATTCCAGGATCTGCAGTATTTTATTTTTATTATAAGAAGCATCTTTGCAGCTATTTCATTTGGAAGCCCCAGTCATGTGACTGAAACTGCTAGTTTTTAGCAGTTTTAATTATGCAGCATTGTCTTCTTTCCTTTGCCTGTGGGTTTTTTTTTCACATTATAACAGAAAACAGCAAAAACAGTTTCTGGCTTAACCAAAAACCCTGCCTCTAGACTCAATCTCTCTCGAAGTCTGACTAACAGTAAGAATCCGATACTTCAGCTGATAAGTGATGAATATTCCAGCCATCAGGAATTATATAGCTGTGCCTTTAGCTTTCCATGTGTCCATGACAGTCACTGACTGGACTTTAATTCATGTGCATTAATTCACTTTTTTTATTAAACATAACTCGTTACTGTAACTTATTTTTCTACTTTTCTCTTTATTTGTCTTTGTATACCTGTGTGTGTGCATCCGTGCGTGCGTGTGTGTGTGTTATATTGTAAATTATCCCTGGGTTAACCACATGAATAATCTTTCGATTTTTGTTTTACCTCTGAAGATAGTTTGTTGAGGGCTATTTAACAATCAAGCCTCATAATCAGGTGTTTTTCACACTCCAGCCTATTGTGACAGGGAAAAGGAAATAAATTAGAAAGTAAATTAGAAACCACCTTTGATACAGACAGAAAAGAAAAAAAAACACATAAAAAATAATTCACACATATCCCTCTTGAATGTGAAGAAGTGTCCGACACAATGGGTAGCTGAGTATTCTTCCATTTTTTAATGTGATCATGATAAATGATTTGGATTTTGGAATACTGAGTAAAGTATCAAAATCTGCCACTGATACCCAACTGAGAGGTGAGGCAAGCTGCAGCCATGATACCAATAAATTATGACTGGATATAATTATATTAGCAGAATGGACAGATAAGTGACAAATAGAACTTAAGATAGAGAGATGTGCGGTGATGCATTTTGACAGAAAGGATAGGTAAAGACAAGTCGACTTAATGGCACCATTCTAAAGGGTGTACAGTGGCAGAGTGACCACAAAGTTCATGTGTATTGATCTTTAAATGTGACAGGAATTAGCAAAGCACATGAATCCTGGGTTGAATGTTGATATGCTGAATGGTGATAAGCTCGGTTAGGTCACAGCTCAAACACAGTGACAAGTTTGGTCACGACAAGGATGTGAAAATTCTTAAAATGCAAAGGGGACTTACCAGAATGGCTCCAGGAATGGGGACTTCAGCTATAAGGTTAGGTTGAAGAAATAAAAAGAGAATGTGTTGGAGACAGTCAGCAGGTCTGGCAACATTTGTGGAGAGAGAAACAA
This sequence comes from Chiloscyllium punctatum, assembly GCF_047496795.1. Lineage (NCBI taxonomy): Eukaryota > Metazoa > Chordata > Chondrichthyes > Orectolobiformes > Hemiscylliidae > Chiloscyllium > Chiloscyllium punctatum. The sequence goes on from NC_092741.1 coordinate 112,886,134, forward strand.
ACTTAACATTTTGAGTCTGATATGACTCTTCTTTGGAATTTAAGACCAGTTAAAAGAGAAATTGTTGAAAGTGAGATTGAGCTTCGCCAGGCAGAGGAGGACAGTGGTGAATGGAGACTGTTCAGGCCACTTTTCAAGGGAAAAAGAGGAGATCATTTCGATCATCCTGATGGGGATAGACATGTAGAAGGATTGCACATGCCTGGTGGAGAAGAGATGGTAGGACCAGAAAATTGGAAATTGTGGAATGAGATGAATCATCAGAAGAGTCACAGTAAGTGGGAAGAGGCTGAACATTGGAGAAAAAAGTAGAATCAAGACAGGAAGAAATAAAATATAAAAGGGACCTAGGGGGCAACGTTTTCACTCAGAGGGTGATGCGTGTTTGGCATGAGCTGGCAGAGGAAATGGTGAAGGCTGGTACAATTACAACATTTAAAAGGCATCTGAATGAGTATATGAATAGGAAGAGTTTAGAGGGATATCAACCAAGTGCTGGCAAGTGGGTCTAGATTAGTTCATGATAGCTGGCTGGCATGGATCGAAGGGTCTGTTTCCATGCTGTACATCTCTATGACTCTATGACTCTAAGTTCAGTGCAACAGGAGCAGGTTGAAACAATGGATCCGTGGGCCATCCTGTTTGTGGATTTTGGGAAGGGATTAAAAGCACATTGTGTAAAGTTGAGAGACTATGAGGTGGGAAATTGTGGAGAGAAGATCTCCAGATGAGGTGAGGCCCATGACCGTCTTGGAAACAACAGCTTTATGTTCATTGGTAGGGTCATGGTCCAAGGAAGAAAGGAGAAAGTGTCTGAGAGTTGGCATTCAACCCCTGCCAGATAGAAGTCTGCATGCCAGGCAACAAGTGCATCACCCTTATTAGCAGATTTGATAATAGGGCCAAGGTTAGATCTGAGAGAATGGAATGCAGTCAATTCAGAGGGAGACAGATTAGAGTGGGTAAGGGGAGCAGGGAAATGAAGGCAGCTGATATCTCATCAGCAGTTTTTGAGGAAGAGATCAAGTGCAACTAAAAGACCAGAGGGAGGCGTCCAGGTGGAGGCCAAGTATTGGAAACAGGTGAAGGTATCTGTCTACTGGGGAGAGGACTTCTGTCCAAAGAAATGGACATGGAGCCGAAGATGATGAAAAAAGAATTCAATGTCATGTCGTGCCTGAAGTTCATTGAGGTGGAGGTGTACAGGGTAAAGGGAAACAACTAAGTCCATTACTGAGCAAAGATCATTCAGCATCAGAGAGGGAAGTTCAGAGATCATGGTGAATATGCGACAAGATTGGAAGAAGGCGAAGGAGTGGAGTCAGAGGGATGGGGAAGGGATAAGGGATCCAGAGGGGCATTAGTACCCTTGAGTGTTTGGGACTTGCATTCCTTAACACCTAAAAGGAATTGAAACAGTTTATTGTTAAAGCATCAAATGAGATGAAGAATGAAATGGAGCTGGGGTCCAGGACAGCATAGAGATAGTGTGAGATTGTGCTGATGATAAAGAGGTTGAGAGAATGCATGTGACAATGCATGGCATTGAGTGTGGATCTCATATGTGGTGGGAGGTCTTGTTTGTGGAGATTTGTATGCTCAGAAATCCCTAAGATCTTGGATGGGTTCAAAACTTGAAGGATGTAACTTCATTTGGAGTCTGTGCAGGGTAAGGTAATTCTGAAAGCAGTCACAGAGGAAGAAGATGTGGCTTTGAAAGCATGTTTTAGCAAATACTCCATCAAACCCTAGGAGGGTGACAAAAAGCCATAAAGATGCCAAAAGATTGAAACTGAAATCCTGTTGGAGAGAAGAGCAATATGTCTTCAAGGTGCTAAAACCTCAAAGGGAAATGGCAGTGAATTAAGCATTCAAACAAAAGCAAAATACTGTGCAAATAGGAAATCTGAATCAAAAAGCAGAAATTGCTGGAAAAACTCAACAGGTCTGGCCTCTTCTATAGAGAGAAAAACAGAGTTAACATTTTGAGTCTGGTATGACTCTGCTTTGGATTGAAGATTATAAGCTTTTTCTCATTGTGAAAGGGATGTGGTGAGGAGTTTAGATAGATGTATGCAAAATTAATACGGGTTCCACATAAGATAGGTCAAGAGAAACCGCCCCTAACAGCTGATGGTACAAAAGTTGAGGATATAAGTTTTGAGACAGGCGGTAGGAGAATGAACTTCTTTACATAGAATCTATGAGAGTAAGAGAAATAAAGACAATAAATGATTTCAGGAGGGAATTTTTTTAAACATTCAATCAAGGTAAACTAGGGGGCAGAGCAAGGAAATAATACTGACTAAGTTGTTCTGAGGAGAGTATAGGTTTGATGGGCTGACTGGTCTCCAGTGATGATTCCATGGCTATGACTGTGAGAATGGCATAGCTCAGAATGAGATCATTCATCCCAATATTTATCTTTTAGTTCCTTGGCAGAGTTTTCATGAACCCCATCTCTTTCACCACAGTTTTGTAACTGCTGATATTCCCTTCGAGTGGAATTGAGAATACAGGTTGCATAAAATTTATATTCCCTTGAATTTAGAGCATTGAGTCATAATCTAATCTTAGCAAACAAGCAAGCTAAGACTCAGTAAAGAAGTCAAGATGTGTTGGAATGAATGAAGTTTTTCAGTGCTTTGAGTTTCATACTTTAACTAATGTTCCTACCTTATTAGCTTTAGCTGTCAAATTTTAGTTTGGTTTTTAGTGTAATGTAAGTTTTATTTAAAATTGTATTTTAGGCTCCATTAGTGAAATTCTCATTTAGCTTCTATTTTAGTTTCTAATTACATTTAAAAAGGAGCCATAATGATACTGGATCTGATTTGTCATCCAGCCATGTTCGTGCTTCAAGCATCTTTAAGTGGGGTGTTAAGAGGACAAGCTTTTTTCTTGACACTGTTATTCATTGCAATTTTCAGGGAAAAAGAAAAACTACCTTCACAGAATTTATTCAAAGGCCTGGCTGATGGAACAAATCATAAGATTGAGAGCCATCAGTGAAAGATTTAAATGGGTGCTATTTCCAATCCAAAAGGATGAAGTTACAGGTTTTATTTGGTGCCTCTTCTACAATTCCCTTCACGTAAATACTTGACAAGTTCAGACTCAGATTCAATTCGTATAATGAATTTTGGGACGAGACAATTTTTTTTTCATTTCTCTTTTGGAAGGATATGAATCTTTTATTTGGAGCCTTCCAAGATTATGAGGTGATTCAATATGAATCAATTATGATGAAAGGATTTAACAGGGTAGCAAGAAGGAAACTTCTGGACAGTGAGTTCTCAATATGAGGCCATAACCTAAAAATTAGAGTTAGGTTATTCAGGGAGACGTCAAGAAGTATTTCTTCAAGCAAAGGGGAGTATAAAAATCAAGCTTTCTCATCCAAAAGATTGTTAAAATCAAGGGCTCCATCAAAAAACTTCAAGCCAAAATTGATACATCCTTAATGGACAAAGCTGTTAACAGTTGCAAATCCAAGACTACTAGCTGTCAGAAATGCATGTGTAGTGGTACCAACAATAGACTAGAAGCTTAGGTTAATGTTTTGTGTAGAGGGTTCAAATCCTATGAGGATAGCTGATGGGAATTGATTTCAATTAATATACCGAGAACAAACTAATCACA